>NW_028270140.1:131163697-132493320 GCF_037043375.1 Chiloscyllium plagiosum
CCCCTCTTCCCCCTCCCCCTCTCACCCCTCTTCCCCCTCCCCCTCTCACCCCCCACCCCCTCCCCCTCACACCCCCCCTCCCCACCCCACCCCTCTCCCCCCCTCCCCCCCACACCCCCTCTCCCCCTCCCCCTCTCACCCCCTCTCCCCACCCCCCCCACACCCCCCCCCTCTCCCCCACCCCCTCTTCCCCCCCCCCTCACCCCCTCTTCCCCCACCCCCACTCCCCCCTCATCCCCCACCCCCTCACACCCCTCATCCCCCCCACCCCCTCACCCCCCTCTTCCCCCTCCCCCCTCCCCCCTCCCCCCCACCCCCTCTTCCCCCTCCCCCCCACCCCCCCTCTCCCCCCCTCCCCCCCTCCACCCCCCACCCCCCCCTCCCCCCCACCCCCCTCTCCCCCACCCCCACCCTCCCCCTCCACCCCCACTTCCCCACCCCCCCACCCCTCACCCCCCTCCCCCCCTCACCCCCTCCCCCACACCCCCTCCCCCACCCCCCTCACCCCCCTCCCCACACCCCCTCTCCCCCCCTCCCCCAACCCCACCCCCACCCCCCCCCTCCCCCCACCCCCTCCCCCACTCCCCCACCCACCCCCTCTCCCCCACCCCCTCTCCCCCACCACCCCCCCCCTCTCCACCCCCCCACCCCCCCCCTCCCCCACCCCCTCTTCCCCCACCCCCCCCCACCCCCCCCCCTCACCCCCCACCCCCCACCCCCCCTCCCCCACCCCCACCCCACCCCTCTCCCCCTCCCCCCTCACCCCCTCCCCCCTCCCCCACCCCCTCCCCCTCCACCCCCTCTCCCCCTCCCCCTCTCACCCCCTCCCCCTCCCCCCACCCCCTCTTCCCCACCCCCCTCACCCCCTCCCCCACCCCCACTCCCCCTCCCCCACCCCCTCACACCCCCTCCCACCCACCCCCTCACCCCCTCCCCCTCTCCCCCTCCCCCCCTCTCCCCCACCCCCTCCCCCCCCACCCCCCCTCTCACCCCCACCCCCTCCACCACCCCTCTTCCCCCTCCCCCTCTCACCCCCCTCTTCCCCCCCCCCTCACCCCCTCCCCCACCCCCCTCAACCCCCTCCCCCTCTCACCCCCCTCCCCCACCCCCACCCCCCCCACACCCCTCCCCCTCCCCCTCCACCCCCCTCCCCCCCACCCCCACTCCCCCCCTCCCCCCCTCACCCCCCTCACCCCCTCCCCCCTCTCCCCCTCCCCCTCTCACCCCCTCCCCCTCACCCCACCCCCTCTCCCCCCTCCCCCTCTCACCCCCTCTTCCCCCCCCCTCACCCCCTCTCCCCCACCCCCCCCTCTTCCCCCCTCCCCCTCTCACCCCCTCTCCCCCCCCCCTCACCCCCTCCCCCACCCCCTCTCCCCTCCCCCTCCACCCCTCCCCCTCCCCCCC
Organism: Chiloscyllium plagiosum; assembly: GCF_037043375.1. NCBI lineage: Eukaryota > Metazoa > Chordata > Chondrichthyes > Orectolobiformes > Hemiscylliidae > Chiloscyllium > Chiloscyllium plagiosum. Next base: position 131,165,102 of record NW_028270140.1, read on the forward strand.
CCTCTTCCCCCCTCCCCACTCCACCCACCCCCTCCCCCCCTCCCCCCCACCCCCCTCACCCCACCCCCCCACCCCCACATCCCCCTCCCCCACCCTCACCCCCTCCTCCCCTCACCCCACCCCCTCCACCCCCACACCCCACCCCCACTCCCCCACCCCCCTCCCCCCCCCTCTCCCCCACCCCCCTCACCCCCTCCCCCACCCCCACTCCCCCTCCCCCTCCACCCCCCTCCCCCTCCCCCCCCACCCCCCCCTCTCACCCCCTCTCCCCTCCCCTCACCCCCTCCCCCTCCACCCCCTCTCCCCCCTCCCCCTCTCCCCCTCCCCTCCCACCCCCTCTTCCCCCCCCACCCCCTCTCCCCCTCCACCACCCCTCCCCCTCACCCCCTCCCCCTCTCACCCCCTCCCCCTCTCACCCCCTCCCCCTCACCCCCTCCCCCTCTCACCCCCTCTTCCCCCTCCCCCTCACCCCACCCCCTCTCACCCCCCTCCCCCTCTCACCCCCTCCCCCTCTCACCCCCTCTCACCCCCTCCCCCTCTCTTCCCCCACCCCCTCTCTCCCCCTCCCCCCCACCCCCTCTTCCCCCTCCCCCCCACCCCCTCTCCCCCTCCCCCCACCCCCTCTCCCCCTCCCCCTCTCCCCACACCCTCTTCCCCCTCCCCCCTCTTCACCCTCCCCCCTCTTCCCCTCCCCCTCCCCCCACCCCCTCTCCCCCTCCCCTCTCCCCACCCCCTCTTCCCCCTCCCCCTCCCCCCTCTTCCTCCTCCCCCCTCTTCCCCCTCCCCCTCTCTCACCCCTCCCCCTCCACCCCCTCTTCCCCCTCCCCCTCTCACCCCCTCTTCCCCCTCCCCCTCTCACCCTCCCCCTCCCACCCCCTCTTCCCCCTCCCCCTCTCCCCCTCCCCCCTCTCACCCCCCTTTCCCCTCCCCCCCCTCTCCCCCTCCCCCGCCCCCTCCCCCTCCCCCTCTCACCCCCTCTTCCCCCTCCCCCTCTCACCCCCTCTTCCCCCTCCCCCTCTTCCCCCTCCCCTTCCCCCTCTTTCCCCTCCCCCTCTCACCCCCTCCCCCTCTCACCCCCTCCCCCTCTCACCCCCTCTTTCCCCTCCCCCTCTCACCCCCTCTTCCCCCTCCCCCTCTCACCCCCTCTTCCCCCTCCCCCCCTCTCTCCCTCTCCCCCCTCCCCCGCCCCCTCCCCCCTCTTCCCCCTCCCCCCCTCTTCCCCTTCCCCCTCCCCCCCACCCCCTCTTCCCCCTCCCCCCACCCCCTCTTCCCCCTCCCCCCCCACCCCCTCTTCCCCCTCCCCCCCACCCCCTCTTCCCCCTCTCCCTCTCCCCCTACCCCCTCTTCCCCCTACCCCCTCTTCCCCCTCCCCCTCTCACCCCTCCCCCTCCTCACCCCCTCTTCCCTCCCCCCCTCTCTCCCTCTTCCCCCTCCCCCTCTCACCCCCTCTTCCCCCTCCCCCTCTCACCCCCTCTTCCCCCTCCCCCCCTTTCCCCTCCCCCCCCTCCCCCGCGCCCTCCCCCCCTCTTCCCTCCCCCCCCCTCCCTCTCCCCCCTCCCCCGCCCCCTCCCCCCTCTTCCCCCTCCTCCCCCTCCCTCTTCCCCCTCCCCCTCTCACCCCTCTCTCCCCCTCCCCCCCCTCCCCCTCTCTCCCCCTCCCCCCCCCTCTTCCCCCCCCCTCCCCTCTCACCCCTCTCTCCCCCTCCCCCCCCTTCCCCCTCCCCCTCTCACCCCTCTCTCCCTCTCACCCCTCTCTCCCCCCCCCCCACCCCCTCTTCCCTCTTCCCCCCCCCCCTTTCCCCCCCCCTTTCCCCTCCCCCCCCTCCCCCCCCTTCCCCCCCCCTTTCCCCTCCCCCCCCTCTTCCCCCTCCCCCTCCCCCCTCCCCCATCCCCCTCTTCCCCCTCCCTCTTCCCCCTCCCCCCCTCTTCCCCCTCCTCCCCCTCCCTCTTCCCCCTCCCCCTCTCACCCCCTCTTCCCCCTCCCCCTCTCACCCCCCTTTCCCCTCCCCCCCCCCTCTCCCCCCCCTTTCCCCTCCCCCCCCCTCTCCCCCCTCCCCCACCCCCTCACCCCCCTTTCCCCTCCCCCCCCTCTCCCGCCCCCTCCCCCCCTCTTCCCCGTCCCCCTCCCCCCCTCTTCCCCCTCCCCCTCCCCCCCCTCTTCCCCCTCCCTCTCTTCCCCCTCCCCCTCCCCCGCCCCCCCCTTCCCCCTCCCCCTCCCCCGCCCCCTCCCCCCCTCTCCCCCCCCTTCCCCCTCCCCCTCTCCCCCCCCCTCCCCCCCTCCCCCTCTCCCCCCCCCTCCCCCCCTCCCCCTCTCCCCCCCCCCCTCCCCCCCTCCCCCTCTCCTCTCCCCTCCCCCCCCTCCCCCTCTCACCGACAGCCCATGAAGACGTGGTTGGCCCAGACCATGGACAGAGCCAGCAGTTGGTCTGTGCCGAGCCCCGGCTCCGGCTCCCTCCCGCTCGCCCTCTGCTCCGGCTTCAGGTTGTGCAGAATGAATTCACGGCGGGCCCTCCAGTGATTCTCGGGCTCATGGTGCCCCTTCACCGTCTCCACCCAGTCCGCCAGCCGCCGATTCTGCTGCAGGAACTCGGAGACCAGGTCAGCGCTTCCCTTCACCGCCGCCATGACACCAGCCCCGGGAGAGAGAGAGAGAGGGCTCCACCTGCCGGAGCTGTGGGGAACTGCGGGCAGAGGGCTCCACCTGCCGGAGCTGTGGGGAATAGCAGGCAGAGGGCTCCACCTGCCGGAGCTGTGGGGAACTGCGGGCAGAGGGCTCCACCTGACGGAGCTGTGGGGAACTGCGGGCAGAGGGCTCCACCTGACGGAGCTGTGGGGAACTGCAGGGAGAGGGCTCCACATGACGGAGTTGAGCGGAACTACAGGGACAGACCCCCTGACGGAGCTGAGGGGAACTGCAGGGAGAGGCCCCCTGACGGAGCTGAGGGGAACTGCAGGGAGAGGTCCCCTGGCAGAGCTCGGGGGGCGGGGTGTAAGTTCACAAATATTCATAATCCTGTAGCAGACTTTTAGCAGCTGAACACTATCCACTACCCTACCTCCCGGGGATATTTGAGTGGTTGGATGAGCTGGGATATTTACCGGGTTTTGTTCCATTTTATTGAGAACATGAGGAACAAGAGATCACCCCCTCCCTCCTCATACCCCACAAACTGGGTCTTGTGTGCCACCTTAAAGGTTCTTGGTGCATCTCCAATTTGACTGCACCTGGAGGGTCACACCAACTGAGTGAAAGGGGCTGTTTGGTCTCCCAGAAAGCTGCTGATGTTCCAGTGCAAAAGTTGACCTCGACCAAGTGTTGAAGATTGGTACATTCTGAGGTTCAGCACTACGCGCTGAGGACGTGCTAAAGCTCGGGACAGCTGTCGCCAAGGTGCAGTGGAGAAAGACAATTGTCTAAGGTCTTTATGCAAAAATATAATGAGGAAACCATGGTGTAGCAGACCGTGGCTAGGGTTTCTGGACATGCTTTGTCTGCTTGTTGGATTGGAGGAATTAGAGGAACAAATTAGGGGAAAATATCTAGGTCATCAAGAATACCCTTACTGGCATAAAATTTGCTAAAGAGGAAGAAAACAACAACAAACTGCCATTCCTAGATGTCACAGTAAAGCAAACAGCCAATGGGGAACTTCAAACCAGTATCTACAGGAAAACAACACATACGGACCAAATACTGAACTACAGAAGTAAGCATCCTAACATCCACAAATGGAGCTGCATTAGAACAATATTTCACAAGCCACCACACACTGCAGCACAGACAAACTACGCAGAACAGAGGAAAATCACCTATACGTTGTATTCAAAAGGGATGGGTACTAATTAATACAGTCCACCGATTTCTCAGGAACAAACCCCAACGAGCAGACATAACATGTCCAGAAACCTTAGGCACTCTCCCCTACATCAAAGACATCTCTGAAATGACTGCCAGACTACTCAGACCCCTTGGCATCATGGTAGCCCACAATCCCACCAACACACTAAAACAGCAGCTAATGAACTTGAAAGACCCTATACAGACAACAAGCAAAACTAATGTAATTTACAAAATACCATGCAAGGACTGTAACAAACACTACATTGGACAAACAGGCAGAAAACTAGCCACCAGGATATATGATCATCAACTAGCCACAAAAAGACATGACCCACTCTCACTAGTATCCTTACATACAGATGAGGAAAGACAGCACTTCGACTGGGACAACACATCCATCCTGGGACAAGCCAAAGACATGGACAAGAATTCCTAGAAGCAACTGGAACTCTATCAACAAACACATTGATCCCATTTACCATCCCCTGAGAAAAAAGAACAGGAAATAGCGTCACAACAGGAAATGACATCACCAAATCCAAGGAAACCTAAACACAGAAACAGAAAGTGGGCCATGTCATCAGTGCTTCATCCAGAGGCTCACTCATAATGTTACCTAGTTTGGTGATGAAACGTTTGAAAATGAACCTACATTATACCCTTATAGCCTTAATGGATATGCAAATAGTTTCCTTTTGTGATTAGAAAATGCATTTTATTGCAACTGGATTGAAGCAGTAGTGAGGAATGTCAAAATTCCACTGTATCTTATAGAATTTAAAAAACTCTACCTCAGCCACCATTCACTTCTGCAAAGTAATTTTTATTAAAGTGTAAATATATTTTACTTCCACATGTCGACACCATCCTACTTCTCACCCACAGCTAAACCAATCCGAGCCAACTGTTGATTTTCCTTTTCAGAGACTCCAGCAAGTCAGTCAAACATGATTTTCTCTTAATAAATCCATGCTGGCTCTTCTGAATCAATTCAAATTATCCTGCATGGCTACTTTTGTTTGCTTCCAGAAATTAAGCAGACTGGTCTACGATTGCTGAGCCAATCTTTACAATGTTTAATAAACATGGGTACAATGTTTGCAATTCTTCACTTTTACAGTACCACCTACTAATTCAGGGAGGATAATTGGCAGTGTCTCTGCAACTTCCACTCTTCTCCCTGGACTTCATCAATTTGGATGCACCTCATCTGGTCCCGGTGCTTGATCAATTTTAATAACAGACGGTTTATCCAAAATCTCCTCCTTATCAATTTTAAATCCTTATAGCGATGAATTCTAGCGGACACATAGGAGGTTTTGTGGGAACGAGAGCGACTCACGATGGGTGTGTTGCCTCCCAGGTGCCAGGTTTTGTGATGTCCCTTACTGTGTTTTTGGATCCTTTAGGTGGAGGGGGAGCAGCCCCAAGTCGTGGTCCATATAGGTACCAATTATATAGGTAGGAAGCAAGGTGGGAATCCAAGGCAGAAATTCAGGGAGCGAGGGCAGAAGCTTAGAGCTGGAACAAACAGAGTTGTTATCTCTGGTCTGTTGCCTGTGCCACGTGCTAGTGAAGCGAGGACCAGGAAGAGAGCAGAGCAGAACATGTGGCTGCAGGGATGGTGCAGGAGGGAGGGTTTTGGATTCTTGGATAATTGGAGATCTTTCTGGGGAAGGTGGGACCACTACAAACAGGACGGTCTTCACCTGAACCAGAGGAGTACTAATATCCTGGGGGGAAAAATTTGCTCATGTTCTTTGGGGGGGCGGGGGGGATTAAACTAATACTGAAGTGGGGTGGGAACCTAAATTGTAGTGTGCAGGAGGTTGAGGGTAATGAGATCAGTGATAGGTTTACAAGGTCGTGTGAGGGCACCGGCAATCAGGATGTTGGTTTGAAATGCAAAGTTAAAAATCACACAACACCAGGTTATAGTCCAACAGGTTTAATTGGAAGCACCCTAGCTTTCAGTTTGAAATGCGTGTACTTCAATGCCAGGAGCATCCAGAATAAGGTGGGTGAACTTGCAGAATGGGTTCATACCTGGGATTTTAATGTTGTGGCCATTTCAGAGATATGGCTAAAGGAGGGATAGGAGTGTTGCAGATTCTGGGAATTAGGTGTTTCAGTAAGAACAGAGAAGATGGTAAAAGGCGGTGGATGTGGTGGCATTGTTAATCAAGGGTAGTTTTACAGCAGCTGAGATAACATTTGAGGACTCATCCACTGAGTTAGTTTGGCCTGAGGTTAGAAACGAGAAAGGAGAGGTCACCCTGTTGGGAGTTTTCTATCAGCCTCCGAATTGTTCCAGGGATGTAGAGGAAAGGATAGCAAAGATGATTCTCAATAGGAGCGAGAGTAACAGGGTAGTTGTTATGGGGGACTTTAACTTGTAGTTTAGATGGGTCAGTTTTTGTTCAATGTGTGCCGGAGGGTTTTCTGACACAGTATGTAGACAGGCCAATAAGGGGTGATGCCATATTGGATTTGATACTGGGGAATGAACCCAGTTAGGTGTTAGATTTGGAGGTAGGTGAGCACTTTGGTGATAGTGACCATAATTCGGTTACATTCACAATAGCAATGGGCTGGGATAGGTATGTACCGCAGGGAAAGAGGCATAACTGAGGGAAAGGCAATTATGATGCGATTAGGCAAGATTTAAGATAGGATGGGGAAGGAAACTGCAGGGGATGGACACACTTGAAATGTGGAGCTTATTCAAGGAACAGCTATTGCAGATCCTTGATAAATATATACCTATCAGGCAGGGAGGTAGTTGTCAAGAGAGGGAGCAATGGCTTACTAAAGAAGTTGAAGCTGTTTTCAAGAGGAAGAGGAAGGCTTATGTGAGGAGGAGGTGTGAAGGCTCAGTTAGGGGGCTTGATAGTTATGAAGTTATCCAGAAAAGATTTAAGGAGAGCGCTAAGAAGAGCCAGGAGGGAACATGAGAAGTTGTTGGCGGATAGGATCAAGGAAAACAATCAGGCCTTCTATAGGTATATCAGGAATAAAAGAATAACTAGAGTAAGATTAGGCCAAGGAGAAAGTGAGGACTGCAGATGCTGGAGATCAGAGCTGAACATGTGTTGCTGGAAAAGCGCAGCAGGTCAGGCAGCATCCAAGGAACAGGAGAATCGACGTTTCGGGCATGAGCCCTTCTTCAAGAATGAGGAAAGTGTGTCCAGCAGGCTAAGATAAAAGGTAGGGAGGAGGGACTTGGGGGAGGGGCGTTGGAAATGCGATAGGTGGAAGGAGGTCAAGGTGAGGGTGATAGGCCGGAGTGGGGGTGGGGGTGAAGAGGTCAGGAAGAAGATTGCAGGTTAGGAAGGTGGTGCTGAGTTCGAGGGATTTGACTGAGACAAGGTGGGGGGAGGGGAAATGAGGAAACTGGAGATATCCGAGTTCATCCCTTGTGGTTGGAGAGTTCCCAGGCGGAAGATGAGGCGCTCTTCCTCCAACCGTTGTGTTGCTATGGTCTGGCAATGGAGGAGTCCAAGGACCTGCATATCCTTGGTCGAGTGGGAGGGGGAGTTGATGTGTTGAGCCATGGGGTGGTTGGGTTGGTTGGTCCGGGTGTCCCAGAGGTGTTCTCTGAATGGTTTCGCAAGTAGGCGGCCTGTCTCCCCAATATAGAGGAGGCCACATCGGGTGCAGCGGATGCAGTAAATGATGTGTGTGGAGGTGCAGGTGAATTTGTGACGGATATGGAAGGATCCCTTGGGGCCTTGGAGGGAAGTAAGGGGGGAGGTGTGGGCGCAAGTTTTGCATTTCTTGCGGTTGCAGGGAAAGGTGCCGGGAGTGGAGGTTGGGATGGTGGGGGGTGTGGACCTGACGAGGGAGTCACGGAGGGAGTGGTCTTTTCGGAACGCTGATAGGGGAGGGGAGGGAAATATATCCCTGGTGGTGGGGTCCGTTTGGAGGTGGCGGAAATGACGACGGATGATACGATATAAATGCAGGTTTGTCGGGTGGTAGGTGAGGACCAGTGGGGTTCTGTCCTGGTGGCGGTTGGAGGTTGGCTCAAGGGCGGAGGAGCGGGAAGTGGAGGAGACGTGGTGGAGGGCATCGTCGATCATGTCTGGGGGGAAATTGCAGTCTTTGAAGAAGGAGGCCATCTGGGTTGTAAGGTATTGGAACTGGTTCTCCTGGGAGCAGATGTGGCGGAGACGAAGGAATTGGGAATATGGGATGGCGTTTTTACAGGGGGCAGGGTGGGAGGAGGTGTAGTCTAGGTAGCTGTGGGAGTCGGTCGGTTTATAGTAAATGTCCGTGTTGATTCGGTCGTCCGAGATAGAAATGGAAAGGTCTAGGAAGGGGAGGGAGGAGTCTGAGACGGTCGAGGCGAATTTGAGGTCGGGGTGGAAGGTGTTGGTAAAGTGGATGAACTGTTCAACCTCCTCGTGGGAGCACGAGGTAGCGCCGATACAGTCATCGATGTAGCGGAGGAAAAGGTGGGGGATGGTGCCAGTGTAGCTGCGGAAGATGGACTGTTCCACATATCCTACGAAGAGGCAGGCATAGGCCCCACCCGCATGGGTCCCAGCATAGGTGATTTTCCTCTCCTCTGCGTAGTTCCTCTGTGCTGCAGAGTGTGTTGTCTCATTGAAATAATGTTCTGATGTAGCTCCGTTTGTGGATGTTGGGATGATTGCTTCTGTAGTTCAATATTTGGTCCGTATGTGTAGACGCTGGTTTGAAGTTCCCCATTTGGCTGTTTGCTTTACTGTGACATCTAGGAATGGCAGTTTGTTGTTGTTTTCCTCCTCTTTAGTGGCATTTTGTGCCAGTAAGGGTATTATTGATGGTGGGGGAAAATAGCAAATGTGCCAGAGGTAACTTATTAAAACTTGCTGGACTCGGCGGTGGTTCCGGCAGATTGGAAAACAGCAAACGTGATGCCACTGTTTAAAACGAGGAGGTAGACAAAAGGCAGATAACTACAGGCATGTTAGCTTAACTTCTGAAATGGGGAAATTGTTTGAATCTACAATCAAAGAAGAAATAGATATTTGGTTAGAAATTGTCTCATCAGGCAGACTCAGCTTGGGTTCATGAAGGGCAGATCGTGCTTAACTAATTTACTAGAATTCTTTGAGGATATTACAAGTGCGGTGGAAAATAGTGAACCAGTGAATGTGGTGTACCTGGATTACCTGAAGGCATTCAACAAGGTGCTGCTGCATAAGATAAAGGCGTACAGCATTATGGGTAAGCTATTAGCATGGGTAGAGAACTGGTCAACAAACAGAATGAGGGGAATCTTATAGAAACATATAAAGTTGTGAAGGGAATAGATAAGATAGAAAATAGAAAGCAAAGATTGGGGATAAATGGGTATTTTTTCTGGTTGGTGATCAGTCGCTAGTGGTGTGCCTCAGGGATCAGTGTTGAGACCACAACTGTTTACAATTTATAGAGATGATTTGGAATTGGAACCAAGTGTAGTGTTTCAAAGTTCACAGATGATACTAAGATGAATGATAGAGCAAAGTGTGCAGAGGATACAAAGTCTGAAGAGGGAAATAGGTTAAGCGAGTGGGCAAGGGTCTGGCAGATGGGGTACAATGTTGATAAATGTGAGGTCATCCATTTTGGTAGGAATAACAGCAAAATTGGCTGTTATTTAAATGATGAAAAATTGCAGCATGCTTACTGTGCAGAGGGACCTGGGTGTCCTTGTGCATGAATCACAAAACTTGGTTTGCAGGTGCAGCAGGTAACTAAGAAGGCAAACTGAATATTGTCCTTCATTGCTGGATGAATGGAGTTTAAAAATAGGGAGATTATGTTGCAGCTGTATTGGGTGCTGGTGAGGCCACACCTGGAGTACTGTGTACAATTTTGATCTCCTTACTTGAAAAAGATGTGCTGACACTGGAGGGGGTGCAGGGGAGGTTAACTAAGTTGATTCCTGAGTTGAGAGTGTTGGTTTATGACTAGAGATTGAGTAGACTGGGATATACTCATTGGTGTTGAAAAGAATAAGGAGGAACTTTAGAGAATTGTGTAAAATTATGACAGGAATAGATAAGATAGAAGAAGGGAGGTTGTTTCCACTGGCAGATGAAACTAGAACTAGGGGGTGAATACCTCAAAATAAGAGGAAGCAGATTTAGGACTGAGTGGAGGAGGAACTTCTTCACCCAAAAGATTGTGAATCTGTGGAATTCCTTGCTCAGTGAAGCAGTTGAGGCCATCTTGTTAAATGCTTTTAAAGAAGATATAGATTTTAGAGCAGTAAAGGAATTAAGGGTTATGGTGAGCAGGTGGGTAAGTGGAGTTGAGTCCGTGAAAAGATCAGCCATGATCTTACTGAATGGCGGAGCAGACTGGAAGGGCCAGATGACCTAACTCCTGCTCCTAGTTCTTTTATTCTTATGAACCAAATCAGAAAGCCCTCATTCCAGAGACGTGATCACCTCCTGAAAAAAAGTATCCAGGTAACGTGTCATCTCCTTGATGGGTCTGCAACTGTGAGCCAAAGCTCTGACAGCTCCAGCCTGGTTAGATTCACTCCATTGGAAATGAACATTCTCTGGCTTTACAGTGACCTACAAAATCCTTGCTCCTGAACAGACCAAACCTGAATGTTGTCCAGGTCCTTCTGCATTGGTGGGGGCTTGCTTCAATATCTGAACAGTCGCAAATGGTACAGTCATCAGTGAACATTCCAAGTGCTGACCTTAGGTGGATTGGCTAAACTGGAAGGTCATTATTGAAGCAGCTGAAGATAGTTGGGCCAAGGACTCTACCCCTGAGGAACTCCTGCAGACATGACTCAACTCCAACAAGCACAACTATCTTCCTATGTGCCTAGTATAAGTCCAACCTGTGGTGAGTCAACTCCTCTTGATATAACTTTAGCAGGGCTCTTTGAATTACGTTTCAAACCCCACACTTCCTCCCAAAACCCCTCTGACCTAAAGACATTTCTCTCCGTCCTCACAGAGTCCTCTGTGCAATGGGCTTGAACCTCTTGACCTACCTGCTAATCACTACCAAAAACTATCCGTGGTTTTACAATAACTGCCCTTCCTAGTTAACAAGGATAAAACTTGATGATATAGAAGTAGAGATACACTTCTGAGGATGGAGCTATTAGTAGAAGCATCTATATTCAGCAGTTGTCAGAGAATCCCTACAGTGCAGAAAGAAGCCATTCAGCCCAATTAAGTCTGCACTGACTCCCCACCCCTCCAACCGTAACAAGGACAGAACACCCCAGTGCTCACCTTCCACCCTACCAACCTTCGCGTAAACCAAATCATCCGATGACATTTCCGCCACCTCCAAACGGACCCCCACCACCAGGGATATATTTCCCTCCCCACCCCTTTCCACCTTCTGCAAAGACCATTCCCTCCGTGACTACCTGGTCAGGTCCACGCCCCCCAACAACCCACCCTCCCGTCCTGGCACCTTCCCCTGGCACTGCAAGAATTGCAAAACCTGCGCCCACACCTCCTCCCTCACCTCCATCCAAGGCCCCAAAGGAGCCTTCCACATCCATCAAAGTTTTACCTGCACATCCACCAATATCATTTATTGTATCCGTTGCTCCCGATGCGATCTCCTCTACATTTGGGAGACTGGACACCTCCTAGCAGAGCTTTAGGGAACATCCCAGGGACACCCGCACCAATCAACCACACCGCCCTGTGGCCCAACATTTCAACTCCTCCTCCCACTCAGCCGAGGACATGGAGGTCCTGGGCCTCCTTCACCGCCACTCCCTCACCATCTGACGCCTGGAGGAAGAATGCCTCATCTTCCGCCTCGGAACACTTCAACCCCAGGGCATCAATGTGGACTTCACCAGTTTCCTCATTTCCCCTTCCCCCACCTCATCCCAGTTCCAAACTTCCAGCTCAGCACTGTCCCCATGACTTGTCCTATCTTCCTTTCCACCTATCCATTCCACCCTCCTCTCTGACCTATCACTGTCATCCCCACCCCTATTCACCCATTGTACTCTGTGCTACCCTCCCCCACCCTCCTCTCTGACCTATCACCTCCATCCCCACCCCCATTCACCTATTGTACTCTATGCTACTTTCTCCCCACCCCCACCCCCTCTCATTTATCTCTCCACTCTGCAGGCACTCTGCCTCTATTCCTGAAGGGCTTTTGCCCGAAACGTCAATTTTCCTGTTCCTCGGATGCTGCCTGAACTGCTGTGCTTTTCCAGCACCACTCTAATCCAGAATCCTCTCTAAGCAGTATCCCAACCAAACCCAGGCCTCTACCCTATCTGCACATTTACCATGGTTGATCCACATAGCCTACATATCCCTGGACACTACAAACAATTCAGCCAATCCACCTAACCTAACTTTCGGAAATCCACACAGAGCGAGAACATGCACTCTCCAAACAGACAGTCATCCAAGGCTGGAATCAAACACAGGTCCCTGGTGCTGTGAGACAGCAGTGCTAACCACTGAACCACCACAACCACCTCTATCTCTGCCATTCCTGACCTTGAAAGAGCGTGATTTGGCAACAAGTGATGAGATGAGAAGATGCTCTGATGCTCTTTAATAAGCAGAACAGCTCACAGCACAGAGATTTTCATTCCATCTGACTCATTGCAGAAATATTGGTCATCCACGGCCATGGTGCTCTTTTTCAGCTGAAGACTACAGTCAATTAGCCATTAGCTGGGTTTTGAACCTAATTTCCCATTACATCATCCACAGTATTTCAATAGAAGTTTGACTTAAAACAAAATTTAATTTAAAATAAACTGATTTCAGAAAAGGCAAAAATATGTTTTTTCATCAAAAAAGACAAAACAATTTCTTCCTTCAAAAATTGCTTTTTCTTTAATTAATCACTGAAACATGTGGAAAAGTGCATTGACCACAATACTCAACGTGATGGTTTATTTGTACACTATGGGGAAACTAAAATTAGAACGAGAGCCATAATCTGACGGAGACATGTTCAGCTAGCTAGTTCAGTTCTGAGCATTTGAAAACAGATGCATTTGTTCTCTCAATTACAAAAATGTGATTGGAATTAAGAACCCAGAAATGTTCATCTTTTAATAAGACTATGTTGTTCAATTGTGACTGCATGACTCACATTTTTTTATATTCATTTTAATGGCATTCAATATGAAAGATAGAATAACCTTAACAACAACATTTTCTTCATTTTTATACAGAAAAAAATAGACAGGGAAAGACTCAACAAAGTCAATTGTCGTCATTAGCGCTGCATTGGCTATTATGATGGTTTACCACTGTGCACCTATATTTAAATATTACATTAGTGTGTAGAATGCAGGAAATAAATTAACACTTCTATAGATGTATACAAAGATTAAGAGCTCTTTATAAAATTGTCATACCAAAAAATAGATACAAATGTCAAGAACAAATTTAAGTTCAATGATTTGCTTATTGAATACCCAAGATAACAGCTGCCACGTGTTTTATAATGGAAACAGCCTACTTCATAAGTTAAACCCTAACATCAAAATTCCTGATTATTTTTCAAAGTTAACAATTGAAGGCTACTGATAGGGCCTTTAACAAAAGAACCATTAGGTCCTGCAAAAAAAAAAATTACCAGAGGAGACTATTAACTCCAGCCTGGGACTATTTACTTGCACAGAGAGTCACCCCGGTATTGCTTTGAAAAATACAAAGCACATTCTAAAACTGACAAGATTGTGACTACTAATCTATTAAATTGCTCTCCTCATCTCTGTGAATATATTTAGCTGATTCTACAAAAATAATTCTAAACATCAGAATATGCCAACTGCAGTCTTAATAAGAATAAAAATAATGTCCAGAACTGAACCACAAAGAACAATACATAAATAAGACTGTAATAAATAAACAGGAGGCTTAAAAGCAAAATTCTAAGAATATCGCCGTAAATACTTCATTTTTTTACATATCAGACATACACATGCAAGCTGAAACATCATCCTTCATTTAGTCCTACATTAAATAGTCACAAAATTTCCAGCTTAATGTCAACCTTGTAAGATGTTAGTGGCACACCTTCTAGTAGTCAAATACGAGTGAAGAGAGCATCAAACAAGGATGATCTTGCAATAAAAGCAATGTTGACATGGAAGATAAGGGCAATAATATGTGAAAGAAGATAGCGTATATCCAAAGGAAAAGCATTTTATTAGTGGGCACTATCTTCTCAAAAATAAAAAGTATCCTGACACATGAGTGAACACCATGAGAGACACAAGTTTCCCTCACCACAACTTTTTAATTCATGTCTCCAGTTCTGTCCAGTTGGTACTTGCTAAGAGAAGTTAAATGTCCAGTTTCTTTTTCAGTAAAGCCAAATTCAAGAGAAGAGATTGCTCATTTGGTATTAATTCATGGCTAAGTCTTTGTTTCTACCTGAAGTAACTGTTACATCAGATTAAACTTGAGAGAAAGAAAAATCAAAGTGTAGTTTGGACTGCTGCAAACCAATGCTGAAGTACAAAAAAAAATCAAAGGGCATGGCAGGGAGGAGTAGAGTGATATTCGACTAATTGGCTCTCAGTGAATAAACTTTGATAGGCTAAATGACCTACTTCTGTGCCGTGACATTTTATGATTAAACGGTACACTCGACTAGCTAACTACTTTATAGAAAGAACACGATATTTAACAAGATATTTGCAAACACCTACCACCGCCTCCCCACAATCTACATTCATTCACCTTTCGTTCTTGTATAGAAAGTTATAGCTTTGAGAGCTTTGCGAGTCTAAAGCCGATTGCCTTTCAGTATATCTTTTGCTCCCCCAGCCCCTGCCCATCCCAATAGGAGGGTAGAGGTTGACTACATGTGGCAATATTGCAAATATATTCAAAAAGAATGCAATTACAATTTCCTTGTAAATAATGACTACAGCAATTCTCCCTACATTCAACATTCCATTTTTAGGGCATTTTGTAACCTTGTTTTCTTCAGCAGGGTAGAATAGTTATTTATATAACCTATAAAAAATGGATGATCAGAGGATAAAGTACCATCTTTGTATTAAACTCGTATACTTAGTTTCTTGTGTTACAATGATAGGGTAGTTATTGTTGTAGACTATCATTTCCAAAGTCATGAGTTTTAAATTCCATTGTGACAAGTTTTGGATTTAATAATTGGGCTAATACCAGGAAAATGGGTATGCATGCTGCCAGACCGTTGTTACAATCCAGTGTAATGCCTCTCAGTGAGAGAGAGCTTGCTGTTCATTGCTGGTCTGGCCTTTGTGGGCCTCTGGACCACTCATAACGATTGACATTTATAGTCTAGCAAGACATGCAGTCGTACAAACAAAAGCTAATGGATAGGCCATAAAGGCAGCCTTGTCAGTGTCTTTCACATCACATGTGCAATCTCTCTAAAAAGTTAGAATTCTTCACAGAAGCTGCTGCCCAACTGGATCCTTGGATATTTTTTATTCTACATGTGAATATTTTGCGGAGAATGACATTTGGTCACATTTTATTTTTATTTGTTCCAAATAGACTTCAGGAAAATGGGGAGGGAGGGGTTAAAGTCTCATGAGAAATTGAAATATGTCAATATTTCATAGGGGACAGACAAAAAGCAATAATGATCAATTCCAAAACTTTGCTTTTCCAGAACCAGTACTACTTCCACATGGTCACTTAGCTCAGTTAACTGGTTGGTTGTGTGGAATGCCACTAGGTTCAATTCCTGTACTTATAATTCAATTTCAGCTGAGTTTACTATGAGAGACCCTCCTTCTCCCATCAGCTGAGGTAAAACCACCCCAAATCTATCTTCAATGAGAAAGTGGGACCATGGCGACTTTACCTTACTACTTTCACATGGATTGGTTAAAAAAAAAAAATCATGCTTAGCTGCTGACTATTAATAAATGCCTTAGTTACATGTGCTTTTAAAGTGGTCTATGCTAACCTTATGAGAGATGTAGTAATGTCTTGCATTAACAGAGGGATAAAAATCTAACTCTAGTTTTTAATTCCTTTCTCACCACCTGTCAATTTTCTTTGCTCCTTCCTGTAGCCATTAACTTGTACCAGGGTCCATCTTCACAGACAGCTGCCTAGGAGCTCTACTGAACTTATCATGTTATCAGCCTGGACAGTGAGTGTCGGTAGATCATTTATCTGCTTGGTGGCGTAGTCATAATGTCACTGTTCTAATAATCTAAGCCAATGCTCTCTGGACATGAGGGCAAATCTTGCCACAGTACTTGATAGAATTTGAATTCAATCTGGAATTGAGAACTGTGGCCAAGAAACTATATTAAAAATGAAAAAAAAACTGCAGACGCTGAAAATCAGAAACAATAACAGAAGTTGCTGGAAAAGCTCAGCAGCATCTGTGGAGAGAATTCAGAGTTAATGTTTCAGGTCCAGTGGCCCTTCTTTAGAACTTAGTTCTTAGGTTTTAGCTCCTTAAACTCAGGCTAAGAAGAACTCTGAGGAAGGGTCGCTGGACCCGAAATATTAACTATGAATTATCTTCACAGATGCTGCCATATGTGCTGTGCTATTCCAGCAATTTCTGTTTGTATGCCATTGATTGTTGTATTAAGTCATTCAGTTCACTAATGAGCTTCAGGGAAAGAAACCTGCTCTCCTTACCTGGTCTGGTCTGCACAGCAGTGTACTGACTCCTAACTACCCTCTAAAGCAGCCTGACGAGCCATTCAGTTCAAGGTCAGATGGACAACAAAAAGTGGCCTTGTCAGAAATGCCCACATCCGATGAAAGAATAAATTTGGAAAAAAAATGTTGTTGAAAGGGAATCCGAGTCCATTCATTCAAAAGCACACAATTACATTTTCCAATCAGTGGGAAGTCATAGGATAGAAACCAGAATTTATTAATCCCTACACTGAGGATAAGTATTGTCCCTGCAAATACAAGCTGAGGAGAGATTAACTCATTCAGCTCAGGTAGGGAATCGAACCTGGGGTTTTCCAGTTCTGTGTACACCAGTTTCAAAGACTCACTGAGCCAAGAAAGAATCTGCACATCTTAAAGGTTGGATATTCTTGTTTTGGATAGTCTGTGGTAACCACTCATAAATTGTTTAAAACATTTAAATCACACATTTTCAACTGGCACGTTACAGATGCTGCCAAACAACTAGCAACTCACAACTCCCTTCACAACATTAATCGGTGGAATTTTATGAACACGTGCTGATATTCCCCAGTCGGATGTACGTGATTCAAAATCTCAAAACTAAAAGCAGTACTCAAAGGGTGACGTGATTTAGATTAGATTACTTACAGTGTGGAAACAGGCCCTTCGGCCCAACAAGTCCACACCGACCCGCCGAAGCGTAACCCACCCATACCCCTACATTTCCCCCTTACCCAACACTACGGGCAATTTAGCATGGCCAATTCACCTGACCTGCACATCTTTGGACTGTGGGAGGAAACCGGAGCACCCGGAGGAAACCCACGCAGACACGGGGAGAACGTGCAAACTCCACACAGTCAGTCGCCTGAGGCAGGAATTGAACCCGGATCTCTGGCGCTGCGAGGCAGCAGTGCTAACCACTGTGCCACCGTGCCGCCCATTTAGTTTGCTTTTGTGGACGGAAAATGGGAGCGCAAACGCACACACTCACAAAGTTACAGAGGTACAATGTTTCTCTCCTCGGCTCCAGACTGGTTAATGGGAAATACTGTATTGTTCACACAGGAAGACATACTAGGCTCACCAGTCACAATTTTATCCCATCTTGTGCACAGGTGAGGGAAGAAAGAGGAAGGAGTGATAGGGGAAGAGAAAAAAATTGAGGCATAGGTGGAAGATGAATACTATGCAAGTTCTCATCTCAGAAAGCATTGTCACATTATCAAGAAGAACAACATATTAAAAAAAACACCCCTTGTACAAAAATATCCCATGGCTCACAATCACAATCACAGTCTGATCTTATGCAAACATTCACAAAGAATAAAATTAATTCTGTTGAACAGGTGAGGTGTAGTTAGGGGCAAAGAACCTTTCTTTCAAAATGCGTTGATGTTCAACAGAATACATTTTTCTGATCCACTACCATTTTTGTATTCCATCTTTACAAAATAAAGGCAAACCAAAAAAATACATACAGACTGTACAAAATTAGCATGACTGCTTCAGAATTATACTGCTTTTGTTTTTCACTAACAAAAAAAACACTTTTTTTTACATACAGAGGTATTCAATTACAATTATATTACAAAGACATTATACCTATTTCGCCAGAATGCTTGAAAAGATTTTAGCCAGCTAACTATTAAAATCTGCTAAAGTGCTGAAAGGTAAACTAATTATACATCATCAGCAGGTAATGATGGGATGTTGATCTTCGCCCTGGTGAAAAATGCAATCTTCTCCCTGAAATTGACAAATAAAATAACTGTTTATTTTGTGCTAGACATTAGTATTGTGGTAACACCATTTACTTAGATAGTTATAGATTCAAGTCACAGCCAGAGACCTCAGCAACCAATCCAAGTTGAGGTTTCCTGTGCACAATTTTTGCAAGTGCCATCTTTCATGTGATGTATTAAATGAAGACTCTGCCTTCCCTTTCAAGGTGTTGTGGAGATCCTAACGTATTACTGTAAAGAAGAGCAATTAAGGGAGTTCTCTCAGATCCCTTAATGAACTTTACAAGAAATAAATCCCTTGGTTATTGATGATGTTAGGACCTTGCTGTGTGCAAATTGGCTGCAGTATTTCCTAAATCACAAGGAGTGACGATACTCCAAACTGCTTCACTAGCTGTGACACGTGTTAAGTCCTCTTAAGGACATGATGATTGTTATATTTTCATGAATAATGAAAATATTTTTAATAACCGCAGCCAAGGATACTATGAGGTGACTGATGGAATAGCAGGTCCCCAGCCCCAACTATTGGCATTTTCTTTCGTGTGACATTCAAAGATTTACCAGAAAGTTCATAAAAACAATCACATGAATGCAACCACCAATCTGACAACACCTCCAACCTTTGTGTCGTCTGCAAACTTGCTGACCCATCCTTCAATCCCCTCATCCAAGTCATTAATAAAAATTACAAAGAGTAGAGGCCCAAGGACAGAGCCCTGTGGAACACCACTTACCACTGACTTCCAGGCAGAATATTTTCCTTCTACTACCACTCGCTGTCTTCTGTTGGCCAGCCAATTCTGTATCCAGACAGCTAAGTTCCCCTGTATCCCATTCCTCCTGACCTTCTAAATGAGCCTACCATGGGGAACTTTATCAAATGCCTTGCGGAAGTCCATATACACCACATCCACAGCTCGACCCTCATCAAATTTTCTAGTCACATCCTCAAAGAACTCGATAAGGTTTGTGAGGCATGACCTGCCCCTCACAAAGCCGTGTTGACTGCATTTAATCAAGCCATGCTCTTCCAGATGGTCATAAATCCTATCCCTCAGAATCCTTTCTAACACCTTGCAGACGACAGATGTGAGACTTACTGGTCTGTAATTGCCGGGGATTTCCCTATTTCCTTTCTTGAAGAGAGGAATTACATTTGCCTCTCTCCAGTCCTCAGGTACGACTCCAGTGGAGAGCGAGGATGCAAAGACCTTCGCAAGTGGCGAAGCAATTGCATTTCTCGTTTCCCAAAGTAGCCGAGGACAAATCTGGTCTGGGCCTGGCGATTTGTCAATCTTAATGTTTGACAACATTTTCAGCACATCAGCTTCATCTATCTCTATTCATTCCAGACAGTATAGAGGGCTGTTGTAGGCTGCAGCGGGACATTGACAGGATGCAGAGATGGGCTGAGAGGTGGCAGATGGAGTTCAACCTGGATAAATGCAAGGTGATGCATTTTGGAAGGTTGAATTTGAAAGCTGAGTACAGGATTAATGATAGGATTCTTGGCAGTGTGAAGGAACAGGGGGATCTTGGTGTGCAGGTACATAGATCCCTTAAAATGGCCACCCAAGTGGACAGGGTTGTTAAGAAAGCATATGGTGTTTTGGCTTTCATTAACGGGGGATTGAGTTTAAGAGTCATGAGATCTTGTTGCAGCTCTATAAAACTTTGGTTAGACCGCACTTGGAATACTGCATCCAGTTCTGGTCGCCCTATTATAGGAAAGATGTGGATGCTTTGGAGAGGGTTCAGAGGAGGTTTACCAGGATGCTGCCTGGACTGGAGGGCTTATCTTATGAAGTGAGGTTGACTGAGCTCGGACTTTTTTCATTGGAGAAAAGGAGGAGGAGAGGGGACCTAATTGAGGTATACAAGTTAATGAGATTGGAAATCACACAACACCAGGTTGTGGTCCAACAGGTTTAATTGGAAGCACACTAGCTTTTCAGGTTGGGCCTGTTGGACTATGGCCTGGTGTTGTGTGATTTTTAACTTTGTACACCCCAGTCCAACACCGGCATCTCCGAATCATGAAAGTTAATGAGAGGCATAGATAGAGTCGATAGCCAGAGACTATTCCCCAGGGCAGAAATGACTAACACGAGGGGTCATAGTTTTAAGCTGGTTGGAGGAAAGTATAGAGGGGATGTCAGAGCTGGGTTCTTTACACAGCGAGTTGTGAGAGCGTGGAATGCGTTGCCAGCAACATTTGTGGAAGCAAGGTCATTGGGGACATTTAAGAGACTACTGGACATGCATATGGTCACAGAAATTTGAGGGTGCATACATGAGGATCAGTGGTCGGCACAACATCGTGGGCTGAAGGGCCTGTTCTGTGCTGTACTGTTCTATGTTCTAATTTGAGCTCAGGTCTGATTAACTCAGTACCAGATGAGAATTGAACCAGGAATAACCTGTCTGTATAAGTATTGTTAGTCAGACCATTGCATTTATCCAGTAGACCAGAGACACAAAAGGGGCTCTTATTCAGTTGCTGAAGTGTCAGTGCTTGGTTCTCCATCAGAGACCTGCGGGAATGACAATTTTGTAAAGCACCATCAAAGGATCATTCATCCCGTTGTGGAGTCAACAGGAAGAAGAAACATGTTTTGTCATTGCCTTGAGCTGCAGTAACTCAAATGTGGTTTGTGGAAGCCCTATGAAAAACAGGACTATGACAGGCAGTGTGGAGGCTGACGCTGACTTATGTATTACCCATTCTTCATATTTCCCCAAGAGCAGGAAGATGAACCTCTGCCCTCTTTGTACTGCCATAATATAAGAAGCGTAATTATCACTGGTTGTAAATGCAAGTTGCTTTTGCACCATTATCTTGTCCAGGCCGTCTGTGACAATCAGGAAGACCTAACATCAGAAAATTAAAAGAATGATCCGGGGCAACAGTTATTTCGGTCTTATCATTTGTATATTGAAATCTACCCTGTGAGGTAAGCAGACCAACTTCCAAAGTACAATCAACCTGTTCCATTGTGGAATTAACATATGCACCACACATGTACCAGGCGATGACCATTTCCATGACAGAATCTAACCATTACCCCTTGACATTCAATGGCAATATCATTGTTGAATCTTCCACTATCAGCATTCTGGGGATTATTGCTGCCCAGAATCTGGACTAGCTGTATTAATACAGAGATTACAAGGATGGGTCAGTGGCTTGAAATCCTGCAGAGACGAGCTCATCTCCTGACTTCCCAAAGCCTGCCTATCATCTGCAAAGCACAAGTCAGGAGTGTGATGGAATGCTCTCCAATTCTTCTCAGTATGAACTCTCTTCATCTCCAAAATGGAGGAACAAAAAAAAACTCTTACCTGAATGACTGGACCTGTAGCGGCACCTTTTGGCTCTGCTCTCGTAACCTGCACACCTCCTTTGTGGCCTTCCTCATCAGTTTCTCAGCCTTCCACTCCTGCTTTTGTTCTTCTTTTGTTTGTTCAGCCTGAGTAAAGCACATTCATTACGTCTTATTTACCAAGTATGTACAACATGGCTGTACATTCATAAACTCTCACATCACTCTCACTGTCCCCATCCACCGATCCTTAAATGATCTGACAGAGTTGCTAAAATTGCTAATTTAGGGCTTATTTCTAAAGTTCATGCAGATGCAATGATATCTTAAAATGCCATCAGTCAAGATCTAATTTGAAAAGAAAATAAATTTCCTTAAAGAGAAGTATGAGGAAATGTAGCTTTAAATTTACATATGGTACATTTTGTGACGATACAATGCTTTAAAAGGAGAATTTTGTCCTTTGACAGGGATTTTAAGTCAGAGATGTCAAACTGTCTATTGCAAGTTCATTAAGTAAATTTTTTTTTCTTTAAGTTGAAATAATAGAAGCAGCCTGAACGGGAATGGCAAGCTCCCACCAAAACAGGATTTTTAATTTTAGTTTTCAGTAGTAGTTGTTGATAAGGTCTTGAAGCTAGGTGAAACGTGCAGTACATTTCCCCTTGCTACTTCTGTCTGAATTTTCTCATGATGTTTTCCTCCCGGACTGCAGAATTGCAATCTACTTTTCTAAACTTGCCTTTGTCAAGGGGGTATTTATGGATGATACTATATTGGTATTTAGCACTGGTTAGCACTGCTACCTCACAGCGCCAGAGACCTGGGTTCAATTCCCATCTCAGGCGACTGACTGTGTGGAGCTTGCACATTCTCCCTGTGTCTGTGTGGGTTTCCTCTGGGTGCTCCGGTTTCCTCCCACAGTCCAAAAATGTGCGGGTTAGGTGAATTGGCCATGCTAAATTGCCCATAGTGTTAGGTGAACGGGTAAATGTAGGGGAATGGGTCTGGGTGGGTTGCGCTTCGGAGGGTCGGTGTGGACTTGTTGGGCTGAAGGGCCTGTTTCCACACTGTAAGTAATCTAATCTATTAGAGTCAAACATATCCTAAGCAGTGTCTTATATAGTTACAGTATTACATCCGTGCTTTTATACACAACACCTTGCCCTACAAAATAAAGCAGCCCACATCTTTCTTTACTATTGTATCTTCCTGCCATGACACCATCAAGGACCTATGGACATTCCTCATTCATCAGAAACTGAAACAGTCCATGTCCAAATACAACAAGACCTGGACAACATTTAAGTTTG
Organism: Chiloscyllium plagiosum; assembly: GCF_037043375.1. Taxonomy (NCBI): domain Eukaryota; kingdom Metazoa; phylum Chordata; class Chondrichthyes; order Orectolobiformes; family Hemiscylliidae; genus Chiloscyllium; species Chiloscyllium plagiosum. The sequence goes on from NW_028270140.1 coordinate 131,187,943, forward strand.
AGCTGATAAATACCAACATTCACTACCAAACAAGTTCCAGGCAATGATCATCTTCAAAAAGACAGCATCAAGCCTGCATCAAACCATCATCACATGACATTCAATGGCATTACTATCACTGAATCCCCCCACTTTCAACATCCTGGGGGTTACCACTGATCAGGAAATGACAGGACTAGCCATATAAATACAGAGGCTACAAGAGCAGATCAGATGCTAGGAATCCTGCATTGGGGTTGCAAGGGACCACAGGTTGGATACAAGGTCATAGCATGGTTTGCATGGGGTATGGGGAGTGTGTGGGGAAGTCAGCAGCTGGAAGGTTATATATTTTCATCTTTGGATGGCCATTCTTAAGGGGGTATGTTCACGGACGTGGGATTTCTCCCACCTCTACGCCCCAACACGGGAACAAAAACTGGGACCTAAGTTTTCAAACAGAAAGTTATAAGAGTGCTCTGTGCTTAAGTTAAAGATTAAGTGAATGGAATAACGTATGATAAATGAATTCCAAACAGGGGTGTGTAGAGTCAGCCATAGTTCATACCATTTTGGATTCAAGAAAAACAAATCAGAACATTTTCTTAACAGTGAGAGGTTTGGAACTTTGGGAGGATCTAGGGATTTCGGTAGCCCTGTAAGGGATATTTCACAGATTCAAAGAATGATACCAGGGCTTATAGGACGATAGTATAGGGGCAGGTTGTGCAAAAGAACTTGTTATCCATTGAGTTTAGAAGGTTGTAAGTCTTCAGAGTGATTCCATAGGGCACAGAAAATAGCTCCTCTGTCTGAGGGAATACAGGAACAGAAGGACATTTAGATTTTGAACTAGGCCCCTGTAATCACAAATCACTGTTTGATGCAAAAGGTCATGAAATCTAGAGCTCTCCCACTAAAATACCATTTATTGAAATTTTCAAGAATTAATTTTTCTTTTTTGTTCGTTCAGGGTACCAGAACATCTGGAGTATAGGTGGTACAGATTCGCCATGATTGAACTTCATGCTGAACTGAATCAAAAGATGTGAAATGTGTAGGGGCAGAAATTGGACCTGGTTGCTCTTGATTGGCCAAAGTTAAGTGACCACAATGAGGGCACATTTGGAGGGAGGGCGGGCTGCTCAACATTGCAATCACTCTAAAGTGCAGAAGCCACTTAAAGCAAATGGTAGTTACCTTATATATACATTCTTCAGTAGTCACTATGATCTGACCACAGCAGTAGTCCTCTTGCCTAGTTGTCAATCCACATCCACACCTTTCTGGCATTTACCTTTGAATCTCTGGCTCAGGACTTCTCTTTCAGATATCAAACTATCACAGTGGTTCCTACTATTTAATAGGATTCATTCTATTCCACTAAATTGCAGTACTGCTTTTCTGCCACTAGGTGCTGGTATTGCTCTTTGCAAATTCCATCTTATTCAATTACCTGTTGGAAGTGCTGAAAGGATTTTATTGGCCAATGTTAAGAAACCATATCAGAGTCAGCTAGATTCTGAATTAAACATCAAGGTAGACGCAAAGCAATCAGTAAAATAGGTCCTCACAGAAAATTTACCTAGACTTGTGAATATTAAACATTGATGAATTTATAAAAAACTGAAAGAACTGCAGACGCTGGAAATCAGAAACAAAATCAGAAATTGCTGGAAAACCTCAGCAGGTCTGGCAGCATCTGTGAAGAGAAATCAAAGTTAATGTTTCAGGTTGAGTGACCCTTCCTCAGAACAGGTGATGATTTTATACCTGTTTTTCTGCTTGTTTTAAAAGCGTCTGGAACCTTTCATCCTCCAGCACCCATGCGGGCAGTTCTGTCTCCCCTTTAGCTTTCACCTCCTCCAACCTATTCTTTAGCTCCCTGAGCACTTGTAGCTCATCGTTTAGACGGCTATGCCAGGTCAGTGATGCTTGAAGATCCAGCTCCAGGTCCAGGGAGGTTCGAATAGGATGCTCTGCTGCTTTTTTCACAACTGGTTGGCAGAGGGTCTGTAAAGGGGCATCAAAGCAAATGATTTTTAATGAGTTTGGAACACTCATTTCTAACTTGCAAACAGTGGTCACACAGCCTTTAGTGGCCTTCACAAATCATGTATTCATCTCACGCAAATTTCTGACTGGAATGATGTTCTTTGCAAGACTTCGAGTTAAAAGTCGTTAAGGGGTTGCAATTAGCTAAGAAACCCAATTCGACCGAAATGTGGTTCTCTTAAAAGCGAAATATTGTGGAAGCTGAAAATCCAAAATAAAAACAAAAGGCGCTGGAGTACCAGGGACCCGGGTTCGATTCCAGCTTTGGGTGACTGTCTGTGTGGAGTTTGGACACTCTCCCCCTATCTGTGTGGGTTTCCTCCAGGTGCTCCAGTTTCCTCCCACACCACCCCGCCGAAGCGCAACCCACCCATACCCCTACATGTACCCCTTACCTAACACTACGGGCAATTTAGCATGGCCAATTCACCCGACCTGCACATCTTTGGACTGTGGGAGGAAACCGGAGCACCCGGAGGAAACCCATGCAGACACGGGGAGAACGTGCAGACTCCTGACAGTCCACACAGTCAGTCGCCTGAGGCGGGAATTGAACCCGGGTCTCTGGCACTGTGAGGCAGCAGTGCTAACCACTGTGCCACCGTGCTGCCCACTTAGTCTGCTTTCAGTGTTTTCAATACCTTAAAATTGCTCCCTTAGATTTGCTATCCCTATGTCCTTTGTAACTGTGATCATCAAAACTGAATCTCCTGGTTCAATATGTTGGCTGCTAACACTGCTCAAAGAGAATTAAGATAACCTTACTGGATTTAAATTCTATACATTTATTTTAATTCCCCACCATTCTATATCCCAGTGCAACTGCTGCCCCACAACGTATCACCAAATTCAGAGCTTTGGAACCATTCATTATATTAAAAAAACACAGCCTGGACTCATTATTGTTATATTGATGATTGTAAATTAAGTATAGAGGAACTGATATCCAACAATCTGTGAAACATGTGGTGAATAATCATCTGGAAACGATTATGTAGGGAGCAGAATGAAATGAGTAAATCTTAACGCAGTTTCTGCTAGGCATGGATATGTACAAGATGACCTGTCCAGGAACAGAGTGGTAGATATATCAAATAGATCAAATCCCCAATGGGTGTTTTCATTGGGCGAGAAGAGATGCAGTGTAAAATTCTTCTCATTTCACTATTTTTAATGTATTAATACACTGATTTATTTCTAAAGGTTCAAGAGGCATTTGGATGGTTATATGAATAGGAAGGATTTGGAGGGATATGGGCCGGGCGCTGGCAGGTGGGACCAGATTGGGTTGGGATATCTGGTCGGCATGGACGGGTTGGACCGAAGGGTCTGTTTCCATGCTGTACATCTCTATGACTCTATGACTACACAAAGGTATCAATTACAGTACACCTTACGTTTTGGATATTTAATGAATCCTTTGTAATTAAGTTAATAATCCTGCTGTAGAATTGTATGCATTGTAAAACATAAACGTTAAATATGTGATTGTGGATGGATATATTCTAGGTTTCACACTTTGAAATCATTCAGAACATTCCCCCGAACCATTATATTGCCTCACATAATTCCAACTGTTCTGCAGGTCTACCTAATATGCTAAAACCGTAAAATACAGGGGCAGAGTTCAACTATTTGGCTGGTTGAGTCTGCTCCATTATTTGATCATGGCCAATATGCTTCAGCTATTCTTCTACTGTCTCCCCATTCAGTCAAGAATCTAACTACCTCTGTCTTAAACACATTCAATAACTTGATCTCCACAATCTTCTGCTGCATTACATTCCACAGGTTAACTGTCCTCTGGCTGAAGAAATTTGTCTCCATTTCAGTCCTACAGGATTGTCCCTTCACTCTGAGGCTGTGCCCTTTGGTCCTAGTCTTTCCTACTAGTACAAACATCTTCTCCATATCCACTCTATTCAGGCCTTTCAGTATGATGTAAGTTTCATTGATTCCCCCCTCATCCTTCAAAACCCAGTTGACTACAGGTCCAGAGTCCTCAACTGCTCCTCATGTGACAAACCCTTCATCCTGGGATCATTCTTGTAAATTTCCACTAGACCCCTCCAAGGCCAGCACATCCTTCCTTAGATTCTAACACAATGATTCTCTTCTGACAGTTCACAGACGGGCTGCAGTTGAAATTCCATTCTTTTGTGTTTCAATATGTTGGCACAGGCTCAAAGAACTGTACTAGTGTTATTCTGAAGTAAGATCTTCCCTTTCCAAATGTATTTTTCTGCACACTATTAATAAGACATACCCTTTTAACTCTCAAGCTTCGTCGTTCCATGGCATTGCGCACAAAAGGCGATCTTTTGGCTAATGTTGAGCTGTCACTGTCACTTCGATTCAACTGTTGATTAAAAAAAATAAAAAGAATTAAAGTACAAGATATAGCTTACAGCAGCGAACACTGTTGAAATATACATCCGTATTAGCATCAAGCACTCCCAACTCAGCAATAGGAAATGTCTGAAGTAAAGATGTCTGTCCTTAAAAAGTAAACCTTCAGTCCTTTGATGGTATACCAGACATCTTCTTGATCAGACTGACTGAATATGCATGGACAGGTTTATCTTGTATATCCATGCCCACTTGGAACTACATTAAGATTTACTCATTTCATGTACAAGTTTGACAAGAGAAACAAGATTTTCATTTTAATAGTCTGGACTGGATTCAAATTCAGATCCTTCATGATGCAAGAACTTTAACTGACTGCACCAACTCATTCCCCAAGTAAGATCTATTATCTATTAAGATCCATCCCAAATTAGTCTTTATACATTAAACACATAACTATTTTAAAAATTAAATGGCTAAACAAAGTTTCCAAATGTAATTCGCATTTCAGACATCTAATAGTCTTTCATGGTTAACCTAATCAGCTTATTGTAGAATTATGAATATCATTGAAATATAAGGATAAAAAATTATTGCAAATGCAGCAGTGCAAAGTCTGATAGTTTTGATCACATTGTTCAAAATCTTCAGAACATTCCTCCAGTCCCACTATTCTGACCAGTAGAGTCCCACCACAATTTTCAGCTACACTAGGATGACGTTGCAAGCATTTCCTTTCCTGATTAGACCTTTATTTTAATTATGCTTCTCATCTGACTCCACTATAAGCTGGTGCTGGCTACACAACTGGTCTATATGCAGTTCTGCTCACTATTAATGATGCCATTACAATAGGAGACATGGAGGTGGACCAACATTTGTTTATTTCTCTGATGTACTTAGTGATGCAGAAAGTCTTGTGGTGCTATAATATTGTCCCGACCTCAGAGTCAGAAGTTCCGACTTCAAGTTGCATCCCAGAACTTATTGGCCATGGAAGGTGCATTCATGCAGGCTGTATTCCTGATGAAGGGCTTTTGCCCAAAACGTTGATTTTACTGCTCCTCGGATGCTGTCTGAACTGCTGTGCTTTTCCAGCACCACTAATCCAGAAAGGTGCATTCATAGCAAGACCAAACAGGTCAATTATCAATCTTTCCAATATACCTGATGGCAGGTTATAAGTCCAGAAGAGAATCCTGAACAAGCCTCCGCAGTACTTCACCCATAAGAGTGGGCCAATCCAATAGAAGGTCCAACCCTTGGAAACAAGGTTGGGGGAAAAGACAGACAGGCTCAGGGATGATAGAAAGTTCACTAGTGCAAATGAAGTAAACAAACATGGAAAGAAGTTATCCTAATGAATGCCGAGAGTGATGGTGAATAGTCTCAGGAATGTGGGGTGTCTGTTACATGGACAGAATGGGCAAGTTTGTGTGAAGAGGAAATATATAAGATGTTGACAGTTTGGTAACCAAAGTACACAGATTTATTATAATGGGAGGAATGTTAGAATGGAAGAACATGGTACCTGGGTAAAATAATTGTTACTGCCTTTCAAATGTGCACATCTGCCTGTAGATTTATCAGGGCTTATTCTCCAATATGTGTTCCAATCATGGAGATATCAACTCAAGAAGATGTTGCAGGGAATTACTGGCATTCAGCCCATATATTTCCGTCCATCATTGATGGAAACTATGTACTATGGACCTGCAACATTACACTTACATCACCAGAAGGACAGTTTCATTGTTTTAATTTAGATGCGAATATTTGCAGTACAGTCGCGCCTCGACTTACGAACTTAATCCGTTCCGGGACCCGGTTCGCGAACTGAATTAATTTTTCCCATTGCTCGGATAGCATAAGAATGCTTGGACAGCTGTTCACAGCGCACGCGCCAAAGACGAACTGAATGAGATCACGCGGGGCCCGAGAGCTTTTGCATTCAACAAGTGCGTAGCAAAGCAGAACAACGAAACCACGTGGTCGCACACAGGCTTTTTGCGTTCGTACTTTCGATCGTACCTTGAATTTCGTACGTACGTTGAAGCAAAAGTTTATGTACAATCCTGTTCGTAAACTGATTTGGTCGTGAACGGGTTTGTTCATATGTCGAGGCGCTACTGTATTTGGTTTTGCATTAGCACAGAATTATTGATTTGCCAAACACACGTAGGAGATACTTTGGATGAGAGGGAGATGTATGCATAGAGGTTAGATCACTGGATTAGTAATCCAGAAGCCCAGGCTAATATTCTGGAGACATTTGTTTAAATCCCCTCATGGCAAATGGTACAATTTGAATTCAATAAAATCTTGAATCAGGTCAATTATCACAAAAAATCCATCTGGTTCACTGATGTTCTTTCGGGAGGGAAATCTGCCAAATTACCCAGTCTGACCTACAAGTGACTCCAGGTCCACAACAACGTGGTTGGCTCTTAATCGCCCTCTGAAATGTTGCCCAGCCAATGATGTGCACACCCCATACAGAAATAAAGAGAAAAGAATCAACAGTTATAAATAGGTTTCAATACAACAAAAGGGAGTTTCTTACCCTGCAAATGTACTGATTTCTTTCACCTGGAGAAAAGGTTTGGGATCTTACAATCATGCTGTTCCTCACAAAATGCTTTTGCCTATTATTCAGATTGGACTTGTCCTTAGGCCTGACAGCCATGCACTCCACCACAGCCTCCTCTGTGTTCATTTCTTTGTCAACCTGTGGAAATTGGGTGCAAACTTTTTATCAGCTGCACTATAAAAACTGTTCACAGGATAGTTCACCCAACATCAATGCTGCAGTACCCTTACCAAATGCAAGCCTTACACTGAACGGTAAATGGGATAGCTTGATAAACTTAGAAAGAGCATGGGCTGGTGTAAGTTTTCCTTGACTGGAGAATTAGAGGAGGGGTAGTGATGTAAATGGCAGTGATAGAGTTAGGGCTAAAGTTAGGGTTAGGTTTGGTTGCCACTTAATCTAACCACACAGGTCAACAGGTTGCCACCACATTAGACTTTGAACATTCCGAAGGACAGTGTGATTGAACACTCAGTTCAGGAAGCAGCAGTTTTGTAATATCAATACATCAAATTATTCACTACAGTCTCAAACCAAAACCATTAAAAGATAATGACAAGCCATGCTAATATAAGAAGCACCAATGCTGGACAGTCTAATGAAGTTTTGAGTTAATTGGTATCCATGCTGTTGACCCACATTCTAACATTTAGTGGCATGGGTTCAAGTCAAATTACTGAGGAGCTGTGTATTCACATCTCCAACAGGCTGATTATAAAATCTCTCTAACATTTAACAGGAGACTAAACAAATGCATACCTTGCATCTTCATAAAGGAGGACACAATTAATGTCCCAAAAATGTTGGGAAACACAGGGTTTAGTGAGATGGGGGAACTGATGCAAATCAGTATAATTAAGGAAAAGGTGTTGGGGAAATTGATGGAATGAAAGACTGATAAATTCCCAGGGCCCAATAATTTATACCCCAGCATACTTTAGGAAGTGGTCCTAGGAATAATGGATGCATTAGTAGTCATCTTTCAAGATTCTATAGACGCTAATTGATGCCTTTTGGAAATTTAAATATATTACATCTCTTGCTTCCCCTTTAACTAAACTGCTTCTTGCAGTTTCAACTTATTTTTCTTTCACCCCACTCATCAATAACAATAAGCTTGTACCATTTCTGCTCAAGTTATACGATTGTGTCATTGTACTGGAGAGAGTAAAGAACAGCTTGGTTCCAAAACTGCACAAAATTGACTGGAAGTAGATAACAGGAGGCATTCCTACCAGCATTGGCAGCACTGTGTCTGACTGCGTCACCCCACCTCTTTTATCATCAGTCATATTTGGGGGCATTTCTTTCAATGAAATCAATCCCGCTGCAATCTCTTCCACTTCTGAGTCTTTGCCAATGCCACTTCCTTCTTCCTGTGCCTCAGCAGCATCCTCCATCAGCATCTCCCGCCTGCATTAGCAACAAGTTATAAAACTCATTCAGGACTTCATCTGCTTTCTTCTGTTACTGTTTGTCAAAGTTCAACATTTGAGTGGATAAGTGAGTGAAGATTTGCGGAACAGTTTAAGTACATGTGTTTAGAACTTTGGTGATGGGGAGTGGTTTCCTGTACACTATTGAAGAACAGGGGGTGAGATAGCTCACGGGCCAGCACAGTGGCTCAGTGGTATCGCTGCTGCCTCACAGCACCAGGGACCGGGTTCGATTCCCGCCTCGGGTAACTGTCTGTGTGGAGTTTGCACATTCTCCCTGTGTCTGCGTGGGTTTCTTCCGGGTGCTCCGGTTTCCTCCCACAATCCAAAGATGTGCAGGTTAAGTGAATTGGCCATGCTAAGTTGCCCTTGGTCAGGAGTAAACATAGGGTAGGGGAATAGGTCTGGGTGGGTTACGCTTCAGAGGGTCGGTGTGGAAATATTGGGCTGAAGGACCTGCTTCCATACTGTGGGGAATCTAATCTAATCTAATCAAAAGCTGACAGGAAAGTGAGGGTGAGGATCTTGCCCTGTCACTGGAGTCAAAGATTCTCCTACAGCGTGGAAACAGGCCCTTCAGCCCAACAAGTCCACACCGACCCTCCAAAGAGTAACCCACCCAGCACCATTTCCCTCTGACTAATGCACCTAACACTATGGACAACTTAGAATGGCCAATTCACCTGACCTGCACATCTTTGGACTGTGGGAGGAAACCAGAGCACTTAGAGGAAACCCACGCCGACACAGGGAGAATGTGCAAACTCCACACAGACAGTCGCCCAAGGCTGGAATCGAATAGGGACCCTGGTGCTGTGAGGCAGCAGTGATAACCACTGAGCCACTGTGCCATCCTAAGCTGGTGACCTGGATTTCCAGAAACCACCAGCAGGTGGCCCACCTGTGGAGGCTTATTCCTTGAGGGATCACTGATAGAAGGAATAATTGTTGAAGCTGGTGAAGGTGTTCCAATTAAATTGACTGTTTTGTCCATGATGGTGTCAAATGTCTAATGTGATGGATCCAGCTGACAGAAGGTAAGGCTTTTATCTCTTCTCGCAGGGTCAAGGACAGTGACGCTCTCAGAGGCCACACCCACGCCTGCCGCCTGTGTCTCCAAGTGTCCTCAGGTTTGTGGCAATTAGAAGTCCCAAACTCTGACGGCAAGTTGCCATGGTTTCTCAATTGGGCAACTAATCATCAGGGACGTGGTGTGTGGAAGGCCTGAAGTGGTCATTTGCTAGCCTAAGCTGTCTATGAGGCGAGAAAGCCCCCAGTAGACCTTCTCACCCTGCACTTAATTCCAAAGGTGGCAAGAAAGGGGTGAGTTTCTTTCCAAGGTCAAATTGCCATATTATTTCTGCTTCTGACCACCTCTTCAGGGAGGGAAGAAACCCCACACCCTATGTAAGTGTGTGTTAATGGCAAATAATGGTGTGATCTGCTTGGACATAACTCCCTGCTTCTGTGTTGTAGCATCTGCATTTTTCTACATGTAGGGGGCCAGTAGTTGATAGAGAAAAAAAGACCAATGTCCACCCAGTTTGCCCTTGGTTTATCTTGGCAACTGCATGGTACAACAGTAATGAAGATGTTGATTAATCATACTATGTACCATTGCTCCTAATAATGTGGACCAATGTCATGTGGAATCCGTGTGCTTTGAACCTGCTGCTCTCCAAGCCTGCATTAATCGGCCGCCCATCACAAGACCTGAAACCTGCTATCATTACCTTTCTCCACCTTATGAACCAATAACACTGCATAGTAAAGCAATTGCAACATTCAAAGAGCAAATGAAAGCACTCTGTTAAAACAGTAGGCTTGACAGATCCATCAAACTGTTCCATCTTCCCCTTTCCTCCCAAAAGTATTTGACTTTGATTCAGCACTCCACCTGGAGTGTCACATTAGAAGAGTTCACAGACGGTGAACTGTGACTTGCAGGCCACATTGGAGGATTACAAGGTGGTCCTCATGACATATGTTGCTTAAGGGCCTGTGGTCCTAGGCAAAAAGTCAGTGCAGTGGGCCCAAGGAGTCCTGGATCCCCAGCATTCTGCCTGAATGCCATTGGAATTACGTTGGGAGTATAGAAGAATGTCTGTGGGACTTCAATGACCTCATTCTACCACAAACGGGAGCAGAAAATGTTCCATTCAGAAGGTAACTGGTCGAATATCACAAAGTCTACAATACCAGTCTTCGCCCGCTTCAGCATCCTCTTCTTCATCTATAGCCAGCTCCTGTTCAACCGCCTGCAGTTCAACAGACGTCCTCTCCAGCAATGCAGACACAGCGTCCTGATGGATCTGAAGGGAAGAAAGGCAATGGAAATGAAAGAAGTTACTGCAGAATATGGAGAATTATTTCCTTTCATGTAGAATCTTGTACAAATAATGTGGCACAGCTCACCAAAGGCAATTCACTTTCCCTTAAAGAATGCAAGCTCTCTGCCGAACATAGGTTGTAATTAAGTGCAGTTTCCGCCTGTGGAAATTACTTGTGATGCTTACATTTCAGATACATAATTTATTAATGTGATTTTTATTTTTATCTACAGAAACCTGCTGGGCAGATTTATCAGACAATGAGGCATTTATCTAACTGAAATCTCACAAACATGTGGCCAGACGTAAGATCAATAGATCAACTAATTGGCTTCACAACCCCTGTGAATCTCTGCCCGTGATACAGCAAAGTTAAACGTTTTAAGTGATTTCAGATTTTGTATTTCACACGCACTGCCGACCAACTTGGAGAGAACTAAGACGTTTGAACCGACTCAATTTTTTAATGTCACTCTGTTGTCACTTGCATTTTCAGACACCTAGGGGATCAAATCCTAAACCAAAGAGGGGTTTGTGTCTGGCAGGTGTTGTGACCTTGACATTGGGAAAATTTGAGAATCCAGAGCCTGTGCTTCTCAGAAGCGTGTACCCCCACAATCCAACAGATGAAAGTGGGTGAGATACCCCAATGGCAGGGCTCACAGCTGGGGGAAGGTGAGCACTGCTGAGGGGTCGAAAGGGCAAGGGCATTTCAAAATGGAGGTGCTCTTGAAAGGCTCCAGAGGGCTGAAGGAAAGAAATGCAGAAGCGTTGGGGCCATCAGTGAGGAGGCAAAAAGTGCCTCAAAACTGCTTTCGGCTGCAGATGTGGAGAGCAACCTCTAATATCCCGCAGTCCACTTACAAAGAGGACGTATCTGCAGCGTTGCCACAGCAGAAGGCTGTCACAAACGTGTTTTGCTGTGATAACGTGGCCCTGATATGAGGCCTTCCTTAACAATAAATCCACTCTATCAAGGGAATGTCCCAGCAACCCAGGATCATTTTGAAATTTGAATTCAATACAAAAAAATTGGGATTCAAAGTCTAATGATAACCATTGGCAATTGTTGGAAAAATCTATCTGGTTCACTAATGTTCTTTAGGGAAGAAAGCTACTGTCCTTACCTGGTCTAACCTGCATGTGATTCCAGGCCCACAGCAATGTGGTTGACTCTTAACTGCCCTCTGGGCAATTAGGGATGGGCAATAAATGCTGGCCTTGCCAGTGACACCCACCTCCCGTAAGTGGATGATAAAAAAGGGGACCAATCTACCATGTTCCAATCCGAGCAATGTTGACACCAAACCAGGGCCCACCTCCTGAATAAACCTTACCTTGTCTGGAGTGCTGCAAGGCTCAGGTCTCAGTGAAGCTCCCTCAGTTTGGGCTTTGTTCTTTGGATGATGAATATTCACGTTCTTGTAATGTAGCATGTTGTACCAGCTTGTCAAGGTGTCCCCACGGGTGCAGAAGTCCGCCAGACTAATCTGGGTTCCAGCCTTTGGAAAAATGAGAAAAGAAAGCCCTCAGTTTGCTCATGGTTTATAACGATCTGGTTAGGGTGTTTGTATAAAATTCCTGTGTACCACCATCACACAGGCATTTCAGATCGGAAAGAGTTGCATTTTTATCGCGCTTTGTAATGCCTCTTGGAAAAGCCTCAAAAGGATTACTCTGAAACACACTGACGGTTACTGGTCTGGATTCTGTGGTAGTGACAAGAATTAAACTGTCAGGATTCAAGTGGAAGTCATTACATTGCTGGCAGAAATACACCACGTCCCCCACAGGATGGACTGTTGAGGTTCAACCACTCCATGACTATAATTAAGTAGAAATCACTGAACTGGTGAGAAACTGTCCCTTTGCATGATAACCTCCAATGGAGAAACCCTCGGAAGAGATGATAGGTTACTGAATAAAGTACAACTGGATTTTTAACGGCTGAGTGAAGGCATAAAGCTGGCTGTACATAGAATTGATAAGTCACTAGAATCACGTGAGGTGCATTGAGGATATTCAGAGAAGTAAAACAGTGAAGCAGCAGCCAAAATCTACCATATTTTTCTTAGATATGGCGATAGTGTAAGAGGACTAGAACATGGCAGATGTTATCTTTATTGTTCTAAAAAGGGTTAAGAGTAAACCCAGTTACACGCAATTTTCACTTGGGACAGGCAGGATTTGACAGTTGAGCCCACTGACCTCAGAAGCAGATTGTAGGCATTCAACTGGTTAGAAAACACACCCCAGTTTGGCTCACCAGCCCTCACTCACTCCTAATCCTCCCACACACATCACTATGTCTCCTTTATGCCTACCCATGCACCCATCCAACCTCATGTTCCCCCATATCCTCATGTCATCTCCAAAGCCACACACTATTCACTTTGAGCAGACCACAGGTGAAATGTTCAGGTGTAAAAAAGTTTCTAACATCATTAACACTCATACTCACATAGTGGTGAAAAACAAACCCACTCCAAGTTTTAAATTCCTTTAAATGTTCAATATGGCATAAAAATACATTTTTATTCAGACTATTTATCAAAGAAACCTACTCTCTGTACAGCTTGCTTAAAATGTCAATCAAACTAATCACAATTCTCTGCTGAGATCCTTGAGGTCTATGGAACTCAGCTAAGTATTTAAATACTTAATAATAGCTGTTGAGGAAACAACAAAAAAGACCTCGATTGGAACTGTTTGACAAGATGCCATTGTTTTTTGCCTAACATACACAATATGATCTGTCAATCAAAGCAGGCATGTATTTTAAACTCACTAACAGCTGCAGCCTTTTGTTAAACAGTTAAAGAGCAGTCGATTTTGACAACTTAAGATTGTGGCATTTGAACTGATCTCATCCACCCTTCAAGAGCATTTATGCCCACTTCATCAATTCATGCCGCCTACATTGTGGGTTCAGCACTTGCAACAGTAAACACATTGTCTGTTTGAATTCACCACTAAGTTCAAATGGCCCTGCTGAATTTACGTTTCCTTGGGTGAAATCACATCAAGTCTCTGATCCCTTTCGGCAGAAATGGGAATCTTCCAAGCTCCACGGAACTCCAGCTCTAACTGTCCAGTATCTTTTAGATTGCTGCATAATCTTTCCAGCAGTTAGCTTTCAAACTACTTTATGTTTCCTTATTATTGAGGACTATACTATAATATTTATAAAGCTTCAGTGCACTTACCAGACAATCTTCCAACAGTGTCTTCCCCACAGAGCAAACATCAACTCGCAGTGTCTTCTGATGTAAAGCAGACTGGGTAATAGCTACCCGGAAAACCTCATTGAGGGTAAGAATCTCTGCAACACTATGAACCTTTGTGCGGAATAGGCTGCTGGAATCACATGAGCTTGGAAGCAATGCAGCTCTGATGTACCTGCAAGATTGCAAAGTTACCTTTTAGACAATGGACTAAAATAGTTAAAGATTGAATAAGCAGCAACAGCATTGTTGAGTATATTTTCTTTTCATTCATGGTATGAGGTGTTGTTGCCTAGGCCAGAATTTGTTACCCATCCCAAACTGCCTCGGGTACAGTTAAGAGTCAACCATATTGCTGTTGGCCTGGAGTCACATGTACTCCAGACCAAGTAAGGTTCCTTTCCTAAATGACATACATGAACCAGGTAGACAATTGACAGTGGTTACATTAGCTTACCTTACTCAGTTTTTTAAATCGAGATTTTTAATAAAGTCAAATTTCCCCATCTGCTATGATGGAATTCAGACCAACGTCCTCAGACCATTAGCCTCAGGTTCTTGATTGCTAGTACAGTGATGTTAGTATAATACCAACACTTTCCCCTATATGTTGACGAGGCAGCTACATGGGAAATGCACAAATCTTTTCCATTTCTGTAAAAAGCATAGACTCTTCCTACTGCTGAAAGGATTCAGGGCCAATTTGTTAAGCAAATTTGTTGACAACAAGATTGGCAGAGTGGATAATAGTGAAGAAGATGGTTGTAGGTTACAGGAAGATATAGATGGGTTGGTCAAATGTGCAGACCAATAGCAGATGGTATTTAACCCTGACAAGTGCGAGGTGATATACTTGGAGGAAGAAACAAAATGAGGAAGTATTTAATGAATAGCAGGACACTGGGCAGCTTAGAGAAACAAGAGAGATCCTGGAGTAATTATTCACAGATCCCTGAGGTTGGCAGAGCACATGAATACAATAGTTAAGAAGGCATATAGGACTCTTGCTCACATCAGTCTTGTCATAGCATAAGAGCAAGGAGAGAACGTTGGAGTTGTACAGAGCATTGATCAGGCCACAACTAGTGTACTGTGTGCAGCTCTGGTCACCGCACTACAGGAAGGATGTGATAGCACTAGAAGGGGTACAGAGGAGGTTCATCTGGATGTTGCCTGTGATGGAGAAATTGAACTATAAGGAGAGACTAGATAAGCTTGGATTGTTTTCTTTAGTGCAGGGAAGACTGAGGTGCGACATAATTGAAGTGTATAGACAGGGTGAATGGAGAGCGGCTGTCTCCCTTGGTTGAGGGGTCAATCACGAGGGGGCATAGTTTTTGGGTCGGGACAGGAGATTCAGAGGGAATTTGGGAGCAAACATTTTCACTCAGTGGGTGGTGGGGGATCTGGAATGCACTGCCTGGGAAGGGAGTGTAGACTGGAAAACTTACAACCTTAAAAAAAATACTTGTATGAATTCTTCAAGTATCACAACATTCACGGATATGGGACTAGTGCAAGAAGTTTGAGATTAGTGCACCTGTGGCGGTAGTTACATCAGTGCAGACTCGATGGGCCGAAGGGCCTTTTCTCCACTGTATGAATCTGTGAATTTATCTGGTACAGGGTTCCGCAGATGTGTTTACCCGCTGGTACCACGTTATATTTAATGAAAACCCCTGAATATAAGAGCTAGTCAGTAGCTGAGTTTAAGCTGATTCATCCAATACTTAATCTGTGGAGGGGATACACCTTGAAAGTGTGCAGCATCATTTGTGCCTCTCAATAAATACATAAGGGATTTGTTCAGAGGCCCCGAAGCAGAATGATTGACCGCATAGTGGCCATGGCCTGTCCTGAGCCTACTTAGCAAGGACGAATCCTGCTGTGGTAGCTTAAAGCTTGCCATTCAATAGATGGTGGCTTATCCTAGGAACCTTTGAGGACAATAGATCAGCAAATTGATAAATGGTAAATAGAAATGATGACCAGAAAAATTTTCAGGCTCTGAACGTGATAGAGTAGATGCAGAAAATGTGTTTCCCTTATGTGAGAGTCAAGGACCAGAGGGCATCATCTCAGAATAATTTAAAACAGATAAGAGCAGGAATTGCTTCTCTCAGAGGATCGAGAATCTGTGGAATTCTTTTCCACAGAGGGCTGTCAAGGGTATATTCAAGACTGAGATAGACAGATTTTTGATCAATAAGGGAACCAAGGGTAATAGCGAAAAAGCAAGAATATGGAGTTGAGATTTATCAGATCAGCCATTATCTCATTGAATGGCAGAGCAGACTGGATGGGCGGAATGGCTAACTTCTGCTCCTATGTCGTCTCTGCCCTATGGAGTATTTCCTAAAGCTTTTATTTCAGATTTCCATCATTCAGAATATTTTGCTTTCTTCATCACCATGAATGGTAAGTTACTTCACAGTGACTAGAGTTTGAGTCTTGAACAAATAAGCGAACAACAGTCAATGGCAGAAAGGAAGAACCCCAAGGTCAGAGTTCATATCAGATTTAGACCAGGATAAAATGCCACTCAAACTGATAGAAACTTTGGAAGCAAGGAAAACACTAAAGACTTGAGGGTATGAATATCAGGATTTGAATATTTATTCTCAGGATGGGCATGTTGCTAGCAAACATTTGAACTGATAGAGCGGCTGTGATGAGGATGCTCCCACAATGTTACTAACTGAGAAGGCCTACAATTTTGACCCAAAGCAACTAAGGGATGTTAATGTTGGTGCACTGAACACTTCTAGAGGAAGACAAGACCTATGCCATTAGACAGCAGTAAAGAAAAGAGACACATTGAGAGATGATCTTGCTGTGTGCTTGATATTTTGATCATAAGATTCACAGGTTGGTACTTTCCAGTTTTGGAACTAAGTTTGGAAGATGGAATGTTGAGTGAGGAGAAGTCCACAGCTACCCTGTTCACAAAGCCCATTGTATCAAACTAAAATCACACAGCTGATTGGCTCCTGGTAGACTTTCTGCTGGAAATTCAGACTAGCAAAACGCAACCTCCTGGGCCTGCTAGCCAGTCAGCTAGCCAGGTGTCTCCAGAATTCTGCAACTCCATGCAAAGGAGCTGAGCTAATGGCAGCCGAGGTGAAACAAGGCCCTTTAATGGGACTTAATTGGCAACAGGTCAGGAAGGCCAACTGGGGGTCTTCCCACCCAGTTTCTGAGGTGCTGGAAGGAGGTCACCAATCTCCCAGATTATCTGCCCTTCCCACCACCTTCCCCATCACTTTGGGGAGGGGAAAGTCTGCCCACAGAGGCATTTACAAGCACAGAATGAGGCAATTTGGCTGATCAGGTCCAGGCTGGTGCTTTGCAGAGTAATCCAGTCACATTCACCCACTCAATTTTGCTAGACATGGAAATCTATTTTGTTTGAGAGTCCATTCAGTTTCCTTTTGAAATCAACGATCACCTTCACTTCTATCATCCTCATAGGGCAATAGTTTCTCAGTCATAATCACTTACTGTGAAAAGCTCAGATTTGCCTCTCCACGTCCTTGTACAATCAGTAAAAGGGAATAGCTTATCTAAGATTGTTGTAATCTGTATACTCTTATCAAATCTCCCCAGAATATCCATTGTCCCAAGGAGAACAATCTCAGGTTCTTACTCTAACCATTGCTGAATTTTGACAGCTCTGCCAAAGAATGGACACGTTGGTTTTCATAGACAGCATACTCACACTTTACATCCAGGTGGCACCAGGAGAGCTGTCAGATTCCTCAGCTGCACGGCGATTATGATGAAACTTGCACTGGTGGGATCATACCTGCCACAGATACAGTAACAAAAATGAAGATGCAGATACAAATTTCTTCTAATCACGCCATGTAGATGTGTTATGACATACTTTTGAGTCAGGTGGGATTAAATCTGTGTTTCTGGCCCAGAGATAGGGACTCCTCACTGTGCCACAGGAGCCCCTCAAATACAGAAATATTCCAAGTTTGATCCCTGCCCAGTGCTGATTCAACTAATGTCAATGTACCTTCAATCATCCTCAGTGACCCTCGATTAAGGAAGTAAATATTTTCCTGCTCATTCTTGATACATTTGGGAAAGCAAATCTTAGCAGGACTTATACACTTAATGGTAAGGTTCTAGGGAGTGTTGCTGAACAAAGAAACCTTGGGGTGCAGGTTCATAGCTCCTTGAAAGTGGAGTTGCAGTAGATAGGATAATGAAGGCGGCGTTTGGTATGCTTTCCTCTACTGGTCAGGGTATTGAGTACAGGAGTTGGGAGGTCATGTTGCAGCTATACAGGCCACTGTTGGAATATTGTGTGCATTTCTAGTCTCTTTCCTATCAGAAAGATATTACGAAACTTGAAAGGGTTCAGAAAATATTTCCAAGGATGTTGCCGGGTTGGAGGATTTGAGCTAGAGGGACAGGTTGAACAGGCTAGGGCTGTTTTCCCTGGAGTGGCGGAGGATGAGGGGTGACCATATAGAGGTTTATAATATCATGAGGGGCATGGATAGAATAAATAGATAAAGTCTTTTCCCTGGAGTGGGCGAGTCCAGAACTAGAGGGCATAGGTTTAGGGAGAGAGGGGAAAGATATAAAAGAGACCTAAGGGGCAACTTTTTCACACAGAGGGTGGTACGGGTATGGAATCATCTGCCAGAGGAAGTGGTGGAGGCTGGTACAATTGCAACGTTTAAAAGGCATCTGAATGGGTATATGAATAAGAAGGGTTTGGAGGGATATGGACCGGGTGCTGGCAGGTGGGACTAGATTGGGTTGGGATATCTGGTCAGCATGAACGGGATGGACTGGAGGGTGTGTTTCCATGCTGTACATCTCTATGACTATATGAGCATCACTGGCAAGGTCAGCACTTACTCGCCATTGCTTACTTCCGTTAAGAAGGTGGCGGAGAGCTGTCTTCTTGAACTGCTGCTGTTTATGTGGTGTAGATACACTCAGGGCACTAACTTTACCATTTCAACCTGATCCAACCAACTAGCTTGTTCAGCATTTTCAGAGACGGAGTCTGCGAGTCCCATGTCGGGCTGAATACATTGGATGATGTTTTCTCCTGGCCATTGGGTCTAGATCAAAGGCTCACAGTCTTAGGATCCAAGGGGAGGCCATTTTAGACTGAGGTGAGGAGCAATGTCTTCTCTCAGAGGTGGTGAAGCAGTGGAATCCTCTACCACGGAAGGTTATGGAGGCCAAGTATTGAATATATATAAGGAGTAAATAGATAGATTTCTCGAGGCTAATATGTCAAGGCTTATGGGGAGAGTATGCAAGTACGGCATTGACTCAGAGAATTACTCATAATCATGCTGAGTGGCAGGGCTCAGTGAATGGCCAATGAGCTAATCCTGCCCCAATTTTCTATTCTTCTGGGATGGACCAGGTAAGGACATTAGACTTCTTTCCCAGAAGGATTTTTTCAAAAATTACTCATGGATATAGGTTAGGCCAGCATTTATTGTCCATCCCTAATTGCCTGAGAGGGGCAGTTAAGTGTCAACCACATTGCTGTGGGTCTGGGGTGACATGTAGGCCTGACCAGGTAAAGATGGCAGGTTTCCTTTCCTAATGGCTATTTGTGAATGTGGTGGGTTTTTACAGCAATCTGGTGATTTTTGTGGTAGTTATTTATAAGACTAACATTTGATTCCAAAGTTATTAATTAACTGAATTTACATTTCCCCATTTGCCATAGTGAGATTAGAATTCATGTCACTGGAGCATCAACAAGGATATCCTCTAATCATCACTATCCAACACTCTGAACGTACATAAGAGAAAAAGATTTGCTAAGAAACTCAGCAAGTCTGGCAGCATCTGTAAAGAAAAAAAGTTAATGTTTCAAATCCAATGAATCTTCTTCAGAAAGCAACAGCTTTGTACCGCAACTTTAATGTAGAAAATAAAGACAAATGTATTGACTTCAGCTGTGGTAGCCCAGCCCCAGAGTGAAACAGGCCTCAGCATATGCTCTATGTGCACAATTAATGGTGGTTGACTTGGATAATTTACTATTGGGCTGGTGGAACTATATCCGAGCAAAGACTCCTCAGGAGATCAGGAAGTAAAGGGAAAAAAGGGGAAAAGAAATTCAGACTCATAAATTCAGCCATGCAAATTTAGTTTTTTTTTTAATAATCACTTACCTCAGTCCTATCTGGATTTGAGCTGCCTCTAATGTGGAAGGTTCATCTTCATCATAAATAGCATCTTCAGTTTCATTTGGCCTAACAGCAAGGTTGTAAAATTCAAGTTAATGGAAATTGTAAACTAAACATAATGAACACGAGAGCTGGGAATAATAAAAAAGTCACCATAAAATACATGATGAATTTACCCAGAGAACATGTCACAGCCATGCGCAAGTTATGGTTATGGACTTGGTTTATAAAAAGCACACGGGCATTCTGTTTAAGACATATTGCTGCACTTCCAGGAGGCACAGAGAAACTGCAAATGTTTTGCTGGCTTTTGCAATGTGTGTTGTAGACATGGAAAACAGAGTACTTGTAATAAAAGAATAAAGTCCATGTTTCAATGCCTCTAGTGCACACTGACAATGAGTACAGGGTATACTGGGCTGACAATGTTGTAGCCCACATGCTGCCTCATGCTCCTCCTGAATATCCACCCCACCAGTAGTTCAGAATGACGGGGTTACCCCTTTCCAATTGCTTAGCCAATAAGTGAAGCAATTACCACTCCTGTCTCAATGATGATACTGTCCACTGTGCTTCTGAACTAGACCAGGAAACTTGCAGCAAGTGATGCCATGGAACTTGTGGGCATTAGGTGAGAAGTGTCACACTCAGCTGGGACCTGCCTCAACACCTCCCACCAACTGAGGGTGGAAGCCATTTCAATGCTTACGCAGGCACAGAGTAGAACCTGTATTTTTCCTGCAAGTTTTGGAGTCACTGCTTCGAAAAGACAAGTTCCTGTTGTGACTTCCACCACAAAGGCCCACCTTGAGAGAGGAAGATGTGCCTTTGCTGCAGTACAGTGGCCACTTTTACATCATCCATAAAGGTCCGACAGATTTTTGAGTCAGATGTGGGGAAATTAGGTTCCAGTGAGCTGCAGAGAGAAGGAAATGATGGGCCTGAAGGAACTGAGAGGAGCCATCAACTGAAGCTCATTGTGTCCTCAGGTGACAATAATAAGGGCTGAGCTAAAGAAGTTTTGTTGGAGGTATGTTAGCAACTGTTGGTTTGTAACTAAAGTTCTGGTGGCCCACAGTAGCAAGTCAGCATCCGGCAGTGGATTCCCAATCTCTTGATGCCGACTCAGGTAAAAGAAGAAAGCTGGGATAAGGCCATTGTGGAGCATAAACACCAGCATAGATTGGTTGGGCTGAGTGGCCTGTTTCTATTTTACACATTTCTGTTTGCTCAAACAGTGGGGAGTGGGAATGGAGTGAAAAGGAGCACAGAGTGTTTTTAGTTGTGCAGTTGCCCTAGACTTTCCAAGCTAGTGGCTTAACATTGTCTCCTACATAGAAGGTGCATAAAACCACTGACATTTTCTCTCTCAATTTTTATGATGTCTATATATTGCTGCCAAAGAGAACAATTTTGTTCTTTTCTCATTTGTGCAATGTAGAAATGTGTTGGAGAATGGCTCTTTGACACATGAATCACTGGTGGGTGAGTTATTTTAACGTATCTTTGGAGAGAGAACAAACCATCCTAACCCAGTATGGGCTACATGTGACTCTAGTCCTGTACCAATAGGATTGACTGTTAACTGCACCACCCCATCCCACCGAAGTGGCCAATGAAGCCTTTCAGTTGTACCATAAGGTGACCCACCATCGCAGAGAAACTAAGGATGGGCAATAAAGCACTGGTTACCCACACTCTGAAAGTAAATAAGAACAGAAGGTGAGCTGCACACTCTAAGGCAGCTTCTATTTTAACATATGGATGGCTCAGTGCTTCACAGTGCCAGAGACCCAGGCTAATTCCCACCCTTGGTCTGTGTGATGTTTGCATGTTCTCCCCATGGAGCACCCAAGGGTTCCCTCTGGGTGCTCCAGTTTCCTCCCACTGTCCAAAGGTGTGCAAGTTTGGTGGATTAGCCATGCTAAATAGCCCATAGTGTCCAGGGATGTGCAGGATAAGTGGATTAGCCATGGGGAAGGCAGGGTTACAGGGACAGAGTAGGGGAGTGGGATGCTCTTCGGAGGGTCAGTGTGGAATTGATGGGCCAAACGGCCTGCTTCCACACTGCTGGGATTCTACTTACTGACATAATTGCCGGCAACTGAGCTAGTAACAGGGGCAGCTCCCACTGTCTTCAAAAGCTGCCACGTGTCAGTCAGGCTCCTATATCCTGTTTGATATCAGCAAATCCCTCTCAGAAGTGAGCTCCAGAAGAGTGTTACAGAGACAAAGGCAGGCAGCTCTCGCATCGGAAACTAAGCTCAGGTACAAATGTGAGGTCAAAGTTGCGGATGGTCTAGTTCAGCCTCTGGATGAGGTTGGTGGCTAGGAAACAGAGTTTGTGGCTGGGAATAAAGACTTTGGCCTTCCCAATAGAAGAATCATCTGCTCACCCAAGACTGGTTGATGGATATGCAGAAATCATACATAATGGAGGGTTCAAGACATTAGATTAGATTTCCTACAGTGTGGAAACAGGCCCTTCGGCCCAACAAGTCCACACCGACCCTCCGAAGAGCAACTCACCCAGACCCATCTCCCTCTGACTAATGCACCTAACACTATGGGCAATTTAGCATGGCCAATTCACCTGACCTGCACATCTTTGGACTGTGGGAGGAAACCAGAGCACCCGGAGGAAACCCACGCAGACACTGGAAGAACGTGCAAACTCTACACAGACAGTCGCCCGAGGGTGGAATTGAACCCGGGTCCCTTGTGCTGTGAGGCTGCAGTGCTAAGCATTGAGCCACCGTGCCGCCCATTTGTGGTGGTGAGATGGAGTCAGATATCACCAGTATGTGTGGAACTTTCTTCATTTTTCCACGGGGATGAGGCCATCGCTGGTTAGATGAGCATTTACTGCCCATCCTAACTGCCCAGAAGGCAGTTACAGTCAACCATATTACTATCGGTCTGGAGTCACATGTCGGCCAGAAGAGGTAAGAATGGTAAATTTCCTGCTCTGAAAGACATTATTAAACCAGGTGGGGTTTTACGACAAATGAAAATGGTTACGTGGTTGCCATTAGGCTGTCTTGTACTTCCAGATATTTATTGAGTTTAAATTTCACCATCTATCCTGGTGGGATTTGAACATTAGCCTGGGTTTCTGGAATGCCAATCTAGTGACATAACTACTATGCCACCACCTGCCTTGACATCGTGTTTTTGGATGATGCTGTCAAGAGACAACATGGAGATGAGAAATAGGAGAGGCCAAGGATAGACCCTTGTGGCACTTCAGGGATACCACGTGAGAGTGGTTAGAGGAACCAGTACTAAGAGCATCAGGCAGGTCCATCCCTCTGGACAGTGATGAAGTAGAGTGGACTGGTTAAACATGTCAATGGCTGCAGACAGTTGAAGAGGATGAGGAGGGCTAGTCTAACATGATCCCAGTGACAAAGATTCATTTGTGACTCTGGTTGCTGTTAATAATGTGATTTGTGGTTTTATTTTTGGAAACTGATAAACTGTCAAATGGAAACTGGAGGATGACTTTGGTAAAAAGCAGTTAAGTGCACTAAAAATAGGAATTCCACTCCCCCCAACCCTAGTCACACACACACACACACACATACATGCATATATAGACATACACATGCACACACACATAAATACACACATGCACACATACACCCACATACACATGCACACACACATAAATACACACATGCCCACAAACACACATGCAGCATACGATTATCAAATGTGGCATCCTTGAGCCACTGTGAAACACAGGATATCATTCACATACCGTTTGACAGAAGCCTCATACACCCCGCTGTCCCCGGCCACAGATTCATCAGAAACGGCAGCAGATACACATGCTGCTTTCTCTTCGACTCGATGTCCCACTGCTCCTTGCTGCAAATCAACACCTGCACACAGAACACACACTGCTCGTCAAACTCACTGTCGAAATTCCTTCGGAGGGACTTTTCAGCTCCTCGGCACCTTCACTTTCCCGCATCCCCCTCCCATCTATTTTCAACCTTTCTCACCAAAAAGTCTAAACTTTTGTTGAAGTACATGCAACGTTTGTGATTTGCAATTACTGATTTCCCCCCCCCTTAGATAGGTTTCCTTGACTCAGCAGAGACTAGGGACTGAGTGCAAAACCTTGATGCCCACCAAAATAAAATGTGGGGGACCTTCATTTAAAGCTTCTGGAAACAGTAGAATGCAAATTGTGTGCACAGAGGACTTTTCAACATCTCAATGGATGAGATGATTGTAACTCCCCACTGGAGGAGTGATCTTCGCTATTCCCAGTGTTGTCACAAAAGTTAAAGATTTGGAAAAATTCACAGAATTTTCCAATTTTCAGACCCAGGTTGATGGAAAACACAGACTGCAACTCTGTATTTAACAAGAATTACTACTTATCCCACAAAAGAAAGTTCTAACTACAGATTAACAATTATGAACTAAGGGCATATGCCATATAGAGTCAAGAGTGTGGTGCTGGAAAAGCACAGCCGGTCAAGCAGCATTTGAGGAGCAGGAGAAATGTTCAGCCATGGGGCGATGAGGTTGGTTGGTGCGGCTGTCCCACAGTGGTTCTCTAAAATGATCCGCAAGTTGGCATCCTGTCTCCCCGATGTAGAGGAGATTACACCGGGTGCAACAGATACAATAGATGATATTGGTGGAGGTACAGGTAAACCTCTGTCAGATGAGGAAGGATGCCAACTTGCGGATCGTTTCAGAGAACATCTCTGGGACACCCATACCAACCAACCCCACCGTCCCGTGTCTGAACAGTTCAACTCTCCCTCCCACTCCATCAAGGACATGCAGGTCCTGGGCCTCCTCCATCGCTAAACTTTAACCACCCGACGCCTGGAGGAAGAACGCCTCATCTTCTGCCTTTGGGCCCCTGCAATCACACGGGATTAATGTGCAATTCACCAATTTCCTCATTTCCCCTCCCCTCTCACTATCCCAGTCCCAAGCCTCCAACTCAGCACCATCCTCCTGACCTGTCCATAGCCTTTCCCATCTATCCGCTCCACCCTTCTCTCCGACCTATCATTTTCTCCCTCACCTTCATCTAGCTATCACATTCTTAGCTACCTTCCCCCCCCCATCTCAACCCTTCCCATTTATCTCTCAGCCCCCTGGCCCACAAGCCTCACTCCCGGTGAAGGGTTTATGCCCGAAATGTCGATTTTCCTGCTCCTCGGATGCTGCCTGACCTGCTGTGCTTTTCCAGCACCACACTCTCGACTCTGATCTCCAGCACCTGCAGTCCTTACCTTCTCCATACCACATATACTCAAGTAATAGTCCTTTTTTTTGACTATTTTTTAAGGTTAAATTTATGGGGTCAACTATTATGTGGATACTATTTTTATGGGACTGAAATTCATGCCCGTCAATATTCATACTGGATCATTAGCAGAAGCCCAATTGATCTCCAAATGAATATACGAAACAAAATGACTTATGGTAATTCTGATAATCTGAAGTGGAACACAAATGTCAGTGGACTGGAAGACCGGGAGAGGAGTGGAACAACTGGCAGACTGGAAAACTGGAGCAGGACGTGACAGCCGGCACACTGACACATAAATGTTAATCTGTGAAGAACTAGGGTCGACTTTTACACAAGATATATGGAAAATTCCAGATTATTTGGCCAAAAATAGGGGATCAACTTTTGCATGAGATTGACTGTTACTTCACCGTATATGGTACATCAACTGGTAAAAAATGTAATCCCCTTCTCGATCCCTCTTCTACCCACACACATATAGACAAACACAGACAGGAAAAAATGGGTGTTATGGGTGAAGTGAAAGACAGGGAAAGCAGCTCAGTGATCCCTATCCACAGGATTTACTGAGATGAATCTTGTGCTGATCAGAATGCGACTTCTGGAGCTTTCTCCTCTGTATTGACATGTTTGCAGGACGCACAGGACGACCGGCTTACCTTTACAAAGACCTCTGACTTAGTACTTAGAAGTCACAGCTTTCAAAAACTCAAGGAAAAGCAAGCTGGCTTTTCTTCAGGCTTAAAGTGTTTTTTACAACAAAGAAGAGAAACAGCTGACTATGTGGAGATCTGAAGGCTTCTCCCTATCTCATTCTTAGCCCCAAACTGTTCAGCTACTTGTGAACCAAATGAATAATCATTGGTAGGCAGCAGGCCTTTACCATCAATAACTGGTCAGCAGCTCACAGACCACTCAGCATCCTGTTGCCAGCTGCATCTCCATTTATACAGAGCCCTTGGCTCTCATTCACCTGCAAAACATTTACTACAGCTTCTTCAACCATCAGCTGTGTAAACAGCACTTAACAACGAGTGTCAGATTACCGGCTTTCAAAAAGTGCAGCAATGCCTCAACAATCCTTGTTTCTCAAAACAGTTTTCCTCTTTCAGTCCACAATCAGAAACAGAAAAATAAAAAGACACAGCCTTTACAAAATGAGAAAATGGGAAAATGAAAACAAGTGGGACTAACTTCAAATGTGCCAAATGGATTTTTTCTGCACTATCCAGAATCAGAGGGATGAATTTTACAGAGCCCTCTGAAGGTGGCCTATTGAGACCCTGAATTGGCCAATGAATGGTCACCTAAGAACCTCAATCAGCCTCTGCTTCTGTAATACATGTGGTTGAGGGAAGGCAG
Organism: Chiloscyllium plagiosum; assembly: GCF_037043375.1. Lineage (NCBI taxonomy): Eukaryota > Metazoa > Chordata > Chondrichthyes > Orectolobiformes > Hemiscylliidae > Chiloscyllium > Chiloscyllium plagiosum. The sequence continues at coordinate 131,214,737 of NW_028270140.1, forward strand.
CCAGCCTAGCATGTTTCAGGGCAGAGGACAGAAGGAAGTGTGGGTCCTCCCTGTGCCCAGCAGACGTATCTCCGACTCCAACCTCCCAAAACAGTATGCCTGCAATTTATGCCATTTCCCTCCCACCACTGTATTCAAATCTACGACCATTTCCATTTGGAAGGACAAGGGGAGCAGATATGTGAGAACATCAAGGTTTGTGTAAAGATGTGAGAACACTGCTACTGCCAGTTCCCCTCCAAGTCACTCACCATCCTGATTTGGAAATATTTTGCTGTTCCTTTACTGTCGCTGGTCAACAGCATTGTGGGTCAACCTAAAGCATGTAGATTGCAGTGGTTCAAGAAGGCAGTTCACCACCACCTTCTCTCCACAGCTGCTGTCAGAACGGTGCAGGTATGTAATCCATAAAAATGGAGTTGCAGACAGACAGGGTACTGAGGAAGGCACGCTTGCCTGCATTGGTCAGAATAATGAGGATAGGAGTTGGGACATCATGCTGCAGCTGTACAGGACATTGGTTCGACCACCTTTAGAATACTGCATATAATTCTGGTCACTCTTCTATAGGAAAGATGTTGTTAAACTTGAGAGGGTGCAGAAAATATTTACTAGGATGTTGCTGGGACCAGAAGGTTTGAGTTATTGGGAGAGGTTGAATAGGCTGGAACTTTTTCACCTGGAGTGCCGGAGGCTGAGGAGTGACCTTATAGAAGCTTACGAAATCATGAGGGGCATGGTTAGGGTCAATAGCCAAGGTCTTTTTCCAATGGTGGAGGAATCCAAAACTACAGGGCATAGGTAAGAGGGGAAATAGTTAAAAAGCAAAATACCTCAGGGGCAACTTTTTCACACAGAAGGCTGATATAATTACAACATTTAAAAGGCATCTGAATAGATATATGACTAGGAAGGGGTGAGAGGGATATGGGCCAAACGCTGGCAAATGGGACTAGGTCAGATTGAGAAGTCTGGTCAGCATGGACGAGTTGGATCAAAGGGTCTGTTTCCGTGCTGTATGACTCTATGACTGGCTGCTATGTTTCTCCAGCAATTTCTGATTTTGTTCCCAGGGCATTAGCCTGGCCTTCTCGGGATTACTATTTCAGCGACATGACAACTGTGCCATCTCCTTCGAGGGAGGAATGTAGACTTTAAAGTGATACAGACACACTCAGTGAGTCGGCAACACATGCACTGAGTGCCAAGCAGAGTACAGAGTTTGGGGGAAGGGCAAGGTTATTCATTTTAATCATAAGAAAAAGACGTAGAACAGTTTTTTGAAGATGGGAAACTTGCAAACATTTATGTTCATGGAGAGTTAGGTGTACTGCTTAGAAGGATCAGAGAGAGCTATTACGCAGGTACAGCAACTAAGTAGGAAGGCAAGTACCATGCAGGTCTGCATTTCAAGGGACCTGGAGTAGAAGAAGAAAGGTTTGTTGGAACTTCAAAGAAATTTGGTGAACTACATCTGCAGTACTGTGCGCGTGTTCGATTCCCCCATCGAAGGAAGCACATACGTGCTTCAGATCAGAACTATGAAGGTTCAGTAGATTAATTCCTGAGATGAGAAGGCTATGCTATGATGTGAGGCTGGATACATTGGGATGAGACTCTCTGAGGTTTAAGGAATGCGAGTTAAAACATTAAAGGCTTTTCAGGGAGTTGACAAGGCAGAGATTGTCAGGTTGTTTCTCCTGCCTGGGGAATCTAGAACACAGAGGATAAGAGTTGATTATTTGAGACTGAAAGGAGGAGCGGGGGGGTGGGGGGAATTTCTTCTCTCAGTGAGTTGTGAGTCTTTTGGAATTCATTACACCTGGGGGTTGTGGATGCTCATTACTGACATTATTCAGGACTGAAGAAAGCAAGATTATTGACCGTTCAGGATCAGGGGAAAGGCAGTTGATATAGAAAATCAACCAAGATTGGTTGAATGGTGGGAAAGGGCAGCATACCTACCCTTTTGTCATTATAACAGCAATCACAGAATCATTGAAAGTAATGTATTGTATGTAAAGCATTCTGAGAAGTGCAATATAAATGCAAATATCTTCTTTTATTTCATTTCTTTTTTCATTTCTATTTGTCACTCACTTTGTTTTAATTATGCCTTTTAAACTTCACCATTAAGAAAGAGTACCAGTTTCACATTCTGAAAGCTTGGTTTCTTGGAAATGCTTAACTCTCCACCGAAAGCATCAGTGATCCATAAAGAAATTTCCAAAGGCATCGCTTTATGACAGTGAGAATTATTCATCTCATCAGGCCCTTTGACCCATCAATTCCCTCCCAGCTTCCCATGGAGGAATTGAGCCCGTCCCGCTCCTCCAACACAGCCCAGTCCATCTTACAAGCCAACCTTCCATCCATTGACTCCATCCATACTTCTCATTGACTCGGAAGACAGCCAACATCATTAAAGATTCCTCCCACCCCGGTTATAATCTCTTCCAACCTCTTTCGTTGGGTAGAAGATACAAAAGCTTAAACACAGGTACCAACAGATTCAAGAACAGCCTCTTCCCCGCTGTTATCAGACTTCTGATATTTCAAATTTCAAATTCAAATGTTGATCTCGCTCTTTGTGTACCTTCTCTGCAGCTGTAACATTGTCTTCCACGCTCTGTACTATTATCCCAATGCACTTTGTATGGTATGATCTGTCTGTACTGCACACAAAACAAAGCTTTTCACCGTTCCTGTGATAATAATAGATCAAATCAAATTCCATCCGTGTGACTCTGCAACTTCATTTCCTGTAAATAATTGTCCAGTTTCCTTTCAAAATCATTTTTTTTTAGATTAGATTAGATTACTTACAGTGTGGAAACAGGCCCTTCGGTCCAACAAGTCCACATCGACCCGCAACCCACCCAGACCCATTCCCCTTCACCTAACACTACAGGTAATTTAACATGGCCAATTCACCTAATCTGCACATTTTTGGACTGTGGGAGGAAACTGGAGCACCTGGAGGAAACCCACGCAGACACAAGGAAAACGTGCAAACTCCACACAGTCAGTCACCTGAGGCAGGAATCGAACCCAGGTCTCTGGCGCTGTGAGGCAGCAGTGCTAACCACCGTGCCGCCCATCCCGTCTTTATTTATGAAGCCCAAGCTTCCACATATTTTGCTAGCTGTTCTCTCAATATATCCTGCTCCCTTCAAACATCTAAGCACCCACAACCTCAGGGAGCTTGGTTTTGTATCCTCTTCGGAATTGTGCCAGTAATTCAACTCTCTGGATGCTATTTGCCAAAAATGCATCCCCTCACATTTCTCGGCATTAAATTCTACCTGTCGCTTGCCTGCCCACTACTCCGTCCTATGCCCTGCTGCAGGCAACTTATAACATCCTCACCATTCGTCACTCCTTCAAGATTAGGTATCATTGGCTAATTCTGAAATGTTATACAGTATTCCATTATCCAAGACTGAAATCATGATTTGTAGGAGCCGGCGTTGGTCTGGGATGGAGTATGTTGTGTGATTTTTAACATTATCCAAGACATTTATGTATTACAAGATGAAAACACTGGCCCCAGTACTAACATTTGGGGACACCACAGTCAATTATTCTCCAATCCAGAAAAAAACAACCATCTACCAGAACTCACTGCTTTCTGTCTTTAATACATTTTTAAAAATCCAATTGCACTCTGGTCTTCCTATTTCATAACTTTGTTAACAAGCCTTTTACATGTTTCCTTGTCAATCACTTCCTTAAAACTCATCAAAACAACATTCACTGCATTCTCTTCATCAACCCTTTCTGCTACTTTACTAAAAAATTCAGTTAGGTTCGTAAAGTCTTTTGCAAATCTGTGCAGATAACCTTAATTAACTTGAACCAAATGCCTATTTTTTTTTAAATCCCTGATTAAGGATTACAAAACATATGCACAATTGATGTTAAACTAACTGGATGGTAGTTGCTAGGACTGTCCTCACATACTTTCTGAAATGATGTATTCAGATTTGTCACTCTCCAATTCTCTGACACATCACCAAGTCAGTCACGGCACGGTGGTTCTGTGGATAGCACTGCTGCCTCACGGCACCAGGGTCCCAGGTTCAATTCTTCACCCTTGGGTGTCTGTATGGAGTTTGCACATTTTCCCTGTGTCTGCATGGGTTTCCTTTGGGTGCTCCAGTTTCCTCCCACAGTCCAAAGACGTGCAGGTCAGGTGAATTGGCCATGGTAAATTGCCCATCGTGCTAGGTGCATTAGTCAAAAGGAAATGGGTCTGGGTGGATTACTCTTTGGAGGGTCGGAGTGGACTTGTTGGGCCAAAGGGCCTGTTTCCGCACTGTAGGAATCTAATCTAAAGCTCCTGGGTTTGCACCTTCCAAACCTTTGACCTCTACCACCTAGAAGGACAAGGGACAGTAAATGCATGGGACTATCACCCTGCTGTGCCAAGACTCACCATCCTGATTTGGAATTATGTTGTCACCATTCCTTCATTGGCCCTGGGTCAAAATCCTGGAACTCTCTTCCTTATAATATTATGGATATACCTAAAACCATATGGACTTCAGCACTAAAGGTGGCAACTCTCCATCATCTCACAGAATCTCTACTGTGCAGATAGAGGCCATTCAGTCTGTACCAACCCTCCAAACAACACTCCACCCTTCCATCCTATCCCTGTAACCCCCATATGTCTTATACCTAATCCCACTACAACCCTGAACACTACGGGCAATTTAGCATGGCCAATCCACCTAACCTGCACAATGTTGGATTGTGGGAGGAAACCAGAGCACCCAGAGGAAACCCACACAGACTTAGGCAATCTCCACACAGACAGTCACCCAAGGCTGGAATTGAACCCGGGTCCCTGGTGCTGTGAGGCTACCGTGCTAGCCACTGAGCCATTGCAGCACCATGTCCTCAAGGGCAATTAGTAATCGGCAATAAATACCAGCCTGACCAGGGACACCTACATCCCATTGAAGAATAAGGCAAGAAAAACACCCCCCTTATCCAGGGAAAATTGAATAATTAAGGTGAACCTTTCTGCTATCTCCACCCCCGCTCCCTTTAACAACCTAGGAAGCATTCTAGTTGGATCTGGTGACTTACGTGCCCTAAACAGAGGGAACTTTCCCATGAATCTGTCCCTTTCAATGTTCGCACTCTCTATTGTCTCCATTATCTCCAATTTTGCTGATATTTTGTCAGGTTCATCTTCCTTAATCAACCTGATACAAAGATATTTTAGCCTTACCCTTCCCCTCTAAATATAAATCAACTTTCTTTTGTCCATAATTGGACCCGTCCATTACTGCCAACTAACTACTTAGATGCAGGTAAAAGATTCTTGGGTTCCCTTTCATCTTGACTGCTATTCTATTCTCATCTTCTATCTTTGTCAGTCTTATTTGACTTTTCACTTTAATGAGCAAAATTCTCCCTGACAATTCTCTTCCCTCCACTCTGGCAGATGATGACTGTCTGTTGGGGTGTCACTCCACATGTACAAGACTCTAGTACCACAACTAAATGGCAGTTAAATTCTGATTTGTCCTCAGACAACTCTGAATACATGTAGCTCCATGGAGAAAGGTAGAGTTGGGGGAAGTGCTAATGGATGGTATTTAGGATGGCAACCATGAGCAATTTATTTTATTTTCTGACTTGGAGATGGTGAGGCTACTTACACGGCCATAGAATCCTGCCATACATAGTGGCTGTGCACATGTCATTTGTCCACAATGGTCAGATGACATTGAAACTAATGAAATTAAATAACTCTCACAGTTACCTGAAGCATCACTTTTTGACTACTTCACATAATTATTAATAATACAAATGATTTGGAGGTGCCGGTGTTGGATTGGGGTGCACAAAATTAAAAATTACACACCAGGTTATAGTCCAACAGTTTTATTTGGAAGCACTAGCTTTCAGACCACTGCTCCTTCATTTGGTGGTTTTGGAGTATCAGATCATAAGACACAGAATTTATAAACTTTTGCTATAAGTTCTGTGTCTTATGATCTTATACTCCACAACCAACTAACGAAGGAGCTGTGCTTTAAAAGCTAGTGCTTCCAAATAAACCTGTTGGACGACAACCTGGTGTTGTGTGATTTTTAACTTAATAATACAAAGAGGCGATTAAAGCTGCCCAAAGACGTGACTCCTCCAGAAATTAGTCAGAGCAGGATATAAGTACATTTCAAATTTCACAAAACAGCCGGTGGCTTAGTACATTAAGGCCCCTTTAAAAATTATCCCTCTATGGTAATGGAAAATGGTTAGTACTGCTTTGTCTAATATTGTAACTGTCTGTAAAGAGCAGAAAAGATCTGAGAGGTGGAGACTATATTACTGGGTGACACCAGTCAAAGTAGTACTGATCATTTAATATGAGGTATTACATTTTGGTAAAACAAACAAAGGCAAGACTTATACAATTAAAAGTAGGGCCTAGTGTTGTAGAACAGAGAGACCTAGTGTTTCAAGTACATAATTCTTCGAGGTTTGTATCACATAAAGATAGGGTGGTTAAGAAGGCATTTTGCACGCTTGCCTTTATTGCCCAGATCTTTGAGTATGGGAATTGAAACATTATATTGAGGCTGGACAAGGCATTGGTGAGGCCTCTTCTGGAATACTGTGTCCACTTCTGGTCTCCCTGTTACAGGAACGATATTATTAAGCTGGAGAGAGTTCAGAAGAGATTTACCAGGATGTTGCCAGGAATGGTAGGTTTGAGTTATGAGTAGAGGCTGAATAGTCTGGGACATTTTTCACTCGAGTGTAGGAGGTAACCTTATAGAGGTTTATAAGATCATGGAGGGTATAGGTAAGGTGAATAGTAGCTGTCGTTTCCGTAAGGTGGAGGATTTCAGGACTGGGGGCATAATTTTAAGGTGAGATGAGACAGATTTAAAAAAGACAAGGAGGCAGTTTTTAAACACAGAAAGTAGTTTGTGTGAGGAATGAACTTCTCGAGGAAGTGGTGGATGCAGGTACAGCTACAACATTTCAAAGACATCCAGATAAGCACATGGATAAGAAATGTTTGGAGGGAGATGGGCCATGTGCAGGCATGGTTTAGTTTGGGATTACATTCAGCATGGACTGGTTGGACCGAAGAGTCTGTTTCCATGCTGTACCACTCTATGACTCTGTGACCAGGATCAACCGTATCTGTCAAATGCAACTATTCCCTAAACCATTTCATCCTGCCCAGCATTTAAGGTTTCATGCAATTTAAAATGATGTGAACACTGATTACGCTGGTACTGCTTGTCTTCTGCTGGACAAATATGTTGAGCTCCTGTTAACTGAGTTCCAGTGTACTGATTCGGAGATGCCGGTGTTGGACTGGGGTGTACAAAGTTAAAAATCACACAACACCAGGTTATAGTCCAACTAGTGTGCTTCCAATTAAACCTGTTGGACTATAACCTGGTGTTGTGTGATTTTTAACTTCCAGTGTACTGTCAGCTACAGCCATGAGGTGGCGCTAGAATTCCATTTACAGGAATTAAAATGGCGCATTCAGGCTTTCCAAATGCTTTGAAAATCAAAGAAACAAACATTAAAATAATGTTTTTATTTGTTAATAAATCTGTTGGTTGCATGAACCCCTGAATAAGCTATCCTCTAATACAGAAAAAAAACTCTAATTGTAATAATCATTCTCATTATTACCAAGAAATCAAGTAGGAAATTTAGAAGCATCACCTGACCCACAGAGTTGTGAGAATATGCAACTTGTTACCATTCGCAGCAGTTGAAGGGGTAGAGCTAATTTAGGGGAAATACTTAACAAAAAAGGAAGACATGGTGATGAAGGTAAACCTCGATTATGAAGAAATGAAGGCAGGATAATGACAGTATAGCTTGGTTGGGCTGTATATTTTATATGCTCTTAAATAAGTTACTGACCAGCACCAAACTCAGCTCCCTGGCTCCATCTGTTAGCTCTGACTATGTCCCTCCCCTCATCTGTTGCAAAACCCATTTCCTTCAAGTGACAAATACACTGTCGATCTTACTGTCATAGTAAATTAATATATATATATAACCTCCCCTTATTTCCCACAAGTCTTTAAATATGCCTACATCCAAGTCGCCTTTCTTGTGATTATTCAGTTTGTATATCGATCAGGTGTCAACTCCATGCTCAGCACCAAAAATGGTGCATAGTTATGATCAGTGATGTCAATTTGTTCTTTCTGCATCCAGTCTAAGTTTAGCCCTAATTTCCTCCAAATAACCATGGGAAACAGTAAAGTATTTGTTTTTGACACCTGTCACAAACGTAATGCTCTAGTCATTCTCCCTGGGCACTTCAGCTAAATAAATGACATAGAGTCATAGAGATGTACAGCACCGAAACAGACCCTTCAGTCCTACTTGTCCATGCCAATCAGGTATCCCAACCCAATCTAGTCCCACCTGCCAGCACCCGGCCCATATCCTTCCAACCCTTCCTATTCATATACCCATCCAAATGCCTCTTAAATGTTGCAATTGTACCAGCCTCCACCACTTCCCCTGTCAGCTCATTCCATACACATACCACCCTCTGCGTGAGAAAGTTGCCCCTTAGGTCTCTTTTACATCTTTCCTCTCTCACCCTATTTCTATGCCCTCTAGTTCTGGACTCCCCCATCCCAGGGAAGAGACTTTGTCTATTTATCCTATGTATGCCCCTCATAATTTTGTAAACCTCTATAAGGTCACCCTTCAGCTTCCGACACTCCAGGGAAAACAGCCTCAGACTATTCTGCCTCTCCCTATAGCTCAAATCCTCCAACCCTGGCAACATCCTTATAAATCTTTTCTAAACCCTTTCAAGTTTCACAACATCTTTCTGATAGGAAAGAGACCAGAATTGTATGCAATATTCCAAAAGTGACCTAACCATTGTCCTGTACATCCGCAACATGACCTCCCAACTCCTGTACTCAATGCTCTGACCAATAAAGGAAAGCATACCAAACGCCTTCTTCACTATCCTATCTACCTGCGAATGTGCCGTCATATTTAAGACTGAGTTGACTTTCTGAACCTACAGCTTCACTGTCACATTGACTCGTCCACTTTCCCCTTCCCCACCAAACATAGCTCTCCCCTGTTGCTATCTCAACCACATTGTTGATGAATGATTCTTTTAAGTGTTTGTTATTATGATTCTCTGGTGTTCAGATTATTGCTGTTCTCAGCCTTGATTCTTAAGTTTAAACACAAGCTTTCAATTAAACTACACAGACTGGTTTTCAAACATGCCTTGACCAATATTATGATGGAAAAGTAACCTCTGTGAGCCATTCTAACTTGCTTTCTACGTATTTTGTTCAGAAATGTTATTACACAGTGAAAAAGTGTGGCTCTGGAAAAGCACAACAGGTTAGGCAGCATCCGAGGAGCAGGAGAGTCAACATTTTGGGTATAAGCCCTTCATCAGGAATTTGAAAGGGAAGTAGGCTGAGAGATAAATTGGGGGGGGGGGGGGTATTGGGGGTGGAATTGGGAGGGGGGGGGGGGAGAAGGTAGGTGGGAAGGCAATAGGTGAATGCCGTTGTGAGAATGATCTTTATTATCTAAGCTGTATGTTGTAATTTTCTACAATGTGAGCAGAGTATTTCCAGCAGATTGTTTGGTGAGAGTGATAGGTTCTTGGGCATTAAGGGATGAAGGAGTCATGAGGATTAGACTTGAAAGACTGCATAGCCTATTGCTGTTCCTCTTTCCCATGTTGTTATGCTCTTGTAGGAACTGATTGTGGTCAGTGGACCTGTGAATTAAATCCTCAGGATTCAATTGATGTATTTGTTTCATTCCCTGAGATGATGTATAATGCCTGATGCTCGCCTAATTATTCAGCATTTGTGTAGATAAGGCAGAGTATATCCTACCTCTGGTCAGCAAAATGTATTTAATTCTGCTCCCAGGAAGGAATAATGTTACTTGATTTCCCTTATGAATTACAAAGTTCTTTCATTTTGAATCTGAAACTAAGCAGACAGCAAAACAACTTCGAAATTGTGATTGACTCCATTCCTGATGAAGGGTTTTTGCCCGATTTTCCTGCTCCTCGGATGCTGCCTGACCTGCTGTGCTTTTCCAGCACCACTCTAATCTTGACTCTAATCTCCAGCATCTGCAGTCCTCACTTTTGCCTAGTCTACCAATGAAAGGTCCCATTTGATCACGGGAACATAGGAACTGGGAGCAGGAGTAGGCAATTCAGTCCTTTGAGCCCCCTCTGCCATTTAACATGATTATAGTTAATCTTCTCCTCGTCTCCACTCCACTCTCCAGGCTGCTCCCCACCTTATCAATCCCCTTTAGCATTTTATACACCTCAATCAGATCATCCTCATTCTTCTGAACTCTAGTTGAGTACATGCACAAGCTATTTGACAGCTCCTTGTACGACAGTCCTTTCGTGCCTGGAATCAACCTGGTGAACCTCCTCTGAACTGCCTCCAGTGCCATCACATCCTTCCTCAAGTAAGGAGACCGAAACATTGATGATTTTTATGATCCTATGACATATTATTATGGGCTTTCAGAATTTTGTATCACAGCATGGAATACTTTCAGTCGGCAACGACCGCGTTTTGTGTTTCTCTTTAACCTCCTGTTTTTAGGATTGTTGTGAGGGCGTTGATATTTTTATACCTAATTCCAAAAAGATTAAAATGAAAACACTGGACACGATACATCCTGTTCATACAATTAATCAGGTCCCAACTGGCAACAAAGGTGTCATTTATAAATCAGAGAAGGAGGCGTCCTGCAAAAAGGTATCTGGGATATACTGCACATTTAGTTTCATACGACATCCTTTACACTGTTTATTATAATCGACAATAGACAATAGGTGCAGGAGTAGGCCATTCTGCCCTTTGAGCCTGCACCACCATTCATTATGATCATGGCTGATCATCCTTAATCAGTATCCTGTTCCTGCCTTATCCCCATAACCCTTGATTCCACTATCTCTGAGAGCACTATCCATCTCTTTCTTGAAAGTATCCAGAGACTTAGCGTCCACAGCCTTCTAGGGCAGAGCATTCCATATATCCACCACTCTCTGGGTGAAGACGTTTCTCCTCAACTCTGTTCTAAATGGCCTCCCCGTCACTTTTAAACTGTGTCCTCTGGTTCTGGACTCACCCATCAGCGGAAACATGCTTCCTGCCTCCAGAGTGTCCAATCCATTAATCATTTTATACACCTCAATCAGATCCCCCTCATCCTTCTAACCTCAAGTGTATACAAGCCTAGTCGCTCCAATCTTTCAACATAGGATCGTCCCGCCATTCCAGGAATTGATCTTGTGAACCTACCCTGCACTCCCCTCAATACCAGAATGTCCTTCCTCAAATTTGGAGACCAAAACTGCACACAATACTCCAGGTGCGGTCTCACCAGGGCCCTGTACAGCTGCAGAAGGATGTCTTTGCTCCTATACTCAATTCCTCTTGTTATGAAGGCCAGCATGCTATTAGCTTTCTTCACTGCCTGCTGTACCTGCATGCTTGCTTTCATTGACTGATGTACAAGAACACCTAGATCTCGTTGTACTGCCCCTTTACCTAACTTGACTCCATTTAGGTAGTAATCTGCCTTCCTGTTCTTGCCACCAAAGTGGATAACCATACATTTATCCACATTAAACTGCATCTGCCATGCATCTGTCCACTCACCTAGCCTTCCAAATCACCCTGTATTCTCATAACATCCTCCTCACATTTCACTCTGCCACCCAGCTTTGTTCATCAGCAAATTTGCCAATATTACTTTTAATACCTTCATCTATATCATTAATGTATATTGTAAACAGCTGCAGTCCCAGCACCGAACCTTGTGGCACCCCACTGGTCACCGCCTGCTATTCCGAAAGGGACCCATTTCTCACTACTCTTTGCTTCCTGTCCGTCAGCCAATTTTCAATCCAAGTCAGTACCTTGCCCCCAGTACCACGTGCCCTAATTTTGTTCACTAACTTCCTATCAAAGGCTTTCTGAAAGTCCAGATACACTACATCCACTGGCTCTCCTTGTCCATCTTCATAATTACATCCTCAAAAAATTCCAGAAGGTTAGTCAAGCACAACTTCCCCTTCGTAAATCCATGTTGACTCTGACCTATCCTGTTACTGCTATCCAAATGAGTCGTAATTTCATCTTTTATAATTGACTTCAGCACCTTTCCCAACACTGACATCTGGCTAACCGGTCTATAATTCCCTGTTTTCTCTCTCGCTCCCTTCTTGAAAAGTGGAACAACATTAGCCACCCTCCAATCCGCAGGAACTGATCCTGAATTGATAGAACATTGGAAAATGATCACCAATGTGTCCACAATTTCTAGAGCTACCTCCTTCAGTGCCCTGGGATGTAGACCATCAGGTCCCGGGAACTTATTAGCCTTCAGACCTAACAGTCTATCCAACACCATTTCCTGCCTAATATAAATTCCCTTCAGTTCATCCATTACCCTAGGTCCTTCAGCCACTATTACATCTGGGAGATTGCTTGTGTCTTCCCCAGCGAAGACAGATCCAAATTACCTACTCAACTCTTCTGCCATTTCCTTGCTCCCCATAATAAATTTACCCATTTCTGTCTTCAAGGGCCCAATTTTCATCTGAACCATTTTTTTTCTTTACACATACCTAAAAGAGCTTTTACTATCCTCCTTTATATTTTTGGCCAGTTTGCCTTCGTACCTCATTTTTTCTCCACGTATTGCATTTATAGTTACACTCTGTTGCTCTTTAAAAGTTTCCCAGTCCTCCGGCTTCCCGCTCACCTTTGCTATGTTGCACTTCTCTTTTATCTTTATACAGTCCTTAACTTCCCTCGTCAGCCACGGCTGCTTTCTTCCCCTTTGGAATGAACCGATCCTGCACCTTCTGCATTATATCCAGAAATACCTGTCATTGTTGTTCCACTGCCATCCCTGCTAGGGTATTGAACCATTGAACTTTGGTCAGCTCCTCCCTCATAACTCCATAGTTCCCTTTGTTCAACTGCAATACTGACACTCCCGATTCTCCCTTCTCCCTCTCAAATTGCAGATTAAAACTTATCATATTATGGTCACTACCTCCTAATGGCTCCTTTACTTCGAGGTCCCTGATCAAATCTGGTTTGTTGCGCAACCCCAGATCCAGCATTGCCTTCTCCTTGGTAGGCTCCAGCACAAGCTGTTCTAAGAATCCATCTCAGAGGCACCCTACAAACTCCCTTTGTTGGGGTCCATTACCATCCTGATTCTCCCAGTTTACCTACATGTTGAAATCCCCCATAACAACTGTAGTAATACCTTTGCGACAGGCCAATTTCAACTTCTTATTCAACGTACACCCTATATCCAGACTACTGTTTGGGAGCCTGTAGATAACTCCCATTAGGGTCTTTCTACCCTTAGAATTTCTCAGCTCTATCCATACTGATTCTACATCTCCTGATTCTATGTCCCCCCTCGCAAGGGCCTGAATATCATTCTTCACCAACAGAGCCACCCCACCCCCTCTGCCTGTCAGTCTGTCCTTTCAATAGCATGTATAGCCTTGAATATTCATTTCCTAGGCCCCGTCCATTTGAAGCCATGTCTCGGTTATCCCCACAACATTGTACCTGCCAATTTCCAACGGAGCCTCAAGCCCATCCACCTTACTTCTTATGCTTCGTGCATTCATATATAATATTCTTAATTTGTTACTCCCCTCACCCTTCCTATCAGTCCCTATTTCACTCGACCATACATAGAGAAAGGTCAGTGACCTGAACCATTAACTCTGTTCATTGAACATGCCTAAAAGGAGACTAGAAGTTGAAACTTTCCATTTTGCATTCATCAGAACTAAGAACCACGAAACAGACTTGGAAAATAAAAACATCATTTTATACAGCAATGAAAAAAGAATGTTGATCGGTTGGCCCATCGTTGGTGTGGAGATGCAGCAATCTTAATTCTCAGATCAGAAAGTAGATTCTGATTGGTCAGGATATTATCATGGGAATGGCCCAGAGTTTGGCTGTCTCCGTGTATGTTATTGGTATAAGAAGTACAATGCATGCACAAATTCCTTTTACCAACATAAAACAGGGTCCTGTGCATTTATATACGGAGTTTCTAGCACAAACAAGTACATCACGCTGTGAGGCCCACTGATGAATTTAAATTGTTTCTTGATGTCACTCAGCACAATCTGGATTGCAGGTCGTTCTGCTATAATGCACATGTTGTTAATGCGAGTTAGCTGTAATGTGATTGACAATTTGGGGACACTGTTTCTAAAGCGCAACTTTTCTATAATGTGGAGAATGCAGCCATCATGTTATAGAAAAACTCCCTGCATTTAATGAATAATTTCCAGTAGCAGAATCACACCTAATACTGGATGCAATTTCAGAGGTTTGCAAGCTGATGGAGCATACTTCACGCTCTTACATATTTCCAACATGTAAATGACAAGCTTGTACTATTTCAATCCTCAGCTGCATCAAAGAACTTCTTTACACAATTTAATAAACTCTATCATGGATCACATTTACCACCGGAATGGAGCAATCAAATAAACTCCTTTTCCTCGAATACTGGTTGAGAAATCTGACAATGAAAACCTCATTCTACTAGTCAGTACTCATGCTGAGATTTCTACAGTCCTATGCACTATAAGATCAATTTTATTGGTAACCTTGTGAATAGGTTCATGTTTCACCTTGATGATGAGATAGGCCATTTCAAAATTATCCTACATGATATCCTGATCACATCATCACTTATTTTAAATCATGAAAATGCATGAACGTGCTCCATGTTTGGCCCTGGTTGGTGCCAGGTCTACCTCCCAATACCGTGGCATGGAAAGGTGTCTCTAAAATTTGGATGACAGGTTAATTCAACTGATTATCTCATCCTGCTACTACACAGTAAACCCACAAGTAATTTTCTCTATGAACAGAATGTTGTTACCAAACCAAACAGAAATTTTGTTGACCACACAAATGAGTAATGTGATATATGAGTTTCAGTGCCGGTGTGATGCCAAATACGTTGCCTTATGCCCCAATGACTAACAACTGTATCCAATCAAACTTCCTACTGATCATTCACAGCAGGCAGGTTGCCAATTATGTTCAATCAGACTCTGCTTGCAAGCCTGAGAAAATTATATCCACCATTCGACTTGATGTTGCTATTGGAAATCATTTATTAAACAATCCGGATTCTGCTGAGAATTACAATGGAAAACAATTTAAGATCATCAGCTGGATTCTCAGTGTAGTATGCTAGAAGCTACATATACAAATACATGGTTTTATACATGCAAAAGGAATTTGCACACACATTGTCCATTCTCAAAAAAAGGGTCACGGAGACAGCCAAACTCTGCCACATTCCCACGGTAACATCCTGGTCAATCAGAATCTACCTGCCTGGTCTGAGAAGTAAGATCAGCAATTCATGCTGTATTTCTATACCAATGATGGCCCAACCAATCAGCACTGTCTTCCCACGCTGTATAAAATGGTGTCTCTTTTTTTTCAAGTTTGTTTTTTGCAAGATGAATGCAAGATGAAAAGTTACACCTTCTAGCTTTCTTCAACAATGTTAAAATTTCCTTTACCCCACAGATGCTAGCAGACCTGCTGAACAATTACAGATGTTTATTTTTCAGATTTCCAGCATCTGCAGTGTTATGCTTTTGTACTTTTTTTTATCCTCAGTATTGTCCCCATTTCCTGTCAAGATCCTGACTCATGGTGGGGAAGAACTCTGCACTTACAGCAAACCTGCACCATAGGTAGAATTGTCATTCTTGGAATGTATGTCAAGATGGTGGAAATAATTTCCAGTGGTTCCAGTGGTGTAGAGGCGGGTGCTTAGATTCAGAATCTGTACAAATTCTTTCAGATCAGTGTAGGCAACACCCTAAAACTGGGGTACCCAACTCAACTGCATGGTTTTGTGGTTAACCAGCATGCCTTTTCTTTTTGTTCATTCACCGAATGAATGAATGGCTAGGCCAACATTTATTGCCCATCTCTAATTGTCCAGAGGGTAGTTAAGAGTCATACTGCATGGAAACAGGCCTTTCAGTCCAACCAATTCATGCCAAACATAACCCCAAACTAAACGAGTTCCACCTGCCTGCTCCTGGCCCATATCCCTCCAAACCTTTCCTATCCAAATGTCTTTTAAATGTTGTGATTGTCTCCTCATCCAACGTTTCCTCAGGAAGTTCATTCCACATGGGTCAACCATATTGTTGTGGGTCTGGAGTCACACATAGGCCACACTAGGTAAGGGTAGCAGATTTCCTTCCCTAAGGGGCCTGATGGTTTCCAACAATCGACTACTGTGCCTTGGTCATCATTATACTCTTAATTCCAGATTTGTTTTTTAATTGAATTTAAATTCCATGGTGGGAATTCAAACTTGAGTGCCCAGAACATTCCCTGAGTTTTGGGATTAATAGTCTAGTGATAATAGCACTGGGCCATTGCCTCCTGTACTAATGCCTGCTGGTGAACTCTGCACACAGCAGGAAGCCCCACCAGTATTGTGTGTCTCCACTACACCTCCATTCAGTACATTCCATACCCTAACTAAGGACTTAAGCCCAAAACGTCGATTCTCCTGCTCCTCGGATGCTGCCTGACCTGCTGAGATTTTCCAGGACAACACTCTTGACTCTGATCTCCGGCATCTGCAGTCCTCACTTTCTCCTAACTACATGCCAAATGCAAAATACGTTTTCATGTCACCTTTGTTTCTTCTGCAGATCACTTTGCATCCATGCCCTCTTGTTCTTGTTCCTTTTACAAGCAGGAACAGTTCTCTCTATCTGCTCCATCCAGCCTGCTACCTTTATCAAATTCTCCTCTCAGCAAGGAAAACAGTTCCTCAAAACCGATGTTTCTCATTCCTGGAATAATTCTTGAAAATTGCTTCTGCATTCTTTCCAGTGCTGAACTTACAACTGCACCCAACACTGCAGCAGAGATCTAACAAGCATCTTGTACAAGTTCAACATCTCCTTGCTCTTGTACTCTGTGCTGCTATTAATAAAGCCTGCAATAAGCATCATATTAACTACTCTCCCCAGCTGTTCTGCCACTTTTGATGCTTCTGCAGCCCACTTTGCATTGCACCCTTTATTTTGCATTGTCTTTCAACATTCTTCCTACAAAAATGCATCACCTCACAATTTCTTTCATTGAAACTCACCTGTCATTCTAACACTCACTCCACCAACTTGTCAAAGTCCTTCTGGGGTTCTACACTGTCTTCGTCACTATTTGCAATATTACAAAATTTCTTGCAAACTTTGAAATGCGACAGCCAATCTACTATCCTTGAAGGCTGGCTATTTTTTAAAGGGAAGCTGGATGAAACGTTTGCTTCAATGTAATTGCCTTGAGAGATGGGAGGACATCGTGACAGATGCAGCACTGAAGCTGCTAGTTGTGCAGGATGGGCAGAAGTAGAAAGGTGTGGTCCTGCTGCGCTATGCTGCTGAGGTTTGTGCCCTGCAAGTTGCCCGGGCATTTAAGCACACAATGCATCACTGCTGAACCTGACTCTGTCCTCACACAATCCTCATCTACACCCTGTTTCCAGGAGCAGACAGTGGGTATCAAAAGGAACACCCAATTGACTTCAATTCCAAATTGACAAGTCCAGCCACACAATCCCTTCTATATTAACCTGGCGTAAAGATGCGAACTGAAGCAACCCAATGATTGATGTCAACTAACTCATAGAATCATAAGGATGTACAGCATGGAAACAGACCTTTTGATTCAATGTGTCCATGCCAACCAGATATCCTGAATAAATCTCATTCCATTTGACAGCATTTGGCATCCCCCTAAACCCTTCTTATTCATATATCCATCCAGATGCCTTTTAAATGTTGTAATTGTATCAGCCTCCATCACTTCCCCTGGCAGCTCATTCCAGACATACACAACATTCTCTGCGTGAAACAGTTGTCCCTTTTATGTATGACTCCATTTTCAAGGAGGCCACATCGGGTGCAGCGGATGCAATAGATGATGTGTGTGGAAGTGCAGGTGAATTTGTGGCGGATATGGAAGGATCCCTTGGGGCCTTGGAGGGAAGTAAGGGGGGAGATGTGGGTGCAAGGTTTGCATTTCTTGTTGCAGGGGCAGGGGTTGGTGGGGGGTGTGGACCTGACGAGGGAGTCACGGAGGGAGTGGTCTTTTCGGAATGCTGATGGGGAGGGGAGGGAAATATATCACTGGTGGTGGGGTCCATTTGGAGGTGGCGGAAATGACGACGGATGATACGCTGTATCACCTTCTCCCAGCCTGCCCCCTGTAAAATGCCATCCCATATTCCCAATTCCTTCGTCTCCGCTGCATCTGCTCCCAGGAGGACCAGTTTCAATACCTTACAACCCAGATGGCCTCCTTCTTCAAAGACCGCAATTTCCCCCCAGACGTGATCGACGATGCCCTCCACCGCATCTCCTCCACTTCCCGCTCCTCCGCCCTTGAGCCCCGCCCCTCCAATCGCCACCAGGACAGAACCCCACTGGTCCTCACCTACCACCCACCAACCTCCATATACAACTCCCTCCGTGACTCTCTCGTCAGGTCCACTCCCTCTACCAACCCAACCTCCACTCCCGGCACCTTCCCCTGCAACCGCAAGAAATGCAAAACTTGTGCCTACACCTCCCCCCTTACTTCCCTCCAAGGACCCAAGGGATCCTTCCATATCTGTCACAAATTCACCTGCATCTCCACACACATCATTTATTGCATCCGCTGCACCCGATGTGGCCTCCTCTATATTGGGGAGACAGGCCGCCTACTTGCGGAACGTTTCAGAGAACACCTCTGGGACAGCCGGACCAACCAACCCAACCACCCCGTGGCTCAACACTTCAACTCCCCCTCCCACTCCACCAAGGACATGCAGGTCCTTGGACTCCTCCATCGACAGACCATAACAACACGATGGTTGGAGGAAGAGCGCCTCATCTTCCGCCTAGGAACCCTCCAACTACAAGGGATGAACTCAGATTTCTCCAGTTTCCTCATTTCCCCTCCCCCCACCTTGTCTCAGTCAAATCCCTCGAACTCAGCACCACCTTCCTAACTTGCAATCTTCTTCCTGACCTCTCCGCCCCCACCCCCACTCTGGCGTATCACCCTCACCTTGACCTCCTTCCACCTATCGCATTTCCAACGCCCCTCCCCCAAGTCCCTCCTCCCTACCTTTTATCTTAGCCTGCTGGACACACTTTCCTCATTCCTGAAGAAGGGCTCATGCTCGAAACGTCGATTCTCCTGCTTCTTGGATGCTGCCTGACCTGATGCGCTTTTCCAGCAACACATTTTCAGCGCTGTCCACTACACCTCCAATTTTGGTGTCATCTGCAAACTTAATAAGCACACCTCCTACGTACATATCCAAATCATTTACTTAAATGACAAAAAGATGTGGACCCAGCACCGATCCTTGTTGGGTTGCAGGCCTGTAGTCTGAAAAAGAACCCTCCACCACCACCCTCTGTCTTCTATCTTCAAGGCAGTTCTGTATCCAGATTGCTAGTTCTCTCTCTATTCCATGTGATCTAACCTCACTAACCAGTGTACCAGGGGGGGATCCAAGATAGGGGTGATCCAGCAAATCTGAGTCTATAGTGCTCCTCCCAAGACTTAGGCAAAGTGAGTCACCCAGCCCAACCACACTCACCAAATCATTTAAAATAGCTTTTACTTAATGTAATTAGTTGTTTAGTATTGAATTTAAACAATTTAATCTTCAGTAAAAATGACTCAAGGGAAGGGAGCCCGCAGCTCTCAGCAGGCAGGAACCCCTCCCCCACTCTCTCCAGCTGCAGCAGAGGCGTCCACAGCCGCCCCGGGGGACTTACCTACAGTGACAAGCCTCGTGGAAATGATTTCCAAACTGGATGCGAAGATCGACGCTTTTATTGAAGAATCCCGAAGCCTATGGGACTCACTCTCGGTCGTGCTGCAAACGCACGACCGAGACATTAAGGAAATCGAGCGCCGAGTCGGAGGGGCGGAGCTAAAGGCCGTGACCTCTGAAACTACAGCACAATCAGCCGTGGATCGGGTCCGGACTCTCGAACAGCGAGTCCGGATCTTAGAGAACCACATTGACGACCTCGAGAATCGAGGTCATCGAAAAAATATTCGTTTGCTGGGCCTTCCCGAACGGGAAGAGGAAAGCCAGCTTGCAAGGTTCCTTGAACAGTGGCTTCCACAGCTTTTAAATCTGGACGCTGGATCAGGCCAGGTAAGGGTGGAATGGGCCTACTGGGTCGCAATACGCGGGCCCGGCTTGAACCAGCGCCCCCGCCCGGTCCTGTTCCAGCTGCAGAGCTATAGGGAGAAGCAGATACTCCTAGAAGCTTCTAGAAATCTTGGAAAAGATCCGCATGCCATGATCTATAAAGGATCCAAGATCATGTTATTCCAGGACTTTTCCCCAGCTTTGGTCCGAAAGAGGAAGGCGTTCGATGAGGCGAAGAAGTGTTTAAGGGACTTAAATATTCAGTACTCCTTACGCTACCCAGCGACGCTACGCTTTAACCATGAAGGATCCGTGTATAACTTCGGATCGCCGGAAAAGGCCAAGGAATTTTTGGACTCTCTTAGATAAATTGTAAGAGATAATTGATGTTGGTTTGCTTTCCCCCCACTCCGGTTTACATCCCCCCCTCTTTTTATTTTATATATTCATCCCTTTTTTTTACCTTACTGTTTAATATTATCTTGGGGGGTGGGGAGAGGGATTTACTTATTTGTTCTCTACTTAACGATTTTCTCCCCCTCCTTGTTTTGTTTTATTATTCTATATATATATAGGCCGGGGGTCTAGTTAATGTTGGTGGGGGCAGGTGGTTACCGTATTCTATTTTACCTCTGTCTTTAGGAGCGGGTTGTTTTCCCTTGTTATTTTGTATTATTATATTTAATTATTACTTGTTGAGGTTGTAATTTTATAGTTATATATGTTTATACATGGTATTAACATTACCAAATATATCCATGTGTTGGTGTGGGTGAGGGGGTGGGGGTAGGGTGCTCACTGTTAACTCTAGCTCTGTAGTATATTTGAATTTTCCTCATCCTATTGAGGAGTGCCTGGGTCAAGGGTGGGGCAATGGTTGGGAGAGGATACGATGGACCTTTAGAAAGGAAGTGATACCCCCTGGGAACAAGGGGGGAAAATCTCCATTTAAATACGTTTTATATTTTTTTTATTTAGAAATAGTTTTTTATTATATTGTTGTGAGTGTATTAGAGAGCCTTTATTTTTGTGAATTTTATATGCTCTATACTCGGGATGTTCTGGATAGGGTTTCCCCTCCCGACGGGTCTCAGATTTGCCCAGACGATTATGGTTGATCAGTCGGTTAAGTGGTGCACCTGGAATGTCAAGGGGAGTAATTCACCAGTCAAAAGGAAGAAAATATTATCAAACCTCAAGAAAGAAAGGGTTGATAATAGCTCTCCTACAGGAGACACACTTATTGGATAAAGAACACTTGAAATTACGACAGGGTGGATTTGATCAGGTCTTTTTTTCTTCTTTTAGCTTAAAAAGCAGGGGAGTTGTTATTCTTATTCGGAAGAATTTCCCTTTCAAAATCCTAAATCAGATAAAAGACGAATCTGGATGATATATTCTGATTAAAGCTCTTATAAATGGAGAGGAAATTGGGATTTTAAATTTGTATTGCCTCCCCCGGCACATCCTTTTAAATTTATAGCGGAAGCCTTCTCAAAATTGATGGCTCTCGGTGCCCTTCATACAATTATAGGGGGAGACTTTAATTGTATTATGGATCCGGAAAAAGATGGGATCCCCAAGAGTACTGCAGGAGTATCTCCCAGATCTAGACAATTGGTGGATTTGAACAGAGAATTAGAACTAGTAGATGTATGGAGATACCTTCATCCACAGGGCAGAGATTTTTCTTTTTACTCCAATCCACATAAATGCCAGACCAGAATCGATATGTTTTTTGCCCCCTCGATTTTTTTAAATTCCATATCATCCTGTAAAATAGGCAGTATAGCAATTTCCGATCACGCTGCTGTATATATGGAAATCAAGGCGAGGAACAATGGGACATCCCCCCGGCATTGGACCCCTTCCTGATGAAAGGTAGTAAATTTGTAAGGTACTTCTTTCAAGAATTTAAAACTTTTTTAGAAATTAATTTAGGTACGGCTAGCAATCCATCAAGGATGTGGGAGACCATCAAAGCTTACACGCGAGGTTGCATCATCTCATACTTAGCGACCGAGAAAAAATTAAAGGGAGAACAACAGCTCACTTAAAAGCTGCTGAAACAGCATACGCTGATAGACCTTCTATTATCAAATTGCAAAGGATTATGGCCCTTAGGACAGCTCTAAACACCACACTTACCCAAACGGCTAAGAGGGAAATATTATTTGCAAAACAAAGGTTATAAGAATTTGGCGATAAACCGGGTAGATACTTAGCATTTCTTGCAAAGAAAAAGAAGGCCCCTCAAACTATCACGTCTATCAAGGAAAGTACG
Organism: Chiloscyllium plagiosum; assembly: GCF_037043375.1. Classification (NCBI taxonomy): domain Eukaryota; kingdom Metazoa; phylum Chordata; class Chondrichthyes; order Orectolobiformes; family Hemiscylliidae; genus Chiloscyllium; species Chiloscyllium plagiosum. The sequence goes on from NW_028270140.1 coordinate 131,237,322, forward strand.
GGTATTTTGACTCATGATCATAAAAGGGTTAATGCAATCTTTAGAAAATTTTATTCTGATTTATATAAATCGCAGGATTGTGAAGACAGGACTAGGAGGATGCAATCATTTTTTAAAAATGTGACCTTTCCGGGCCTACCTCCAGAACAGGTATTGGTCTTGAATGTTCCCCTAACAATCCAAGAAATACTTGACGCAATCAGGCAACTTCAGAGTGGTAAGGCCCAGATGGCTTTCAAGCTGAATTGTATAAAGAATTTACAGGAATATTGGCTGGTCCACTTATGGACATGTATAACTATGCATATTAGTCAGGGCTATCTCCCGCCTTTGTTAAAAGAGGCAAATATCTCTCTTATCCTTAAAAAAGAAAAGGATCCAGAAGATTGTACGTCATACAGACCAATATCCTTGCTAAATGTAGATTTTAAAATCCTCTCTAAAACGTTAGCATTGAGACTAGAAAGGGTACTGCCACATATCATAAAGGAGGATCAGACGGGGTTTATTAAGGGCCGTAGATCATCCAATAATGTTAGAAGAGTTTTGAATGTGATACAAGCCTGCCATCAGGGAAAGATACAAGGAGTAGTGTCTCATTAGACGTGGAAAAGGCATTCGACAGGGTTGAATGGTCATATTTGTTTTACACATTGGAAAGGTTTGGCATTGGAAAGGTGGTTACCAAATGGGTCTCAACATTGTATAGTGATCCCAAAGCAGTTGTGATTACCAATGGATTAGGCTCGGATACCTTCAGTGTGGATAGAGGCTGCCGTCAGGGATGTCCTCTCTCGCCATTGCTATTTACGCTAATAATTGAGCCACTAGCAGAAGCTATATGGGCTGACCCTAATATAACGGCCCCAGGATTGGTACAGGTAAACATAAAATTACCTTTCATGCAGATGATGTTCTCTTATTCCTCAGTAATCCTCTGATGTCCGTGCCTCACTTAATCCAAGTTATTAATACATTTAGTGCATTCTCAGGCTATAAAATTAATTTCTCAAAATCGGAGGCTATGCCAATGGGTGGCCTTGCTATGATACCCCACTTAGTGGACGGATCCCACTTTCCCTTTCCATAAGACCATAAGACATAGGAGCGGAAGTAAGGCCATTCGGCCCATCGAGTCCACTCCGCCATTCAATCATGGCTGATGGGCATTTCAACTCCACTTACCCGCATTCTCCCCGTAGCCCTTAATTCCTTGTGACATCAAGAATTTATCAATTTCTGCCTTGAAGACATTTAGCGTCCCAGCCTCCACTGCACTCTGTGGCAATGAATTCCACAGGCCCACCACTCTCTGGCTGAAGAAATGTCTCCGCATTTCTGTTCTGAATTTACCCCCTCTAATTCTAAGGCTGTGTCCATGGGTCCTAGTCTCCTCGCCTAACGGAAACAATTTCCTAGCATCCACCCTTTCCAAGACATGTATTATCTAGTAAGTTTCTATTAGATCTCCCCTTAATCTTCTAAACTCCAATGAATACAATCCCAGGATCCTCAGCTGTTCCTCGTATGTTAGACCTACCATTCCAGGGATCATCCGTGTGAATCTCCGCTGGACACACTCCAGTGCCAGTATGTCCTTCCTGAGGTGTGGGGACCAAAACTGGACACAGTACTCCAAATGGGGCCTAACCAGAGCTTTATAAAGTCTCAGTAGCACAACAGTGCTTTTATATTCCAACCCCCTTGAGATAATTGACAACATTGCATTCGCTTTCTTAATCACGGACTCAACCTGCATGTTTACCTTTAGAGAATCCTCAACTAGCACTCCCAGATCCCTCTGTACTTTGGCTTTATAAATGTTCTCACCGTTTAGAAAGTAATCCATGCTTGTATTCTTTTTCCCAAAGTGCAAGGCCTCGCATTTGCTCACATTGAATTCCATCAACCATTTCCTGGACCACTCCTCCAAACTGTCTAGATCCTTCTGCAGCCTCCCCACTTCCTCAGTACGACATGCCTGTCCACCTAACTTTGTATCATCGGCAAACTTCGCTAGAATGCCCCCAGTCCCTTCACCCGGATCATTAATATATAATGTGAACAGCTGCGGCTCCAACACTGAACCCTGCGGGACACCGCTTGTCACCGGCTGCCATTCCGAAAAAGAACCTTTTATCCTAACTCTCTGCCTCCTGTCAGACAGCCAATCCTCTATCCATACCAGTTGCTCACCTCACTATGGGCCCTCACCTTGCTCAGCAGCCTCCTAAGTGGCACCTTATCAAAGGCCTTTTGGAAGTCTAGGTAGACCATATCCACTGGGTCCCCGGTCTAACCTACTTGTCACCTCTTCAAAGAACTCCAACAGGTTTGTCAGGCACGACCTCCCCTTACTAAATCCATGTTGACTTGTTCTAATCCGACCCTGCTCTTCCAAGAATTTAGAAACCTCATCCTTAATGATGGATTCTAGAACTTTACCAACAACCAAGGTTCGGCTAATTGGCCTATAATTTTCCATCTTTTGCCTTGATTCTTTCTTGAACAAGGGGGTTACAACAGCGATCTTCCAATCATCTGGGACTTACCCTGACTCCAGTGACTTTTGAAAGATATCAACCAACGCCTCCGCTATTTCCTCAGCCACCTCCCTCAGAACTCTAGGATGTAACCCATCAGGGCCAGGAGATTTATCAATTTTAAGACCTTTTAGCTTTTCTAACACTTTCTCTTTTGTAATGGCAACCATACTCAACTCAGCCCCCGACTCCCTTTAATTGTTGGGATATTACTCATGTCTTCCATTGTGAAGACTGACGCAAAGTACTTATTAAGTTCTCCTGCTATTTCCTTATCTCCCATCACTAGGCTTCCAGCATCAGTTTGAAGTGGCCCAATGTCTATTCTTGCCTGTTGTTTGTTTCTTATGTATTGAAATAAACTTTTACTATCATTTCTAATATTACTGGCTAGCCTACCTTCATATTTGATCCTCTCCTTCCTTATTTCTCTCTTTGTTATCCTCTGTTTGTTTTTGTAGCCTTCCCAATCTTCTGATTTCCCAGTGCTCTTGGCCACTTTATAGGCTCTCTCTTTTTCTTTGATAGATTTCCTGACTTCCTTTGTCAGCCATGGCTGTCTAAGCCCTCCCCGGATAATCTTTCTCTTCTTGGGGATGAACCTCTGTACAGTGTCCTCAATTTTACCCACAAACTCCCGCCATTTTTGCTCTACTGTCTTCCGTGCTAGGCTCTGCTTCCAGTCTATTTTTGTCAGTTCCTCTCTCATGCCCTCATAGTTACCTTTATTTAACTGTAACACCATTACATCCGATTTTGCCTTCTCTCTTTCAAACTGCAGACTGAACTCTACCATATTATGATCGCTGCTTCCTAAGTGTTCCCTTACTTTAAGATGTTTTATAAAGTCTGGTTCATTACATAACACTAGGTCCAGAATAGCCTGCTCCCTTGTGGGCTCCATGACAAGCTGTTCCAAAAAGCCATCCTGTAAGCATTCCATGAATTCCCTTTCTTTGGATCCACTGGCAACATTATTTAGCCAGTCCACCTGCATATTGAAGTCTCCCATGATCACTGTGACCTTGCCTTTCCCGGTACATGTTGCGCCCTGGTCCTGACCACTGTTAGGAGGTCTGTACATAACTCCCACTATGGTTTTTTTTGCCTTTGTGGTTCCTCAATTCCACCCACACAGATTCCACATCATCCGACGCTATGTCATTCAGCACCATAGATTTAATTTTGTTCTTAACTAACAAGGCAACCCCGCCCCCTCAGCCCACCTCCCTGTCTTTTCGATAAGTTGAAAACCCTTGGATGTTTAACTGCCAGTCCTGACCCCCCTGTAACCACGTCTCTGTGATGCCTACCACATCATAATCATTCACGATGATCTGTGCCATTAGTTCGTCTGCTTTGTTATGAATGCTACGAGCATTCAGATAAAGTGCCTTAATGTTAACTTTCTTATCATTAGAGATATTGGAAGTCATATTGGTGGTCCCTGGAGGGTTTCTTATATTTAGGCATTTTTATTACCCCAGTATTTGGTCAGTTATACAAGGCTAACTTTGTGCATTTACTGGAAAGGATAAAGCAGAACCTCCAGCAATGAGGAGACCTTCCAATTTCCTGGCTGGGTAGAATAGCACTAATTAAAATGAATGTCCTGCCCCGTCTCCTATACCCTATGAGAATGCTTCCGGTGATGCTGCTGAGGCTGGCACTACGTAAATTATATGGCTAGTTGGATTCCTTTATCTGGAACAGGAGAATCGACGTTTCGGGCATAAGCCCTTCTTCAGGAATTCCTGAAGAAGGGCTTATGCCCGAAACATCGATTCGCCTGTTCCTTGGATGCTGCCTGATCTGCTGCGCTTTTCCAGCAACACATTTTCAGCTCTGATCTCCAGCATCTGCAGTCCTCACTTTTTCCTTTATCTGGAATCATAGACGGCCCCTCATTAAGTTGAAGAAGCTACAGCTTCCACAGGCAAGGGGAGGATTGGATTTCCCAGATTTTAGGAAATATCAGTTAAGTTCCCTATTAAGTTACATAGCTGATTGGGTCTTGTCTGACCTGCAATCAATTTGGCTGGACATCGAGGCTTCTCAAGTAAAATGTCCACGTATTAACCTTTTATTTTCAGACAAGAGGAAAATCATTACGGATCACTGTAAAAACCCTATAATACTAAACACAATTAAAGCTTGGAATATAATGTGGCAAAATGAGGGCAACTCACATAAAACATCCCCCTATGCTCCAATAGTGGGAGCATGGGGATTCCAACCGGGGTTTACAGATGCCACTTTCAAACTCTGGAGATCCAGCGGTATCTCTTGTTTAGCGGATCTACTTAAAGATAGGGTCCTGATGTCTTTTGAACAGCTGCGTCAGAAATTCAGATTACCTAATGGAGACCTCTTTCGATACTTCCAAATTCGAGATTACATACAGAAGAAGACTACGTTATTAGATAGTCTTTATAAATCAGATAGAGAATGTAGAGTGCTATGGCCAATGGGGGTATCTTCCGTCAGTACTATTTATCATTTACTACATGATGAAGTATCGGGAGATATGGACAATCTGCTTAAAACATGGGATCAGGATTTGGGACTAGAAATCTCTATAGAAACGTGGAATGACATTTTGGAAAACGTCAGAAGAATCACCATCTGCAACGGACCTCAGGCTATCCAGCTGAAGATACTTCATAGGGGCCATATAGCACCGGATCGATTGGCAAAATTTAAGGCAGGAGCACCTCCAATGTGTCCCAAATGTAAAATAGAGGTGGGCACTCTTGTACATTGCCTATGGACCTGTCATAAGATCCTTAGATATTGGACTAAAGTAGCAAATGCTCTGACAGAAATTTTAGGAACAAAAATTAGAGTGGACCCTGTATCTCTCCTTTTGGGCTTCTCGAACTTACCCCCCTGGATATGCACAGGAAGAGATTATTTTCTATTCTCTCTTTCTGTGCAAGGAAAAATATTTTAGTAAACTGGGTGGCTGAGGGCCCCCCTGGACTTTCAAATTGGCACAGATTAATTATGGAATGTATTCCCCTTGACTTCCTTACAAATATGGTGCACCAAAAGACCAAATTATTCCATAAAATATGGCAGCCCTTCTTGAATTATATAAATACAGATATTTCAGCCATCCTAACAAAGGCTTTTATTTAATTGAGATGGCGAACCTGGCTGGTCCGGGGCCCCTTGGGAGAGGAATCCCGCACGAATACGGGTTCTGTTACATTTGATGTTAACACATTCTGAGCATGTATCTCACTACCCAATTTCTGTGTTATCCGTCGTTTTTTTTTCTTATTTGAATAATGTAAGAGACTTAATTATACACTCTGGTTAGTTGTAGGTTAGATTAGTAGTTAATTGAGTTTTGTTTTTTTTCTCTCAGTATTTTTCTTTTGTTAAATTTTGGTTATTATTTATTTAAGATTTAATTGTATATCAATGTTTATACTTGGGTTTTTTTTATTTTTGTAAACTTGTAAAAATGTTAAATTTTCAATAAAAATATCTATATAAAAAAAACCAGTGTACCACGAGGAACTTTGTCGAACGCCTTACCGAAGTCCATATAGATCAAGTCCACTCGTCTCCCCTCATCAATCCTCTTTGTTACTTCTTCAAAAAACTCAATCAATTTCACGAGACAAAGCCATGTTAACTATCCCTCATCAGTCCTTGCCTTTCTAAACACATGTAAATCCTGTCCCTCAGGATTCTCTCCAACAACTTGCCCACCAGCAATGTCAGGCTCACTGGTCTATTGTGTCCTGGCTTTACCTTACGACCTTTCTTAAATGGTGGCACCACGTTAGCCAACCTTCAGTCTTCAGGTACGTTGTCTGTGGCTATTGATGATACAAATATCTCAGCAAAGGGCCCAGCAATCACTTCCCTAGCTTCCCACAGAGCTCTAGGGTACACCTGATTAGGTCCCAGGGATTTATCTAACTTTATGAGTTTTAAGGTGTCCAGCACCACCTCCTCTGTAATATGGACATTTCTTCATGATATCGCTATTTATTTCCCAACATTCTCTTTCTTCTATGTCCTTCTCCACAGTAAACAGTGATCAAACTACTCGTTTAGTATTCCCCCATGTCATGAGGTTCCGCACATAGGCAGCCTTGCTGATCTTTGAGGGGCCCTATTCTCTCCCCAGTTACCCTTCTGCTCTTAATATATTTGTAGAATCCCTCATCATAGATCAGGGATTGATCTGGGATCCTCCTAGTCTTTCAGGTCCAGTGGCACTTTTGGTGGTTCTTCACCAAGTCAGCATCCAAGGCAATCACCAAACTCTTATAACAAATGCAGAAAACATTAGAGAAACCCACCAGATCTGACAGCATCTGAGTACAGAGTTCTGGGGAAAACTTTGATTTGTCATCAGCGATGCTGCCAGACCTGCTGAGCTTTTCCAGGAACTTCTGTTTTTGCTTTTGAAACAGAGTTAATGTTTGATTCCAGTATGATTGTTCTTCTGAGCCGAAAGGTATTGGAAAATAGACTTTTTTTTCCCACTTTTGACAAGAGCAAGCGGGCAGATGTTGTGGAGGCCCAGAACCCTTAAGTGCACTGTCCTCTTATCTCTGAGTGATGAGACTCCTTACCTGCAATGCCTTCATTTAGTGTAGAAAGAGGGACAGCCAATTCCTCACTGAGGCCTGTAACCTCATTCAGATATTGTCCAGTTCTGCTTCGAATGCCAGACACAATGCTCAGGTAGGGTGGCTGAGTCCTACTGGTCTGCTCAGGCGGGAGCAGCATTTGGCTGTCACTGTTGCCGTAGAGGCCAAGACTCGAAAAACCACGGTGCAATTCACAGTCTTCGAAGTCCGCCGTGAGGTGATGCAAAGGCGACGCCTGTGCTGAAGACAGAAATGCTGCATCCGAGACCAGCGGTGAACTGGGAGGAGACAAAGAAGACAGCGAAGACCTGGACGACAATGAGGTTACCGATTTGGGAGGCTCAACTGAGGATTTCACAGCAAGTCCCGAAGCGGAGGATTCAGCGGAGTCCCCAAACGCTGGCTCTTTGGGGGATTTGGTCACCTCATTTTCGTGGATGGTGGTGATGGGCCCTGAAGGACTGTAGCCGGTTTTTTCCTGTAGCATAAAGTCGAGTTTGTACTGGTAGTCCAGGTCAGGTGTTTGATCTGACTGGTTGTAATAAAGCTCGGCGGAACTGAGCGAGTTCAGGGATCCTCTGCTGGAAGTGTTGAGGGATCCTCGGCTTGATGTCAGTGACCCTAGACTACTCCCAGACGAGACTGACAGTGTGCTCGCTGAGAGACTGTAAATGAGAGAGATACATTAAATGAGAAACGCCTTCATGATAGTGCGTCGACAAAACTGTCACCATGGTAACTCAGTTTTAATAATGAGTTGCTTATTAATAGCACTGCCTCTGGGCTGCTTCAAGTATGTCAACACTGTTATCAGCTCAGGGGAAGAAGGAGTTAATGCTCCACGTATCATTTTGCATGTCTGTGAGGATACTACCATTAAAAATATTTCTTCATAACTTCCATCCCTTTAGATTATGACTTAAGGGTGGTTGTGTGGAAGTAAATAACTATAACCTTCTGAAAACGCTGATCAGTGTGAACTTGCCCCCAAAGGTACATCAGCAAGTTATTAATACATTGCCGATGAACATTTAACTGAATATTGTGGGACAGTTTCAAACCTCCAGCATCAGAATAAAGGTTTTGAGACTACAAATCATCATTTAAAATTCTTTCAATTCCCAGAATACTTTGGGAAGAATTAGCTTGATTACAGCAAAGAGACAGCACATCACAACATGGACCGGAAGTATTTCTATAATGTATTACAGGATATTAAAACAATGAATCAAAGGAGGGGTCCAAGGCATGGATGGGATGGATAGGAATGTAATTTTTCTATTAATTGAGGGGTCAATATCCTGGAGATATAGATTTAAGGTAGCTAAAAAGGCTAGGTTAAGGATTTTATTTTCACTCAGAGGGTGGTGGGACTCACTGCCTAAAAAGATAGTTGAGTCAGAAACTATCGTAATGTTTGAACAGTCTTTAGAAATTCACTGGTTATGTCATAGTCTCCAGGAAAACGGAATGAACGTGGTCAGATTGTTGTCATAGAATCTCTACAGTGTGAAAACAGGCCCTTCGGCCCAACAAGTCCACACTAACCCTTTGAAGAGTATCCCACCCAAACCCATTCTTCTACATTTACCCCTGACTAATGCACCTAATCTAAACATCCCTGAACACTATGGGCAATTTAACATGGCCAATTCACCCAAACTGCACATCTTTCAATTGTGGGAGGAAACTGGAGATCCTGGAGGAAACCCATGCAAACATGGGGAGAATGTGTAAACTCCACACAGATAGTCACCCAAGGTTGGAATCGAACCCAAGTTCCCTGGCGGTGTGAAGCAGCTGTGCTAACCACTGAGCCACCATGCCATCCTGACTGAAATATAGCCTGGCCTCACAAAGGCTCAGTGTGACTGAGCACCAGCATGGGTGGCAGCAGTGGGATTCGAACCCACACCTCCAGAGAAATTGTGACCGCTAAGTGCTACTAATGCCTGAGTCTCCTGACCAAGATTAACCATGGACCTCCAAGTGAATGTCAGATGAACTTTATCTGGGTCATCCTTTAATTGCTTTGTGCTCAGTGCAAGGTAACCCCAAACTATGTGGGGGAGGGGAAAGAGAAAGATTCCTGTGATTTTCTATTTCTGGCAACTTCAGGCCTATGATTTTGCTCAAAAATAGCAAGCTGAACAAGTAGTTTCCTTATTGTTTGAATTTAAATGATTACACGTGTTTAAAATTTCTTTAGCAGTTCTCATTTGAATTATTTCTCACTGTGACGATCCTGTTCCTTTGACGAGGCTAGATTGTCTTTGGGTTTTTTTCAGAGAGGTTGTAAACCACTCAGACTCCAAAACGTCTGAGTATTTGGATAGAGTTTAGGGCCCATTTGTTTACAGCTAACAAATATTGCCTCAGGCAGAAGATTTTCATGTTTTAAAATAGCTTGTATAATGAAGGGGAATAGCCAGTCCTAGCAGTTGAGTTTTTGATTCAGTTCAGCAGCACTATGTGTGAAGAAAGGCCAGCCTGGTACTCTCCCTCCTTCTGCCCTTCTGAGTTCATAACCTGTAAGCTTTCTGTGTCATTTTCACTCTTTGTGCTAAGGGGTTTGTTTACTGGGACTGTTGCAAGCATTTTGGAACAGCATTATTAAGTCGGGATAGCCTTTCGGGTTCGGATAGGATAAGTTATTCAGGTATTCTAATTTCGATTTGTTGTGTTTCGGTCTGTAATTTTGTAATTAAATTCTATTTGTTTAAAACTTGGCATCTGATCAGCTAATTCACTCCGGGAATATCCACTATACACTTAGCTGAAACAAACAGCAAAGTTACGGTCTTGTTTTGAGGGGTCAGGCCTGGTACATAACACTCACCAAATAGGGAGGATTCTCCATTTTGAACTGCTAATAATATGGGGCTGTCACAGCTTTGCAAAACGTCCCCTTCCCCAGAAATCATTTGACTGTTTATCGACTTCGATTCTTAAACATGAAGGAACACGATATTTCGATGATGTTAACAATCTCAGGACTGGCTGCTTTATCTGATTCGACGCAGCCCACCTCTCTTCAGTTGCATACAGTGGACTCTGAGCATGGTGTTGTCAGTGCGAAACAGCGGAAAGTGTCCAATTTATGTTATATGCGCAGTCAAGAAAATGCCAAGGGAGAGAAGCAGCAACAGAAACACTTACTTATCAAATTCTTTCCTAAATCTGGGTATCACTGGGATGGGAATGGCTACCTGAATGTGACTACAGGAGTACAAGCTGATCAAAGACATCAGAAAACACAGAATCCCTGCAATGTGGAAACAGGCCATTTGGCCCAACAAGTCCACACCGACCCTCCAAGGAGTAACCCACACTGACCCATTCCCTTAACCTATTACTCTACATTTATCCCTTACTAATGCACTTAACCTACACACCTCTGAACACTATGGATAATTTAGCTTGGCCAGTTCACCTAACCCACACATCTTTTGACTGTGTGAGGAAACTGGAGGACCCAGAGGAAACCTCACAGACATGGGGAGAATGTACCAACTCCACACAGATTCCTGCCCGAGGCTGGAATCGAACCCGGGCTCCTGGTGCTGTGAGGCAGCAGTGCTAACCACTTAGCCAGCATGCCTGAGCCACAAATTGTTGGAGGTGATTATAAAAGATAGGATTTATGGACCTTGAGAGAGGCAAAAACTCAATTTTTTAGAAGTATCCTCTGGAGCCAATTATCAATTACAGCTCCGAGTTCCCCCAAGGAGCATTTATTATCTTTTATTCGATATATTTGACACCAGGTGTCTCAAAGGGTTATTCACTGATTGCTGAGAAATACAAACCAGGAACTGCAGCTGTTCGAGAGGGCAGCTCGCCATCACCTTCTCAAAGACTGCTGCCCACTCAACCTGGGCTGCGTGAGCTGACCTCGGTCAGGGCTTTGGCACAGGATAGGGAAGTGAACCAGGATTTCTCTGGGTAGTCTGATCACTGTCCTGCACTTCAGAATGTTGAGCAAAGGCAGAACTGGACTGCATTCTCTGCTAAGAATCACCTGAAGCTTGTACCTATCACTAACAGATAGGGGTCACAGTGAGGAGGGAGAGCTGAACACTGTGGGAAAAGGGAGAGGGGAAGGATGAAAGTGACAAGTAGTGGCAGTAAACACATGAAGAACAGTATTATAGATGGAAATTTCATGCAAAAAAACTGGTTTGAAATAGCATGCCTTGTCTTGTGAGTCTAACCTAACTAAAAACCTGACCTATAAAACACAAGAACAAGATGGATTTGACATGAAGTAAATAATGACAATTAGTTTTGATCTTATCGGAGAGTTTGGAAAGCCTTGTAGCAGCAAACAGGAACTTTCTTTGTTGCAGTCATCTATTACTTTAGTCTTTGAAAGGAGAACAAATCACAATGAAAGACAAATTCATGACAACTTGGTAAAGTGCAAACATCAGACTGATTGAACCTCAGCTGACTGAATTCAGAGTTTTTGTTCCATGTACCTAGATCTACATCTCACAGATATTTATGTTACTGTGGCTGTGTTGGTAGCTCTCTTTTTGCTGAGTCTGAAGGCTGTGAGTACAAGTCCCTCACTGGAAATTTGAATGCATAATCAAATTGGACATTTTTGTGCAATACTGAAGGGGTGCTGCACTATTGGAGGTTACAATGAAGCCCCATCTGCCCTCTCTGTTGGATATGAAAGATCTCGCTTTGAAGTAAAGCAGCAGAATTCTCCTAGATGCCCTGGTCAATATTTAGCCCTGAGCCAACCTCGCTGAAACAGATGATCTGCTCATGGCCTGCTCATGGGACTTTGTTACGTGCAAATTGGCAGCCACATTTCCTACATTACAACAACAACTACATCCCCACCATTGGAAGCGATTAGGACATTCTGTGGTCAGAATTAGGCTAAATAAATGAAGGTTCTTTTTCTCTTTACAAGCTGTTTACTCCTCAGTTAGTAAACCAAGAATAAAACAGATTCAAATACTGGTTGGCTGCTGCAGTACATTTTCTGAGTTTATGCAAAACAATTCTATTTACATGCTGAGAGGGCAATGAATTGGAGGATTGATGAAGGTAATGGATTTTGAAAGCTACATGTAGTGCAGGGTACAGTTCCCATGTGACTCAGACCAACGAAATAAATTTAAAAGTGAGAAATCTCCAGATAATCATTCCTTCAAATTTATTCAGTATAAATTTATAAGTAGTTAAATGTAAATGGTTGAATTTTCCATGAATTTCACAAGAACACATACCTTTTAAGTTGTGAATGTAGATACATAATTAGTTGTGTCGTATCTTCAAGATGCTGCACAAGCCTTTTCCTCTTCTCATGTAATTTTAGTCTAAAAATAAAAGCAATAATAGATTAGCTTCAATAAATTGCTACATCTATGAAGCACAGTGTATAAACTTAATGCAAAGGCATCAGCATAAACAATATTTATAAAAATCTGTTCCAATCCATATGCCATCATATCTGTGCCAGAGTATATTTCCCTTGTTCTCTTGTACTTAAAATGTATTGAATATGAATATCATAGAGTCATAGAAATCACACAGCTTTGAAGATGCCTATTTGGCCCATTACATTTTCTACAGTTATTCTGAACACAACCTAGTTGCTTCTCATATCTCCGACAATGACATTTCCTTCAAATTTATCCATTTTGAATGCTACATTGAATCTGTATGCAGCATTCTATCAGGCAGTGTATTTCAAGTCCTAATCATTCTTGTATGAAGTCAGAAGTCACATAACATCAGGTTATAGTGCAACAGGTTTATTTGAAATCACAAGCTTTCGGAGTGCTGCTCGTTCATCAGGTGAAGTGCAGGGAAGCGCAATGTGCCTGTGAGCTTCCCTCCACTTCTCCTGGCAAAGGAGTAGCACTCCAAAAGCTTGTGTTTCAAATAAACCTGTTGGACTATAACCTGGTGTTGTGTGACTTCTGACTTTTTCCACCCCGGTCCAACACCAGCACCTCTACATCATTCTTGTACAATAAAGCTTTTCTTCATGTCACCTTTGGTTATTTTATGAATCTCCTCAACACTTCTGTTTATCAACCATGCAGCCACTGATAATAGTTTCTAGTTTTCTTCATGATTTTAAACAACTCTAACAAGTTTCCTCTCAACTTTCTCTGTTCTGTGCAGCACAAGCCTATCTTCTTCAGTCTATTCACATATCTGTAATTCTTTATCGCTGGAGATATATGTTTAAATTTCTTTGGCACTCTCATTAAGGTCTTCATACTCTTCTTAAAAGTGTAGTACCCAAGATTAGACAGTAGACTCCAGCTGGAGTCAAACTGCTGTCTGATATAGGTTTGGCATAATTTTCTGTTCTTTTTCCCTGGCCTCTCTTCATAAAGCTCAGCATCCAATTTCCTTCATGAACTTTTGTGTTAACCTGGTTTGCCTTCAAAGATCCATCTGCAACACTTCTCTCTTCTTATACCTTTGTCCCTCCCATCAATATTTCACAAGAACTTGAAAGGATGCAGAAACAATTTACAAGGATGTTGCCAGGGTTGGAGGGTTTGAGCCAGAGGGTGGGGTTGAATAGGCTAGGGCTATTTTCCCTGGAGGCTAAAGGGTGACCTTATAAAGGTTTATAAAATCATGAAGGGGCATGATAGGGTGAATAGCAAAGGTCTTTTCCCCAGGGTACAGGAGTCCAAAACTAGAGGTCATAGGTTTAAGGTGAGAGGACATGGGTCAAATGCTGGCAAGTGGGATTAGATCAATTTAAGATATCTAGTTGGTATGGAAGCATTGGACCAAAGGTTCTGCTTCCATCCTGTACATCTGTCTGACTCGAAGAAGCCACTCGGATGCCTTTATGTTGCCCTATAGGATCCCTAGGCTCTCAGACCTCTCAGCCAGCGCTTCACTGGGTGTGTTTGGTGCAGAATGCAGCTCCTCTTCCAACCGCTTCCTCTCTGCTTCCAGCCGCATTAAGTCATCCCGGGAGCATTTCCGCAGGGTCACAAACTGCAGTTCCTTCAGCAGTTCTTCCTTCTCGTTAATCAGCATCAGCTTGTCTCGCTCAACATCAAGCATCCCTGGCCAGACATCAGAGTCCAGCTTTGACAATTCAATCTTTATGTTTGCTATTCTGAAATAAAGGAAATGTAATAAAAACATTGTGTTATTACAGCTTGTCTGTCTTACGTTACCCGAAAAACTCATATTAGTTGTACTTTTGCACATAGCTGAAAAATGTGTTGCTGGAAAAGCGCAGCGGGTCAGGCAACATCAAAGGAGCAGGAGAATCAACGTTTCGGGCATAAGCCCTTCTTCAGGATTCCTGAAGAAGGGCTTATGTCCAAAACGTCGATTCTCCTGCTCCTTTGATGCTGCCTGACCTGCTGCGCTTTTCCAGCAACACATTTTTCAGCTCTGATCTCCATAATCTGCAGTCCTTACTTTTTCCTTTTGCACATATCCAAGAAGTGCAGATAGATAGGCACCTACAAATAAGAAGCGCAAGTATGCCATTCTGCCCCTCTTGCCCATGCCATCATTCAATAAGATCTGATTTTACCTCAAACTCCATATTCACCAGTCTCTAATAACTACTGACTCCCTTGTCAATAAAAAAATCTTTCTACCTCTTCCTTAAAACGTTTCAATATCCCTGCTTCCACTGCTCTCCGAAGAGATTTTCAAAGACTCACAACCCTTTTAGAGACAAAAACGTCCTCCCCAACTGTGAGGAATGGGTCATCCCACGGAAAGGTTGTGAAAGTATAACTAAGTGAGAAAACCCCAAAGGACAGAAACAGAAAAGATAATTAGCTGGCTAATACAGGCTGAGAGAATAATATCGTCTTATACCATGGGCAGCAATACAAGAAAACAGAGCATTTATGAAAAACTTTGGAGTGTTTGCAGAATTTATTCTCTAGTTTCTAAAATCTGTCAGGGAATAACTACATTCACAGAATCACCAATCTGTGGGTTGGTAAACAATTCAGATTTTTTTCCCCATTCACAGTTAATGGGAAGGAAGGTTCTGCAGCCTATGACAAAACAGAAATTCTCAGCAATGTGAGAATGGGACTCCTGGAGATTGGTGCAAGTCGTCAAATTGATGAGTACAACACTGTCACCAGTCTGCATAATTAACAGAGATCTTATTTGTTTGGAATCTGTGTCCTGTCCCCTGCAATCACAGTTAGCTAGGTCAGGGTCGGAAAGCACTGGCTAAATCTCTCGCTCCATTTTAAGCATCAAGTGTAGGGAAGTGGAGAGGCGGACTCTTGAAAAGATCTTATTGATAACCACCAATGGAAAGTGGATAAAAAATTTCCGTTCCACCCTGACCCTCCTGATGAAAAAAAATGCAACAAAAGATGCACAAAACTGTAAAATTCACTGTCGAGGGAATATCTACCTTCTCTTTGCTTCTTCATACTGAAGACTTAGCCGGACCTTCTCAGCCAGATTGGCTCGGCTCCTTGGACCAATCTAGAAAAAAATATTTAAATAAAATTTGGTGACATACTCTTAAAATTCTTTCTCTCTTTAATGTCACAAGTTTTTTGAGAGAATACTCAAAGCAATTGTGCAATAGAAGACATGAAACAGCCCATAGTCGTGTTTCAAAACTTCGAGTACAGCATTGTTGTTGCAATCAAATTCCAGATGAAATCAATAAATACCTGGTATGGTAGCTGGTTTCAAAGGTGTGCCAATTTTTACATGGCATGGCTGAACAAACACTATACTTGCATAAGAAGGATAGCAAATATCTTGGCAGCAACAATGGATGCAGGAGGATAATGAGACTAACACAGAAGAAAGCCTACCTTTATGTACTGGGACACTGGCTCAGTTATATTCATAACTTTCAGGGTCTCAATCCCTCACCCTTCATATTCATTCACTTGTACCCACCCCATGATCCCTCCATTCTCTTTTTCATTTGCAACTATACAAAGAGAAAACTTTTCAACTGATAAGCAGGTATCCGTTTTTATTTCCAGATTGCATTATTATGAATGCTTAACTGAGCTCCAAGGCTGGAAATTAACTCAACCTTGTAGGAAACACTGACACAGCTTATAAGGGAATACTAGCTTTCTTTGATCAAGATCCTTATTACCTTATTAACATAATCATTCTATGAAGAGATTTTTTTCAATGCCAATTTTTTTTATGCAAATATCGGGGTGGAAAATGAATTCAAGCTTTTGGAAGTTGTTACGAAGAACACCATATTTGATGATAGCTTTGTGAGAAGGTTAAAGGGCTAATGCAATGCAAAGGGAATGTTAACATAGAACATAGAGCAATACAGCACAGAACAGGCCCTTCGGCCCTCAATGTTGCGCTGATCTGTGAACTATTCTCAGCTCGTCCACCTATGTTATCCCATCATCATCCATGTGCTTATCCAAAAAATGGATGTTTTTCTTCCCCCTCAGGAATAGAGGTCTGCCAAAGTTCATGACTCCTGTGCATCAGTGTGATCCATAGTTCTTAACAAAATGGCTCCAACACCATCCGAGGTGTGTGTGTGTGTGTTTGGTGTGTGTGCGCATGCGCATGTGTGTTTTAGAAATGTCCTCTCTTGCAATGGACCTAGCAAGGGCTGGAATGCAGCTTGTGGGTTCATTCAATGTCTGAACTTATTCTTCTCCAGCACAAAACTACCAGATACAAGAAACAGGATGGTAACTTTGAAATTGGATCAAATGCATCATTTCTAAAGACCTCCCAGCTTGACTTGACACCACAAGAGTCCAAGTTTATGATCAGTTTGAAGTGTTAATGTCAGGATTTGACAAACCATGTGAATATTGCTGGTTAATTGCCCAATAGCAGTAAGTCATTCAACTTCAGTCTACTGACTAAATGTGGTATAGATTCCCCATTTTCCCACCACTGGTGTGAAGTAGAAGAAGCAAATGCTAACATACAGGTTATCAATGGCTTATTAACCCAGTGACGGTATAGAACAAATACATGGCCCCCAACAAGTCAACAGAAATACTGTTTATAATTATTAATTCAAAGCTAACTAGCTCATAACTATTTCTATCCATTTATTATTTGTACACTAGGTCACATAATACAGTATTTTCAATTAAGTAGTGTCGCAAAGTAATTGCATTTTCACCCTTGGGTTATGAAGCCTCTTCACGTTTGGTCAAACAGTTGCAATGAAAACATGATAAAGTCAACTGGGGTCGATCTGATCTGAAGTTGGCAAACATCACATGAACTGAGAGTCCTTCCAGGGACTGGCCTTAAAGCGATTAAAATTTCTACTCAATTAGCATTCCAGTGAACAAAATATCAGATCATGCCTCAAATCTATGCCCTAAGCTGTTTACTTTGAAGCTTGACCTGCATATGACTCGGATTTATCATCATATGCTTACAATGCCATCAGCAAATGCTCCAGTGATCAGATAGCAAGTTCTAATTGTAATAAGGGTGCAAACTTGGCTCGAGGGAACACGTTGCTCAGACTGCTTTCTGAAGAAATTAATTTCATACATAATCGGATAACAAGTGAGGGTAAACTACCTCCTATCTACAACAAATATATAGTGTGTCAAATGGATTGGAATGTCAGCAGAGTGTGCCTGTCAGAAAAAATATATGCAACTCCAAAGTCCTCATGTGGCTAATGCCAGCACAGGATTCCAAAGAGACCAGCAGCCCTTGAGTGACTTATGCGTCATGTACAGCCATGTCCTCGGAGTGGGCAGGCTCTTCGCTTGCAATGTATCAAAGCTTCATTCTGTTCTCATACAAAGTTGTGAATTTGCCATATTTTCCAGACAGAAAGAGTATCAGGAGCAAACTCAGTGGGGTTGATTTCACTTCTCCCAGTTTATGGATGTGAGGTCAATTATTCCCAGGTTTCTGTGATTAACTACATCTGCTCAGGCTACAAATTTAGAACATTATCATTTTCTGAAACAACACTCTTTCTGGAACAGAGCCTGCTAAAGTTAACTGAAACAACTATCAGGAAGCATCCGTTAAGACACTGGGTTTGAGTTATGGAAAGAGACTGAATAGGCTGGGGCTATTTTCCCTGGCATGTCGAAGGCTGAGGGGTGACATTTTGGAGGTTTATGAAATCATGAGGGGTATGGATAAGGTAAATAACCAAGGTACAGGATCCAAAACTAGAGGACATAGGTTTAGGGTGAGAGGGGAAAGATTTAAAAAGGGACCTAAGGGGCAGTGTTTTCACACAGACGGTGCTGTGAATATGTAATGAGCTGCCAGAGGAAGTGGTGGAGGCTGGTACAATTACAGCATTTAAAAGGCATCTGGATTGGTATATGAAGGGTCAAGAAGAATATGGGTCAAATGCTGGCAAATGGGTTTAGGTCAGATGGGATGGTTGTTCGGCATGGATGAGTTGGACGGAAAGGTCTGTTTCCGTGCTGTATGACTCTGTGTTCAACTTAGTTGGTAGATCCAATTGTGCACGTGTGTGTAAAAACAATGGAGGTGCAGGAGGAGAGATTGACAGATCAAGACCTGCAAATCATAACTAATGAAGAGTTACAGCTAGGCGGAGACATTTTGGGACTTTTCCAATAACAATTTGCATTTATGATTAGATTAGATTAGAATAGATTAGACTAGATTCCCTACAGTGTGGAAACAGGCCCTTCGGCCCAACAAGCCCACATCGACCCTCCGAAGAATAACCCACCCAGACCCATTTCCCTCTGACTAATGCACCTAACACTCTGGGCAATTTAGCATGGCCAATTCACCTGGCCTGCACATCTTTGGACTGTGGGAGGAAACCGGAGCACCTGGAGGAAACCCACATAGACACAGGGAGAATGTGCAAACTCCACACAGACAGTCACCCGAGGCTGGAATCAAACCTGGGATCCTGGTGCTGTGAGCAGGAGAATTAAATGTGATTCGTAAGCTTATAGAAAGCTGTGTTGAGTTTTACAGACTGAACGGCCTGTTCCTGGGCTGTAACATGGGAACATTTGAAGGGAGTAGGCCATTCAGCCCATTGAGCCTGTTCTGCCATTCAAACCAATCATGGCCAGTCATTCACAGCAATTCCTTTTTCCCATACCAACTGCATATCTCTTCACCTCACAGGTATGTAGAAATCTGTCAGTCCCACCTTAATCAGACTTATTGATTGAGCTTTCTTCACTCTCTAGGGTCAAGAATTTAACATTCTATGATTCAGTCACAGTATGCCAAATGAAGGCAGCGTGAATTGCTTCAACATTACAATGTTGTGAATACTGAGATATAGACCATTAAACTAGACGGGATTGAGGTTCACAAGGAGGAGGTGTTAGCAATTCTGGAAAGTGTAAAAATAGATAAGTCCCCTGGGCCGGATGGGATTTATCCTCGGATTCACTGGGAAGCCAGGGTGGAGATTGCAGAATCTTTGGCTTTGATCTTTATTTCATCACTGTCCACAGGAATATTGCCAGAAGACTGGAGGATAGCAAATAATATCCCCTTGTTCAAGAAGGGGAGTAGAGACAATCTTGGTTATTATAGACCAGTGAGCCTTACTTTGGTTGTGGGTAAAGTGTTGGAAAAGGTTATGAGATAGGATTTATAAGCACCTTGAGATCAAGTTGATTAGGGATAGTCAGTACGGTTTTGTGAAGGGTCAGTTATACCTCACAAATCTTATTGAGTTCCTTGAGATGGTTATCAAACAGGTGGAGGAGGATAAAGCAGTTGATGTGGTGTATATGGATTTCAGTAAGACAATTTGATAAAGTTTCCCGTGATCGGCTATTGCACAAAATACTGAGGCATAGGATTGGGGGTGATTAAGGTGTTTGGATCAGAAATTGGCTAGCTGGAAGAAGACAGAGAGTGGTGGTTGATGGCGAAATGTTCATCCTGGAGTTCAGTTACTAGTGGTGTACCGCAAGATCTGTTTTGTGGCCACTGCTGTTTGTCATTTTTATAAATGACCTAGATGAGGGTGTAGGAGGATGGGTTAGTAAATTTGGGGATGACAATAAGGTGGGTGGAGTTGTGGATAGTGCTGAAAGATGTTGCAGGTTACAGAGGGACATAGATAAGCTGCAGAGCTGGGCTGAGAGACAGCAAATGGAGTTTAATGTGGAAAAGTGTGAGGTGATTCATTTTGGAAGGACCAACAAGAAATAAAGAGTACTGGGCTAATGGCAAGATTCTTGGTAGCGTAGATGAGCACAGAGATCTTGGTATCCATGTATATATATCCCTTGGAGCCTGCTCTGCCTTTCAATAAGAATATGGCTGATCTGATTATGGCCTGCACTCTACAATCTTGGCCATCCTTGACACAATTTGACTTCCTTGCTCATCAAGAATCTGTGTAGCAGTAAAATGAGCAATTAAGAGATTAAAGGAACATGAATAAACCTACTTATAAGTCGATTAGGCACCATTGCAATCCAGAGAAAGTTTCAGGTGTCAAATTAATTTGGTTGAATTAATCAATATCCCTAACTTGAACTGATTACATTATGTAATATAAAGCGAACAAATGATCAAGCTGAGAATTAGCACATTATGAACTAGAAGATGGAAGTGTGAAACAATTTAAGGCTGACTGACTGATCAGGATATTAATGTTCAGGTAAAAAATGTGATGTTTAGCATCAACATTTCAGTAAGTGTAGTATTTCATAATCAGATAAGATCGAAGGTATGGTGTCCGAATGATTCTAGTTCTGAACTAACTACCCATCAGTTCAAAACACAGCAGATCGCACAACCAAATTCCATGAATCAGAGAACTTGTGGCCAGCATCAGGAAAATAGGCAGTGAAAACTGTCAAACTGTGATTAAACAAATGGGAATTTGCCACCTCTAGATGTGACCCCAGTCTTACACTGTCGGACTGACTTTTATTATCGTCATGAAGGAGAGCTGGGTAATAAGTGCCTTGTGAAGAATGGTGTACTGAGGACAAGAAGACCCAGGGATCCCTTCGAGGCTAGGCCAATTCTGTGCTGGAATAGCTACAGTAGGGTCAAGGAAACCAAATCCCTGCTGTAAAAGCCCTTACCAAAATTAGGTTTGATTCATGCTGGAAGACCTAGGCAGGGATCAAGAAAAGAACAGGGGCAGAGCAGGGTCTCTCAGAGGGCAGTACTAATCAAGCAGATCTGATAGATAGCAATTCTCGTTGGGAGGTCCCCAGAGAGTAGTCTTCTTCATCAGGCAGATGGAAGATGGACCACAAGGAGAGGAGGAAAATCGAGGGAGGAGATTCCTCACATCTCGGCTACAGAGCAGGATGCTAACCCCACCACTTTATCGAGATTGAAACATTCTGTGCTCACAGCCTGTTTGTCCTCTGATATCCCCAATTATCACAGTTGTTTACTTTTCTTTATCTAAGTATCTAGGTATCATATCTAACCTGCTGCTTCTTAACAAACATAATAAACTAGCACAAAATTGTAACAAATTCTCAGCTGCCTATATTGGTAACTGTGACCATGAACCCCTAAAATCAATGTCTATTAAATTTGTTTCTTTCTCCACATATGTCACTGGACTAGCTGAGTCCTTTCATCATTTTCTGGTTTGTTTTCAGTCCTGACTATGTCCCCTTAAAGCTGTGACTCATAATTATATTTAACTTAACCTCTCCCTCATACAGTTGCTTGGTCATGGAGAACTTGATTGCTCAAAAAGGAGACAAGCTGTTAAAGTTTGTTATGTTGACCTCACCAGAACACATGAAAGAATACCAACAATTTATACAGCATGAGGAACAGGGCGCTATTGCCAACTCTTGTATAATATTTTATTGTTTCCTCTCATTCATCTACTTGGCAGATCAGAATTTTCTAACCTATTGTCTTGCATTGCTTGAAAGCCAGAAGGAACTTTGGTAAGTAGGTTGACTTTAATCAACATGATCTCTGGTGAACTATTAATCTGAACATTTATTCCTCTGCATGCTTGCAATCTTTAACTGACAGTGATGCCTTTCTTGTATCCATGTAAGTACTTTACAAAAATTGTGGGAGAGTCAAGTCACCAGCTAAAAATTGTAGTTGTCACTTTTTAGAAGAGCTTTCTTTTAAAGTGTGGGACCCAACACAAAAGAAGACACTGGAATTCATAACGTTAAGCACTCACATCACCAGTGATGTCTGTTTGTGAGCCAGCATCTAGGCACTGCCTGGAGGTAGAGAGGTGGGAATTCGCTGCATTCGACAGCAAGTCTGACTCGAAGGTTCTCACACTCTGGCTGGAAAGAAATCGATCCTTCAGTTTGGCAAGACTCTACAAAGGAAGAATCAAAGAATAGAAAGACTTTACTAAGGACGTTCACAAACACAATATTTGATAAAATAACTCAGGTGACCATTGTTACAAATGATAAAGTTTACAGGACAACTATGTTTTGGAATGTTTTGGTAAGAGGAATAGTGAGCTCATACTAAGAGACACTCAGAGACAGGCTGATGTAATCTGGTTTCCATGGGAAAACAAACTGAATTAGAAACCGAACGGGGGACAGTGTTTCACAGTAACTCAAGAGTAAAAAAGACAATGGTTTTGTGTGGCACAGATATTGGGAGAAAAAGAGAGAGAGGGAGAAAGCAACTATTGCTCTGCAGAGAGGCAAAGAACCAGCTGCTGTGAGAAGCAGAGAAGAGCAGTATTGTGTTAATAAACAGGCAGGATGCTTATGAGGTACAAGGAATCATCTCGCTTGAGGACTGCAAGACTCTGACTGCATGGAATCGCTTTTCAAGAACAATTGAAAGTTTCAATTGAGTCCGGCAGGGGAAGTGAACATGCTAGAGAACTGGGCATTGCTTTGGATTTGTCCTTGTCAAGCAAGTTCATCTCCAAGTCACTCACCATTCTGACTTGGAAACATATTGCTATCCCTTCAATGTTGCTCAGTCAAAATCCTGAAATTCTCTTCCCTTTAGCATTGTGGGTATACCCATAGTAAATGGACTGCAATGGTTTAAGAAGGCATCTTCTGAAGGGTAGCTAGGCATGGGGAATTAATGCTGGCATGGCCAACTAGGCCCATGTCCAAAGTATAAAAAAGAAAATTCCAGAAATAAGGTAGACAGTTTTGGGATATACTCAATTGCATTAACTAGTTAATACAAAAAGTACTTTTTCTCTAATTTGTTTCCTGCTCCATGAGGTTTGATGCAGTTTAGTTTTTTTTTGATATAGTAAAAGTCTCAAAACATCAAATCATCCTTTGGATTATTTCTGGCTGTCGCTGGGAAATTCATTCCGTTTTAAAAGTTATTAATCTCTGTGGGGATCAATGAGACCGGTCAGACATTCGATCGCGTCTCTATATTCAATGATTTTCTGGATAGTACAGCGTCTCCATCTGGTATAAGTCCAGCAGGAGTATTTTATTGAAGATGAAGGAATACTTCCCCTTACCTACTTTACTGTCTTCACCCCATCTCTGCTAGGCACCCCAGAGAAAACAGAACGCAAACAAATCTGATGCAAGTGCCTGGGAAATGTCTGCACAGGATAAAGAATTTAAGGGGCAACCTAGAAATTTGGAGGAATTGTTAGGATTTTCTACTTTCCCCACGCCACAATGGTATCTGAACTAGAGGTCTAAAAGGCTCTAAAACGCTAATCTGTGGAACATATCCTTATGTATGTTCTGGGGAGACATTTTGGAATGGAGAAAGTGCATTTGACATTATTTCAAAGGATGATCTTGGAGAAGTAGATGGTTTTGGCCAGTCAGAAGCAGAAATAGATAACAGACAGTATACAAATTACAATGTCAATATGCTGAAGCAAAAGGTTACAGCTTTTAGCAATTGACACAAAATGTAAGTTTCAGTTTACAAGTCTAAACTCCTCCAGTACCTGCATCAGATCCTGTTTCTCTTTCTCACCAGTACTGATGGCCTTCTTGATGGTTTTCAGCTCACTTAAGATGGCTTTGGCTTCTTTCAGCTCATAACTGCTCTGTCCTCCAGACATCTTCCGATCAATTCTACAGCAGAATAAAGAGAGAGATTGATTGAATTTCTGAAAAGTAGATGAACAAGATGAGAATCCAGTTAAAGATTCATCTCCTCTGTGCAGCACAATGGCTAATATGAACATATGAGCAAGGAACAAAAGTAGGTCACTTGGCCCTTTGAGCCTGCTCCACCATTCAATAAGATCATGGCTGATCTAAGTCTGACCTCAACTCTTCATTCTTGCTTATCTCCAATAATCTTTTATCCCTTTTGTAATCAAGAATCTATTGAACTCTGCCGTCACATCCATGGTCTTTTGAGGAATTCCAAAGGCTCTCAATGCCCAGAGAAAAAACAGTTACATCATCTCTGTTTTAAATTGGTGCCTCTTTATTTTTAAACTGTGACCTCTAGTTCTAGATTCTCCCAGAAGAGGAAAATTTCTTTCAACGTCCACACAGTCAAGTCCCCTTCCTTATGTGTTTCAACAAAGTCATCTCCCCATACTGACCAGACATGCAGGTTTCCAACCACGCATTTAAAAAAAGAAGTGTGGCCTGGTGGTTCAGTGGTTAGAACTGTTGCCTTACAGTACCAAGGACCTGGGTTTGATCCACCCTCAGGTAACTGTCCTGTGTGTGGAGTTTGCATATTCTCCATTCTGGAACCCCCAGAACTCAAATCTCAAAACTCTGTGAGCATTTTAAGAGAAAAAAAAGCTTCAAACGTCCTCCCCGCAATTTGGTAAAATTAAAAACACAGCGATGATATTCAGAGCAGAAAGAGTGGATGGTAATATGAGGACTCGGTGGTTGCAAATTGGTTGGTTTTGCAATAACTTTAAGCTTTAGGTGTACTACTGCAAAAAACACAAAAACCTGACCTACCAAAAGCCTCACACAGCTGCCCATTGTTTCCCT
The DNA here is from genome assembly GCF_037043375.1 of Chiloscyllium plagiosum. Lineage (NCBI taxonomy): Eukaryota > Metazoa > Chordata > Chondrichthyes > Orectolobiformes > Hemiscylliidae > Chiloscyllium > Chiloscyllium plagiosum. The sequence continues at coordinate 131,262,357 of NW_028270140.1, forward strand.
GCAGTATTTTGTTGACAATTACTCAAACATATTTTGGATTCCAATCAAGCTTGCCAGCCAGTAAACCATTTCTGACACTATAGCATTGTTGGAGAAAACTAATAGAAGCAATCTGCCTGACTAAACTTTAACCAGCTCATACATAATTGTCTCAATCCTATTGCGGTTCTTCATTGTTAATGCCAAAATTCCACTTTGTCCCAGTTTTTATTGTTTTCAGTTAGGGAATGCAGATTCCTGGAGCCAAACAACCACCTCCTCATTTGCTGATTTTAAGGCAATTAGTTTACAGCTTAATCCATAGAGGGGACACCTCTGAACCACCTGCAGCATTGTTTTGGTCACCCCAAGGACAGTCGCAGTTTCCCAGTAGGCCAAAGCAAGCCAAAAATGTTCATTACTACACACCATGCGATTCTTCAGTGCAATAACAATTTTTAATTTATACCTTAACTGTTGTGAGGACTTGGGTGCACTCGTTTTTCTGGTTGCTCATGTAGGAGAAATGTAGGCTGGGAGGGGACATACAGGTAGGACCAACACAGTCAACCTACCTTAGTGCACATTCGCTCAATTAATCAGAAATATATACAGGCAGTCATACAAGGAAATCCCCCAATATAGGTGTAATCAAACAAAAAAACCAAAAACAGGGAACAGATGGATTTTTAAAAGGTTAAAGCATACACTCTAGTTGAGCATACACACTCAAAGTACTCTAGCTTACAACAGCTGGCTAAGTGATTTAACCTTGGACCCATCTTCCTGTTCCAGTGACTTAGCTGGATGTTAGGTTATGGAGCAATGCCTGAAGAAGAGAGAGGAATTCTCCTGGTGTTGTGATAAAAAATGTTCCTTTAGTCAGCACTCTTAAAACTAAATTACCTGGTCATTCAGCTCACTGCTACTAATGATGATCTGGTTATCATACTCACCTACACAATACCAGAACTGCTGAGTAAAGTACTGCATTAAAAGTTTGTATGGATACTTTGGAGAGATGCATTAAGGTTCTCTTTAAATGCAAGTCTTCCACTAACATCCAGACAACTGTCCAGAACTCACTCATTGTGCCCCCAAGTTATCTAACTGAAAGACAGTAAAGCACAAATGCAATGATTTATTTTTTAATGCTATAATATCAATCAAATTAAAATAAATACCTTATTTTAAAGAGGCTGGGTAAAGCCATTTCTTCACCACCATTCCACTGAAATAATAATGCACAGATACAGCAGGAGGCAATGAGATCTGTGTTCTGGAATGAATTTTCAGCATGGACACCACTTTCAGACTCTATGTTGATCAGCTACAATTCTATGTTTGTTTCAATGTACATACCTCAAGTTAAACTGGAAGTAGTAATCTTAATTTATAGCTAACCTCAGGAGGCTCATCCAGATAATTACAATCACTGCATTGCAATTCCAGTAACAACTTGCATTATGCAAAATGCTTTCAAATACTTGAAGTTTCTAATCTCTGTTATCATCATTTAGGAAATAGACTGGAAAGGGGTCAAATGTGATGCCAGTTTATTATGAAATGGCATATTACATCTAATTTCACATTGACCTAAGAAAGCCTTTTTTTAATGGAAAGCATACAAAATAGGCAGAAGCTTTGACAGGTTCATTTACGGTATGTTGACTTTCAAAACATACAAGGAGATTTTTGTAAAATATGTAGTACTCTATTTTGAAGTAATTATTCTCTGCTTTGGGTTTTAAATTCCTCCATTCTTGAGATGAATGAGGGCAGGCCTCAAATGATATTTCTCCCTAAGGGACTGCCCTATGTGCTTAGCCTCATATGATTAAAAAGTCATTGTGTGGGGAATTCTGTGAAAATCTGTACAGCTTTGCCATGCTGAACATTTAGCTTATCGATTTCAACATCTTCTTTGTGTTTATAATTACTTAAATTGAGGAACAGCTTTAAGATATGAATAAATTGTTTTAAGTATGGCATGATGAACTTACTCCTGTAGTGTTTCAAACCCTTGCTCTTTGTACAACAGTTCTTGTTTCATCTGGGAAAGTTCTCTTTTCAGCTTATTTACCTGTAGAGGAACAAATTATAAAAACAAAGTTTTCTAACTGAAGGAAAAAATCACTGGGTAGACCTAACAATCTTTTTGTAGACACAAACATGGCTTCCAATTTACGACCAACCCAATACTGCTATGAATAAAAACAACCTTCCTTCTCATAAGACTGAAAGGGACACCTGAATACTTCAAGAATCCTTGCTGCTACAAGTCCCATGTGTTGCACTGGTATACACAACTCTGCCAGCAAACTCAGTCTATCAGTACATCATATACTCATATAAATGGGGAGGTGATGGCCCAGTGGTATTATTGCTAGACTGTTAATCTAGAGACCCAAGTAACATTCTGGGAGCCTGGTGGAGTAATTTGAATTAAACTTTTAAAAAATCTAGAAGTCTAATGGTGACCATGAAGCTGTTGTTGGAAAAATCCATCTGGTTCACAAATATCCTTTAAGGAAGGAAACTATCATCCATACCTGGTTGGCCTACATGTGACTCCAGACCCACAGCAATGTGGATGACTCTACTGCCTCTGAGCAATTAGGAATGGGTAATAAATGTTGGCTTAGCCAGCAATGCCCTTGATGAATGAATGAAATATTTTACAATTGATCAACATATATATTGGGTACATTTGTTGGATCCTTGTAGGAAAGAATCCTCATAGGTTGTGTGATTTGGAGAACTGGACCTAAAAGGTTTGCAGCTCTATTTCTGATTAAGGGGGTAAAGGCAGGAAAGCAGAGTTGAAGTTTTTCAAATCAGCCACAATCTCATTGAATCAGATACGATGGGCCGAATGGTCTACATCTGCTCCTACATTTAATGGCCTTCTGATCTGTGCTCGAGTCAATTGTGACTACCCTTGTGAAATGCAGGCTTGCTGTATGTATGCTTAACTCAGTACGATTAAGTCAGTCTGATTTCTTTCTTTAAAATTAGATGTTAGGCCATTTGCTTTCAGTGGGTTAACACCTCAGTCATTCAGAGTGGGGAATCTGGAATCAAGCAATTTAAATATTTTTATGCTAACATTATTCATATTGATTCCCAGCTTGTGTAGATGGTTCTTCAGCTTAAGTTATGGTGAACGTAACATAGACACACACATCTCACTTCAGTAGGTGTTTGAAGCAGCTGGCTATTACCCTGGATTTAATCGTGTCTCTGTCTGTGCTCACGCAGACCTCCTCAAAACTATACAAAGCTCTTGCTGAGTAAATGCTGCATGTGGAACTCATTGAGCACATTTATTCCTGGGAGAATTTAAACCTTTTGGGAAACAGGTGAAAAGCGGTAGGAGATTTGATGGAGTATTTCAGGTTACTGAAAGTCAAAAAGCCAAGGCTAACTGCTGAAGTATTTTTGGATGTTAGCCTATAAACTGTCAGCCAAAATTATTAAATAACTAGGTTTGAGATCGCTGCCTCACAACTTCTCAGTGAAACTTCTGTTGAAATCAAATTTCTTCAGCATCTGTTATTCTTACCCGGATCTTTGTCGTTGATATTTCTGCCTTGAGGATATCAGGGTCATACTTTGTACTTGATGAAGATCCTGAGAACACTGCAAAAGAAACAGTGAAAACAAGTTCAAAGTTGAAATTTGACTCCTCATTTTAACTTAGCAGTCAGTCACTTCATTTTTCAAATGTGTGACAGCCACTGTTAAAGTTAAGAGATAAAAAGATCAAACTGGGCTATAGGTGCCAAGAAGCGGTAACCCATAGAAAACAGAAGGGCTATGTGCCAACCAGAACACGCTGAAGCACAACACCATCTACCAGTGCTGGTGGTCAAGTGTGGCAGCTGGGAACTACATTATAAAGAAGAATGTTCTGCAGTTGTACAGCTCTCCAATTTTGATTCTAAAAGCTTGTATCATTGCAAATATGTATCGCCAACACTGATGGCTTGGCATGGAAGCACTATGAAACACTTGAACTAAATTCCTCAATATTACAGAAACACAGGAACTGGAGTAGGCCATCATCCTCTTGAGCCTTCCCTGCTACTCAGTATTATCATGGCTGATTGAACACTTCAATGCCTTTTATTCATCCCATAATCCTGTCTGCCCTTGGTAATCAGAAATCTATCGAGCTCGACTTTAAACAGACTCAAAGACTGAGCCTCCACAGCCCTTCATGGTAGAGAGTTCACAACTCATGGAGCAAAATAATTACTTCTCATTGCCAATCTAAATGGTATCCTCCTCATTTTTAAATTTTGCCCCCAGGTTTAGACTCCCCAACCAGGGGAACATCTTATCTAGATCGACAACGGCTATCCTTTAAAGGATTTTGATAGTTTCAATGAGGTCACCTCTCAAATCTTCAAATCTTTGCAGGCTCAGTTTTCCAATCTCTCTTCTTAGAGCTGTCCCAACATTCCAGGAACAAGTCTGATCAAACTTTGTTGCACTCCCTCTATGGCAATAATATATTCCCTGAGATAAAACTATAAGACCATAAGATTTAGGAGCATTTGGCCCATTGAGACTTCTCCACCATTCGATCATGGCTTCTCAATCCCATTCTCCTGCCTTTCTCCATAAACCTCAATCTCCTTACCATTCAAGAACCTATCTAATCCATGCCTTAATTGCACTCAACAACCTGGCCACCACAGCCCTCTGCAGCAATGAGTTCCACAGATTAATCAATCTCTGGCTGAAGAAATTCCTCCTCACCTCAGTTCCAAAGAGTCATCCCTTCTCACTGAGGCTATGTCCTTGGGTTCTAGTCTCTGCTAACAGTGGAAATACCTTCTTCACTTCCATTCTATCCAGGTTTGTCAATATTCTGTAAGTTTCACTGAGATTTCCCATCATCCTTCTAAACTCAATCAAACACCAAGACTCTTCAACTGCTCCTCATATGACAAGCCCTTCATCCTGGGATCATTATTGTGAACCTCCTCCGCACCCCCTTCAAGGCCACCACATTATCGTTTAGATATGGAACCCAAAACTGCTCACGATATTCCAAATGTGGTCTGATCAGAGCCTTATCTAGCCTCAGCACCACATTTGCTCTTATATTCTAACCCAATTGAAAGGAATGCTAACATTGCACTTGACTTCCTAAATACCAACTGAACCTGTGTGCTAACCTTAACAAAACCCTGAACTATGACTCATGAGTCCCTTTACGCTTCAGATTTCCACAGCCCTTCTCCATTTAGAAAATAGCCAATGTTTCTGTTCTTCCAACCAATGTGCATAACCTCACATTTTCTCATACTGTAATTCCATCTGCTGTTTCTTTATCTACTCTTGTCGGAGAACAAAATGACATACAGGACTCCAGATGTAACCTGAGCAGGCTTTTACACAACTGAAGCAAGACTTCATGACCTCTGTACTCAATCGTCTTGGAAGGTTAGCCTTTAAGGCCATCAATGCCTTAAACATTGTGGTTAGCTTTCAATGCCTTATCGACAAGGCCACCTGGGTCGCATTGTGCACCTCCACTTTCCAAACTCTGACTATTTCAGAAATACTCTGCACATCTGCTTGTTGGAAGCACAGCCAAATGGCATCAAATCAACCTCAGGAGTCTAACATCACTTTGCTGGGTAAATAAAACACTAGCAAAGCCTCTTTAGTTTATCAAGTCCCATGGTTTTTTAAGCATGTAGCTCAACATTGAGCAGGCATTCACAAAACAAAATTCACATACTGCAACAGCAGTAACAACAATGCTGATGGATGACTCACACCATGAATAAGGTGCTCTTCAAATAAAAGAAATTGGTGAAGAGGAAGGAAAGGATGGATGGAGACCTAATAAGAATGTCATGGTCGCATAAGTCTGAAGTATTTTCCTCATTCTCTGTTCTCATGCATTTTTCATTGCTCTATCTGAGTGTCACAAAGTAGATGGTGGATGGACTTTCAGATAGGGAGTTTTTTTAAAACATGTGTATGCTTTCCTTTTCCTTCCTACCAACTGTTCTCCCCCCTTGATATCATGGGCTCCTTGATTAAGTACAGGCCAAATGGCACCAGTCTCCCATTGACCATGACTAACTGATAGGAAACAGCAGGTACACAACCAAGGCAGTCCTGTTCTCACCTGAAGCCCATATATTTGTAGTCCCCGCCACTCTCACTAGATAGCAGTAAGATGTAGAGATTCACTATTCCCAAGCTAACCAAGAGAGTTGAGGCCAATTATAGCATATCTCCTAGCTATGGTCATCACAGGGAGATAATTGCCTTGAGACTCCCTTGGTCAATGCTCAGCTTTCTTTTGCTCGTTCACAGGATGTGGGCATCACTAGCTAAGACAGCAATTGTTGCTTGTTGTTAATTGCTTTCAAGAAGGTGCTGGTGGGCTGCCATCTTGAGCTGCTGCAGTTTATGTTTCAGATTCATTGACTACACTACTAGAGCAACAGCTCCAGGATTTTGACCCAGCGAGAGAAGGACTAGTGATATATTTCCAAGTCAGGATAGAGTGCGACTTGGAGGAGAACTCACAAGTTCAATTTTAATGAGCATTTGAGGGAGGTTAAGGTTATGGGATCGGTCTCAATTGTCATATGTCATTTATCTTGGATGCACACATGGGCATGAAAGATGATAATAGCTTTTATATAATTTAAAGGATTGGATCAGCAGTAAAGAGTTACAGCAAGTAGATATGCCCTTAGGAAGGGTGTCTCAGAACCAGGAAATTAAATAATAATTTGCTTTGGTAATATTTAAATTTTGGGTCAGTTCAGTTTTCTGGACTGCAGTTCTGACCTAGTTTTCTGAATAGGAAAACCCATCATATAATTTGAGAAAACATACAGCCAACAGTAAATAACTACATCAGAACCATTTTCTTTCTCAGCTAAATTGAGGTATGTAGCCTGACTGGAAATGTCATGTTAATCTACTGAGTTCTGCAACTAATGGGGATGTTCCAAGTCATAAGAACATAAGAAATAGGAGCAGGAGTAGGCCATCTGGCCCCTCGAGCCTGCTCTGCCATTCAAGGCTGATCTTTTCATAGCCTCAGTTCCACTATCTACCCACTCACAATAACGCTTAATTACTTACTGTTCAAAAGTCTATCTATCTTTGCCTTCAAAACTTTCACCGAGGTAGCCTCAACTGGTTCATTGCGAAGGGAATTTCACAGATTTGCAACCCTCTGGAAGAAGAGGTTCTTCCTCAGCTCAGTCCGAAATCTGCTCCCCCTTATTTTGGGGCTGTGTCCCCTTGTTCTACTTTCACCCACCAGTGGAAACAACCTCTCTGCTACTACCTTATCTATTCCCTATATGTTTTTATAAGATTCCCCTCATTTTTCTAAATTCCAATGAATATAGTCCCAGAAAACTCCATCGCTCCTCATAAGCCAACCCTCTGAACTTTAGAATCAATCTACTGAATCTCCTCCACATCCCCTCCAGTGCCAGTACATCCTTTCTCAAGTAAGAAGACCAAAACTGCACACAGTACTCCAGGTGTGGCCTCACCAGCACCCAATACAGCTGCAGCATAATCTCCCTGTTTTTAATCTTCATCCATCTGGCAAAGAAAGACAATATTCCATTTGCCTTCTTAATTACCTGCTCCACATGCAAACCAAATTTTTGAGATTCATGCACAAAGATACCCAGGTCCTTCTGCATGCTGCAATTTTTCACCACTTAAATAATAGTGCATTTTGCTGTTACTCCTACCAAAATAGATGACAATATTTACCAACATTGTATTCCATCTGCCAGATCCGTGCCCACTCAATTAACTTATCCATATCCCTCTGCAGACTTCCAGTGTCATCTGCACATTTTGTTCTACCACTCATTTTAGTGCTGTCTGCGAACTGTGACACAATTGACTTGGTCAGCAACTCTAAATCATCTATTAAAAAAGTAAACATTGTGGTCCCAACATTGATTCCTGAGACACAGCACTAGCCACTGATTTCCAACCTGAAAAACACCCATTTAACCCACTCTTTGCTTTCTGTTAGTTAACCAATCTTCTATCCATGCTAATACATTAACTGTAATGTCATGTACCTTTATCTTGGGTGCTGCACCTTGTCGAATGTCTTCTGGAAATCCAGATACACCCCATTCACCAGTTCCCTATTGTCCACTGCACTTGGAATGTCCTCAAAGAATTCCAGAAAAGTAGTTAAATTAGACCTCACTTTCATCCACCCATGCTGGGTCTGCCTGATGGGACAATTTCTATCCAGATGTCTTGCTGTTTCTTCCTTGATTATAGATTCAAGCAATTTCCCCACTACAGAAGTTAAGCTAATGGGCCTACAGTTTTCCACCTTTTGTCTACCTCCATTTTTAAACAGCGGTGTCACATTTGCTATCTTCAAATATGCTGGAACCACCCTGGAGTCCAATACCAAGAGTGCATTTGCTATTTCTACCACCATCTCTTTTTGTACACTGGGTTATATTTCATCAGGGCTAGGGGATCTGTCCATCTTTAGCCCCATTAGCTTGCCCAATACTACCTCTTTAGTGATAATGATTGTTTCTAGCTTCTCATCTGCCATAGCCACCTTGCCATCAATTACTGGCATGTTATTTGTGTCTTCCACTGTGAAGACCAACACAAAGTACCTGTTCAACACCTTTGCCATTTCACTTCCCATTACTAAGTCCCCCTTCTCAACCTCTAAAGGACCAGTTTTTACCTTGGCCACTCTTTATCATTATAATTTATTTGTAGAAACTTCTGCTATCTGTTTTCATATTTGGAGCTAATATACGCTCATAACCTATCTTACCTTTGTTTATAGCTTTTCTCGTGGCTTTCTGTTGATCTTTAAAAATTTCCCAATCCTCTAATTTCTCACTAATCTTTGCCACTTTGTATTAGTTTTCAAGTTGATACCATCCTTTATGTGCTTAGTTATCCATGGCTGATCATCCATTTTCTTACAGTTCTTCCTTTTCACAGAAGTCTGGAAGGATGAGTCATCAGGACATTCTCCATGAAATAAACACAGGGATCTCCTATTCTATATTGCACCTCTCTGTACTTCTGTTTTCCCAATCTTTGTAGCTCAAAAGCAATTTTACTGTGAAACCTTTCAATAAGAGTGGTTACTAAAAGCATCACTGTTGTCTTGTTTTCCTCAACTTTCTCGACTCTTCAATGTTTATTTGCCCTGTTAGCAAGGGTAGACAGAGCTGAAGTTCCACAGCCTGGGATGAAACCAAGAGAAGGGGCAACCCTGTCTTTGTGCATATCAGGATCTAGGCTGTGATCTTTTCATCTGTGGAAGCTGATTAATTGACTACATCAAGGTCTTATGGCTTATTAAGTATGTCAAGCCATTCCTAAGAGCTACAAAGTCCAATCAGAGATTGGGCAGTTCAACAACATTACCTACAGCACTGACAGTGGTGTTTGAAGTTGGGGAAGAGGCTGGAGTTTGTGGTGAGCATGCGACCCTAAAACCACTCGCTAGCGAGTATAATCATAGAAAATTCTGTGTCAGTCATCACGGGTTTTGTGGTTCCTTATGTGGCTGATGAACCCAATCCTAGACCCACATCTCTGATGAAACATTTGGCATCTGTTTGCGGGAGTTGGAAGTGATCCTTGAACTTGAGGTCATTGTCATTCCTTTTTCTGGTTCCGTTTCCATACTTCCTCTTGCCAATTGGTGTCCTTGAAGCATCATGCCCCTTCACAGAGGAGGTTCCTCTAACTTGGTTTCTTCTGAATGAGAGTCTCCCACGCGTTGACATCTAAGTTGCATTTCTTGAGGGAAGACTTTAGGGCACCATTGTTAAATTTTCTTTGTCCTCCTCTTGTGTGAGTCCTTTCCTTGAGTTGAGCGAAGATAAATTTGCTTTGGTAGTTGGAACCCAGGTATCCTGAGCTCGTGGCCAGCCCAGTGACGTTGGATTTAGATGATCATGACCTTGAAGCTGGTGCTATTAGCTACTTCAAGGTCACTGATGTTAGTGTGCCCTGTCCTCTCAGCTCACGTGGAGAATCTACTTTAACAGCACTGATGTCAATATTACTTTGAAGATATCTGTCCACTGCTTAGGCTATTATCTGAAACTTTTAAATGACTGTGGATTCATCACATGAAGAGTAGTAAGTTTGACCTCATGATCAAACGGTGTGTTAGGTTTCATTTGTAGAGGGATTGAGTTCCGGAACCGCAATGTCATGCTGCAACTGTACAAAACGCTGATGCGGCCATACTTGGAATATTGTGTACAGTTCTGGTCGTCCCATTACAGGAAGGATGTGGAAGCAGTGGAAAAGGTGCAGAGGAGATTTACCAGGATGTTGTCTGGTCTGGAGGCAAGGTCTTATGAGGAAAGGCTGAGAGACTTGGGTCTGTTCTCATTAGAAAGAAGAAGGCGAAGGAGGGATTTGATAGAGACATACAAGATGATCAGAGGATTAGATAAGGTAGACAGTAAAAGACGTTTTCCTAGGATGGTGACATCAGCTTGTAAGAGAGAGCATAACTACAAATTGAGGGGTGATAGACTTAAGACAGATGTCAGAGGCAGGTTCTTTACGCAGAGAGTGGTAAGGGCGTGAAATGCCCTACCTGCTAATGTAGTCAACTCAGCCACATTAGGGAGATTTAAACAATTCTTAGATAAGCACATGGATGATTTTGGGATAGCATAGGGGGACGAGCTGAGAATAGTTCATAGGTCGACGCAACATCGAGGGCCGAAGGGCCTGTTCTGTGCTGTATTGTTCTATGTTCTATCTATCAAAGTATACTACAGGTCACATCACTAACCAGTGTGTCAGCAAATTGTCTGGGAGGGAAGATAGTTACTATTAAAGCAGTTGTGATATTAATTGCATTTTAGCATCAGGTCGAAAGTAAAGCAGTATGTGGATAATTGTGCAATCTTCAGATCTCTGTGCAATCCTTCAATAATGAAACACTCCATGATGACAAGCATCAGGTCACTAAAAACATCTGGCTAGGGCTGATAATTGGCAGATGATAGTAGGACCATGCAAGTCCTAGTAGGACCGAGCCTAACTAATTACTCCTAATACTCAATTCCCCATCATATTGCTTAAAAGCAATTGATTACAATTATGTGTTCCAGATAATGTATTCGGTGCCTTTCAGCAGCAACCAGTCATCAATGTGAACTTCAAAAATAGAATCCCATTTTTGTTCCTGAAGCATTGTGAGTGATGCGTTCCTGCTTCAAGGAAGAAATGCAATCTGCATCTCCCAACACAGCACTGAGAGCAGAACCAAGTTGTGATTTCAATATCAATCAACAGGCCACGTACAATTCTATTACCAACAGACTAATGTATCTCTTCTCCTTTGAGAATAATGGATCACTTTCAGGAATGTAACTCAGGCATTTTATTATCAACTGGAGACTCATAAAACACATTTACACAGGCCACCTTGAGAAAACAGAAACTGATGGGATTTGAATTAACTCAGCCTCTTTGATAATTTTTCAATGGCTTACAATATGGAATCACAAATCTATTACAGTGCAGAGCCATTTGGCTCATATTTGGTCATCTTTATATTTCATCTGTAAGAATTGATGACTCAGTATAAATATAGTTAATAGGCCAACTCCACCAAATGTAGTACAGCAATGATTACAGTACAAGATAAGAGACTGGGAAATTCAAATTCTGCACAAAATTTTCCATTTTAAGTCAAAATACTCTGTTGAGTGAGATTCATGGCAGTTAGCACTTTTCTCACGCAATCTTTAACTCTTCATCTCCCTAATTATGCAATAATTGGCACCTTTCTTGGTAAATTGTGTCGCCAGAGAGAGGTGATATTGTTCGTCATTGCTAGGACCCTCCAGCTTTCAAGCTTCTGGCTCTATACTTAATGAACAGCTACATACCATTTCAGAGTGGTAGGTATCAGGAACATGCTGCTTGGGGAGATGGTAGAAGCAGATACAATAGCAAAGTTCAAGAGGCATTTATACAGACACATGAACAGGCATGGAATAGAGGGATGGGGCCATGTTCAGGCAGATGGGATTGGTCTAGAATGGTATCATGTTTGGTACAGACATGGTGGGCCGAAAAGCCCGTTCCTGTGCTTTACTATTCTATATCCTAGGTTTGTTTACAGATAGCTCCATATCTGTAGCAGTGGCCAGCAAAGAGACTACAAAGAGCTCCACAAATGCAAAATCCGGGAGACCAGGACCAGGTGAATACAAGGCATGTCTCAACAAAGAATTGATTTGAGGTCCAGAGGTAGATGCTGGGGGCAGGAATGGGGGCAGTGGTGGGGGGAGCAACCCCAGGAGGGAAACCCTGAGTTTTGGGGGGAGTGACCTGCTGAACCTCATCCTAACCCCCACCACTCAATTCTTCCCACGAGCTTCAAAACTCAGGTTGAGAACAGTGGCCTGTCGGAGACAAGGATGAGTGAGCAGCTCCAGGTTTCCCCACACCCATTCCTATATCTGCAAACATACTGCTGGGTGTGTGGGAGGTGGGATGTGTGGGAGGGGTGAGGTGTGATAGGAGGGAGGGCAACCCAGGGAATTTTATGGACCCCCGCCCAACAGGGGAGGATTGTTAAAATTCTGTTCACTGTGTACAGGAATTCTCAATAACCACTAATTTCCATTAGCCACCGAGTGGGACCCATTCTAATGCAGACTGTAAGCACAGTTCTTCAGGCAAACATTCTATAAACAATTGTTTGAAATTTCAATTATGAACGTCCAGTAAATGCTCTATTTGCCTGAAGCTCTGCAATAAGCCACATTTCAGTGTGACTCTGTAAAGTTTGAGTAAACAACAGTGTTATTAAGTTTCTGTCAGTGATAATGTTCGGTTGAGCTACATTGAATTGATGGCTCACACTTCATGAAGGATTATTTGGCAGCAGCTGAGTGAAAGAGTGTTTTCATTGACAGATAATTTCAAATATTAATTCATTCATATGAAACACTGTCACAGACACTAACCGTGAGCTGAACTGGTTCAAGAGTTTGTAAGTAAACTAGGAACACAGTCAAATATTCACTTCTTTTCTATTGATACTTACGACTGGTCCGGGAACTAGACTTGTCTTTCCAGACGTCATTGAGATGCATGTACTCGTCAATGGCTAGTGCTAGCCTTTGCTCTTTAACTTGGTAGAGTTCCTTCTGAGTGCTGAGTGCATCTTGTGCCACCATTAGGTAATCCTTCAGCATTCGCTCCTGCTCTTTCCTCCATTGTGCCCGTGGGTCCTCTAACTGCGTTGTTTCTGAATGGGTAAGAGCGATAGATTTTTCATTAATTCAAGACAGAACAGGCTTGAGGGGCTGAAAGGCCGATGCTGGTCCCCATTATTTTAACTGAGAAACATATGGATTTCTTGCCTCCTCGCACTCAGGACCTCTGGGCTGCTGGTCATGGTTATCTAATATCCCCACTTAAAAGCAGAACATTAGTGTTCAGTATGTTGAGAAAAATAACCAAACTTGACACGGTGGCCACCAAAAAAAAACTGCAAGTTACCTCACAGAAAAGAGAAAGTGAGGACTGCAAATGCTGGAGATCAGAGTTGAAAAGTGTGGTGTTGGAAAAGGGCTGATGAAGGGTTTATGACTGAAACATCGATTCTCCTGCTCCTTGGATGCTGCCTGACCAGCTGTGCTTTTCCAGCGCCACACTTTTCAACTTCACAGGAAGGAGGAAAGGACACTGAAGAGGGCACCAAATAAAACAAGGGATTCATCCTGCCTTTACCCTACTGATTTGAATGACAACTTATTTCTATAACATGCTCAAATCCAGCTTTAGTGTCCAATGCTTCACATATTATTCCCTGCCAACAGTGATGGGCACTCATAGCCTCACCCAATGATCATCAATGTTACTCAGAAACTGGACATCAAGAGGGACAAATGTTTAGTCTGGAGTGATCCCTCATTCCTCTCTTCCTTACCTCTTCATAATAGCTCAATTAAGATTAGATACCCTCCTGGGCTTTTAATATTTTGCAACAATTTAAACAGGCAAAGTTAGATCAGCCAATCGTTTACATGCCCCATATTCATGCAAACTGCAAAACAAAATCAGGCCAAAATCTGTTTTGCATTATCGTTAAGGCTTAAAATGACCCAGACTGACTCACAAGGATGATTACAATGCATGTTCCTTATTACAGCATCATCACCAATACTTGTTCTGGATCAGTGGTGCTGGAAGAGCACAGCAATTCAGGCAGCATCCGAGGACAGGCAAAATCGACGTTTCGGGCAAAAGCCCTTCATCAGGAATAAAGGCAGAGAGCCTGAAGCGTGGAGAGATAAGCTAGAGGAGGGTGGGGGTGGGGAGAGAGTGGCATAGAGTACAATAGGTCAGTGGGGAAGGAGATGAAGGTGATAGGTCAGGGAGGAGAGGGTGGAGTGGATAGATGGAAAAGGAGCTGGGCAGGTCGGACAAGTCCGGACAGGTCAGGGGATCGAGAAGCAAATGTGGCTGTGATAGCGAGTTTGTTTCAGGACATGGTTGAAGAGCTTCAGGGCTGAGGAAATGACCTGGGAGTTGCAGTGAGAGAGAGACTCCCTGAGATTCTTGTAGAGAGAGGAGGAAAACTTCTTCAAGGCAGGCATCCTTGCAAGAGGATTCGCAGTAGGGTTAAAATCAACGAGGTAAAAACAATGACTGCAGATGCTGGAAACCAGATTCTGGATCAGTGGTGCTGGAAGAGCACAGCAGTTCAGGCAGCATCCGAGGACAGGCAAAATCGACGTTTCGGGATCACAGCCACATTTGCTTCTCGATCCCCTGACCTGTCCGGACTTGTCTGACCTGCCCAGCTCCTTTTCCACCTATCCACTCCACCCTCTCCTCCCTGACCTATCACCTTCATCTCCTTCCCCACTGACCTATTGTACTCTATGCCACTCTCTCCCCACCCCCACCCTCCTCTAGCTTATCTCTCCACGCTTCAGGCTCTCTGCCTTTATTCCTGATGAAGGGCTTTTGCCCGAAACGTCGATTTTGCCTGTCCTCGGATGCTGCCTGAATTGCTGTGCTCTTCCAGCACCACTGATCCAGAATCTGGTTTCCAGCATCTGCAGTCATTGTTTTTACCTCGTTGATTTTAACCCTACTGCGAATCCTCTTGCAAGGATGCCTGCCTTGAAGAAGTTTTCCTCCTCTCTCTACAAGAATCTCAGGGAGTCTCTCTCTCACTGCAACTCCCAGGTCATTTCCTCAGCCCTGAAGCTCTTCAACCATGTCCTGAAACAAACTCGCTATCACAGCCACATTTGCTTCTCGATCCCCTGACCTGTCCGGACTTGTCCGACCTGCCCAGCTCCTTTTCCATCTATCCACTCCACCCTCTCCTCCCTGACCTATCACCTTCATCTCCTTCCCCACTGACCTATTGTACTCTATGCCACTCTCTCCCCACCCCCACCCTCCTCTAGCTTATCTCTCCACGCTTCAGGCTCTCTGCCTTTATTCCTGATGAAGGGCTTTTGCCCGAAACGTCGATTTTGCCTGTCCTCGGATGCTGCCTGAATTGCTGTGCTCTTCCAGCACCACTGATCCAGAATCTGGTTTCCAGCATCTGCAGTCATTGTTTTTACCAATACTTGTTGATCACCTATGTTAAGAAAAAGCAAATTCCTTCTTTGACTCATCAGGCAGTGCTACTGATATTTTCTATAAGCCATAATCCTTCTCTACAGATACCAATCAACTTCCTTTAAAGGTGACAATTAACCTTGAATGAATTATCCATGTGGGTGTCTGAAACTCAATGGTCTAATACCTCTAAAGTTGCTTACTTTAAGTCTGCAAATTTTGTATCTGGCTTGGGAATAGTTTCGCAGACCATATAAATCCAACAGCGAACTCAGGAAAAAGCTCTTCTAGAGAATGAATGAATGAATGATTTTATTGTAACATGTATTTTACAGTGAATAAAATACAGTGAAAAGCTTTACCACTGTCGCCTCGATTGGTGCCATTTTGAATAATTCTAAGAAATAAAAAAATTAGAAGAATACAGCTTAAAGAGAGTCCATCAGTCCTGAGCCAGCTCATCATCAACAATGCTTGAGCATGGTTCAGATCTGGTACTTGCCACTGCTTGGAGTAATTGAGCCAAGATAAATACATGGAGGAGAGACTGACAGAAGAATATGCTGATAGGATTAAATGAAGGGGACTGTGTGGAAGCACACACGGCTGTATAAATATTGGCACAGAGAAGTTGGGTTAAATGGCCTGTTTCTTTGCTGTAATTCTAACAGACCTTTGAGTCTTAACTTTAAAACAAACAACAATGTATAATTGATATTGCATACACACAATGAACTATTTTACTTTCTTTTCTTCATACAAATAATCACCCGTCTCTCAAAGCACTGACTCCTTACTGGGGTGCAATTCCATGCCAAAGTCCATCTTCTAGCTCATCACCATAGGCATATTTTGATACATGTAAAGATTTCTGTGCAGTTGTGAGGGCTGCCACAGAACTTATGCCCATCTTATCCTCTTTCGATGTGAACATACATGGACCTTCATCGGGGTTACCACAGTAATCAGGAACAGTCTGACCAATATTTCCCATTCTAGAGCAGGTGGAGTATTTGCTTCCATTGTGACCTGCTAACTGTATGTGAACTTGGGCTTGAAACTGTGATTTTGTTTTGATATGGATGATTCAGTTTCTAACTAGTTTACCAGATACATTATCAGGAGAACTCGAAGGGATTAATCCTAGCCACAGAGCACAGAGATGAACATGGCTTGAGTGCAATGACGCTGAGACAGATTTTTGATCAATAAGGGAACTAAAATTAATGGGTTCAGGCTAGAGATGGAATTACAGCCACAATTGAATCAGCTGTGATCTTACTGAATAGCACGGTGGCTCAGTGTTTAGCATTGCTGCCTCACAGCACCAGGGACCTGGGTTAAATTTCACCCTGTGTAGATTTTGCATGCTCTACCTATGGCTGCATGGGTTTCCTCTGGGTGCTCTGATTTCTTCCCATAGTCCAATGATGTGCAGATTAGTTGGATTGGCCATGCTAAATTGCCCATAATGTCCTGGGATGTGTAGGTTAAATTAATTAGCCATGGGAAAGATAGGGTAGGGGAGTGATACTTGTTGGGATGATTTTCAGAGGGTTGGTGCTGTCTTGATGGGCTGAATGACCTATTGTTCTTACTTATATTCTTTTTAAGAATCTATAGTAGTCATGGCCCACAATCACCAATTGGTGTTCATTAGGTTAGACAGATCAGTGTTAAATCTGTACATTCCACAGATTTAACAGCAGCTTGCAGTGTCTCTGATTAAAATAGATTAGAGCAAGGAGACAAACCTAACATTAAGAAGCTAATGCACCACCCAAGCCAATGGCAATATGTCAAAGATTTAACTTATCAAAGCTCATTTAAAATAAGTGATCAGAATAAGAACTGGATAAAAACTCCAAAACTGAAAATATCAAGAAGAAATCCATCTGGAAATATACCTTTAGAGCATCAGCACCTCAAAACAGAAAATATGTAATGGGTGGGAGTACATTGGGTTAGGTCGCAAAGGTGTGTTTAGACATAGAACATAGAAAAGTACAGCACAGTACAGGTCCTTCAGCCATGATGTTGTGCCAAGGATTAATCCTAATCTAAAATAAATAACCTAACCAACGCTTCCCTCAATTCACTGCTGTCCATGTGCATGTCAAGCAGTCGCTAATGACTCTGCTTCCACCACTACAGCTGGCAACGCATTCCATGTACTTGCAACTCTCTGCGCAAAGAACCTACTTCTGACGTCTCCTCTATATCTTCCTCCTAACACCTTAAAACTATGAACCCTCATGGTAGTCAATCCTGCCCTGGGGAAAAGTCTGAGCTCAGTCAACCTCTCCTCGTAAGACAAGCCCTCCAGTCCATCATCTTGGTGATCCTCCTCCCTTGCACCCTCTCCAAAGCCTCTACATCTTTCCTATAATAGGCAACCAGAATTGGACACAATATTCCAAGAGTGGTCTCACCGGGTTTTGTACAGCTGCAGCAAAACCTTGCGGCTCTTAAACTCGATCGCCCTGTTATTGAAGGCCAAAACACCATATGCTTTCTTAATAAACCTATCCACTTGGGTGGCAACTTTGAGGGATCAATGTATTTGAACACCAAGATCCCACTGTTCCACTACACTGCCAAGAATCCTGTTTTATATCCTATATTCAACATTCAAGTTCGAGCTTCCAAAATGAATTATTTCACATTTATCCCGGTTGAACTCCCTCTCCCACTTCTCAGCCCAACTCTGCATACTGTCAATGTTGTGCTACAGCCTGCAACAGCCCTTGATAATATCAACGGCACCTCTAACCTCTGTGTCATCGGCAAACTTATAAACCCACCCCTCAACCTACTCATCCAAGTCATTTATAAAAATTACAAAGCGCAGAGGCTCAAGAACAGAGCCCTGCAGGATGCCACTCACCACTGACCTCCAGGCAGAATACTTTCGATTGACAACCATTCTCTGCCTTCTGTCAGCCAAACAATTCTGAATCCAGACAACCAAATCTCCCTGATCCCATACCTCCCGACTTTACGAATGAGCCTACCATGGGGAACCTTATCAAATGCCTTGCTGAAATCCATGTACACCACATCCACTGCTTGACCTTCGTCAACCTGTCTCATCACCTCCTCAAAGACCTGCCCTTTACAAAGCCATGCTAACTGCCTTTAATCACGCTATGCTTTCCAAATAGTCATTAATCCTATCCCTCAGAATTCTTTCCAAAACCTTGCTGACCACAAACGTAAGACTGACTGGTCTGTAACTTCCAAGGATTTCCCTATTCTCCTTCTTGAAAAGAGGAACAATATTTGTCTCTCTCCAATCCCGTGGAGAGTGAGGAAACAAAGATCTTTGCCAATGGCTTAGCAAACTCCTTTCTCGCTTCCCGGAGCAACCTAGAATAAATCTGGTCTGGCCCTGGGGACTTATCAATGTTAACATTTGCCAAAATTTCCTGTACATCAACTCCCTCAATCTCGATCTGTTCAAGCCTGTTTCCCAGCTCCTCAAAGTTCTCACTCACAATAATGTTCCTTTCCTGAGTGAAAACTGAAGTAAAAGACTCATTTAGGGCTTCCCCTATCTGCTCAGACTCCATGCACAAGTTCCCTACACTATCCCTGATCGGCCCGACCTTATTCCTCATGTATGAGTAAAATGCCTTGTGTGTTTGTTAGAACTGTGACAGTTAGGCTTGGTCTACAGTGGGTGTGAGTCCAGCAAAGTGACATTGGGTCAGGCCTGAGGCTGTCAGGTGGGCAAGGAGTTACCATCCAGTCATTTGGATCTGGGGAGGCATGCAAGGAGTCTAAGGGGTGTATCAAGTATCCAGGAGATGTCAGCAGTTGGGTGGTGCCAAGGGTCAGGGTGGGTTGGGGGTGAGGTAAATGGTAAGGGAGTTAGTTTAATAGTTAACCATGAGTTAGAGTAGATTCTATATTAAGTGTCAGTGAGCTAAAATCTTCCCAAAGTTGTTGACTTTAGTGGGATTTCTTAGAGAGTTCCAGATGCAGGGCAAATGCCCATGAGCAATGCTCACTTTGCAGATAATTCCCATGGAGTCAGCTGTCCTGGGACTCTGCATGGTCCTGACACACAACTCCATAGTTTGTGCTAGAGACACACGTGGAACAATGGCGACAGTTGTTCATGTCAAGAAATGGTAAGCTCTGCTGAAGAATCATCACTTAAAGATGCGGCATCTTTTCTCAGTGTAGATGCTGGTGGACCCGCTTCACATTCTCATTATTTTCTGCTACTTATTAAGACAGAGTCAGAGCAGAGCTGATTGGCATTCTCTACTGCAGATCCGACAGACACAGTTGTGACGATGATGAAGTTCAGAGTATTAGGAACATTTTGCATGCTACAGCTCCCTGTATCTCACACACTGCCACCTTACTTATTTTGCTCACTTTTAGAAACTGAGGTGCTTCCACTGAGAGCAAGGCTGTAAAACAGAAGGGGCACTTGTCTCCCTTCTGCAAATCTGTGATTTCTCTGTTGGAGTGAAGTGTTTTAGGGCTAATTGAAAGTGAAAGATAACTCTTCAGCTCATAGCATTGAAAGGAACATGCATGAGATCGCAATGGTTCATTGATTGTCTGCATTCTGCGCTGTCATGAAATTCTATCAGTGTGCCCCATTTAACTTAACTGTTTCTATTTACTCCGAGGTACTCACAATTGGCTCTCTGGAGCTGGCTATAATGGGTTTCAATTAAAAGAGGCACTAGAGAGTTTGTGTGCCAACTTTCATGGCAAATTGAACTTCACTCCTGATTGTTTAATCAAACTTTTCTTCATCAGTTCCAGCCTCAGGGTGTTTGAGGTCCCTGTTAATCAAACGCTGCTCTTCATTAATCTCCCAGACGGTATAAAGCAGTAAGAGAGGCAGCAACCAAAGGAACATTACATTGGGCATTCATAAGGCACTTTACTGTTTAATATGTATGTCCTGGAATCCGAAAAGTGCAGTTCTCTGACCCCAGGTCCCTCTCCCCATTCTCACTAACTTACATTTGTTTTTATTCATTTGTGCAATGGGGCCATCACTGTCTAGACCAGCATTTATAGCCTATCCATAATGGTCCTGAAGTTAATTAAGAGTCACCCACATTGCTGGGTCTGGAGCCACGTATACAACAATGAACCAAATGGGCTTTTTTGTCAAATGACAGTGGTTACATGGTCACCATTGTACCAGATTTTTATTGAATTCAAATTTCACTATCTGTCATGGTGGAATTCAAACTCCTGTCTCTTAAACATTTGCCTGGGATTCTGGATCATTACAGGTCTGGCAGCATCTGTGAAGAGAAATAAGAGTTAATGTTTGGGTCCGGTGACCTGCTGAAGTTTTCTAGCATCTTCTGTTTTTTTTTCTGATTTACAACATTCACAGTTCTTTTGGTTTTTATTCTGGATTATTAGTCCAGTGATATTACTACTACACCGAACATAAAATTGTCATCTTCATCTTTAACTTCTTTCAAGGCCTTATTCCTTTGTATCTTTGCCTCCCAAAAAACCTCATTTGCCTGTGGCCCCTTGCATGACTCCCTCCCTCTCCTTACTCCATAGTTGATGGTTGGACTCCATTCCTGAAAACCTCCTCCTTTTTATCCCAAACACTCTTCCTGAAGGGCAGTCTATAAAGCTTGACTCTTTGGCTAAGCTCTTCATCTATTTCCATCAAATCTTTCTCCATTATCATAGCATGCAAATCCTAAGTTACCTTGTTGCTGCAGCTTTCACTGCTCATCAAAATCTACGTGAAGGGAAAATAAAAGCTGGTAGAACCCAAGAACATTAATCTAACATTATTCGTGTGAACTGTAGCTCAATTGGTAAGCATTTTTGCCTGAGAATCACAAGGTTCCAGATTTAAGACCCTCTTCTGATTTGAGTGCTAACGACAAAGTTTACACTACTGTAGTATTGGGGACGTATTGAAGTGAATCCAAAACAATGTTGGACATATGAACAGATCAAGCAGCATGTGTGAAGAGAAACAGAACTAATGTTTCACACCAAAGAAGACCCTTCATCAATTGAGATGTTGTCATTTTAATGTGATATTAAACTGAGCCTCCACCTATTCCATCAAATGGATCTAAATATCCCATGACACTAATATGCAATAAAATCAGATTATCTGGTTATCACATTGCTGTTTGCACTATGTACAACTTAGCTGCTGTTTTCCCTACATTATGACAATGACTATGAAGTACTTAATTGACTGTAAACCACACTGAGACATCCGGTGGTTTTCAAGTGTACCATATACATGCAAATGTGTTGAATTTCTGAAGGCCACCAACACTGTAGAAAGGGTCATTGATTGGAAAACGCTTTATCATCAAGGGTTCTCTCCTCACCTAAAGTAGTTATGGACAAACAGTTGATAGGAAATGAAGGCTATCAACAAACTGATGCAAAACAAGCACAATTTTTAGAATGAATATGAAACTATTTATCACAGTGTGCAGCAATAACTGCAATCTTAATGAGGATCACTGGTGCATTTCAGCAACTTTATGGAGGATTTTGTTTTTATTTTCGCTCTCTCACGTTCTACAAGCGTTCCCAGTGTCTCCTTCGGTGAAGCCATCCGCAGCAGAGGCACACGGCTCAGGCAGGTCCATGTTTCAGCGTCTCTGGCATGACTGGCCACTGTTTAGGAGCAGGAAGTAGGGAAGCAAGTAACTGTGAACCAGAACAATGAAAAGACAGGCAATCAGGGGTCCTGCTTCAGAAAGTACCCATGTGTTGGAGAGAGAGAGATGGAGGAAGGAAGGATCAAAGGAAGGAAGGGAGGAAGGGAGGGAGGACCAAACAAAGGATGGGAGGGAAGAAGGAAGGGAGGGAACAAGTAGATAGGGAAAAAGGGAAAAAGGAAAGAAGGAAGCACAGAGGAAGGGAGAGAGTGTGTGAGAAAAAGGTGGGTAAAGGTGAAAGAGGGAGGAAGGAAGGAATTAAGGAAGGGAGAAAGAAAAGAAGAAAAGGTGGAAGAAAAGAAGAGAGTGAAAGGAAGGCAGGGAGCAGGAGATGAAAGAAGGGAGGATGAGAGAGAGAGAGGACAGAGGGAAGGAGGTAGGGTACAAGAAAGGAATGGAGGGAGGGAAATGTGGGAGGGAAAGGACTGACTTCCACTTATACGGTGCTTTTCCAACATGCTAGACGTCCCAACATGCTTTACAGCCACTGAAATATGTGCTGTTTTGAAAAACTGTCACTATTGTAATGGAGGAGAGGTGGCAGCCATAACCACACAGCAAGCTTCCGCAAATAGCAAAATGACAATGATAAGCTGGTTTACATTTGTGGTACTGGGGATCACTGCACCACTCTTCTTCAACATGATGCCATGACGTCTTTTATATCCACTGGTGCAGATAAATTGAGCCTCGGTTTAACATCTCTGCCCAGGAACTGAACGTGCATCATAGAGTCATAGAGATGTACAGCATGGAAACAAGATGCTTTGGCCCAACCAGTCCATCCTGACCAGATATCCCAACCCAATCTAGTCCCACCTGCCAGCACCCAGCCCATATTCCTCCAAACCCTTCCTATTCATATACCCATCCTGATGCCTCTTAAATGTTGCAATTGTACCAGCCTCCACCACTTCCTCTGGCAGCTCGTTCCATACACGTACCCACATGCCTGCCCATCTTCCTGGTAATTGTGAGAGGCAAGTCTTTTCTGTCCATGCAATCTGAGGAGAGAATTTCCAAGCCTTCATTTTCAAGTGGAAATAGCAATGTTTTCTCCTCATTTTAGCAAAGCTGTCACAGGAAAATTTGATGGTTATTGGTTCAGCCCTAGTACCCCTGCAGAGGGTGGTGGTGGGCAGGGCCCAGGGTATGTGTTACATCAGGGCCCATCGACCAGGTCCCGGAGCTCTGGGGAGGGGGCCAGCTATGTTGGGGTTGGGGTCATTGAGGTTGAAGATGCAGAGTGGCACCCAGCCACTGGTGGTGAGCCTTCTTTGTCGAAGTCTGCGTCCTCAAAGTTCTCTGATTTTGTTGCTCGGGTAGATAATTCAAGGATTATGACATAGAACTCAGAAGGAATGACAATATGCCATGTGTGACTTTTGAGGGAGAACATGAAGGTGTGCACCAGGCAATCACCTGCCTGATCACTGACCTACAATAGCTGCCTTTCTGGCAATGCCCAATTTTAAAATTCTCATTGTTCTTTTCTCCTGATATCCCGTTCCTGATCTCTGTAATCTCCTTCAGCCTCCATAAAACTCTTTCAACAGCTACTTCCAAACCCACAACCACTACCTTCTAGAAGGCCAAGGTCAGCAGATACACCACCACCAAATCCCTTCAAGTCACTCGTCAATCTGAGTTGTAAATTTACCTCTGTTCCTGTACTGTTGTTGCGTTAAAATCCTGGAACTCTCTTCCCAACAACATTATGTACATTCCCACACCCTAATGAATGCAACAGTTTACGAAGGCACCTCACTACCCATTTCTCCAGGGCAATAGACAACAAAACCTGGTCAAGGGCATGCAAGTTGGTTTTCCCACTCACCTGCTACCATTGTCACCTCAATGCTGCCATGCTCAGAACAAAATGCTTACACCAGGTCTTTCAGATAAAAGATCCAATTGAATCACATCATTGTAACACAGACGCCTTCAGGCACCAGTTAAATGCAGTCCCAATGCATGCGCTTGCCCACCTTGACTGTGAACACTGCACTCCAAGCAGTAAGCCCACTACTGTTAAAATTACATACTCAATGCGGTTGCTGCTGTTGAATATTCAGTAGTCATTCTGAATTATAATTAACTGTTCTCCCTTGATACCAATTTTGTGTCTTGGAACCCAAGCCAAAAGTGAGGGGAAGAGTTGAACATTTTACCATGAAATCTGATCGGAAGCTGCTAATGCATGAGTTCCTGTGATTGTCCTGGAAGTGAATAATAAAGTGAATGAACGTGTAGCAATGAGCAAAAGATTTTTCAAAATTTCCCTGTAATGAGCGATCCATTCAATCATTCCTCTTCTTGATTTATTTCTTCCAAATGAGTACGTCAATTAAGGTGGTTGTAAATTGCTGCTGGAATCAAGTACAAGGCGTTGGATGGGGGAGGCAGGGGGAAGTGGGGGTAGAGGTGTTTGGACATGCTATGTTCCATGGTTTCGTATATTCCAGTGTCTACAGCGAACAAACCTTAATCCCTTTGATATGATCAGGTTTGAAGTGGTGGAAAATGTGCTTTCACAGTTAAGCTTGTTGTAAGAATCCAACGTTTGCAAAATAGTTCACCAAGTGCACAATGGCTGGACAACCTGCTATGGTCCTATGCTATTTATTCAATCTTCCTGTTATATCTCTCCTTCACTCATTTACTTTCCCCACACCCTCCCAACCTTCCAACAAGCCACATTACCTAACTGAGGTCCTACTGTCTAGACACCTTGCACAAGTGGCAGTTCTTACTCACCAGGTAGTGATAATTAGTGTTGGCAGACTATTTAACCACACATCGTATTCTAGCCAAGGATGACTGCTTTGGCACATGTCCATCCATGCTGCTGAATAAGAATCAGCTCACCTCACTAGGAACAGGACATCGAGGCCAATTGTCAAACTCAAATACGACACTATACCTTTGAGCTTTCTCGTCTTATAGTTCAGCTACATTTGACCATGCTGTTTCCCCTTTCATCTATTCTTCATTAGGATGGATTTCAAAAAGGTTTTATACATGGATAAGGCATTGCCCAAGGAAGAACAGATTAGGTTTAGTTGCAGATCAGGGGATTTTATTTTAAGGATAAAAAATCATCAGGCATAATGCAAACTGGCTTTTGTTTTAGCATAGTGTGGATGGTTTTATTGATAATCTTGTTAACTGATTTAAAGTGTTATGTATTGTCTCAACTCAAGTCATAGAATTGTAATGGCTGTCAATGTGAGTAGATTTTTCAGTGCATGTTGTTGGATGTGAGGATTGAGGATTGGACGTTGAATGTGAAGTCTCCTCGGTAAGATACTGGCATTTTTTCTGGTTTCGTGAAACAGCATTAACGAGGCGTGGAAAAACCTCCAGGAAAAGCTGTGTATTTTTAATAACACTGCACAGCCGGATGTATTCAATTCATGTGGTGACTTCTTCAATTGTTACAATTATGTAACTAACTTTCCACGGCTTTAATATTTTTCAATCAGAGTTTGTGGCCATTGCAAGCGAGCATCTCCTCTTCTGACCTTCTGATGGAGGGGAGGTCATTGATGAAGCAGCTGAAGGTGGTTGGGCTTAAGACACTACCCTGAGGGACTAATGCAGAGATATCCTGGAACTGAGGTGACTGGCCTCCAACAATAACAACCATCTGTCTTTGTGCCAGGTAGGACTCCTCTTTGTACTCATACTTGGTCGAATATCATTGGCTGTCACTCTCACTTTGCCTCTGGCATTCAGATCTTTTGCCCGTGGGTGAACCAAGGCTCTGGTGAGAGCAGGAGCTGAGTGCCCTGATGGAACCCAAACTGAGATATAGATCATTTAAGCTCAAAAGGTGTTTATTTTTCTAAAGATTCCTTATTAGTAGAGTTAAACAGGTTGGTCTACCATAATCCTGCCAATGTCAATAGCTGATGGAACACTGACAACAGGCAGGGTTTAACATTGAGCAGTAGGTTTCTACTTTGACTCACAAATGTCCATAGACTTACTCTGTCTTTTGCAACACAACTCTCTGTTCATTGATGATTCAAAAAGGGCAGGCCTCCTACAGGCCGGGGAGTTGGTTGAACAGGGCAAGCAACTCTGTATCTTCTGAACCAAACAGATTGGAAAATTGTTAATGAGCAGTGCTGTATCTTGACCAGCAATTCAAGATCACCGTCATTAAAGAGATAAATATCAAACAAATCCAACAATAATAAATGGCTAGGGAATGAGACTCTCTTATAAAATCTACATTTTCAGTGACAGAGAGGTTATTGATAGTTATAAGGCTTACCACTCTGCCAGACCAGAATAGGCAGGACCTAACTTTGTTTGGCAAGTTTGGTCCATATCTATAATGCTAGTCGAGGAACTTCGCGCTATTCAAAATAATGGGAAACCCAAATAGTGAAATGCTCATTCTCTACAGATTTTGGGATCAGTGGTGTTTCTCAAATCACAGCTTTTGGATCTCCCTGTTGAACTGTGCATGTGCAGTCACCAGAAGTTGCTGTCTGGACTGCATATAAATGAGTGAGTGCTGATAACCTCGCTCTTAATATTACAGCTAAATTTTGTGGTAGGCAAATTCTGGATCCAACATCCAGTAGCTAGACGCCACTACTGAGTTCTCTTCCAGCACCATCTAGTGACCCAGCCAAAAACTGCAATCTCTCCAGTGCAAGAATATACAGCCAGGTTCAGTAAGCGACTTAGTAGCCATATCATGCTTAGTGCCACACTCTATTACCGAGTCTTACATATCTTTATCCACAGGGCTTAAAGGAAATGTATCTTTCTATGTTGAGCTCAGGAAGCAGAATAGTAAGAGGCTTAAATAAATATTATTTCAGCCTTCTATTGCTTTCTGCCTAATTGCACAAAGCTTCCATAGTTGAGAACAATACATACATCAACACAGATGATGACACAAG
Source organism: Chiloscyllium plagiosum (assembly GCF_037043375.1). Lineage (NCBI taxonomy): Eukaryota > Metazoa > Chordata > Chondrichthyes > Orectolobiformes > Hemiscylliidae > Chiloscyllium > Chiloscyllium plagiosum. Next base: position 131,289,598 of record NW_028270140.1, read on the forward strand.
CTGTATAAATGCTTTGCAAGTATTTGACATACAACACCTCTTTACCCTTTGGCAAAAAAAACCAGAACATTTTATGCTGTCATATGTCTATTTGGTGTCTTTTCATTCATGGATACATAAGGATTGCAAACAAGCTGGAGAGAAGAATACAGAAGCAATGCTGAAGGTCCTGGAAATTTGACAAGATTATAGAAAACATACTCCTATGCAAGAAAAAGCCTCACTACCTCCTCCCCTATATCCATTTCATGCTCAGAAACCAAGCCATACAGAGTTAGTTGGTCCTTGGCTCATTCTCCTATCTGTGCACAGTTAATTAATCCACATTAGCAAGGGATCAGTGGTGCTGGAAGAGCACAGCAATTCAGGCAGCATCCGAGGACACGCAAAATCGACGTTTCGGGTAAAAGCCCTTCATCAGGAACGATCAGTCCTCAGCAAAGGACTCACCTTCGTCCCCCTCCGTCCACGCATCAATGAATTTAATACACGCCGTGACATCGAACAATTCTTCCGTCGCCTCCGCCTCCGAGCTTACTTTCATAATCAGGACTCCCGCCCACCTTCCGAGGACCCCTTCGCCCACCTCCAACACACTGCATCCACCTGGACACCCCGCGCTGGCCTATTACCTGCCCTCGACCTCTTCATTTCCAACTGCCGCCGGGACATTAACCGCCTCAACCTGTCGACCCCCCTCCCCCACTCCAACCTCTCACCCTCACAACGCGCAGCCCTCCAATCCCTCTGCTCCAATCCTGACCTCACCATCAAGCCAGCGGACAAAGGGGGCACAGTGGTAGTCTGGCGCACTGACCTCTACATCGCTGAAGCCAAACGCCAACTCGAGGACACCTCTTCCTACCGCCCCCTTGACCATGACCCCACCCCCCATCACCAAACCATCATCTCCCAGACCATACAGAACCTCATCACCTCAGGAGATCTCCCACCCACAGCTTCCAACCTCATAGTCCGGGAACCCCGCACTGCCCGGTTCTACCTCCTTCCCAAGATCCACAAGCCTGACCACCCTGGCCGACCCATTGTCTCAGCATGCTCCTGCCCCACTGAACTCATCTCTACCTACCTCGACACTGTCCTATCCCCCCTAGTCCAGGAACTCCCCACATATGTTCGAGACACCACCCACGCCCTCCACCTCCTCCAAGACTTCCGTTTCCCCGGCCCCCAACGCCTCATCTTCACCATGGATATCCAATCCCTCTACACCTCCATCCGCCATGACCAGGGCCTCCAAGCCCTCCGTTTTTTCCTCTCCAGACGTTCCCAACAGTACCCCTCCACCGACACTCTCATTCGTTTGGCCGAACTGGTCCTCACCCTTAACAATTTCTCCTTTGAATCCTCCCACTTCCTCCAGACCAAAGGGGTAGCCATGGGCACACGTATGGGCCCCAGCTATGCCTGTCTCTTTGTTGGCTACATAAGAACAGTCCATCTTCCGTAATTACACCGGCACCACTCCCCACCTCTTCCTCCGCTACATTGATGACTGCATTGGCGCCACCTCATGCTCCCGCGAGGAGGTTGAGCAATTCATCAACTTCACCAACACATTCCACCCTGACCTTAAATTTACCTGGACCATCTCTGACACCTCCCTCCCCTTCCTGGACCTCTCCATCTCCATCAGTGACGACCGACTTGACACTGACATCTTCTACAAACCCACCGACTCCCACAGCTACCTGGATTACACCTCTTCCCACCCTACCTCTTGCAAAAATGCCATCCCGTATTCCCAATTCCTCCGCCTCCGCCGTATCTGCTCCCAGGAGGAGCGTTTCCACCATAGAACACACCAGATGGCCTCCTTCTTTAGAGACCGCAATTTCCCTTCCCACGTGGTTAAAGATGCCCTCCAACGCATCTCATCCACATCCCGCATCTCCGCCCTCAGACCCAACCCCTCCAACCGCAACAAGAACAGAACGCCCCTGGTGCTCACCTTCCACCCTACCAACCTTCGCATAAACCAAATCATCCACCGACATTCCCGCCACCTCCAAACAGACCCCACCACCAGGGATATATTTCCCTCCCCACCCCTCTCCGCCTTCCGCAAAGACCGTTCCTTCCGTGACTACCTGGTCAGGTCCACGCCCCCCTACGACCCACCCTCCCATCCTGGCACTTTCCCCTGCCACCGCAGGAACTGTAAAACTTGCGCCCACACCTCCTCCCTCACCTCTATCCAAGGCCCCAAAGGAGTTTTCCACATCCATCAAAGTTTTACCTGCACATCCACTAATATCATCTATTGTATCCGTTGCTCCCGATGCGGTCTCCTCTACATTGGGGAGACTGGGCGCCTCCTAGCAGAGCGCTTTAGGGAACATCTCAGAGACACCCGCACCAATCAACCAAATCGCCCAGTGGCTCAACATTTCAACTCCCCCTCCCACTCTGCTGAGGATATGGAGGTGCTGGGCCTCCTCCACCGCCGCTCCCTTACCACCAGACGCCTGGAGGAAGAACGCCTCATCTTCCGCCTCGGAACACTTCAACCCCAGGGCATCAATGTGGATTTCAACAGTTTCCTCATTTCCCCTTCCCCCACCTCATCCTAGCTTCTAACCTCCAGTAACTCGATCCCCTGACCTGTCCGGACTTGTCCGACCTGCCCAGCTCCTTTTCCACCTATCCACTCCACCCTCTCCTCCCTGACCTATCACCTTCATCTCCTTCCCCACTGACCTATTGTATTCTATGCTACTCTCTCCCCACCCCCACCCTCCTCTCGCTTATCTCTCCACGCTTCAGGCTCTCTGCCTTTATTCCTGATGAAGGGCTTTTGCCCGAAACGTCGATTTTGCCTGTCCTCGGATGCTGCCTGAATTGCTGTGCTCTTCCAGCACCACTGATCCAGAATCTGGTTTCCAGCATCTGCAGTCATTGTTTTTACCACATTAGCAAGGGAGTCATGCATCAGAATCAAGTTAGCTGAATTGATCCTGCTGTAGTCACTGATCCAGAAGACCACAGCTTGTAAATTCACCATGCCCAGGATGTGAGCTCAGACCGAGGTTGACACTATTGGAGATATTTTTGGATCAAATGTTGCACTGAGTTCCTGGTGGTTTCAAGAGTATGTGCAGGATCTCATAGGACCATTAGAAATAGGAACACAATTAGGTCATTTCACTCATTGATTCATGACCACCCATCAAATAGATCATGCTGAGCTTCTTTCTGAACACATTTTCCCAAACTCTCCCCATATCCCTTTAATATAGTTGATATCTGATACCCTTAATATCTAGAAATCTATCAATCTCTCTCTTTAATATAATCAGTGGTTGAGCTTTGCATCCAGTAATACCAAGGATTTACCATCTTCTGAATGAAGAAAATCCTCTTCATCTCAATCTGACATGGCTAATCTCATATTCTGGGTTTGTGTCCATGTCCCTAGCTCCTTAGACCTGGGAAGAGTCCTCCCTGCAACTACCCTGTCAAACTCTGTAAGAATGTTGCATTATTCCATGAAATTAGCACTCGTTTTCCTGAAGTGATTATAACATAGGCCCAATCTCGGGGTACATTCAAAGAAGAGCAAGAGTGAATATTAACTCATCAACTAATTATTCAAACAACACCAGTAATGGCAAAGTCAATAATGGTGTTTGTGGGATCTTGCTGTGTGCAGATTGACTTCAGAAGTAATTTTTTTTATATATTCAGGGATGTGGTCATTGCTGGCTAGTTCATTTATCCATTCTAGCTGCCCTTGAGAAGGTGGTGCTGCCTTCTTGAACTGCTATGGTCCATTTGGTGTAAAGGGTGGAAATTCGAGGATTTTGAACCAGTACCAGTGAAGGAGCGGGGTTATATTTCCAAGACAGGATGGTGAGTGGGTGGGAGAGGAACATAGAGCTGGTGGTGTTCCCTATTCATTTGCTGCTCTTGTCCTTCAAGCGGTCATGTGTGTTTGGAATGCTCTGCGGAAAGGGCCATGGTGAACTTCTGCAGTGCACCTTGTAGATAGTACTTACCGCTGCTATTGAACATTGATGGTGGATGTTTGTGGTTATTCAGTTGCATGAAAAGCAGTTCAGGAAACGCGAGAATGAGATTGCTGCATAAAAGCAAAATCTCTCTTTCACTTTCCAGCAAGTCACCATGGTGCCCAACAGAGGAAGGGAGAAAAAGAGAGACAGAGGGAGAGAAGGAATGAAAAATAAGCCAAGGCTTCCTGTTTTGCATCTGTTGACCCAGTGACACCTGGTGGAAGTGCATGTACAGGGGAGTGGGTGGGCAGGGCAGGATTAAACTCTGACACACACACACACACACAAAATGAAATAATACTCCTTCTTACTCCCTGACCAGCCTCAAGCAGGCATAACACAAATTTACTCGGGTACTCATGGAAAGCTGGTTCTTGTTGAATTGAGCCCTGTTGGGGTGGGGGTGGGGGAGCAGTATGGAGAGCTACTGAATTAGAATAAATAAATGTTTCTCAATGACCCCCTCTTAGACTTTAATTGCAGAGGCTCTGATTGAAAAGAAACAAGAATTTATTGTGCGAGCTGGACAGTTTTCTCTTGATACAATCCACAACACATGTGCCCAAAAGAAGCCAAGATTGTTGCAGAATTCCCTTTATGGTGAGTGAATAACCATCTCTCCTGATAAAGATAATGGCAAGATTTACAGTCCATGGCAGTCTGGGAGCCAGCAGCATCACCCCTTCCTTTCAGGGATGAGAGAGATATTTTTCTTGGCTGCCAGATAACATATAAATCTTGCTCACAACACACAGCTTAATACTGCCACCAACATTATAGCACACAGACGGTGATCTCCCATTGTAAGGCTGCTTACTGGGGGAAATTTTGGATTAGTGGTGCTGGAAGAGCATAGCAGGTCAGACAGCAACTAAGGAGCAGGAAAATCGATGTTTCAGACAAAAGCCCTTCATCAGGAATGAGCCCTGATCGCAGCCAGAGAATGTTGTAGGGATGCCTACAGAATCACTGGGATGGGGAAAAGAGGGCTGAAACCCCAATCATGAATGCAGAACTCCTTCTGAAACGTCAGAGAAACCGAGGGATACCTTTCACAGTCAAGAGTGTGGGGAATCTTTGGATTCCATAGGAATATTCTTTAATTATACTTAAAATAGCAGACAATAATATTTCTGATTATAAATGATGTAAAAGGTTATGGGGATAATGTAGGTAAAAGGCATTGAAGTTCTTGGTCAACCGTGATCAGATTAAATGGTGCAGCAGTCTTGATATGCTGAATGGCCTATTCCTGTTCCTATGCTTCCCTTGCAGCCCAAATGATTCCATCTAATGAACTCTCCACCAACACCTCTACATGTTAATCCTACCTGTTGAGTTTATATCTCAAAGCATATTCTTAGCCAGTGATACTCCGCCTTCCCTCTCTATCCCTTCACTCAATCTCTGGGCTGCTGTCATCCTTTCACAATTGCCTATCCAACATTATGAGCTGGATGAACTGCAATGACCCAGATATTCCAAGTACCATTGGAACAGATATGACCTTTAAAATTGCCCACTTATTTGCTGGCAAGATTCCTGGTCAAGACTTTGAGTCTGGCATGACCCAAATGCACCCATTGGAGACAATCAGGGAGAAAGTCACTCAGCACAGGAATAGCATTTCAGGCCAAGACTCACTTCTTTTTTTAAGCAATGCTTGCTGCTGCGTGTCAGGAGTTACAGTTTAAAAGTACTTTAACAGTGACTGAGAAAACATATGCATGTAAAGGAAGTGAGGGTAGGGTGGGGCAGAGTGCCAGGTGGGTAAGGAATGAGCTAAATGGATGTGTGCCAAGGTGGGGGAAGGGGTCAGCTCATGTTGGCAAGAGATAGTTGGTTATGGCGAGATTAGCTGGTTGCAGGTGGGAAGGAGGGATGTTTGGCTCCAGCAGTGGTTGGAGTCGGGGTAGAAGGAGAGATTACAGGTTAAGTCAGGAGATTTCATGAATCAGGAGGTGTGTAGTTGTGGGTAGGGGTGATTGGTCAGTGGTACTTTAGAAGGTCAATTCATAAGATACCCAGGAGTTAGAGTGGGTTTCCTGGGTAGTTACTAAGTATAAGTGCATTGAAACCCTCAAACCTCTCCTACTTCAACAAACTCTTTCGAAGAGTTCCAGACACGAGGGAATTGCCCATCGGCACACTCAATTTCTCAGCAATGACCGCGGAGTCAGTTGTTTTGGAGACCCTGCGTACTCCCAATGTGCAACTCCAACATCTACAGCTCTCCGGATAACGGAATATGTGGATCAAGGTTAAATGTTCACAAACAGAACAGAGTTGAGGAGAAACTTCTTCACCCAGAGAGTGGTGGGTGTGTGGAATGCTCTGCCCCAGGAGGCTGTGGAGGCCAAGTCTCTGGATACTTTCAAGAAAGAGTTGGATAGAGCTCTTAAGGATAGTGGAATCAAGGGTTATGTGGATAAGGCAGGAACAGGATACTGATTGAGGATGATCAGCCATGATCATAATGAATGGCGGCGCTGGCTCGAAGGGCAGAATGGCCTACTCCTGCACCTATTGTCTATTGTCTAAACCAGTCAAGTCAATGGCTTAGTCAACGTCTGACAAGATTTTTCAATGTGATCACAATGTGCCTCATCCAATGATCAAATCACAGCTGAAAGAGAGTCTGGTTGGGATTCAGCTATTGCCCAGTCCCCAGGTGAACTAAGACACTCTTTCCTCTCTTAAAAGAAAATCCTTGAATGTTAATATTCCATTAAGGAAAGAGCACTGTTTGAAGCAGCACAGAAACTCTATGATTTTTACTTCTTTTAGATGAGACACTAAGTATTAATAGACATTCATTGTGCTTATTGCAGCGACAAAGTGCGTCATAACGTTCCAGAGAAGTCTTTGCAATCCTTACATTGTTTTCGTTGCCTTGTAAGATGGAAACAATGTCAAGTTGGATTGCAAGGTATGTCATTTTTGTGAGCTTTGTGCATTGGTTGTGCCATAGGCACAGGTGGAGTCAATGGGTTCAGCATTTCGACATCAGATATGATCATTTGGTTTATCAGACTCTTTGAATTCAGCTCTTGTTTACCTGGTGCTGACTCCATCCAACTTCATTTGGATACATTTTGAGCCTGAGGCAGTTTGGGTTGTGTTTGGTTTTAAGGTGTCCCTTAGAAACACTCGGAGTTCAAATTATATTGCGATTATAAATATTTAAGTGATACATTCTCAGGGATTTATGAGGAATAACCAGCCTGGCCACAGGCATTTTGGCTCAGTTGCAAGAACGGAAACAAATAACTTCACTCTCAATAATCTTACAGGGGGATTAGTTTTCAAGTGCTGTTTTGTTTGTGGTGAGTCCTATTTCACAAACACAAAACTCACTTCATCGTGACAAGTCTTGGTTGCAGCGCTCCTAATACAGGCCATGACCTACAAAGTCTCTAATGGTAACAAAATAACATTAAGAAACGACCATCCAAAGTTACTGTAAAGCAAGCTCAACTTATGGCAAAAGTCTTAACTTAAACGATCCAGTTAAACACTGAAAAAATTATTTTGGAGCTTACTGGAAGCTGCCCTTGGTGGCCCCACTTACTGTATGTTGGAGGATCCATTTGCTATACAAGCAATGTAGCATTCCACAATGTAGCTCACAACACATTTTTCTGGCACCATATCGCCTTTACTTTTTCAGGCTATAAGATCAAAATTTCTGTTAAAGGGCACAGTATGAAACAAGTATATCCTGTAGTGGATTAAAGACTAATTGTTTTATTGGTTAGCAGTGAGTCAAATCAGGGAGCTGTCTGGAGATTTGGTGAGGGAGAGTGTCATGATAGCTATAGCAGCACAATGTTCGTCACAAATGCTACATTATGTAACCCACAGACGTTGTCTTTCTGACATGTTACATATTGAGTCCATGAAAACAGTACAAAAAACCATTACTCCATTTGTTCAGTGAAAGTGTAATGCTTTGCAAATCAAATCTGTACAGAGTAATCTCTGGCTTGTTCAGCATTTCATACTTGTGCACGCGTGCGCGCGCCCACACACACACACAACTAAGTAGTCCACTCTGATTGGTCAACATGGTGGAATGAACCCCTGCCCACCCACTCCACCTGAGAAAGAGGTTGGCTTGCTTGTTCAATAGAAACATCTCCTTCGCAAAGAATTTGGGGTTTCGTTTTGCCGGTGCTGATCAAGAGTTTGGCTAAACTAGATTGACAACTGTGGCATTTCAGCCAATCACAGGCATTGCTCTGTCAGACAGTTAATACCTTTGACACAAGTGGAAATTTGTGTCATCAAAGTTTGACTGATCGAGATTTCACTGTACTTTTGATCCCTAGCAGTTTTTGGAAGCCAGAAAATAGCAGTGAGAATTGATTTGCTTTCTTTATTTCATTAGTATTCTTCTTTCTGAAGTGGAGGTGCTGGTGTTGGACGGGGATGGTCAAAGTTAAAAATCACACAACATCAGATTATAGTCCAAGCTTGTACTTCCAAATAAACCTTTTGGACTAGAACCTGGTGTTTTGTGATTTTTAATTTCTTTCTAAAGACTGACATATTTCACTTAGCAGATGTGTTTTGACACAGATGCCATCAGGTTTTTTACAGCATTACGCATAGTCATCAAGATAATGCATTTATTACATTCTCCCAACTCATCCTTCATGACATATCTGAAGCCTTTGATGTGGTTAATCACACCATTCTCCTTCAATACCTTTCACCTAGTCCAAATCTCATATAACAAGTCATAGTCAGAGAATTTCCTCCAATGCCTACTCTTTATATTCTTGCATCATTATTTCTGGAGTTTCTCAGTCTCCAGATTGTCACCTACGATCTGCTCCTCAGTGATACCATCCAAAGGCCTGCCGACAGGTTCCACTGATGCTTTCCACCTTCAGCTCGGCATCATCTCTCTCAACATTGCCCTGCTTTTCCAACACCATGGAACCTAGGAGCAGGAGTAAGCCATTCAGCCCATCAAGCCTGCTCTGCCATTTAATACAACCGTGACTGATCAAACATTTCAATGCCTTTTATTTGTTCCATCACTGTAATCCTGTACACCATTTATCAATCTCAGTCCTGGATCAGGAGAAACTTCATACAAATGAACTGAATAAATTTTCTTTTAATGTAAGTAAGCTTTCAATGTGTGAATTCATTCCATTTCGCCATCTGAGAAATTAGCATAAAACAAAGGAAAATTTCCAGCAGGGAAACAGCCTTTTTAGATGTTTATAAACTGTATTAAAAAAGTATTTAAATCTTTCTGTATCTTTTAGGACATCAAGCTCTCTAAAGGCATCAGAGATCTGATTTAATATTATTAATAGCAAATGTTGTAATCTGGCAATTGATTTGTGCACAGCAAAGTTCTATGAACAGTAATTCAATAAATTACAATGTTAACCATTTTGGCATAGGTTGAGAGTTGGATGTTGTTCTGGCTGCTTGAAGAACTTCATTGCTCTTCTTCAAAATAGAGCCACAGAATCTATTATATTCAGACAAAATGCCAGACATGAATTTTAATCTATTTTTTATCCTTTCATAGTGGTCAGGATGTCACTAGCATGACACTTAATTGCCCTTGAACTGAGTGGCTGGCCAGGCCACTTCTGAGAACAGTTGAAAGTCACCTACTGGAGTCATATATAGATCAGACTAGGCAAAGGTGGCAGATTTCCTTCCCCAAAGGACATTAATGAACCAGTTAGATTTTGACAACAATCAATGATTGTGTTATAGCTCCATTACTCAAATTGACTTTCAGTTCCAGCTTTTTTTAATTAATTCACTGAATTTATTAATTGAATTTAAATTCCACTGGCACGTTTTGAACCCTGGCCCTTAGGTTCATGTTCCCACTGACAATTTGTATGGATATAAGTTTGCTCACTGAGCTGGAAGTTCATTTTCAGATGTTTTGTCACCAAACTAGGTAAATAATTGGTGAGGCTCCAGCGAAGCACTTGTGTTAGTGAAGCATGGCATTCCAACCAGAACTTTATTAACAAACACATCAATTTGGACCCGATTTACCACCCACTGTGAAAAAGAACAGAAAGGACATCACCACAGGAAATGCCATCACTACAGGAAATGACATCACCAACCCAAGGAAACCTAAACACAAATAGAAAGCAGGTCACCAACATGGTTGCTTCACCAGACGCTCACTGATGATGTTACCTTGTATGGTGATGAAACATCTGGAAATGAACCTTCCCGCTCAGTGATCAAACTTACATCCAGAACCTCAACCTGAGCTACAAATCTTCTCAAAACTCGCTGACAATGTATATATCTGTGCATTTGAAGATTAAGAGTTGAGGAGTTTCACTATTCAATGCCAAGGGATGGTTTAAACAACAATGATCAAGTATCTTTTACACCAGTGTCTGATATAATCTTTAGTAAATTGGTCAACACAAGCACCAGAGTCAAATGTTAGCATTCATCTGTCTGCCCTACTGTGCTGCATGGACCCCATTGAAGCACTCTAGAAAGATGTTAAAGGGCAATAGGTTTCATTCTGGTATCTCATAGGGCATCAAGAAGCACAGTCACTTCTTACCCATCTCTTCCAACATGGACACTGAAGGTAACTATGATCAGCCACCTTGGCCAGCATAAGATAAGGGTAGAATTTGTGCCCATCTTAGTCATTGTGGTTCAGAACCACAATATATGGTAATTTTACTCTCAAAACCCTTATAAAAGCTCCAGAAGGTTAATGCCTTTGAGGTGAAAGCAGTCGAGTGACTCCAATTCTAAGGTTTGAACTTTGCACTGAAAGACATTAATCAAATCAACGTCAAGAAAATACTTGAGACCTAATTGAGCTGACAGCCTGGGGGGTGGTGGGGAAGACAGTGTGGAGTGGGACCTGGGGGTGACGGGGAAGGGAGGTAGGATGGAATGAAGAACAAGGGGGAAATCTACTCAAAATGTAAACAAAAGGGAAAAAAACCTCCAAGGCTGCAAAACTTCTGCAAAACATCGAAGAGGCTCAATAACTTGCACTATGATCCAAATTCCTTTCAGGTGGATTAAAACATCCTTTATTGTGTAGGCATCTGGTATGTTACACTTGACCTGTCTTTGAACCTTCTCAAAGGCAGTACAACTCTTGGTGATTCAACCAGGCAGAATCAAGGGAACAATGCTTCAAACTCCACCTAGTGAACTTTTCAGCCTGTCAAAACAGGAAGGCCGACTCAGTGAAAAAGAACACCTCAAACAGAGAAGTTGTCTACAATAACCTTTTACAATCCAAACTAACCGCACACCTTGTGATATAGTGTACTCTGGTTTCCCAATGAAACACAATGAACAAAAATCCCTTTATGTCAATTGTTTACTTTAGGGGAATTTCATGAATCTTATTCGCGTGTTGTCATTTGGATTTCAAGCACGCTTAAATGATGCATACATGACATTTTATAATCATTTTAAGTAGCACAATCATGTGTTTGAGCCTTACAAGTTTCACTTGTACTAATTGTGGAGAAAAATCAAGGTAATCAATGAAAAGTCTTATAGAATTGTTCACAATGATAGTAAAGCATGATAAATCTGCGGTTAGCACTGCTGCCTCACAGCACCAGGGACCCGGGTTTGATTCCATCCTCAGGTGATTGTCTGCGTGGAATTTGCACATTCTCCCCATGTCTGCGTGGGTTTCCTCTGGATGCTCCGGTTTCCTCCCACAGTCCAAAGATGTGCAGGTTAGGTGAATTGGCTATGCTAAATTGCCTGTAGTGTCTGCGGATGTGCAGACTCGGTGGATTCGCCATGGGAAATACAGGGATGGAGTGAGGGAAGGGGGGAGGGGTGGCATGTTCTTAAGAGAATTAGTGTGGACTTGATGAGCCAAATGGCCTGCTTTCACACTGTAGGGATTCTATGATCAGTTTGAAATCTGATTTCATTTATTCGTGTGGATATATTAAATAAGTCTAGTGTTATGGACCAGGAAAGACCACCTCAAAATATTTCAAGAAAGTAGCCTTACTTTGCTAGTTGGTTAAAGCAGGTCTACAGTGGATATTCCAAGAGGGATGCAGCTGGTCAACCCACTTAATTTTAAACTAAACAGAACTTATTTGTAAGATTAATGAATGAAACGCAAAAGAGAACAGAATATAAAATAACTTAAACTAGCCAATAACCCAACAGATTACCCCAATTTAATGATTCTGTCCCAAATTCCTGCAACAATCCCCATAAGCATGCCTTGGCAAAAAAAGGTTAAATCAAACACAGGTTCTTACAGGAGAGATGGCAGAAAGAGGGAGGATCAGCATGGACCTGCTTCTTTGGGTCCAGCAGCTTCACAACTAACTGCTTTCAGTGAACAGCCAGACTGCTAAAACCAAACCAAACCAGAGAAAAGTTTGTGAGAAGATTTGTAGCTCGGGTGCTCGTTGTTGTGGTTCTGTTCGCCGAGCTGGGAATTTGTGTTGCAGATGTTTCGTCCCCTGTCTAGGTGACATCCTCAGTGCTTGGGAGCCTCCTGTGAAGCACTTCTGTGATCTTTCCTCCGGCATTTGTAGTGGTTTGAATCTGCCACTTCCGGTTGTCAGTTCCAGCTGTCCGCTGCAGTGGTCGGTATATTGGGTCCAGGTCGATGTTCTTATTGATTGAATCTGTGGATGAGTGCCATGCCTCTAGGAATTCCCTGGCTGTTCTCTGTTTGGCTTGTCCTATAATAGTAGTGTTGTCCCAGTCGAATTCATATTGTTTGTCATCTGCGTGTGTGGCTACTAAGGATAGCTGGTCATGTCGTTTCGTGGTTAGTTGGTGTTCATGGATGCGGATCGTTAGCTGTCTTCCTGTTTGTCCTATGTAGTGTTTTGTGCAGTCCTTGCATGGGATTTTGTACACTACATTGGTTTTGCTCATGCTGGGTATCGGGTCCTTCGTTCTGGTGAGTTGTTGTCTGAGAGTGGCTGTTGGTTGTGTGCTGTTATGAGTCCTAGTGGTCGCAGTAGTCTGGCTGTCAGTTCGGAAATGCTCTTGATGTATGGTAGTGTGGCTAGTCCTTTGGGTTGCGGCATGTCCTCATTCCGTTGTCTTTCCCTTAGGCATCTGTTGATGAAATTGCGTGGGTATCCGTTTTTGGCGAATACATTGTATAGGTGTTCTTCTTCCTCTTTTTGCAGTTCTGGTGTACTGCAGTGTTGTGGCCCTTTTGAATAGTGTCTTGATGCAACTTCTTTTGTGTGTGTTGCGGTGGTTGCTTTCGTAGTTTAGGAATTGAGGAGTGGGGGAGTCCAGAACGAAACGGCATAGGTTTAGGGTGAGAAAGAAAAAAAATTAAAAGGGGCCTAAGGGGCAACGTTTTCACACAGAAGGTGGTGCACTGCTAGAGGAAGTAGTGGAGGCTGGTACAGTTATAGCATTTAAGAGGCATCTTGATGGGTATATGAATAGAAAGGATTTAGAGAGATATGGGCCAAGTGTTGGTAAATGGGACGAGATTAGTTTAGGATATCTGGTCGGCATGGACGAGTTGGACTGAAGGGTTTGTTTCTGTGCTGTACATCTCTACGATTCTATGACATAAAGGCAGCTAAATCCCCAGGACCTGATCAGCTATATCCCACAACTCTGTGGGAAGCTAGGGATGTGATTGTTGAGATATTTGTATCATCGATAGCCGTAAGTGAAGTGCCTGACAACTGGAGGGTGGCTAATGCGGAGACATTATTTAAGAAAGGTGGTAAGGAAAAGCCAGGAAACTATAGACCGGTGAGCCTGATGTCAGTGGTTGGATGGGATTCTGAGGGACAGGATTTCTTTTTGTCTGTTTATTTCATCATGGGATGAGAGCGTGATTGGCTAGGCCAGCATTTCTTGCCCATCCCTAATTGCGCAGAGGGCAGTTAAGAGCCAACCACATTGCTGTGGATCTGGGGCCACATGTAGACCAGAGTCAGGTAAGGATGGCAGTTTGCTTCCCTCAAGGGCATTACAGAATCAGTTAGGTTTTTACCTGACAATCAACAATGGATTCATGGTCATCGTTACACGCTTATTTCCAGATTTTTATTGAATTCAAATTATACCAAATGCCATGGTGGGATTTGAAACCGGGTCCCCAGAACATTGTCTGGTTCTCTGGGTTAACATCCAGCAATAATACCATTAGGCCATTGCCTCCCCCAAGCATATGGAAAGACAAGGACTGATTGTGGAGAGACAATGAGGCTTTGTGTGCGGAAAAACATGGTCTCAATAATTTGATTGAGTTGTTTGAAGTGACAAAGAAGATTAATGAAGGCAGAGCAGTAGACGTTGTCTGTATGGACTTCAGCAAGGCATTCAACAAGGTTCTGCATGGTAGACTGGTTGGCAACATTCGATCATTTCGGATCAGGGGGAGCTAGTCAATTGGATATAAAATTGGCTTCAAGGTAGAAGATTATGGTGGCTGAGAGTTGCTGTTGCACTGGGGACTTCTGACCAGTGATGTGCAGCAAGGATCGGTGTTGGGTCCACTGCTTTTCTTCATTTATAGAAATGAATTAGATATGAATATAGTAAGAGTGGTTAGTAAGCTTGCAGATGACACCAAAACTGGTGACGTAGTGGACAGTGAAGAGGATTATCTCAGAGTACAACAGGACCTTGATAAGATGGGCCAATGGGCTGGGAAGTGACAAATAGAGTTTAATTTAGATACATGTGAAGTGTTGCATTTTGGTAAAGCAAATCAGGGCAGGATTTATTCAGTTACTGGTAGGCCCTGGGGAGTTGGTGACTAAGGGACCTAGGGGTGCAGGCTCATAGTTCCTTGAAAGTGGAGTCGCAGGTAGACAGGGTGGTGAGATGGGGTTTGGCATGCTTGCCTTCATTGGTCAGTGCACTGAGTATAGGATTTGGGAGGTCATATTGCAGCTGTATAGGACATTGGTTAGGCCACTTTTGTAATACTGTGTTCAATTCTGGCCTCTTGTTATGGGATAAATGTTATTAAATTTGAAAAGGTTCAGAAAAGAGTTATAAGAACATTGCTGGGATTGGAGCATTTGAGTTATAGGGAAAGGCTGAATAGGCTGCGGCTGTTTTCCTTGGAGTGTCAGAGGCTGAAGGGGGACCTTGTTGAGGTTTATAAAATCATGAGGGGCATGAATAGGATAAATAGCCAAGTTACTTTTCCCAGAACAAGGAAGTCCAAAACTAGAGGGCTTAAGTTTAAGGTGAGAGGCGAAAGATTTATAAAGGGACATAAGGTTCAACTTTGTTATGCAGAGGGTGGTGCATGTGTGGAATGAACTGCCAGAGGAAGTGGTGAAGGCTGTTCCATTTATAAAAGTTACAAGACATTTGGATAGGCCTATGAATAGGAAGGGAATAGAGGGATAAGGGCTAAATGCTGGCAAATGTGATTAGGTCAGTTTAGGACATCTGGTCAACATGGACAAGTTGGACCAAAGGGATTGTTTTCATGCTGTGCGTCTCTATGACTCTATAAATCGTAATCCGCACAGCATCTAGCAGTCAGGGACAGGCATTAATGACTGTGATGTCAATATTTTGTGAATGAACTGAAAATTTATGAACGACGCAGAGCAATCTATTCAATGATACTTATTATAGCAGGATGAAAATAACTCCCATTCTACATTAGAACCAAGAAGGATAGTACTTTATCTTTTGGTTCCTCAACTCCATTCCTAGTAATAATATTAAAGAAACTCACTTGAAAATGGTTATATATGAGGAGTACCTTATACATAGCCCTTTCACTATTGAGACTTGAACTTAATTCTAGCCTGGATGACAAAATTGAAAATGATCTCTTTCTTGACTACAATTGCCACATTGCCTTGAATATTCTCAATGCAGTTTCTATTAGGCATGAGCTGTTGCATAAACCCTCCCCTATGTAGCATTCAATGAGCAATAATAGGATAGTTGGATATTGAGGCAAATTGATGCTCAGATCGACGACCACTCACTTTACTTTGCAGCTACCCCTTTAACTTTAGTAAACCTTGACCTGAGGGGATTCAATGACAAAGTTGGAAAATCTGTTCCATTCTCCCACTCAGGTACCGTGGTCACCCCAAAAATGTTTTAAAAGAAAATAAAGACACAGCTCATTGTAGGAAGAAAAGGTAAGACTTATAATGGAGTGATTAAATGTTGTGA
This sequence comes from Chiloscyllium plagiosum, assembly GCF_037043375.1. Classification (NCBI taxonomy): domain Eukaryota; kingdom Metazoa; phylum Chordata; class Chondrichthyes; order Orectolobiformes; family Hemiscylliidae; genus Chiloscyllium; species Chiloscyllium plagiosum. The sequence goes on from NW_028270140.1 coordinate 131,305,794, forward strand.
CCTTGAGCTCCTTGTGCCTGTCATTGTGATGCTAGTCTAAGTGCCTCTGTTCATAAACTCAAGTCAGAACGCAGGTGAACAGAGACACACAGAGATGGACTCCTCAGCCCACCCACACTGATAATAGTAAACCTGGCAGTGTATCAAGAGTGCTACTCTACTTTCAATGAAACAAATGTTCAAACTGATCAGCAGATAATGAAATACATTCAAATCAGTTTCTCATATTGAAACCAGAGAAAGTGTGCTGTTAAATTGAATAATCACAGTTGGATTTGAGCTCATTTATCTTAAAATACGTCTTCATCTATAAGAAACTAAAAAAAAGCTTATTTTTCACTTTAGATGTGCAGCATTCTCAAACATCTTAAATCTGCAAGGTAAAAATATTTATAACTTTAGCAAAAGTGTTTTGTTAATTACTTGGGGTGTTCCACATGGGATTAAGTATATGAACCTGACAAAAAAAACATGGCAAATGGAAAGTATATATTAAGAAAGGCAATGTCAGGAAACAACAATGTTTAGCAGAGCTTAGTGTTGATCATCCCAATTTAATGCAGCACACAAGTGGTCCCTTTTTAAACAATAATCGTTATTGCTTTTCTGGACACTGCAGCGATAATAAAGACAACCTGACAGGGCCTGCAGTACCTCACATACCTCATGAACACTGGCAAATAACTACAACAGTTTCAAAATTACAGCTGTACATATTTCGACCCCCAATCACAAACGGCAAAATGTTTCTGTGAGGAATGAATTACTGGAGTGAGGCAGAGGGATCTGAAGAAGCTTTCACTGTCAAGAAAGCATTCTAGTCAACAGGAAGGTTTAATTACACTTGGTGATCAAGGTAATGCTTAAAGAATGCAGCTGAAGGGGAAACAAATGAGAAAAATATGGGAAAAATGCTGAAACATAGCAGAGAATGGAAGAGAGAAACCCTAAAAATGGTGGAGGCTAGAACAAAGAGAGGGAATTTAAGGATGAGTAAGTATATTGAGAGAGATTAAACAAGTATAAGAGAACCTTTTGAATTAATCACAAGTTTTTGTAGATTTTCAGATGAATACTTAAAGGTTCAGCCACTGTGTTACCATTGTGTATTAGTTTTAAAATAGCTTCTATTCCAATCTGATTGGGTCGCACATAACAATTCAATGCTATATTTCTGTTGAAGATATACTTCACCATTTACACTATTGGCAATAATATTTCCATAAGACCATAAGGTCCATTGGTCCCGTTGAAATAACTGCATAGAGGGAGGTATCCAGTCACCAAGTCACCCTTTATTTACCTGTGCACAATACATTGGCTGTGGCCAGCCAGCTCAGAGTCAGTTGCTAAAGTGAGGAGATTCTGAATCTCCTGTTTATTTTTTTTTCAGTGTGAGACACAGTGAAAGATACAAGATGCACAAATTTTTATTCAATTTCCACCACCAGGAAGAAAATAAACACCCAAGTGGCCAGTGACAATCAGTGCCCTTCACATCAAAGGGCAATGCTGTGTGATCAAACAGTGAAGGGGTAGGCAGGGCAGGGATTAAATCAAAATAGAGTTGGACGGGGAAACAATACACTCCACTCCCTGCGGCACCCACCTCTCCCTGAATAACTCCAACATGTTGGTGGACACCACGTGCTCCTTCTCCAAGGACACCCGGGCTCTTACGTAACCGTGGAAGAGGGGCAGGCAGTTGGCCCTAACGACCCCCTCCATGGCCCGCTGCCTGGACCTGTTTATGGCCAGTTTGGCCAGGCCCAGGAGCAGACCCACGAGGAGGTCTTCAGACCTGCCCTCCCTCCTCCGTATCGGGTGCCCGAAGATCATGAGCGTGGGACTGAAGTGTAACCAAAAACAGAGAAGAAAGTTTTTAAGAAAATCAAAAAGGGTTTGCAAGCGCTCACACCCAATATATACATGGTCCACGGACTCCACAGCACCACAGAACAAGCAGTTGGGCTGGGAGTCCGTGAATCACCGCTGCGTGCAGCACCCTCCACCCCAGATCCCTGAGACATTGTGCTGCACAACTTACTTTAACATCCTCAGATGGAAACCATCAGGTTCTGGTGATTAGTCATTCTTTAATTCCATTAATTTCCTTTTTACCAGCATTTACTTATGTTAGTTTTGTCAGTTCCTGAACAACTATTAGTTTAGATCCCCTACAGTGTGGAAACAGGCCCTTCGGTCCTACCAGTCCACACCAACCCGCAACCCACCTCCCTCTGACTAATGTATCTAACACTACGGGCAATTTAGCATGGCCAATTCACCTGTCCTGCACATCTTTGGACAGTGGGAGGAAACCGGAGCACCCGGTGGAAACCCACGCAGACACGGGGAGAATATGCAAACTCTACACAGACAGTTGCCCAAGGCTGGAATCAAACCTGGGACCCTGGTGCTGTGAGGCAGCAGTGCTAACCACTGCGCCACCGTGCCGTCCAATCTCTTTCTTATTTTTTTTCTTTTTTTTTTTCTCTTTTTTTTCCTTTCTTATTAGATTACTTACAGTGTGGAAACAGGCCCTTCAGCCCAACAAGTCCACACCGCCCCGCCGAAGCGCAATCCACCCAATACCCCTACATTTATCCCTTACCTAACACTATGGGCAATTTAGCATGGCCAATTCACCTGACCTGCACATCTTTGGACTGTGGGAGGAAACCGGAGCACCCGGAGGAAACCCACGCAGACACGGGGAGAACATGCAAACTCCACACAGTCAGTCGCCTGAGGTGGGACTTGAACCTGGGTCTCCGTCGCTGTGAGGCAACAGTGCTAACCACTGCGCCACCGTGCCGTCCAATCTCTTTCTTATATCTGTCACCCAGGGCTCCCTGATTGGCCCAGGATAACAATCCCAATCTCATAGTCAATAAGATCCACCTGGTTTTAATCTCTATCCCCATCAATTCCACTCCATTATTCAATAAGATCGTGGCTGATCTAATCCTCAATTCAACTCTTCTGTCTTATCCCCACAACTTTTGACTCTCTTAACAATAAGAACACAAGACATAGGAGCAAAAGTAGGGCATTCAGCTCATCAATTCCTATTTCTGAGTATATTTCTTTGTATCTTCCCCAATTGTCTTCTATCCTTCTATCAGGAGCACATTGGCATCTTGCTGAATATAGTTTCGTGCATACTAGATGCTCTCTCATATCTACATAGGGGTTACTATTCATTCATGAACTATGACAGCTTCTGAGTAGGATGAACAATAGACGCTGGTGTTAGAATTGGGGACTCAAACAATCAAGCCAAGCCCTGATCTTCCCTACTATCAACATGCATGCACTTTTCTTCAGTATCATCAGATAGTGATCTGCAACAGAAGTTTCTGATGGGGAGTGGGTTGATGTCAACTGTATCATCTTTACCAGAGCACAGTAGAATAGTTAATCATCAGAGACTTGGAATCAAAGCAGGTATCCTCCTGGTCTGTCGTCTCCAATACTAGATCGATAAAGATCGAAGAGTGCACCCATTTTCAGTACAAAGATCACAACTTTAGCTCTTTACAGAACTAAACAGGAGAATCATTAGTGTCAACGTTGATGCTCCACAACGTGACGGACTGGAAAACTTCAAATCTGCAATCGGATGTCTGGAAACTAGACTCCCTGATCCAATTAAACTAAGTTTCCTTCGTACTTTAAAAATGCCACATTTTGCAAATAACATAACAAGCTTATGCTGACAGTGAGCAAAATCCCTTTCTTATTATGCAAACACTTCAAATTACTCCCTCACTGTATTGCAATCCATAAAGTTTGAAGAAGATGGCACAAAACTAAAAAGATTTTATTGATTTCAACTAAATAAACAAAGTAAATGTAAACTTGTTAACGCCGCGGTTAAGCAGTCTTACTCTGACAGTACTCAGCTGATTACAGTATAGCGTTGGGATGGGCCAGCTAGGGTATAACCAAATCCAAAGGAGTAATGAGTTTAAAACTTTGAAGGTGCAGTGCATGTCTCCAATACACTTTCAATTCTTTGTATCAATAGACTGGTAGATAACACGACCAGCAGACATCAATTGCTCGGTTTCCTCTAAATCTCAACAGCAACCAGACAGATATTGGGTGATGTATCGAATGGATGAATCACCCAACTTTCATTGAAATAGAATGAAGAAATGGCCCAAGGCAATGCAATATATTTACCAAGTCTGTCTCAAGACTAAAATTCTCAATTTTTAATTGGGTCAAAACAATGGGAACAAGTAAACAGGAAAAATGAGCATGAACAGCACTCAACTGACTTGGATGAGTTTCTGGACTAATAAACAATTTCAAAATGGCTTGAACTGACAACAAATCTGGCAGAATTAGTTTAAGGAAGAATTGGGAAGCCTCCAGGCCCTAGAGAATGAATGGACAAAGAAAGATTTAAGGTTCCAAATGTATTCATTTGTTAAAAAAAGTGCAAGAATATCGTAAAGTTAGATAAATTTCTAAATTCTGCCAACTTGTAAGCCCAAAATGAAAACCATTACCTATATAACATTTGGATAGAGAAAAGATCGGTTAGTGTTTCAGGCATAGATCGTTTAACAAATCCTTTATCCCAACGGTCTGGCAGTGTTTCTCCAGTGGGTTAATCCATTTCTTACATTACGCTATTGCAAAGCAGTATTCATCCAAGATAAAGGTATTCACTATCATCCCCTAACTTAGACAGTCAAATAATTCATTGAGCGAGGGCCATGACAATTACAACCTCAGTCATGTAGAAGGCACTTACTGTTGATGTGGTCAATGTAGAAGATGCCAATCTGAGGATCATACGCATCCTCCCAGCCTAAAGGGAGTTCATCTCCCACACAATCCGCAAATGTCAGGGGCTTGGTAAATCTGGAACAAACACAAAAGAAATGGTTAGTTTGTCTTTATCGCAGAGACCATCAAATGTCTTGGCTGTAAGACTGAGGTTCCTCAAGTCATTCACAACACTATTCACTCAGTGCAGTTCTCTAAACAGACATTTCTCAGAACCAATCTTTGAGCAATCACCATAGTGATTGCATTGAGAAATGGAGATGAATATCCACAGCTATTTTCTAAGATATCACCAGGGCTGGAAAGAATTGTGTGCAGTTTTGGTCTCCTAGTCTGTGGCAGGACATTCTAGCTACTGAGGGAATCCAGCAATGGTTCACCAGACTGACTCCCAGGATGGCAGGACTGATATCAACTGTCAACCTGGATCAACTGGGTTTGTACTCACTGGAATTTAGAAGAATAAGGGGCATCTCATGGAAACATATAAAATCCTTATGGGTCTGAACAGACGAAATGCAGGAAGAATGTTTCTGCTGTTGGGAAGTCCAGAATTAGGGGTCACAGTCTAAGAACAAGGGTTAAAAATCGCACAACACCAGGTTATAATCCAACAGGTTTAATTAGAAGCACTAGCTTTCGGAGCACTGCTCCTTCATCAGGTGGTTGTGCCACTGGTGAAGGAGCAGTGCTCCGAAAGCTAGTGCTTCCAATTAAACCTTTAGACTATAACCTGGTGTTGTGTGATTTTTAACTTTGTACGCCCCAGTCCAACACCAACATCTCCAAATTATAAAAATAAGGGGTAAGCCATTCAGAACTGAAATGAGAAAGAATTTCTTCACTCAGAGGGTTGTGAATTCTCTTCCACAGGAAGTTGTTAAGACTATTTCACTAGATGTATTCAAGAGGGAGCTGGACATAACCCTTGTGGCTAAAGGGATCAAGAGGTCTGGAGAGAAGGCAGGAGTGGGATATTGTAATTGCATGATCAGCCATAATCATATTGAATGGTGATGCAGGCTCGAAGGGCCGAACAGTCAACTCCTGCACCTGTTTTCTATATTTCTACGAAGAAAGAGAGGAGGCAAATCAGGAAATAAGATTAGGTGCTGCCAGGCTTGGATTTTAAAAGGCTCATAATCAAAGTAGGAAGTCTGAGCGAGATAAGTAGTTGCATAGTTTTAAGATACTGGGACAGATTAATTTGAAATAAAATCAAGTAGAAATGTACGGAGGAGAATGAATCAACGGGAATGGATAATTTGGGTTTAAGAAGGAATTGAGAGGAATACTGACCACTGTAGTATTTATAGAACAGCAGAAATAAAGTGGCAGAAAGGAACGAAGGTGACCAGTCAGACTCTTGTAACCATCCAGGAGTGTGAGAGGTTTTCAGGGAGCCCACCATATGAGCACTGCACAAGTGTTGTACAAATTAACATGTACTGATGTTTCTCCCTGAAGCCTGGGGCTTTTAAACAGCCTGTCCCATTCCTCTCTGGATTTAACAACAGTCTGTTTAATCATAATCAGCATTTAACCCAATTTTCTGCTAATCCGTTAACAGGAAGATTGCACACTAAATGTGCAATCCTGTAACATGGTGCAAATTCCCCAACGTGCTGTGTCTCACATCAATTATTTAAGTGTGACATTGCATTTTTGTCAAGTTAGTTGCATTTTCTTGCACCTTTTTTCTATACAACACCTTGCAGCTGAGAGAACAGTATGCGCACTGGAAAAGGAACCTGGCTTCCATGTTTGCTTTGCTGCTCCTGATGAAATCTCAATGATGAATGCCCGGATATTAATACCAGAGAACAGGGAGTAAAGCAAAAAAGGGAGAACTCTAATTTAGTCAAATAAGAGCAGAACTTTGATATTTGCTTTTGCTTTTGCTCTTACATCCGCTGAAAACAACAGACCACCTCAGCGCAAAACTGAATGGTACTTTTTAACTTAAGCTGCCACCTTCAACAGCAATATCTGGAAGAAACAATCTCCTGCAATGATCATCAGCCATCACAGGCATTAGTTTTGTAAGGCTATAAATGATATGCCCTTACATGTTCATAAACCTTGTGGATTTTCATTCTGTTGTAGTTCTCTTTTACTAGAATCCACGGTATAAATTAAACTATAAGTTAATGGCTGTAATAAATATTTACTAAGCATTACTGTCCAAGAAAACATATTAGTGGCAGATTAGCCATTTGTAAAATAGCTTTGGCTGTCAGAGAGTTTGAGTACACCCCAATATAATTTTAAACAGAATTAAAATGAAGTTACCCTTTTATATAAGAACGAAACGATCTATGACATGGAATCACCAAATAATCCACAACTTCCAAGAAACTGTGAAATAGCAAATATTACGTCACTGCAGTAAGACATCACTTCCAATTAGCATTATAAATTAGCAAGATATAAGATAGTCTAACCAGTCACTTTGTACAAAATGCCATGTTTCATCTTGTGGCTCTCAGATACAATTGAGATTTCAGAAATTAGGAAAATCAGGCTTGGCATTCAATACAGGGCATGTGGGCCCTTCCTCTGTCACTCTGGCCCAATCCACTCTGAAAGGATGGGAGCATTTGAATTCAGGAGTGAATGTCACCTGCTGTTAGGAATGATGGGTTAGAGTCAGAGTTAATAGTGAACAGCAATTTGAGATGAAACAAAGCTATTTAAATTCCTGCTAAATAACTGTCATGTTTCTGTGCTGATTGTCCTTAAGAAAGTATTCAAAAAGGTGGTATCCTGCCTTTACTACCCTCCGAGGCACTGCATTCTAGATTCCCAACATCCTCTGAAGGAAAACAATCTCCCTCAAATGCCCTCTTAACCTCTTGCTTTTCACATTAAAATTATGCCCCCTTGTTATGCTAGGGAGAACTGCTGTTTTCTATCCACCCTGTCCATGCCTCTCACAATCTTATACACCTCAATAAAGTCGCCGCTCAGTCTTCTCTGCTCTAAAGAAAACAACCGAAGTTTATCCAGTCTCTCTGCATAGGTAAAATGCTCCATTTCACGCAATATCCTGGTGAATCTCCTCTGCATCCCCTCCAGGGCAACCAAATCCTTCCTGCAGTGTGATGACCAGAAATGTACACAGTACTCCAAGTGTGGCCTAACCAAAGTTTTATACCTCTCCAACCTAATTTTCCGCTCATAATCAATGCTATAAGTGATAAAGATAAGTGACCTGTATACCTTCTTAGCTAACCTATTAACCTGCCCTGCCACCTGTGGACAAGAAACCCAAGATCCCTCTGTTCCTCTGAGCTTCCAGCCTGTCACTGAGTACTCCCTTGCTTTGTTACTTCTTCAAAAGCACATCATTTCACACTTATTAAAGCTAAATTCCATTGGCCACTGATCAGCCCATCTGATAAATCCATATATATTATTCTGTAACCTAAAGCCTTCCTTCTCTTTGCAAGTCACCCAATCTTTGCGTCATCTGCAAACTTACTTATCTTCCACCCCCAAAATTTCTTCTATATCGTTTACATATGTCACAAACAATGAGGGGTGTAGTACTGATCCCTGTGGAACATCACGGAACATCAACTGACACAACTCTCACACAAACAGCCTTCTGCCATCACACTTTGACTCACAACACTAAGCCAATTTTGGATCCAACTTACCAAAATAACTCTGGATCCCATTTGCTTTTACCTTCTTTATCAGTGTCTAATGTGGGGCCTTGTCAAAGGCTTTACTAAACTACATCAACTGCCCCACCCCTTCTACATCTCCTGAAAAAATGTAATCAAATTTGCGGATCTCCCTTTGATAAAGTCATGCTGACTACCTCCGATCAAAGCTAGCCTCTCCAAACATCTGCTGTAATGACAAAAGATCAAAATTGCTCAGAGACTGCCAAGAGACCCTGATGCCAAGCTTACCACATTCTAGTGATTCATCATTATGTTGCAGCAAATAACGAAAACTCATTCAGTCAGATTGACAACAGTGATAAAGCACAAATGAATTTTGAAATGCCCGCTGCTGAACTGTTGATTCAAAAACAGTTCTAATGGGAAGAGGACATGAGAAGACAAGGTTCATGCTGACAGAACTCAATTAAAGCTTTAGGGTAATTTTCAAATATAAAATCATGATAACATCAGATTCCCCACAGGACATGTCCAGGACAATGGTTGGATGAATGAAAAGGGTTGAAGTTACAGATGGATAACATGTGGAAAAGATGTGTTTGTGATCTATTTAAAGAATCAATCTGATTAGTGTGGGATGCATCCAGATCCGCTATAACCAAACAGATCAAGAGGTCAGTGCCCTTGTTCTTGCCACGGTACTTATTCCCAGGATCTAATATCTCTAAATTAGCCTTTGGATGTATGCTTCGCATGCCATTCAAGACTTATGTTCACTCCAAATGGAATAGGAGGACAGCTGACAGAAAAATCTTTCGAGAGCGGAAATATGTGTACTGCCCTGTTAGATGTTTTCTGTGGTTTCATGAACAAATTATAGGATGCATTAGCTTATTCAAACAATTCAAAATGTTTAATTCAATAGGTGAAGAGGAAGATTTTTTTTGTGAGAGAATGATTCTGAAAACAGAAATGTCAAATCTGGTCCAGCCAAGGATCGTTAACATGATGCCACAGTCAGATTGACTCAGAATGAATTTGACAAAAGCTTTGCATCGGATACTGAAGATATCAAATTAACAGGTATTAAATTAATTTATGGTTGAAAGGATATTTGTATAATTGATTCCTTTAATAACCTCTGCCACATTAATTTAGTATGAATTACTAGTGCTTTCCACATTTTGTAGTGATGACTACCGAAAGCAGAGGCTGATATTGTAACTTCAGTGTATAGTCAACCCTCATGTTTGGTAGAAACTTAGGAGGTTGGAAAGTAAGGAAGGAAGAGTGGATTTTAATATTTCCATCTCATTTGATACCTTTTAGTTGTACAGTATCTATACATACTTCAAAATTAACACATTTTCATCATTTTCACATAAATCAATTTATGTGAAATAATAATTACATCCAGACTTAAATGACAAACAATTTTTATAAAAATTAATCATTTGTGGGGATATGGATTTGCTGGCTGGGCCAGCATTTATTGTCATTCCCAGTTGCCTATGAGAAGGTAGTGGAGAGCTGTCTTCTTGAATCACTGCAGTCCCCTGCAATGGGTTGACCCACAATGATATTAGGGAGGGAAGATTTGACCCAGAGATGGTGAAGGAACAACGATGTATTTCCAAGACAGGATGGTGAGTGGCTTGGAGGGGAACTTGTCACTGGTGGTGTTCCCGTATATCTACTGCTCTTGTCCTTCTAGATGGAATGATCATAGGTTTGGAAGATGTCATCTGAGGATCATGGGTGAGTTTCTGCAATGCATCTTGCGGCTAGTACACACTGCTGCTACTGAGCGTCAATGGTGGAGGGAGTGAACGCTCATGGATGGTGCCAGTCAAGTGGGCTGCTTTGTCCTGGGTGGTGCCAAGCTTCTTGAGTTTCGTTGGAGCTGCATCCATCCAGGCAACTGGGTAGCATTCCATTACACTCCTGAGTTGTACCTTGTAGATTATGGACACACTTTGAGAAGTTAGGAAGTGAATTACTCACTGCAGTATTCCCAGCTCTTGTAACCTGCTGTTGTGTTGACTGTGTTTATTTAATGAGTGCAGTTGAGTTTTTAGTCAATGGTAACCCCCAGGATGTTCATAGTGGAGGGATTCAGTGATGGTAACACCATTAAATGTCAAGGGGCGGCTGTTAGACAATATCTTATTAGTGATGATCATAGTTTGGCATTTGTGTGATGTGAATGTTACTTGCCACATGTCAGCCCAAGCTGGATATTGTCCAGACCTTATTGCATTTGAACATGAACTACTTCAGTAGCTGGGCAGTTGTAAATGGTGCTGAACATTGTGCAATCATCACCTGCCTGAGAAAGGAATGACTCTGAAGGGGAAAGCACCCATTGTTCTTTTGAAATTCTCAAAGCAAGTGTTTAGAAATTTTCATTCATACCTGGTGGATGAAATTCCTCTCCTTTCAATTATCTCAGTGCAAGACAGTGTGAACAGGGTGTTATTTTGTACAGCAGCATTTTGGCTCAGAATATCAGAAAGAACTTTTGTTCATTTGTAATTGAGTTACTGGGCAGAATTTTGTGAAACTCGACACAGTGAGAACCATGGCAGCTGAGCATACTTGCTCATGGGAGAGTGAAATTATTTGAGAGGAATGAGGTCAATGCCACAAGTTATCTGCTTTCAGTCAGGGCTGATAAATTCACCCAGAGTTCAGGCCTACTTCTTCCCCTCCATTCCCGAAGCCTCATCACGCTTAACCTCACACGTTACCATGTGCAAAATGGCCATGTGATCAAAGTGCTGAAGGGTAGAAATCACTAATGTGAATAGCAAATCTCTCAGTGTACTGGGCAGCTGAAAGAAAACCGTTCACTGAGAAATATTAAGCTGAGCTTTCATATTGAGAAAAGTCCTTTCCTTGATAATAAGATCCTCAATACATATTGAACGAGGGGAATTTGGATTTTTATATATTCTACTACAATCTTCTCTCTCAGCTTGGCCCTGTGTTCTGTCTAGATTTTGATCCACGCACAAGTGAACTTCAGAAATCAATGCAGAGAATGGTATTATTCAAATTTAATCTCACATTCATAATTTCTCTTATCTTTCCTAATTTTCCAAAGGGTGGGTAGTCATGAATGACATTAAGAATGGCCTTCATTTAAACTGAAAGATGCTTCAGTTATACCACTTATTTTAGGAAGGACATAAACAGTTGAGAGAGGATGGACCATATTAATAACTGAAATTAAAAAATAGAGTTGTCTTCAAAGGAAAGGTCGGACAGGACAGGCTTTGCATCATCTGGAATTTAGAAGAGTTAAGAGGTGACTTGTTTGGAACAAGTCAAAGACTAGAAATGTTGTAGTGATTAACTCACCATTCTGAGTTGGAAATATATTGCCCATTTCTTCACTGTCACTAGGTCAAAATCATTGAATTCCCTCCCTCATGGCATTATAGGTCAACCTACAGCAGGTAGACTGCAGCGGTTCAAGGAGGCAGGTCACCACCAACTTCTCAAGAGCAACTAGGGACGGGCAACAAATGTTGGCCAGCCAGCGACGTCCATGTCCCACAAATTAATTTTTAAAAATCCACAAACATTGACTCTCCCAATGTTTGAGGGGGGGGAGGAGAGTGAGTCCTGTGTGGTAAACAAATGCCAGATTCGGAGAGGAAGAAGGTGGTTGGCTCCTGGAAAATGGGTCAAGCCTGGAACAAGTTGAGTCAGGGGAGTGATGTTGGCTTCCAGGGGGTGAAGTGGATCAGGTAATCGGTGAGAGAAGGGATGTAGGATCTGGAGGGTGTAAGCAGGAGCACGGTTTGGGCAGATGTATGCAGTCTGGAGGAGTATAATTGGAGGAGGGATGAGGTACGCTTGAGGTCTGTCAAATAGTTACTCAGAAGTTAGACTCTGTATTTGATTGTTAGGCTATGAATTTAATACTCCAACTTTTCCTGAGTATCTATTTACTTCATTACATCAGAACCATCCAAGCTTTCCAATTTCAATGGAGACATTTGGAGGAAGATTCTGCAGGATCCCCATGTGCAAGGTGAATAACGATGGTCTAGCCATTGGAAAATCCAGGCTTATGCTTCAGGGACATCATCATCATTCCATATTTGAAGCGCTGACATTTCAATTATTTGGGCTAACTCAATTCTGATACCAAATATTTGCAACTTTTCTTCTTAGCCTTGAATGTTTTTGACCAAAACGTTTATGGGAACAAGTATGTTGGAACCATCTTCAGAAGATGACAAAACAGTCACTATTTTATCATGGTGCTTTCTTGTAACAAAGTGTAGCACAAAGGCTTTGCAAAACCTCTTTATGCTTTTTATGAGTGTGAAAGATCCATAAGGAAATGTCCCTCCAGCATTCCTTGCATCATTTTACGTGGAATCCCTTCCATTTCCTACTTCTAGTACGAGTTAAAGTGGCAGTGTGCCATTTCAAAATCTGAGCTGAAAGCTGTGGGACAGGCCACAAAATATAAAGCATTGATATACCAATGTACTCCATTATTAGTCTACTCCCTTCTTTTCCTTCCTGCCTTTTGTTTCTTTCGGAAGATTTTTCAAATTTTCAGATTTTAAATGGGAAATTAATGTTGTGGGAACAACCCTTAAAGGAACACAAACTCTCAAAGATAAAGCTATTTTCACAGAAGAATTCTAATCGTAATTACGCCATTGGTTTCCTAATCTTCAAACCACTTTTGCACAGAAAGCTTTCTCGCTGACTGCGCCTCGTTCCTGAGAGAATTGCTGTTTGCTTCTGCATGCCTGGAATTTGCACTCGGTTATAAATATCGACAATAAATGTTAAAAATTAGACATGTGGAATGTTAGGAATGTCAAATGGCCCTTTACAACACAGCAACCCTTCATCAGCCATAAATAAAACAACATGCCCTTTGATCTCCTTGAGGTGCCATAGTCTCCCACCAATTAATGCTTCATTGCGATACATGTTTATTACCCTGAATGATGAAGAAATAATTCATAAAGTCATACCAAAGCGAATCTTAGTTTGTTGATATTAGATGAAGGAGGTTAATGAATAACTAGATAAAACTTTTTAACACAAGTCATGTTGCAGTGACTTCTAGTAATCTAATAAACTCAACAAGTGGAGGATAGTCTCAGTTTATATTATGAGCAGCACCAGGGCTTCAGGATCGGAGACTAAAACACACTTTTTGCGGAGTGCACAACAACCAAAGGACTGTAAATGTTTCATGTTGGGTTATGACTAAAGTAAAGCTTTACTTTTCACTCCACTCAGGTCTTTCTGTATGCCTTTGGATCACAGCCAAACTATCACAGGGAAAATAATTAAAGAGGTTAGAACTCTGGCATTACCATGGAGGGAGACACCAACTTTAGGCTTAATCTCAAGGCACTGCACATTGTAAATCCAGCAGTCTATACCAGTGTCACTGATAGTCTGTTTTGATTTAGTTATGCAGTATCTGAAGGAATAATAAAGATGTGAGAATTGCCTGCATATTCCCAGGAATATTCTCTGGTTATCACTGACAATAAATCATGGAAGATTGAATACCAAAGAAAAGAAAATATGTTTCCTGCCAAGTTACTGCTGAGAAAAGCTTGCATTACTCAGGGGCTGTGTAAGGCTGTATACCATCTGGTCCCCAAAGTACGATCACTCTTGTGACTTTTTTACCTGTCTCATTCTTCCTTTATCCATATCATTGTATTTTTAAACACACTGCTTAATGATCGAGAAAACAAAGCATCAATGTTTCCTGGAAAATTGGATGTAGACTAGCGAGCTTTTTTTAAAACATGATGAAAAATTACTGAACAATCTTTAATGTAGCGCAGTCACTTGAATATATGGTATCCCTATCTCGAACCCAGGGCTTCTGGCTGAAAGTCCTAACTGTACCAGAGGTAAGTTAGAACATCTCTCAGCTACCATTCCCCCAGCCTCACCCCCCTCCCATTTATCTCTCCACCCGCTTGGTTCACAAGCCTCATTCCTGGTGAACAGCCCTTCCCTGAAACGTCAATTCTCCTGCTTCTCAGATGCTGCCTGACCTGCTGTGCTTTTCTAGCACCCCACTCTCGAGTCTGATCTCCAGCATCTGCCGTCCTCACTTTCTCCACTCTCTGCCCAACCATCAGAGTGATTGTGTTTAACATCAGACCCTTGCTTAAAAGGTCTGGCTGTATCTGGAGCCTCTGATACCCTTTTCCATAAACATTCTATCTTGATTATCAATGAAACTCATCCAATGGCAGCTCAGTATCTGAAGAAAGTCATTGCGGGCCTTGCTGCAGCAAAAAACCATTCCCCTCACACTCTACCCAGAGCCCATAAACTTCCTCAACTTGAAGAGTTCATTCACTCTTGCTCTAAATGTACTTTAGGCAATGTGCCTTAGAAAGGTTGTGAGGACCATTGAGAGTGGATTTACCAGAAGAAGTCCAGTGATGAGGGACTTAGTGTGGAGAAGCTGAGCTTGTTCTCCTTGCAGGAGAAAGTGAGGACTGCAGATGCTGGAGATCAGAGCCAAAGAGTGTGGTGCTGGAAAAGCACAGCCAATCAGACATAATCCGAGGAGTAGACATTCGACATTTCGGGCATAAGTCCTTCATCAGGAATGAGGCTTGTGGACCATGGAGCTAAGAGTTAAATGGCAGGTGGGGGGGGAGGAGTGGGGCTCGGGGAAAGGTAGCCTCGTTCCTGATGAAGGGTTTATGCCCAAAACGTTGACTCTCCTGATCCTTGGATGCTGCCAGTTTGGCTATGCTTTTCCAGCACCACACTCTTCGACTTTGTTTTACTTGAAGCAAAGAGGTTGAGGGTCAAATTGGTAGAGATGAAAAAGATTATGACAGGTTTGGACAAGGGAGATCAAGAGTGGTCATTCCCATTAACTGATGGTAGGGAGGAAAGGCATTTATATAATTTTAGAGTTTGGACTTTAAAATAGTGACAAATTGGCTTGGTTACTTTTCCGAAGGGTTATAAAAAATAACCATGTCCAACAGTCTTTTCAGGAAAGTGATCTAATCCATAATGTTTCAGAGAGCAAGGAACTCCTGGAATGTTAATGGAAATTTGTTTATACTGCACTGGTTCATGACAGGGAGGGTAAACTGTGAATGCCATTAGCTTGTTTCTGATTCAGGATAATCAGGGATTGAATTTAGCTTGGAAACCCAGAGAGTGAATGTTTTGTGCAGTTTGGAGGACGCCTGACTGTGGTGAGAAGCAAATAAAGCTTCCCTATTGGAAAAGACCTATAGAAATGTTCAGGGAAAACACAGTTAGCTCCAGATAGAGAAGGTTAGATTGTGCAATTTCCAGACCAGGGGTGTTTGGTTAGAAACCTACAGGTTGTCAATCAGCTGAGAAAGTCTTAGCTCTCAGTTTTGTCTGTATTCGTATTGAGTAGGCATCATAGCTCACAGCACAGAACCAGGGAGAATTAGCAATGTAGAACATAGCAATTTGGTATAAGGGATAATTTCACTGGATTTGAACTGTTGTAAAGTGATGATGTTGGGAAATAAATCGAAACTTTGTTTTGCTGGGTGTTTTAAGATTTTGATCTAACAGTGTTCTATGTTGTTTTGTTTTTAACTTTTTTGGAATAAATTTCTGTGCTGTTGTTAAAGAAACGCTGTGGTCTTGACTATGTTTCAGTGAATAGCCACCATGTTAACTGAAAGAAGACATACTGTGTGGTAACAAACTCGCAGAACTACAGAGCTGAACTGAAGAATATGACTTACTCAATACATGGGGGAAAGTCAGCATGGAATCAATATGAAATCTGAATTCCCTCATTCTGTGCTATTTTGACTCAAGGAGTAGAATTTAATGCATGCAGCAGGAGGTGCATCGAAGGAAGGATGTGCTGGCCTTGGGGAGGGTCCCAAAATCTCAGGCATGAAGGGCTAGTTATATGAGGAGCAGTTGATTTTCTGGGTCTGTACTCGATGAGGTTTAGAAGGATGTGAGGTGAGGTGGGGGAATGAACGGTCCTGCAAAAAAACCTCTCCTGTTTGCTAATATCCTTTGGTGAAAGAAATCTTCCACCCTTACAAGGAATAGGCTACATGTGACTGTGGACCCACATACAGTAATTTAGTCAATTCTTAACTACCCTAGCAAGCCATTTGGTTCAAGGGCAATTAAGAATCAGCAACATGTCTGTATCGCATGAAATAATTAAATAAAACAAGGCTGGATATAACAGGGCCAATTTTACCTGGCTGGATTTCAGGACTGGACGTAGCATGAAACATACTTGATGTGCTATGTTCCAAGACCAGGGTCTGACCCAAGTCTCAATCAAATATCCCCTTTTTACTCAAGATTCAGAGTGAGGAGCATTCAGAAAGGTCTCTCCAGGGTTTAAGCAATTTATGAGTCCAGGGTGACAAAGGTTGGCACTACTCTTCTAAGCTGCTTCTCCTCTTGGCCCCTATCTTGGTCAGCGGTCTGTATTTCCACACCCACCCAGCTATCAACTGGCTGTGGCAGCTTCCCCAATCTCCAGCCGAACTGAAAAGCAGGGTCCTAATGGTGATGTGGGAGGCTGATTATTATTTATATGTCAGACTCTCCTGCTTGAGTCCAACAGGCACTTAATCCACCATCGAAATATTAAAATTATAAATCAATGAGAATTGAGCAGGAGATGGAACCACACCATTCAAAATATACATCTCCTTCCCAAAGAGGTGGAGGCTGTGAAAGAACCCCCAGTATGGGGTGTCCAATAGCAAAGGAACAAACCTCAGGCACTGACCTTTAGAATAGAATTAAATATTCTTTATTGCTTCATTATATTGGTCCTCCTCGGAACAAATGCTGATCTCCAAATATCATGAGTCACATCTACCAGCAGCTTGGTTCACCACTACAGTGGGCGGGCCAACTATTTTTGTCTGGTGTGGGCAAACCAAGGACAGCTTCCAGATACTCTGTGACTCAAGTCATAAACATGCTCTTCCTTAAGGAACGTCGCCAGCTTCACAGGCTGGGGCTCTTGCTCTCTGCACTGGTGGCCACTTCCTCGGTAACCATGGCATTTCCTTATTATTCTCAGGAAAAACTAGAGGGATTTTTTTTTGTTTCAATGTGGGTGACATGGCAAATGCAAAGCTAACAGCGCAAATCATTGTATGTTCTGAAGAAGGCTGAATACTCCTCTGGGATGGCTTCACATAAATTTTAACAAGTTTTTTTGAATAGACCAGTGCAAGTATCTTGTCCCATGGTGCAGATGTAGTGTAAAAGCTGATTCCAGATTAGCCCCCTCCCTTTACACCACATCAGTGCCAGCACCGTCAGGTAATTGAATTGGACAGTGCCAATCGTGACTCAGTGGTGCCACGATTACTGCCCCGTTGCACAGTTGTGGGTTCAACAAGGGGTGCAGGTGGGCATGCCAGAAGCAGCAGCAGGCATATCTGCAGATGAAGTGAGGCTACCAAACAGGACCACTTGCATGCCAAACAGCATAAGCAGTATGTTAGTGACAGAGCTGAGCGATCCCATAACCAATGGCCCTGCCACATCTAGTTGTGAACAGTGGAGGACAACTAAACAACTCAGTGGAGGAGGAGGCTTCACAAATATCCCCATCCTCAATGATGGAAGAGCCTAGCACATCCGAGCAAAAGATAAGACTGAAGTAGTTGCAACATTCTTCAGCCAGAAGTGTGAAGTGGGTGATTCACCTCAGCCTCCTCCCATGGACCACACCATCACAGATCGTGTCTTCAGCCAATTCAATTTGTTCTGCATGACATTAAGTAGCAGTTGGACACACTGAATACTGCAAAGGCTTCAGGCCCTGAGAACATTCTGCAATAGTAATGAAGACTGCTCCCCTAGCCAAGTTCTTGCAGTATAGTTACAACACTGGCATCTATCCAACTATGTGGAAAATTGCCCAGGTACGTCCCACACATAAAAAGTAGAACAAATCCAACCCAACCAACTTTCACTGCATCAGTATACTCTCGATCATCCGTAAAGTGAGGGAAGGAGTCATTAACAGTGCTATCATGCAACACCTGCTCAGTGACACCCAGTTTGGGTTCCACCAGGGCCATTCAACTCCTGATCTCATCACAGCCTTAGTTCAAACATGGACAAAGGAGATGAACTCCAGAGGTAAAGGGAGAGTGACAGCCTTTGACATCAAGGCTGCATTCGACCAAGTGTGGCATCAAGGAGCCCTAGTAAAACTGGAACCAATGGGTATCAGGGTGCAAACACTCCACTCGTTGGAGTTATAGTTGGCACATATGAAGATGATTGTGGCTGCTAGAAGCCACTTATCTCAGCTCCAGGACATCTTTGCTGGAGTTCCTCAAGGCAGTATCCTAGGCCCAACCATCTTCAGTTTCATCAATGACCTTTCCTCCACCATTTCCTCACCCACTATCAATATCCTGGGGGTTACCATTGACCAGAAATTTAACTGGACTCGCAACCTAAACATAGTGCTACAAGAGCTGGTCAGAGGTTAGGAATACTGTGGCGAGTGACTAACCTCCTGACTCCCCAAAACTTGTCCATCATCTAGGAGGCACAAGTCAGGAGTGTGATGGAATACTCCTCACATGAGTAAGAGAGGTGCAGGCCCAACAACACTCAAGAAGCTTGACATCATCCAGAAGAAAGCAGCCTGCTTGACTAGCACCACACCTACAAGAATCCACTCCCTGTGCTACTGATGCTCAGTAGCAAATGTATTATACTTACAAGATGTACTTCAGAAATTCACAAAAGATCCTCAGGCAGCACTTCCATCATGAGGCACAAGGACAACAGATACATGGGAACACCACCACCTGCAAGTTCCCCTTCAAGCCACTCACCATCCTGACTTGAAATATCTCGCTGGGTCAAAATCCTGGAATTCCCCAGCAGCAGTTCAAGAAGGCAGCCCTCTGCCAATTTCTCAAAGGCATCAATAATACTGGTCCAGCCTGCGATGCCCACATCCCCCAAATAAATAAAGAAAAAAGCTGCACTCTGCAGGCTTTAGCACAAAGTCCAGACTTCAGTGTGGGAGCGTGGCACTGGCTCTTGCAGGAAATGCTATACCATGGCCCCTCAGGTAGCTATAAAAAATCTCTAAGCCATAAAAAAAATCTCCAATTTTGAAGAACATTGATGTTCTCCTGTTGTCTGGTCAATAGTTACCCCTCAAGCAACATCACAGGAAACAAATTACCTCATCATTCTCTCAACGCTGCTGTGAGAGCTTGCCATGCACAAATTGACTGCTACATCTCCTACACTACAATAGCAAGAATGACTTCATTGGCTGTGAAGATGTTTTTGTATGTCTGTTGTCAAGAAAGGTATTGTATAAGTGCAAGTCTTTTGTGTTTTCCTTACAGCTCCTTGTCTCAGAAGCAAATCAAAGGTTTGCAGGTTCAACTTTCAATCTAAAAACGAGGGTACAATTTCAGTATTTTAGGGTGAAAATCCGCTGATAGTTGCATATGCTGTCTGATTTCTGCTAAAATTTATCCCCTCGGTGTTGAAGCCGCACGACGGTCGAGGGGAGTGAAACATGATCTGCTTCGGATCGTTTTAGTGTAACCCTTCAAAAATGTTCACCTATCAATACTGGGTAAGGGCACACTACTGTGATGGCCCTCACTGCTGAATACCCTCATTCAGCACTAGCCAACACATGCAATGACCACATGGAAGAGATTATATGGTGGTCTCTGTCAATTTTACACATAGTCTGATAATCAGATGAAAAAAGGAGGCCAGAAAGGGAGAGAAAGGCCGTTCATTTTCATCCCTTCCTGTAATCAGTTTGCCATTCTCATATGCTACAATTTCAGTTAAGGCATACCAAGTTCCTGAAAGGGGTCTGTTCGTTTAATTCTCTCACCCTGTGAGAGAGTCTGACCTCCCAAGTGAAGCTACAAACTCTCAACAGAAACTACATTGTACCACTCAGTCGCAAATCCTGCTGAAGTGCTTACACTGTGTGCTGTTGTGCTACTCAACTTGGGAAAATATTTTCCTTTGTGTCTACCTGCATCAGAGACAAAAATCCAGCTTTTGAAGCCACCATAGGCCACGAGCTTTCAAACAAGACATTAACCTCATTACATTTTTTTAATTGGTCAGCAAGACTGTCATTGAATGAGCCCCAAAACATATGTGCAAGAGCACAGCATGTGCACTAAGCTGCAAAATGGTTAATTTAGTGTGCTTTCAGATTAGGAACTGTACTGTATGAAGGCAGAGCACGTGAACAGTGCAAATTCCTTAGAAGTTCACTGTGTTTTACCAAAAGCTGAACCTTTCATACAAAACTTCCTTTGACTGACAAGCTCCTGACCCTTCCATTCCATTACTCTGGTGCTCGGATTCTGTTATTAATCACCAAAGGAATTCAGGAGGTGGGGAGTTCAGGAGCTCACTCCTTTATCACAGGGCCAAACACAAACAGCCTGCCTCATGAAACCAGCTCACTCTTTGACTCATATGATAGTTAGAATTAAAAGTAGCATTCATATGTTTCCAGCTAAATATCTCAAATTAAATCCAGAGCAAAACAATTGCAAGATTAGTTTTCAGAGTGGCGGATCTGAAACTATATCTTATGTAAGCCTATTTTTCTCCGTGCGGTGATTCTCTTTCTCACTGTTAAGGAAAACACCAAAGAAGTAAAATCATTGCAGCACTCATGCTGTGGACTCCTGGTTAGAAATTCGAACAGAAAGACAGGTTCCATTCATTGAACACACTGAAGATGTTCATCAAATATGCCGAATCTAGTTAGATTCCTGGGATCACAATCTTACGCCAAATGTAGTCCAAGGGCTTATGAATGAGTTACAATATCTGTATTTGTGCCAGGTGACCGGACTCTAAAAGTATACGGTTATCTGGAGGCTGCTACAGCAGCACTTACCTCTGGCCAAGTGACTGATGGGGGTCCTTTGCTGCAGGACCTAATCCCTCAGGAATGGGCCCTCCATCCTTAATTGGACAGCTAAACTTCCAAAAAACTGCAGGCACACCTCCGGTCTGTGCGAAGTGGTGCTCACATCATGGTGCTGACAATGGCAGGAGAATTCCGTCCAATGTCATTTATCCTGAGTGCAATGAGGAGCAATGTTTTCACTTCGAGGATTATCACATGCTGAAGTGCACTGCCTGATCAAAGTAGGTTCCACAGAAACTTCTAGAAGGCAACTGGACTTGTACTTAAAGAAGATGGGTGAACAAGGTTCCGAGAGGGAGATATAATAGAGAAATAAGTGTTCATTGCTAAACCAGAAATAACGGTCACTTTCACAAACAAAACATTGATGGAAAAATTCAGCAAGTCTGGCAGCATCTGTGGAGAGAGAAACAGTTTCGGGTCCAGTGACCCTACTTCAGAACACTTTCTACCATTTCACGTTCCCTGGCCCTTGTCCTTGACATGTGACTAATTGTTTATATTACTCAAAAAAAAAGGGATTGGAATAGACAGAAAAAGATTGGCTCTTTATCCTGTCAAGACTGCTCCACCATTTAATATGATTATGGCTGACTGAATGCTTCAATACCTTTTACCTACACTTTCCCCATGACGCTTTATGCCATTGATAACCAAAAAAATTATCAATCACTATTTTAAATGTACTCAAATATTGAGCTTCCACAACCCTCTGGAGTAGAGAAATCCAAAGATTTAACCCCTCTAAGAAAACAAAATTGCCTCCTCTCCAAATGACATCCCTCTTATTTTTGAATTGTGCTCCCTAATTCTCCCTAACCGAGGGAAACATCTTATCTGTACCCTCCCTGTCTATCCAAATGAGATCACACCTCATTGTTTGAAACTTGGGAGAACACAGGTCCAGCTTGCCCAATTTCTCTTCACAGGACAGTCCGACCATCCCAGGAGCAAGTCTGGAGAACATTTATCGCAGTCCCTCTATGGCAATCGTCTCTTTCCCAAGCTAAGGAGACCAAAACTGCATACAGTACTCCAGGTGCAGTCTAACCAAGCTCCTGTATGATTAAAGCAAGACCTCACTACTCCTAAAGTCAAATCCTCTTGCACTAAATGCTAACATTCCATCAGCCTTCCTAACTGCTGGCTGCACCTGCATATTGGCCTTCAGTGACTTACTGACAAGGAACCTAGGTCCCTTTATACATCGACATTTTCCAACCTTTATGGCTGAAGAAATACTCTGCGCAGCTGGTTTTCTTACCAAAATGGATAACCTCACATTTTTTGACAGGATACTCCACCTGTCATGCTCTTGTCCAATCTCTAATCCAGTCCAAACCCCCCTGAAAACATTTTACATCTTCCTCACAACTTGCTTTGTCGAATATCTATCATTACTACATTGGCCTGTGATGACTTGCTGTGTTGATTTTCTGGAGTTTGCAGCTAGGCCTGCAACCACCATGAGTTGGCACACAGTAAAATATGACTGTCCTAACCCTATCTGGAGGGTGTGCAGGGGAATCCTGAGGGCAGGCTGAAGGGTCAGAAAAATATAGTTTACTTTTCTCACCTTTTCACAAATCAGAAAACCCTGATCTTGGATACCCAACCTGCAGGTGCACATCAGACAGGACCGACATTTTGCCTACGTTTCTGCACCTTTTGCTGGTACTGGTCTCCAGTTCCGGTGGGCACTGGATGTGCCCCAGATATAGAAAACAGCAGCGCTCCTGTGTCTGGATTGGCATTCAGCACACATCCCCTTCAGTGACAATGTTCCGAAACAGTGCGAGGGAAAGTTAAAAATCACACAACTCCAGGTTATCATCCAACAGGTTTATTTGGAAGTACAAGTTTTTGGAGCACCTTTCCTTCAGCAGCTTGACAAGCTGGTCCAATAGAGTCAGAGGGAACTTGTATTTATTTCAGAAATTGCTGGAAAAGCTCAGCAGGTCTGGCAGCATCTGTGGAGAGAAATCAGAATTAACGTTTCGGAGAAAGTGATCCTTCCTCAGAAGGATTGGTGCTGGGTCCGCTGTTGCTCATTTGGAAAATGATTCTGAGGAAGGGTCATATGACCCCAAAGGTTGACACTGATTTCTCTCCAAAGATGCTGAGCTTTTCCAGCAATTTCTGTTTTTATTTCTGATTTACAGCATCCGGAGTTCTTTCGGTTTTTGCTTGTATTCATTTGGTCCTCGGGGCAGCACAGCATGCATCACAATCAATCACTTATTTTGAAGTGCAGCCACTATTGTTACCTAAGTTAGCAAATATTGAGACCTAACAAATAAAAATCTGATGAGCTCACTTATCGTAAGTGTTGCCTCCCACTTCACTGTCTCCACCCTCCCCTCTACCAGAGCTATTGCTGAGTACAAAAACCCACACTACAGACACTGTGGAAGGTAACTACAGTTAGTTAAAATCGCTCTCAGGTACATTTGTTTTTATGCAACATGGGTGTTATGTCATGGTCTGGTGCCATCATAACCTGGTCTCGCAAAACACTGTATCAGAAAGCAAAGGATGTCACATTGTGCAATGATTCCAAACAAAGAAGAGTCAATTTTTGCTGTCTCTTGTGTTATGAAGATGTGGGTGTACTGTATCTTAAGAGAGATAAAAGCTAGCAGAACTACCTGACACAGCACCAAATGTTCTAAACAAGATATAATGTAACATCTGGTTGAACAACTCGATTAGCTGGTTGTCTGGAAATGATAAAACAAGTTCGAATTAGGCTAATAAGTTTAAATTATATCCTGAAAAATACCAAACTCCAATCAAGTTTGAATTTAGTATATTGACAATCTTAAAAGCCAATCACACCATCCGATGATATAGGGATATAAGACATGGCAACAATGAACAGTTGGGAGGAGAATTGCCAAGCGACTAGCATCTGCAGACTGCCCAGAAAAATAGCTCTCTTAAAGGTACATTTATCGGTCAATAACCTGTGAAAGAGAAATCCCTAAGAAGAAAAGAAGACTGAGGAAGATAGAAGAGAAAATTTGACATCTGGCTGGTTTTGAAAAAAAAAAAGTTTTTGGTAAATGTTAATTGGGGGTTTTATCAGACTAGTATTATGGAAGGGAAGGTAAAAGATAGGTTAGAGGAAGGAGTTGTAAATAGTTGTTAGTTAATTATTCTCTGTTATAATTTAAGAAATAAAGTTGTTAATTTTTACTCTAAATAGTTCTTGGCCTCTTGAATTTTCACAGATTACTGCACAGGATAAATCTTTTCTGTGTTGCAGGTTTAAATTAAGCAGGAGGGTTTATGCCATGTTATAATACTTGCCCTACAATGTGGATACAATGGCTTAAAAAATGGGGGGCATTGTGATATCACCCTGTAAATAATACAAACAGTGCACGCTGGAGAGATTCAATGGGTCTGGCAGCATCTGTGAAGACAGAAACAGAGTTAACATTTGGAGTTCAATGAACCTGCATCGGACCTCATCCAATTCCGAAGAAATATAATTCAACTCAAACTGCTAACCCCCTTTTCTTTCTCCACTAATGCTGCCATATCTGCTGACTTTCTGCAGTACCTTGATTTTAAATCTCAGATTTTCCACATCCGCAGCATTTTGCTTTGATTCAAATTATTTTCCATTATAAAAGGTGTCAAAAAAAAATGTAATAAACCAAGAAGATGAGGGCAGTGTGGTTGACGTTGTCTCTGTGGACTTTGGTAAGGCCTTTAACAAGGTTCCACGTGGTAGACTGGTTTTAAGGTCAGATCACATGCTAGCCAATTGGATACAAAATTGGCTTAGCAATAGGAAACAGAGGGCGATGGTAGGAGATTGTTATTCAGACTGGAGGCCTGTGACCAGCAATGTGCTGCAAAGATCAGTGCCAGGTCGACTTTTCATCACTTATACTTACAAAACATTTTATATAAGAATATAGAAGATATGATGGTAAGTTTGTGGATGACACCAAAATCGGTGGTATAGGTGGACAGTGAAGAAAGCTAAGAGTATAACTTGATCTTGACCAACAGGGTCAGTGGGCTGAGGAATGACAGATGGAGTTTCATTCAGATATATGGTAAGACAAACTAGTGCGGCATGGTGGCTCAGTGGTTAGCACTGCTGCCTCACGGGACCCAGGTTCGATTCCAGCCTTGGGCAACTGTCTGTGTGGAGTTTGCACATTCTCCCTGTGTCCTCCAGGTGCTCCGGTTTCCTCCCACAATCCAAACAAAAATGTGCAGGTTAGGTGAATTGACCATGCTAAATTGCCTATAGTGTGAGGTGCATTAGTCAGGGGTAAATATGGGGAATGGGTCTGGGTGAGTCACTCTTTGGCAGGTCAGTGTGGACTTGTTGGGCCAAAGGGCCTGTTTCCATTCTGTAGGCAATCTAATCTAATCAAACCATGGCAGACCTGGGAAGTGTTGTCAAACAAAGAGACAAGCGGGTGCAGACTCATAGTTCCTTGAAAGTGGCATCACAGGTAGACAAGATGATGGCGAAGGCACTTGGCACGCTTATCTTCATTGGTCAGAGCACTGAGTATAGGAGTTGAGACATTATATTACAGCTGTACAAGGCTACTTTTGGAGTACCGCATGCAATTCTGGTCGCCCTGTGATTGGAAGGATGTTATTAAACTGGAAAGGTGCAAAAAGATTTACAAGGATGTTACTGAGACTGAAAGGTTTGAGTTATAAGGAAAGGCTGGATAGAACATGGAACGCAGAACGTTACAGCGCAGTACAGGCCCATCAGCCCTCTATGTTGCGTTAACCTGAGAAAACAAACTGATACCCATGTAACCTACTCCATTCCATTATTATCCATATGTATGTCCAATGACCACTTGGGACATTTTTTCCTGCAGCGTAGGAGGCTGAGGGGTGACCTTTACAGAAGTTTATAAAATCATGAGGGGTAGAGATAAGTTGAATCACCAAGGTCTTTTCCCCAGGGTAGGGGACTCCAAATCTGGAGGACATAGGTTTAAGGTGAGAGGGGAAAGATTTAAAAGGGATCAAGAGGCAACTTTTTTCACACAGAGGGTGGTGTGTACATGGAATGAGCTGCCAGATGAAGTGGCAGACGCGGCCACAATTACAACATTAAAAAACCATTTGGACAGATACTTGGATCAAAAAGATTTAGAGGGATATGGGCCAAACGCAGGCAAATAGGACTAGTTCAGTTTAGGAAACCTGGTCAGCATGAATGAGTTGGGCCGAAGGGTCTGTTTCCGTGCTGTATGACTCTAAATGATAGGCACATTTTAAAATTGAGGTTGGAGTCTTATAATGTAAAAATGACCCCAATAGCTTATTAGGAACTGGGCAGTTCAGGCTACAGTTCCTTGGATAATGGAAACAAAGTTGCTCCCAAAAGGGAGATGTTGAGTTATTTCTTTGGTGAGCAGATTGTCAGGTTTTTAACATGGCGAGCAACCACACGTTTAAAGTGACTGAGGAAAAATCT
This sequence comes from Chiloscyllium plagiosum, assembly GCF_037043375.1. NCBI lineage: Eukaryota > Metazoa > Chordata > Chondrichthyes > Orectolobiformes > Hemiscylliidae > Chiloscyllium > Chiloscyllium plagiosum. The sequence goes on from NW_028270140.1 coordinate 131,332,678, forward strand.
CAATTGCAGCAGGCTTTGCAGGAATTAAACATCAAGTGCAAGGTGCAAATGTTAACTTTGATCTAATTTCAAAACAGTGAAATGCTTCCAGTTAATAAATTCTGATTCAGAAGGTTAATATTTGCCTTGCTTGCTGCAGAAGTCAATATAGGAACTCCAAGTACAATCTGGCAAAGCACAAAATGAACAAACGAAAAAGTCAAAATGTCGGACACAAGTTCAGCCAAGAGACTAAAAAGTGTGACTTATTAAAAGTGACAAGAACCAGATAACATAAGCTAAAAGGAACTGGCTCAAAGGTGGCGGTGGAGGGTTGTTTTTCAGACTGGAGGCCTGTGACCAGTGGAGTGCCACAAGGATCGGTGCTGGGTCCTCTACTTTTTGTCATTTACATAAGTGATTTGGATGCGAGCATAAGAGGTACAGTTAGTAAGTTTGCAGATGACATCAAAATTGGAGGTGTAGTGGACAGCGAAGAGGGTTACCTCAGATTACAACAGGATCTTGACCAGATGGGCCAACGGGCTGAGTAGTGACAAACGGATAATTCAGAGAAATGTGAGTTGCTGCATTTTGGGAAAGCAAATCTTAGCAGGACTTATACACTTAATGGTAAGGTCCTAGGGACTTGCCTTCTCTGAGGATTTAACTCAGGACCTTCATATTATGCGACTGACACGCTGCCTACTGGGGGATAGGATAAATAGGTAAAGTCTTTTCCCTGGGGTGAGAGGGGAAGATATTAAAGAGACCTACGGGGCAACTTTTTCACACAGAGGGTGGTACGTACATGGAATGAGCTGCCAGTGGAAGTGGTGGAGGCTGGTACAATTGCAAGAGACCTTGGAGTGCAGGTTCATAGCTCCTTGAGAGTGGAGTCAGAGGTAGATAGGATAGTGAAGAAGGCATTTGGTATGCTTTCCTTTATTGATCAGAGTATTGAGTACAGGAGTTGGGAAGTCATGTTGCAGCTGTACAGGACATTGGTTAGGCCACTGTTGGAGTATTACGTGCAATTCTGGTCTCCTTCCTATCGGAAGGATGTTGTGAAACTTGAAATGGTTCAGAAAAGATTTACAAGGATGTTGCCAGGGTTGGACGATTTGAACTACCAGGAGAGGCTGAACAAGCTGGAGCTGTTTTCCCTGGAGCGTCGGAGGGTGAGGGGTGACCTTATAGAGGTTTACAAAATTATGAGGGGCATGATTAGATTAGATTCCATACAGCGTGGAAACAGGCCCTTTGGCCCATACCGACCCTCTGAACAGTAACCCACCCAGACCCATCTCCCTCTGACTAATACACCTAACATTATGGGCAATTTAGCATGGCCAATTCACCTGACCTGCACATCTTTGGATTGTGGGAGGAAACCAGAGCACCCGGAGGAAACTCACGCAGACACGGGGAGAATGTGCAAATTCCACACAGACAATTTCTTAAGGTTGGAATCGAGCCTGGGACCCCAGTGCTGTGAGGCAACAGTGCTAACCACTGAGCCACCATGCCATCTCAAAAATCGCTAGGCGGCGAACAGCCACAAACTTGCCTTCTCTGAGGATTTAACTCAGGACCTTCATATTATGCGACTGACACACTGCCTACTGGGGGATAGGATAAATAGGCAAAGTCTTTTCCCTGGGGTGAGAGGGGAAGATATTAAAGAGACCTACGGGGCAACTTTTTCACACAGAGGGTGGTACGTACATGGAATGAGCTGCCAGTGGAAGTGGTGGAGGCTGGTACAATTGCAAGAGGCATTTGGATAGGTATATGAATAGGAAGGGTTTGGAGGGATATGGGTTGGGTGCTGGCAGGTGGGACGAGACTGGGTTGGGATATCTGGTAGGCATGGACGGGTTAGACCGAAGGGTTCTGTTTCCATGCTGTACATCTCTATGACTCTATGTGATGAAGGCAGTTACAATTACAAAATTTAAAAGGATACATGAATAGGAAGGGTTTAGAGGGACATGTGCCAAATGGGACTAGATTAACTTAGGATGTCTGGTCAGCATGGATGAGTTGGACTGAAAGGCCTGTTTCCATGCTGTACATCTCTATGACTCTAATAAAAAAAAATTAGAATTTAGAGTCTAACAATGGCCATGAATCCATTGGCGGAAAAACCCATCTCGCTCTGTCATAAAGCTAGTCTCTTTTTTTTTCTAAAAGCTGTTCCTTGGCTCAAGAAGACTCTGTCTTCGATTTTATTTTTCAGAGGGGTAATAAACCATGTAGATTTGCTCACTGAGCTGGAAGGTTCATTTCCAGATGTTTCATCACCCTACTAGGTAACGTCTTCAGTGGGCCTCCGGGCGAAGCGCTGCTGATAATTCCTGTTTTCTATTTATATGTTTGTGATTCTTTGGGTTGGTGATGTCATTTCCTATGGTTATGTCATTTCTTGTTCTGTTTCTCAGGGGGTGGTAGATGGGGTCTAACTCGATGTGTTTGTTGATAGAGTTCCAGGTAATTTTCACTGTACACTTACTGAAACAAATTGCAAAGTTATGGTCTGAGCTGCCTGCTTAAGAATGTTTTGAGTGGTCTAGCTTAGTCCATAACAGCTCACTGGTGTGCTTTAGGGAAGGTAACTGAAATCCTTACCTGGTCTGGCCTACATGTCACTCCAGACCCATAGCCATATGATTGACTCTTAACTGCCCTCTGGGCAATTACAGCAATAAATGCTGGCCTGGCCAGCAACACCCTCAGCTCGTGAATGAATTTTTAAAAATTAGATGTTCTTCCTGCCACCAAGTTCACCACCAGACACTGCTACCAGGCCAAGATATTTTCAATCAAACACAAACTGAGGTTTTGGTGCAGTTCCGTGTCAGTTATCCAGTTAGCAATTCAAATATAGGGTCTGATAACTGGAACATCTAAGAAGCTGAAACTATCTGAGGTTGTGTGCAAATTAGGCATCTCCTCACAAGATGGCTTGCATTATTAGCTCCCACTACACTTGAACAGCACTGTATGTTCAAGGTCTTTCCTGTGAATATACGTGTGTGTTTGATTGCACAGCTGTCACGTATTTATTTGTCTGTCTTTTGTATTTTTAGTCACCAACTCCATCTGTCTCCCTGGCAAATGCCTCTGCACTCACTGGATCCGGATGGAGCAACACTTCAATTTTAAAATTTTCAACCCTATTCCTAAATCCTTCACCGTCTCTGTAACCTCCTCCACCCAAAAATCCCTATGAGTTCCTCCAATTTTAGCTGATTCTGGATTTTAATTGCTCTACCAATGACGGCAGTTGCCGCAGTTGCCTGGACCGTGAGCTCTGAACTTCCCTCCAACTTTCTTCCCTCCTTTAAAATGTTCCATAAAACCTCCTTTTCATTTACTCTAATGTCCCCTAATGTGTTGAATTTTGATTAATAATCTTCCTGAGAAGGATGGCAGGTTTTTAAATTATATTCAAGATGCTATATAAATGAGAACTGTTGCCATCTAAATCAATAAGCTCAACATTATATAGCTCTTTGCTAGGATCTTTTGTTACATAATGGCGGAAGTGCTGTCTCTGGCCCAGAGGTCTGGGTTCAAGTCTCACCTGTCACAGAGGTGTGTTTTAACATCTTAACAGGTTGATTACAAATTTTATTTTTTGGCGACTTGCTTTTGTACTCAATGTCTTTTTTACATACGCTTCCATTGGCTGCAGGAAGATTGATGCCAATTCTAGCAGAGTCTTATCTGTGCAGGGAAGATTAGGTTGTGAGAGGTGTTTGAAAGCAGACTGATGTTAAACAAGGCAATGAAATCTCCTGCCTGTGCTGCAATGTAGCCACAAATGCAGCAGAAGCCCTCAATTATGTTCTGCTTTGAGTGAAATTATGGTGGCCTAGGTGGGGGTGACTCTGAGAAAATCCCCTTAACCAATTTAAAAGATAGGTAAAAACCTCTATTCCTGATGAAGGGCTTTTGTCCGAAACGTCGATTTTCTAGCTCCTCAGATGCTGCCTGTCCTGCTGTGCTTTTCCAGCACCACTCTAATCTGGACTCAATTTAAAAGACAGCCAAGCTTTAGGCCTATCTGTATAAGTTATCAGCTGCTCTCCATCTGAAAGCAGTTCTCACCATCTGAAAGCAGATGCACTCTCTCTCGACTTGGCAGGTAAAACTCTGAGGTATTTGCATTATATACAAGCCATAATAAAAATGAACCTTGATGTTTGCCATCTCCAGAACAGCTGGGCTCAGGCCAGTATTCCAGACCAGGCTTGAGAGCTTCAGCCTTTCATACTGTAAAGCTGCTGCTCTGTCCCCCATTCTGCCTTGGAACACATTCTCAATCAAAAGGGGAAATTTCATATCTTGAAATAATTCATATTTGAGTGCCTCAAATCATTTTAAGTATCTAGACTCGGCTTTTGACTGCTCTTGTTGCCATCATACTTACATGGCTAGTCCAGTTGAGTTTCCAGTCACTGGTAACCCCCAAGATTTGAGAGTGGGGCACTCAGTGATGACAACACAATTGACTGTCAAGGGACAATAGGGACTGTCAAGGGACAATTCTCTCTCAAAGGTGATGGACATTCCCTGGTACTTTGTTGGCATGAATGTTACTTTTCACTTGTCTGTCCAAACCCGGAGGTTATCCACGTCTGGCTGTATGTGAATAGTGGTTGATTCAGTATCTGAGGGGTTATCAATGCTGCTTAACATTGTGCAATCAGCAGTGAGCATCCTACTTCTGACTTTGCTATGGAGGAGAGTTTATTGATTAAGATGGTTGAGCCAAGGACACTACTATGAGAAACTCTTGCTGCGATGTCCTGGAATTGAGTGAGATTGTTGTTCTCTAACAACTGTAACCATCTTTCTTTCTGCCATATATGACTCCAAATAGTGGAGAGATTTTCCCCTGATTCCAATTGACTGCGGCTTTGCTAGGGCTCCTTGATGTTACAGTCAGTCAAATGCTGCCTTGATGTCAACAGCCGTCATTCTCAGCACACCTCAGGAGTTCAGTTCTCTTGTTCATATTGATACTGAGGTTGTAATGAGGTCAGAAACTGCAGGACCCTGGAGGGAATCAAATTGACAGTCAGTGTATTTCAAGTGTCTCTTGACAGCACTGACAATAGCCACCCCACCGCCATCATTAATAGGTTAGGGACCAGCATTCTGGCAGGCAGGTTTGCTACTGCAACACAGCTACGTTTAAACTAAGTAGCGGGGGGGAGGGGACAAACTGGATGTTTAAAAAGGAAATTGGAGGGAAAGTTAGAACAAGGGAAGTCAAGAAAGACAACTGTATCAATGAGGCAGAAAACTCCGAAAGGGATCATGCTGTAAGGTTGAGTAAAATAGGAGTTGATGGGAAGGGTGAGGGCAGTAACAAATTAAAACTACTATACATGAATGCACGAAGCATGAGAAATAAGATAGATGAGCTTGAGGCTCTTCTGCAAATTGGCAGATACGATATTGTGGGGATAACTGAGACGTGGCTTCAAGTAGACAGGGTCTGGGAAATGAATATTCAAGGCGACACGTGCTATCGTAAGGACAGATTGACGGGCAGAGGGGGTGGGGTGGCCATGTTGGTAAGGGATGATATTCAGTCCCTTGTGCGGGGGGACCTAGAATCAGGGGATGTAGAGTCAGTGTGGATAGAGCTGAGAAATACTAAGGGTAAAAAGACCCTCTTGGGAGTTATCTACAGGTCCCCAAACAGTAGTCTGGAAGTCGGATGCAAGTTAAATCAGGAGCTGAAATTGGCCTGTCGCAAAGATGTTACTCCAGTTGTTATGGGGGATTTCAACATGCAGGTAGACTGGGAGAATCAGGATGGTATTGGACCTCAAGAAAGAGACTTTGTGGAGTGCCTCAGAGATGAATTCTTAGAACAGCTGGTGCTGGAGCCGACCAGAGAGAAGGCAATTCTGGATCTGGTATTGTGCAACGAACCAGAATTGGTCAGGGACCTCGAAGTGAAGGAGCCATTGGGAAGTAGTGACCATAATACAATAAGCTTCAATCTGCAATTTGAGAGAGAGAGGGTACAATCGGAAGTGACAATATTTCTGTTGAATAAAGGGAACTATGGAGCTATGAGGGAGGAGCTGGCCAAAGTTCAATGGTGCAATACCTTCGCAGGGATGACAGTGGAGGAACAATGGCGGATATTTCTGTGTATAATGCAGAAGTTGCAGGATCAGTTCATTCCAAAAAGGAAGAAAGATCCTAGGAGGAGACATGGGTGGCCGTGGCTGACGAGGGAAGTTAAGAAACATATAAAGTTAAAAGAGAAAAAGTGGGAAAGGTAAGTGGGAAAACAGAGGACTGGGAAGCTTTTAAAGATCAACAGAGGATTACTAAGAAGGAAATACGCAGAGAAAAAATGAGGTACGAAGGTAAACTGGCCAATAATATAAAGGAGGATAGTAAAAGTTTTTTTAGGTATGTGAAAGGAAAAAAAATGGTTAGGACTAAAATTGGGCCCTTGAAGACAGAAACAGGGGAATATATTACGGGGAACAAAGAAATGGCAGAAGAATTGAATTGGTACTTCAGATCTGTGTTCACTGGGGAAGACACAAGCAATCTCCCTGAGGTAGCAGTGGCTGAAGGACCTGAACTTAAGGGAATTTATATTTGCCAGGAATTGGTGTTGGAGAGACTGTTAGGTCTGAAGGCTGATAAGTCCCCGGGGCCTGATGGTCTACATCACATGGTACTGAAGGAGGTGGCTCGAGAAATCATGGATGCGTTGGTGATTATTTTCCAGAGTTCGATTGATTCGGGATCAGTTCCTGCGGATTGGAGGTTGGCTAATGTTATACCACTTTTCAAGAAAGGTGGGAGAGAGAAAGCAGGAAAGCAGGAAAGCAGGAAACTGATGGTCTACCTCCAGAACTGAGGTAGACCATCAGTTAGTCTGACCTCAGTGGTGGGAAAGATGCTGGAGTCTATTATAAAGGATGAAATTATGACACATCTGGATAGTAGTAACAGGATAGGTCAGAGTCAGCATGGATTTATGAAGGGGAAACCATGCTTGACTAATCTTCTGGAATTCTTTGAGGATGTAACTCTGAAGATGGACGAGGGAGATCCAGTAGATGTAGTGTACCTGGACTTTCAGAAAGCTTTCGATAAAGTCCCACATAGGAGGTTAGTAAGCAAAATTAGGGCACATGGTATTGGGGGCAAAGTACTAACTTGAATTGAAAGTTGGTTGGCTGATAGGAAACAAAGAGTAGTGATAAACGGCTCCCTTTCGGAATGGCAGGCAGTGACCAGTGGGGTACCGCAGGGATCAGTACTGGGACCGCAGCTTTTTACAATATATGTTAATGATATAGAAGATGGTATTAGTAATAACATTAGCAAATTTGCTGATGATACTAAGCTGGGTGGCAAGGTGAAATTTGATGAGGATGTTAGGAGATTACAGGGTGACCTGGACAAGTTAAGTGAGTGGTCAGATGCATGGCAGATGCAGTTTAATGTGGATAAATGTATGGTTATCCACTTTGGTGGCAAGAACAGGAAGGCAGATTACTACCTAAATGGAATCAATTTAAGTAAGGGGGCAGTACAGAGAGATCTGGGTGTTCTTGTACACCAGTCAATGAAGGCAAGCATGCAGGTACAGCAGGTAGTGAAGAAGGCTAATAGCATGCTGGCCTTCATAACAAGAGGGATTGAGTATAGAAGCAAGAGGTTCTTCTGCAGCTGTACAGGGCCCTGGTGAGACCACACCTAGAGTACTGTGTGCAGTTCTGGTCTCCAAATTTGAGGAAAGACATTCTGGCTATTGAGGGTGTGCAGCATAGGTTCACGAGGTCAAATCCTTACACTGAAAGACTGGAGCGACTGGGCTTGTATACCCTTGAGTTTAGAAGACTGAGAGGGGATCTGATTGAGACATATAAGATTATTAAAGGATTGGACACTCTGGAGGCAGGAAACATGTTTCCGCTGATGGGTGAGTGCCGAACCAGAGGACACAGCTTAAAAATACGGGTAGACCATTTAGGACAGAGATGGGGTGAAACTTCTTCACCCAGAGAGTGGTGGCTGTGTGGAATGCTCTGCCCCAGAGGGCAGTGGAGGCCCAGTCTCTGGATTCATTTAAGAAAGAGTTGGATAGAGCTCTCAAGGATTGTGGAATCAAGGGTTATGGAGATAAGGCAGGAACAGGATACTGATTAAGGATGATCAGCCATGATCATATTGAATGGTGGTGCAGGCTCGAAGGGCAGAATGGCCTACTCCTGCACCTATTGTCTATTGTCTATTATCATTTTCCTGATGATTGAGAGAAGACTGATAGTGTAGTACTTGGCCCGGCTGGACTTGTCCTGCTTCTTCTGCATAGGATATAGTGGGCAATTTTCCATATGGTCAGGGAGACAGCAGTGCTGCAGCTTTGCTGAAAAAAGATGGACCAGGGACATTGCTATTTCTGAAGCACGAGGCTTCAATTCTCTTCCTGGAATGCGGTCAAGGCCCGTAAGCTTTACAGCATCTTGCTTCTTCAACCATTTCCTAATATCATGTGGTGTGAATCGAATTGGCTGAAGACTAGCATTTTGTGATGTAGCGTCGGATAGACAAGGCTGAAAGGAGTCATCCACTCGGCACACCTTGCTGTCAATAGTACATCATGCTTCAGTCATGTCTTTTGCACTGATGCACTGGGCTCCACCAGCTTTGAAGGTGGGGATAGTTGTGGAGCGTCCTCTTCCTCATTGTTTGTCATTCATCGCATCGAGGGTTGGATGTGGCAGGACTGTAGAGTTTAGATCTGACCTACTGGTTGTATTTTATTTAGTCCTCATATGTGCATGTCGCCCTCCACCATTTGGTGTGAAAATCATCCTGTGATGTAGCCTCAAAAGGTGGACGACTCATTTTTAGGTCTGACTGATGCTGCCAATGCCTCAAGAAGATTCTGCTCATTATTCTTGACTTGTAGCTTATTGAACTTATCCAGAGACAGTACTGCCACAAGTATTGGAAGCCAGTGTCAAATGGAAACATTTGTAAATTCGCATGAACGTGTAAATTATTTAAAACTTACTTATTCAAGAAAACCTGTGCTACGGTGATCTTATCTGTGACTCTTGATTCATTGCCAGCCACTGACTACATGTAAATATTACCCTTTGGTGAGATATTTCTTATTGGAGCAGTACAGTAACGCATATTTCTGAAGTTGTTGCTTAATCCATCCTTCCAATTACAGTACAACTAAAGAATTTTTATAGCCACTGTTTATTCAGTAAGCACGTACATATTAACAGACAAGAAGAAGACTGTTTTATTGTTTAATTGGTACACTGTAACATGGAAGACCGGGTGAATATGGCTACAAGACATTTAAAGATAAATGATCCTGCCAACTAACTTCACACATTCATTACATTGCTAACAATCTGATAATCTGTGCAACAATTACATTGATATACATATTTAAACCTCATACTACCATCCAGATACACAGACTTTCTACCAGCCATTAATCAATGAGCTCTGCTGAAATTTGCCATACCAGCAATGAAGATCACAGAATGTTCATCACAAGTTAAGTGTAAATTCAATATCCATGATTTTTAATACTGGTTTTGCTGGGAAAATGGCTTCATCCACAACATTCCCCAGCACTCAAAGATGAATTAAAGAGCATGGCCACCTTATACAGATTGTGCCTGTTTAAAACCCTTCTGGAAGTTTCCTCAAATTGACTCCCTTTTGTTGGTGCATTTTAGATGCCATTACTTCATGTCATTTAATTTAGTAAGGAATTAAACAGTGCACATCAATTAAACTAGCAAATAATTTCAACTGGCTTTCAGTAACTAGGAACTCTTATTAAAAATGTATTTTTGGGGTATTACTCATGAGGCTAACCCCATTTCAGATAATGTGATCAATACAATTTTTGGAGGTTTGTCACAGTGAGGCCTAGTGGGTTTTGTTACAAATCTCATTTCATTAACTATCTACCACGCCTCTATGGCAGCCCTCTTGTCCAATTCTAGCCCCATCTTATGATGTACCGTTCCTGGAAAAATTGGCTGTTCACCAGATAGCTGGAATTGACCTGCATCCCTTCCGCCAATGCCATTTTTCGAAGACCCTTGTGCTCCCAGAAAACACTGCCAGTCTGGGGCTGCCCTGCACAGTTCCTGATATTTGGCCTGCTTTCGGCCAACAAGGAGAAACTGATGCAACTTTTCACACAAAGGGACCTGGCGGTGCTGCTGGGCAGATGAGATGTCCTCTTCCCCATGGACTAGCAGTGGAGGACATGACACCAGACCATGCCAGCCTGGCCCCAGGTTGCCACCCAGCCAATGAAGTACAGGAATACACACTGTTGGAAGAAGGTCAATGTGCTTCTTCACTCTGCTAGTGTAAATGCCACCATCTTCTCTCTGAAACCTCTCACTCTACTACTGCACCCACCTCCCACTGAGGCTCACGCCCTGCCATGCTCAATAATGCATCCAAAATCTGCCCTCACCCGCTCTCATCCACTCCAATCTCTGACACTTCTTCCCATGTATGCCCTCTGCACTGCTGACTCTCACTTGCACAGATCACCTCTCCACCGGCACCAGAAGTAACAGCTGAGCCAGCCATCTTCATCTGACTCTCATTCCAGGATGAAAACAACCTACCATTTGTTGTGTGGGTCTACCAACAGCACACGGACTGCAGCAGTTCAAGGAGGTGGCTTCTTAAGGGAAACTAGGGATAGATAACAAGTGCTGGCCAGCTCCCCCTCAACACAGCTGACAAATTCATTTCAAAAAATGTCAAGAAGGGTGGTGTGCTACTCAACATTTGGCTCCACACTTCTTTTATTATGGCTCTGACCACCCTGAGCAGCTCGCTGGACTGTATTAGAAGCTTGACTCACTGTGCCAGGACTAAGCGAAGGCTACCTCCCTAAACTTAATTAAGGCCTGCTAGCACCCATGACAAACCTTCTATCTTTGTGTTTGCGCTATACAGCAAGGCAAGACTGCAGGAATATTAGGTCAGACAGCATCCAGGGAACAGGAGAATCGACGTTTCGGGCATAAGCCCTTCTTCAGGATTCCTGAAGAAGGGCTTATGCCCGAAACATCGATTCTCCTGTTCCCTGGATGCTGTCTGACCTGCTGCGCTTTTCCAGCAACACATTTCTAGCTCTGATCTCCAGCATCTGCAGACCTCACTTTCTCCTGCAGGAATATTAGCCTGGTTTTCCTGGCTGAGGGGACAAAGTGCAAAATGGCAAGGCAATGCAAGGCAGTTATGCTATTAGCATCCAGGTAGGTCACAGAGTGGCTGAGTGCTGTGACAGTGAGTGAACAGGTAGGAGATACAGCCTAATGCAGTCCATCAGCTGGGTGCATTTTATTGAATGCACTGTGTCCTTGCTGCAGCAATACAATGGTAGCTGCCAGTGCAACCCAAAGTGCAGCATTGAAATGCAGAATTGAACCAAAGTGGATTGCAGATGTGGCACGAGGATTTATAAAGGCTGGAAGGTGTCAGCTGCCAATATTCTTGAATGTGGGGTATACAAAGCCACTGCCCTCAGAGATGTATGTGCCCAGTATTCAATATGGAATGACTTTCCTCGCCTGAAGTTGCTAAGTATTCTTGCTGTGCAGCTTGTTTGGTGCATTGAAGACAGGAAGTTGATTGTAAATTTGTATTATTAATAAGGTACTTCATAAGCTCTAACCCCCTATAATTGGGAAGTTACTGCCTAGTGAGAAACTTGCCTTACTGCTCAGCAGAAGCTTAAAAGATGCAGCAAGATGCTCCACAACATCAAGGCAGGCCTCACTGGACTTCGTGTGGGATTCTGCCACAAATCTCACCACTGCCAGCATCAATCACACCCCTGTAACCATCCATCCCATGTTGCCATTCTTAATTGTATCATGAGAACTTTTCAATGCAGAGAAATGGCAATTACATCCTGTTACACAAAACAATTATGCTGGTTCGTGAAAATGTTTCCCCTCTTTGGATTCAAAAGGATGTGGGCATTGCTGGCGAGACCAACATTTATTGTTTGTTCTTATTTGCCCTTGGGATGTGGCTTGTGAGACCATTTCAGAAGCACTAAGATTGAATTGTTATGGGTCTGAAGCCACACACAAGACAGCAGATTTCCTCCCTAAAGGCCATTATTAAACCAGATGGGTTTCAATACCAATCCAGTAGCCTCAAGATCACCATTCATGAAAATAGCTTTGATCATCCATTTGTCTGCATGAGGTTAGAATATGTGTCGGTACAGTATGCAATCGATGGGGAGAGAGTATCACATCAAGCATAACCTCACTGGCACCCAAACACTTTACACCATTAGTCACTGAGGAGCAGAAACCCAGGTTGACCAGTGCATTTGTCAACTATATTACCATAGGGATTTCAGTATAGTTGTTCTTGTCAGAGTAAGGCAGGCTGATATACTAGAGATGTGGTCAAAAACTACAACCTCCCATGCCCCCCACATCACAGGCTCCCATCTCTACACGTCAAGGCATATATATTTGTAACTTCGTCCGCAGGTGTAACAGGAGTGATAATTGGCATTTTGTTGTGCATGCACAGAAAATTAAAATGAAGAGATATGTAAAATGGTCTATGGGTTCTTTGTAACGTGTTGCATTTCATGACAAAAAGACAAAATTGCCCCTTTTCAAATGGGTTCTCACTTGGTTGAACAACACCACCACATGACAGAGGATTTCATGACACTTTACTCGAAGAACACTAATATTCTTGTTGTGCTACATCTTTTATGAAAAATGTACACCAACATTCATATCCAAAGTATTAGATTGCTGTGCCACATTTCACGCTGCTGTGCTTCCAATGAGAACCTAAGTAGTCGTCTTTCTGAGGAGTAAAATGTTGACAAACAAAATGCCATGGGCCCCAGTACAGATGTGGAAATGGGGAGGGTGCGGAGTTGGGCAAGGGGAGAGATGTGGCTAAGAGCAACTATGTTAGGGGCATGGACCTCAGTTGAATTTGAACTGGTGAATACAGGAATCCAATCGGTGAGCATCAAATTGTCTAGTGGTTAATATAAGCCTGAGACAGCTGAAAAAGGAGGAGGGGAAGCCCATTCAAAATCTCCCTCGTGCAGAGCAGTGTCCTGGTAAGAGAGCTGACTGACTGTAACTGAATGCAGTTTCAAGCGACAGCTGCTCAGTCGGGGTTGCACTGCAAGCTTCCTGCTATAATCTGAACAGTGTGAATCAAGATAATGAGGAAATATTATCAGTCATGTGAGGCTTCCCTTTCTTATTTCTAATTTGCCACCTTTCCCCATTATTTATTTATTGGAGCTGCTTGCATCCTTCATCCTGCTGGGAAAGCTGGCCAATGTCACTTATTAATTGACTAACACTTCCATCAGGGCAAGTGCCCCTTCTTCCCATCAACACAGAGTGCCTCAGCAAAGGCAGCCAGCTCAGCTCACAGGTTGCCAGCCAGTTAACGACAGCAGTACATTCAAAAATACTTTGTTGGCCATAATGTACTTAAGGATGCCCTGAGGTGGTAAGAGGCAACACTCATAAACACCAATCCTCTATGATGGCTGAGCAACAACAGAGCTTGTGAAGTGATGGACAGAAGTGGAAGTCAAGCTGCGGGTCATTTGATCAGGAGACTGTGCCATCTTTAACACAAGTCATCTGTGAGACAGAAGTATGGAAAAATCACAGCAAAATAAGGCATTCAACTGTAGGCCATTGCAGCCGAGTGCAAAATTTCTTTTTAGCTATTGTCATTCATTCTGTGAAACCTAAACCCTTGTCTTCTCTTTTAATATCTTTACATCTACAAAGCATCTCTCCTTTTTCAAACATCAAACCTGGCAGAGGTGGGTGGGGGGGCCAGTGTTCCTTATAATAATCTCCAAATTTGTGTTTCTGTGTCGTATAGAGGGAAATGTTATTTCCTATCTATCCTGTCGATCACTTTATTGCTTGAAGTAAATTAGTCACATGATTAGTTAAGTTCCTCCTCTCTGGGGAATGCTGTCCCATTTTGCCCAGCCCCCATCCTAAGTACATGTTGAACGAATCAATGTTGAGTGAGTACATCTTTGCCAATAGGGGAACCTACAACTGAAAGCAATATTTCTCATCTCTTCTACGTCACAACGTCCCTTTGTTCCACCACTGATAGTGGTATTTCTTTCATTCATTCACAGGATGAGGGCCTCACTGGCCAGGCAGCAATTTTTGCCCATCCCTAATTGCCCAGAGGACAATTAAGAGTCAGCCACATTGCTGTTGGTCTGGAGTCACATGTAGACCAGACCAGGTAAGGATGACAATTTCTTTCCTTAGTGGTCATTAGTGAACTAGATGGGTTTTTCCAAAAGTCAGCAATGGATTCATGGTCATCATTAGACTCTTTAATTCTAGATATTTGTTGAATTCAAATTCCACCATCTGCCATAGTGAACCCAGTTCCCAGAACATTATCTGGGTCTCTGGGTTAACAGTCCAGTGATTCCAGTAGGCCATCACCTCCCCATTTTCAAACACCTTGACCTCACTGTCTCCAGAAACCTTCCTAAACTCCAATAAAATTCACCTCCTTGATCACTTTACAAGTATGGTCCATTCATTTTTTAAATTAGGCTTCTGTGAATTACTTGGCATGCATTTTTCTCTATAAATGGCGCTTTAACAATGCAATTTGTGAGGACTGAATTTCTCAAAGACTTCTGTTACCATTGAACAATCAGTAACATTTATCCTTCACAAACCATGGATTACAAGATGAAAAGCTGTTCTGATTGGAGCAACTCATTTCAAATCTCCCGAGAACAAAAAGAAAGCAGACATATCTATGTCATCATTTTGCGTGGTCACAAAATTACAGGAAACCACACAAATTCCAGGCAGATGAATTATTTTCAATGGGAAAGATAATTGCCTTTCCAATACAATGGCCTTTTCATTCGTGGCTGAAAATGAACTCAACTTTGTCTATGTATTTTAACATTTTACCTGCTCCAATAACTCTGTCATACTTACTCCATCTTCATTTTTTCTACCAAAATAACACTCAATTTCACACATAATGGCTTCAATATTAAACGCTCCATAAATGGTTGGGGAGAAGAGGCAAGGTTAGACTCTCAAAAATGTAAGAAGCAACCCTAGTCTAGTCTAAAACATACACCCTTGTGGCCATTTTTAGGAACAAACAATCATATGTGTTAGGAGCAGATGTAGGTCATTGGGCTCCATAATTCAACAAACTCCTGGCTGATATGATCAGTCCACATTCCTGCCTACTCCAAAGACCATCTACCCCTTGCTTATCAAGAATATACCCAGCCCTTCCTTACAAAATTGAGAACCTCCACTTCCATTTCTTTTAAGAAAGAGTTCCAAAGACTTATGACCTTGTTTTTAAACAGTGATTCCTAGTTTTAGATTCAAGAGGAAACATCCACTCCACCTCCACCCTTTCACAATCTCTTAGGAACCTGCATGTTTTAATTAAGTCACCTCTCACCCCTCTAAACACGAGTGGATACAAGCACAGCCTGTCCAGCTTATGCTCATTAATAAACATATCTATTCTATATACCGTTTTAAACAAGTAAATCTTCACTGAACTGTGTCCAATGCATTTACACCTTTTGTTAAATAACAAGACCAATACTGTATACAGTACTCCAGGTGTGGTCTCACCAAAGCTCTGTGTAAGTTAAGCAAATGCAGCCATTTTTGTATGCAACTCCCCTCACAATAAATGATAACATTCTCGTAGCTTGTTTTTATAAATATCTTTATTGAGAAAAAGATTTTGAATTTTTCACAAAATTACTACAAAATAATAGAACAATCTTGCAAAATAACACCAACAACAAACTACTACTCTACACCACAAACAATCTAGGAGGAAAAAAACTCGACATGAACAACAATTCAATAAATAACTAAATCAAAACAAAACGAAACTAAATTAAACTGAGTTGAACCATGGCAAATTACATTAAATTACGTTAAGTTACAACACTCAGCGCAATCCCCCCAAAACTCCCCATCACCGGGAGCATCAGTTGGCATACCCGTATTTGTTCAGAATTCTGCTTCCCAGGGGCCCCCGAGCCACCAGACCCAGCCCTCATGGCTGCACAAAGGTCCCAACCAATATAGCCAATAAGTCCGCATCTATATGGTTCAAAAAGGACCACCACCTCTTATAAAATGAGTTCCGTTTTCTGGTGCACCACACTTGTAAGGAAGTCCAGGCGGATGTGCTCCATAATTAATCTACACCACCCCGAGAGTCCTGGGGATTTTCTGATACTCAGCTCATCAGAATGTTCTTCCTCACACAAAATGAAAGGATACTAAACAATTTCTTCCCATGAGCTTCCAAAGAGGGGAGATTCGGCAAACCCAAGAGGAGGGACCTCGGTTCCCAAGACCCCTTCCAAAGCAGTCACTCTAGCGCCTCAATACCTACGAAGCTTGTGGCATGACAAGCAGTGAGTAAGAGTACCAACATCTATTTTACATTTGGGGCACACTAGAGACGCTCCTGTCTTAAATTTCGCAAGCCGCTCCAGTGCCAAATAAACCCTGTGGAGTACCTTCAACTGCACAGCCTGCGTCCTACTGCAAATCTAAATCTTCCTTATGTTCTCCCCAATATCCTCCCACTCCTCTGGTGAGATCTCCACCCCCAATTCATGCGCCCAGATTCCACACAACTGCTTGATGTCCCGTGAGACACTCCCTCCTAATAACTGATAGAGGGTGCTGACCGAGAGAGTGCCCGTAGACCTTTCCATATCAGACTTATAGGGTCTAACCATTAATGTAAACGTTTTCTGAAAGTAACAAAAGAGGTCCCTCCTAGATAGCTCATATTTCTGGCTCAGCTGTTTGAAAGACAGCATGCCCTCCCCATCAAATAAGTCTCCCAAACAGGAAACTCCTGTGGACTCCTATAGTCTAAAACCAGAATCCATCAATCCCAGCCGGAATCCTACTAATCTTACCATGGGAGTAAAAGAGAAAGTTTTTTGTAAATTGCCCTCACCTTGTTGCATTATTCTCCATGCTTTAACCATGTTAAGGACAACTGGATTTCTGCAATGGTTCATAACAGTCCTCATCTTGTCCATGAACAATAGATTAATGAGGGGACATTTTGCCTGGGAGGCCTTGATGTCCTGTCAAATTGACTGCGGGTCCTGGCAAGCCCAATCAGCCTCACTGGACAGCAGGGAACTTAGTTGGTATTTCTTACAGTGTGGAAAATCCACAGCCCCTATCCCCTGTGGAAACTGCACTTTGGCGAGCTTAATAAGAAGCTCTCTGTGACGCCAGATAAAAGAACTGAGCCAACTATTAAGCCTCCGTAGTGCCTGCTTGGACAGCACCAAAGGGAGCGTTCACATAGGATATAATAAATGAGGAAGAAAATTCATTTTAACTAGAGCTATTCTACCCAACCAGGATATCGGAAGACCCTCCCAGCGCCAAATGAGCTGTCTTATTTTCTCTAACAACTGCATAAAGTTAGCTTTATATAATTGATCAAAGGCCGGGGCGATAAAAATGCCTAAATACAAGAAACCTCCCTGTGACCATCTGAAAGAGAATTGGATTCCACCCCCAAGACTCCCCACAGGCATGGCCTTCAATTTCATAAAATTGATTTTGCAGCCCAAGAAAGAGCCAAATAAATTAATCACTTATATTAAATGAGGCACAGATATCATTGGGTTACTTAGAAAGAGAAGATCATTATCCACATAAAGGATGACCTTATGCCTTCCTTATCCTACATTCGGGCAGTAATATTGGGGTTCCTCCAGATGGCCTCTGCCAACGGCTCCATCATTAATGTAAATAGCAACGGTGCACCCTTGTCAGCTGTCTCTGCTAAAGTTATCAGACCTTATCCATTAAGTGAGAACAGCTGCCTCAGAGAGACAATATAATACTGCCACCCACCTGACAAAGACCCCTCCAAGGCCGAACTGTTCCATAACATAAAAAGAGGTATGACCACTCCACCTGGTCAAACACTTTCCCTGCATCCAGGGAGACTACCAAGCCCTGAATCGATATTGCTGGCACACCGGAATCATATTTAGTACTCTCCTAATATTATTAGAGGATCTGCAACCCCTAATAAAACCTGTCTGGTCCTCCTTTAAAATGAAGACTAAGATCTACTCCAGCCTCGGCGCCAGCACTTTCAACAAAATTTTAAAGTCCACGTTTAATAATAATATAGGCCTGTATGAAGTACAATCCTCTGGGGCTTTCCCTCTCTTGAGAATAAGAGAAATATTTGCTTCTCTCAGGGAGGATGGAAGGCAGTCCTGACTGTACAAATAATTGTTATATCCAACATTGGCCCAGCCAGCATGTCTATGAACTCCTTATAAAACTCACTCCGAAATCCATTTGGACCGTGCATCTTACCACCCTGGAACTGCCTCACTGCCTCCCATATCTCTTGGATTATCAGAGGGGCATTCAAAAGAGACGCCTGTTCTGAAGTTACACCTGGGAGGTCCAAGATCTTATAAAAGGACTCCATCTTCGCCAATCTGTCCTCACAGCCAGAGTAGAACTTCCTGAATGCTACATTAATCTTTTTGGAATTGCAAGTGAGAGTACCAGCACACTCTCTAATGGGTGTGATAGATTGGGGGGGGCATTCTTTTTTCTGGCCAAGTATGCCAGATACCTACCCGGCTTATCACCATACTCGAATAACCTTTGTTTCACAAAGGAAATCTCCCTCTTTGCTGTCTGGGTGAGCACGGCATTTAAAGCAGCCCGGAGGGCTGTTATCCACTGCAACTTGGTTACAGATGGTCTGTTAAAATATGCTGTCTCGGCTGCTTTCAGCCGAGCCTGAAGCATACGCTGCTGCTCCCCTTTCTGCCGCTTCCGAGTCACCGAATAAGAAATAATCAAGCCCCTTGCATAGGCCTTGGCAGTCTTCCCGAGCACCGACGGATTACTGGCCATACCCAAATTAATGTCCAGAAAATTTTAAATTCCCGTGAATAATACTCAATGAACTTGCTATTCTTCATGAGGAAAGGATCCATGCGCCAATGCCACGAGCCTGTCCCATCACCATCAGCCTTAACCTCCATGTACACTGCCGCATGATCAGAAATGGCTATGTTCCTAATTTTACAGGACAGCACCGAGGTCAAAAGGGCCAATGGGACAAAACACATGTCAATCCTTCCTAGTGTAGCACTCGTGTGGGTTAGAAAAAAAGGGTGAAGACATCTCCACACATCCACCAACCCCAACTCCCTGTTCTGGACCACCAGCTGCCTGGATTACAGGGATATGTCCATGAGACCCATAGGCATCCTATCCACCTTAAGGTCCATAAGCCGGTTAAAGTCTCACCCTATACATGTATGACGCGCCCCAAGGGGCATCAACCTGGAGAGCGTATCTGTTAAAATTTGAGGGGGTGTGCTGTGGGCAATGTACATTCCACATCCCATATTCCTCTCCATGTATTAAAGCTTTAAGGATCAGAAACTGCCCACATTCATCCATAATTTGATCTAACAACTAAAATAGTAGATTCTTGTGGATGAGTATAGCTACTTCTCTACTTTTTGAATTAAAGGATGAAAAGAACACCCGGCCGAACCCTCACTGCTGTAACTTTAAGTGTTCCTTATCAGTTAGATGTGTTTCTTACAGCAAGGCTACATTGTCCCTCTCATTTCTAGGGCTTGAAAGTTTCTTCTTTCTTTTAATCGGTGATTGACTCCCCTTAATGTTCCAGGTGCACCATTTAAATGAGCAGTTAGCCATAACCGTCCAAGACAGTCTGTGACTCCCCAGGAGGAAGAACCCCATTTATAACGAGCCAAGTGAACACAGTAAACAGTTCGTATAAACTAGAAAATACAACTACAAAAACTACCAAATCAAAACTTCTAAAACCTACTTCTACAATGAACCAACATATAACACAAATAAAAAGATACTTTCCCCTTGCTCACAGGGGGCACCCATACTACCCACTAACCCCTCCATGGCTCCTTCTAGCTGAAGCCATGCCCCAAACCCAGACAAAACAAAATATATAAAGTCACACGCATCTTACAACAATAAAATTCAAAAGTGGGCATTCGACCCATTCCATCCATACTTTGACCCTAGGCAGTCCTGGTTTAAAAAAATGAACCCCCCCAACCCCATACTAAAAAGAGAGAAACAAAAAGGTAATGATAGAAAAACAAAAGGATACGGGACGGGAGAAAGAAGGGAGAGAAGAGAGAAAGAGAGAGAAAGGAAGAAAAGGTAAGACCCCCAAATATTAAAAAGACAAAATCAGGTAAACCAGGCAAACTACAGAAAAAACAAAGTGAACTACGATTGTCCATATTATTTGAGCCAGCCAGTTTATTTTAAGTTGTCCAGGAAGTCCTTTGCCTTTTCTGATGAGTCAAAATTAAACACGGACCCTGCGTGGCTGAAATGTAATATTGCTGGATATCTTACAGAGCATTGAATATTCAAGTCCCTCAGCCTCCATTTTATCTCACCTTATTGATCATGGCTGCAGGAAAATCTTGAAAGAACATAATTCTTGATCCTTTATACATCAGAGCTTGTGGATCCTTCCCCAGTGTTCTAACAGCTTCCAACCCCATTTGCTTGTCTCTATAATGCTGAAGGCGCACTAGGATTGGGTGGGGGCGCTGGTCTGACCCAGGCCTGCGCATTGCAATCTGGTGGGCCTGCTCGACCTGCAACCAGTCCACTCCAACTTCCAGCTTCAAAAACTGCTGGAGCCATTGCTCCTAGGAGCTGATCAGCTGACCTTCCTCTTCCCGCACCGGCAGACCAATCAGGCGGATATTCTTCCGACAGCCTCGATTTTTGAGGTCATCAACCTGTTGGACTAAGGCCCGTACCTGGACCCTGCCCTCCGAAGATTCCACCGCAGTTTCAGAAGCTAGGGCCTACTGCTTCACCTTCACAATGCGCTGCCAGCGATACTTTTGCAGCATGGCCAAGATTGGTTCCAGCCTGGTCCAGGTCTCCTCCATTGCTGAATCAAGCCTCTCTCAGAGTTTCATGAACTCCAAGACCAGGCTCTGCTCCACAGGAAGTCCCCAGGGGTGTTTGCAGAAGCCGATGCTGCAGCCATGGACGTGTCTGGTACTGCAGAGGAGTTCCCTGCTTGTTGCGATCCTTGCAGTTCTTTTCCCTTAATCATTTTTGTTTCTTTAAAAAAATCACTGAAACTAATAAATAACAGTTCTAGAGGTCTAAAATCAGCAAGTTACACCACAATGGGTAAAAAGGGAGGGTGAATGCACCACTTTGTCTGGGTTTCTGGGCAGAGCCGAGAAGGGCAGACCTACTGGATAACCACCATCTTGGATCTCCCTGTAAGCTTTCTTAATTACTTGCAGTACCTGCATACGACCATTTTGCGATTCATGCGCAAGCACACTCTGATCCCTCTGCAGCTCAGTGCTCTGGAATCTCTCAACATTTAGATAATGAACAGTTTCTAATATTTCCTCATTAGGTGTTTTTCACTTGCTTGATCTTTGTCCATTCGCCTGACCTATCAATATCCCTTTGTAGTTTTATGATGTCCTCTTCACAACTTACTGTCATGCTATCATTGTGTCATTAGCAAATTTGACAATTTTCAATTCCATCCTTTCATCAAAGCCATTTATAGAAATTGTAAAACATCAAGGACCCAGTGCTAATCCCCCACAAACCGGGTGTTCAATCTTGCCAATCAGAAAATCACCAACAATGCTATTTCCTGTTAACCAGCCAGTCTTCCATCCATGCCAATATGCTACACCCTGCATATATCACAAGTACATTCCTTTTAATCCCAGCTTTTTTTATAAGCTTTTATTTTTGACAATAACTTTTGATGTGGCATCTTATCAAAAGCGTTTTGAAGATCCAGCCATAGTACATCCATTGTTGTTGCGTTATCCACAGAACATGCTATTTCCTAAAAGAAGTCCTATCGATTAGATAAATCTAATTTCTTGTTCACAAACCCATGGTGACTCTGTCTGATTTATTGGGACCTTGTGGTGGCATGGTGGGATACCATTAATGTAATTCGACCAGCCTTCCACACGGCAATTAGGAACCTGCTTTCAAGTTCCAGTTTCTCTTCAGGTTTCCCAGAGCTCAAGAAACTTAGCAGCAAAATGCAGGTGGGGCCTACCAGTTCGATAAGCAACGTGCTTCTTATAGGATGCGTTGTAGGCCAGAAGGAGAATGAATGCTTCTTCAAGTATTCATGTAACCCTTCAGCCTCTCTGATGCTAACCGTGCTATTTGCAAGTCTCTTCCCAAACCTAAGCACTGAGCTGCAACCTCCCGATTGCGAGAAGCCGATCCCAATGGTCGCCGGTTGCGGCCTTGTGGAAGTGGCTTTTCGATTCAGCTTGTTAATTTGTTTGGCTATTGGGAATAAATAGGAGGGATTTAAATTCTGTAGGAACCTCCCTGTTCCAAGTCAGCCCCAGGTAACCCAGCTCCCCCCTCATTATCTTCACATATATTGGGGTTAAAAGGTATGTACTTGTGTTATGTGCCAAAAGCTGATGGGGAGATTGTTCATAACTAGTGGAGGAAAAGGACAATCAGCAGAAGGAGGATAAATCAAGCAGGAAGACAATCCCAAGAGTTAATGGATGGAATATCATAACAGATTTGCAGTTCTCTCTACACGATATTTGTCTATGTGCTGCACCCAATGAGCCTTTATAACAAGCACAATAGCAGAACAGCTTGTTCTGACCTTGAAAATGCCTCACTGGCATCTGTTCCTTTCCTGATGCCCTTGCTTTCGCCAGGTTACACTACTGCTTGCCACTAAACAGATTTGTCCTTCACCTATTCCGAACTCACCGGGCTGAAAGCTGCATGAATTCACTGAGTTCTTCACAGAATCACAGTATTGTTAAAGTGCTCCAGGAGGCCATTCAGCCTATTGTGCCTGCACTGGCTCTCCTTTCCTCTTCTGGCATCCTGATCTGATTACTGTCCTGACAGACCAACCTGCACTGCTGTTTGGTGTGTCCACGAATAGGAATTATAATTACTGCTGAAAACAGGGAAATCTTGTGAAAACATTCAGAAAGCAAAAAAAAAACAGACGCACAAGTAGGCCATTCAGTTCATCAAAACTCACTCTACCCTTCTACAAGATCATGGCTGATGTGCTATCTCAACACCAAGCTTCATAACTCCTGACATATAAAGTTTTTAAAAATCAATCTATTTCTTTGTTACACCTGTTCAGTGGCTTGCCCTTTACAGTCATCAGTAGTACAGAATTCCACAGGCTCACCACCCTAAATGAAGCAATGTCTCGTCATCCCAGTCCAAGATAGTCTACTGTTGATCTTGAAACCAAGACTCCTTGTCCGAGATATCCTCATACAGGGGCAAAAATCATCCTCGCATTTATTTTGTCCAGCACTGTCACAATTTGGTTTCAATAACATTCCCCCTTATTCTTCAAAATTCTACTAAATGCAGGCCCAGCCAACTGAGTCTCTCTTCAATGACCAACCTGCCATCCCAGGAATCAATCTGGCAAATCTTCACTGCATTCCTTTATCATTTTGCACTCATCAAAACAGATTCACAATCCCAATTCTTCATATATTCACATGCATGTCCTTTGCAAAGGGAAAGAATATGCACCTTTATTTAACTATAAACAAAAGCTTGAGAGACAGCCAGCCTGGTATGTTCCCATGGTAATATCTTAACAAGGGTCAACTTGCCTGGTTTGAACTTAAGCAAATGTTTTGACATTTAGCCTTCGTAGTGCAGTCTGAACGTTTTGCCTTTGCAAGTTAGAGTTCATTTGCCAATTAATCAGCATGCTCTTCTGACGTAGCATAAGTTGTTGTTTGCTTTGGGATTTGGCATTCTTGTGATTCTGTCCTGATGAGCACCAGATGAAAAGCTTTGATAGCATGCTTTTGTCCAGCAGTAATCAAGTTTGGTACTCCTGAGCAACAATCTGAATTATGACGCTCTCTTCGGTTGCACCACTTCACTCATCCATCGACATCCCTCACAGATGAAGCTGATTCCCTCCCAACCTGAGGGCAAGTCCACAGGTGGCTGTACAGATCGATGCAGCTACCACCTTGGAGCAGAAGGCAGTCTTGGGAAGAGATGGGTGGGGCGTTGGTGTGGCAGCGTGCTCCTTTCACTGCTTTCGCTTAGCTTCTGCTTTTTCGAGCTGTCTCGAGGTGCTCGACATCTTCTCAGAGGTTCCTCCCCCACTTTGAACGGTCTTGGGCCAGTAATTCCCTGGTGGCTGTGGGAATGCTGCACTTCAACAGTGAGGCATTGAGGGTAACCCTGAAGCACTTCGTCTACCCATCTGGGGCTCACCTGCCGTTTTGAAGCTGGGAGGGGAGTATAGTGTCAGTCATGGGGACAAGATGCCCAGCCCAGCGTAGTTGATCCAGGGTGGGGGTGGGTGGTTCTAGTGGTCAGTGCCTCGATGCTGGGAATGTTGGCTTGATCGAGAATGCTGGTGTCGGCACATCTTTCTTCTCAGTGGATTCGTTGGATCTTGCACTGGCAGCATCAGTGGAACTGCTTCAGTGCTCTGAGGTGTCTGCTGTAGACAGTTCACTACTTACAGCCACACAGGAGAACGGGAACCACCAGAGCTCTGAAACGTGAAGGTGACCACTCTGTAAACATACAGGTTAGTTGCTGCTGACAATACAGGTGAAGCAAGAAAGAACCTGCAAAGCCTTTAGAAGGTGAGGAAGGGGGAATGGAAGATAAACTGCTGAAAGAGAAAATGTGATGGTGGGGGAACATGAAACTATGAAGCAAAGGACTTAATGTAAAAAAAAGCAGCTGGATTGACTGATTTAGTACAATCATGTTTAAACACTCCAGGAAAAATCACATTTGAACTAATGAGTTAAATTCCAAAATAAAGCAAAATATCTGGATGCTGAAGCAACAATGATCCCATTGTTCCTCTCTTTCTCTTTCCAGCTATCAACTCACTCTCTTCCCCCTTCCATCCCATGTCATGATGATAAATGTTACTTTTTCCCTAATGCTATCAGTTCTGAAGGGACTTAAATCATTAACTCTTGTTTTCCCTCCACAGATGCTGCCAGACCTGCTGCTTTTCTCCAGCACTTTCTGTTTTTGAACGAAATTCCAATCTGGATTCCAACACTTCTATTCTTGTCTTTCCTCCCCTAAAAGTACTCAAAAGCTAAAATTTTGAAAGGGCAGCAAGTTTAAACTGAACAGGTTAATATATTTTCAGCTCTAAGCTAAAATAGTATAAATCTTTTGCACGTGGTGTTGGAAAACCACAGCTGGTCAGGCAGCATCCAAGGAACAAGAGGAGCGATGTTTCAAGCATACGCTCTTCATCAGGAGCTTATGCTCGAAACACGATTCTCCTGCTCCTCGGATGCTACCTGACCTGCTTTTCTAGCACCACACTCTTCGACTCTGATCTCCAGCATCTGCAGTCCTCACTTTCTCTGAAACCTTTCGCAAGTCCACACTACAGCTTCATTAAAGTCTTAGTATTTCTCCTGAAGAGGTTCCTATGATGGTGCATGAGAGAACTGGTTCTGTGATGATTCCTTTTTCTCATGCTTTCCTTTTCATACTGCAAAACAAAAGACTTCAAGAGGTGCAGAGGAACTTATGGTTTTGTGTTAATTTATGTAAGCAACTTACTTTTTCTCTGAATTTGCTTCCCACATTTTCCTCTCTCTTGATCTTTTCCTTTCTCCTGATCTTTCTCCCTCTAATTCTCCCATTTCTTATGGGAGACTGGAGATGACCAGACCATTATTTACGGCAAAGCTGTAGAAAAGATCTTCTACCAGTAGCTTCAGAAGAAATCATCACTTCCATAAGTAAAACTGAACCTGTCAACAAGTGAGCCTTCTTTTAGATGGTCTGGTGGTTATTGTGATATACTCGCAAGCCAGAGGTCATGAGTTTAATTCCTTTCATGTCAAGCTGTATATTTGCATTGAATAGGTCTCTCAATTTATGGGCGAGCACAAGGAACAAATTACCTTAATAGATGCTATTTTTGTTGTAAAAACCCAATTGGTTTATTACGGCCTTCAACAAGTAGAAACTTATTGCCGAGTCTGGCCAACACTTGGCACTGATCATACATGACATGACTTACTCCTAATGCTACCCAAAGTAGCCTCACAATCAACTCAGTTATACAAACAATCTTTCTCAAGAAACAATTGTTGTCAAAAAGAACTGCTTCAGCAGGCAGCAAGACTTTCATAGTCTTATCCCCTTACAACTAGAGAAGATAAACGGGCAGCAACATTCACTTAGCTGACAGTAACTCTGGTTTCAGCTATTTGTCCCTTATCACCTTCTGCAAAGCTAATTTAGCTCTGTTTAGGCAATCACTGGAATGTCAATGCACAGATTAGAGTTGTTGCTCTAGCAAACATATTTTATGGGCCAATTATAGCTGGAGAGCTGTTCACAGTACTTTGCAGAATGGAAGTTCCCACTCTATAAACATTGCTTCAAATATTATCCAATAAAACAAGCATTAAACTGTCAAACTGCCATCCCATTAACCACACAGGCATGCAAATAATTTCTTCATGATACAACCCCTGCAAAATAATTTTCTAAAGAATTATTTTTCTAATGATTACAGAATGGGAGAAGTTTCTCAATATAAGTTTTTATATTTGACTGATTCAATTGGCCAAATGGCTAATTTATGATGCAGAGTGATGCCAACAGCGTGGGTTCAATTCTGTACTGGCTGAGGTTTCTATAAAGGACTGTCCTTCAGAACCTCTCCCCTTGCCTGTGACATAGAGACCCTCAGATTAAACTACAACCAGTTATAATGAGAGAGCAGCCCTATGGTCATAGAGTCATACAGCATGAAAACAGGCACATTGGCCCAAAATGTCCATGCTAACCAGTTTGCCTAAACTGAACTGGTCCCAATTGCCTCAGATTGCCACATGTCCCTCTAAACATTTGCTACCCATGTAGCTTTACAAATGTCTTTTAAACATCAAAATTGTACTGGCCTCTACCACTTCCTCTGGCAGCTCATTCCATATACGCACCATCCTCTGCATGTAAAGTTGTCCCTCAGGGCAACCTCTTAAATCTTTCCCCTCTCACCTTAAATGTATACCCTCCAGTTTTGTATTCCCTACCCTGGGGAAAAGATCTTGGATATTCACCTTATCTACACCCCTCATGATTTTACAAACCTCCATAAGATGAGGGCAACTTTACCTTGAAGGCTAGTGCAGGCAATTTCTGATGTTCTCCTTAAGAAGGTTTCCTGACACCTCTTTCTATGAAGGTATGGAGAGGGACATGAGCAAAGTCAGAGATATTGGGAATGATAATGTTAATGCTGCCAAATAATCACCTCATCACAACTACCTAATAATCCCCTTAGATTTGTTGAGGCTGCTCTGAGGGTAGTAGTCTATTGGAGGGTACAGGGTGATGATGAGAATCATTGGCATTTCACCAGCATGGTCACTCAAGGACCTCTTTACCAGGGGTGGAAAGACATGATGCCATTCGGTAAAGGGGAGGTGGTGGGATGGATTTCCACTCTGTTTAGCACCCTGGCCCCACAGAGTAAAGGTCATCTGTGCCTGCTTACCACCTCTCCCCAGGCCTCTGATGTCTGCCTGCTTAACTGAGCTCAGCCAGCTCACCCCAGGTACGGCTCCTTCAGCGTCCAACAAAGCCTCTGCCTTGGGATTGACTGCAGTCCTAGCGGAGGTCACCACTTCCAGTGGCACCGCAGCGAGGTTGGGGCGAGGGGTGGAATGTGGAAGCCATCACCCCAGGCAACAATTTGCTTGGAACATGTGAAATTACATCATGGCTTCTCAGATTGGTGTCAGTGGACTCACCTCTGAGTCTACAGTGTGGTGCTGGAAAAGCACAGCAGGTCAGGCAGCATCCGAGGAGCAGGAGAATTGACATTTCACTTTCACCTTTGAGTCTACAAACCTTGGCTGCAGCTACCTCACTGCCAACTTAAATCCTGACCATTTTCTTTCTGAGACTCATCCTTCCATGCACATGCTCTATTACTGGCCTGAGCTGACACCCTCTGGTAACAGGGATAGTCCTGTGGCCAGAAAATTCAAGCTGTCGTTTGAACTTAAGATCATGTTCAATCTACCACAACTGTCTCAGATGCCGCGGGTGTTATGGAATGCGCACTGCAGCGTGAACAGAAGAGTCCAGAGTGGCTTCAAACAGTGACACCTCTTCAATGTAACTAGTGATGTTAAAAAGGGATAGAAACAAACATGGTGTTGGCTGGCCAGTGATGTGCACATCACAGTCGGCACTGCTGCCAATCCACAATGAGGGCTGGAAATTAGATGGTTCCAATGTAAGAATTTTCAGACAGATTATCAGCCTGCTTCCGCAGAATTGCAATGGGGGCAGAGTAAACGGATTCGGCCTGGGTCCACCACTTGTCTTCCCAGCCATGGATGACCTCAAAGTTCATACTGAATGTGAATGCTATCCACTTTATCTGACTGGCAGGCACATTTCCAGGATGGTGAGTAGAATCCAGCTAGAAATGTCTGTCAGCAATACTGTGATAAATGTAATCACTGCATTCCGAGAAATAATAGTCTAAGACTGTCCATTATGATTCCAGCATATAATCAATGTAGATAATTAAATGAGTGGGGCGGATCGCTCTTCCTCGCATTTAATGTCCTTTTCTTGATCTCATTCACAGGTTGAGGGTGTCACTGGCTAGACCAGAATTTATTGCCCATCCCTAATTGCCCAGAGGGCAGTTAAGAGCCAACCACGTTGCTATGGATCTGGAGTGACATGTAGGCCAGACTAGGTAAGGATGACGGTTTCCTTACCTAAAGGATGTTCGTGAAACTGATGTTTATTCAAACAATCAACAACGAATTCATGGCCCATCTTTAGACTCTTAATTCGCGATTTCTGATTTATTCAATTCACCATCTGCCGTAACAGGATTTGAACCTTTGCTCCTGGATTAATAGTTCAGTGATAATACCTCTTCCTACATGCCACAGCAGGCGTAGATATTTTTCCTAAACAACCTGTTCAGAAATATTATCACATACCTCCAAAGTGGGTAGGATTTGTACCTACACTTCCTAGCCCAGAAGCAAGGACATTACCACTGCACCACAAGAACCCTGCTACAGTGAGGACAAGCTGAGTTACAGCATGTGCTGATCCTGGATAGATTCCAAGGTTGACCAAACACTCTATCATTTGTTACACAGTCATACGAAGCAGCAAATCGATAGCAATATTGAAACCATAAAGGAAGGTGATGAATTCTCTCAGATGTTCTGCAATCTTGGCATGCAGCCACAACCGGTCTTGCACATTCCTCAGACGAATTTCTGGGACACTTCATTGAGATGATACTTGACTGTGTCAAATTCTCCTTTTTGCCGTCAATTGACACACTGACCCATATATGTGGAATAGCTTTTTGGACATAGTGCTGAAGAGTCTCTGGTAGCCTTTTGCCTTTGCGTGAGCAGGACAGAAGGGTGGAATATTGCCAAGTGAAGTTGAAAATACAAAATAGTCACAGAGTCAGAGAGATATACAGCATGGAAACACATGCTTCAGTCCAACTCGTCCTTGCTAACCAGTTAGGCAAAAGTGAGGACTGCAGATGCTGCTAATCAGAGTGTAGCTCAGAGTAGTGCTGGATAAGCACAGCAGGTCAGGCAGCATCCGAGAAACGGGAAAATCGACGTTTTGGGCAAAAGCCCTTCATCAGGAATAGCCTATTCCTGAAGAAGGGCTTTTGCCTGAAACGTCGATTTTCCCGCTCCTCAGATGCTGCTTGACCTGCTGTGCTTTTCCATGCTAACCAGATATCCCATCCTAATCTAGCCCCATTTGCCAGCATTTGACCCATATCCCTCTAAACCCTTCCTATTCATATACCCATCCAGATGCCTTTTAAATGTTATAATTGTACCAGCCTCCATCACTTCTTCTGGCAGCTCATTCCACACATGCACACCCTCTGCATCAATGATCAGAATTTCTTGCAGAGGCAGTGGCCCTAGCCCCTCTGACTCAGCTGGGCAGGAATCGTGACCTGATTTTCTCAATGATCGGCTTTCAAGTAGCTCACAACTTGGGTTCCATCCTCAAGTCCAGCCTCCGAGCATCACTGGGAATAACAGGCAGTGCACCAGGAAAAGCAACACTGGAGGACGGGCTGCTAGGCAACTGGGGCAATTTTGCTGGGGCCAGTCAGGATTGTCCCATTAAGATGGTTGCAGGTAGGGTCCCAACAAAATCACATGAAGGGTGCCTTTCCAAGTCAACATCACGGAGTTCTAGGGTACACCTGATCAGGTCCTGGGGATTTATCCACCTTAACCCATTTCAAGACATCCAGCACTTCCTCCTCTGTAATCTGTACATTTCACCATCTATTTCCATACAGTCTATTTCTTCCATATCCTTTTTTAAAATAAATACTGATGCAAAATACTCATTTAGTATCTCCCCCATTTTCTGCGGCTCCTCACAAAGGCCGCCTTGCTGATCTTTTAGGGGCCCTATTCTCTCCCTAGTTACCCTTTTGTCCTTAATATGTTTGTAAAAACTCTTTGGATTCTCCTTAATTCTATTTGCCAAAGCTATCTCATGTCCCCGTTTTGCCCTCCTGATTTCCCTCTTAAGTATACTCCTACTTCCTTTATGCTCTTCTAAGGATTCACTCGATCTATCCTGTCTATATGCTTTCTTCTTTTTCTTAACCAAACCCTCAATTTCTTTAGTCATCCAGCATTCCCTATACCTACCAGCCTTCCCTTTCACCCTGACAGGAATATACTTTTTCTGGATTCTCGCTATCTCATTTCTGAAGGCTTCCCATTTTCCAGCCGTCCCTTTACCTGCGAACACCATCCCCCAATCAGCTTTCAAAAGTTCTTGCCTAATACCATCAAAATTGGCCTTTCTCCAATTCAGAACTTCAACTTTTAGATCTGGTCTATCCTTTACCATCACTATTTTAAATCTAATAGAATTATGGTCGCTGGCCCCAAAGTCATCACCACTGACACCTCAGTCACCTGCCCTGCCTTATTTCCCAAGAGTAGGTCAAGTTTTTTCTCTCGTGGATACATCCACATTCTGAATCAGAAAACTGTCTTGTACACACTTAATAAATTCCTCTCCATCTAAACCTTTAACACTATGGCAATCCCAGTCGATGTTTGGAAAGTTAAAATCCCCTACCATAACCACCCTTTTATTCTTACAGATAGTTGAGATCTCCTTACAAGTTTGTTTCTCAATTTCCCTCTGACTATTAGGGGGTCTATAATACAATCCCAATAAGGTGATCATCCCTTTCTTATTTCTCAGTTCCACCCAAATAACTTCCCTGGATGTATTTCCGGGAATGTCCTCCCTCAGCACAGCTGTAATGCTATCCCTTATCAAAAATGCCACTCCCCCTCCTCTCTTGCCTCCCTTTCTATCCTTCCTGTAGCATTTGTATCCTGGAACATTAAGCTGCCAGTCCTGCCCACCCCTGAGCCATGTTTCTGTAATTGTTATGATATCCCAGTTCCATGTTCCTCGCCATGCCCTGAGTTCATCTGTCTTCCCCGTTAGGCCCCTTGCATTGAAATAAATGCAGTTTAATTTATTTGTCCTACCTTGTCCCTGCCTGCTCTGACTGTTTGACTGTCTCAACTGTTCTCAAGTGTACCAGTCTCAGATTGATCTCTTTCCTCGCTATGTCCCTGGGTCCCACCTAACATCCCCCCAACCCCAACCTTACCAGTTTAAATCCTCCCGAGCAGCTCTAGCAAATTTCCCTGCCAGTATATTAGTCCCCTTCCAATTTAAGTGCAATCTGTCCTTCTTGTACAGGTCACTTCTACCCCAAAAGAGATTCCAATGATCCAAAAATGTGAATCCTTCTCCCATACACCAGCTCCTCAGCCATGCATTCACCTATCTATCCTCCTTTCCTGCCCCCACGAGCTCGGAGCACCGGGAGTAATCCAGATATTACTACTCTCGAGGACCTCCTTTTCAAATTTCTGCCTAACTCTCTGTAATCTCTCTCAGAATCTCAACCTTTTCCCTTCCTATGTCGTTGGTTCCAATGTGGACAATGACCTCTTGCTGGCCCCTGTCCCCCGTGAGAACATTCTGCACCCTCTCGGAGACATCCTTGATCCTGGCAACAGGGAAAAAACACACCATTCTGCTTTTTCGCTGCTGGCCACAGAAACGTCTGTCTGTACCTCGGACTAGAGAATCCCCTAACACAAGTGATCTCTTGGAACCCAACGTACCCTTTGTTGCATTAGAGCCAGTCTCAATACCAGACACTTGGCTGTTCGTGCTACGTTCCCCTGAGAATCCATCACCACCTCCATTTTCCAAAACAGCATACCTGTTTGAAATGGGTATATCCACGAAAGACTCCTGCCCTAGGTGCCTACTTCTCTTACCTTTCCTGGAGTTAACCCATTATGTGACTGTATCTTTCCCCTCTTCCCATAACTGCCATCCATCACATATGTTGCTGTTGCAAATTCCACATTGCTTCTAACTGTCTCTCCAACCGATCCATTTGATCTGATAAGATTCGCAGCCATCAGCATTTATGGCAGATATAATCCGCAGTTACCCTTAAACTCTCTTTAAACTCCCATACCTGACAAGAAGTACATATCACTCTATTAAAGGCCAATTTTGCTCGTTCACAATCTGCAGACCCAGAAATTAACACAGTTTTATTCCTCTACAAACACTGCCCCAGGTTAAATTAATAGTTATGGCTTATATTTTAAGTTTAATCACGAGACATATCTCCAAAAACAAATAATCAATAAAGAACCCACTCTACTCACTACTGCAGATTCTCTGTAGGCCACACTTAAATCAATGATTAACTTTTCTGATTCTGTGCTGTGAACTTTGCCCAACAGTTCCTCCAAGATCAGTTGTGAATTTCACTGTTTGTTAATTTTCCCAGATGCACTCTGATGTCCAACGATATATGAATTCAAACAGCAAAGGCAGTAGCTCTGCAGGTTCTCTCTCTCTCTCTCTCTCTCTCTCTCCTGCAATCTTGTCTATTAACCATTAAAATCATCCCATTTACTTACCAGATGTTAGGTTCATAAAATGGTGATAGATAATCTGAAGCCTGTTTTATATCCTGCTAGAAGAGTCACAGAAAATGAAGAAGTGGTGGATGTTTAAAACAGACATACTGTTATTTCACTATAGCATCACAATGGGCAACCTTTGGCCATGCTTTTGGTCAGCTGACGAGGGCACTTGACCCAATATCTTCATATGTGGCTCATTA
Source organism: Chiloscyllium plagiosum (assembly GCF_037043375.1). Classification (NCBI taxonomy): domain Eukaryota; kingdom Metazoa; phylum Chordata; class Chondrichthyes; order Orectolobiformes; family Hemiscylliidae; genus Chiloscyllium; species Chiloscyllium plagiosum. The sequence goes on from NW_028270140.1 coordinate 131,366,134, forward strand.
CTTTTGTTTTCCATTTATAATATTTTTCTGAAGCATCTTATGCCATTTCATTACTTTAAAGCCACATTATAAATGTAAATTGCTATAGTGACTCAGCCTAATTTTCCCACTTTGTTTTCCCAGCATATGTTCAGTGCCTCATCCACAATCTTAATCTGAGGCTGAAATACTGAACTGAATTCAAAGAGGCAAAAACCCTTGCCAAAAAGGTCATTTACTTTTCATTTAGGCATCAACACCAGTGAATGTGTTTGGAAGCCTCTTCAGTGGCATACCTATTACTTCATGTTACAATATTGAGTTCATCACTTAAGGGGGGAAAGCAAGGTTATTTAATCCTATGTGAAAAAAAAAGCATTGTTACAGAAGTGCTGCAGGGCAAACGGCTGTCAACATTCTATTTAGCAACATCAGAACAGCAGCGTTCACAGCAGGCTCCTTCGGAGTATGCATACCACTGAAAGGGTGACAATGTCCCATTAAGAGCCTTCAACCTTATTGTGACAAAAGAGAAAGAAAATATTTCTCTCTCTGCCCTCACTATCACACAGATGAACAGCAGCTCCCCATACAAATTCAACGACAATAGGGCTGCACGCATTCCTTCACTGAATGGTAATAGAAGTTCATTACCAGAACCCATCGGTATTCATTTCAACCTGGAAGTAAAAGCAAGAAAACACAAGTTATCACTACGGGAATTTCAAGTGTCATTTAAGGAGGACATTCACAGTCTGTTATCAAAAACGACTGTTTTACTTTTGTTAATTTCCTTTCAGTGTTTAGCAACTGAACTGCAATTTCTCTAGGTTGGCTACTTTGATGGAGACCTGTCACCAGCATCAAGTACTCAAGGAAGCAGGCTATAGTTTTAGGTTGACCTGCTTTTTTTCCGAACTTTTTGGTGAGGCCAGTTCATCTCTCCCCTATTCTGCCAGCTCTTTCTGTTTTCATTTCTATTCTGATGAGCGGCACTGTAATATCACTGTGTCTACTCTCTCCACAGATGACTGAGACACTGCACGACAAGCATGGAGAGAATTTCAAGAGCAGAGTCCTTCATAGTAACTAGGTGATAGTGAGGACTGCAGATGCTGGAGAGTCAGAGTAGATTAAGAGTGTGGTGCTGGAAAAAGCACAGCAGGTTAGGCAGCATCTGAGGGGCAGGAGAGTTGGTATTTTGGGCAGTATTCTCCATCCTGAAACGTCGACTCATTTCCTCCTCAGGTGCTGCCTGACCTGCTGTGCTTTTTTCAGTGCCACACTCTACCTATTCAGTCCATCATAGCAACTTCAGCCAATGTGGGAATTAAGCCCATGCTGTAAGCATTAATCTGTATCACAAACCAGTTATTTAGCCAACTGAGCTAAACTAGCAATAGGGATACATGTATATTATATATAATATATATTCCACTGTTGCATATTGACAATACTGCATTGAATAATATTTATGTTCAAGCTTTGTATGTGAATTCACGTTGTATCATAATAGTAGATCGCAGTTTCTGATTTTAACTCATACCGAATTAACATTCTTGATGCAGAATTCTCCAAATCCTTGCAATGCTGTGAACTTGGGACATCCAGGTTGGTGTGATGCATGCAAGAAATGGGCTCACCTCCATTCATGCATTCCCAGAATGTACTCCTGTCATGTGAAATTCTGTTCAGCATATCTGTATCAAACTCTTGACTCCATTATTTTAACAGAGTTTACATTGAATTGGCCAATTTGCATCTATTAAAATAATGTGCAGTGTATTTCTTAAATGGCAAGTGGTTGGGAAAAGTAGAGGTCTGTTTCCGTGCTGTACATCTCTATGATTCTATGTGCAAAAGGATCTCAGTGTCCTCGTTGATAAGTCACTAAAGGCTAACATATAGGTTCAGCATGCCATGAGGAAGGAACTTCCTAATGAGAAGGAACTTCTTCATCCAGAGGGTTATAAATCTATGGAATTCCTTTCCTAGTGAAGCAGTTGGCGCTACTTCAGTAAATGTTTTAATGCTAAGACAGTTTTTTTTGAACAATAAAGGAATTAAGGGATACGGTGAGAGCATGGGTAGGTGGAGCTGAGTCCACGAAAAGATTAGCCATGATCTTATTGAATGGCAGAGCAGGCTCGAAGGGCCAGACAGCCTACTCCTACTACTGGTTCTTATGTTTTTATGAAGGCGAGAAAAAAGGTTCACTTTTATCACAGCATGATTTCAGTACAGGAGTATTTAAGACTTGCTTCAATTGTATAGGAGCTTGGTTAGAAAACACCGAGAGAACTGTATGCAGTTTTAGTCTCCTTGTGTCAGGAAAGGTGTAATTCCCATAGACAAAACACAACAACAATTCACCAGGTTTCTTCCTGGGATGGTGGGACTGTCCTATAAAGAGAGATTAGGCAAACCGGGCCTGAGTTCTCTATAGTCAAGAGTGTGGTGCTGGAAAAGCACAGCAGGTTGGAACTCGGATAAGTGGGGGGGAGGGGAAATGAGGAACTAGTGAAATCCACTAGTGATGCCATGGGGTTGGAGGGTCCTGAGGCAGAAGATGAGGCATTCTTCCTCCAGGGGTCAGGTGGTGAGGGAGTGGCGATAAAGGAGGCCGAGGACCTGCATTTCCTCGGCAGCGTGAGGGGGGAGTTAAAGTGTTCGGCCATGGGGCAGTGGGGTTGGTTGGTGCAGGTGTCCCAGAGATGTTCTCTGCAGCACTCTGCGAGTAAAGAATGAGAAGGGATCTCATTGAAACGTACAAAATTCTTAAAGGAATAGATAGCCTTGATGCAGCTAAGGTGGCTCCCCTGCTTGAGGTGTCAAAAACAAAGGGCACAATTAAAAAATACGAAGGATGCCATTTAGGTCTGAGGATGTGGACAGACATTTTTAACTCAAATGGTTGTAAATGTTTGGATTATCATTGGCGCACTGCGTTATGGAGATGGGTTGTGTAAACAACATTGAAGTCTTGGATCAGTCATGATCTTCTAAGCCTATGTCCATACATATATGGAGGAATTTGATTCCAGTGTTTCATAGTTCTTACACCAAACATAACTTGTTATGATTTCAAAGCTGTCATTATTTCCTATTTCAACCTGACCACTTATCTTTCAAGGAAAGAAAGACTTGGGTCTGTATCCCGCTTTTCATAACCTCAAAATATCCCAAACCATTTCATGGTCAATTAAGCATTTTGGGCATGCAGTCATTGCTGTGGTTGTGATCCCTGTCGAACATGATAACTTATCAATAAAAAATTTGAATTCCCAGTGACTGACCCAAGCCCCAGAGAACGTAGGCCCAGTCTCCTCAATTTCTCCTCATAGGAAGTCCCACTGGCCCAAGGATCAGTCTGATGAACCTTCACTGCACTCCCTGTATGGTAAGAATATTTCCTCAAGCATAGGGACGAGAAGTGCACATTGCATGGCCTCACCAATATTCTACACAATGGAGGAAAGGCATCTTTACTTCTGTACTCAAATCCTCTTGTAATAAAAGTTAATAGACCATGTCTTTTGAAGTGCTTGCTACAATTGCGTGACATATGATCAAGGACACCTAAGTCCCTTTGGACATCAACTTTTCTCAATCTCTCATTTCATTAGTTGATCTCATTTAAGCAATACTCTGTGTTTTCCTTGCTCCTACGTGAATAACCTCACACTAACCTGCTGTGTATTCCACCTGTCATTCTCTTGCCCACTCACTCAGCCTGTCTAAATCTCCTTGATGCCTCCTTGTATTCTCCCCACAGACAACACTCCCAAGAAGTTTTATATCATCTGAAAACTTGGCAATACAGTATTACAATTGGATCCCACATCCAAATTATAATTGTAATAAATTGTAAACAGCTGAAACACCCCCACTGCCCCCAATTCTCCTTGTGACACATCACTGATCACAACCTGACAACCAGAGAATGATACATTCATATTTCTTTCCCATTTTTATTTGCTAAACCTGCTAGGAACATTCTCTCAAATATCAAATAGGTTTGTCAAACATGGTTTCCCCTTTAACCATGTCCACTGAAAGTTATTTTTCTCAGTCTTCCGTAAATCCTCAAAGTTATTTCCTGCAGCAAGACCCATGCCAGCGACTCCTTCTCATCACTCCACCTGGACAAATATTCCAGGATCCTTAAATCTCCACAGGTCCCATCTGTTCAACCACAACATGAACTCCAATCTTGATTAGAGTCATGCCTGACCTAAAGGAAAATGGGCTGGGCTGGAGTTCAGTCATCTCAGCTACAAGAAGTCTTTGCAGGAATTCCTCAGGCGACTGCCCTAAGCTCAACCATCTTTAGCTGTTTCATCAATGACCTTCCCTCCATCATGCTGATTGCACAATGTTCAGCACCAGTCATGACGCCTCAGATACTGAAGCAATCCATGGCCAAATGCAACATAACCTAGACAATATCCAGGCTTGGGCTGTCAAATGGCTAATAGCATCCATGTCACACAAGTCACAGGCAACTGCCAATTGCAACAAGTGAGAATCTAGCCATCACCCCTTAACATTCAATGGTATCATTATCACTGAATCTCCCACTACCACGTCCAGGCCATAGCCTTTGACCAGAATCACAACTAGATTAGTTATACATGTACTGTTGATATAAGAGCAGGCCAGAGTCTAGGAATCTTGCAGCAAGTAACAGAGCTCCTGACATCCCGAAGCCTGTCCATCATCTACAAGGACATAATGGTTTGGAATATGGAGTATAATGGAATACACCCCACATGGTGTGCTCCTGAGTATAAGATAGTACCCTTCCACAGGTTCTCTAGTTCCTCACTATAATGACAATTCCTCACATGTGATCATAGGCAGTAAATGATTGCAGACTGCACTGAGTGCCCAGTGTTACAGACATTGTCTAATCTATTGTTCACAAACATACACTATCCGGCAGGGTTCACTTGCCATGGACAAGAGGATGAGCTGTCCCACACCCCACCATTGGTTAACAATTCTACAGCCAACTTTAACCTCTCCATTCCTCGTCCAGCTGAGGTATGTGTGCCGATACTAAACAGCAACATTTATGAGACTTCATTTCCACTGTGGAGATTAACTTGATCCAGATCTGGATTCAAGAATTTGCCAGACACATAACGCCTATCTTAGGGCAGAAAGTTGAGTGATTCTTAACAAATCACCTGAAAATCGGTAGTGCTATGAATTGACAAGAATCTTGCGTTCAGGCAATCTGAACTCTGTCCTTCAGTGCCCTGTATCAGCTGCCCATAACATGAGGAACTGGGCTGTGATTACTAACTTGGAGAAGAGATCCCATTGTTCTGCCCTCTCTGCAGGCAGCAATGCACTGGCCTGCTTCCATTTCAGTAACACACTCACAATTCAGTGATAATTTATGCCATTACATGACTAATTTTGTTTTGTTTTGAGTTTACTTCAGGATCCTTGCAACCAGATAGAGTTTAACAAGGAATCCAGGCTGGATTCAAACCGGTCCCAGAGGAAGAGTTCCAATCGCTCTGCTACCCAGTCTGTAGTTATGGTAACAGCTCTGAAATGCACATTCTAATTCCTCCGAATAAGAATGTTTCATTCAACCCTGCAGTGTATATGGTCTCCATAGCTAGATGAGACAAATAAAGAAAAACTCTTGCATTTTGATCTTTACGAAATTCTTGCCTGCTTTATAAGGATTAATGGTCTTTCAAATTTAGTATCACTTGCCAACTTTGGTTGCTGTTTTGAATCAAGGTATTTTATGTGGATTGGAAACAGTAAGGGCACAATATGAACCAGACATTTCACTTGCTATAGCATGCCCCTCTCCTCCCAACCTGTCCATTAAAAATCGTTCACTGTTTCTTCTTTGTCATCCAATTCCTTTTCTCTCTCCAGATGGCTGAAACATATAATTCTTTTAGTTAGGACTCAAATGAAGGCTTTTCCAGAGCCGTGCAATACAACCTCATTTGTCGTCCGTCATTCATTATGGATGTTAAAGCCTCAGAGTAGATAAGGCTGGTGCAGTAAGGTCCTCCTCGAATTCTGAAAGCATGCAACCTATCATTTGCAAGCTTAATGCCATTGAGGGACTCATTAAATTTGCACATTAGTGACGGCTATTGAAGCATAATCCTGTGCAGTTGACTGAAATGATCAAATGCTGGTTCATCTCCTTCCGAAACCAAGTCTAATGAAGCCAACTTCCTCACTGTCTCAGCTGAAATCAGCTACCTCAACACCAGGGTTTGAACCTGCTCTGCCAACTTAACACCAACAATTTACCTTGACTGTGATAGATGGTCCTGTGGTACTTTACAAGAGCATTATAAAACAAAACATAACACTGAATCAATCAGGAGATATGCACTCAGTATCATGTAGATACTATTATTGACTAATGGAGCCAAAGCTGGTTCTAAAAGTTGCATAAGCACAGAAACTATGAAGGTCGGTATTTATTTACTCAAAGTTCTCAAGTCGCATAGATGACATAGCAACTCAGGAAGCACAGCGCACTCCAACCAGAGGCATACAAAACAGCTGAGAGCCAGTCACAGTAATTAAGTGGAAAGAATGCGAGTCATGCAATGAAAGGAATTATCTTACCACTGGGGTTTCGATCCTTTACAAACAGCTTTCAGAACTGGGCTGACTAGAATTTGACAAAACCAGGCAGGAACTTCCTTAAATTACTTCCAGTAGTTAGCACTAAGTATTTACTCAGCTTTAAAAAATCAAATCAATGTGCTTTGCAACTCCGCTATTATCAAGAAGCATCTCCCATTCAAGTGAAATAAGCTGTCTCAAATTATTTCTAACAGATAGGAAAGTTTAATGTAAACAGGACAAGTACTCCTAGCTGTGAATAAAATATTTACTATAATGTAGTAGACGCAGTAAGGTATAGTTCTCATGTGGTTGGTTATAAGTAGCATTTCAGCTCTGTAAATGAATGGATGCACAACGTTTGGCATAGTTACAGTACAGGAACTTGGAGAAAAAGCGTTAATGAAAATCTCTACTTTTCCTCTCAGTGAATAAAACGGTATTATTTTTCAGGTCGAGGAAGAGAACGTTTTCTTTCACCATGACGTAAAGCTGCAGGAAATTCACACCCCGCTCCCCACAACTGCCAATCCAAAGATGGCTATTGTACTTGTGAATACAGTGACAGGGTTCATTAAAACTTTTCGTTTTACCTGTTACCGCTGTCAAAAGGCAGAAAATTTTGGGAACTAAACAATTGTTGTCATCATCGGAAATTAAACATGACAAACTGCCATTAGGTACCAGAGCACAATATGTATATATATCAGCGGCTTTCTTTTAACAAAAGATTTTCTGGGTTTAAAGCTTCTTTTGATACCTTGAAATTTTCTTATGGCTTTCCCACAAGAAAGACTTGACTACTTCGCATTTTAAGGTTTGGAACGTTTTTTTTTTGAAATCCTTTGAACGAAAACCCAGTGAATTGCATCATAAATTCCTAGTGAGGTAGCTGGTGGGTTAATTGTCCTACAATGGCATGAAATCTTTATTCTGTTGTGAAGAGAAATTACATGTTCTCCTACTGCCCATGGCCAAAACCTTTTGTGTGAAAACAGGTGTGCCTTTTCTTACTCATGGTGTGTGCATCTCTGTTTAATATTTCAGAAACATGCCTTTCTGGGTTTAACAATAAAGAAGGCAATTTATTCCCACACAATTATCCTAAACTACTGCAGCATTTCATTCACTAATTTGCACTTATGCAGACAAAAACTAGGCAAAGGTAACAGTGGTGCATTTTTACAAATTGTAGATAACTCCCTCTCTGGTTTATGATAGCTGGTCTCCAATGTGGCAGATGTATACTCTCTTGAATGGATTCCGTGTAAGGTTGAAGTATGAGGTTCTTGTAAAGAGTTCTCAGCAGGTTTCGCAAGTCCTTGGAGTTGAGAAGGCTAAGAGCTTGGGTGTCAAGCAAGATTTTAACTGGAAGAGGCTACAGATGCGAAACTGACTGAGTCGCAAGTTCCGATGGCTTTGGTGAATCTCTCTACAAACTGTTCCTCGCTGATCCTTTAAACAAAGGAAACATGTCAGGTCTCTGGTAGACTTTCAAGGATTTTTCCAAATAAAATGTGGTGTTTATGTTGATTCCACAATCTGTGTTGTGGGTTAACATCTTTGAGACCATGACATCATGCCTTTGTTTCAAAATGCCCCCTGAAATCAGGCGATACCTCTTCTGACTGTTTGCAGGGAAGTACACTGATTCATGTTAGTCTGGGATGTCCTGTTTTTCTCTTAAGGAAAGGAAGTGGTTCTAACCCACAACAGAATATAGTTACTGAAAACAGTGCCTTTAATAAACTTTAAGACATCAACAAGAATGCAGTCTTTGTGGTATCTCTTACAAAGGCTAATATACAAGGAGCAGTCAGAACATATTGGACTGGCACTGGTGTTTTATGCAGGAACCACATCATGGCAGTAGCTCGTTAGTAATAGAAGGTAATAACAGCAGTAGCAGCTGTGAAGACTTTTCATGTCACTAATTATCTCCATAAGTTCAGAGCTTAGATTTAGGTCAAGCATCCAGGACCAAAGCAATCCAGTCTGTTCAGATGTACAGCAAACCTGGTTTCAGCACCTCTGTTTATAAGAGGCTGACTCCTTCTGTGGAGAATCGAGAGTGTGGTGCTGGAAAAGCACAGCAGGTCAGGTGGCATTTGAGGAGCAGGAGAATCGATGTTTCGGGTAAGAACCCTGAATTAGGAATGAGGCTGGGAGCCTCGGGGGGTAGAGAGGTAAATGGGAGGGGCGGGATGTGGCTGGAATGGTGAAAGTATCCGAGAGTGCGATAAGTAGATGGAGGTGAGGGTAATGGTGATAGGTTGGAGAGGATGGTGGAGTGGATAGGTGGGAAGGAAGATGGATAGGTAGGACAGGTCATGAGGGCGGTGCCGAGTTGGAAGGTTAGAACTGGGACAAGGTGGGAGGGAGGGGAAATGAGGAAACTGGTGAAGTCCACATTGATGCTGTTTGGTTGGCGGGTCCCAAGGCGTTCTTCCTCCAGGCGTTGGGTGGTTAGGATGTGGCAATGGTAGAGGCCAATGACCTGCATGTCCTTGGTGGAGTGGAAGGGGGAGTTGAAGTATTCAGCCACAGGACGGTGGGGTTGGTTGGTGCGGATGTCCCAGAGATGTTCTCTCCCAGTTCCAACCTTCCAACTCGGCACCGTCCTCATGACCTGTCCTACCTGTCCATCATCCTCTCCACCTCCCCTCTGACCTATCACCTTTACCCTCATCTCCATCTAGCTATTACACTCTCAGCTACCTTGCCCCCAGACCTCCCCCCCCCCCCCCCCCCATTTATCTTTCCACTCCCTTGGCTTACAAGCTTCATTCCTGATGAAGGGCTCTTGCCCAAAACATCGATTCTCCTGCTCCTCGGATGCTGCCTGACCTGCTGCTCTTTTCCAGCACCATACTCTCGACTCCGATCGCCATCATCTGCAGTCCTCACTTTCCCCTTCTGCGGAGAGGTTCAGAATGCCTGCTCAATGAGCCACTGCTGCAGTGGTTGGTCTTCCTGGCAGATTCACAATTGGGCTTCTTGCTGGAAAGCTGGGTCTCTTACAGATAGCACAAAGCAGCTCCTACTCCTCAATATTCAAGTGGTATAGACAGTACTCCAGGGGGAAAAGTGCTCTCTGCATTGCGCAAGTCTCTCCTACCTCTCAATTTCACCTGGCTGGCACCTTATTTTTAGGTTTGCCCAGTGCTCGTCCTGGCATGTTCTCCTGCTCTCTTCACTGAACCTGTGTTTAATGGCTTGCTGGTAACAGTAGAGTTGGGGACATGTGAGGCCATGAGGTTACAGATCGTGTTGGAAGTATGTTTCTACTATTACTGATGGTCCACAGGGCCTCATGGATGCCCAATCTTGCTCAGTTTATTCAAAGCCTATCCCATTTAGCATGGAGATAGAACCACACAACTCAATGGACGGTATGGCCAATGTAAAGATGTGACTGTCAACAAGGTTGTGCGCTGATTACTCTCACATTGGAAAGATGGATCTACAGCAGACAGAGTGGTGAGGGCAAAGTCAAATATATATTTTCCACCTGCTGGTTCCCCCATCATGAGACACAGACCCAGTTTTGGAGTTAAGTCCTTTTGGATGAGACTGGGTCAGTCAGTAGTGATGCTATTGCAGTGTGGTTAGAGCTAGGAATGTGGACTGCATTTGCATTGTCAATTCCTATACCTTAGTTGATACCAGGTGGCCCATTCAGTTTCATTCCTTGTTTGAGACATTTTAGTGATTGTTACAACTAAGTGGCTTCCTTGGCTGTTTCAGAGGGCAACCAAGAGTTAACTACATTGTTGTTGGACTGGTGTCAAATGTGTCCCAGACCAGGTAAAGATGGCAGTTTCCTTTTCGAAAGGACATCAGCAAAATAAATGGGTTTTTATAACAACTGACTGTTTTTTTTTAAACTCACTCATGTGGTGTGGCTTGATCAGCATTTATTACCCATCCCTAGTTGCCCTTGAGAAAGTGCTGCTGAGCTTCCTTCTTGAATTGCTGCAGTCTCCATGCTGTAGGTAGACTCCCAATACCATGAGGGAGGGAATTCCAGGAACATGATCTACGCTACTGAAGGAACAGTGTGATATATTTCCAACTCAGGATAGTGAGTGGCTTGAAGGGGAACTTGCAGGTGGTCATGGTCATGAAAAAACTTCTAATTCTAGATTTTTATTGGATTCAAATTCTACCCTTTGCATGGTGGGAATGAATTTGTGTCCCCAGATCACTCTTTGGGTCTCTGAATGGCTTGTCCAGTGACAAAATCACTAGTTCATCAACTCTTCCTATTGTGACAAATGCTGACAAAGAAAAATGGATGCTTTTTTTTCTTATGTATGGAGCTGCTGCCACTTTAAATTATAAAGCTCCCATACACACTGTACTTGTTTACACGACGAACAGATGGACTTTTAGAATTGACAGAGTTACATCTGTTGCTTCATGCTGCCAAGATTCTGACAATATAATTAGATGAGGAGAAAGTTTCAAAGTTACACTGGGTACCATGAGCTGGAGGCGGATATCAGATACCGATATCAACCCAGTCCTGCACACCACATGAAGGGTTCTTCAAAGCAGCAACTGGGGCCTTGGGCTTGTGAGCATCTAGATAACTGCCAGGCCTTATCTCTCATGTTGAGCTACTGATTGATGAGCTTTTGCAACGTCCATGTCTGCTGCTTAACATGCTTTCTAACAAGCCGCCTTAAATCATCATATGGTTCCGGTAGGTATATATCCATCACCCTGTCAGGCAAAAATCTTTCCTGTATTTTCATGGAGATAGAAACGGCAAGGCACCATGTCAGGTGACATAAATCAGTTTCAGCCGTCACAGTTATTGTCCGTTTACAAACTTTAATGAAGGCTAAATAGTTGACCTCATACCAGATCAGTCACTGGCTGTTTATCATGACACAGGTGGCAAACAAACCAGAAGACTGGGTTTAATACTCTTTCAGCGCTGCATCATGTGTTATGGCTACATAACCAAAGAGGGCTAACAGTCACAATTTTCTTTTAACATTCTTTTGTGGGAAATCATCAGCATTTGTTATCCCATCCCTAATTAATCTCAAAGTGGCTGGTAAGGCTACTTCAGAATCAAGCATATTGCTGTCACATGTAGGCCAGACCAGGTAAGGATAGCAAATTTCCTTCCCCTGAAGGACACTGCTGGATTGGTTTTCCTGATATGATGCGCATCTTTCAGTCTCAGATCTATTAGGACCGTGGTGGGATTCAAACCATTTTTCCCAAAGCATTAATTTGGGCCTACTAATCCAATGGCATTCCCACTGCACTACTATCTCCTCAGATTCACAGACATACCTGGCACATGCAGAGAACACAACATAAAACTTGCAAATATGACTCAAATTCTAGCCATTAGAATGTTGACATCAAATACACAAACCGTAGTGGCTCAATGATTAGCACTGCTGCCTCGCAGCAGCAGGGACCCAGGTTCAATTCCAGCCTCGAGTGACTGTCTGCGTGGAGTTTGCACATTGTCCCTGTGGCTGTGTGGGTTTCCTCCCACAGTCCAAAGATGTGTGGGTCAACTGAATTAGCCATGCTAAATTGCCCACAGTGATAGGTGCATTAGTAGGTGAATGGGTCTGGTGGATTACTCTTCAGAGGGTCGGTGTGGACTTGTTGGGCTGAAGGGCCTGTTTTCACACTGTAGGGAATCTAATCAAACCAAATGGGCTCACTAAAATATTAGTGTCAAAATTTATTTTTAAATTTACTGCAAAAATGAGCAAAATCATGTTACACTGCTCCAAAAACTGGTTATGGAGCTTCAGAATTGCAGAATGTTGCAGATATGAATAATTACAGCATAGATGGCCTGGTTACTCTTCAATCTTCCCTACTCTGCCTCAGGCTGGGTTTAGCTCCACAAGTTAATGTTGATTCTTCATCAGTGAGTCTCCAAGTGAATGTTATGAACTTTTGCAGACTATTCAACCAAGATAGCATCACAGCTAAGCAGGATCCTACGACACCCACAAAAAGCACAGGCCTATATACACATCAGCCCATTTCCAAACTGATGGAATCACACACACGCGCGCGCGCGCACAGACACACACACATCAATGGTTGCACTGTTGTGTGAAACTTGCTCACGTTTCCTCTTCCTTGGCCTTATGATACTAAGAGTAGTGACCTCTCTGTCGTGCCAAGTGAAATCAGGTAATTCACCTGATATCTTTGAATAAATAATTGACAATTTAATACTGTTCTATGCCTTCATATTGTCAAAATCTTTAACATGTCTCTGATGTATGTGAATTGCTGAGAATCATAGAATCCCTACAGCACAGATAAAGGCCATTTGGCCCATCGAGTCTGCATTGACCCTCCAAACAGCAACCTACCCAGACCCAACTCCGTGCCATCCCTGTGACCCTGCATTTCCCATAGCTAATCCATCTAAACTGTGGGAGGAAATCTCAGATGGCATGTAAATTCCAACAGTTTGACTTTAGGCATTTTCTGTCTTCATTGGAATCAGTGCAGGGCATGTTGTCAAAGTAATTATTGAGTTGGAAAGTTCTCTGTCATTGATTAGCATTTGACATTTAAGAGAAATGTCAAATTTGAAAACCACCTCCAAAATCACATCCTTAAATTCATATTGTCATGATGCCAGACACATCTAAAACCCTTTCCAATCTCCCCATGTTCCCGTGTCCATTATTGAATTGACCACAACAGATTAGGAATGTTCATGCTAAGGTGCTTAGCTTTTGGCCCTCACTGGGACAGGAGTCACAAGAGGACAGGGAGACCACTTGGGCACATATCAGGTGGCCTCCTGCCATCAGACTAGGGGGCCAGTGCCTCAGGCAGGCTGGAGACCCTCCCTATCTGCCTGGGTCCAGGGACAAAAATAAGCATTTTGAATATGGAGCATGAAAAACTGGAGCGAGGTCATGTCAATTTTAAAACACTCTCTCTCTCTCTTCTCTCGTCCTCAGCAACCTACTCTTCCTTTCAAGCTTAGGAAGCCCCATCGATATCCATAATTGGATGGTGACTCCAAGCGATGATCATTAATTGGAGTTTGAAACTTGAGAGGCCTGTTTCTCCGTGGGGATGGATTCAAAACTCAGAAACCTGTCCTGACTACTTGACTCGAATCATTGAAGAGTCAAAGGATCCCTACAGTGCAAAAAGAGGTCTTTCCATCTATCGAGTCCCCACCTCCTATCCCATCCCTGTAATCCTGCATTTATCATGCCAAATCCATCTAACCTGGAAGATCCTGGACACTATGGGACAATTTAGCACGGTCAGTCCACTGAACCTCCAGGAGAACAAAAAAAACCTTCTTCTCCTGTATGTTAAATATGGCAGTTGCTATTAACTCAATACATATTTTACCTCAGTTTTCAAGGTTAAGGACAGAAAAAGAACTCAGTCAAGTAGCTGCCTCCTGATTCAAATTGAAAAATGTGTTTTGATAGTTTTTGAATAAGGATGGAAACCATTATGATTCCTTCCATGTTTCAACATTCCAATTCTCATTCAGTCAGTTTGTGTGTGTGGGAACAACTCATTTGAAAGGTTCAAGCTAAACAAGAAACGATGAAGTGAGTAAAATTGTGCTTTGAAGTGGGAACCCTGAAAATTTCGATAAACTTTGATTTTCTCACGCACGACCTCCGAACACAAAAGATCCTCAGGCTTGTTATTACCAAATGACACTGGCACTCACTCATAAATGATTCTTGACTTCATGCGCAGGGTACAATTAGATTTATAGCCACAAGGAAGATTAAAACCAGTCCCCACCAAACATCAAATTACACAAGATTCTGAATTCCACCAATGTCAAAATTCTGCTTCACTACTCTGTGCTGAATTAGTTACATCAAATATTATAGCAGGTGACTAAAACCTTCATAGATTTTAAGGACAGAGTTAAAGGAGGATAGAGAATCATGGAGATTCTAAGGGCCTGGTCAGCTGAAAATACAGCCATTGATCATGGAGCAATTTAAATCAGGGATGCTCAAGATGCCAAAATTAGAATACAGTTGTTTTCAAGGACAAGGTGGAATTAAACAAAAACAATTTATATTATCTATGATTGTTGATTTTTAACAAAACTTCAACTGTCTGAGTCAAACTCCAGCATTTTCAAACCTGACCCTCTAAGTAAATTCCTGACATAAGCTAATTGTTAATGTGCCCCAATTTGCTCATGATAGGCAGCAGTACCAGTAAATCCTGTCTGGCTTCACTCAAGTCTGTGGACATAACCAACCCTGCTATCATATGGCTTGTTATGCTCATAAAACACTGAGGACTTAACCAAATATATTAATGATAAATAACACTCACTCCTCTGAGGAGCTGGTTGCTTTATGTGCAAACAATACTGCCAGCATTTCAGCAAACATGGCAGCTGTTCCTTTTGTTACACTTTACCTTTAGTTTGGATTATATGCAAATTCAAGAGACATCGTGTTCTACAGCTCATCTTAATATCCTGATCTAGTTCAGAGAGCAATCGGCCTAGCTCAGTCACTGTTTGATGATGTGGGCAAGACGCTGGAGTGTATTTTGTTTGTTCCTTTGTGACATCACGAGGCCAACAGAGAAACGGGGAGAATATTTCACAAATTGCAAATTGAAACTCTGTTGACACAATTATTCACAAGTGTATGGAGTGAGCCACAATCTACAGAGTCCAAACTGAAATGTTAATGCCACATCAAGTTACAATATGTGCAATGCTTTATCAAGTTACAATTGAAAAAACCGCACTAACGGTACTGCATTACAATAAATATCCCTGCCCATGAGACTTATCAATGACTGGGGAAAGTAAAATGTTTTATAAAATATCTTCCATATCTATTACACATGTGACAGACAGCATCTGTATAGATTAACTAAATGACTGAGTGCACATCAACTGAAAACATCATGTTTCTAAAATCACCCACTTATAATTTGAAGTCATTTTATCCATATAGTTTTAATCACCTAGTAATTGGAATGATACATTTCTGTATTTATGCCACTGTTGCCTTTAAGTAACTGAATTAACTTCAAATGAATTGCACATAGCTGATAAAAGAGATGTGATGTCAGGACTTATCACCTTGTACTCATCAGAACAGAAGGAAGAACATCAAATTTCAAAAGCAGCAACAATTTATACTGCATGAGAAAGGGGTGCTGATTGACTGGAAAGCTGACTCTGATTGGTCATGCTATATTCATGGAGAATGCAATAGGGAGACAATAGGGATTATTGTCTCCCTCAATCTTTATTTTCAAAAAAGGCTCTTTCCCTGGACATCCAGAAAATAGCTACCTGAAAATGAATATAATGAACATAACAGCAAGCATGTGGAAGCCACATTGTAAGCACAACTGATAAACAGTTTATTCGAGTCATTCTTGACACATTTGGAATTGTTCAGCAATTTCATTTAATATATTGTCTAATGTTAGGTGTGATTCTGTGCAGAACAATCTCCAGTGTCCTAAGAATCACACCAACAACCAATTTAAGATTGTTTATTAGTCTCACAATGTAGCCCACTTAAGCTTGTTCAAAGCTACATATATTTATATACAGGGACCTGTACTCAGCAGGAGAAAGAACCATGTTCAGGCATTGTGCCTTTTTTCGAATTAAGCAATAGACAGGGGGCAACAGTTCCATGATACAATCTCCAAGGCCTTGGTTAGAGTCGACTTGCAGCAGCCTTTTCACATGCAGTATAAGTAGTAACTTCTGAAATTTGGCATTCTTGTATCTGTCCTGATGACATAAAGCTTCAACAGCATCTCTCCTTTTGTAGGAATACTCAAGTTCTTTACTACCAAGCAAGGAAAAAAATGAATCAAGCAAGTTGGCATTGATAAGTGGACTGCATACATACATCTTGTATGCAATAATATAAATATGCTGTAGCACACTAAACAGCTTCTATAACTCGGCAAATGATGAAATGCATGGTGATTGATTACTCTAATGCCGTGTTTTGCATTTCATATTGGGCGATGTGGTTCTTTAGCTGACAATTTGGCTGATTGCATGAGCCCTGCAATCCTGAATCTGTTATATTCTCAGAGGGCTAAAATGTTTGTGACATTTGAGGTCACATGGACCGAAACAGATGGATAAGCATGAAGGCACTGACAAGATAGACCACACTAATGGTTAACCACAAGCGCAGTCTACTGAGATGGTGAACTGAGCTTGGCTATGTGCCAAAACATTGTTGAGCCAAATCCAAGGGCTGTGTCCTCTCATTAGTTTGGAATTCAGAGAATGCAATCTGTAAACGTAAAAGGCCCTCTTGATCCCGACAGTTGTATAATGTGATTAACATTATAATTAGTTATTATGGTTAGTTTGGTCAGTCAGGCCGTGTCCAGAAAACTAAATAACAATTTTTCTTTTCTCTCAACATGTTGTTTGTCAGTCAATAAAATGAAACGCCTTTGGTTTCAAAATAAACAGCACCTTTCCAAAATGCTTCTGCCAATGTTTAGAACATTCACGGAAGGTGAAGGAAAACAGCAGTTGAACAGAGATCCATTTGTTCCTTTGTTAAAAAAAAATTGCACTAAACAGCAGGTGGTGAGAAAAGTAAGAAACTATTTTTACTGATATAGTATGATTTTATCTGATCTCACATATTTAAGGGTATGGGGAGGAGGTGAGTGAATGGAAGGGTGGGGGATGGTTGTAAATGTGTGCAGCCTACAAGAGGAGTATATTTCCGATTGTACCTTTATCCTGGCCCTTTTAAAATTGCATCCATATGGTGCAAATCAGTCCTGTTCCGGTAAACAAATTCAATTTGTGGCTGTCCAAGTTTCTGACCTAAACTTGGTGTAAAAGTCCCAAACTCAGGAGCAAAATCTGTCATTCCCAAATGAGAAGTAGAATTAGGTTTTATTGTCACGTGTACTCAGGTATATAAATGTAGGAAAAGTGTACAATGTTGCCACACGGCACCATCTTAAGCACAAAACTGGATTAGGTACAAAAATGGAGAAATAAAGAAAAAAAAGCTCAAAGTTCTACTTTACAGTTCTTTATCATATATGATTCGGAGATGCCGGTGTTGGACTGGGGTGTACAAAGTTAAAAATCACACAACACCAGGTTATAGTCCAACAAGTTTAATTGGAAGCACTAGCTTTCGGAGCGACGCTCCTTCATCAGGTGATTGTGATGATTGTGGTGATCACAATCACCTGATGAAGGAGCGTCGCTCCGAAAGCTAGTGCTTCCAATTAAACCTGTTGGACTATAACCTGGTGTTGTGTGATTTTTAACTTCATCATATAAGTTGCAACAGCAGTGCATCTCTCTCTCTCTCTCTCTCACGCACACACACACACATTTTGAGTTCAGACACGCACACACACACATTTTGAGTTCAGAGAAGGTATGCTCATCCCACTTTCTAGCATTTGGTCTACAGCTTTCAAATACTCAGCTAAGTACTTTTTAAACATAGTGTGTTTCTGGCCTCTACGACTCTCACATTCCAGATTCCTAACACTCTTGGTGAAAATAATTTTCCTCAAATTTCCTTGAAACCTCCTGTCTTTCACCTTAAAATTATGCCTCCTCATGCCCCTCATAATCTTCGACACCTCAGTCAGGACACTTCAGCCTTTTTCACAGCCTTAAACTGTGAAAACAACTCAAGCTTAACCAGCCTCTCTTCATACCTAAATGCTTCATCATGATGAATCTCCTCTGCATCCCCCTCCAATGCAATCACATCCTTCCCATAATGAAATGATCAGAACTACAAAGAGTACTCCAGCTGTGGCCTAACCTAGCATTCGTACAGTTTCAGCTGGTCCTCCCTGCTCTTATAATCCAAGCCTCAATTGATAAAGGCAAATGTCCAGAATGCAATCTTCGCCATCCTATTAACCTGTCCTGCCACCTTCAGGGATCTGTGGTCACGCACCGAAGATCCCTCTGTTCCTCCAAGTTTCCTTGCCATTCACTGAGTATGCTCTTATTTCCTCCAAAGTACATCACCTCATAGTTTTCAGGGTTAAATTCCATCTGCGACTGATCCACCCATCTGATCAACTTAACTATAACTTCCTGAAACCTAAGATTTACACCCTCACTGTCAAATCAATCTTTGTGTCATCCTCAAATCTACAGATCATTGCTCCCACCTTCTTATCTATGTTGTTGATACATATTAGATTACTTACAGTGTGGAAACAGGCCCTTCGGCCCAACAAGTCAACACTGACCCGCCGAAGTGCAACCCACCCAGACCCATTCCCCTACATTTACCCCTTCACCTAACACTACGGGCAATTTAGCATGGCCAATTCACCTAACCTGCACATTTTTGGACTGTGGGAGGAAACCGGAGCACTCGGAGGAAACCCACGCAGACACGGGGAGAATGTGCAAACTCCACACAGTCAGTCGCCTGAGGCGGGAAATGAACCCGGGTCTCTGGCGCTGTGAGGCAGCAGTGCTAACCACTGTGCCACCGTGCCACCCACAAATCACAAACAAAAAAGTACCCAACAATGATCTCTGAGATATGTCACTGGACACTGGCCTCCTTATCTCCAGAAGAAAGGATGAACATGTTGGGTCTTACACCACTGTGACTCCAGAACTAGGTGCATTGTTTTAAAATAATGTGTCACCCTTTGAGGACAGAAATACAGATTTGTTTTCACTGCAACTTTGGAATTCTCTGACTCAGCAGAGTTAGCATCATTGAATACTTTTCAGCCAGAGATGGATAGACTCTAGGCAGGGGAATCTTTGGTTTTTGGAGCAAGATGGGAATTTGGAATTTGAAACACAAATAGATCAGCCATGATTTTATTAAATGGAAGAACAGGGTGGAGGGATTGAATAGTCTACTTCCGTTCTGGTTTTGAATGCTCAAGTGTTGCCTGCTGAACCATTCTATGTCGAGCCTGCTTTGATCTCTGCTCGCTAATTTGTTACAGGGATTCACAATTACGTCCTTTACTTTCACAAGACGTCTCATTTCTGGCAGGCATCACAAGTTCCTGGGCAGCTGTCATATCAATGTAATGGTGTCCTCATCCCTGATGCCAACAAGCTCCAGTGTCTCCCTCTTTCAATGTTCACCATGCCTCTTCCCAATTTTAATGACTGCTTAGGAAAAGCTCATGTCTTATACACCTGCGAAGGATGACAACAAAAGACAGACCTTGGCTTCTGACTGTATTGCCAGGCAAATGAGTGAATTTAGGATTAATCATTCGCAAAATAGAAAGCCTATGGGCATCGGAACTTGATTTTTTAATGGCACTAATATGGAAATCGCTGAGATCACATGCTGTGCAGGGTAGTATTGCGTTTAATATCCACAAATTCTGACAGACAGTCTGGGGTCAAGCGTCACAGCACAGCGCTGCTAATTTCATAAAGAAACTATTAATTTGGATTTTGTTCTCACTTCAGAGTCATAAAATATATCATTATGATTAAGCTGAGCACTCTGCAAGGAAAATCATCAGAGAATCGAGTTCTGAAAACAAAGGGGAAGATTCTGATTTGGCTTGGCAGCATAAACTGAGTGATAGTAAGTCAGCAGTGCATTTTACATCTCTCCAATTGATTGCAACAAATAAAGACTGGAAAAAGGTTTCTGGCCAGTAGTTTTGGATTCAGGCTCTTCCTAATTTAAGGAGCAATCCAACAGATCAAAAATTTCCTGACTATCCAATTCCTTGATACAGCCAATATTGAAACCCTTTCCAAAAGTACTGGAATACCAGAAGCTGTTTGATTGGTTACTGAAATGGAGGAGTTACCTCCAAATAACATTTGAGACTCTTTGCATGTGGCATTCATTTGAAAGCTCAATTACATATTTAGCTGATGGTTGCATCAAATTCTGAACTAGAAGATGGCAAACTTGCCAGCATAAAATTCATGTCAGGAGCTGGGTGACATACAGGCCTGACTTATGGCATGAAAATATTCTGATTCAGCTACAAACAAGCATAATTTTTCAGAGAGCTGTTTCGGAAGTTGACAAATGGCAGAGTTGATGTCTAAGAGATTGGTGGGGAGTCTGGCAGTCAGTTTATTTAGCAAGCATCCATGTGGGCAAGGCCTTTTAACTTCTCAATGTCAGACTCCTCCCTCTAAAATGATCCACAAAACATTCCTTTTGGCCAAGCGTTTAGTCACCTGTCCGAATATTTCTTTTATGACAGTTAGAGTCAAACTTTGTTAGATATCACATTTGCAAAGCACTGATGAACTGCCACATTAAATGATTATCATGGTAAAATCCACATCTTTTTTATCCTTATATATTTTTAACTGTCAACTGAAATGGCAAAAAGAGTGTTTTGGAAACCAAAGACAATGGAAAGAATTATCACACTTTTGAAATGAAACTATCTGAACATTGAAAATGTTGTTTACACACCATTTTTTTCAAGCAATAGAGCCAAGTGGTGTATGATGGGAGATTCGGCTCGCAACAAGTAGCTGATTGATCTGTGAAGGGGTGAACAGTGTCAATGGCAAGGCCAACAGCTATGTGATTGGCTTCCAGGTCTTTGAACTACATTGCTTGTGGGTGGCAGCTTCCACTCAGAAGCCATCAGACCTGGAAAAAGCAAGAAGCTGCTCTTTTCTCAACAAAGACCTAAAGCCTGGAGAAAGCCAGTTCACTTTCTCTCATCAGTTGCTGTAAGCTGTGGCTTTTAATGAATAAGTCAGAGACTTTATAAGTTGTTCTGTGCCTCCTGCAAGTAAGTAGAAACACCTAGAGAAGGGAAGTGGAGGAACAGCAAGACAAAAAGATCACCTCGGCAAACCCTGTGGACAGGGACCATTAAACAACCTTCCCAATCTTTTTCTCCAACCATGAGAGCCATCTTCTTTTGTTTCTGTCTACACACATGTTGGCGGGGGGGGAGGGGGGTGGAGTTTATGAAGGGGTTAAAATTTTACCTGTTGACAGTTCATTATCGTTTAAATATACCTAAAATCTATTTATTTGTAATAAATAGTCATTTTTGTTCAGTACAGAAATATGTTCCAAGCTGCATCTAAAAGACAAGTAAATTGGAGAATTTTGATTACTTTTGTATATTCTTTAATACTTGTGACAATCTGGAAATAGCAGGGGCTGATTTCCCTCGTGCTATTCCAGTTAGGCATAACTACATAAATATAAGTTATAATTGTTGATCAAGTATTGGATCTTGCTGCTACGAGCAATAATTCAGAGGATTGCATAGTTTACCATATGAACCAAACAATTAGATTCCAAGAGATTCTAATTCCCCCTGCTGCCTTAAATGGGATAGCAACATGAGACACTTCTGATCATTTGTTCAATTGCTGAAACTACATTAACAGATCTAAAATATTAGGAAACATGAAGAAACCATTCAATGAATAGCAGCACTCCAGTGAAATTCATCACCTGCCCTTTTATTTACAGGCTGGAATGGGGAACTGGCCCACAGCATGACACATGAATGGTTGGGTGAACAGCAGTCTGCACTATCAATTGGGATGACCTCCAGTAAGTACAAAAATACATGTCCATTGCAATTAAATAGCTCACTGAAAACCTATTCCAAGAAACCTTGTTTTACTCTTGATATAGTTGTTCCAATGGCCTAAAATCAGAACAAAAATCCAAGCGTTGGCAAATCAGTCAGTCAAGACAGTGAGGTAACTCTTCTCTCTACTTGTATAAAATGGATAATAATGGAAATAAAGTTCATTGATTTACAATATAAACTCACTTAGCCATCAGACAAAGGCAAGATTTGGCCAAATGAGTGCTGGAGCATGGGCCCAGGCTAACCAGGGGAACAGAGAAGAACAAATAGGCAAAAGACAGGCATTTAATGCATCAAAGTCTTTCTGCTGCTGACCTTAAGCAAATTTGCTCTTTTAAAAGCCTTAGGACACTAGGCAGTTTTGGTGGCAAGATGAAAATAAAACATTCAGGTTTTCCTTCAACTCACAAAGGTAATTATGTAAATCCCAGAACATCAACTCACCATTCAAGTCACATTAACCAACTGCACATGGTACATCAGCAATTGTGTTCAGTTTAAATACTTCATTGTCCACTGGCCATGGTAAGTAAAACATTTCATCTCATTTGTGGCCAGACATTCAATGTTTTGCAAAGGAACTAATTGATGGTCCAGAATAAATCTTGCCAAAACAGGCAGTCAGAAAAACAAGAGGAAATACCCACATGTGCTCAGGTCACAAAGTAATACTGTGTAAAAGAGGCCCTTTAGTCCATCAAGTGGCCAGCCAATGTTTTGTACAGGTCCAAGAGGGCCTACTGCCCTTATATTCTATGTAACTGAAAGTGAGGACTGCAGATGCTGGAGATTAGAGTCCAGATTGTGGTGCTGGAAAAGCACAGCAGCAGGAGAGTTGACGTATCGGGCAAAAGCCTGCTTTTCCTGCTCCTTGGATGCTGCCTGACCTGCTGTGCTTTTCCAGCACCCCACTCTGCACTTATAATCTATGCTTTAACTGTTAAAGGTAATTGTTGCATATGCCTTCTTAACTACCCTATTAACCTGACCTACCACATTCAGGACAAGCACCCAAGATCCCTCTGGTCCTCTGAGCTTCCTAGTATTCTGCCATTCATTGAGTATTTCCTTGTCTTGTTATTTCTTCCAAAGTGCATCACTTCACATTTTTTAGGTTTAAATTCCACCTGCTACTGACCTGCCCATCTGATCTACCTGTCTATATCTTCCTTTTATCAAGGATCTTCTTCCCCACTATTACCGGCTCATCCAATCTTTGTGTCATCTGCAAACCCCCACACATTCTCATCTATATTGTATATCTCACAAACAACAGCACTGACTCCTGTGGAATATTACTGGACAGCAGCCCCGGTCACACAAATAGCCTTCTACCACCACAACTAAACCAATTTTATATAGATACCCTACAGTGTGGAAGCAGGCCATATGGCCCATCGAGTCCACATCGATCCTCTGAAGAGCATCTCACGCAGAACCACTCCCCTGCCCCATTCCTGTAACCTTGCATATTTTACGGTTAATCTACTTAGTCTGCACATCCCCAGACACGATGGACAATGTTGGATCTAACTTTCCAAATTACCCTGAATCCCTTGTGCTTTTACTTCCTTTATCAGTATCCCATGTGGGACCTTGTCAAAGACTTTGCTAAAATCCATATAAAGTCAATCAACTGGGCTCTCCACATCTACCCTCATGCACAACCTGATCACCTCCTTGAAAAATTCAACCAGGATTATCTGCTAACTTGCCACTGACAAAGCCACGCTAACTATTCCTGATCAAATCTTGCCTCTCCAAGTGAAGACAGATTATCTTCTCCAGAACCTCTCCAATAGTTTCACTGCTACTATTGAGAGACTCACTGATCTTTAATTCCCTGGTTTACCCCGATCAAACATAGAGATTTTATCGCAAAACATGGAAAATGTCCATGCCTCACTCATGTGTGCGATGTGCCCAAAGTCTTGATGTGGGTTAGATAGCAGACCCACATCAGAGGAGATAGCAGACACTTAAGATTCTGCTGTTGAACAATAACATGTTGATATTTTCATATATTTGTCTGAAATCACTTCTTTCATTTCTGTATTTTAGACAGGTTACTACCCTCAAGCAAAGAGCAAAGAGCAAAGAGAGGAACGCCAGACAATCTTCCCAATCATTTATATAGTCATAACGGCACAGAAGGAGGCCACTTGGCTCTTTTGACTCCAGTTATGTGCTTTTCTCCCTCAGTGCAAAGTAAATAAAAAGTTACATATACACAAACATGCACTGATACACTTCTGCACAAATTCTTTACGAGATCATTTCTACTTGCACATCGAGTCCCGAATTGACTTAGTGTGATTAGTCCTCACAGTCACTTGACTGCAGCTACACCTTTATGCTTATGCTGCCCCATCCCCTAAACACTTTACCACTGGCAGAAACTCAAAGACACCACAAAATGGAACTGGGACTCAGGATAAACAATTTGGGGCTTGGCCAACTGGCATGAGTGGCCTTGTTTCCATGCTGTGCCTCTTCAATGCAGATTGGGAGGTCACTTTGACACAGTTATAATAAATCTCACAAAAATAGGCATTTCGAAGTTTCAACTTAATAGTGAACATGCAACATTAATCCATCACTGCCAAAAGCATATTTTGTTGATCTTTGATTCTTTTCATCAGAGGAGTGAAATGATCCTGTAAGAATATCATTTTTGAGAAGGGCTATGAAAATAAAATGGTTTTTCTCTCTAAAATGTCCAGTGTGAGTTGAAGAGATGTGGAGTTTGGACTGGGGACAAGAGTTCTGCATTCATGACTGCCTGTGGAATGTAAAGGCAGTCCCTTTGCAGTGCACTTTCCAAAAGCAAACTGACACAAAACAAGTGACTTGCATGAACAGGTGCCTGGCAGTCAAAGAGAGTTAGAGAGGGCAGCAGAAACATCACTGGAAGTTCAGGATTGTGTCTCACCAGGAGTTTGGGGGTGGGGAGATGATAAAAACAGTGTACACCTAAACTTCCACAAAGAAACCAAGCTTTTAAATCATTGGCAAGGGTCACGTTTCACACATGATTAGTAGAATCTCCAAACAGTTCAACATTTTCTTACCACGTAGAAGATATAGAAGATAAACTTTAAGTCTTGTTAAATTTTAGGATTTGCTGAAATATCTGTTATGATAATCCAGGTGAGAAAAGAAAGTTGAGATTTGATGGAAACGCTTGTGGCTTGTATGTTACAGTGTGACAAAGATTTGAGAAAAGAAATAAAAATGTGCATTTATTTAGCACCTTTTACAATGGGAGGGCATTCCAACTCACTTCTAAAGTAATGGTACACTTCCGAAGAGAAGTTACCCTTAGAATGCAGGAAATGTGGTGGCCTAGTTGCACACAGCAATCTACTAAGAACAAAAATGTGATAGGTTTTTGTGATTTTGGTTGAGAGATTCACATTGAGTAAGAAAACCCAAACAGTAATTTCTCTCCCACCCCAAACAGCCACACCACCTTCATCTAGTCTTCTTCACAATATTGTCATAAGAGCTTTTAAATCCTCCACGGCATCTGGTTGAACGTCTTATCCAAAATAACTCTGTCAGGATGCATAAGCAATTCAAAGATCAATACAGACTTTCCCAAATTACAACATTAAAAATCACACAAGACCACGTTATCGTCCAACGTGTTTATTTGGAAGCACTAGCTTTCAGAGCGCCGCTCCTTCATCAGGTGGTTTGACTTCAGTGGTTGAAAAGCACTTGGGGTTCTCTGTCATGGGAACAGCACTACAAAAAAATGTAAGTCTTTCTTTAATATTCACAACTTCTGAAGGAGAATAATGCACACTGGTAAAGATTTTCTCATCAATTGGGAAAGTAAATGGTGCAAATACCTGTCCAGCCCCCTCAATCTCAGAGACAACACAAATAGATTTCCCATGATTTTACTCTCCATGGCCAATTTACTGACATGCACTTGCAAAAGTGTCTTTATTAATCTGCTGGCCATTCCACATTTCAACGAAAGACATTCACAATCTCAGCATATCCCAAAAGTGCTTTGCAAACATGAATTACTTACTGTAATTTAGGGAAATCAGTGGATATTCTTGGCAAGTGCTGATGGTGAGCCTTCATATGAAGAAATAACACAAACGGAAGGAAACAACTTCAAAAGCTACATGTTACTTTGATGGTCATGGCAGTGAATTGCAGAGACACAAAAATCAGGAAGATCCAAAGTACAATAATTAGTGTGCATTAAATTATCTCAGTTGTGCTGTTAGTAGGGGGTTACAAGTGACCTTTCATATAATGGGGGAAATGGAAGATAGAGAAGTGATGATGGAGTTAGTGACAATGTCACTGGACCAGTAATACAGAGGTCCTTGCTAATGCTCTGGATTTAAGTATCACTCTAGAAACAGAGAAAGCTGTTGCAATTTAAATTTAAATAATAAATCTGGAATTATCGAACAAGTCTCAGAAATTGTGACACGACAACTATATTGTTCACTAATATTCTTCAAGTAAGGAAATTTGACATCTTTACCCAGTCTGGCCTACATGTGGCTCCAGAACCACAGTACTTACAGACCCTCTGAAATGGATAGAAAGCTGTTCAGTTCAAGTGCAACTGGGGATGATCAACAAGCACAGGCTTTGCCACATCCCATGAAAGAACAAAGAAAAATAATGATAGAATTCTGTGACATGGAAGTTATTCATTTCATTGGTTCTTTGTCAGCTCTTGGATTGAGCTAGCCAAATATATCAGCTTTTACCACCACCAGGGTTTTATTTACCTTCAAATAATTATACAATTCCAGTTTGAGGGTGGTACAGTGATAGTGTATCTCTCTGAGGCAGAAGTCTCAAGCTTGACTCCCACCTGCTCCTGAGTTTGTCACGACATACCTGAACAAGCTGATTAAATATATCTGAAAATGTGTTGCTGGAAAAGCGCAGCAGGTCAGGCAGCATCCAGGGAACAGGAGAATCGACGTTTCGGGCATAAGCCCTTCTTCAAGAATTCCTTCTTCAGGATTAAATATATCGACAATTCTTTTTGAGCGTTCCTAAAGAAACTTCTGTCATCATTTCTGGCAGCACATTCCAGATCCCAAGAAATCACTGCATAAGAAAAAGCTTCATCTTGGTTCTTTAACATTTTTGAGATCCTGCAATCATGCCTTTTGTTGTCAATGCCTGTCTGTGTATGCACTCCTATGTACTTTGGAGACCTAACCAATTACAAAAGTCACCTCAACCGCTGAGCAAGTACCATCAGCAGTGGCTTCACAAAATCCTCCGATCCATTGGGAAGAAGGTCAACATCATGCCCCAATCCAACCAGGCCAGCATCAAGCACTGCCTCACACTAGTTTCTGGAAGTGACAGTCTTCAGAATTTGGTTAAGAGTAGGAAACTTCCAGGTGGACAGCGGAAATGCTACAAGGGGAGTGCACAAAGCATTCCTGAATAATCCCAGCCAACTGACAGAAGTCTCTGGCCCATTCAGAAGACACTGCACCCATGAATAGATGGGAAGCAAAGTCAAGGCATCAGGGAGAGTGCACAAACAAACCTCCCCCCTT
Organism: Chiloscyllium plagiosum; assembly: GCF_037043375.1. NCBI lineage: Eukaryota > Metazoa > Chordata > Chondrichthyes > Orectolobiformes > Hemiscylliidae > Chiloscyllium > Chiloscyllium plagiosum. The sequence continues at coordinate 131,393,886 of NW_028270140.1, forward strand.
GCCCTTGCAAGCACCACCCATCCTGCATGCGGCTAATCAGTAGATCAGTCATAAGGTTTATCAGCCATCTCTATCCACTGAACTACAGAGGAAGCAAATCACCCCTTGAATCCAGGGGGACCCAAATGAAGACAGGGGACTAGATGCCTATTTAGCTAAGTGTACAACAAAACCTGACTACCATTTGTTACTATAACCAGGGACAAATCCTTTATTTAAAATGACATACAATTACCACAAGCAAGTATCAATGGTGAAGATTCAAACATCCTAACCAAGACCTTGATGATATAAATCTAACCCTTCATGTAGCAGAGAAATAAACTGGGTTATAATCACAACACCCCCATTCTGGACATTTGATTAGTAAACCCACATCATGACAAGGCAGAGAGGATAGTTCAAGGTCAATATTCAACTCCATTCCCCTTACTCAAAGTGGAGATCTGTGGCTCAGTGATATCAATGGCAGCTGAGACATATGCTGTAGTTTCAAGCTCTACTCCAGAGATTTGAGCCAATGTTCCAGGCTGATACTTCAGTGTAGTCCTCAGACAGCACTGCGATGTCAGGGGCAATGTCCTGGTCAGCACTGAAATCAACACCATTAAAAACACCAGATTATCAGCTCTTTTATGTGATTGCTGTTTGTGGAACCTTGCTGTGCCCAAATTGGTGTCTATGTTTACTACAACAATGTCTACACTTTAAAAGCAACACACAATTAGATGTAAGTGCCATGGATGTCCTGAGGTCATAAAAAACATAGCTTAAATACAAGCAATTTCTTTCTGAAAGAGCTATGAACCAGCAATAAGATTGAAAAGTGTTTTTTTATTATGAAAATTGATTCTAATAAAACAAATCTCAAAGGCTATTAACTGCTGACACCAAGTGTAAAATGTGAAAGCACAGTCCACCCGAAAAGCCAATAAGACATAAGAAAAGTAGGCCATTCAGCCCACCGAGTCTGCTCTGCCATTCACTGAAGACATGGCTGATCCTTTAAACCTCAACTCCATTTTACTGCCCTTTTCCCCCAGCCCTTGATTCCCTTACTGATTAGAAATCTGCCTATCTCAGCCTTAAATATACCTACAACGCAGCCTCAACAGCCCTCTGAAGTAAAGAAGTCCTCAGATTCATAACACTCTGGGAGAAGCAGTTCTTCTACATATCTGTCTTAAACGTGCAACTCCTTACTCTGAGATTATGCCATCTGGTCCCAGACTCTCCCAACTCCACATCTACCCTGTCAAGTCCCGTAAGAATCTGTATGCTTCAGTAAGGTCGCCTCTCATTCTTCTAAATTCCAATGAGTGTAGGTCCAATCTACTCAACCTCGTCTCATAAGAAAATCCTTCCTTATAATGAATGTAAAGAATTTCCTCTGGACTGCCTCCGAGGCCTGTATATTTTACTATTCGTTTCGGTATGAGGGCTAAAGCTCTGCACAGTATTTTAGGTGTGGACAGAATAGAGTCTTGTGTAGTTTTACAAAACTACTCTAATTTTATACTCCATTCCCTTTGAACTAACGGCTGAAATTCTATTTGTTTTCCTTATCACCTAATGAACTTGAATGCTAGCTTTCAGTCATGGACAAGGATGCCAATCTCTCTGTGCTGTAGCTTTCTACATTTTTTCTCCCTTTAAACAGTTCTTTGAAAGTGAAGTCGCAGGTACCTAGGATGGTGAAGAAGGCGTTTGGTATGCTTTCCTTTATTGGTCAGAGCATTGAGCATTGGAGACAGGATATCATGTTGCAGTTGTATAGGACATTGGTTAGGTGACTACTGGAATATTGTGTGCAATTCTGGTCTCCCTCCTATCGGAAGGATATTGTGAAACTTGAAAGGGTTCAGAAAAGATTTACAAGGATGTTGCCAGTTTTGGAGGGTTTAAGCTATAGGGAGAGACTGAATAAGCTGGAGCTGTTTTCCCTGGAGCATTGGAGGCTGAGGGGTGTCATTATAGAGTTTTATAAAATCATGAGGGGCATGGATAGAATAATTAGGCAAGGTCTTTTCTCTGCAGTAGGGGAGTTCAGAACTAGAGGGCATAGGTTTAGGGTGAGAGGGGAAAGATATAAAAGGGACCTAAGGGCAAATTTTTCACGCTAAGGGTGGTGTTTCCATGCTGTACATCTCTACGACTCTACCCACAACCACCTATTGAAGGAGCAGCTCGTGTGCTTCCAATTAAACCTGTTGGACTATAACCTGGTGTTGTGTGATTAATAATATTCTGCTCCTCTATTCTTCCACAGAAAGTACATATCCTCACATTTTTCCACATAATATTCCATCTGCCAAGATACATAACCTGTCTATATTCCTGTGTGGACTCTTTGTGTCATACAGTCATAGAGTCATAGAGAATGCACAGCACAGAAACAGACCTTTCGGTTCAACTCGTCCATGTCGAACAGATATCCTAAATTAATCTAGTCCCATTTGCCAGCACTTGGCTTATAACCCTCTAAATCCTTACTATTCATATACCCATTCAGATGCCTTTTAAATGTTGTAATTGTACCAGCTTCCACCACTTCCTCTGGCAGCTCATTCCATAAACACACCTCCTCTGTTTGAAAAAGTTGCCCCTTGGGCCCCTTTTAAATCTTTCCCCTCTCACCTGAAACCTATGCCTTCTAGTTCTGGACTCCCGCACCCCAGGGAAAACACCTTGCCTACTTACCCTATCCACGACCCTAATGATTTTATAAACCTCTATAAGGTCACCCCTCAGCCTCTGATGCTCCAGCCTATTCAGCCTCTCCCTATAGCTCAAGCCACACTTGTCTTCACACCTATTTTTGTGTCACCTGCAAATCTGGTCATAGTACATTCTACAACTAGCATCTCATATTGACAAATGTAAGCTCTTGAGTGGGAAAAATTAGAAAATGAAATACTTCCATTTATAAAGAGCACACAACTTCACCCTGGGGAAACATTTCTCAAGAAGTACAATGAACACCAATTAACATCAATATGGTACTTCTAAAATGTTTAATGGATCACTGCAGAAACAGTAGCCATGGAAATTATTGATTTGAGGTACATATCCATAACAACGCTGTGTCTTCACCACTCAGTTAAGCCCTTTATTGTCTGGCATTTCTTGTTACTTAAAGCATCATAAAATATCTGTCTCTGATTTTGATTTGTAGTATGCCTTTAGGTAAGTGAAATAATTCCATGAAGGCTGGTATCCTGACACCAAGTCACCCTTTATTTACACCTGCATGACACTGACCCAGTTAGCTCAGAGCTTGTTCTCAGAGTGAACAGAACCCTGACACCCCTGTTTATATCTGTCAGCCAAGGTTCCCTGATTGGACAAGATTAATAGTCCCAATCAGGGAACTCATACTGTGAGATCCACTTGGCTGACTTTGTTGCAATTGCTGAAGTACAAAAAAATTGCAGGGTTTTTCAGAGGAATGTAAAACACTTGTGCTCTGAAAATGAACATGAAGAGGTTGTGTTGCACTGGCCTGGAGAACCACAGCTTTTGACTACATCGGCTTCATTCTCACCATGACAGAGGGTGAAATTTGAAAACCGTAAAGAGAAAACCAAATACATCTGAATTTTTTTTAAAAATTAACAAAATGACAAACCATGCAATGACTGGTGACTGTTGTAAAAACACATGTGGTTCACTGATGTCTCTTAGAGAAGGCCATCTTCCGTCCTTATCTGTTCTGACTCCAGAATCACAGCAATGTGATTGATTTCTAACTGTCCTCTGGGCAATTAATGCCACCTTAGTCAGTGAGGCTCATGTTCCATGAATTAATTTAAAAACAAAAGACTTTAACTTCTAATGTGGTGTGAGGCCAATATGAAATGGTGAGGTCAAAGTGATGAGTGAGCAGGTTTTGGCAGGCTAGGCTGAGGGCGCACAGATATGGAAAACAAGATTCAATGAAGGAAATTTTATGGATTTGGAGAAATGGCCTCCATTTTGCTCATGATGCAGTTACAGGGATCATCCTAATGTAGCTCTGTTATAAATAGCAGAAAGTACAGGCTCAGAGATTTATTTTCCCAGTCAGTGGCCAGTTTCCCTGGTTGAATGATTTTGGAAACATGAAGGCTTGTCTGAAGGTGAACGCTGTGTCCATTGACTTTCACAGCTACTTTTCCTCTTAACAAAATAACAGCCAAGAAACTGCAGAGAGAGAAAGACCCTGAATCTGAGTGCATCCATAACCATAAGAAACTGGAACAGGAGTAGGCCATTCAGCCGCTCAAGCCTGCTCCTCTATTCAACAGGGTCATGGTTGATCCAACATTCCTCACATCCACCTTGCTGCATTTTCCCATAATCTTTGATTCCCCTGCTGATCTCAGCCTTAAATATATATAAGGACTCTGCTCCCACAGCTCTTCTCAGCACTTACTCAGGTGAACTTCTTAATAATGTCTTTCATTGAGGTCACTTCTCATTCTTCTACACTCCAGTGAGCAAAGTGCCCTCCACTTTGGTCTTAAACAAAAATTAAACACAGTCAATTGCTGGATATGCCATCATTTCCTGGCTTCAAAAGTTATGAATGAAAAGAATTCCTCCCTTTGCTTTTCCCTTCAGTTATAAAAAAACTACATTAACTTCAATGGTTGCACTTGTACCTTGGCTGGGTGTCTCTCCCTCTGATATTAACTACAAGCCACCTCAAAGCTTGTCCAGTACATTTCAAGAGTGAAGGGAAGCTTGCTTGAGAGGTAAATAGGCCAACAGTCCATTACCCATCTCTTTATTGCTGAAACTGAAACGCCCACAAAATGTTGTTTATAGGTTGTTACTGCGATTTATCTTAATCCATCATATCTGTGATTGAAGTGTATGCTAGTTAAAAGGTTTATAGGAGTTGAGCATACAGACTGTGACTTTAAACTACTGTTTTTCCTTTAATAAGATGGTACTATGTTGGCATTTTATTGCTTCCCACTCACTAAGTGAGGTTGGGTTTTGCAGAGAAGATGGCAGGAACTGCTAAGATGTGCTCGTCACCAGAACTGATCATTCTTTTTACTGATAAACTTGATTATGAGGATCCAGTGCAGTTTTCATAAGGAAGTCCTTTGGGTCAAAGGTAGACTTGGGTTAAACATGGTCATTGGTAATAAGGAGAAAGTGGGGTCTGCAGATGCTGGAGATCAGAGCTGAAAATGTGTTGCTGGAAAAGCGCAGCAGGAATCAGGAATTCCTGAAGAAGGGCTTATGCCCGAAATGTCGATTCTCCTGTTCCCTGGATGCTGCCTGACCTGCTGCGCTTTTCCAACAACACATTTTCATTGGTAATAAGGTTGAGGCAGAGACAGAACTTATTTGGGCTGGGGAGGAGATGAGGGAGAGGGACAGAGAAAGAGAGAGAGAGACACACACACAAACACACAGAATGGTGACACAATAGTTGTCAATTTATAACTTTAATGAGCTTTAATTTGTTCTTACGAACTATTTCCTTGGAAAAGCACAGAACTAGACCTGTTCTGTTTTACTTAAGATACTCCTACTTGTTAAAATCCTGGTTTACCTGGGAGAGTCCCATTACTGTGTGGAATGTATCCAATGAGCACCTTGACTACAGTACAGCATGTGTCACTAAAAGAAATTCAAGACTGACTCTCACAATTCATTTTTCATGTAACATTGCTTTCATTTGTACTTTCATGGAACTGATTTCATTGTCCATAATGTTACATGCAATCATTTGAATAGAACAGGCTGACACAACCTCGGAGGATATAAATCTTCACTGCCTTGATTTTGACAGGTCCATTCATTTCCAGAAACATCAGAAACAGATCAGATCTGGGTACATCAGACAAATTGATAACCAGATTAATATACTTGCATCTATCACAATGGGAAAGGGGAAATCAGAAATAGGGACAGAAGTTGCAGTAATGATGAAAAGAAATAATACTGGCTGGACTTTCAACTGACAGGCACTAAGTAACACATGATCAGAACGATAGTTAACTTACACCAATAGGAAAATCCAACTCTTTAGACCAGGTCACATTTACAGAGTTTGCACCTGTCATTGACTGCCAGTTGAAATATAGAGGCTGCCCAGTGCAAGGAATTGAAGTGTTGCATGTGTTTTAAAATAAGTTCATTAGATGTGAATGAAATGAACTGCCAGAAGAAGTGGTGGAGGCTGATACAATTACAACATTTAAAAGGCATCTGGATGTGTATATGAATAGGAAGGGCTTAGAGGGGTATGGGTCAAATGCTAGCAAATGGGACAAGGTTAATTTAGGATATCTCTTCGGCATGGACGTGTTGTACCGAAGGATTTGTCTCCGTGATGTACACCTCTATGACTCTGAGCCTATAACTGCTGCATATATCTGACTTTTCAGCCAAAGTAACTGTGTATGAACACTGTTGATGCTGGGTCTAATTTTCATTTATTGAGGAGGAGCCTTACTTGAAAGCAACCAGTGCTCAATGATCACGAACAGACTCTTTGACGATGCTGGTACCACAGAAACAGATGCCATAGTTTGGTACCTGGGTACATGAAGCATTCTCTCGAAGTCCCTTTAAAGGCTCACTTCATCCAGCTGCAGATTTAAAGACTCCTGTTTGTTTCAGATAGGTGCACTGGTCACTCATTTTCAAATCGAGTCTGAACTGATTCTGGAGACCACTTGGACCTATATTTTCATTTTCATTTTATTCTAGTTATGGTGCTACTTTTAAACTGGATAGTAGGCACTCAGCTACCATCCCTGTTGTCTAAGAGATAGGAAGTTAATAACTGCTGGAAGTCCCAGAGCACTTCACAGCCAATAAAGTCACATTTGAAGTAGGAAACTAACCAGTCAATTTGCCCACAGAAAGCTTGATAAATAACAATGGACAGATACCATGTTTTTGTGATGTTGACTGAAGAATAGATACTGGCCTCCTAGGATATCCTACTTCAAAGTAGTGCCATAATGAAACATGTAAATGGGAATGTGGTGGCGAATGTTTTTTAAATTCTCTCTTTAGTAATGCAAGAATTCTTACTTGAATACATGTATGCACACTTGAGTAACCCAATAGTGTTTGGAAATGTATAAATACAAGAACGCAAAAGATAGGGACACAAGAAACAAGGATACGGTTATTCGGCCCACTGAACTTGCTCCACTGTTCAATAAAATCGTGGCTGAACAGAGCTTCACCTTCACTTCCCACCTAGACCCCATATCCCATGATTCCTTGGGAGGTCAAAGCTCTGTCTATCTTAGCCTCAAATGTCAGCAAGATTGGAGTATCCACAACTCTCTCAGTACAGAACTTCATGAGAGCGATTTCACAACCCTCTGCATGAAGAAATCTATCCTCAACTAAATAATCAGCCCTTTAGACTGTGCTATAAACTCCATTCTTTCAATGGAAGTAAACTCTGTTTCTAACAAGTGAAGCCCCTTCAGACACGATTTGTTGCTGCTACAAAGCCAGGTCTATTGTTTGAATTTTGATTATTTCTTATTGACTAGCTTGTCCTGTTAAGCCTTCATTGGCCTAGAGATTAGGAGAGGGCTGATCAATAATTCTTAATCAGCATATCTTGTCAATTAGGATAAGTCATTAGAAAAATGTGCACTTGAATAGAAAGCAAGTGTAGCCTATGTGATGAAAGGCTTACAATTTATATCTATTGATGTAATTTGGATTTCACAATAGAAGGATGTGTTAGTTATTCTTTAAAATGAATCAAGGTCAGCGAGTCCTTCTGGAACAGTGATTAAATCCAGAAATCTGTCAGAAAAAGCAGGAGACTGCAGGCCACTGTGATGTCAATGAAAACATGTTTATACAAGGATTTATGATGGAAGGCTTATTTTCAGTGCAGATGAACATAGAATGAGCAAGTTGCTTTCAATTCAGTTCAGAAGGCACCAAGATTGGGATTACAAGTAAATTTTGTTTATTTCCTTGAAGATGTTTTTCAGGATAGTTGAGGGATTGGGTACCTCAGCGAAATTAGTTTATGAAGGAGCATTTGGTTAGAAATCTGCAGGTTCTTTAGAACTGAGAAAGTTTAAGCTTTCAGATTTATGGAGAAATTCAAGTCAGCAGGTTTGGATGGGACTCGTTAAATCATCATCTCTGCCGACTGTAACCTCTTCCAACATTAAGTTCCTCAGGTCTCCTTGCTGTCCTGGCTACAGCCAATTCGTGCTCACATAGCTCATTCCACTGATGGGAGACTTGCTACATGGGCAGTGAAACCAGTGAGCCTGTGCAGAGTTGCGTCTGGGCTCTCAATGCAGTGGGCGATCCCTTGAACCAAGGAACTCAACACCTGATCAAGGGAACCAGTATCGGGAAGGGGCAGAACTATCCTCTTCCCTGTCCCTTACTTGCAGCCTACTTCCGTCAGCATTCATCCATGTCCTGGGAGCCAGTGACCTTAGAACTCACATGGGGATTTTACCAGCAGTAGCCACTGCATTATCAAAGGAATTTTGTACAATTGGGCTGCCAGTTTCTGATCAGCTAGCAGTTCTCAGGGCCAAAAGACCCTTAGCCTTTGATCTGAAAAATGTGTTGCTGGAAAAGCGCAGCAGATCAGGCAGCATCCAAGGAGCAGGAGAATTGATGTTTCGGGCATAAGCCCTTCTTCAGCATTTCCTGAAGAAGGGCTTATGCCCGAAACGTCGATTCTCCTGCTCCTTGGATGCTGCCTGACCTGCTGCGCTTTTCCAGCAACACATTTTTCAGCTCTGATCTCCAGCATCTGCAGTCCTCACTTTCTCCTTAGCCTTTGATCCCAGGCAAGTAGTTGTGAAGTAGTTGATTAGCACATTATATAATCTATAAAGACGGGATGAATAGCCTTCTACAGCACTCCAGCCAGCAGGCAAGTCCCATCACCTCCATTTCACACTGCCCAATATTTTAGGGTCAATGACTTTCAAAAGTGTCATATTGACACTTGCTTCTGCACCCTCTTAAATATACTCCCAGTGAGTAAGAAACTAAAACAGCACATTCTATCCAGGTTAGGTCTAGAGTTCTTCCAAGGACTTAGGTATTCCCAACTCTCAGTGATATAGGATAGCACATCTGGAGTTTTATTGTTGCTACCAAGATCAAACACCAACTGAATACTTTTGTTTCTTCAAGTCTTACAGATTTAAAGCAGGACAACTGTCCTCAACATCACCAGAGTCACCATAGAGCATTACCGTGGAAAATGTTAACTGCCTTATTTTACACAATGGCTTTCTTAATGAGCATTATGATTCAAAGAAGAGTTCTAACAACTGTGACTCCCAAGACTTATGTTGCAGTACACCCAAGGCACCCAGAGACATAGAGACATAGAGTCATAGAGATGTACAGCATGGAAACAGACCCCATACCCCAGAGAATCATAGGAATGAAGTTGAGCTATACATTGTGCCAGATAACTGGAAGTGCACTGTAATAAAAACTGGCAAACAGAATACACACTGTACGTATTGACCCTGTTATCATATCACTTTTGTATCTATAGCCAAGTGACTCTGAAGTCCACAGATCCATACAGATCAACTAAATGACCGGCAAGCCTTTCATTTCAAGGACTGAAGTTGCTTTGGCAGAAATGTGGGTGTAGATAACAATTTTTTATAGCCATAACAGCTAAGCACATGACCACAGAAATGGTTGTAAGCTAGTACAAGCCCTAGTTGCATTGCATAAATTACACTGTCCAATTATTATGTTAGTGTTTCTCTTGTCAACACATTTTACTCAGCTGCTTAGCATTCTCTGAAGAACATAAAGCTATGGATTAGCCAAGGTGCCTTCAAATACTCACCTAATGTTTGTCTTAAAACATTCTGTAGCAAGTCTGAAAAGAGGTAATGAAGTCAGCCACTCATAATGTTTAACAAGGGCTTCACTTCATTAACGAAAGTACAAACAAGTCAATAGGCATTTATTACAAACTATAGCCAGTGAACCAGATGAGGCATGGGCTAATTGTACAACAGGCAGCCACACACACACGAAACCAGACAAAATCCAACAGTTCATCACCTACAATTTTACATGATCATAAGATCATTATCTTGTCATTGAAGCTGTTGCTCGTTTTTGACTCTGAAAGATTATCTTAGTTCTCGTCTCCTGTCTAACATGTATACCCTTTAAAAATATTATATTTTAAATATTTATCCAGCTTCTTCTTAAACATTATGCATATCGGAATTCATCAAGTTCGTTGGTATATTAGTGGCTGAGTGAATGGGAAAGGAGACAATAATCACTCCAATTCCTTTGAGATCAGACATTTATAAGTCAGGACTCAGTCAAAATTAAGCACATCTCACTGTCTGTGCAAACTCCAGATCACAATCATGTTGCTGTATGAGTATGGTACCAATGGCTGTACAGTATTGGAGGGTATTATTATGACCAACTTGGCCAAACCTAAACATTAACCCACCCAAACTTGGAACTTAGGTTCATCCCATTAACAATTTCGTATCTTAACAAATCACTGAACAAAAATACATATCTGACTTCTTTTCATATATTTTCAAGAAATCTATTTACATTCTTGATTTACTGTCTCACCCAAAAACAGAAATGATGGTCCCTTGAGCATTACTGAGAAAAAGACATTGTATCAAAGGTTTTCATCCCACACTCACCAGAACAATTCTCAAGAACACCAATTCCAGGGGAAAATGAACATTTATGTTGCAGGAGATGTCAGTATTGATTGGCTGGCGAGTGCACTCCAATTGATAAAAGCACTAACATGAGAATGTGCCCATCAGTACTCATTGACAGTTAACTGCCGGTCTTTGACTAACTTTTAAATTGGACCAGATACCTCTGTTTGGTCAGGGCATTGTTCTGAGAAATAAATTAGTGAATGGTTGCCATCTATTTTGTTGAGCCAAGACAAGCACACTGTGGATACCTGTTCTTTCTGCCAACAAAGAAGACTACCCTACGTATTTATATAAGTAGCTTCCTGTACAATAAGCAGGCTACACTGTGAGCCTGAAGTTTGTCAGTGTAATTCCTCCCACATTCAGGATTATCCAGCAAATGTTGCCCAGTTGCACAATTACATCCTTTGCAAGTGTGGGCTGATTGGGTATAAGTACTTTGCTTGTTGTTAACGGCCGAAGGGTCATACTGTTTGATTTGATCCATTCGTCTTTGGCACTGTCTTTGTATGATTCACATACCTGGAATCATACTGGCACTTAAATTCATTTACTACATTACTCCCTTGGGTGACAGGCAGAACATCTTATTAGCTGGATGGCAGCAGCGTGTTCATGATGAACACCACTTATGCTGCTACTGAATAGAGGTTTTGTTGTCAACTGTTTCAGCAGCAAGAGTGCAAGGGGGAGTTGGGGAGCAAATGGCTCAGGGCCTATTTACCTGGTTCCTGATAAGGCCATTTTTATAGTATGTTGAACTTTAGGAATCCCAACCTGCTTAAACAGCAGTGAAGGCAGGTTTGTGGTAGACAGTAGTAAAGAACACTGGAAACTGAGGCAAGGTCACATTCCAAAGATGCATTTGAGTGCAGGATGGAGCCAGGTAAGACATGTAAGGGTATTCTTACATGCAGCTGTGGAATCAAACATGGAAAATCTAACATCGACACAATAAAAGAATGCAAATGGTAGCAGGTTAACTGTCAATCTGTTGAAGGCATGTTTCTTATGGATTCCAACAAGATATTTGCAAGTGCTAGACCGATTGGAAAATCAATGGCAATTACTATTTAGGTCTACAGGGCAACGTTGAAACCGAACTCAAGTGCATGAGTTACTGAGTTCATACATTCCATGAAAATTGATTTACATAAAGCTGCCAGGTCAAGATCACCATGGGCTGCAAAACAGTTGTCTACAGCTTCCTCCAATGTTATAATGGCGAATAAGCCAGCATTTTCTGGTACGTGCATGGATGCTGCATGGGCTATTGAGATTAAAGTCCTGTATAATCTTCGCAAATATGAAGAAATCTCTCCCTGTGTGAGTGAAACATTGTACGCAGACTGTCCAACTAAGTTTCAATGCAACTAAACACGTTACAGCCATTTGCTGATTAATTTCTCATGGCAATGATCTGACTAATCAGTGTCAACCTTCTTGGTTTAAAATTTAAATTAAGTCTGGCAGTTAATTGTCAATCAACATTATTGGGTGCCGTCTCATAGCAGTGCCTCTCCTAACCAATCAGTACCCTTATCTCTTGAAGAATAAATGTTGTTCTTCCCCTTGAATTGGTATTCTTGTGAATTAACAAATGGAAAAATGTGTCTTTATTTTAGCTTTACTCAAGTTCTGTACTGCAAACAATTATTAATGTATCCTTATTTTCTTAATCAAACCTCATGTAATCTGAGCACCGATTTTGATGAAGACAACAGGCCTATTGCCCATTTGATCTAATCCATCCAGACTCTGACTTTCCATCGCAGCAACTGTTTATTTCTTAAATTAATGTGCTGCTTGGTGAAATAATATTGGTCAACATTGGATTCCCGCAACAAGCAGTTCCTAACTACTGCATTGCTTTTAATTTTCTTTTTTTCCCCAACTCTAGCAGCAAGACAAAGTTGCATTAAGTTCTGTTTCTCTTTGAAGTACATCTGGATTTCATGCACTCTGGTATCTATGTAAAAAAAATCATTTTTCAATCAATCAACCTGTTATACCATGGCAAGTTGGACTTAATCCCAGATTTTCCTATTAAGGGGTAACAACCCAACCACTACACCACAAGAGCCCTCTGGTAGTTATGTATTGCAATATTAAATATTTATTCATAAACATATCTACAACAGTAATTAGTATTTGTAGAAATTGTAAAAATCTTCAAAAATAATATACTTTGGATTTTTGGGGTTAATGGTTATAATCATCAAAAAATGAGCCATATTGGAAATTGAGCATTTGTCTATATAGTTGCTAATCACTGTTGCTTGAAATTCCAAAGCACTGCTGAGCTAAATCTATTCCTTTTGTTGAGTACCTACTGTTGATAAATAGGTGTCATAGCAGCTAATTTCTACACAACTAGGGCCGACAATCTGATAATTAATTCATGATGAGCTAATTAGCTTTTGGCGGAGATAGTTAAGGGACGAATGTTATCAGGGAACCCTGCTTGAGTAGTATATTGAGAATTCAACTGAAAACCTGGATCTTTTGATAATGCAGTGAATTACCATATGAACCATGGGTCTTCTTGTGAGGCTTCAAATGAACAAACATTTGACTCATGAGTAAGAGTACCAATTAAGCTGATCCTTGAGCTGAAAAATCCCTAGGAGGGAAAGGGTTTGGTATTGCAGCTTCACAAACATTCATGCTGCGTTTGTGATTGTTGTGTATTCATGCTATGTTTGTTACCATGGTGAATTCATGCGGAGTTCTTGGCTTCCTTCTCATCTTTCTTGAGCTTGCCACCGCCTTCAACATGGTCAACCATGTCATCCTCCTCCAGCACCTCACCTATACAATCCATGTCCAGCAGCACTGCTCTCTCAGTTTCACTGACAGGTATCTCGTCAGGCAGTATAGCACTATATTGCTCCCATTAACTTCTCCCCCATGCCTGCAGTCATAGAATTCCTATAATGCAGTTGGAGGCCATTCAGCCCATTGAGTCTGCACCATCCCGCCAAACAGTATCCAACCATGTCCCATCTCCATAACAGCACATTGACCATGTCTAATCCACCTCGCCTGCACATCCCTGGACATTATGGGCAATTTAACATGATCAATCCATCTAACACACACATCTTTGGTCTGAGGAAGGAAACCCACACAGACAAGGGGAGAATGTGGAAACTCCACACAGATAAACACCTGAGGCTGGAATTGAACCCAGGTCCCTGGTGCTATGAGGCAGCAGTGCTAACCACTGAGCCACTGTACTAAAATTGACAATGGATTCTTGATCAGATTTTCAGTAAATTCAAATTTCACCACCTACTATGGTGGGGTTTGAACCCAGGTTCCCAAAATATTGCCTGGATCTCTAGCTTAGCAACAATACTTCTATGTCACCACCTCTCCTATGCTACGCCTAAATAATTTCCTTTTTGATGTACATGAAATTCCATTTCTGATTAGGGTAACATTTATTGCCCATCCCTAACTGCCCTAGAGAAGTTGGCAGTGAGCTGCCTTCTTGAACTGCTGCAGTCCATGAGGCTTGGGGAAAACTCCATAGAGTAATAGAGTCACACAGCACAGAAACAGTTCAACTAGTCCATGCTGACCATAATCTCAAACTAAACTAGTCCCACCTATCTTTGCTTGGCCCATATCTCTCCACATGTTTCTTATTTATGTACTTATGTAAATGTCTTTTAAATGTTGTAACTGTACCTACATCCACCATTTCCTCTGGAAGTTCAGTGTTGTTAAAAAGTTACTAACAAGGACCTTTCTCGGAATTTGACCCAATGACTGTAAAGGAATGGCTGTATAGTTCCAAGCCAAGATTGTGTGTGGCCTGGAGGTAGCTATTGGCAAGATCTGGAGCTCTTGTATGGGTTCTTCAGCATTATTGCTAGTGTCCAAAGTCTTTGCTGTATCCAGTGCCTTCAGCCATGTCTCAACATCACCATTCTTTTTCTCTTCACTGCTATAATCTGCAAGCTACCTCTTAATGTTAAGAACAAAAGAAATAAGAACTGGAGTAGCTAAATATCTTCCCAACCCTGCCTTACCATTTAATAATTTGGATATTTGCTGATGGAAAGGATTAAAAGGTTCTCAATGATACAGGAGAGAATGTGGAGTAATCAGATCAGCCATAACATTATTGAATGGCAGAACACGATCAAGGGGAATAAGCAGTCTATTTCTGCTCCTAATTTGTGTGGTTTTGTCAAAAGATCCTGGCTGATCTACTCATTACCTCAACTCTATTTCTACCAGCTCCCCATGACCAATGACATCTTATGGTACAAGAATCAGTCTCTCTCAGCTGAGAATATATTCATAGACTACTTTCTAAAGATCCCTGAAATAAACAATTCCAAAGGTTCATGACTCTTGGAGAGATAAAATTCCTCTTCATCACCATCTGAAATTCTGAAACTGAACTGTCCACTCCTGCCTTCCATTCCATCCCTGAGGTCAAGATTCCTCCGTGAAGGGAAACCCTCTTTCAGCATCTACCCTGTATCGCCCACTCAGGATCTTACACTTCACTAAGTTTCCCACTCATTGTTCTCAATTCCATAGTGTTCAACTTTTTATCATAATCAAACCCTTCAACAACAAATCAATCTTATGAAGTTTATCCGAAACTCATAGAATCAGAGAATCCCTACAGTACGGAAAAAGGCCAATCGACCCATCAAATCTGCACCAATCCTCTGAAGAGCATCTCACCAGACCCCCATTACCTCACATTAACCATGACTAACCCACCTAGCCTACACAAACCTAGACACCACAAGACATTTTTTTAAGCATAGTCAATCTACCTAATCTGCACATGCTTGGACTGTGGGAGGAAACCAGAGGACCTGAAGGAAAGCCACGCAGACACAGGGAGAATGTGCAAACTCCACACAGACAGTCACCCAAGACTTAAATCGAACCAGGCTTTCTGGCGCTTTGAGGTAGCAGTGCTAACCACTCCTCCAATACAATTATACCTCTTCATAAACAATAGACCAAAACTCTTATTAGTACAATTATTACAGAACTTGGTACTTTATATAATGTAGAAACAGGGATTCAAAATCCACGTGTTCAAATGATTTGAATTTAATTAAAGTACAGGAAACTCACCATTATCTGGTTATGATGCATTCAAAATTCACCTGTATGTAGCAAGAAATTTCAACGAAATGTTACATCTTTCCAAACACATCTATTTGAACTTGTTACGCCAAGTTTGGATGTGCATACGTTCATCCATATTTCTGAGAAACAAGCAGATTTGTATAACCAACACCCCTATTCCCTTTCCAAGCTGGGCGATGGGGAGCTTATTGTACAATGAAGTAGAGACAAACACAGAAATTGCTGGAAAACTCAGCACAGGAAAGAAATAAGAGTCAATGTTTCAGGTTGAGTGACCCTGCCTCGGAACTGCATAGTAAAGTACATTGGTGATATAAATACAGAGATACACGAGCAGGTCAGCTGCCAGGAATCCTGCAGCAGTTAACTCACTTCCTGACTCCCCAAAGCCTGTCCACCATCTACAAAGCAAAGTCAGGCGTGAGATGAAATATTCTAGGAGAAAATGAGGACTGCAGATGCTGGAGATCAGAGCAGAAAATATGTTGCTGGAAAAGCGCAGCAGGTCAGGCAGCATCCAAGGAGCAGGAGAATCGAAGTTTCGGGCATGAGCCCTTCTTCAGCCCTAATTCCTGAAGAAGGGCTCATGCCTGAAACATCGATTCCCCTGCTCCTTGGATGCTGCCTGACCTGCTGCGCTTTTCCAGCAACACATTTTCAGGTGAGATGAAATATTGTCCACTTTCCTGGATGAGTGCAGCCCCAACAACACTCAAGATGCTGGACACAATCCAAGACAAAGCAGCTTGCTTGACTGGCACCACATTCACTCCCTCCACCAGCAACACAGGGTAGCAGCAGAATGTACTATCTACAAGTTGCACTGTAAAGGTTCACCAAAGTCCCTTCGAAAGCACCTTCCAAACTCATGATCATCTAGAAGAACAAGGGCCGCACATATGTGGGACTTCACTACCTTCAGGTTCCCCACGAAGCCATTCACCATCCTGACTTGGAAATATATCACCATTCCTTTGGTGACATTGGGTCAAACTCCTGGGATTCCCTCCCTAACGGCACTCTGTGTCTACCTAATGCACATGGACTACAGCAATTCAAGAGGGAGCTCACTACCATCTTCTCAAGAGCAACTTGGGATGAGCAATAGATATTTGCCCAGCCAGCAATATCCATATTCCAAGAATAAATAAAATAAATTCAACTCTCCCAGATAACCCCTTCAACTGATTCAAAGGCTTTTGTAACTGTCACCAACTTTTTGCATGGAATTAAAACCTGGATGCTAATTAAGTTTATGTGACCACATTTTGATATAGTCAAAGCCCCCTTTGTCTCACACAGTGCCTCCAGGAGCATGTCAGGCTGAAGAATAAGGATGTTTAGGGTACCGCTCAATTCTATTTTCAATTACTTTCCCACATCAATGTATCTCTGGGACCATATTCTTTCACCTCTGAAACATCCTCTTGCCCTTCACTCTCAGACAATGTTGGAAATTCCCTAATTCAAGCATTTACTACACAAAATTTGAATTCTTACATAGTTTTGTTGTCAGCATACATGAACTACAATTCATTAAAAAAATCACTGTAGCTCGCCTCCCCTCTCTCTGTTATTGTCCAATTCGCTTCCATCCTTCTCATGATCATCTGCCTTAACCCCGTTAACTAACTTCTAATGTGTACGAATCAACCTTTAAATTCCTTTATAACTTCGGTTGACCAAGTTCGTTCAGAAAGCCTCTGCTTCTGTCATGTAGCTTCCTCATTTTCTGCAGTGGTGTTGACTGCTCTTTTGGTCACCATGGCCCTGCACTCTCAAACTGTTCTCCTCTTCTCAGTCCTGGACCTTTCCTTCCTGCCATTCATAGGTTCCTGCAGAATCTTCCTTATGCCTTTGTTTTTGACCCTCCAAACAATCTTTTGTCCTCTCACCCTCCTGCTTGGTGTCCATTATTTGTCCACTGTCCTAGAAAACACATATTTTTTCTATTAAAAAAGGCTCGCACATGGACTTTGTTTAACAATACATTGCAATTTCAATACAATTCTAATTGTAGTAATTCTCAGTGCAATGCAATGTTCCTTTAAGTAAACCTGCCTATGAACTAAACTCGAGGCTTATCTGCCTGGTACTGCATCAGGAATGCAAACAACTCTCTTAATGATCTGAAGTAATTCTGTTGTTTAAGTAATCGGGAGACTCTATTAAAAAGCTTATAAGTAAATAGCTGCTTAGAAACAAGAGTGTGTGGAATTTTTTGAATTAGGAATGCTTTCAGACTGAATGGAGTTTAAAATGGAACACCTTTCATACACAACATGGTTTTCATTATGAAAGGAGTGTGCATGGTCAGCCAAAAACATGGCGATAGTCTTTATAGACAAAGTCCGACTTGCAAATAACTCTATTTGTAATTAGACTCCTAAAATTTTCATTTGAAATGCAGTGGCCCAAATCTCACAAAATTTCCAGAGCAAAATAACAGATTGGAATTTGTCTCATGGTTCAGTCTCGAGATTTGCCCGTGCATTTTGCAATTGATGGGACATGAACAGAGCCCTCACTGCTTTCTCCAATACAAGCTTCAGCTCCCAATTCATACTAGGCTTCAGAGTTTTCCAACAGAGTTTCATCCCTACTGAGCCTCCATTGGATCTGTAACAGGCATGGTAAAACACAACAAACTAGAATGGGAAAAGTGACACTAGTGAGTTGAAATGTCCTACTTAAATACCACTCTCCCGAAAAACCACCCCATGGCAACATACACAATGGCATTAATTCTGTACCAGAACACAAGGAAAAGGTCTTTGCATTCAATATCAATTATATGGACAATGTTCTCAAATTCAGGATTTCTTGAATTTGAATATATTTCCAGTGACACCAACATAATTCGGATGATATCGTTACATATTTATCAGTAGCAAATCTAATTTTTCAGTCTCTCAGAATCAAAATTGAATAACCATCAATTTAAAAACAATCTAAGATTGGTTTTGCTCTGTACATATGGTCTTTGAAATGACATGACTCTCCCACCATCGACTATCAACCAGAAATAAGCTGCTGCTTTCTTGTTTACTGAATGTATCAGAGATCCACACTGGACCCACAAGTTGCAGTCTAATCTCCTTAAAACACCAAGGATTTTTCTCAAGCCTGCCCACTCGATAACTTGAACAGGACACAGCAGCACACTGAAATCTACAGTCTCCATCTGAGCACCCCTGACCTGAAATCCCATATTTAATATAAAGCCATGTGCAAGTCCACACAGAAAAAGTCACAATGAAAGAAAAAGTCTCTGCGTGCTTCTATTACCCATTAGCATTGCCATGGTGACCAAAAGAAATACTGAATGAGAAAATCAGTGACGGGATGCAATCTCATTCACACAGCTCCAAGTATTTGGAACCACTGGAACATGGAGGTGTGTCGCTCAACTGCTGCCAGTTACAAAACAAGCCTGTTTACATGGCAAGCTTCATATCAGTTTCCTAGCAATAGCCATCTAACATTGAGATTGCACTTAAACTAAAAATGATGGGGAACAACATGATTTTCCTTTAACTGTTTTAAAAGTTACAAGCAAAACAATGATGATCTGTAACCAAAATAATAAATAATCGCATTAAATTAAAATCTGAACACAGCAGAGTAAAAGTACATTATTTACACTTTTAATTTCAAGTAAAACTGAAATTAAGTAAACGTCTATTGTAGTTGTTTGTTTTAAAATGAATGAATAATTGTTCATTCGACTGGTTTTCACAAAATAAACAAAGATTTAGTCACAGACTACAACAATAGCAAAAGATTATGCAAGTTTATGTATGAAAGCAGAAGTTGGTTTACTTATTCACCTTCTCTGTAAATAAATTAGTGCCTACACCAGTCAACTCATTGATCGAACAGATATGACTGCATCAGTATGAGAGCGAATTTCAGCCACAGAAATGTTTCTACAAAGAATTTTGTGCTCTGGACATTTTTAATTTCCTTAACAAAATAACAACGCTGTGGCTCTGTAGGTAGCAACATTAAATTCTCAAAGGTTATAGCTTCAAGTCTCATTCCAGGACTTGATTGCAAAATGTCCAGGCTATTATTCCAGTGAAATATTGAGGGAGTGCTGTCTTTTAAAAGTTATGGTTTGTGTGTCATCGTGGCTGACATAAACGTACAATATCAGAGCATCTCAAATAACAGTGAGGTGTTATTGTCAATGCCTTGACCAATATTTAGCCTTCAATCAACTTCACAGAAAACAAATGATCTGGTCATTGCTGTTTGTAGGACCACACTGGGGACAAATTGATTAGCTTGTTTCCTACAACAGCAACTACAGTTTAAGAGTATTTCTCTGAGTGCAAGTAGCTTTAGGAGGCCTGTGGTTCATAACAGGTGCTACATAACAAATGTTCCTTTCATGGGCATAAAGCAGGCCATTCAGTCATTTATATCTGTACTGGTTCTTTGAAAGGGCTAATAAAACCCAGTTCCTCTGACTCCTGTAGCCCTGGACATTTTTCTTTATCACATATATATTCAATCCTCTTTTGAAAGTTACAACTGAATTTGCTTCCAAACTTTTTTCAGGCAGTGCATTCTAAATCATAACAACTCACTTTGTAAGATGTTTTTCATCCTCATGGGTTCTTTTCACAATTATCTTACAAAATAATAAACCACAATACCATGAAAACAAATGTGTATCAGAGCACCACCATTGGTACTGTGCCAAATCCATCTTCTTCATTGTGACTGCGCTGAACAGACTATTACCTGAAGCCTGACTTTCTTTCATAGCCAATGCATAACAGGTGCAATGTCTCTGTATTGTGTCTGCTACTTTAATACGTGTTAACAGCTGGATAAGAATCCCACAACCCACAAAACAAAAACATTTTTATGTACCCCTCTAGACAGCACCATTGCGGTCAAGGTGAAAAGAGCCTCAATTCAATTTCAGAACTGTAAGATATAATATACTTCCACTATGTTGAGATGAACACTATTCAGCGATCACTGGGAGAGATGGAAGCAGGAAAAAGCTTCTTTTGGCTTTCCCATTTTGCAGAGAGGGCTGAAATCTGGTATTCTTAGCCCACTGACAAAAGCAACAACAACTGTGTTTATATCGTGTTTTAACAAAGTAAAACCTCCTAAAGGTGTTAGGAGAAAGTGAGGACTGCAGATGCTGAAGATCAGAGGCGAGAGTGTGGCGCTAGAAAAGCACAGCAGGTCAAGCAGCATGCGAGCAGCTGGAGAAATGACGCTTCGGGCATAAGCCCTTCATTCCTGATGAAGGGCTTAATCTTGAAACATTGATTCTCCTGCTCCTCGGGTGCTGCCTGACCTGCTGTGCTTTTCCAGCACCACACTCTCAATCCTAAGGATATTCACAGGAAGGTATAGCTGGACATTAAACATCATAAGGAGATATTAGGACAGGTCAAAGTGTCAAGTTTTTCAGAGCATTGTAAAGGAAGAGATGGAGTGAGGTGGAAAGATTTAAAGAGAACTTTCTGCAGCTCACAGTATAGACAACTCAAGGCACAGCCACCTGTGGATAAATTGATGCTGTTGCTGATCAATATGGTTTTGCTAAGTTTACTTGTGCTGAACCCTCTTTTATGCATTAATTACCACTGGATTAATATCATTAATATTAATAATAAACGTATTTTTACCCTTATTCCAGTGCTGTCATGGCTAGCTCTCCACTTTGCATTCTCCATGCTCTTCCTACCTCACCCGAGGTCCCAGTTACCCATCATCCTCTGTGCTCCTAGACCTCTGGTCCAGCAACACCTCCGTTTTAAACTTGTTTTCAAACTATTCTAGGCCTTATTTCTTCCTATCTCTATAATTCCTGCTGGCTCAATTACCACCAAAGATCATCCAATACTGACCTCTTGCATATCTGACTTCCATTGCTCTACCACTGGTGGCTGTGCCTTGAGTTGTCTCTGCTGTGAGCTGCAGAAAGTTCTCTTTAAACCAGTATAAAATGCAGCAACGGAACTTTACCAGTACAATTTGTAATGGTTTTTGAGATTTTTTCACTGCCTTTTAAAGGTTAAATTAGCCCTCCCCCAGCACTGAAATAGATGCCTCATTCTAACATTATATGGCTCAGCTCCACAATTTATACCACATTTACTCACTGACCCATCAGCACAAAATCACAAATAAGATTGAAAACAATTTTCACAGACAAAGTGAATCCCAGTAAGCAGCATCTATCCCAAAGTTAAGCAACGAGAGCTCAATAAATCAATCTGTCAGATGACCTTTGCAAAAAGGTAGTAAAATGGAGACAGTACAATCAGCTCAAAAACCTACAGAAATTCTGTAATTTAAAACTTGGTGACCAGAGAAATCTGTCTTGAGAACACATCAGACGAAGCCCTGAGAGAAAATGAAACTGAAGTACTTTGGATGTTGGAAATTGAATCTAAAAAAACAAAGTGCTGGAGCAACTCAACAGGTCAGGAAGCATCTGAGGAGACTGAAAGGGCTTTCAAAGGGGCACTGAGTATAAGGATAGTCAAGTTCTGCTGCAGCTTTAGGCCACACATGCAATATTGTGTTCTGGTCACCACATAACCAGAAGGATGTGGATGCTATGGAGAGAGTACAGAAAAGACTTACCAGGATGTTGCCTAATATGGAGGATTTTAGCTATGAAGAAAGATTGGATAGACTGTGTTTGTTTTCACAAGAACGCAGGAGATTGAGGGGTGACCTGATAGAAGTTTATAAAATTGTGAATGGCACAGATAGAGTGGAATATATGAGGCTTTTCCCAGGGTGGAGGGGTCATATTACTACGGCAAGTTCAAGGGGGTGGTTTAAAAGAGATGTGCAAGGCATAAAGGCTAGTGAGTTCCTGGAACACATTGCCGGAGGTGGTGGAAGCAGACACAACAGCAGCACTCAAGAAGCACCTGGACGAATACATGAACAGGAAAGGAATAGAGGGATACGGATCCTATAAGTGCAGACTATTTTAGTATGGAAGGGCAAAGTGTGACAGTGTAGGCTTGGAGGGCCAAAGGGCCTGTTCCTGTGCTGTCTTGTTCTTTATTTTTAAACAGAATTAACATTTTGAATGCAACATAATTCTTGTCTCTCCACAGTTACTGCCATACCTGCTGAGCTTCTCCAGCACTTTTTGTTTGTCTTCCATTTACACAATATACATCACAGTTTCAAGATCTCCCAAGGTCACTGACAATCACCAAAGTCCTCATGAAGTGCCATCACTGTTGCAATGCAGGAAAGGTGGCAGCCAACATGGGCATAACAAGATCCCACACCAACACAATAATAATCATAAGGCCATAAGGAACAGGAACAGGAGTAGGCCATTTGGCCCCTCCAGCCTGCTCCGCTATTTAATAGGATCATGTCTAATCTGACATTCCTCACATCCACTTCCTTGCCTTTTCCCTGTAACCCTGCTGATCAAGAATCTATCTCAGCCACACATATACACAAGGACTTTGCCCCTGAGAGCTCACTGTGGTAAGGAGTTCCAAAGACACATAACCATCTGAAAGACAGAATTCCTCCACATCTCAGTCTTAAAGTGGCACATCTTTATTCTGAGACAACACCCTCTGGTCCTAGACTTTGCAACATCCTCTCACCATTTACTATGTTAAGTCACTTAAGCATGTTTAGTCATTTTGGCAGGTATTGACCTGGACACCAAGGTGACTCTCCTTACTCTGCAAAACAGCCCCATGGATGGTCCATGCCAAGGGTGGTAGCCCCAACAATGTGTCACTTTTCTGGTATTGTACTGTTGATGGTGTGCTCATGTCTCTGGAACTGGGGCATGGATACCAAAACTTTCTTTAGCAGAAGCAAAAGAGCTGACCCCATTGACTTTCTCTCTCTGACCATGAAATGGGCCATTTGCCTTCAGCAATAACAAAAAAGGAAATCTCAAGTCCCCCATCCGCCAACCTTCAAATACCACACTGTTGTGTTTGCATCAAGCACTGATGGCAGTGGGGATACCCAGGAGTGTTGCATTGTCTAACAGCAATGTACAGCCTTTGAAAGTTTCAAAGTACAAAGTGGCACTGTGGGAGTAGGAAGTGGCTGCCTGTCGACAGGGCCATTTTAAAAAAAATACTATTTTTTAATCAATTTGCTCAGTGATGTTCTTACACATCTCTGGAACAGGTGTGACTTGAACCCAGGGCTCCAGCTCAAAGGTAGGGACATTATTACTGTGCCACAAGTGCCCTTTTAAGGAGATCTTCAGGAGATGCCAAATGCAACATTCCAGTGAGAGTCTCAAAAGCAACAATTTATATCACACCAGCAGCACTCACCAAGACCCAAGTACTCAGACCGGTAAATTAAAAGAAACTCCCATCATCCCAGTAATAAATAACAGTATCAATCCTGGACAGAAATTAGCAAACAAAGCGTCTACTAATCCATTTCATTCAACTCAAATTCTGGGGAATTAAAATCTAAATCCAATTATTTACCACAGATTTTCATCTCTATTTGCATCAACTTTTTGAGAGGATGGTTTTGTAAATTAAACTTTGCTAATGTTGGGAATCTCGTCCCATCACACTCAGGGGGAGCAGGTCTGGCAGCTCAGTGACATTAACCTCTCACTCTTGGCTCAAGTTCCAGCGAGACAACTCCATCAACTCCATTCCTCTCTGCCACAACATCTTTCTTGCCCAGTGGCTCCAGCCTCCTGCCCCTTGGCCAGTCCAGCAATGCAGAATGGCCAGGTCCAGAGGCCAAGAAAGCAGCTTCCCCTTGTGGGGAAGGATGGACAAGAGGGGTGGCGGAGGGGAGAAGAGGGGGTAGGGGGGGGCAGGATGGAGTGGCGGGGTGGAGGGATGTTGGAAGGTTGGGAGACTGGGGGAAAGAGAAGCATGTGGGGAAGAATGGAGGAGGTGCAGAGGAGTGTGGGGGTGGGGGAAGGATGGAGAGGACAGGCTAAGGAGAGGTGGAGGGGGAGAGAAGGGTTTGGGGAAGGCTGAAGAGGAGGGAGATAAGGGTGGAGAGAGGGAATGAGGAGTGGAAGGGGCAGGGAAGAGGGGAGACAGTGGGACAGAACAGAGACAAAAGGAAGCAGGAGGGATGGTGAAGGGGCTGAGGAGAGACAGGAGAGGGAGGGGTAAAGTGGAAAGCGAAGGGAATAAAGTAGAGTGGAAGGCAGAGAGAGATAAACGGAGAAACTGAGGTAGGAGGAGGGATGGGGCAATGCAGGACGGGAGGGACGATATGATGAGCGAGGGAGAGTAAGTGGACTGAAGAAGGAGGGGGGAGTAGAGAGAGAGAGAGAGAGAGATGAGGGTTCAGGTGAGGTGGGTGGGGAGGCAGATAGCAATGCCCCTGTTGAGGTAGGCAGAGAAGGGAAAGAGGAGCATGATGGCTGGAGAGAATGAAATGGAGTAGGGGTAGAGGAGGAGGAGGCAGGTGGGTGAGGAAACTGGAGGGGGAAGAAGGGTGATGGAAGGATTCCGAAGGACGGGGGCGGGGGGGGGGAATATGATAGTGATGGAAGAGGGGAGGGTTTGTTGGAAGGAAGAAAGAATGAGGAAAAGGACAATGTGGCCTTCCTGAATGGAGGCTTATCTTTTTTTGTTTTACAGTGACTCAAAAACCAGTGAAGAAGGAGAGAACAGCTCCCAATCGGCAGTAAAGCGGGAAGTAATGATCCGTTACACCTCAGAGCCATCTAAATGATAATGTACTTTACAAATGTCCCTTCCCGATACATCCCCCCTCCCCTTCAAAAAAGGACCACGCACTATTTGTGTCGGTTTTCACTGGGATTTGACTGACCTGTGAAACACCACAAACCTCCCCGGCCATCTACAACAACAACAACAAAAACCCCTGAACAGAACATCCTCACGCTCCCGAGAGTCTCGAATGCCTTTGGAAACTTTATCTCAAATGAAGAAAAGTTGTGAAAGCTTCCTGCAAACTTCCCCTTCACATCGCTGCACATAAAGCGGCGATCCAAGTCACCACTATCCACCTCAACAGGATACCTAGACAAACACTTCACCGGGATGAGGGTGAGGTGGGGAGGGCGGGATGAGGGTGAGGTGGGGAGGGAGGGAGGGGGGGAAACAAATCTGCATCTGAACAAGGAACTCTTCCACTCCCCACCCCCAAACCCCAACAATAAAAAAAATGCAAAGCATTCCAGTGAAATCTGCACTGCGGGGGTTAAAACATTCTGGTATTTCGCGTGTGCTCCCCAGTGTATTAAAGTTGGTGGGAGCATTCAGGGAGTGGGGGGACTATTGGGGATGAGACTGGGTTCGGCTGGGTTTCTGGGAAGCTCCCCTTGTCCTGAACTCAGGCTGCTCTGGCCGGAGTTGAGGCAATGCCTCGCTGATGTTACCAACCCCTCCTCCCACACAATCCCCCCCCCCCCCCCCCCCCCCCAGCTCCTCCAAGTTACAAACTGCTCTCCTACCTGTCGCGGGGGTCGATCCAGCTGGTCTGCTTGGTGTTGTGATCAATATAAAAGACTTTACCGTCGTAGTCTCTCGCCTCTTCCCAACCATCCGGCAAAGGGAGCTCTCCATTGCCTTTCCTATGCATGTTGTAATGCTCTAAGAGCCTCCATAAGTCCGGGCAGGAGGAGGGGGGGGGTGGAATGTTCTTTTAAAATCCCACAGAAAATAAAAAGAAGCGATCATTTACATCCTTATAACGACCTGGTCCTCCATCTTAACTCCATCCAGAAATCCCCACACACACATACGAGAGAGAGAGAGAGAGAGAGAACTGCCCGAGCTGTCGCCTGGATTAACATGTATTGTATTTGCATACAAATTCCTCCCCTCAAGATCTCATCAAATATTAATACCGCCGCCGCACAGCCGCCAAATCCAACTTCCTCTGACAAGACACACTCAGATATGCCAACCCATGTGATTATGATCAACCCTTGCCTGTTTTTTTCTCAAACTGTGCCTGCGAGAGAACTATTTTATTCTCTTTTGTGTTTTGCTTGAGTTGTGTACATAAGGCTGAAGGCAGGGAAAGCACCTTTTGTGTTCCAGACCCTACCACCCACTCCCTCCGACCCCCTCTGGTCTGAGGTCATCCGAAAATTGTATCGTTTTGCCGATATGTATATCCATTACTAATGGATTACCCCCTCCCTTTACATCTTCCAGGCAGCATGTAGCAGGGTGAGTTCAGAATACAGCAGAGGCCAGAGTCAGAGGCCAACTTTTCCAGTCTTATCTGACTTGGTTATTTGGCAATATATCAGAAGGCTACAGGATCTTTCCAAAGGATAAGGGGGACTTGGAAAGGAGTCATTAACAATATTGATAAAATTCACATTTATTGGAAAACACCTCAATGAATGTGAATAAACAGCAGAAACTGTAAGAATGTATCTGAAACAATTGGGGTTGAAGTTCTGCTTAGTTTCTGAAGGTTATATTACTCCCATTTTGCTGCAATTGGCCGAATCAGCCAATGATCAGAGACTCTTTTTTTACATTAGGTGAACTAGAAAGACTGTAGAAAGCTACAGAACAGATGGATTTGGGAGTCTTTGTCCATGAAGCACATAAAGCCAGCATCCAAGTTCATTGGGTAATAGGAAGGCAAATGTAATGTTGTTGGCCTTCATTTCAAAGGGGATGGAATATAAAAGTAGGGAGGTCTTGCTAAAACTATACAAGGTATTAGTTGAACCACAGCTGGAATACTATGAACAGTTTTAGGGCCCAAATCTAAGGCATTGGAGACAGTCTGGCTATGCCTGTCTCTTTGTTGGCTACGTAGAGCAGTTGAAACACCCCCCACAACCACCAAAGATTCAGTAGGTTGATGCAAGAATGAAGGGACTGTCTTAAGAGGAGAAGTTGAGCAGATTGGGCTGTACTTGTTGGATATAACGCATGTTTCTTCAAACAAATTGGCTTGAACGCAATTGAAGAATTTAGACCGTTATTTGTATAACACAAACTTTCCTTACCCAAATTGGCTATAACGCAATTCTGGCCCCCATTAGCATAGATGGCACAGCTATTGCATGATTTTCTTATAATGCAAGACCTCACGAGAATGGAACTGTTGTGTAATATCAGAACCAACTGTATAGAAGAATGAGAGATTATTGAAACATACAAGATTTCGAGAGGACTTGACAGAGAAGATGCAGAAAGGTTATTTTCCATTGTGGGAGAGTCTTGGACCAGAGGACACAATCTCAGAATAAAGGGTTACACATTTAAGACAGAGATGAGGAAGAATTTCTTCCCTCAGAAGGGTATGAATCTGTAGAATTCTTTATCACAGAAGGCTTTTGAGGTTGGGTCATTAAGTATATTCAAGGCTGAGATAGCGTTTAAGTCAGTAAGGGAATCAAGGCTTATGGGAAAAAGGCAGGAAAATGAAGCTGTGGATTATCAGACTAACCACAAACACATAGAATGGTGGAGCAGATTCAATAGGCTGAATTGCATACTTCTGTACTATGTCTTACGGTTTTCTGATAAAAAAACCTATCTACGTTTATGTTTTACTCACTTTTCCCTGAGCTGAAAATGTGTTGCTGGAAAAGCGCAGCATGTCAGGCAGCATCCAAAGAGCAGGAGAATCGACATTTCGGGCATCAGCCCTTTCCTGAAGAAGGGCTCATGCCCGAAACATCGATTCTCCTGCTCTTTGGATGCTGCCTGGCCTGCTGCACTTTTCCAGAAACACATTTTCAGCTCTGATCTCTAGCATCTGCAGTCCTCACTTTCTCTTCACTTTTCCCTGATTCAACTTTCAGTTAGCACAGATCAGGCCCCATCCAGTTCACTGCCAGCAAATTTGATGCAGGCAGAAAAATAGTTTATCAAACAAGAGGAAAACTATTCAGCCCATGTCATGTTCAATCAAAAACCAAAATGACCTCCAGTCACTGAGAGTTCCAGAATTCAGATCACTCTCGTTTGAGTTCCTCCTGTGAAGGCAAGATTGGGGAAAATGGGGATGATTTTGCACATTTTGGAAACCTCCTCTTGACAAAATCAGATGTAAATGATGAATTTCAGCATTGCCTCTCCAGTGTACCAGCTGAGCTTTCAGATGACTGAGGACCAAGATCTCAAACCCAAGACGAAGATCATTGTTTGCATGCTCGCAATCATTCCCTTGCTCTGATATGCTTCACTTACTTGGAAAAACCTGCAGCAGAAACGTCAAACCACTGGAGAAACACCAGTGGTGCCTTCACAAAATCTTTGGAATCCAATAACAAGAAAGGCAGTTCAACAGCAGTGCTCTCTTCCAAGATAACATGCCCAACATCTGGGTGCAACTCATTCAAAACCAGGTTCAATTGGCAGTGTATGCCATTCATATGTCTGGCATCATGTGTTTGAGAACAACAACATCAGATCTGAAACTAAGATCATGGTTTACAGAACTTCGGTGGTTCCCACCCTCCTATATGGCACAAGATCTTGGAAGCCACTGGGAAGAAAGACACACCAACACCAGTGGCCTCAACAGGCTAACACCCCCAGCATCCCCTTGATCATCTGTGATGGGCTGGGCACATTGTCCACATGACCAACACATGATTCCCCAAGCAGGTGCTCTACTTCCATCTTCGAAATGGCAGGTGAGCCCCAGGTGAACAGAAGAAGCATTTCAGTGATACCCTCAAGGCCTCACTGGTGAAGTGCAACTTTCCCACAGACACCTGGGAATCATTGGCCCAAGACCAGTGGGGGAGGAGCATCCAGGAGGGCATCAAGTACTTTGAGACTTGCCGCCAGGAAAAGGTGGAAGCCAGGGGAAAACAGTGGGAGGAGCGTGCTACCACACCAACACCTCACTCACCCCTTTCCACAATCACCATCTGCCCCAAGTATAACAGAGCCAACGATAGCCACATTGGTCTGTACAGCCACTTATGGATTCACCCCAAGAGTGGAAGAGAGTCATCTTCATCTCGGAAGGACCGCCAGTGATGATATGATCATATTCCCAAAGCAATTGTTTGACACTCATTTACAGCTGAAGACTCTCAGGGCATTAGCAGAATCATTACGGGACATCCTCAAAATATCTCTGAAGGTGTCAAACATCCCCACAGATATATAGAATACCCTGTGATCAACCAAAATGAAGACAGTTCATTTAGAAAGGGTTTTAAAATTGCAACTATATGGAAATATTAGATAGGCTTTTCATATAGACTTGAAGCCAAACTTAACCAACAGTTTCAAATACATAATGAGTGCAATTTCCCAATTACATCGAAGCGGCAACTCAACCCCAGTAAAGAATGCATGGCAAGTTGTCGATTCCAACATTGTGATGATGTGGATGGCATGTATAAATACAGAGATCAGGGAAATATACAGAGAAACAATATGACTATAATGACTATAATTTTGAAGTGAAATAGTGAAAAAGTGAAGTCGATTCATAGAACAATTACAGCACAGAAGGAGGCTTGCAGGGCAGACTGTTTATACCCATTCTGGTTCCTTGGAAGAATAACTTCATTAGTCCCAGTCCCTTGCATTTCCCCATAAGCCAACACATTTTTGTTTCAAATAATTATCCAATTCTTTTTTGAAAGCCTTGATTGTGTCTATTTCCATTACATGCTCAGAGAGAGCTTTTCAGATTCCAGCTACATGCTGGGTAAAAGAGTCTGTCCTCGTGTCACTGTTGCTTCTTTTGCGAACCACCTTAAATTGGTATGTTCTGGTTCTCAATCATTGGAAGTTTCTTCCTATCTGCAGATCTCTCATGATGTTGGAAACCTCTATCACATCTCCTCTTAATCTTCTTTATTCTAAAGGAACAACCCCAGCTTCCAAGGGCAGGTGGGGATTGCCTGTGATTGAGTGGGTGAATCAACTGCAATTGAGCTGGGGGATTTGGTGGTGATTCAATGGGGTGGATTGGCTATTGCCAGTGATCGTGGTGGAGATTTCCAGCAATCATGTGGAGGATTGATGTGTTAAGGTAGCATTTTAGGCAGAAGAGGCCTGCATTCTTAGAATGTAGTGTTGGGAGAACTGGTCATTTAACCTATATCTATCTAAATCAATGGGGGAGGCGATAGCCTAGTTGTAACATCACTGGGTTGTTAATCCAGAGAGTCAAGAGTGTGGTGCTGGAAAAGCACAGCAGGTCAGGCAGCATTCGAGGAGCAGGATCCTGCTGTGCTTTTCCAGCACCATGCTCTTGACTCTAATCTCCAGTATCTGCAATCCTCACTTTTGCCTTGTTAATCCAGAGACACAGGTAATATTCTGAGGATCTAGGTTTGAATCCTGTCATACTGGAATTTGAAATATATAAAAATCTGAAATGAAGGGTCTAATGATGACGATGAACCCATTGCCAATTGCTAGGAAACTCATCTGGTTCATTAATGTCCTTTTGGGTGGAAGCTGTCATCCTTTTGTTCTCTGGGCTCCATGTGACTCCAGACTCACGGCAATGTAGTTGACTCTTAACTACCTTCTGGACAAATAGGGATAGGCAATAAATGCTGGCCTAGCCTCATCCCATGAATGAATAATAAAAAAGACTTCTGCTTCATCTTCCATCCTACTTGGCTGTTTTCCATTACTGAATTTGTCTCCATAACCAGGATAAATGACGATAAAAAATAAATTAGATATAAATTTCCATGATAAATTATTGGGTAAATGCACTCTCCCCATGGTCCTGAGACACACTGTCCAGGGAAATACCCACTTTGATCCCTGGTTCCAGCTGAATCATATTCCTCAGATAGGATCACATGGTATGACTATCGTGGTTCCCATTCTTGACAACTGTCCAGTGAATCTTGTTGGAAAACACAAATGTGTTGGCAGAAGCTAAGAACAGGATTGGGCTCTGGTGTGATGCCAATCCTGTTCACACATTAATGCCTATTGAGTGAGATATCAGAGAGTGGCTGATGCCCATGAATGGAGAGGATCGTGTATGAGTATGAAGTAGGGGGACTTTTTAATGAATATCACTATGATCACATTTTATTACAATCCAGACAGTGAGTAAAAAAATGCCAGTTGAGGGCAGAGAAACATCAACAGAAGTAAAGAAAAACAAATCAAAAACTGAGAAAATAACGGAAGAAAATACTAGATATGAAAGGAAGAGTGAAAAAAATAAAATCAATGATTCTTGCTGGCTGTGTTGGTGCTGATGTCTGCAATTCCCCCTGTTTTGGTAACAGAGTTATATCATAACTGGGAAAGGGAAAACCAATGACACAATTATTTGCAGGCAGCTTTCTATCATGTGAGTGATGCATCCTATTGATGAATACAAAATCTAAGCCCTTAATGAAGTACAGATTAAATTAAAATAAAATAGCATTTTACTTTGTGTATTTTAATCTATTTATTATGTGGACTCAACATGGGACAAGTAGAATGGCAAGAGACATTGAGTAGAATTTCAACTGCTAAAGGAAGGCAGGTTGTGGGTGGCTGGGAGATGGATTAAAAGATCAAAATGAGGCATTGGGTGTCAAATATTGCAGACAGGGTGGAAGCCCTTGTGGAGCTCTTGGTTCAGTAATCCGTATGTTCAATGAAGCAATTAACC
Organism: Chiloscyllium plagiosum; assembly: GCF_037043375.1. Lineage (NCBI taxonomy): Eukaryota > Metazoa > Chordata > Chondrichthyes > Orectolobiformes > Hemiscylliidae > Chiloscyllium > Chiloscyllium plagiosum. The sequence goes on from NW_028270140.1 coordinate 131,426,288, forward strand.
TGGGGTTTAAAACACCATTCTGAATTTTACACCCAGTACAAGGTTTCCTGAGATGTGTGCTGATTGCCTGTCAGCCAGGAGGCAGTGGGGAATGTTTCTTCAGTGAAACAGACAGGGTTCGAACAGTGAAATAGAAGAGCCACACCGACAGCAGAATCAACAACACCCAGAGGAATGACAACACCAACTGCCTTCTCCATCACCATATTCTGCATCCCACGCCAGAGCAGGTGGACATAAAGATCCAACTCTGAGAACTCTTTTTGAACAAGGGTGTAATAGTTACAATTCTTGAGTTCTCTGACTCCCACCGCCCTCATCTATCGACGTTGGAAAATTACAGCCAGCACCTGCGCAATTCCCATCTTTACTTCCCTCAATATCTTTGAAAACACTTGATCAATGTCTCATCTGTACTCTTTGGCTCCAAGTGTGGATCTCTTTGTTAATCCCTAATTATTTCCATCCCTCTTCTTCCTACATGTTTCCTATTTATATATGTATAAAATAAATTCTTTTTCATTCACTTTCATGTTAACCAATAGTCTCTTCTCAGATTCTCTCTGTGGCTCTTTTTTTTATATTCAGTCATAGCATCGTGTCAAAAATAGGCAAGGAAATTTCATGTTGGGTAGCTATTTAATAACATTTTTCAGATGATGTACCAGTGCTTCCCAGTATCTGGAAGAAGAACAAAAGCTCAAAATGTGTTCAGGGTGGAGGATCTTCAATGTCCAGCTCCAAGTGTGGCTCAATAACTCCACTACTGGTTGAATTCAGCAATTCCTGAAGGAAATACCTACCAGACTGGGTCAATGGTGGCTGGTGAGAGAAAGAACAAACAGGAAAAGTCTACTTGACCTGGTCCTCACTAATCTACTTAGTTGCATCTTTCCAGTGGCAGTTCTTGTGGAGATGAAATCTCCGTTATGCTTCATGACAGAACCACCATGCTGAATGGTATTGACTCAGAGAAGATCTAGCAAATCCAAACTGCTCATCCATGAGGTGCCTTGAGTCATCAGGAGAATCATACTCAATCACAATATAGCTTCATGGCACAGGAAATCCTTCACTCTGCCATTACCATCAAGGTGAGGGCTACCCTGATTCAAGGAGGAGTATAGGAGAAATAGCTAAAATGAAATGCTAACAAGATGAACCTACACCTGAGGTCTACATGCATGCTAAAACATTCAAGCAGCATGCAATTGATGGAAGTCAATGATTCCACAATCAGAAGATTAGATCAAAGCTATGTAATCTTGCCACATCCAGTCATGAATGGTGATAGTCAATTGAATCAGAGATGAAGGATCCAAAAAGATTTCTATCCTCAATAATAGAAGACACTGTTATGTGTAAAAAAAAACAAAGCTGAGGCATTTGAAATAAGCTTCAACCAGAAGTGCCAAATGAATGATTCATCTGGGCTGTTTCCTGAGGTTTGCACCATCATGGACACCATTCTGCAGACAATTCAATTCACTATGTAGGATATGAAGAAATGACTGAAAGCACTGGATTACAGCAAAACCGATGAGCCCTGACAACACCTTGGCTATAGTGGTGAAGATATGAACTTCAAAACTTGCCCTCAGCCAAGATGTTCCCATAGACGTACAACACTGGTCTGACCTTTTTCTATTCCCAATCATCAGTGAAGTAATGGAAGAGCTGTCAAGCAGCACGTTGTCAGTAACAACATACTCAGTAATGTTCACATTGGATTCCAGCAGTGCAACTCACCCAGCCTTGGTCCAAACATAGACGATAGATGTGATTTTTCTTTATCCATTGGATGTAGGCATCACTGTCTGCCATTTGCATTGACCAGCATTTATAGCTCATTTTTAATTGCCACTTGAACTGACTGACTTGCTAGGGCCGTTTCAGAGGATAGTGAGGAGTTAACCACATCATTGTGGGTTTGGAGTCACATATAGGACAGACCAGGTAAGAAAAACACATTTCCTTCCCTAAAGGATATTAGTGTCATTTTTTAAAAAATGACAACAGTTATGGTCACTATTTGGTAAGCTCTTAATTCCAGACTTCAATTCATTCAAACTTCACCATCTACTATTGTGGGATTTGAATTTCTGCCCCCAGGGCTTTAGGCTGGGTTGTTGAATTAGTAGGCTCATGACAATACCAGGAGAAAATGAGGAGTGCAGATGCTGGAGACCAGAGTTGAAAAATGTGGTGCTGGAAAAACACAGCAAGCCAGGCAGCATCCGAGGAGCAGGAGAACTCATGACAATACCACACCAGCACCTTTATGACACCTTTCGAAGGCAGCATTCAATCAAGTGGAGGACCTGGGATAAATTCAACCAAGAAAAATTCAAGTTAATGGAAATTGTGGAAATTCTCTATGAAACCAAATTAAGCAGAAAGGAAAATTGTAGGTGCTATTCATTTCAGCTGTAGAATATTGCTGCAGGAATTCCCGGGACTGAGATCTTATAACTGATAATTATTTAGCTACTTAATCAATGATGTTCCCTACTTCATTGGGTCAGTTGTTGGAATGCTCATTGATGATTATACATTCTTGATCTCATTACGACCTTGGTCCAAACATGGAATAAAGAGCTGAACTGAACTGGGGAATTGATAGTGACTGCTCTTGGTATCAAAAGTACCATTTGACAAAGTGTGATATCAAGGAGCTCTAGCAAGACTGGAGTGAATGAGAATCTGCAGGAAACTCTCCATCTAATTGAAGTAATAATTCGCTCAAAGTAAGATAGTTTGGGTTCTTGGAAGTCAATCATCTCAGCGACAGGACATGCTTCAGGAATTCCTCAGGATAGTGTCTTCATCCCAATCACTTTCAGCTGCTTCATCAATGAATTTCCCTCCTTCGTAATATCAGATGTCAGTTGATGATTTCAGTTTTCAGCACCGTTTGCAGCTCGTCTCAAGTGTAGGCATCCATGTCCAAATGCAACAAGACTATTCAGCCTTGGGTTAGTAACCGGCAAATAATATTCACCACACAAGTGCCAAACAATAACCATCTCCAAAAACATTCATTTTAGGTTTTGAATTCTTGAGTGGTGCTGGGCTGTCATTCTACACCCCATGGACTGAAGTTGCTCAAGAAGACAGCATACTACATCTTCTCAAAGGCAGTTATTGATAGTTAAAAGGGTTCCAGATCTTTGACCAACTTCGACAAATAGCCACTAGGCATGTATGACCAGGCCTGATGTCTCTGCAGCTCCCTGATGGATGATACACAATTCCCTTGTGATGACCCTACAGGACGGAAGATGGCCCACTCCCTGAACTACAGACAGACATAGCCCCTGACCATGACTGGCCCAAATTGATGATTGACTGTGACCAAGCTCCCTGTTACACAATCAATCTGTTAGAATGATACCCCAGTGTGCTATACAGCAAGATCATTCCTGATCATCTGAAAATGTGCCCAATTCTGCATTACAGTAAGACACTTTGGAGGTATTGGACTTACATGCCTTTATAGTTAGTCAGGAAAAACAAGAGGAACTATAACGTGCTCCAATTCCTAGCTAACTATCAAACTAACGCCTCCCAATTCACCACAAAGCCCCAAATCAGACAGACTGAATCCTCAACCACTTCTCCATCCAAATAACTGAATAACATCTACCTTCACAGACATCGGAATATGTTCAAACCCTCTCCAGGATGCTGGATTCTCCATTCTAACCCACACCCCTACCCTTTCCCCTACCCTTTCTCCCTGTCACCTGCCACTTTACTCACCCACAAAATTTCTATTCTCCACCCTCACCCATCTGCCATCTGCATCCATATGGTGCCCTGCTTCTGCCCACCTGTCAACCTACCTTCTCACTCACCTACTACTCTTGCCTCTGACCTCTGATGTATCTTGTGAAGGTGCTGATGTTGGACTGGTGGATAAGTTCAGAAGTCAGACGAGACCAGGTTATAGTCCAACAGGTTTATTTGAAATCATCAGGTGAAGGGGCAGCGCTACGAAAGCTGTTGGACTATAGGACAGGATGTACATGTACTTGAAAAGGCAAGGACAGATTAGGGATAGTCAACATGGCTTTGTACGTGGGAAATCGTGTCTCACAAACTCGATTCAGTTTTTTGAAGAAGTAACAAAGAGCATTGATGAAGGCAGAGTGTAGATGTGATGTATCTGGCCTTCAGTCAGGCGTTCGACAAGGTTCCTCATGGGAGACTGGTTAGCAAGGTTAGATCTCACGGAATACAGGGAGAACTAGCCGTTTGGATACAGATCTGGCTCAAAGGTAGAAGACAGAGGGTGGTGGTGGTGGAGGGTTGTTTTTCAGACTGGAGACCTGTGACCAGTGGAGTGCCACAAGGATCGGTGCTGGGTCCTCTACTTTTCCTCATTTATATAAATGATTTGGATGTGAACATAAGAGGTATAGTTTGGATGTGAACATAAGAGGTATAGAGGTAATGTTCTTGGGCCTGGGTTCAAATCCTGCCACATCAGATAAGAGTAAGTTTGCCAATAACGCTAAAATTGGAGGTGCAGTGGATAGCGAAGAAGATTACCTCCAATTACAACGGAATCTTGATCAGATGGGCCAATGGGCTGAGAAGTGGCAGATGGAGTTTAATTTAGATAAATGCAAGGTGCTGCATTTTGGGAAAGCAAATCTTAACAGGACTTATACACTTAATGGTAAGGCCCTAGGGAATGTTGCTGATCAAAGAGACCTTGGAGTGCAGGTTCATAGCTCCTTGGAAGTGGAGTTGCAGGTAGATTGGATAGTGAAGAAGGTATTTGGTATGCTTTCCCTTATTGATCAGAGTATTGAGTACAGGATTTGGGAGGGGTTGTTGTGGCTGTACAGGACATTGGTTAGGCCACAGTTGGAATATTACGTGCAATTCTGGTCTCCTTCCTATTGGAAAGATGTTGTGAAACTTGAAATGGTTCAGAAAAGATTTACAAGGATGTTGCCAGAGTTGGAGATTTTGAGCTACCGGAGAAGTTGAATAGGCTGGGGCTGCTTTCCCTGGAGCGTCAGAGGCTGTGGGGTGACATTACTTGATTAGATTCTCTACAGTGTGGAAAGAGGCCCTTTAGCCAAACCAGTCCAGACCAACCCTCCAAAGAGGAGCACACCCTGACCCATTTCCCTCTGACTAATACACCTAACACTATGGGTAATTTAGCATGGCCAATTCACCTGACTTACACATCTTTGGACTGTGGGAGGAAACCGAAGCACCTGGAGGAAACCCATGCAGACACAGGGAGAATGTGCAAACTCTGCACAGACAGACACCCTACGCTGGAATTGAACCAAGGACCCTGGTGTTGTGAGGCAGCAGTGCCGCCCATAGAGGTTAATAGTGGATTATAAAATGATGAGGGGCATGGACAAGATAAATAGACATAGTCTTTTCCCTGGGTTGGGGTAGTCCAGAAGTAGAAGGCATAGGTTTAGGGTGAGAGGGGAAAGATATAAAAGACTTTTTCATGCAGAGGGTGGTAGGTGTATGGAATGAGCTGCAGAGGAAGTGGTGGAGGCTAGTACAATTGCAACATTTAAAAGGTATCTAGACGGGCATATGATTAGGAAGGGTTTGGAGGGATATGGGCCAGGTGCTGGATTGGTTTAAGATCGGCATGGACAAGTTGGACCGAAGTGTCTGTTTCTGTGCTGTACATCTCTATGACTCTATGACTCTATAACCTGGTCTCGTCTGACTCTAACCTATCTGCCACCCTTACCCGCTAGGCACCCTGCCTTGTACAAATTCACATATCAACCTACTCCCTCACCCACTTTTCCAGTGCCACAATATTCATTCTTCACATGTGCCTTCTATTAGTAGCTATCCAAGGGGAAGTAATGGCTTCGTGGTATTATTAACCATAATCCCAGGTAATGTTCTTGGGCCTGGGTTCAAATCCTGCCACATCAGATAATGGAATTTGAATTCAATAAAAACTCTAGAATTAAGAGTATACTGATGACCAGGAAACCATAGTTGGGGGGGAAAGTCAGCTGGTCCATAAATGTCCTTCATAGAAGGAAACATCTGGTCTAATGTGAATCTTGACCTACAATGACTCATAATTGCCCTCTTTACAATTAGGGACAGGCAATAAATTGCTGATCTAACAAACTAATCAACATATAAGTCACTTTGGGGCTTTTCAAAATTTTGTTTACTCAAATACGGCAGCTACTTCGACTAACAGAGGACGTCTTGGCCTCTAAAGCTAATCCTGAGCCAAGTGGATTCCCAGCCAGTTTCTTACAATGGAAGCCTTCAGGGCAGTCCAGATTGGATGCTTGGCTGTAAAAATCACTGAGAAGGAAGTGGGCATTCTTTAGTAGGATTGCTATCAATCAGATCACAGAATCATACAGTACCTATAGCATGGAAAGAACCATTCGGCCCATAAAATCTGCACCAACCCTCCAAAGAGCATTCCCCTCCCCCAGACTGAGGGATCCACCTATCCCCATAACCCTGCATTTCTCATGGTTCATCCACCTAGCCTTCACTCAGGTGAACACCAAAAGCATGGTCAGTCTGCCTAGGACAGTCCAAAACTTTGGACTGTGCAAGGAATCTGGAGCATCCGGTAGAAAACTACACAGACACAGGAAGAATGTACAAACTCCACACAGACAGTTGCCCAGGCTGGAATCGAACCCACATTCCTGTTGCTGTGAGGCAGCAGTGCTAGACAGTAAGCTGCTATGCCACCCCAATAGCCAGAATTTGCAGATTACAAATTAAAGTTTATGGTCAGTTCAGACTGTAACTGGAAGATCTAACTCGTAGATCTGACTCATGCTGGGTAAAATCCCTGGATGTCATTTGTTCTCTAGTGTCACAATATTCATTCTTCCCACTGGAACCCAAACTATGACTTGCAGTAAGCTATTTAACAGCGGAGGGCATCGTCATTGATTCTAATTCTGTTTTTTTCTGACACTTGAACATGCAGTTTCCATCACAGCTGATGGAATGTTGAGCAAGAACTGAAACCCTGTTGTTAATTGTTACATTTCTCAGCCTGGGATTAGGGCTGCAAAGCCAATTATTGCATCATACTGTTGCCTAAACTGAGACCAATTCTTGGCCCTAACCAGACTGATCTTCATTGCTGAGACCACATTGACTGGTTTCTTAAGCAATAGACTATTCAGAGAACACTTCCAAGGTTCTTTTTATAACAAATGTATTATGTGCTTTTCATTCTTTTCCTCTGCTTTTTTAAGCTTAAAGGAATCAAACTGGTCCACATCCAAAACACAGAGGGCTTTTTGAGTGTTCTTTGAAACTCTTCCACTATCATTTTAACTTCCTCCTTTCTTCAGCCTTTTTTGATTGAATGCAATGTTTGGCTTCATTTAACTGCTGGTATAATAATTAGGGATCAAAGATCTAATTTCTGGCTATTAATTTAGTTGTAGGTCATTATGCAAAATGTGTTTTTATCTGATGGTTTTATTTGCTATGCGACTACTCACTCTGCAGTAATAGAGGAGATGGTGTTCTTAAAATGAGCATATCTACTCCTCTTTATTAATCACAAATGCCATGGCAGTGGAAGAAAAAGACACCTTTAAAGAGATTTAATTAAACTTTGGTTCCTTTTTTTAAAGACTTCACTGAGTAGTCACAATATTTTTGTGCTGCAGCAACCACATATCAGAAACAATTACATTTTACTTGTTATCAGTTTTTGGTTAACCAATTCAGTTTAAAAAGTCTCCTGGCAACATTGTTTTGTAACTGGTTGATTGACTGAACCTACAATTACCCTCATCCAGAAATTCATTCTTCCAATTCTCTGCCACTGTTGGAGGAGAAGAACCTCCTCTCCAACCATTTCCTCTCCGTCAACTCAATCAATTACCCAGAACATGGTCCTCTGTTGGGGCTGGGAACAGAAGCAAACAGGAACTCAAAGTAGCCCCAACTCCCATGACGCCTCCTAGCCTCTGAGCTGTTTATGTAAAGATGGGATTGGGGCAGTAGCATTGTGGGCATTAGCATTGGCCTGACAGTGACCTGACCTGCTTGCATTCAGTGGTTAGCTGACATCATTCATTAAGAATTACGAAAGGTGAAGCAATGAAGGCTATCTGAAAGTTTCCTCCATGTTAATGGCTCTCCCAGCCTGTCTGGATTAAGGACCAGCCAGTGTCCCATCTGCTGAGGTGCCCACTTGGCTCTTGCCTCCATAGTAATGCCCTTCCTGCAAGGTTCATAGACTAGATTATAAGGTTTGTTTGAGGGTGTGTCTTTTCTTTTATTCACTGGGATGTGGGCATTGATGGCTAGATCCATCACAATGAAGTCTCATGTTATGCCTTCATTCTTGTGCCTCCATAAAGAATTCAGAGGTATTTGATATTATTCAATCATACATTGCACAACCAAACTGTTCATGCTATATTATGAGCACAATTCTGCCAGTAAGTGACTATGATACCCTCTCCTCATAAAACAAATCTACCATTCCAAGAATCTGGGTGATTCAATCCCTCTCTGGGTGGTAAGTATGTATTTTCTTAGGTGAGGAGACCAAAATTGCACACAGTACTCCACATGCGGTCCCACCAAGTACTGCTCCAGTAAGGTATCCTTGCCCCAATACTCAAACTTCTATGTGGTGACGACCAATATACAATTTGCCTTCCAAACTGCTTGCTGTACTTTTATGCTTGCTTTCAGTGACCGGACTACAAGAACAAACAAGTCTCTTAGTTCACTAATGTTTCCCAATCTATCACCATTTAAATTGTACACTGCCATTCTGCTCTCCAATCGAAATCTAAAACTACAAACTTATCTTCCTTTAACTGCATATGTCATGCACTTTCCCACTCATTTAACTTGACTGAAGTACTTGAAGGTTCTTTACTTCATCTTCATCACTCACAACCATAAGTACACAGATACATACAGCGTGGAAACAGACCCTTCACTCCAACACGACCATGCTGACCAGATATCTAAATTAAGCAAATCCCATTTGCCAGCATTTTTAAAAATCACACAACGCCAGGTTATAGTCCAACAGGTTTATTTGGAAGCACTAACTTTTGGAGCACTAACTTCTTCATCAGGTGGTTGTGGAGAATTGCAACCACCTGATGAAGAAGCATCATTCCAAAAGTTAATGCTTCCAAATAAACCTTTGGACTATAACCTGGTGTTGTGTGATTTTTAACTTTGTACACTCCAGCCCAAATCATGATAGTCAGCATTTGGCCCATGTCCCTCTCAGCCCTTCCTATCCACCCAATTTGTGTCATTAGGAAACTGGTAAATGTTACATTTCATTCCCTCATCCAAATCCTTGATGTACTGTTATGAATAGTTGAACCTCAAATACTGATCCATGTGGTACCCACAAGTCAAGGCCTTCCACCCTGCTAAAGGATGGTTTCCTCTCACTCCTGGCTTCAAATCTGCTAATCAATTCCCAATCCATGACTTTATATTACCATGAATTTGCGTGTGCTTAATCACCTCTTTATGTGGAACTTCATTTAAAGATTTCTGGGAATCCTAATTGCATCACATATACTAGTTCTCTCTTTTTTATTCCAACGATTATATCCTCAAAAAAATTCCGGTAGGTTTGTCAAGTATGATTTTCTTTTCATAAATCTATGTGGACTTCGGGTAATCAATACTTTGTAAAAACACAACACAACTTCCTTCATTTTCTACTTAATATCGCTCCTCAAAATCCAGGTTCCTATGTATTAATTAGGACCTTTTCAACCTGCAATGCACCTTCCTAACCCTGCTTTGTCTTGATAATGTGAACGAAATGTTTTGGTTAATGTCGTGCAGCAGTCAAACAGAAAGTCACGTGGCCTGCGAAAAAGAACACTGAAATATACTTAATGGCAGAACGTGAGTGTCCACTGAGGGATTGCATTGTAAAGTGACAAATGTCAGAAACATTTCAGTCAGGAAAAATCAGAAGGAGATTCAATGCAGTGATCTGTGGTTTTGTCCAATTTGCTGAAATCTTTGTGGTGCAATAAGCAAAGACCAGGTGAAGATTATCTCTTTATCTGTCCACCCACTTGTTTGAGAATTGACAATCTTAGACAGAAGCTAAGATACTTAAACTAACAACTACAACTTGAATAGGTGCAAAGAGCACCTCAATTACAGATGATACAAACCGTTATGCTAATGTTGTACCTGACCAGATTATTTATTTCACAAAGTAAATGTCAGATGCACAGCTTGGAGATCAGGGTATAAAGCATGATACCAGTATCAGAGAATTAGTTTAGCACTCACCTCTTACCACTTGATAACAATCATGATAATAGTATTATGGAGAATTACTGTGTTGTTATTCTGCTGGCTTTTAGGTATTTTTGGAGTGATTTCAGCATTTAAGAACTGTCTTCCGCTCTTTACAAAATCTAAACTATAGGGAAAATTTTTGGTGTTAGTATGATAAATGGCAAAACCTTATCTCAAGAGAGGTCATAGTTTTTAAACAGCCATGCCAATATCAACAAATAGAAGTTTACTACTTTATGGAAGGGATAAAATGAGAATCAATCATTTGGTTTATTAAGGCTATTCCTGCCAAATAACATGAATAATCCTTTGTATTCAACTCAGTTCACGTCCAGACAAAAGATGGACAAAGGTTAGAATCTCATAGGAGTCTGAGCCATGAGGGCAATGATGTGATTTCTAATAGAGTTGGTGAGAAGTTGGCAAAACCTACCCTGGAGAATGTGAGGATTGCAGATGCTGGAAAGTTAGAGACCAAATTTGTGGTGCTGGATAAGCACAGCAGGTCAGCCAACATCCGGGGAGCAGGAGTGTCAACGTTTTGGGCATAAGCCCTTCATCAGGAATGTGGAGGGGGAAGGGGGCAGAGAGATAAATAGTGGGGATGGGGGTGGGGTTGGGGCTGGGGCTGGGGGGATGATAAGTGGGATGGTGATAGGTGGATGCAGGTGGGAGGTAATTTTAATAAGTCGATGGGGAGGGTGAAATGGATATGTGGGAAGGAAGGTGGACAGGTTGGACAGGTCAAGAGGGTGGTGCCAAGTTGGAGGGTTAGATCTGGGATGGGAAGGGAGATTTGGAAACTGGTGAAGTCAATGTTGATGCCATGTGGTTGTAGCATCGCAAGGTGGAAGATGAGGCATGCTTCCTCCAGTTGGCGGGTTGCTTTGATTTGGTGGTGGGAGAGACATGATCACCTTATTGGGATTGTATTATAGACCCCCCAATAGTCAGAGAGAAATTGAGAAACAAACTTGTAAGGAGATCTCAGCTATCTGTAAAAATAATAGGGTAGTTATGGTAGGGGATTTTAACTTCCAAACATCGACTGGGACTGCCATAGTGTTAAAGGTTTAGATGGAGAGGAATTTCTTAAGTGCGTACAAGACAATTTTCTGATTCAGTGTGTGGATGTACCTACTAGAGAAGGTGCAAAACTTGACCTACTCTTGGGAAAAAAGGCAGGGCAGGTGACTGAGGTGTCAGTGGGTGAGCACTTTGGGGCCAGCGACCATAATTCTATTAATTTTAAAATAGTGATGGAAAAGGATAGACCAGATCTAAAAGTTGAAGTTCTAAATTGGAGAAAGGCCAATTTTGACGGTATTAGACAAGAACTTTCGAAAGCTGATTGGAGGCAGATGTTCGCAGGTAAAGGGACGGCTGGAAAATGGGAAGCCTTCAGAAATGAGATAACAAGAATCCAGAGAAAGCATATTCCTGTCAGGGTGAAAGGGACGGCTGGTAGGTATAGGGAATGCTGGATGACTAAAGAAATTGAGGGTTTGGTTAAGAAAACGAAGGAAGCATATGTCAGGTATACACAGGATAGATCGAGTGAATCCTCAGAAGAGTATAAAGAAAGTAGGAATATACTTAAGAGGGAAATCAGGAGGGAAAAACAGGGACATGAGATAGCTTTGGCAAATAGAATTAAGGAGAATCCAAAGGGTTTTTACAAATATATTAGGGACAAAAGGGTAACTCGGGAGAGAATAGGGCCCTTCAAAGATCAGCAAGGTGGCCTTTGTATGGAGCCGCAGAAAATGGGGGAGATACTAAATGAATATTTTGCATCAGTATTTACTATGGAAAAGGATATGGAAGATATAGACTGTAGGGAAATAGATGGTGACATCTTGCAAAATGTCCAGATTACAGATGAGGAAGTGCTGGATGTCTTGAAATGGTTAAAGGTGGATAATCCCCAGGACCTGATCAGGTGTACCCAAGAACTCTGTGGGAAGCTAGGGAAGTGATTGCTGGGCCTCTTGCTGAAATATTTGTATCATCGATAGTCACAGGTGAGGTGCTGGAAGACTGGAGGTTGGCAAACGTGGTGCCACTGTTTAAGAAGGGCGATAAAGACAAGCCAGGGAACTATAGACCAGTGAGTCTGACCTCGGTGATGGGCAAGTTGTTGGAGGGAATCCTGAGGGACCGGATGTACATGTATTTGGAAAAGCAAGGACTGATTAGGGATAGTCAACATGGCTTTGTGTGTGGGAAATCATGTCTCATAAACTTGATTGAGTTTGTTGAAGAAGTAACAAAGAAGATTGATGAGGGCAGAGCAAGAGATGTGATCTATATGGACTTCAGTAAGGCGTTCGACAAGGTTCCCCATGGGAGACTGATTAGCAAGGTTAAATCTCATGGAATACAGGGAGAACTAGCCATTTGGATACAGAACTGGCTCAAAGGTAGAAGACAGAGGGTGGTGGTGGAGGGTTGTTTTTCAGACTGGAGGCCTGTGACCAGTGGAGTGCCACAAGGATCGGTGCTGGGCCCTCTACTTCTTGTCATTTTCATAAATGATTTGGATTTGAGCATAAGATGCATAGTTAGTAATTTTGCAGATGACACAAAATTGAAGGTGTAGTGGACAGCAAAGAGGTTTACCTCAGATTACAACAGGATCTGGACCAGATGGGCCAATGGGCTGAGAAGTGGCAGATGGAGTTTAATTCAGATAAATGTGAGGTGCTGCATTTTGGGAAAGCAAATCTTAGCAGGACTTATACACTTAATGGTAAGGTCCTAGGGAGTGTTGCTCAACAAAGAGACCTTGGAATGCAGGTTCATGGGACATGGATGAATTTCTGTAATATATTTTGTAAATCATGCTGCTATTACGACTCAGTGATCGAAGGAATGGATGTTTGTGGATGTGGTGCCAATTAAGCCGGCAGCTTTGTCTTGGATGGTGTCAAGCCTCTCAAGTGTTGTTGAAATTGCACTCATCCAGGCAACTGGAGAGTCTTCCACCACAGTCCTTATTTAGCCTTGGAGGTGGTAGACAAGTTTTGGGGATTTAATAGGTGAGTTACATGCAGCAGTATTCTTAGCCTCTGACCTACTCTTGTAGTCACTCTATTTATATGGTAAGTGGGGAATGTGAGGACTGCAGATGCTGGAGAGTCAGAGTTGAAAAGTGTGGCGCTGGAAAAGCACAGCCAGTCAGGCAGCATCCAAAGAGCAGGAAAGTTGACATTTCGGGCATAAGCCATTCCACGTTCCTGATGAAGAGTTTATGCCTGAAACATCAACTCTCCTGAAACTTGAATGATGTCTGACCTGCTGTGCTTGTCTGAGACTACACCTTTTGACTTTATTTATATACAAGTCCATTTGAGTTTCTGGTCAGTGGTAACCACTAGTATGTTAATAGTGGAATTCAGTGATGTAACACCATTGAATGTCAAGGGGCAATGGTTAGATTCCCTCTTTTTGGAGGTCTTGCTTGCCTGGCATTTGTATGGTGTGAATGTTTCTTGTTACTTTTCAGCTAAAGCCTGAATATTGTCCAGGTTTTGCGGGATTTAGACATGGACTGCTTCAGAATATGAGGACTTGTAAATAGTGCAGAACATTGTGCAATCATCAGTCAATATCCATATTTCTGATCTATACAAAGGAAGGATAATGATGGAGAAGCTGAAGTCTAGGTCTGTGAAATATTTTGAGGCACTCTTGCTGTGATGTGCTGGGACTGAGATTGATTTCCAATATTCACAACCATCTTCATTTGTGCCAGGTATGAATCCAACAACTTAGAGGTGGTTCTCATTTACTCCAGTTACTTCAAGTCTCCTAGATGCTATGCTCTGTCAAATGCTACCTCCATGTCAAGCACAGGCAATCTCACCTCACCTCTGGAATTCAATTTCTCATCTACGTTTGGACCAAGACAGCAGTGAGGTCAGAAGCTGAGTAGATCTGGTAGAACTTAAATTGAACAAGAATCAACTGGGTATTGTTGAGTCAGTGCTGCTTGATAGCAGAGCCAATGAGTCTTTCCGTCAGTTTACTGATGACCCAGAGTAACTGATTAGCCAGGCTGCATTTTCCCTTCTTTATGTACCCAGGAAATACTGAGGAGAAAGTGAGGACTGCAGATGCTGGAGATCAGAGCTGAAAATGTGTTGCTGGAAAAGCGCAGCAGGTCAGGCAGCATCCAAGGAACAGGAGAATTCCTGAAGAAGGGCTTATGCCCGAAACGTCGATTCTCCTGTTCCTTGGATGCTGCCTGACCTGCTGCGCTTTTCCAGCAACACATTTTCAGCCAGGAAATACTGAGACAAGTTTCCTCATTTTTCAAATGATAGTGTTGCCATTATTGTGAAGCAGCTTGGCTAGGAGCACAGCTAAATTTGGAGCACCCAAGGTTTCAGTGTATTGTTGAGATGTTATCAGGGGTTCATAGCCTTTGCAGTTTCCAGTGATTTCAACTGTTCCTTGATATCACATAGAGTGAATCAAATTGGCTGACAACTGGCATCTGTAATGCTGCAAACCTCAGGAGGAAGCTGGGATTGACTGAACATATCTGGCTGTGAATACTTCAGCTTTGTCATTTGCACTAATGTACTGACTTGACCTTTGTTGAGGATGATGATGTTTGTAAATCTTTCTGCTCTCATTAATTGATTAATTGTCCACCACCATCATGGCAGACTGCAGAGTTTACATCTGATCAGTTGGCTATGGGATTTCTTTGTGCTTTTTTAACTCCTCAAGTTTACAAATATCCTTTTTTTTTCTCCCTTTGCATCAAATCCAAAGACGAGAAAGGTAAAATAATGCTGGGCCTCTATCAAATACCCCTCTGTAACTTGCAGTGAAGAAATCCATAGCATTCGTTTGCAATGTTTTACTCATGTGCTTGTTAGGAATGTAGGTTCAGGTGATGTTATTATAAGACCATAAGACATAGGAGTGGAAGTAAGGCCATTTGACCCATCGAGTCCACTCCGCCATTCAATCATGGCTGATGGGCATTTCAACTCCACTTACCCGCATTTTCCCCGTAGCCCTTAATTCCTTGTGACATCAAGAATTTATCAATCTCTGCCTTGAAGACATTGAGTGTCCTGGCCTCCACTGCACTCTGCGGCAATGAATTCCACAGGCCCACCACTCTCTGGCTGCAGAATTGTCCTGCATTTCTGTTCTGAATTTACCCCCTCTAATTCTAAGGCTGTGTCCACAGGTCCTAGTCTCCTCGCCTAACGGAAACAATTTCCTAGCGTCCACCCTTTCCAAGCCATGTATTATCTTGTAAGTTTCTATTAGATCTCCCCTTAATCTTCTAAACTCCAATGAATACAATCCCAGGATCCTCAGCCGTTCCTCGTATGTTAGACCTACCATTCCAGGGATCATCCGTGTGAATCTCCGCTGGACACGCTCCAGTGCCAGTATGTCCTTCCTGAGGTGTGGGGACCAAAACTGAACACAGTACTCCAAATGGGGCCTAACCAGAGCTTTATAAAGTCTCAGTAGCACAACGGTGCTTTTATATTCCAACCCTCTTGAGATAAATGACAACATTGCATTCGCTTTCTTAATCACGGACTCAACTTGCATGTTTACCTTTAGAGAATCCTCGACTAGCACTCCCAGATCCCTTTGTACTTTGGCTTTATGAATGTTCTCACCGTTTAGAAAGTAGTCTATGCTTGTATTCTTTTTTCCAAAGTGCAAGACCTCGCATTTGCTCACATTGAATTCCATCAGCCATTTCCTGGACCACTCTCCCAAACTGTCCAGATCCTTCTGCAGCCTCCCCACTTCCTCAGTACTACCTGCCTGTCCACCTAACTTTGTATCATCGGCAAACTTCGCTCAAATGTCCCCAGTCCCTTCATCCAGATCATTAATATGTAACGTGAACAGCTACGGCCCCAACACTGAACCCTGCGGGACACCGCTTGTCACCGGCTGCCATTCCGAAAAAGAACCTTTTATCCCAACTCTCTGCCTTCTGTCAGACAACCAATCCTCAATCCATACCAGTAGCTCACCTCGAACACCATGGGCCCTCACCTTGCTCAGCAGCCTCCCGTGTGGCACCTTATCAAAGGCCTTTTGGAAGTCTCGGTAGACCACATCCACTGGGTTTCCCCGGTCTAACCTACTTGTCACCTCTTCAAAGAATTCCAACAGGTTTGTCAGGCACGACCTCCCCTTACTAAATCCATGTTGACTTGTTCTAATCCGACCCTGCTCTTCCAAGAATTTAGAAACCTCATCCTTAATGATGGATTCTAGAATTTTACCAACAACTGAGGTTAGGCTAATTGGCCTATAATTTTCCATCTTTTGTCTTGATCCTTTCTTGAACAAAGGGGTTACAACAGCGATCTTCCAATCATCCGGGACTTTCCCTGACTCCAGTGACTTTTGAAAGATCTCAACCAACGTCTCCACTATTTCCTCAGCCACCTCCCTCAGAACTCTAGGATGTAGCCCATCGGGGCCAGGAGATTTATCAATTATAAGACCATTTAGCTTTTCTAGCACTTTCTCTTTTGTAATGTATTGAGGTACAACATACTGAAAGGGCTAGGTTGTGTGCATAGTAATAAATAATTTCAATTTGACAAGTAAGTCAGATTTGGGTGTATTATTAATACATGGAAAGAAATCGATTCGATCTGAGGTGTTTGTTCCCCAGAGGATATTAGACTTATGGAACAGGTTGTGCACTGAGTGTTAATTCACAATGTTTCTGCAAGAGAGAGAGTGCTGGACCAGTCCATTCGTGAATTGGAGAATGCATCAGGCAAGTAACATTGTCTAGACAATAGACAATGCATTTGGATTCTTGTGGTGCAATGGTCGAGTCTATGCCTCTGCGCCGGGAGACCTGAATTCACTCCCATGCCAGAGATGTATAATAACGTACAGGGAGAGGCTGAATAGGCTGGGGCTGTTTTCCCTGGAGCATCGGAGGCTGAGCAGTGACCTCATAGAGGTTTATAAACTTCTGAGGGGCATGAATAGGGTAAATAGCTAAGGTCTTTTCCCTGGGGTGTTAGAGTCCAGAAGTAGAGGGCATCGGTTGAGGGTAAGAGGGGAAAGATATAAAAGAGACCTAAGGGGCAATTTTTTCACATAAAGGGTGGTGAGCTGCCAGAGGAAGTGGTGGAGGCTGGTACATTTACAGCATTTAAAAGACATCTGGATGTGTATATGAATAACAAGGGCTTAGAGGAACATGAGCCAAATGCTGGCAAATGGGACTAGATTAGGGTCGGATATCTGATCGGCATGGACGAGTTGGACCAAAGGGTCTGTTTCCGTGCTGTACATCTCA
The DNA here is from genome assembly GCF_037043375.1 of Chiloscyllium plagiosum. NCBI lineage: Eukaryota > Metazoa > Chordata > Chondrichthyes > Orectolobiformes > Hemiscylliidae > Chiloscyllium > Chiloscyllium plagiosum. The sequence goes on from NW_028270140.1 coordinate 131,443,923, forward strand.
ATGACTCTGTAACACTGTAACAAGTTAATTAGAAAGCATAAAACACAGACTTTATTCCCCCAAGTGGCTTTGGGGTTTTGACCTAATTTTTTTTGCTTAGGAGATTATATGACACCTGGAGAGTAAAGAAGCTCTTGATATAATGCATATAATGCTTAAGGTATGGGATGGGCCAGATGGGCCAACTGATCTGTTCCTATTGGACATTTAATTTTGCATGAATGTGCTGATTTCTTCACATTCCTGGGTAAAAGAAAACCTGGAAGTTTCTCCCTAACAACACTGTTGATGTATTTGCTAGTACATGGACCGCAGCTGTTCAAGAAAGCACTCACCACAGTCTTCTCAAGGGCAATTAGGGACAGGCCATGGGCTAGCCAGCGACATTCACATTCCACAAGTGAAGAAAAGAAGTAGTAGAACGGATAATCAAATTCGCACAGTTAGTATCATGAGACATTTGAGTGATCCCAAATTGTTACTTAATAGAAAACAAAAATCAAAACAATTGAATGGACTGGAAGTCTGAAATGAAACCAAATGTTGAGTTATATCTGAAACATTCGTTTTTTCTCCTGTATTTACAATTCCAGACCTGGAGTAATTTTCCAGCATTTTCTGTTTTAGCATTTCCTATAATCTGTATGTTTTTTGCTGCAAGGGGCATATTGGTTAACTTTAACACACCAATCTGATCAGCATTCATTCCTAGTGCCAACATCGAAAATGCTACTTAATCTATTTCTATTCCCTGACCTCTCAATATCATCGTGTGCTGCTCCTTTGTAACATTTTCAGTAACTCATATTAATGGCTCTCTGAATCTTTACTTATACTTTCAAATCAATTGTGAGCACATTCAGTGTGCCCTAGGATGACATAAACAAAATGCGCTTGTCTGTGATTTATGCTGCAGGTTGGCCTAAATAATTGCTGGATGTAATAAATTACTCACACAGCACTGATTCGCTCTCTTGCTTTCAACACCAAACCTACACAATATTTATACTGAGCATTTGTGTGGTTACAACGTGTGAATCTCTCTGCTTGAAATGTAGTGCTTAAAGATGAGAATTTCTACCTCAGATCTGACTGTGTAAATATCTCCACGTATTACGGCTTCCAATTCCTGTGACAGTTTTGCAAATTCAGAATAAATGTGGTTAATACCAATTTATAGGTAACTTTTGTACTCCGAGAACAGTTGCCCTGGAATTTAAATTGAGTAAGGCCAAGTGTTTTTCATCACTTGCCTCCTGATAGATCATATAAAATAGATTGTAAATAGTAGGAGGTCAACTAGGTTGTCCTCACATTGCCTTTGATGTGTACTGACCTGTAATAAGTTTGGCTCCCTAACTGAAGCATTCCTTGCCTATGCTATGTCCTGGGGCTTGGTTTTAATTAGCACTGAATTCACTTTAAGTTGGTATAGTCTACTGAGCCAAAGGAGATGCCAATAAAGGACAAGCTATGGCAAGGAATGCCATCAGGTGAGGCAATATTGTGTTGCGAAGTTTGCGAAAAAGTTTAAAATTTCTGAGGAATTTGTATGCAATGATTTAACCTTCAAAGGAAACATGAAATGATGCGAGTGCACACCAGGTCTGTCAAACTCTGAGGAAAGAGACAAGGTCATTGTTAGGGAAAATCATAGGCCTGATAGTGATATTCACTCTGTGCTTGTGCCAGGGGCAATGAAGCTGAAAAACCTGCTCTTGTAATCCACTGACTAAGCAATGGAGAGTGTGAATTCTGGTTGATTTTCAACTACACTCAGGTGGCACAATGGTTAGCACTGCTGCCTCAGTGCCAGGCACCTGAGTTTGATTCCAGGTTTGGGTGACTGTTTGGAATTTACTTGTTCTCCCCATGGCTGTGTGGGTTTCCTTCCACAGTTCAAAGATGGGCAGGTTAGATGGATTGGCCACGGTAAAATTTGCCCTGATCAGGTGTACCCTAGAACTCTGTGAGAAGCTAGGGAAGTGATTGCTGGGCCTTTTACTCAGATATTTGTATAATCAATAATCACAGGTGAGGTGCCGGAAGACTGGAGGTTGGCTAATGTGGTGCCACTGTTTAAGAAGGGTGGTAAGGACAAGCCAGGGAACTATAGACCAGTGAACCTGATGTTGGTGGTGGGCAAGTTGTTAGAGGGAATCCTGAGAGACAGGATGTACATATATTTGGACTGGCAAAGACTGATTAGGGATAGTCAACATGGCTTTATGCATGGGAAATAATGCCTCGCAAACTTGATTGAGTTGTTTGAACAAGTAACAAAGAGATTTGATGTGGGCAGAGCGGTAGATGTGATGTATATGGACTTCAGTAAGGCGTTCGACAAGGTTCCCCATGGAAGACTGGTGAGCAAGGTTAGATCTCATGGAATACAGGGAGAACTCACCACTTGGATGCAGAACTGGCTCAAAGGTAGAAGAAAGAGGGTGGTGGTGGAGGTTTGTTTTTCACATTGGAGGCCTGTGACCAGTGGAGTGCCACAAGGATCGGTACTGGGTCCACTACTTTTCATCATTTATATAAATGACTTGGATGTGAGCATAAGAGGTATAGTTAGTAAGTTTGCTGATGACACCAAAATTGGAGGTGTAGTGGACAGCGAAGAAGGTTACCTCAGATTACAACGGGATCTTGATCAGTTGGGCCAATGGACTGAGAAGTGGCAGATGGAGTTTACTTGGAGTCGCAGGTAGATAGGATAGTAAAGAAGGCATTTGGTATGCTTTCCTTTAATGGTCAGAGTATTGAGTACAGGAGTTGGGAGGTCGTGTTGCGGCTGTTTAGGGCATTGGTTAGGCCACTGTTGGAATATTGCGTGCAATTTTGGTCACCTTTCTAACAGAAAGATGTTGTGAAATTTGATAGGGTTCAGAAAAGATTTACAAGGATGTTGCCAAGGTTGGAAGATTTGAGCTATAGGGAGAGGTTGAATAGACAATGGCTGTTTTCCCTGGAGCATTGGAGGCTGAAGGGTGACATTAAAGAAATTTATAAAATCATGAGGGGCATGGATAGGATAAATAGACAAAGTGTTTCCCCTGGGTTGGGAGAGTCCAGAACTAGAGGGCATGGGTTGAGGGAGAAAGGGGAAAGATATAAAGGAGACCTATGGGGCAACGTTTTCACTCAGAGGGTGGTAAGTGTATGGAATGAGCTTTGAGAGGAAGTGGTGGAGGCTAGTACAATTGCAACATTTAAAAGGCATCTGGATGGGTATATGAATAGGAAGGGTTTGGAGGGATATGGGCCAGGTGCTGGCAAGTGGGACTAGATTGGGTTGGGATATCTGGTCGTCATGGACGAGTTGGACCAAAGGGTTTGTTTCCATGCTGTACATCTCGATGACTTTATGACTCTATGATATTTCAAGATGAATGAGTTTAAGTGGTCATAATTCATCATGAAAACAGAGAATGATATTAAAGTATGCACTGTGACATGACGTTTATAAACATTAACAATCACAAGCCGATAAGGTTTGAACATTTTTCAGGCTAGAAGTGAATGTTGTTTTAGTGAAGATTGCAGAGTTTCCTTTAGAACTGGTAACATAACGATGAACAATAGGGGTATTGTGTGATTTCATAACAAACATCCAGTCTACATCTTGTCCAAACAGTATATAACCAGCTCAGAGGACATTTATCTGCAAAGACAATTAAAGAATGATTCAAAATATGTATCCATTCCTATGCTGCTACTATTCATCTCAGCTGGTTGCTTCCTATGGTGATAGCACTTACTATTGATCATAATAAGGACTATTGTTTTCTACTTAGTTTCTGATTTCTGCAACCTACTAACCAATTTCTCATTAAATAACAGCAAACATTCCATTATGTCTAAGGTTAACATTGTTCAAGCAAATAATTTTGTGACTACCTTCCTCTCTTTTCCTGTTCAATCTCTGATTTATTTGCCCACCTGCCAATATCAAATTTATTCCACTTCAGATTCCCTGACACTCTCATTTCTTTCTCTTTGGACATGATCTTTTCAAGTCATCCCTGCTATAGTGATCCACTCAATCTCTGCAGCTCCCTCCAAGCTGTCATCTCCTTGTACATTCTCCAGTTCTCCAACCCCATTAATTTATCATCTCCTCCCTTATTCCCCATCATTGGTAGCAAAGCCAAGAGCTGCCCAGGCCCTATTCTTTGGAATTATCTTCCTAATCTTCTCCATATTTCTAATACTCTCAACCTTTAATAATATCTCCAAACTGCACATTTCAGCCAAGCTTTCATTTAACTCTCCTACTTTGGCTAGTAATTATTTTTATTTTATTTTTCCAATTCTGTATTTTGGTTTCAGACTTTTCACATGAAATATGCAAATAAAAAACAAGTTCATGATGTTGGTGCACTCTGGTCTCGAAGGATTTATTTCACGCATAATTCACTAGTTTTGCAGAGTCTGTTCTGTCAGTTATTATTGCAGTCTTGGCATTTTCAAGGAAAGGGACTCCAAAATCTTGCAATTGGGAATAATGAGCTCAATTGTGGTACAAAGTTAAAAATCACACAACACCAGGTTATAATCAACGAGGTAAAAACAATGACTGCAGATGCTGGAAACCAGATTCTGGATCAGTGGTGCTGGAAGAGCACAGCAATTCAGGCAGCATCCGAGGACAGGCAAAATTTTGCCTGTCCTCGGATGCTGCCTGAATTGCTGTGCTCTTCCAGCACCACTGATCCAACACCAGGTTATAGTCCAACAGGTTTAGTTGGAAGCACACTAGCTTTCGGAGCGCTGCTCCTTCATCAGATGATTCGATCACCTGATGAAGGAGCGGCGCTCCGAAAGCTAGTGTGCATCCAATTAAATCTGTTGGACTATAACCTGGTGTTGTGTGATTTTTAACTTTGTATACCTCAGTCCAACACCGGCATCTCCAAATCATTTGTGGTAGTAAGCCTTACTTAGCAGATAAGATAATGAAAGGTGCACCTAAAGAATCTGCAGGTGTCTATGAGTTTATTTTGTGTTCATTTTCTACTTAATTCATGACCCAACTTGATTTTTATGATTTTGTGTGTTGCGATTTGAGGAGGTTGGATTTGCCGTTCTGCTCTGTGGAAAGGTTGAGATTAATGTAGGGTGCCAATTATAGCTGGACTGCAGCTGTGAATGTCTGTAATAAGTAATAAGAAAGATTGTACAGAAAAAAAACTGCTGTATTCTAATTATTCTGCTATCCAGAGCCAGACTATTTTGTAAAGATTGCAATTGCATTGAATACTGAGGCAAGAATAAGGATTAGTTATGTTTGCAGAAGGGAGCATACTTGGACAGAATATAAATGGAAGGATATTACAAGAGCTCAGAAATCAGGTCAGCACAACTTAATCATATGTTAGTTCATGACAGAGTGTTTCTGATGTCAATGATGGGAGATTGATACAAAGAGTTTTCCTTAGAGAAATGGGAACAACACATAGTGATGTCATGCACTGAGAATTGCCATTGTGAATGAAATGGAGATTCAATACCATTGAGGGGGTTTGCTGATGTTATATCCAACTTGGGCTCCCTTAAGTACAGCATGAGCACAAGAGATGAGTAGCTAAATTGAGGGAGATGCAGAAAATATAGGGCAGCCAAAGGTATGTTTTGTGAAATATGTTTTCCTGACCATGACTAACCTGCACACAATTCACACTAGTATTGGTGGAGAGGGCTGGGGAGTAATTGAGCTATTTTTGGGGTTGAGTTGGTTTAATGATGGGAACTGTATCAACATTCTGTGCCAAACTTGGTGACTTGGTATTGGGATCTGCAGTACCTTGAGCATTTTAATGGCTGCTTGCATCAGTCAGCTTCATTGATGGGATCTGAAGCCGTAGACTGCCTACATCGATTGGCATTCTCCTCACTCTTCTTCAGGTAACCCCGCAAGAGAATTCTCGGATGGCCTGGGATGGGGTGGTAATAGGATATTTGCAAGTGATACACACAGTTCTTATTCTTTACACTCCAGACAGGTATGGTGTCAAACATCCCTAAGCCAATTTGAACTTGGAGCTCAGGTAAGAATGTTGTGGCCCTGTGTGAGGCAGTGAAAAACAAATAAGGACGGACTCGAGGGGCTTTTTTCTGGGAATTCTTAAACATGATGAAGAGCTTCCTTGCATGTTAGACTGCCAACAGACAAAACAAGAATCACAAATCTAGTTTTATTTTAATGGAATTATAATGATTTCCAGAGAACTCTAATTATTCTATGCTTCTGAGAATTGAAATGCACACTGAAAATTATGCTCGCAGGATAAAAAAGCTACAATTCACTGCTTTCAATAAGTCAACATTTAAAACAAAGCAGTTAAACTCCTTTTTTCAAATCCCACAGTCACTGGGGAGTCACACTAGGGTCCAGTTAACATGGACCAGGTGCACACTTCTAATTTGAAGTGATATTTCTTAATTGTAGCAACTATATAAGTTAGTTTGAAGTAAGAGATTGATTGCAAATGTAGGACACAGAGGTTGAAAGTGGTTTGAGGAAAAGAAGATTTATCATATCTGCTTAACACTGAAATGTGATAAACCCTTAGCGGCCCAGCATTCTCTCCTTTGAAAACTGTATTGAAAGGAAAATATGTTAAGAGGTTGATCCGAGACATATCTGAGAGTCTCAAATGGCTTTGTAACATTACAGTCCTTTTAAAGTATGCTTTAAATTGTCTTGTAGGTATGAAGGTATAGCAAATATATTACCATCCAAGTGAAACTCAATATTGCATCTTCAAATTTCTTGTTCCCTTCTGTTTTTGCCTGTGCTCCCCTACTCGGCTGTAGATTATGCCATTTGCTCGAGAGGCAGATTCAAATCTTGGAAAAATTACTAAAGAGGCCATTCTTCATCTGCAAGAGAAAACAGTGAATATCAGCAGATTATATGACAATGGGTAACATGACATCTAAACTTGATACCAACTGACTTGCCTTTTTATGGAACACTTCATAGCAAGCTTGTGGATAGCACCAAATTGGTTGAACAGTGGACAGTCAAGAAGGCTGTCTAAGAGTACAATGGGATCTTTATTCATTGGGATAGTGGTAAGGAATGGTAGATGGATTTTAATTCAGATAAATCAATGGTGATGCATTTTGGTAAGACAAACCAGGGCAGGATTTATACAGTTAATGGTAGTGCCCTGGAGAGTGTTGTCAAACAAAGAGACCCAGGGGTGCAGGTACATAGTTTCTTGAAAGTGACTTCACATGCAAACAGGGTGGTAAGCATTTGGCATGCTTACCTTCATCGGTCAGAGCATTGAGTACATGAGTTGGGACATCAAGTTACGAGACTTTACAAGTTACAGCTATACAAGACATTAGTAAGGCCACATTTGGAGTACTGCGTACATTTCCAGTTGCCCTCCTATAGGAAGGATGTTATTAAACTGGAAAGGGTGCAAAGAAGATTTACAAGGTTATTACCAAAACCGAAAGATATGAGTTATAAGGAGAGGCTGGTTAGATTGTGGCATTTTTGTCTGGAGCATAGGAGGCTGAGGGGTGACTTAATAGATGTTTATAAAATCATGAGGGATATGGATAGAGTGAGTTGGCAAGGTCTTTTCTCCATAGTAAGAGAGTCCAAAACTAGAAGGAATAGGTTTAAGATGAGAGAGGAAAGATTTAAATGGAACCTGAGGGGCAACTTTATTTACGCAGAGAGTGGTGCATGTATGCAACAAATTGCCAGAGGAAGTGGCAGAGGCGGGTACAATGACAACATTTAAAAGATTTTTGGACAAGTACATGAATAGGAAAGGCTTACAGGGACATAGTCCAAATGCAGGGAAATGGGACTAGTTTAGTTTAGGATACCTTGTCAGCATGGATGAGTTGGGCTGAATGGACTGTTTCCATGCTGCAAACCTGTATGACTCTATAACTCTAAGTGGGAGCACAAACGCTAATTCATAATTGCATGCAATTTGGGTTCCCTTATTTGGGGAGGGGGTACTGTTGTTGAATTGGAGGCAATTTGGCGGAGGTTTACTGGATTGATTTCAGAGATGAGAGGTTTGTCATTGGACAGAGATTAAGCAGTTGTACTTTCTGGAGTTTGGAAGAGTGAGAGGAGATGTAATTGAGGTGAAGATGCTAAAAGGGATTGACAAAGTTGACCTGGAAAGGATGTTTCCGCATGTGGGGCAATTTAGAACAAGAAGTCATAGTTTTGGATAAGGGTTAGCAGATTTAATGTAGAGATGAGGAGAACTTACTTCTTTCAAAGGGCCATGCATCTGTAGAATTCTCTACTCCAGAGTGCAGTGCATGCTGGGAAACAGCATCGTTAAAATGGAGATAAACAGATCTTTAATTAGTAATGGATTAAAAGGTTATACAGTGAGGGCAGGAAAGTGGTGTTGAGGCTAAGATGAGATCAGCCAGGGTCATATCAAATGGTGGAGTAGGCTCGAGGGTATGAATTGATTACTCCTGCTCCTAGTTCTTACATTCTGATGTTCCTTTCATATCCTCCCCACTCTCAACAGTGGCATAATGGTCATGTCACTGGGCTGGTAACCCAGAGCACCAGGTTAATATCTGAGGATATGAGTTTGAATCCCATAATGGCAACTGTAAATATCTGGAATTTAAAAAAAGCTATCTCCATGGTGACCATGAAACCACTGTTAATTGTTGTAAAAACCCGCTTGGTTCATTAATACCCTGAGGTTGATTAGGGAAGGAAATCTGCAGCCCTTACCTGGTCTTGCTGACATGTGACTTAATGTGGTTGATATTTATCTGCCCTCTGAGCAATAAATGCTGGCCTAGTCAGTGTTGTAGCTTGGCGTGGAGAGAGAATTGGTTAATGAGTAGAAATGGCAACTGGGAATAAGGGGCTCTTTTTCAGGTTGGCAACCAATGGGATTCCAAAGGAATAAGTGCCGGGACAGCAACTGTTTGTAATAAATATTAATGACTTAGAGGAAATTAGTAAGTATACTGTAGCCAAATTTGCAGGTGACCTAAAATTAGTGGAAAGGCAGGTTGTAAGAGGAATGCAAACAGTTTGCAGAGAGATATTGAGAGGTAAATCAAGTGGACAAATGTTGGCAAATGGAGTTCACCACCAGACACCTGGAGGAAGAACGCCTCATCTTCCGCCTCGGAACACTTCAACCCCAGGGCATCATTGTGGACTTCAACAGTTTCCTCATTTCCCCTTTCCCCACCTCACCGCAGTTCCCAACTTCTAGCTCAGCACTGTCCCCATGACTTGTCCTACCTGCCTATCTTCTTTTCCACCTATCCACTCCACCTACCCCCCCACCGACCTATCACCTTCATCCCCTCCCCCACTCACCTATTGTACTCTATGCTACTTTCTCCCCACCCCCACCCTCCTCTCACTTATCTCTCCACGCTTCAGGCTCTCTGCCTGTATTCCTGATGAAGGGCTTTTGCCCGAAATGTCGATTTTACTGCTCCTCAGATGCTGCCTGAATGACTGTGCTCTTCCAGCACCACTAATCCAGAATATAACACAAAATTGTTCATTTGGAAGGGAGAACAAAATAGAGAAAAACAGCAGAAAGTTGCAACACAAAGGGACTTGTGCACATAAAACAGAAAGCTAGCACACAGGTGCAGCAGGTAATCAGGAATGCTAATGCAACATTGGCCCCTTTTTTCAAGGGTAGGTGGAGTATAAGAGGTGGGAAATCTAACTGCAGCTGTGCAAGGTGCTGGTGAGACCACATCTGGAGCACTGTGAACAATTTTGGTCTCCTTATTTAAGGAGAGATATCATTTCATTGGAGACAGTTCAGAGAAGGTTCACAAGGATGATCCCTGGTATGGAGGGATTGTCTAATGAGCAAACACTAAATGAGTTGAGACTCTACTTACTGGAGTTTAGAACAATGAGAGGTAGAAATATCTAGGATTTTTAAGGGGCTCGATGTGGAGGTGCCGGTGTTGGACCGGGGTGGACAAAGTCAGAGGTTATATGACACCAAGTTATAGTCCAACAGGTTTATTTGAAATCACACAAGCTTTCAGAGCACAACCCTTTCATCAGGTGCTGTGAGAGAACAGCGCACACAGACCCAGAGTTTACAGGCAAAGATATCAAGGGCAGAAAGATCAAAGGATCATAAAACTGGTGTGAATGGAGTGTCAGACAATACGTCTCTGCAGGTGACCAAGAGTGTTAGACGGTGTGGAAAGTGTTCACAAAGTCAATGTTAGTGTCATGCTTTCATGACAGTTAGGCAGAATGATAGGAATATACAAAAGGCAACATCTCATGTCTGATATTGAATTGTAGGTGTGTGAGGCTTTGTTCAAAATCTGTCTTAATGGGCTTGACAAGGTAAATAATGCAAGGTTGTTTCTCCTTATGGGAGAGTCTAAGACCAGAGGGCATAGTCTCAGAATAAAGGGTTGCTAATTCAAGAGAGAGATGAGGAGGAATTTCTTCTCTCAGAAGGTTGTGAGTCTTTGGAACTCCTTTCTACAGAGAGCTGTGGGAGCAATTCCTTGTGTACACTTAAGACTGAGATAGATAGATTGTTGATCAGGAGGGGTATCAACGATTACAGTGAAAACATAGGAAACGAGAGAAATGTTGGATCAGCCATGATCCTATTGAATAATGGAGCCAGCTTGAGGTGCCGAAAGGCCTACTCCTGTTCCTAATTCTTATAGTCTTATGGATCATCCACATTCCTTGAACAAAAAAAAGGTGCCTAAGCTAATTGAAATACCTCAGCTGAGGTATGCTAAATTAGCATAAATCTTGGGTCAAGGCTAAGAGTTTTCTGGTCTGCTGCTCTCCCACTGAATTTCCAATTCAATAAATAATTATTGTACGCTCAAACCACTTACTTTATTGTCTCTTTGCCACATTTCAACATTTTCTGGCTTACTGCAGTTCCCAGTATCTTCATTTTGATGCCAAAAATCAACATACAAAAGATTATTTGTTATATTAATTTATTTGTTATATTGATGTTATATTAAACCACACTGGGATAACTAAGCACAGAATGGTTTGGCAAGCTTTTTATGGCATAAAGGGACAGCATTAAATTTTCTAGAACCCACTATGTGTGGACTAATTCAGATTCCTGGATCTGCACTAAAAGTTTAATTGTCCTTTGATAATACTTTGCCTTTGACACAGTGTTGGGGAATTCAGAGAAAAAAAATTTCACAACCGACCACACAGTCAAAGTCTGGCAGGAAACATTATCAAATCAATATAAATTCCACACTCTTGTTACCTTTCAACTCATAGAACAGTGCTCCCTTGCAGTTCATGGATAAGTCAGCAAGATTGGAACATCAGGAAGAACAGACTCAGAACAGATAAAATATCCTTTGACCCGTATAAACAGTTCATTGGTTGGCAAATATCTCAGGCTTAAATTATCTAGGATTCTAATTGATTGGTGAGTTGTTACTGACTTCAAGGTTTTGGTGGTAAAACTGCACAAATTTCAGATTGTAAGTTGTGCTGAGTTAGCAAACTTATGCAGTTTGTTGAAATGATCATACAGCCAACATTAAAATCTTACAGAATTTAATGCAAATTAGAAATGACCGACTCAATTCTAAAGATCCATTCTAGTGGCAAAATATTTGAAGTTCAATGTGCACCATGAGTGTGGGAAGCTCAATACAAATCATTGCTGCAGACTCTATGCTGGGGGAGAACTAAGATCAATGCATTGGATATTCTCACAAGCAACTCACAACTAGTCAAACAATGAGAACTATCTTAATTTTGATGGAGCATTACTAAGGCAATATATACATTGCTTAAATAAGCAAGCACCTTGTCAGAAGACTCACCATCAAAAATCAAGCTATTGTGTCCATGATCATCACTAACTTCATCTCACTTGGGGATCTCACCCTGCAGCCTTCTTCTACCTACTTCCCAAAACCCACAAATGGCTGAGACATACCCACTGTTTCAGCCTGTCCCTGCTCCTTGGAACTTATTGCTCCCTCCCTCGACTCAATTTTTTTCTCCCCTTCTCCAATCCCTCCCCACTTACAGCTACAATTCGATTGACACTTTACAATAGTCTCAAGCTTTCTAGTCTGTGGGCATCATGCGTGTGCAATCCCTCTAAACGTCCATCCTCCATCAGGATGGTCTCAGGGCACTCCACATCTGCCTGGAAAGAAGGCCTGTACTGTCCCCATCTAGCACCACCCTCTTCCACCTGGCCAAGCTTGTCCTCACTCTCAACAACCTCTCTTTTAACTACTCCTTTTTCTTCAGATCAAAGGGGTGGCTATTGGTACTCACATGGGCCCCAGTTGTGCCTATCTCTTTTTGGGGAACGTGGAACACTCTTTGTTCCAATCCTATCAGATACCTCCCCACAACTTTTACACCAGTACATCAATTACATCATCAATACTGCTTTATTCTCATCAGGAATTGGGAAAACTCTAATTTTGCTTCCAATTTCCAGCCTGCTCTCACATTCACCTTGTCCATCTCTGACTTCTCCTTTCCCTTCCTCGATATCTTTGTTTCCATTTCTGGGGACAGGCTGGCCACCAATATCTATTACAAACCAATTGACTCCCACAGTTACCTTGACTATGCATCCTCACACCCTGCTTCCAGTAAAGACGTTATTCCATTTGCCCAGATTCCCTGTCTCCGTTACATATGTTATGATGGTGCCACCTTCCACAGGGGCCCTCAGAAATTTTCACCTTTTTCCTTAACCAAGAATTTCCTGTGCTGTGGCTCACAAGGCCGTTAGTTGTGTCAAGCCTATTTCCCTGCATTGTGACCTCAGATTTTCCCTTCCATCCCACAGCAATGATCGGGTCCTTCTGATCCTCACCTTCCACCCACCAGCCTCCACATCAGAGTTCATCAGCCTCCATTTCCACCTCTTCCAGCACGTTGCCACCACCAGGCACAAATTCCCCTCCCTTTTCTTGGCAGCATTCTGCAAGGACTAATCCCTCTGGGACACCATGATCCACGTGAATATTTCCCCACAGTCCCAGGGCACCTTCCTCTGTAATGGGTGTAATCCTACCCATTTATTTCCTCCCTCCTCACTATCCAAGGCCCCAACACATTTCCAGGTGTCAAGATTAGAGTGGTGCTGGAAAGCACAGCAGGTCAGGCAGCATCCGAGAAGCAGGAGAATTGATATTTCGGGCAGGAGCCCTTCATCAGGAATGAGACTGGGAGCTTTTGGGATGGAGAGATAAATGGGAGAGCAGTGGGTGAAGCAGGGCTTTACCTGCACTTCACTCAATTATTCCTGATGAAGGGCTTTTGCCCAAAATGTCATTTTTCCTGCTCCTTGGATGATGCCTGACCTGCTGCGCTTTTTCAGCACAACCCTATTGACTCTTCACTCAATCTAGTCCACTGCATTCACTGCTCACAATGTGGTCTCCTCTACACTGGAGAAATGAAACACAGACTAGGTGTATGCTTTGCGGAACATCTACGTTCTGTCTGTAAAACTGACCCTGAGCTTCCAGATGTCTCTCACTTTAACATACCACCAATGTTGTCATGACAACATTTCTGTCTCAGGCCTACTGCAATGCTCCAGTAAAGAACAACACCTCATCTTCTACATAGGCACCTTACAGCCTTCAGGACTCAGCACTTAACAATTTCAGAACACGAACACTCTTCTCCATGTTCATTACCAACACCCACTCCTTAGGACCTACGTTGTCTGTGTTTCTCCCAGCAGAGCCAACACATTCTCAGCAATTCACATTTCTTATTTACACTCCACTTATCATTTATCTTCCTTTGACTTATCATCACCCTCGTTATTTGCCTCTTATTTCCTATCTCTCAACACTATTTCCATGTAGTCTATTTACTCCTTCCCCTACATTTCCCACCCTCCCCCCCCCCCCCCCCCCCCCCCCCCCCGCCGCCCCATAAGCATAAATATTGCCTTCAGTTCCGACAAGGAGTCCCTGGACCCAAAAAATTAACTCTATTTCTCTCTCTGTAGATGCTGTGAGACCTGCTGAGTTTCTCCAGCATTCCCTGTTTTTGTTTCTCATGCATGTAGCTGCCCTTAGTTTCCAGTATGTAATTGCCACTGCCAACAGTAAGGCTCTATATTTATAACACAGTTAAATATCCCAACGTCCTTTAAAGGAGGATTTAAAACAAAGTACAACAGCCACATGCCTTGCAAGCCAGGATCATCAATCATGCTGCTAACACACATATTGTGTTCTCCATGTTCAAGGACTCACACAGGGGGCTTGGTGTCATTTCAATATTACCCATTTGTATTGCTATCAATCTTAGTCAGCAGATCACACTATACGGAACATGAAAATGAGCACTATTTAGGCTGTTAAGTCTGGATTGACAAAGGTATCAGATGCATGCCCAACATTGGTATGTCTTGTTCAGTCTTTCATTGTAGTATTATATATTAAAACTGGATGGAAATAAAATCTGGAAAAATTGAGCACCTATCTTTTTGTAGATTGAAACCACACTCCCCTGACTCAAGAACACACCCAATGTCTGTTTCACTTCCAGAATAATGACAGTCCTTTCCAGAAACCATCCAGATTTGGCTATATAGGCGTCCATTCACTGACACTGAGCCAAACTTGGAGAAAACGTTCCCTATCAGCTCTGAGGGTGTACCTAACCGTGGACGGTAATCTTCCAAGATGATGACTCATCATTTACTTCTCAAGGGCAACAAAGGGTAGGAAATAAATGCAATATCCACATTCTTTCAAACAACAATGGCAGCAGTGGAAATTGCTCCAGGGAAGTGGAGAATTATCACAGCCATTAACAGAATTGCAGTGCAGCAATGAAGCAGGTTTGAGTCCCAAGAGGAGATAGATTGTCCTGCTTACAACCTGCTGAGCAATGACGGGCATGCAGAAGGCTTTCAGGTCTAAACAGAAGCAAACCTAATCAGAAGTGGAAAAGAGGTGAAGAGCAGGGCAGAAGTAGCTTACTGGAATGATCACTAGAACAATAGGCAAATAAGTACCAATAGATAAACCAACATTTACGACAGAATTGATCATTGGGAACTACATTGGGGTTCACCAGCTCCCACAGCGTGCAGAAACAACACATCACCTGACCCTCCATCCATATTTTATTTAATTAGTTTTGAATTTGGTTTTCAAAAAAAAATTAACTGTTTTTGTATCTCTGCTTATGCAAGTTGTATCCAATAAATAAGTTCTAACCAATAAATTAACAAGATTCAATTTAACACAGATTTAAATTTAGCAGACCCCTTAGTAGCTAATCAAATCACAGCCCTCCTGTGACATCACTTTTCAGTTTCTGCTCAGTCAAAACTGTTTCAAATCAGAGTCTCTTACCTTTCCAGATAGTTCTCCACTCGCTCCACTCACCACCGGCCCTGAAGTGCAGACCCCAAATCCATGAGGTAAGTTCTTATAATCTGTTACCTTCCTAGGCTGCTCCAAGTTCACCTCCAGCCCGGAACTACTTATTCTGCTTCCAAGTTTTGCAGTAGCATGTTTCCCTATGCCCCTTCTTTTTTTAAGTTAGAGGAGGAGGAGGGAAGGAGGGAAACACTACCATGATTTAGTGTTTAGGCGTTAAGTACTCCTTATACCAGGCCTATGATGATCCATGCTCCAGGTGATTGCTTCCAGATCGTACTGTGTGCACCAAAGTGATTTTTTTAAATTATAAAAATATACTTTATTCATAGAAAGAAATCATTGGTACATGTACAATTAATGGAGCCATTCATGTCTATGCTCTCTTAACTTAAAGAGAATAAATTAAGTCTTTGATGTTCACCATTCTCTATATTTACAGTCATCCTCTTGACATTTGGCTGAGGCATCAGCAGGGCCCAATTACTGAATGGACTCTGTTATTCTTCAGCAGAAAGGCCTTACACAGTGGTTGCTCCCACCTGTGCCTTGGCGGCAGCTGCCCCAAGCATCAGCGCGTTCCTCAGCACATAGTCCTGGACCTTGGAACGTGCCAGTCTGCAACACTTGGTTGGGGTCAACTCCTTCAACTGAAAGACCAGCAAGTATGGGGCAGACCAAAGAGCATCGTTTACCGAGTTGATGGTCCTCCAGGCCCAGTTGATGTTCGTCTTGGTGTGTGTCCCGGGGAACATTCCATAGAGCACAATGTCCCGCATCATGGAGCTGCTCGGGATGAATCTCGACAAACACCACTGCATTCCTCTCCAGACTTCCATTCTATAGGCATATTCCAGAAGAATGTGTGTGACAGAATCGTCCCCTCCATAGACGCTTTGAAGGCAGCGGCAGTGGCACAGAGAGTCTGGGCATGCAGAAAGGATCTCACAGGCAGAGCCCTTCTCACCACCAGCCAAGCCGTGTCTAGGTGCTTGTTTGAAACTTCTGGCGATGAGGCATTCTGCCAAATGACTTTGACAGTCTGCTCATGGAACTGTTCAATGGAACCCACCCTCTCCTTTTCCTGAAGGGTCTCAAGGACACTACATGCTGACCAATTCCTGATGGACTTCTGGTCAAAGGTGCTTTTCTCCACAAATTTCTTCTGAGGGACAGGCGATAGAGAACATTCCAACTACTTGGAATGTTCCACAGCAGCAAGGCCAGGCCCATCCTTCGCAACACCAAGGACAGTTAGAATTTCAGTACGTAGTGACGCTTGGGTGTTTGCGTACCAGGCACTCAGGCACAGCTTAATGCTGCCACACACAAAGGTGGCCATCAGGGTGAGGGTAGTATTGGTGTGTATTTTCCCCATTTGTCCAGATGTTTGTACATGATGTCCCTGCGTCCATCTTCGATCTCCACATGAAGTGAAAGATGACCTGAGTGACTGCGGTGTTGGAGGTTCAGAGAATAGGCCAGACCTATGCTATGTATAACAATGCTGAAAGTACCTCACACCTGATGATTAGGTTTTTATTCGCCATGGAGAGCAAACGGTACTCCCATCTGCCCAATGTCTGCCTCGCCTTAGTGACACACTCCTCCAAACACTTGGCACATGCTCCAGCCCCTCCAAACCAAATAGCCAGCACCTTCAGGTGGTCTGTCCTGTTGGTGAAGGGGATAGAAAATTGGTTGGCCCAGTTTTCAAAGAGCATAGCCTTGCTGTTGCCTTGATATACCTTGGCCCCTGAGGTCTATTCAAGCCGGTCACAGATGCAATTTGGAGGTGCCGGTGTTGGACTGGGTGTACAAAGTTAAAAATCACACAACACCAGGTAATAGTCCAATGGGTTTATTTGGAAACACTAGCTTTCAGAGCACTGCTCCTTCATCAGGTGGTTGTGGTGATGAAGGAGCAGTGCTCCGAAGGAACTAAAACTAACAGTAATTTTATGAGATGAGAGACTTAACAAAAAATCCAGGGCTTTTTCAATATACCATTTCATTTGCATCGCACTGTAAACATTTGCTATAAATTCTGTCTTACAATCTTATAGTCCACAACTACCTGATGAAGGAGCTGCACTTCAAAAGCTAGTGCTTCCAAATAAATATGTTGGACTATAACCTGGTGTTGTGTGATTTTTAACTTTGTACATCCTTCCTGGTGGACTTGGCAAATGACACGATCTCCTCTCCAATGGATGGTCTTCAGCTGAACCGTGTTGGGACCAGAGTCCTAGCGAATCACATAACTAAGGCTGTAGACAGGGCTTTAAACTAAATGGGCGTATAGGGAAGGAGTCAGTCATAGGGGAAATTAGAAAACCTGAATTAAAGGAGGAGGTAAGAGTGCAGAACTCAGGAGAAGTTATTAAAATCTCCAGCACAGATACAAATAGGACAGCATGTATGGAAAGAGTTAACAATCAAACTTCAAGCACACTGGACAAATGAGTAACAATGAGAACAGCGACGATTAAGACAGGACTGAAGATTTTCTATCTGAATGCAAGCAGTATAAGGAAAAAGGTAAATGAGCATGTAGCGCAGATTGAAATTGGCAGATATGACGTGGTGGGCATCATGGAGATGTGGCTACAAGGAGATCAGGATGGGGAGCTGGATAGTCAAGGATATACTTCCTATTGAGAAGATAGTCAGGTGGGCAGAAGGGTTAGGGTTGCCTTATTTGTAATAAATGAAATTAAATCAATAGTAAGAAACAAAGTAGGGTCAGATGGTGTAGAATTGAGGAATTGCAAAGATTAGAAAAAACACATTTAGAGTTATGTAGAGGCATCCAAATGGTAATCAGGAGCTGGGGTGCAAGATATATCAGGAGATAGAAAAGATGTAAAGGAAAGACAAAGTTACAGTGATCATGAGGGATTTCAATATGCAGGTGGACTGGGAAAATCAAGTAGATGGTTCACAAGAAAAGGAATTTGTGCAATATCCATGAGATAACTTTTTGGAGGAGCTTGTGGTGGCGCCCACTAGGGAACGGGCAATACTGGATTTAGTGTTGTGCAATGAGACAGACTTGATAAGGGAGCTTAAGATGAAGAAACCCTTAGGAATCACACAACACCAGGTTATAGTCCAACATGTTAATTTGGA
Organism: Chiloscyllium plagiosum; assembly: GCF_037043375.1. Taxonomy (NCBI): domain Eukaryota; kingdom Metazoa; phylum Chordata; class Chondrichthyes; order Orectolobiformes; family Hemiscylliidae; genus Chiloscyllium; species Chiloscyllium plagiosum. The sequence continues at coordinate 131,462,460 of NW_028270140.1, forward strand.
AGCACTAGCTTTTGGAGCGCTGTCCCTTCATCAGGTGGTTGTAGAGAATAAGATTGTAAGACACATAATTTAAAGCAAACATTTACAGTGTGATGTAACTGAAATTATACATTGAAAAAGACCTGGATTGTTTGCTAAGTCTCTCATCTTTTAGAATGACCATGTTGGTTTCAGTTTTTTTATATGTAAGTCACAAAACCTTTTCAAAAATTACATTCACACTTGAAACTGTAACTTTCAAAAAATATTTTGCGATTTACATATGAGATTTAACAAATAATCCAGGTCTTTTTCAATATATAATTTCAGTTACATCACACTGTAAACTTATGCTATAAATTCTGTGTCTTATAATCTTATTCTCCAAACCACCTGATGAGGGAGCAGCGCTCCGAAAGCTAGTGTTTCCAAATTAACATGTTGGACTATAACCTGGTGTTGTGAGTTTAACTTTGTACACCCCAGTCCAACACTGGCAACTCCAAATCATAGTTAAAAATCACACAACACCAGGTTATAGTCCAACAGGTTTAGTTGGAAGCACACTAGCTTTCGGAGCATCACTCCTTCATCAGGTGGTAGTGGAGGTCTCAATCCTAACACACAGAATTTATAGCAAAAATTTACAGTGTGATGTAACTGAAATTATACATTGAAAAATTGATCGTCTGTTAAGCCTTTCATCTGTTAGAATACCGTGATAGTTTCACTTCTTTCATGTGTAAATCACAAAACCTTTTTTAAAAAGTTGCATTCTCGGGTTAGCTATTAACAATGGTGATAGCTAGACAATATGTTGAAGGTGCTGGCCCCCTGTGTTCTCTGTCTATGCCATGATGTTTAGATTGATTCTAATCTAAGAAGTGAGACAACGGAGTTTTACATGAATTCATGCAGTTTTTGAGCTCAGAGTTCTACATGAATGCATGCAGTTTTTGAGCAAAATACAATGTAACCCTGAAAGTACAAATTCACCCCACAAAATATATGTGTGCATGTGGATCTTTGTCTGTGTGTGTGTGTGTCTGTCTGGGGTGGGGGGTTGTGAGTGTGAGAAAGTGTATGTGTGTGTGTGTAGTGAGTACAGAGTGTCTTAAGTCTGTGAGGGGGTGCATGTGTGAGTTTGGGAGTGTATGTGTCTGTAAGGGTATGTGTGGGTGTCTGTGTGCGCGTCTGTGTATATGTGTCCGTGTGTATGTGTGTATAGGAGTGCCTGTGTGTGTGTGTGAGAGTGTGTGTGTGTGTAGGAGTATCTATGTGTGTGTATAGTACAATGGTGGTCACCTGTAGTGTGACATGAACCCAAGGTTCCAGTTGAGGCCCTCCCTATGGGTACCAAACTTAGCTATCAGCCTCTGCTCGGCCACTTTTCGCTGCTGCCTGTCCTGAAGTCCGCCTTGGAGGATGGTCACCCGAAGGTCCAAGGTCGAATGTCCTGGACCACTGAAGTGTTCCCCAACTGGGAGGGAACCCTCCTGTCTGTTGATTGTTGTGCGGTGCCCATTCATCCGTTGTCGTAGCCTTTGTTCGGTTTCCCCAATGTACCATGCCTCAGGGCATCCTTGCCTGCAACGTATAAAATAGACAACGTTGGCTGAGTCACATGCTGAGTACCTGCCATGTACAAGGTGGGAGGTGTTCCTACACGTAATAGTGGTATCTATGTCCACACTCTGGCACGTCTTGCAGCGCCTACCGTGACAGGGTTGTATGGAGTTGTCCTGAGAGCCAGACAGCTTGCTACAAACAACGATCTGTTTGAGGTTTGGCAGTTGTTTAAAGGCAAGTAGTGGAGGTCTTGGTGACGTGCTCATCCTCATTGATAATGTGTTGCAGGTCACGAAGAACATGGCATAGTTTTTCAGCTCCTGGGAAATACTGAACAACGAAGGGTACCCTGTCGGTTGCGGCACGTTAGCATCTCCAAATCATTTCCAAATCATTAAATCCTTAGGAGGTAGTGATTATAATATCATTGAGCTTATTTGCAATTTGAAAGAGAGAAGATAGAACCAGAGGTAATGGTATTACAGCTGAATAAAGGCAACTACAGAGCCATGAGGGAGGAGCTGGGTAGGATTGACTGAGAGAGCAGCCTAGCAGGAAAGACACTGGAACAGCAATGGTAGGAGTTTCTGGGAATAATTGAGGAGACATGGCAGAGATTCATCCTGAGGGGAAAGAAGCATGGTACAAGGAGGATGGGACAACCAAGGCTGACTAGGGAGGTCAGGGACAGCATAAAAGCAAAAGAGAAAGTATATAATGTGGTGAAGGGCAGTGGGAAACCAGAGGATTGGGAAGTTTACAAAGACTAACAAAGGGCAATAAAAAAAGAAATAAGGAGGGAGAGGATTAAATATGAGGGTAAGCTAGCCAGTAATAGTAAGACTGTAAGAGTTACTTTTGATATATAAAGGGCAAAAGAGAGGTAAAAGTGGTCATTGGGCCACTGGAAAATGACACTGGAGAGATAGTAATGGGGAACAAGGAAATTGCTGAGAAACTAAATAATTACTTCGCGTCAGTCTTCACGGTGGAAAACATGACGAATATCCCAAAATTTCAAGAGAGCGAAGGGTCAGAGCTGAGTACAGTGGCCATCACCAAGGACACGGTGTTAGAAAAACTGAATGGCCTGAAGGTGGATAAATCACCTGGACCAGATGGACTACACCTCAGAGTTCTAAGGGAGATAGCTAAAGAGATAGTAGAGATGTTATTTGTGATCTTCCAGGAATCGCTCGAATCAGGAAGAGTCCCAGAGGACTGGAAAATTGCTAACGTGACACCCTGTTTATAAAGGGAGTAAGGCAAAAGAGGAAAAATTACAGACTGATTAGCCTAACCTTGGTTATGGGTAAGATTCTGGAATCCATTGTGAAGGATGAAATTTCTGAATTCTGGAAGTGTACAGTAAAATAGGGCAAAGCCAGCATGGTTTCATCAAGGGGAAGTCTTACCTGACAAATCTGCTTGAATTCTTTGAGGAAGTAATGAGCAGGTTAGTCCAAGGAGAGCCAATGGATGTTATCTACCTAGACTTCAAGAAGACCTTTGATCAGGTGCCACACAGGAGGCTACTGAGTAAGATAAGGGCCCATGGTGTCAGAGGGAAGGTGCTAGCATGGACAGAAGCTTGGCTGTCTGTCAGAAAGCAGACAGTGGAGATAAAAGGTTCTCATAAGGATGGCAGCTGGTGACAAGTGGTGTTCCGCAAGTCTCAGTGTTGGGACCACAATGTTTCACTTTATACATTAACAATCTAGATGAAGGAACTGAGGGCATTCTGGCTAAGCTTGCAGATGATACAAAAGTAAGTAGAGGAGCAGATAGCATTGAGGAGGTGGGAAGGCTGTAGAGGGATTTGGACAGATTAGGGCAATTGACAAAGAAGTGGCATGTGGAGTACAACGTGGGAAATTGTGAGGTCATGCATTTTGGTAGGAAGAATAAAGTAATGGATTATTTTCTAAATGGAGAGAAAATTCAGAAGTCTGAAGTGCAAAGAGACTTGGGAGTTCTAGTCCAGGATTCTCTCATGGTAAACTTGCAGGTTGAGTCAGTAGTTAGGAAAGCAAATGCAATGATGGCATTTATTTTAAGAGGACTTGAATATAAAGTGTACTTCTAAGGCTCTATAAGGCTCTGGTCAGATCATATTTTGTGTATTGTGTGCAGCTTTGGGCACCATATCTCAGGAAGGATGTACTGGCCCTGGAATGTGTTTAGAGGAGTTTCACGAGAATGGTCCCAGAAATGAAAACCTTAACATATGAGGAAGGTTTAAGGACTTTGGGTTTATGTTCGATGGAGTTTAGAAGGATGAGGGGGATCCTAATTGAAACGTACAGAATACTGAATGGCCTGCACAGAATAGGTGTTGGGAAGATTTTTCCATTGGTAGGAGAGACCAAGACCTGAAGGCACAGCCTTAGAGTAAAGGGAAGACCTTTTAGAACAGAGACAAGGACAAACATCTTCAGCCAGAGGGTGGTGAATCTATGGAATTCATTGCCACAGAAGACTGTGGAGGCCAAGTCATTGAGTATATTTAAGACTGAGATAGATAGGTTCTTGATTATCAAGGAGATCAAGGGTTCCCAGGATCAAGGGAGGAAGTAGGACAATGGGGTTGAGAAACATATCAGCCATGATTGATTGGCAGAGCAGACTCGATGGGCTGAATGGCCTAATTTCTACTCCAATGTCTTATGGTCTAAAATAAGTAGAAGAGAAGGAAATGATGGATGTTTGATCCACAGTATAACAAAGGGTTAGTAAAAATTAATAACTTTCCTTGATTAACCAGTTGCAAATTCATTTTAAAAAGTGAAGCAAGTTTGATTGCAGACATTCAGAAACATAATCCCCCCCCCTACTGTCATCGACCAGCTGAAAGTTTTTTTTGACATTTCAAAGCAGAAGTAAGAAAGGATATGACTCCATGCAATCAAAACAATCAATGTTTTCACTAATCTTACGGAGCTAAAAATGCAAGGGTTTTCTGCGTTGCTGCTGATTTCTGTGGAGGAGTTATTGAAGGAAATTGTCCTGTGAAACAAGACATCTCTTTACTACTGGATGCATTGGCCCAATGTTGCTTGCAGGATTCAAAAATACCCCTTACAGTTACTTGGATGAATCCTAAGACTTCAATGTTGAAAGTATTCATCATGTTTACTGCTGAGCCATGCCACTCTTGAAATTGTTCTGAAATACTGCTTCCAAGAAAGTGCATAACTATGTCAGAGGTTCCCTTCATTTTCCAAATGGGAATATTCCATTGATACATGAAGATTAGTGTCCTTTCATGCATTCACATGCATACACATGGGAATTTGGATAAAGGCAGGTATGACATAACCAACATTCCACATTACAATCTTCTGCAGAGCCAGTAGATATTGTGGCATCATCAGCAAAATGGTCCTGAGATAGGTTCAACAAATACCAACAAATAATGCAAGAAGGAAAAACAAAATAAAAATGCAAAACAGGTAGGGATTCTTTTGTTAAAATTCCTTTTGAGAAATGAAATTCCAATGTGTTGAAAGGAACTTCTAGACAATGTTCCTCTCACATGAAGGATGAATAATGGTTTGTTTCTGGCACTGATTCAGCAGGAGGCTGGAAATACATTGTTTGTATTTTTTTCAATGCTTTAATAAGAGGAGTGCAAACTATGTATACTTGTCCTTTGCTGTTCTCTGCCTACATTCTGGCATATTCAGCATTTCAGGCAAACAATCAGCTATAACCTGACTGCCTTATTATGCAGTCCCCACTGATCACTAAATTACACAGGAATCACCACACAGAAACAGTCTGCATGAACGGTCATCACAGACAGGGTAAAGAGACAAGATCTTTTTCCTGGGGTGGGGGAGTCCAAAACTGGAGGGCATAGGTTTAAGGTGAGAGGAGAAAGATCGAAAAGGGTCCTAAGTGGCAACTTTTTCACGCAGAAGTGGTGGAGGCTGGTACAATTACAACATTTAAACGGCACCTGAATGGGTATATGAATAGGAAGGGTTTAGAGGGATATGAGCCAAATGCTGGCAAATGGGCCTAGCTGAAGGGTCTATTTCCGTGCTGTATATCTCTCTGACCCTAATTTCTCTCTGGGGCTGATGTGTGTGAGTATGAAGGTTGACGAGGTTGGGGAATGTAAAATTCAGCAGGCAACCATCCCAATAGCCATCTGCTGAAATTGTCGGGGTGGGGTGGCAGCAACATCAGGTAGCATCTTTGCTTATTAAGGCTCCTAAGTGATGAATTAATGGTGTGTTTTCCATGGAATGATGAGAGTGCCCCATGCAAAAAGCTCCATTGCCTTTGCTAGTGTCAGGAAAGATAGGGGGAAACAAACCCAGACATTACCAGAGAAACCCAGCATCTGTGGAGACAGAAACAGCATTAACTTTTTGAGTCTGGTATTACACTTTTTCAGAATGGAGTCGAACCCGACTTGAATCGTTAACTCCTCTCTCTCCACATCTGCTGCCAGACCTTCTCTGCATTTCAGGTTTCCAGCATCTGCTGTGTTTTGCTTTTATTCAAAGCTTGGAGGAAATCCTGGTTTGCAAACCTCTGGGCCCATTTGAGACTGTTCCCCCATCTCAAGGCTACCTTTCCCATTGAATGTGCATTCCCCCACCCTGGACCCTAGCTCCCTGGCTGAAACTCTTGATCCCAAGATAACTCGGGCAGCTTCATTTGTGGTTCCAGCGCTGGCCACCATTCCTGAAGGGCACATATTGGACTATAGAGCTGGAAGCCATCTAACCAGTTGGCAGGTTTCTAAAGTGAGTATTCTTCTTGAGAAAGGGATGGTTGCCTGGCCTCAAAGCTCCCAAGCATTAACATGCTGAGGGGCAGCTGCCAGGATAGTGGGCAATGTCCCCACCTCGTCTTTATAGCTGGGGTGCAGGTGTGGATGCCTCTCAAATCCAAGACCTCCAGTACTTGTGTTATGCACTATATCTACACCTGCCTTTATTTATTAACTTTTCTTATCTTATTGAAGTTTGCTTTCTCCAGCTTGTCACCTCACTCTTTAGTTCTGGATTTATATAAGTCCAGCCCACACTTAGACAACTCCATATGACCCTCGTAAACTGGTGAAATTCTGCGCCAGCAAACATCTGAAGTGTGCCACAATGTCGAGTCCATCTGCAGTTTTTTTTTGGCTCTAACAATGTCTAGGGCATTTGGCACACAAGTGTAGAAGCAGTTACATTGGGCAGACAATGTTCTACACCATCTGGAATAGGTGTAGCCTTGGCATACATGCATGGCATTTAGTCCTATTGATCTCTAGGCCTTCTTCATATCCTAACAAACAAAATATATTGCAGTTATACTTTCCCAATAGCTCCCTTGCTCTCGAATTAGTTATTCTGCTTCACATTATCACCTAAACCTAAATCTGAAAATGCCTAGGTTTAGAATTCTTCTTGATCTAAGAAGAAGCCTTGGGTACATTTTAAAAGTCTTCACTGCTCTTACCACACTTATTGTTGTTGCTTAAATAAAGTCACACAATATTGTTCAAACATGAAAGGCTTAAGGAGTTCCCTTCCTCAACTTCTGTGCCTCTTCTCTCATTCCTGCTTTAAAACTCTCTTTGAAACACCTAACAAGTGTTTTGTCAATTGCCCTGATACATCCTTCTGAGATTCAGTGTCAACATGTGTCTGCCAATATCCATGGAGAGCACCTTGGGAAAGTAGCACATTGAAGGTGCTACATAAATGCAGATTGTTGCAATAGTTGGATCACCAGCCAATTAACTTGCAGTATCTTTCAGCTTCTGAGGTTGCTATCTTACTTGTAAATAAAAGGGTAAGCAATCAAATTCAAAACTGCCGAGATTCATCCTGCATAAAAAAATTGAAGAGTAGTGACCTTGCATATACATTATTGCTTTGAACAGTATAATTAGATTAGCACCAAGGACGAAGTGACCTATTCTATCTAGAGATCAAAGAACCTGCCTATGTTCTTATAAACAGCTGGCACCCATTTTGTTGGTTAATTAGCAAAAACACAACTTCCTTCTAAACCCCAGCTATTTCTAAATCAAATTTGCCATATTATATTAAAGAAAATCAACCAACACAGATTTCTTTTTCTATTTGGTCTCAGAAAACACTTTGCTGTTTTCATGTGCAACATCAATTTCTTCTGCAGTTAGTTTATGCCCAAAGGGTTGAACTATATCCTTACCAAGCATTGCAGCTTTCATCTGTTAAATGAAACAATTTTTAATTTTCAACGATAAAGGTGCGTTGATCCATAATCAAGCTCACAGTCATTTGATCAAGTTAGCTTTGTTCACATTATCAACTTCTTGGTACCAACTAGAAGGCAAGGGAATACTTGTTTAAAGTTGAAACTTTATTGCTGGAACAGCACAGCAGGTCAGGCAGCATCCAGGGAACAGGAGATTCGACGTTTCGGGCACAGGCCCTTCTTCAGGCCATTCCTGAAGAAGGGCCTGTGCCCGAAACGTCGAATCTCCTGTTCCCTGGATGCTGCCTGACCTGCTGTGCTGTTCCAGCAATAAAGTTTCAACTTCTTCAGGAATACTTGTTTAAAACCAACTGGAATGGATTGGAAGGATAACTGAAGTGGATTTTTTGAATAATGGAGGTTTCACCCATTGGTCAGACTGGAAGTCCCATCTCCATTTAGGTAGTCCCTCAGGATGATTTGCTGATAAATCCAATGCAAAATCTAGAGACATCGCTATTTTTGAGAAGATTTCTAGCTCAGGTAGATGATAAGTCTGTAAGTTAGCTTGTTGAGCTTAAAGGTTTGTTTTCAGATGTTTGTCACCATACTAGGTAACATCATCAGTCAGAGTCTCTGGTGAAGTGCTGGTAATATGTCCTGCCTCTCTATTAATAGGTCTTAGTTTATTAAGGTCGGTGATGTCATTTCCAGTTCTTTTTTTCAAGGAAAGATAGATAGGGTCCAAATCAATGTGTTTATTCTTGGAGTTCTGGTTAGAATGCCATGCTTTGAAGAATTCTCATATGTGTCTTTGTTTCACCTGTCCTAGGATATGTGTGCTGTTCCAGTCAATGTGGTGTCCTTCTTTGTCTGTAGGTATGGAAACTAGTGATAGTTGCCACTTGTGGGGCAGGTGACCCTTGAAGGAATGGGTCGGGGACTGTTTGGACGGTGCCTCTGATGCCTCAATTTCATATTGCATGCTTCTGACAAAATTTCTCAATAGTTGCTGTTTTCCTGAATGAATGCTATCCTATTTGGTCAATTACAGACCAATGGTCTCCAATGTGTTGGTAAATATGGTTGACCTCTTCACAGATGTTTTAAGGAAATCCCATAAGTATTTCTGCTGTTTCCCAGGATTCTCTGGCCAATATGAGGTTCCAAGAAGAGTAACTACTTTGGAAAGTCTGATGTCAGGTATATACTGGAGCTGGTTTTGACCGAGCATGTTCATTGTAGATGGTGGCATTGTGTTAATGTCACTGGGAGAATAATGCAGAGGCTCAGTTAATGCTCTGGGAAATATTGTTTCACATCACACCATGGTACCTAGCGGAATTTAAATTCAATTATTAAATCCGGAATTGAAAGTTAGTGTCAGTAACGGTGACCATGACACCTGTCATAATTTGTTGTAAAACTCCATCTGCTTCATTAAGGAAGAGTTTCTCAAACTGTGCGACCCAAAGGTTGGGTCTTGAGGAATTGACATGCTTGCCACTGAAATGCAAACATAGGCTTCTTGCTAATGATTAAATCATTATCTCCTTTTTACAATAAAGCAACAGAAAATATTCCCAGCAAAGCCATTGTAACTTTCAATGACTTTAAATATTAGATATTAAAGTGAAGCCGTTCACAGCATTAGTCTTTCATGACTGTGACTAGTCAGAGAGACAAAGGTTATTCAGCTCATTGCCATGAAGATCTGTAGAACATGAGCCTAGCAGTTTTTTTATTTTCCCTGGTGTCAGCTGTGGTTCAAGTTGGTTGAGTTTTCATCTCTAAGTCAGATGCTTGCAAAATCCAGACCGACACTTCTGTGGTGTATTGAGGACGTGCTGCATAGCAGGAAGGCTGTAGAGATGGACAATTGTTGTATGTTGCCAAATGCATCAGAAATGATAAACAGAAACAGAAATTGCTGAAAAAAGCTCAGCAGGTCTGGCAGCATCTGTGGAGAGAAAGCAAAATGTCTCCAATCCAATGACTCTTCTTCAGAACTGATTGTAGCTAGGAAACAGTTGGTATATATGCTGTAAAAGGGGTTGGGAGAGGGGGAGGAGTTAATGATAGGTAGAGATGGGGCCCAGAGACATGGATTAGCAGTTGGGCTGAAGAAGGAATGGGCTGAAAATGTGTTGCTGGAAAAGCGCAGCAGGTCAGGCAGCATCCAAGGAACAGGAGAATCGACGTTTCGGGCATAAGCCCTTCTTCAAGAATGAGGAAAGTGTGTCCAGCAGGCTAAGATAAAAGGTAGGGAGGAGGGACTTGGGGGAGGGGCTTTGGAAATGCAATAGGTGGAGGGAGGTCAAGGTGAGGGTGAAAGGCCGGAGTGGGGTGGGGGCGGAGAGGTCAGGAAGATGATTGCAGGTTAGGAAGGCGGTGCTGAGTTCGAGGGATTTGACTGAGACAAGGTGGGGGGAGGGGAAATGAGGAAACTGGAGAAATCTGTGTTCATCCCTTGTGGTTGGAGGGTTGCCAGGCAGAAGATGAGGCACTCTTCCTCCAACCGTCGTGTTGCCATGGTCTGGCGATGGAGGAGTCCAAGGACCTGCATGTCCTTGGTGGAGTGGGAGGGGGAGTTAAAGTGTTGGGCTACGGGGTGGTTGGGTTGGTTGGTCTGGGTGTCCCAGAGGTGTTCTCTGAAACGTTCCGCAAGTAAGCGGCCTGTCTCCCCAATATAGAGGAGGCCACATCGGGTGCAGCGGATGCAATAGATGATGTGTGTGGAGGTGCAGGTGAATTTGTGACGGATATGGAAGTGTCCCTTGGGGCCTTGGAGGGAAGTAAGGGGGGAGGTGTGGGCGCAAGTTTTGCATTTCTTGCGGTTGCAGGGGAAGGTGCCGGGAGTGGAGGTTGGGTTGGTGGGGGGTGTGGACCTGACGAGGGAGTCACGGAGGGAGTGATCTTTTCGGAACGCTGATAGGGGAGGGGAGGGAAATATATCCCTGGTGGGGGGTCCGTTTGGAGGTGGCGGAAATGACGGCGGATGATACGTTGTACATGGAGGTTGGTGGGGTGGTAGGTGAGGACCAGTGGGGTTCTGTCCTGGTTGCGGTTGGAGGGGCGGGGCTCAAGGGCGGAGGAGCGGGAAGTGGAAGAGATGTGGTGGAGGGCATCGTCGACTACGTCTGGCAGGAAATTGCGTTTCTTGAAGAAGGAGGCCATCTGGATTGTACGGTTTTGGAACTGGTCCTCCTGGGAGCAGATGTGGCGGAGACGAAGGAATTGGGAATATGGGATGGCGTTTTTACAGGGGGCAGGGTGGGAGGAGCTGAAGTCTAGGTAGCTGTAGGAGTCGGTCGGTTTATAGTAAATGTTCGTGTCGATTTGGTCACCCGAGATAGAAATGGAAAGGTCTCAGAAGGGGAGGGAGGAGTCTGAGACGGTCCAGGTGAATTTGAGGTCGGAGGGGACGGTGTTGGTAAAGTGGATGAACTGTTCAACCTCCTCGTGGGAGCACGAGGCAGCGCCGATACAGTCATCGATGTAGCGGAGGAAAAGGTGGGGGATGGTGCCAGTGTAGCTGCGGAAGATGGACTGTTCCACATATCCTACGAAAAGGCAGGCAGAGCTGGGGCCCATGCGGGTGCCCATGGCTACTCTTTTGGTTTGGAGGAAGTGGGAGGATTGGAAAGAGAAGTTGTTCAGGGTGAGGACCAGTTCAGTCAGTCGAAGGAGGGTGTCAGTAGAAGGGTACTGGTTGGTACGGCGGGAAAGGAAGAAGCGGAGGGCTTTAAGTCCTTCATGACGGGGGATGGAGGTGTACAGGGACTGGATGTCCATGGTGAAGATAAGGCGTTGGGGACCGGGGAAGCGAAAATCATGGAGGAGGTGGAGGGCGTGGGTGGTGTGCCAAACGTAGGTGGGGAGTTCTTGGACTAAGGGGGACAGGACCGTGTCGAGGTATGCAGAGATGAGTTCGGTGGGGCAGGAGCAGGCTGAGACAATGGGTCGGCCGGGGCAGTCAGGTTTGTGGATTTTGGGCAGGAGGTAGAAACGGGCGGTGCGGGGTTGTGGGACTATGAGGTTGGAGGCGGTGGATGGGAGATCCCCTGAGGTGATGAGGTTCTGGATGGTCTGGGAGATGATGGTTTGGTGGTGAGAGGTGGGGTCATGGTCAAGGGGGCAGTAGGAGGAGGTGTCCGCGAGCTGGCGTTTAGCCTCAGCGGTGTAAAGGTCAGTGCGCCAAACTACTATCGCGCCTCCCTTGTCTGCTGGTTTGATTGCGAGGTTGGGGTTGGACCGGAGGGAGTGGAGGGCTGCACGTTCCGAGGGTGAGAGGTTGGAGTGAGTGAAAGGGGTGGAGAAGTTGAGGCGGTTAATGTCGCGGCGGCAGTTGGCTATGAAGAGATCGAAGGCGGGTAAGAGGCCAGCACGGGGTATCCAGGTGGATGGGGTGTTTTGGAGGCGGGAGAAGGGGTCGTCAGAGGGTGGGCGAGAATCTTGGGTCAGAGGGTGGGCGAGAATCTTGGCTTGTAGAGGGAGGAAGAGAGCTTCTTCAAGGAAGGCATCCTTGTAAGAGGATTCACAGTAGGTTAAAATCTTTGATTAGAAAGTGAGGGCTGCAGATGCAGGAGATCAGAGCTGAAAATGTGTTGCTGGAAAAGCGCAGCAGGTCAGGCAGCATCCAGGGAACAGGAGAATCGACGTTTCGGGCATAAGAAGGAATGGATAAAGGTCAGCCTGAATGAGTCAACAGATGCTAATGGGACCATGAGAAATGATCATGTGCAAAATAGGTAAATAAAAATTAAAAATTATACTTTCTTCGTTAGATTTGTAAAAGCATACTTCATAATAGTTCATATTCAGGTAGGCGAAAATGAGGACTGCGGATGCTGGAGATTAGAGTTCAGTTTGTGGTGTTGGAAAAGCACAGCAGATCAGGCAGCATCCGAGGAGCAGGACAGTCGATGTTTCTGGCAAAATCCCTTCATCGGGAAGGACCTTTGCCCAAATTGTCGGCTCTCCTGCTCCTCGGATGCTGTTTGACTTGGTGTGCTTTTTCAGCATCACGTTCTTGACAGTTCATATTCAGCTTTACATAAAGTACAAAACAAATCAGTTTTTCTCCATACAGTATGTGACACTCAGAAGTGCAGTTACAGATTATATTTACAATACTATGTTAAAGAAATAGCCCCTAGGCATACAATGGCAGGAGGGCATTGGACAGAGGCCTTTATTCCCATTGAGCCTTTGTGACTTGATGACCCAAACTTCACAGTACATGGTCCTGACCTTGGAACGTGCCAGTCTGTAATACTTGGCTTTGCACTGAATGACTGGCAAGTTTTTGAAATACCAAAGAGCATCCTTCACCAAGTCTTGGTTTTCAAAAATGGTTAATCATTGACAAAATGATGCAGTTTATGTCTAAGCCATCCTGTCCTGTAACCCAAAGACCTTTTCAACAGCGGTTTGCAGCAGTTATCCCCTTATTACGCCAGACTACCATTTCTAATACATTTGGCAGACAGTGATGCTGAGTAAATATTAGAGAATTCCAATACTTGCTCATGGGACAGATAAGCTGCATCATTTAGACTGCAGATCCAGAGGCCACTGGTTTAAAAGATTGTTAAGAAATCAAATCTTGACAGGTAAATGATAAAAGGCTAAATATGATGGCTGATAAAATATCCAGATCCTCCCTTATCACTCGGATGTGTGCAGAGCTCAGCATTCCTCGTGTTAGCGGCTGGACATAGAAGCAAAAATGTGCAAGAATTTACATGGTCTGAGGGAAGAGGAACGTCAGGAATTTAAATCATTCTTAGTCATGTCTTTGAAATTATTATCCGGAGCGAAATAAAGACACTAGATGAATTCCTTGCACAGATATAGTTACAACGAAAGATCACTTGCTGCTACCTGATCCCCTGGAAAAAAAGTTCACACCTAAAATTCTTTGCTGTTAGAAGAAAAGCATTGCATTCAATACAGGCCAAGTGTTCTGTGGCAGTACCTCTTGCATGGTTTTTGCTAAATCATTTTCCTTGCCAAACAAACCACAATGCATGTAACTGCAAGCTGAATGTAGCTTTGCAAAATTAGGTGACAGACCCATGGGTAAATGCAACATCTCCTGTCATAATATAAAAGAAAGAATTTTCATTTAATCAGCACCTTTCAAGATCTCATGACCTCCCGAATCACTTTACAGTTAATGAAGTATTTCTTGAAGCATTGTTGTCACAGTTGTGTTGTAGGAAACCACTGCCCACACAATAAATTCCCACAAATATTAATACGATCCCACAAACATTAATAAAATTGACTCATAGATGATTACAGCTGAAAAGGAGGCCATCCGGCCCATCTTGTCCACGCCGATCAAAGATCTGATAACTTTTATCCCATTTTCCAACCGATCAGATCATCTGTTTTTAGCGGTGTTGATTAAGGGTTTAAGTAGTGACCAGGCCATCAGGGAGAACTCCCTGCTCCTCTGAAGAATACAAGAGGTCGGAGCAGAAATAGGCCATGTGACCCAGAGAAACCATACAGTATCCATTTTGATAATGGCTGACCTTGGGCTTTGACTGCACTATTCCATATACTCTCCACATCTCCCAATTCCCGTCTTTCCCAACCTTCAGAATATTGAATGACAGAGCTTCCACACTCCACTCAGGCACAGAATTCCAAAGATTCTCAACTGAGGAAATTTCACATCATAGTCCCAAATTTCTTATCCTAACCCTGCACCTCATGTACTATATTGTGGGGGAATGCAATCTCTCATGGTCTGTCCTGTCAAGCTCTTTCAGAATTTGTATGACGTCTGCAAACTAATTCCTGAAGGTCTCCTACTTCTGTGCAATAAATGGTTCTGATCAGCAAAGTACCAAGATTGATTCCAGTCTCTTGGCTGTTCTAATCAAGGGCAGGAATTGAGGGTTTATAATTAGTTTCAGAGTCCTAAGGCTGTAGAGGGAAAGCTGTTGACTAGTGGCTGTTGTTGCGTAACCATCAAATGAGGGCAGGATCAAATTCAGTTGTGAAATACCACACGCTAAAATAGCTGACAATAGTCACCAGCCACTTTCATATATGAAAATAGCTGCTGGGTGAAAGGAGCAGAGCAATGTTGGAGCCAGTGAACTACAGCAGTGTAAAACAGCAGGGCAGAACATAGACGTAAAAATCTGCAGCAAAGTGATGACACACAAAATGGTTGGCTGGTACAGTGGATCAGTGGTTAGTATTGCTGCCTCACAGCATCAGCAACTTGTGTTTGATTCCAGCCTCAGCCAACTGTGTGGAGTTTGCATATTCTCCCTGTATCTGCATGGGTTTCCTCCAAGTGCTCCAGTTCCCGTCCACAGTCCAAAGATGTGCAGGTTAGGTGGAGTGGCCATGCTAAATTGCCCATAGTCTCCAGGGATGTGCAGGCTAGGTAGTTAGCTGTAGGAAATGCAGGTATCAGTTGGATCTGGGTGGGATGCTCTTTGAAGGGTTAGTGTGGACTTAATAGGCTGAATGTCCTACTTCCATACTGTAGAGATTCTATGATTCTAGAAGCAGGTGTCAGCCAGTTAGCCCTTGTGCCTGCTCTACCATTTAATAAAATCATGGCAGATCTTATTGTAACCTCCGATCCAAATTCTCATTTACCCCAGTAACCTTACTTAACAAGCAACTATCCACATGTACCTGAAGAATTAAGTGGTCAGAGTATTGAGTACAGGAGTTGGGAGGTCATGTTCCGGCTATACAGGACATTGGTTAGGCTACTTTTGGAATATTGTGTGCAATTCTGGTCTCCTTCCTATCGGAAAGATGTTGTGAAACTTGAAAGGGTTCAGAAAAGATTTACAAGGATGTGGCCAGGTTTGGAGGATTCAAGCTCTTGGGAGAGATTGAATAGGCTGGGGCTGTTTTCCCTGGAGTGTTGGAGGTGGAGGGATGACCTTATAGAGGTTTATAAAATCATGAGGGGCATGAATAGGATAATTAGACAAAGTCTATTTGCCGGGTCAGGGAGTCCAGAACTAGAGGGCATTGGTTTAGGGTGAGAAGGGAAAGATATAAAAGGAACCCAAGGGGCAACATTTTCATACAGAGGGTGGTACATGTATGGAAAGAGCTGCCAGAGGAGGTGTTGGAGGCTGGTATAATTGCAACATTTAAAAGGCATCTGGATGAGGATTTGAATAGGAAGGGTTTGGAGGGATATGGCTGGATGCTAGATGGGACTAGATTGGGTTGGGATATCTGATCGGCATGGATGAGTTGGAATGAAGGGTCTGTTTCCGTGCTGTATATCTCTATGACTCTAAAAGGTTCCATTACTTTTCAGGAAGAGAGTTTCCAAGACTTAATACCTTCTCAGAGAAAGGGTTTTTTTGCCTAATTGCTGAGCTGAATGGGCGACCTTTAATTTTTAAACAATTACCCCCTCCTTCTCAAATCTGTCATAAAAAGAAATTCTGCTCCATACGTACCTTGTTAAGCCCCCTCAGGATATTATGTATATCAATCAAGGTAACTCTTAATATTATAAAGTTAAAAATCACACAACACCAGGTTATAGTCCAACAGGTTTAATTGGAAGCACACTAGCTTTCGGAGCAACGCTCCTTCATCAGGTGATAGTGGAGGGCTCAATCGTAACACAGAATTTATAGCCCTCTACAGTGGGCGGCACGGTGGCACAGTGGTTAGCACTGCTGCTTCACAGCGCCAGAGACCTGGGTTCAATTCCCACCTCAGGCGACTGACTGTGTGGAGTTTGCACATTCTCCCCGTGTCTGCGTGGGTTTCCTCCGGGTGCTCTGGTTTCCTCCCACAGTCCAAAGATGTGCAGGTCAGGTGAATTGGCCATGCTAAATTGCCTGTAGTGTTAGGTAAGGGGTAGATGTAGGGGTATGGGTGGGTTGCGCTTTGGCGGGGCAGTGTGGACTTGTTGGGCTGAAGGGCCTGTTTCCACACTGTAAGTAATCTAATCTAATCTAAAAAAAAATTTATACCCCAGTCCAACACCGGCATCTCCAAATCATGCTTAATATTATAAATCACAGCAAATATAAGCCTAGCCTAACCAACTTTCCCTCATAGGACAACACTTTCCTTATAGCCATGAGTCTTGAAAACCTTCTCTGACCTGACTCCAAAATATTTATAGCTTTCCTCAAACATGTGCAGCCAATGCTGTACAATGTACTCCAGATGTGGTCTCACCAGTGCTCGATATAATAGAAGCACAACCTCCAATCTTTGTATTTAATTTCCCATGTAAGAAATGATAAAATTTTGTTAGCTTTCCTAATTACATGTTTGGCCTGCGTGCTAACGTTTGGGATTTATTCATGAGGAAATCCAGATCCACTGCATCTCAGAACTCTATAATTTTTTACCATTTACACAACGTGTTTCTTTTTTATTCTTCCAACCAAAATGGACAATTTTGCATTTCCACAATATCCTACATTTGCCTCATTTTTACCCATTCTCTGAACCTATATATATTTTTGTAGTCTCTTTATTTCTTCCACTCAATTTACCTTCTTTCGTGTCATCAGCAAATTGGCAACCATATCTTCCATTCCTTTATCTAAGTCACTTACATAAATTTCAAACAGTTGAGGTCCCAGAACCTATCCCTACGGCACAACACTCCTTATATCTTGGCCAACCTGGAAAATATGCATTGATTCATGAATATGCACTCTCTCATTCACATTCACCAGCCAGTCTACTTTCCATTCTATTGTGCCACCTTATGCTATGAGCTTTTATTTTCCGCACCTTGGAGCTGTTTTAATTTTAAAATGGAATCTGTGAACATTTGTTGTTCCCTTTCAGTGGTGGGTTCCATGGCGTGTAAGCACCACATCTAAATGTGTGAGAGCAGATTTTAAATTCTCAATCTTTGAGTAAATCTGGATTGAAGTATGTTGAAACATACTTCATTAGCTTGATTGCTTTCTTTCACCCTCAGTGATTACAGCACTGGTGGAACTAATATGGAACTGTAAAGCCATAAAAATACCAACAAAAAGGCACAGAAAGAGGACATTCAATCCATCATATCTGCTGCAGCAGGATGAATGAGCTGCTCATGCTAATCTCACTGTTCAGCATCTGGTCCAATAGCCTTGCAGGTTATAACACTTGCATTATTGTTCGACACTCTTTATAAATGGGTTAAGGGTTTCTGCTTCACCCATGAAAGTGAGCAGTGAGTTCCACATACTTATAACCCTCTGAGTGAAAAGGCCTTTACCTCATGTTCTCTCTAATACTTCTACCAATCACCCAAATCTGTGTTCCTCGTAATTAATTTTTCCATTAGGGGAAGTAGGTTTTCCTATCCAAACCCATCATTATTTTGTACACCTTAAATTAAATCATACCCTCAGCTCCCTCTATTCTAAGGAAAACTACCCTAGCCCATTCAATCTTTCTTCACAGCTACAGGTTTTAAGCCGCAGCAAGATTCTTGTAAATCTCCTTTGTACTCACACTAGAGCAGTTATGGTTGTCCTGTAGTGGTGTTATCAGAATGATGGACAAAATTCCAGCCTTAATGATGTCTTACATAATCCTAGCACTATGTCTAAATTTTTGTGTTCAATACCTCAGTCATATATCTTCTTTACTACCTTATATACTTGTCCTATTGCTTTCAGGGACCTGTGGAAATGAACTTCAAGAACTCTCAAGTTTCTATTCCTCTGCCGTTCTGCTGTATATTCCTTTCTTTGTTGGCAATGCTAAGTCACACAACATTGTACTTTTCTGGATTGAATTCTATTTTCCACTTGCCACCCACTGACCAAAACATCAATGTCATCCTTTTCTCTAAAAATTCATTCACAGGATGAGGGCATCGCAGGCTAGACCAACATTTATTGTCCATAGGGTAGTTAAGGGTCAACTACACTGCTTTGGGCCTGGAGTCACATGTGGGTCAGGCCAGGTGAGGATGGCAGATTTCCTTCCCTAAAGGACATTAGTGAACCAGATGGATTTTTCCAATAATTGATCCATCATCATCATCATTAGACTCTTAATTCCAGATTTTTATTGAATACAAATTCTATCATATACTATGGCAGGATTCAGACCCAGATCACCAGGAACATTACCTGGGTCTCTGCACTCATGATCTAGCAATAATACCACTAGACCATCGCCTCCCCACTACAATCAACACCCATCCACTTCAACAATTCTTCAATTCAATCAATTTTTGTGCCAGCTGTAAATTTCTCAGTCATGCCCCATAAGACTAAATTACTGGTTTATAGCACAAATAGCAAGGAACCTAACACTAAGTCGTATGAAACACCACCGGAGATTACTTTCCATTTGCAAAACCATCCATTGATGATTACACTTGTTTCCTGTCACTGAGCCAAGTTTAAATCCAACTCATATTCCATTGTATCCCATGGACTTTAATTTGTCTAAACAGTCTGCCATGTGGGACCTTGCCAAATGCTTACTAAAATCTATGTGGACAATGTCAACTACTCTTATTAACCAATACCACACTCTCCGCTTTTCCAGCACCACACTCTCGACTCTAATCTCCAGCATCTGCAGTGCTCACTTTCGCCTACTCTTACTAAACAGCCTTGTTCCTTCTTCAAAAAATTCAGTTAAGTTAGTTCCCTCAATAAAACTATGCTTACCATCCCTGATTAATTCAGGTCTTTCTAAGTGACGACTAATCCTACCTGTTTGTATTGATCTAGTAATTTTCCAACCACTGAGGCAAGACTGATGGACTTATTCCTCTTAGCCTTTTTGAACGTTCACTTCTTCGGTCACATTGATGGAGGACTGCTTTGTTATCATCACTATCACTAGTCCTGCTAATTCTGGAGGGGCACAGTGAGTAGGATGCAGTCAGGCTCAGGTGAGTAGGATGCACCCAGGCTCAGGTGGCTGGATGGCTGGTTTGAGATGCAGTGATACCAGTGTACAAGGTCAATTCCCATACTGCTGAGGTTACCATGACAGCCCCTCTTTCTTAACCTCACATCTCGCCTGAGGCATGGAAACCATCAGATTAAAATCCCCTCCAATTATGTGTGTGTCTCTCTCTAATGAATGAGTAGTTTTTGGGATATGTCTTCTTTATTTCTTCCTGACAAAATAAATAGATTAAATATTCTGCTTATTTCCAGCACCTGACATTAGACTTAAGCATGTTTTCATGATTTGTTTACCAACTGCATTACTCTAGTTGAAGATTTGCCAATGAGTACAAGTGGGGTTTATTGCTAATTATTTGTTATTATTTGCATTTCCTTACAATTTTTGCTGATTCCTTCAGTCTGAACTATCTTTAGCATTGATAGGCTGGAAAACATTTCTACATTGTTACAGGTTTCCATCTAATTAACATGATGAAACAATTCTCTATGCCAATACAGCTAACCTGAATAAAATCGATCTTCTATTTGGATTCCATCATGAGTGTAGAAAGCTCGATAAAATCGTGTACCTTGTCCCTTAATCATAATTTCTTTGACTTGCTTTCAATGTTCCTTTAATATCTGCTTCTTGCCTTTAATGAGTTTAAGTGCTGTCATTTGAAAAATGTTGAGGTGAAGACAGATATTCAGGCTGAAGAATCTTGTTATTGAGTCATAGAGGTGTACAGCATGGAAACAGATCCTTTGGTCCAATCCATCCACGCCGACCAGATACCCTAAATAAATCCATTCCCAATTGCCAGCATTTGACCCATATCCCTCTAAACTCTTCCTATTCATATACCCATCCAGATGCCTTTTAAATGCTGTAATTGTACCAAACTCCACCACCTCCTCTGGCAGCTCATTCCACACATGGCCACCCTCTGTGTAAAAAAGTTGACACTTTGGTCTCTTTTAGATCTTTCCCCTCTCACACTAAACCTATGTTCTCTTGTTCTGGACTCCCCCAGGGAAAAGAACTTGTCTATTTATCCCATCCATGCCCCTCATGATTTTATAAACCTCTATTAGGTCATCCCTCAGCTCCAGGGAAAACAGCTCCAGCCAATTCAACCTCTCCCGATAGCTCACACACTCCAAACTTGGCAACATCCTTGTAAATCTTTTCTGAACCCTTTCAATTTTCAAAACATCCTTCCTATGGGAGGGAGACCACAACTGCATATTGTACCTGTCTTCACCTATCCTCACTTCACCACCCTGCCCCTGCCTCCTCCTTTATCTGCAGCTCCCTCTACACCCACCCCCAGTCCTGAAGAACTTTAGCACCTCCTGATGATGCTTGCCTTGTTGTGTTTTTCCAGCCTCCTGCCTGTCTACTTTGGATTCCAGCATTTGCAGTTCTTTTGTCTCTAACTAATGTCCTGTACAGCTTAATATGACCTCCCAATTCCGATATTCAATACACTGACCAATAAAGGAAAGCATACCAAATGTCTTCTTCACTATCCTATCTACCTGCAACTTCACTTTCAAATAATTCTTTGAAGAATTTCATTTGTTCTGAGGTTAAACTGGTTGTCAAAGTCTTTCAGAACTTGTTCAAAAGTATCTATTGCCTCTTTTATACTTTGGCAAGCGTAATTTCATCAGTTGTACTTGTACTCCAAGTTGAGTACAAAAATGCATTTAATTTTTCACTTCTGATCTACTGTCTAATTTTGAAGCAATTCTATATTTTAAGATTTGCTTTGTCCAAGATGTCAAATTCTGTTCTGTATTTGATTGCCAACATTAAATCTTCCTGGCAATATTATTTCTACTATCCTGTCTTCCAAATGTGGTGATTCATTTTCACTGCTTTAAAGGCTTTTGATTCTGCAATTCTTTTAATGCTGCTATTGTGTAAACATAGAAATATAGACCACAGGAGCAAGGGTAGGACATTAGAGCTTATTCCATTGTTTAATTGATCAGCCAACTGAGTACCCTATTCCCACCTTCTCCTCAAACCCTTTCATCTCTGTAGCCCTAAGAACTATATCAGGAAACATTCAATGTCTTAATCTCAATCTCTATCTGTGGCAAGAAGTTCCATAGACTCACTACTCTCTAGGTGAAGACATTTCTCTTCATCCTCAATCCTAAATGGCCTACCAGGCATCCTTGGGTTGAGCTTCATCGGTCTGAACTCCCTTGTCATCCGAAACATCTTCCTTGTGTTTATTCTGTCTAGACCTGTTAAACTCACCAATCAGAAAATGACTTGGCTGCCTGTTTTTGTAACCAAAGTGGATAACGTCAAAATTATCCATGTTAGACTTCATCAGCTTTGCATTTGCCAACTCATTCAACTTGTCCAAATCACACTGCAGCATCTTTACATCCTCCTCACAGTTCACACTCCCATCCAGATTATGCCATCTGCAAACTTGAAAATATGACATCTAAATCATTAATATATATTGTGGATAGCTGGGGTCCTTGTCATACCCCACCAGTCATTGCCTGCCACTTGGAAAATGACCAGTTAATTATTACTTTTTGTTTCCCGTCTGCCAACCAGATCTCTCGTCATGTCAGAATATTGCCCCCAATCCTATGCATTTTAATTTTACATGCTAATCTCTTATGTGGGACTATGTCAAAAGCCTCTGAAAGTCCAAGTAAGCCACTACTACTGGCTCCCCCTTATCAACTCTACTACTTTCAACCTTGAAAAGTTTCAGTAGATTTGTCATGCATGATTTCCCTTCAGGCAGGATTTCCCTTTTGTGAATCCGTACTGACTCTGCCCAATTCTGTACTTTTATGGCCAGAGGAACCCTCTCCTGCAATTAAAATGCAGATTTCAGCTTTGTGTGACCAAGGTGGCTGATTTTCATCAGAACAACCTTCCTCAGATAAGGAAATTCTCTAAATGGATCTTGCTAATTGTGGTTTTAAATAATGATTCATAAGAACATATGGGCGGCACGATGGCTCAGTGGTTAGCACTGCTGCCTCACAGCGCCAGAGACCCGGGTTCATTTTCTGCCTCAGGCAACTGTCTGTGTGGAGTTTGCACATTCTCCTGAGTCTGCATGGGTTTCCTCCGGGTGCTCCAGTTTCCTCCTACAGTCCAAAAATGTGCAGGTTCAGTGAATTGGCCATTGGGTGGGTTGCTCTTCGGAGGAGAAATTGAGGTCTGCAGATGCTGGAGATCAGAGCTGAAAATGTATTGCTGGAAAAGCGCAGCAGGTCAGGCAGCATCCAGGGAACAGGAGAATCGATGTTTCGGGCATAAGCCCTTCTTCAGGAAGGTCAGTGTGGACTTGTTGGGCCGAAGGGCCTGTTTCCACACTGTAAGTAATCTAATCTAATCTAAATAAGAACTAGGAACAGGAGTAGGCAAACTGACACTTCGAGCCTGCTCTGTTGCTCATTAAGATCATGGCTGATCTTTTCATGGACTCAGCCCCACTTATCCGCCCCGCTCACCATAACCTTTAATTCCTTTACTATTCAAAAATCTATAGAGGAACCTCAATTATCTGAACGAGATGGGCGGGCACTATTTCATTTGATAATTGGTTATTCGGATAATTGATTAAATGCCTTTCTCCCAGGGCTCGGAGTTTTCTGTTAAGTCTGCTCCCCGTTCAGGAGACTAGGCAGCAGCATGCTGTGCGTGAGCTCCTGACCCCCTCTCTCCTGCCTCCAACACCACCCCCACCCCCCAAGCCCATCCATCCCCGCACGCTACTCACCCGCGCCCCCAACCCTGTCCAACACCGTCCCTGCCGAACCCCCAAACCCGTCCAACCCCACCTCCCCACATGCCCCCTTAACCCTGTCTAACACTGCCTTCTCCCTGCCCGCCCACACCCTGTCCACTCCCAACCCCCTGCAGGGCAGCCGCACTGCCTTTTGTGGGGTGAGTCTCCAGCTAGCACGCGCGCATGCACGCACACACAGCCACACACTCAACTTTTTAATTACAACTTTTTGACAAGTTCCACCTTTGCCCTATACAGGACAATGTTGGAGAGATTAATTAGGGAAGGGGGTTTAGGTGTAGAACTCCGGGAAGAGTGTGGTGATGGAGAGGAGGCGGGAGGTCAGTCATTTGGAAATGGTGCCTGGGCTCCCATCAGTCCAGGATTGTTCTCGGCAGCATTTCAGGAAGTGGAGTTCACTTTTAGTCACTGTAAACAAAAGATGTGATCAGTGTTGGAAAGACGTCTTTGATGTAATGTTTCTATCGGGACCTCGCGAGCTCCTTCGGATAATCCGATATTCGGATTATTGATATTCAGATAATCAAGGTTCCTCTGTATCTATCTTTACCTTAAAAACATTCAACGAAGTAACCCCAACTACTTCATTGGACAGGGATTCCTGTTTGCTTAACAGCTAAACAAAATGAATGCAGCTTTGATTGGTGATTCCTGTTCACTTAATACCTGTGCCGAATGAATCCCACTCCTCATAGCTCGACAAGATGAATTCCAATCCTTACACAGATCTCCCAGGATGATTCATGTTATCTGCGACATTACTAATAATTCCCACTGCCTTATGTTTTCTTCTTCCTGTTATGGTTCCACATTCTGTGGTTTGATTAGATTCCCTACAGTGTGGAAACAGGCCCTTCGGCCCAACAAGTCCACACCGACCCTCCGAAGAGCAACCCACCCAGATCCATTCCCCTACATTTACCCCTTCACCTAACACTACGGTCAATTTAGCATGACTAATTCACCTAACCTGCACATCTTTGGACTGTGGGAGGAAACTGGAGCACCCGGAGGAAACCCACGCAGACACGGGGAGAATATGCAAACTCCACACAGACTGTTGCCCGGAATTGAACCCGGGTCTCTGGCGCTGTGAGGCAGCAGTGCTAACCACTGTGCCACTATGCCACCCTGTCTTTATTGCGGTTTTAAGTAATGGACCACTTGCTTTTTCTGCAGCCTCAGTAGTCTCTTTGCCTTGTTCTTCTGTTACACTTACTTAGATTTTAAATTGTCCCTTTATCATTTTAATTCTATCATTGCAATGTTACCGAGTCTGCAACCTCACTGCAGTGTGTCCCTCACCAAGTCTGAAATGCTTTTTTCAGATTAATGGTGGATTACTCCTTTTTCTTATTATTCATTCATGGGATAAGGACATGGCTGGTTAGACCAGCATTTATTGTCCATCCCTAATTATCCAGAAGGCAGTTAAGAATCAACCACACTGCTATGGGTCAAGAGAAAAGTAGATGTCTCCTATGGTAAAATAAGATCAGGTAATGATGGCACTAAAGGAACCAGATGGGCTTTCTGACAATCAACAAATAGTCATTATTATACTGTTAATTCCAGATTGTTTTTTAAACTGAACTCAAATCCCACTATCTACCATGGCAGGATTTGAACACCAGTTCCCAGAATATCACCTGGGTCTCTGGATTAACAGTCTAGTGATAATACCACTAGGTTGTCATTTCCTCAAATTTTCTTAATTCTGATTTTCAGAGTTCTTACAAGTTGAACTGCTGTTTCTCACATGAGCAGCCTTCTTCAATCTCTGGCTGATGATTCTTTAGACCTCATTTGCTTGCTCCCTCATTGTCAGATGAAGCAATACCTACTGTGGGTATCATGTTGTAGGATGGATCCTCACCACAGTCTCTCTTGGTGTAAGATCCACCTGATAGTTTAGCTACCACCATTCTCTTTCCTGGTAAGGATCCACAAGACCGACGTGCTCTAGTATGAGAGAGGAAAACCACCTGGTAGCCTAACAAGAAGTTCTTGTCTTTTTTAGATTAGAATCCCTACAGTATGGAAACAGGCTCTTCGACCCAACAAGTCCACACTGACCCTCCGAAGAGTAACCCACCCAGACCTTGACAACATGCAGTTAATTGTATGATAGCAACTAGCAACAAGTTACACTGGAATTATAAATATTGTTACTGACTTTGTATAAAATCTAACTCCATCCAGCTGTTCTTTTGCCTGAGTCCACATGATGTCCACATGTTGTCAATTTGGAATGTGCATAATCCCAGTTATAGGAAGGATATTATTAAGCTGGAGAGAGTTCAGGAGAGATTTACCAGAATGTTGCCGTGTATGGAAGGTTTGATTTACAAAGAAAGGCTGGATAGGCATGGACCTTTTTTCACTGGCACGTAAGAGGTTGAGAGGTGACCTTATAGATATTTATAAAATAATGAGAGGTATAGATAGAGTTAATGGTAGTTGTCTTTTCCCTAGGATGGGGAATTCCAAGTCTGGGGAGAACATTTTTAAGGTGAGAGGAGAAAGATTTAAAGTAGATATGAGGGGTAAATCTTTGTGGGTGGTTTGTGTGTGTAATGAACTTTCTGAGGAAATGTTAGATGTGGGTACAATAACAAATTTAAAAGACATTTGGATAAGTACATGAATCGGAAAAGTTTGGAGGGATATGGACCCGGAGCAGACAGGCGGGACTAGTTTAATTTGGGATTATGTTAAGCATGGACTGGTTGGATGGAAGGGTCTGTTTCCGTTCTGTGTGACTCTATGACTGTTATGAAGTTGAAGAGAGTGAATGCTGTTCTAAATGGAGAGATTAAGAACACCTGTATATATGACTAGATGGCAGTCCAAGAGTGTACTGGAAAACTGAAAATATGTAAGTTTGGTTGTGATATGGAGTTTTCATTGCTTTTTTGACAACAATTCAAAATTAACCAATCAGTTTAAATTATGCCCTAGGATACTAAAACCCAATCGAGTTTGAAGTTCTTGTTTTGCCAACATTGAACCAATGAGATGATCCCATGTGAGGGGGATTAAATTGGTCAGCATATTGTTATCGAGTTGGAGGCAGATAATAAGCAATTGAGAATGAGGGAGACTTAGAGTTGTGAATAGTTGTTTAATGGTCACTTTTAGAGGTAAAAACTAAATCGATGTTGTTTTCTTTAAACAGTGGAATTTGGGAGTTCTCTGTCATTCATATTTTAACAGATTATGAGGTGAGGTGAGCCTTTCTAGGTGGTTGATTTAATTAACAGAGGTATTCGCGCACGTGTCATAACAATGACTCAGAATGAAACCTGGGTTGATTTTTTTCTCTACTGCAGTCAAGAAGCAATGGTACCTGTAATAGTATCTTTACTGCCATGCTGAATGTAAAACAAAACTTCAATAACATAACACGTATGAGTAGGAATAAATCATATAGACCCTTAAGCCTGTTTTGCTAGTTATTAAGATTAAAGCTGATCATTAACTCATCTCCACTTTCCTGGTCAATATATGAATCCTACCCTTGACATCTTCAGAAAACCCTTCACGCGATTAGACACCAAATTGATGTTATAATGGGCAGTGAAGAAGGTACCTTAGAGTACAATGGCATCTTAATCAACTGGGCCAGTGGGCTGAGGAACAGCAGATGGAGTTTAATTCAGATGAGTGCATTTTGGTAAGGTAAATCAGGGCAGGATTTACACAGTTAATGGTAAGGCCCTAGGGAGTGTTGTTGAACAGAAGACATAGGGGTACAGGTGCATAGTTCCTTGAAAATGGCATTACAAGTAGACAGGTGGTGAAGAAGGCATTTGGCACTCTTCATTGATCGGAGCATTGAGTACAGGTGTTGGACCTGTAATGTGCAAGACATTGGTAAGGCCACAGTTGGAGTACTGCATGCAAATCTGGTCACCCTGCTATAGGAAGGATGTCATTAAACTAGAAAAAGTGCAAAAAACATTTACAAGGATGTTCTGAGACATGCGGGACATAGATAAGGTGTATAGCCAACATCTTTGTTCAAGGGTAGGGGAGCCCAGAACTAGAGGGCATAGGTTTAAGGTGAGAGGGGAAAGATTTAAAAGGTATTCGAGGGGCAACTTTTTCAGAGGGTGGTGGTGTATGGAATGAGTTACCATGTAAAAGGCATTTGTACAGGCACATAAATAGGAAAGGTTTACAGGGATATGAGCTAAATGCTGGCAAATGGAACTGGTTCAGTTTAGGATACCTGGTCGGCATGGATGAGTTGGACCAAAGGTCTGTTTTCATGTTGTATGACTCTTAATTATGATTATGCTATTAAATTTCTCTACCCCAGGACACCATTTAAATTGGAAAAGTCAGAGGGTTCAGATGAAATTAAACAAATAGTTACTTGGGAAGAATTGGTCTAACATACAGAATCTAACTTCTGAGTAAATATTAAACTGACCCCACACTTACCTCATTGACCCCAAATTATCATTCCCCAAACTTGACACCCTTCTCTCTTGTCACTCACTCTGGACCTGACATACCCTAATTCCAACACTGGACCCAAACACCCCATCCCCTGCTGTCAGACCTAACCTCCCTTCTGCATGTCTGGACTTGACCACTGTCTTTCCATTGCTGTGGACCCACCCCTCCTCCTCAGCTGCAGATCCACTCCCCTCTTCCCCTGGACCCAAACTCCCTCTACCCTTGCTTTGGACCCAATCCCTTTCAACATCCAGAAGCTGCACCCACCCTGAGATTGCCCATGTCCTACTGCAATTGAGTCATATGAAGAACAAGTCATCAGTGTCTAGTGAGCTTGCCTACTTCTTGCTAGCATCAAACTTTAACCCTATCTAATTCTACATAAATACTTCACTTCAATTGCCTTCTGAGTGGCAAGGTCAAATCTTTTATGTTCCTGATTTTTGGAAAGATGGGTCCCTGTATGACTCCTAATCTTTAACAACAGGCCGAACATTTCTTCCCAGTTGTTCTTGTTCCATCACTGTGTTTTCACTATAGTTGAGCTATTATTTTTAGATTAGATTAGATTAGATTACTTACAGTGTGGAAACAGGCCCTTCGGCCCAACAAGTCCACACCGACCCGCTGAAGCGCAACCCACCCATACCCCTACATTTACCCCTTACCTAACACTAGGCACAATTCACCTGACCTGCACATCTTTGGACTGTGGGAGGAAACCGGAGCACCCGGAGGAAACCCACGCAGACACGGGGAGAATGTGCAAACTCCACACAGTCAGTCGCCTGAGTCGGGAATTGAACCCAGGTCTCTGGCGCTGTGAGGCAGCAGTGCTAACCACTGAGCCACCCACAAGAATGGAGGTAGATAGACTAAGGGCAGGCAAAAGGAGTTAGTTTAATTCAGCTTCATGTCGGCACAAAATCGCATGTCAAAGGGCTCGTTCCTGTGCCACACTGTTCTACATTCTATGATTAATGTAGAAAGCCAGCACCCCAGTATTCTTTGGATGCTTTTTTTTTTAAATAATCCTCTGTGCTTGGCAACTTATGCTTCACTTTATATCAATGACAACTAGCTGCCAGTGTGACTTGAATTACATTTTGGCTCGATGAGTTAGCGATGGAAGGAAATAGTTCACTTTTTTCTCATCCCACCTACCTCGATTTGACTCTTCAGTTCTGACAAATGTCATTGGACTCGGAACACCAACTCTGTTTCTCTCTCCACATTTGCTGCCAGACCTGCTGAGTTTCTCCAGCACTTTCAGTTTTTATCTAAGATTTCCAGCATCTATAGTATTCTGCTTCTATTCATTTATTTTTGTACCCAATGGTCCAAATTAAAGGCATTAAAGCAATAATATTCTTCTTGATCAGAATGTACAAAGGGATTCATTTCTGAGAAAGAGTTATACTGGTCTCAAAATATTATCTCTCATTTCTCACCAGGAATGCTGTCAGACCTGTTGAGATTTTCCAACTCTTTCAGATTTCATTTATGTAAAATGCTTAAAGGCAATGGAAATTAAATGTCTATTCAGGAAAGGAGGGCCTCTTTCAATGTCCTCAAATAATGAACAAATCATTTAGATAGATATCTTGAGGTATCTCATGTAAAAGCTGTATAAACATGAGGGTGCAGCTATCAGTGTTTACTGCTAATCACTAACTTCAGAAAAAAATTGAAGTAACATAGAAAACAAGTGAGGAGTAGGCAATTCAGCCCTTCACCACCATTCAATATGATCATGGCTGATCATGCAATTTCAGTATCAAGCTCCCGCTTTCTCTCCATACACCTTGATCCCTTTATCCGCAAGGGCCAGGTCCAGCTCTCTCTTGAATTTATCTGATGAAGTGACCCCAACAGCTTTCTGTGGCAAAGAATTCTACAGGTTCACAGGCCTCTGAGTGAAGAAATTCCTCCGCATCTCAGTCCTTAATGCCTTACCCCTTTATTCTTTGACTGTGACCCCTAGTTCTGGACTTGCCCAACAGAGGGAACATTCTTCCCGCATCTAGCCTGTCTGGTCCCATCAGGATTTTACATGTTTCTATGGGATCCCCCTCATTCTTCTACATTCCAGTGAGTACAAGCCCAGTTGATCCAGTCTTTCTTCATATGTGGGCGGCACGGTGGCACAGTGGTTAGCACTGCTGCCTCGCAGCGCCAGAGACCCGGGTTCAATTCCCGACTCAGGCGACTGACTGTGTGGAGTTTGCACGTTCTCCCCGTGTCTGCGTGGGTTTCCTCCGGGTGCTCCGGTTTCCTCCCACAGTCCAAAGATGTGCAGGTTAGGTGAATTGGCCATACTAAATTGCCCGTAGTGTTAGGTAAGGGGTAAATGTAGGGGTATGGGTGGGTTTCGCTTCGGCGGGTCGGTGTGGACTTGTTGGGCCGAAGGGCCTGTTTCCACACTGTAATCTAATCTAATCTAAAAAAATCTAATCTAAATATGTCAGTCCTGCCATTCTGGGAATCAAGATTAGAGTGGTGCTGGAAAGCACAGCAGGTCAGGCAGCATCCGAGGAGCAGGAAAATCGATGTTTCGGGCAAAAGCCCTTCATCAGGAATCTTTCCCAGCACCACTCTGATCTTGACTCTAATCTCCAGCATCTGCAGTACCCACTTCTGCCATCCTGGGAATCAGTCTGGTGAACCTTCGCTGGTCTCCCTCAATAGCAAGAATGCCCTTCCTCAGACTAGGAGACCAAAACTGCACACAATACTCATGGTGTGGCTGCACCAGGCCCTGTTTAATTGCAGCAAGACGTCCTCACCCTGATACTCAAATCCTCTGACTATTTCAGCATATAATGGTAACAGGTGTAGATCTATAAGTATGAAAAGGGAGGGGTGACAGAAGTTTGGAAAAGAAAACTCCCAGGATATGGGGAAAAGACAATGCAAATGGGATTAAGTTGATGGTTCTCTGAGAGCTAGCATAGACAGTTGAACCTGAGTCAAAACAGAACAGAGAACGGTACAGCACAGGAATAGTCAGCTCTGATTGAATTGCAAATGTTAAACATCTTCTTTGCTTCACTCTGTTCCCCGTCCCCATATTCTTGTTCTAATAAACTCAACAAATAGCTGTCATTACTCTCAGATGTGCTGAAAATACAGTATCAGTTCAACTTGGAAGGAATCGATTTTGCTTCATTACTGGCATATGGACATCAGTAGTGTACACTGTAGCTAGGCTGCCCCCTAGTGTTGTGAATGAAGATTTGCTCAGAAGTGGGCATGTGTTCATTCCTGATTCAAGCTGAAGTGTAGGTGAGTGAAATTGGGGTAGGAATTTTTTTTAATTGAATGGACAGTTTAGGCATAGCATTACAAAGACAAACAGAGTAGAAAGAAAGAGGGGAACAGAAATGAATGCAGAGAAAAGAAAGAATGATCTGAGTGGAATGAATAGCTTTTCTTGTTCCTGCATTCTTGGCTTTTGATGTAATGCATTTTACACAGCGCAATGCTAGGTGTGGTACAGTCATTTTTGAGTATGGTAAACAAGCAGCCGGGTGGGTATGGATTGGTCTATTGACAGACCCAGCGGCAAGCAAGACTTGCACCAATCAGAAGAACAAAAATCCCTTTTTATTGTTCACATCCTCAGAATGTGCAAAATCACTTCATACCAGTGAGAAACTTCATTATTTTTAGTCAAACATAGCAATTACTCAAACAGTAATAGACTGAAGGATACATGCTAAAAGCACTTGCATTCAGAATGTCCTAAAGTACTTAGTAAATAATTAAATTGTACGGAGAGAGAAATATAAATGTGAGGTGCTACATTTTGGAAAGGCAAATCAGGATAGGACTTATACTCTTAATGGTAAGATCCTGGACAGTGTTGCTGGAATGCAGGTTCATAGTTCATAGGATAATGAGGAAGGTGTTTGGTATGCTTGCCTTTATTGGTCAATGCATTGAGCATAGGAGTTAGGAGGTCATGCTGTAGCTGTACAGGACATTGGTTAGGCCACTTTTGGAATATTGCATGCAGTTCTGGTCTCCCTGCCATGGGAAGGATGTTGTGAAACGTGAAATGTTGTGACAGGATTTACAAGAATGTTGCTGAGGTTGGAGGGTTTGATCTATAGGGAGAGGCTGAATAATCTGGGGCTATTTTCCCTGGAGCATCGGAAGCTGAGGGGTGACCTTAATAGAGGCTTATAAAATCATGAGGGGCATGGGTAGGGTAAATAGACAAGGTCTTTTCTTTGGGAAAGACCACCATCTATGGTAATTCTGCAGAGATGGTGCAGAATCATCTATGATTATATAAATATATAAGTATATAAATATACTCTTGTATAAGTAAGAATTGCCTTGGGTTATTTGCAACTGCAAGGAATGCCAAATTCCAATGCTTGTTTGTTCTTCAGGTGCAAAGACTGTACAGAACTGCTTCAATAACTATATGTACATAAAGATTCGATGAATAAAGATATTTTTGCAATATAAATCTGATTAAATACTTCTACAATCATTGAGTCATACAGCTGTATAGCTTGGAAACAGACCCTTCAGTCCAACTCGTCCATGCCGACCAGATATCCAAAATTAATCTCATCCCATTGGATAGCATTTGGCCCTTATCCCTCTAAACCCTTCCCTATTCATATGCCGTCCAGATGCCTTTTAAATGTTGCAATGGTACTACACTGCTCCACTTCCTCTAGCAGCTCATTCCACACATGACCACCCTCTGCATGAAAAAGTTGCCCTTTAGGTCCCTTTTAAATCATTCCACTCTCACACTAAACCTATGCCCTTTAGTTTTGAACTCCGCTACTCTGGGGAAAATACCTTGGCTATTTACTCTAACCATGCCCCTCATGATTTTATAAACTTCTATAAGGTCACCCCTCAGCCTCCGACGCTCCAGGGAAAATAGCCCCAGCCTATTCCCTATTGTTCAAACCCTCTAGCCCTGGCAACTTCCTCGTAAATCTTCTCTGAATCCTTTCAAGTTTCACAACATCCTTCCTTTAGAATGGAGACCAGCAGTATTCCAAAAGTGGCCTAACCAATGTCCTGTACAGCCTCAACATGACCTCCCAACTTCCTTGCTCAATGAACTGACCAATAAAGGCAAGCATACCAAATGCATTCTTCACTATCCTGTCTACATGTGAATCCACTTTCAAAGAACTGTGAACCTGCACTCCAAGGTCTCTTTGTTGAGCAGCACTCCCTAGGACCTTTTCTTTACGTTTACACATCCTGCTCTGATTTGTCTTTCCAAAATGCAGCACCTCGCATGTATCTAAATTAAATTCTATCTATCACACCTCGGCCATCGGCCCAAATGATCAAGCTCCTGTTGTAATCTGAGGTGACCTTCTTCGCTCTCCACTACATCTCCAATTTTGGTGTCATCTGCAAAATTACTAACCATACCTCCTTCGATCACATCCAAATCATTTGTATAAATGACAGAAAGAAGTGGACCCAGCACTGATTGTTGTGGCACACTGCTGGTCACAGGCCTCCAGTCTGAAAAGTAACCCTCCACAACCACCCTCTGTCTCCTACCTTCAAGCCAGTTCTGTGTCCAAATGGCTAGACCTCCCTGTGTTCCATGTGATCCAACCTTACTAACCAGTTTACCATATGAAAACTTGTCAGAAGCCTTAGTGAAATCCATATAGATCATGTCCATTGCTCTGCCTTCATCAATCCTCTTTGTTACTGTTTCAAAAAACTCAAGTTATTGAGACATAATTTCCCATGCACAAAGCCATGTTGATCTTGCCTTCTAATACATGTAAATCCTGTCCCTCAGTATTGCCTCCAACAACTTTCCCAACATCAATGTCAGGCTCACTGGTCTATAATTCCCTGGCTTGTCCTTACCACCTTTCTTAAACAGTGGCACCACGTTAGTCAACCTCCAATCTTCCAGCACCTCACCTGTGGCTATCGATGATACAAATATCTCAGCAAGGGGCCTAACAATCACTTCCCTAGCTTCCAACAGAATTTTAGGGTACACCTGATCAGGTCCTGGGGATGTATCTACCTTTATGCATTTTAAGACATCCAACACCACCTCCTCTATAATATGGACATTTTTCAAGATATTGCTTTTTATTTCCCAAAGTTCTGTAGCTTCCATATTTTTCTCCACAGTGAAAACTGATGCAAATTACTCATTTAGTATCTCCCCATCTCCACAAATAGGGTGTCTTGCTGATCTTTAAGGGGCTCTATTCTCTCCCTAGTTACCCTTTTGTTCTTCATGTATTTGTAGAATCCCTTTGGATTCTTCTTAACCCTATTTGTCAAAGCTATCTCATGTCTCTTTTTTGTTCTCTTGCTTTCTCTCTTAAGTATACTCCTACTGCCTTTATACTCTTTGCAGGGATTCAGTCAATCTGTGCTGCCTGTACCTGACATTTGCTTCCTTCCTTTTCTTGATCAAAACCTCAATTTCTCCAGTCATCCAGCATTCCCTCCACCTACCAGCCTTGACCTTCACCCTAACAGGAACGTTCTGTCTCTGGATTCTCATTATCTCAGTTTTGAAGGCTTCCCATTTTCCAGCTGTCCCTTTACCTGCGAATATCTGCCCCCACTCAACATTTGAAAGTTCTTACTTAATATCGTCAAACTTTTGATGTGTATTCACTGATGTAAGGTAAACATCACAACAGACAATTTTAATACTTCCTTTTTCTTTAATCATTCTTTGAATGTGGGCTAACAATCCCAAATTAATTCAATTTAAGATGGTAATGGTGAGCTTTTTGTAAGTACTGCATTTCCTTATTGCCTTAATAATATCATCACTGAGTGAATTGACATAGTTTGAAGCAGACATTTCTTTGGCTTTACGAAGACTCAACGTGCTTAAAATTTCAGGCCTGTTAACAAATTCCTCTTGTCCCCTCAAAACTTATGCCAAAGCATCATTAACTTGGTAGTAGAACTTATTTTTGTGCCACGGATAAATTAAATGTTTCAGCAGAAAATGCAAGTCAGTGGGTCGAGTCATAGGGGTCTGAATGATATGGGTTACAGTGAGAAATGTGGGATCCACCGTGAAGAAAACAGATGCCAAAATCCACTTTGCCACTTGTTCTTCTGGGCTGCCATCTTGGACACCTGGCAACAATCCTCCAAGGCACCAACCACATAGCACTCCCCCCTTCACCTCCACCCATGGATGCTAGCATCTGAAACCTGTCAGCCTCTCAAAACTCTCCTGGCATATCGCTGATCCACTTGCAGGATGTTTCAGCACTTCAATGTTGCATCTCAGGGCAAACTTGTAACCAGAAATGCAATGATACTGCAATGACATCTGTGTGCAGGAACAAGGACCCAACCCACAGAACAGGACTGCTCACTTGCTCTCCTGACACTCACTTGCTTTGAGATTATCTGCAAATTCTCACCATCACTACTCTGCTTTGCCTTTTATGGGCTTTGCCCACTCAGCAACTGAACTAGTCCCATTTGCCTGTATTTGGCCCATATCCTTCCAAATGTTTTTTAATTGTTATAGTTGTACCACCTGTACCACTTCCATTGGCAGCTTGTTCCATACATGCACTTCTCTCTGTGTGAAAACATTGCCCCTCAAATCCCTTTTAAATCTTTCCCCTCTCACCTTAAACCTATGCCCCCAGTTTTAGACTCCCCTATCCTGGGCAAGAGACCTTGGTTATTCACCCTATCTATGCACCTCATGATTTTATAAACCTTTGTAAGGTCACCCCTCAACCTCTGATGCTCCATGGAAAACAGCCCCAGCCTATTCAGCCTCTCTCTATAATTCAAACGCTCCAGTCCCAGTAAATATCCTTGTAAATCCTTTGTGTACCATTTCCAATTTAATAACATCCTTCCTGTAGCAGGGCAACCAGAATTGCAAGCAGTATTCCAAATGTGGCCTCACCAATGTCTTGGACATCGGCGCTACCTCGTGCTCCCACGAGGAGGTTGAACAGTTCATCCACTACACTAACACCTTCCACCCCGACCTCAAATTCACCTGGACAGTCTCGGACTCCTCCCTCCCCTTCCTAGACCTTTCTGTTTCTATCTCAGGCGACCAAATCAACACGGACATCTACTACAAACCAACCGACTCCCACAGCTACCTGGACTACACCTCCTCCCATCCTGCCTCCTGTAAAAACGCCATCCCATTCTCCCAATTCCTTCGTCTCCGCCGCATCTGCTCCCAGGAGGACCAGTTCAAAATACGTACAACACAGATGGCCTCCTTCTTCAAGGACCGCAATTTCCCCCCCGACGTGGTCGACGGTGCCCTCCACCAGATCTCCTCCACTTCCCGCTCCTCCGCCCTTGAGCCCCGCCCCTCCAACCGCCACCAGGACAGAACCCCACTGGTCCTCACCTACCACCCCACCAATCTCCATGTACAGCGCATCATCCGCCGTCACTTCCGCCACCTCCAAACAGACCCCAGCACCAAGGATATATTTCCCTCCCCTCCCCTATCAGCTTTCCGTAGAGACCACTCCCTCCGCGACTCCCTTGTCAGATCCACACCCCCCACCGACCCAACCTCCACTCCCGGCACCTTCCCTTGCAACCGCAGGAGGTGCAACACTTGCGCCCACACCTCCCCCCTCACTTCTCTCCAAGGCCCCAAAGGAAACTTCCATATCCGCCACAGATTCACCTGCACCTCCACCCACATCATCTACTGCATCCGCTGCAGCCGGTGTGGCCTCCTCTATATTGGGGAGACAGGCCGCCTACTTGCGGAGCGATTCAGAGAGCACCTCTGGGCCACCCGGACGAACCAACCCAACCACCCTGTAGCACAGCATTTCAACTCCCCCTCCCACTCCACCGAGGATATGCAGGTCATTGGACTCATCCACCGCCAAACCAAAACAACGCGACGGTCGGAGGAGGAGCGTCTTATCTTCCGACTGGGAACTCTCCAACCACAGGGGATGAACTTGGATTTCACCAGTTTCTTCATCCCCCCTCCCCCCACCTTGTCTCAGCCGAATCCCTCCAGCCCGGCACCGCCTTCCTGACCTGCAGTCTTCTTCTTGACCTCTCCGCCTCCATCCTACTCCGACCTATCACCCTCACCTTGACCTCTTTCCACCTATCACATTTCCAATGCCCCTCCTCCAAGTCCCTCCTCCCTACCTTTTATCTTCTCCTGCTGAACACTCTCTGCTCATTCCTGAAGAAGGGCCTGTGCCCGAAACGTCGAATCTCCTGTTCCCTGGATGCTGCCTGACCTGCTGTGCTGTTCCAGCAATAAAGTTTCAACTTTGATCTCCAGCATCTGCAGACCTCACTTTCTCCTCTTGGACATCCAAGTCAAGGGCAGCCTCTGGTACCAGTTCAGGGGCTTGGACGTGCTTAGTTAGCCACTAGGGGTGGTCAGGGTCCAGACCTTCTCCTCGCGGAACAGAATGCCAAGCCACCCACTACCCACCATCTTGGCGGATTCTGCCATCTTGTGGGATGTTTCCACCCAGAATGAGGCAAAGCACAAGATTGAGTGAGATGAAATTGAGGGCTTACAGCTGGGGCAGTTGGGGGAAACTGGCGAGTTGTCTTCAGCGAGTGAATAGGTGGTACAGAGTACCTGCTTAGTTGGTGGGGTTGGAGTGAGTAACAGTGAGTGCGGGAAGATGCTACAGGCAAGTGTAGAAGTGATAGAACATGAACTTTGGTGGGACGTGTGTGCGTTAGCAGAGATAGAGTATGAGTGGGGTAGCAGAGGGAAGGTGGAGGCTGTTACTCTGGTAGAATGGAGAAGATCTTCTTCTTTCACTGCTGGGCATTCTGTTAGATGGTTGAGAACGCCCTGACCCGGGTGGTAACCTTGGCCCGGGCTGGCAGAGTCTGGTATCGTGGTCTCCACCATTGATCCTGAGGGATGCAAATAGTCTTCCTCTACACCACCCCATCCAGCAAGACCTCTAGATCCCTGTCCACAATGCAATGTGCCACTTTCTCCTACTCTGCCACATCCATGACAAAGGTCTGTCACCATGCAGGGTCTTTCTGGACTGATAGAGCTTGTCCAGAAGCACAGCTACTTTGTACAGAGAGCACTGACACCAGGATTGACATTCTATTCCAGGATATCCCAGCAACGGTGAGTACTTTTAGGTGCAGTGAGTGACAGAATTGGGCCAGCATTGGATGAGACCATCGCTGTAGGGACCGAGCATAAAGTTAAGGAGGCAGATTTAGGACCAAATAGTGAGAAATCCCACTGGGCCTCACAGAGTCACCTGACAAAATTAACACTCAACTGAAATATGACAAGATTCAGCCCTAAATGTAAATCATTTTGAGCCGAATATGAACATATGATGGAGCACCACCCAGTGGCTTCTAGGAGTCTGACAGTGGTAAATTTTAAGCATCTGATGACGTGAGTCTGTACAAAATTCCTGTTTTTGGTTTATATCGTTCAAGATCAAGATCAGATCATGTGGATTTTTGCCTCAAGCAGTTTAGGAACAGACTAGTTCATTCAGACATTTGAGCTTCAAATTAAGGTGCTTCACTTTTAAAACTTTCTTGATTATTACCCAGATGATGGAAGTACTCCCATTTAATCAGATTAAATCATAAAATCTCAAAGCACCAAGTCCTCATTGCGTTGGTCTGTGCCTTTTAGATTAATTCTAGGAACATTTTTTGCCCCTGCTAAGGGTGAATTTTATTTTCTGTTCCTAATTGCTCTAGTGTAGTTCGTGCTGTGAGCAATTTTCTTGAACTGCTGCAGCCTGTGTGGTGAAGGTACTCCCAGAGTGTTAGGTGGGGAACACCAGGATTTTGATCCAGTCCAGATAAAGGGATTTGATTTGATTTATTATTGTCACCTATGTTGAGATAGTGAAAAATATTGTTTTGTGTGCTAACCAAACAAATCATACTGTATCTCAGTACAACAGAGTAATGCAGAATATAGTGTTACAGCTACAGAGAAGGTGCAGAGAAAGATCAGCTCTACAATGAGAGGTCCATTCATAAATCTGATTACGTTGAGGAAGAAGCTGTTTTTGAATCTGTTGGTATTTGTTTTCAAACTTTTGTATCTTCTACCCAATGGAAGAGGGTGGTAGAAAGTATAACCAGGGTGGAATGGGTCTTTGATTATGTTGGCTGCTTCCCTGAGGCAGTGGGAAGTGTAGACCAAGTCAGTGGAAGGAAGGCTAGTTTACGTGATGGACTGGGCTGCATTCACAACTCTCTGTAATTTCTTCCAGTCTTGGTAAGAGCTGTTGCCATACTAAACTGTGATGCATTTGGTTAGCTTCATAGAACCATACAACACAGAAACAGACTCTTCAGTCCAACCAGTCCATGCTGACCAAAATGCCAAACTAAACTAGTCCCACTTGCCTGCACATGGCCCAAATCCTTCCAAACATTTCTTATTTATGTACCAATCTAAATGTCTTTTAAACATTGCAACTTTACACATATCCACCACTTCCTCTGGAAGTACATTCCACACATGAACCACTGTTTATGTAAAAAAAAAATCCCTCATGTCTTTTATAACTCTTTCTCCTCTCACCTTAAGAATACACCCCCTTGTCTTGAAAACCCCCATGCTAGGGAAAAGACCCATGCCATTCACCGTATCTATACCCTCCTGATATTATAAGTCTCTGTAAGGTCACCCCTCAACCTCCAATGCTCCAGTGAAAAAAGTCCCAACCTAACTAGCTTTTCCTTATAACTCAAACCAGGCAACATCCTGGTATTTTTTTTAGGATGCTTTGTCTGGTGCAACTGTGAAAATTGGTAAGAGTTATTACAAACATGCCAAATGTCCTTAGGCTTCTAAGGATGGAGAAGCATTGGTATGATTTCTTGATATAGCATCAATGTAGAGTTTTGATGATATTTACTCCTATAAACTTGAAGTTGTCAACCAGCTCCACCTCAGCACCATTGATACAGAGAGGGGCGTGTCCTCCAATCCACTTCCTGACATCAATGACGAGCTCCTTCATTTTGCTGACATTGAGGGAGAGATTGTTGTCTTCATACCATAAAGGTGATGGTAATATATGTCCAGATTGGGATGGTGTGTGATTTCAGACAGAAACTTGAACACATTCCCATGCTGACATTGCTCTTGTCCTTCAAGGTAGTTGGGGCCATGATTTTGGTAATTGATACCAACAAATTTAGGCAGTTTGCTGTTATTTGGAGTAAATAAAATTATGGAAGAAATGCCCTAAGAGAGCATTTTCTCCACATGTACTGGTAAAATGGATTTCCACATGATCAATGAAATTTAATGCAGAGAACTTATGAAATGATACTTTTTTAGTAGAAAATTTAAAAAGAATGAATCTTATTTAAAAAAAGACACAGGAAAAGAAAAAACTACAATTTGTCCATCATTCCAATAAGCCCACGGCAGGCACCATCTCCCTGGCTCTATATCCATCCCTGAAACATCTGGATAACAAAGACACTTGCTTCAGATT
Organism: Chiloscyllium plagiosum; assembly: GCF_037043375.1. Taxonomy (NCBI): domain Eukaryota; kingdom Metazoa; phylum Chordata; class Chondrichthyes; order Orectolobiformes; family Hemiscylliidae; genus Chiloscyllium; species Chiloscyllium plagiosum. Next base: position 131,502,837 of record NW_028270140.1, read on the forward strand.
CTTGTTTGTTGACTTCAGCTCTGCTTTCAACATCATCATTCCAATAAAACCCATCTTTAAACTCCGAGAACTAGGATTCTGCTTCCCCCGCTGCAACTAAACCCTTGACATCCTGACCAGCAGACCGCAGTCAGTCAGAGAATTGGCAACATCTTCTCCACAATAATCTTTAACACCAGCGTCCTGCAAGGCTGCATACTCAACCCCTGACTATACTTCTTATACACTCACAAATATATGGCCAAATTCCACTCTAACTTCATTTACAAATTTGCTGATAACACCATAGTAGTGGATCAGATGTCAAACAATGAGGAAATAGAGTAGAGGAAAGAGAAATACAGCTTAGTGGCACTGTTTAAAGAAAACAATCTCTTTTTCAATGTCAGCAAAAAGGAGCTTTTCATTGACTTCAGGAAGCGGAGTGGAGAACATGCCCCTGTCTGTATGAATGGTGCGGAGGTGGAGGTGGTCAAGAGCTTCAGGTTCCCAGGAGTAAATATCACCAACAATCTATCCTGGTCCATCCACATTGACACTACAGTCAAGAAAGCACCACCAACACCACTACTTCCTCAGGAGGCTACGGAAATTTGGCATGTCCATAATGACTCTTTATAGATGCACCATAGAAAGCATCCTATCTAGATGCATCACAACTTGTTATGGCAACTGCTCTGCCCAAGACTACATGCAATTACAGAGAGTTGTAAATGCAGCCCAGTCTATCACGAAAACCAGCTATCTTTCCATTGACTCCGTCTTTCCTTCGCGCTACCTTGGGAAAGCAGCCAACATAATCAAAGATCCGTACCACCCCGGTTATGCAGTTCTTCACCTTCTTCCATCAAGCAGAAGATACAAAAGCTTGAAAATATGCACCAAGAGTTTTAAGAAAAGCTTCTTCCCTGCTGTTATCAGACTTATGACCACCCATATATTGGATGATCTTTGTCTGCACATGCTCTGTAACTGTAACAGTATATTCTCCATTCTGCATTCTGTTCTTTTACCCTGATGTACTTGTGTAAGGTATGATTTGTCTGGATAGCCCACATAACTGTTTCTCAGTACACGTGACAATAATAAATCAAATCACAAGAGGGACAGAGAATGCATGTACAAAAATATCACATCAGGGTAAGCCAGTCAAAAAGACTGTTGAATGTTAAGGCCTTGCGTTTAAAATCATTTAATGTATTCTCCTTTCTCCCACCCATACACCTGAAGGGTGTACCTTACGGTCCTTTTGCCCGCCCTCTGTGCAGGCTCTGACCACGCCCCTCTGTGGGCTCTGACCCCGCCCTATGTGTGTATCGTGACTCCGCCCCCTGTGACAGCTCTAACACCGCCTCATGTGTGTGGTGTGAGCTCGACAGCTGCGCGCGCATGGCTCCGCCCCCTCGGTGTTCTGTGACCCCGCCCCAACGTGCGTGCTCTGATGCCACCCACTGAGTGCTCAGACCCGCCTCCTGCGTGCACCTTGGTCCCGCCCACTGCCCCTCTCACGCCCCAGGACGAATTCCGCCTGGACCCAACACCCCCCCTCCCAACATAACAGCCATCGGACCTCGATCAATGTGAGCGTGCCGTCCCGCCCCCTGCGTTCGCACTCTGGCACCGCCCACCGATTGTTTTCGCGTCCCACCCCCTTTGTATGCTCGGGCCTCGCCCCTGGAAGTGACGGTTGATGGGAATTTGCGCGCCAAAAAAGGCTGCGCTTGTTGACACAAGCCCGGCGGTTGATATGCGCTGTGTTAAAACTCGCAAGGTTTCATGAAACACCGCCCCTCACCCCACGTTTTGCTAATCCCCCTTGACTCCTCCTCCTCCCCTCTTGACACGCCGTGGAGGGGGTGAAGGGGAAAACATCCCGGAGGAGAGAAATCTGAGTGTATTCACAGGGTGAAAAAGCAAACACAACATCCCGGTTGGGACCTGAGTGAAGTGTGAGTGTGAGAGAGAGTGGAGACAGGAAGCTTCATGATGCTTGGCTCTGAGGCTGCAGAGGAGGCAGCGTCCAGTGGGGTCCACATGCAGAAAGATTGCAGCCTGCACACACGTGCCAGGTAAAGGATTTGTGATAAATACAGCAACTTACTGGCAATTCCTGCCCCTGCCGTAAATCTCAGGAGGTGTATTTACCCGGAGCTGAATTTGTTTGATTCTTGAAGTGTCCTTTATCATAACTTTAGGTACAACTAGCAAACTGCGTATCCACACTTGGAAGGAAGTAAAATGGCAGTTGGCCACCCTCGGTAGACCCCTGGTGTTTGGGGATTTGTTTCTGCTGAGGTTTGATAGGTCCTGATATTAAATTAATCTAGTTCCATTTGCTGGCACATGGCCCCCATCCCTCTAAACCCTTACCATTCATGTACCCATCCAGATGCCTTTTAAATGCTGCAATTGTACCAGCCTCCTCCACCACCACCTCTGGCAGCTCATTCCATACATGCACCACTCTTATCGTGAAAACATTGCCCCTTAGGTCTTTTTCAAATCTTTACCCTCTTACCCTGAACCTATGCCCTCTTGTTGATGTTTTTTTAAAAAAAATCATTCATGGGATGAGGGCATCACTGGCTAAGCCAGCATTTATTGCCCAGAGGGCAGTTAAGAGTCAACTACATTGCTGTGGATCTGGAGTCGCATGTAGCCAGAGCAGGTGAGGATGGCAGTGTCCTTCTCTGAAGGACATTAATGAATCAGTTCATATACCCATCAAGATACCTTTTTAAATGTTATAATTGTACAAGCCTCCACCCCTTCCTCTGGCAGCTCGTTCCATTCTTTATGTTCCCAGTAAAGTATCTTAATATGGTTTGCTGCCTTCTCAAATAAACCTCATCCATTTCAGTTGGTCACAAACTCCTATGACTCTGAGCCTGAGGAACTCCACTAACTTAAAACCATCTAAAGCTGTGGAGTGGTATAGCAACATAATACCCCTCTTCCATCTTGGATCTATTAGAGTTCCTACAGTGTGGAAACAGGCCCTTTAGCCCAACAAGTCCAATAATATGCTCACCATTGACTTAAGACTGACTGGTCTGTAATTCACAGGATTATCCCTGATCCCTTTCTTGAACAAGTGAGTAACATTTGCCACTCTCCAATCATCTGGCATTACTCCAAAAAGATCATCACCAAAGGCGCAGCAATCTCTTCCCTCGCTTCCCATAGCGATCTTGGGTGTGTCCCCTTGGGTCTGGCCTTATCCTTACATTTTCAAAATTTTCAGCACATCCTCCTTTTTAACATCAACCTGTTTGAGCATATCACCCTGTTTCATGCTGTCCTCACAAATGACAAGGCCCCTCTCAGCAGTAAATACTGAAGCAAAGTATTCATTAAGGACCTCGCCTACCACCTCTGACTCCAGGCACAAGTTCCCTCCACTATCCTTGATCGTCCCAAGCCTTGCTCTGGCCATCCTCTTGTTCCTTGCATTAGTGTAGAATGCCTTGCGGTTTTCCTTAATTCTACCCTGTCCATTCCTTTTACATGCCCCCTTCTAGCTTTCCTAAGTCCATTCTTCAGTTCCTTCCTGGCTACCTTGTAACTCTGTAGAGCCCTGTCTGGTCCTTGCTTCCTCAACCTTGATTGAGCTTCCTTCTTCCTTTTGACTAGATCCCTTGTCACCCATAGTTGCTTACACTGCCATCCTTTTCTTGCCTCAGTGGGACAAGTGCTGCCTAAACAACCTCCACATTTCTGTCGTGTATGTTCCTGAGGACATCTGTTCCCAATTTAGGTACTCCAGTTCCTGCCCAGTAGCATTGTAATCACCTCTCCCCCATTTAAATACTTTCCCATACCGTCTGCTACTATCTGTCTCCATGGTGATACTAAAGTCAGGGAGTTGCGATCACTACCACCGAAATGCTCTCCCACCGAGAGTTCTGACATTTGGCCTGGTTCATTGCCAAGCACCAAATCCAAGATGGCCTCCCCTCTAGTTGGCCTATTTACATATTGAGTCTGGAATCCTTCCTGGACCCACCTGACATAAACTGCTCCATCTGAACTCCTTGAACTAAGGAGGTTCCAAGTTAAAGTCGCCCATGACAACAGCCCTGTTACTTACACCAAGATCTGTCTCCCAATCTGCTTCTCCATGTCTGTGTTGCTATTGGGTGATCTGTATAAAACTCCCAATGAAGTGACTAGTCCTTTTTCTGTTTCTGATTTTCACCCGTACTTAGGGAAACCCTCGATGACTTCTCTTTCAGCTGCTGTGATAGTCTCCCTGATTAGCCATGCCACTCTCCCACCACTTTAACCCCCGTCCATTCCTTTTGAAACATCTCAACCCTGGAACATCCAACAGCCATTCCTGCCCCTGTGATATTCAAATCTCTATAATGGCCACCATGGTTCCAAGTAGTGATCCATGCTATTAAGTTCATCACCCTTAATCCTAATACTATTTGTGTTAAAATAGACACACTTCAACCCATCACACTGACTGTGACTTTGCCCTATCAACTATCTATTCGTCCGCTGCACACTGTATCTGGCTGTTCACTAGCTACTCCATCGTCTGATCCGTAGCTCCGGTCCCCACCCCGCTGCCAACTAGTTTAAACCCTCCTGAAGAGCACCAGCAAACCTCCCGCCTAGGATATTGGTACCCCACTATATCCAATTCCACTGAGCACTGGATCCTGAATGCTGACTCCATACTTCACTTGCAAAAGCCAAGCCAACAATGCAATTCCAGTGAGCAGCTTCAGTTTATCTAAAGCTCAAAAACAAACAATCAAGGCAGTTTCTGCTCAGTTTACACAGGTCTTTTAATCTGAATTTTAATATTCCAAAATTTCTACTCATCAAGATTGTTGCCTGTGAAATGTTTTATTTATACACTTCAATCAATTTAATACTCCAAAAACATTTAGCCAGGGCACTCTTACCTTATCAGATGAACAGAGGACTGCAATTAAAACTTAGTTTTGTTCCTGCTCTCGCTCTTGCTTTCTTGGGCTCATCATGGGGATATGGGAATCGACTGTGTTTGTGTCTGGCTTTTGCTAAATTCCCATTCCAGTCCCTCAGTCTGAGGTGTGTCAGAAAAGCACGTCACACATTTGTCTGACATTCCAGGAGATAGGTCTTAGCCCTTCTTGTGACTGACTCTAGGGTTTACCAATACCCTCAACTAACTTAGCTTCAAATTCTGCCGTTTGTTTGTCTCCCTTTTCAAATCACCTGGTTAATAGTCCACTTACTGGTCAGTTGCCTGTTTTCTCATTTATGTTGTTGGATTTCCATTAAATTATTATCTTAACTTTAAGTTTGTACCAGATTGATTATAGATGGATACAGGGAATCTTTATCTAAGTATGGTAGAGGTGCGCCGGGGTTTGGATCATTGTCATATTCCCTGCCCTGAACTGAAGAATGTGCGGTTTCATCCTCAATCAATCACCAACTGGGATCACTCCTTTTGTCCCCTAATTTTTGTCTGGGTCCCAAAGTACAGAGAAACACTTTCTGGATGGAAAGTTGTGATTGCAAGATATCAATCTCTTGTTGTCATTTAGAATGTTCCTTCAGCTATGTTTGATGCAGTACTTTGCTGATGTCTGGAAATCTTTACATTCACCCTCTAGTTTCTTAACATCTGACTCCAAAACCTGCCTCCATGCTTTTTTTGGTATTTCTGTTCAATGTCTCAAATTGACTTTGATCATTTGAGACGTTGAGAAGATTGCCAATTTTCTCTTGATTGGCCATCTCTGAGAATTTAACTTTCCCTTTAACTCAGTGTTTTCCAACTGGAAAGTAGCCTTTTCCTGACAGTCTCGAGGGCATTGTTTCTGTTTTAGATCTGCATTTTCAAACTTCAACTCACCTCAGCATTTCTCTTTTAACGTATACTTCACGTACCAAGTTTCTACAAAAAGACAACAAATTCCCATCAGCCCATCCTCTCTGGGTGTGCACTTTCCCTTGGACTTTCTAACAGACTCTGACAAATGATCCAGTGCAGTGGGACTTGTAACATCACAAGCTTCCCAAAACTCTATCCACTTCTTATTCAAATATTCCTTAACCAAGCTCTCCCATTCAGATCAATTGTCTGGCATGATTTCAAAGCCAAATTCAATAATACAAAAATTTAAATGTTCTGATTAAATCTGAAAGTTTGTTACCTTTTGAATTCCTGGCTGTCACATGGGGCAGCTGCCCTCTTAAATCGGGCTCTGGCAGGATTTCCAAGAATACAAGACTGGTAGGTTCAACTTCAGAACAACTTAAAAGTCACTTCTTATAAAAGCCCACCCAGGGACGGAAGTTGCTTGGATAAATCACCACAAATTACCTTTAATTCAGCTATTTCTTAAGAAATCTCAACAGACAGTCAAGTACTGAAATAATGATTGAAACTTTATTGCATGTAGCAACCAAAGTAAAACCCCTCAAGTAAGCAAGTTAAGCCTCACAACCCAACTTGGCTGTTACGCAGTTAATGATGGAATCTGGCCAGCATTTCACCAACAGTGAATGTCTCCAGAAGTTTCCAGGGTTTGATCCTTGTGCACTGTTTTTCTTCAAAGTTCTGCTTCTGACTTGATCTGATGTTGGATTCTTATACAATTTTCTATCCTTTAAGTTTGTGGTGTGACATTATTGATGATTCAGTAGAATCATTCATCACCAACTTTGATTACACCACCAGAGAGCTCAAGTCTTAGCTTGCCTTCTCATCAGATGTAGCTGCTCTGCTCCTTGTTACTTTTGGGGTTTGGTGTCTTTTTTTTAGATATTTTTATTAGAAATTTAACATTTTTACAAGTTTACAAAAATAAACAAAACTCTCAAGTACAAACATTGATATACAATTAAATCTTAAATATACAATAGCCAAAATTTAACAAAAGAAAAATACCGAGAAAGAAAAAAAACAAAACTCAACTAACTACTAATCTAACCTACAACTAACCAGAGTGTATATTTAAGTCTCTTACATTATTCAAATAAGAGAGAAAAAACCCCCCCAAAAACAACAACGGATAACATAGAAATTGGGTAGTGAGATACATGCTCGAAATGTGTTAACATCAAATGTAACAAAACCCGTATTCGTGCGGGATTCCTCTCCCAAGAGGCCCCTGACCAGCCAGGTTCGTAATCTCAATTAAATAAAAGTCCTTGTTAGGATAGCTGAAATATCTGTATTTATGTAATTCAAGAAGGGCTGCCATATTTGGTCTTTCGCACCATATTTGTAAGGAAGTCAAGGGGAATACATTCCATAATTAATCTTTGTCAATTTGAAAGTCCAGGGAGGCCCTCAGCCACCCAGTTTACCAAAATATTTTTCCTTGCACAGAAAGAGAGAATAGAAAATAGTCTCTTCCCGTACATGCCAGGGAGGGAAAGTTCGAAAAGCCCAAAAGGAGAGATACAGCGTCCACTTTAATTTCCGTTCCTAAAATTTCTGTGGATGCTGCCTGAATTGCTGTGCTCTTCCAGCACCACTGATCCAGAATCTGGTTTCCAGCATCTGCAGTCATTGTTTTTACCTCGTACTTACTACTTTAGTCCAGTATCTACGGATCTTATGACAGGTCCATAGGCAATGTACAAGAGTGCCCACCTCTATTTTACATTTGGGATACGTTGGAGATGCTCCTGCCTTAAATTTTGCCAATCGATCCGGTGCTATATGGGCCCTATGAAGTATCTTCAGCTGGATAGCCTGAGTTCTGTTACAGATGGTGATTCTTCTGGCGTTTTCCCAAATGTCATTCCTTGTTTCTATAGAGATTTCTAGTCCCAAATCCTGATCCCATGTTTTAAGCAAATTGTCCATATCTCCCGATACTTCATCATGTAGTAAATGATAAATAGTACTGATCGAGGATACCCCCATTGGTCGTAGTACTCTACATTCTCTATCTGATTTATAAAGACTATCTAATAACGTAGTCTTCTTCTGTATATAGTCTCGAATTTGGAAGTATTGATAGAGGTCTCCATTAGGTAATCCGAATTTCTGACGCAGCTGTTCAAAAGACATCAGGACCCCATCTTTAAATAGGTCCCCTAGACATGAGATACCCCTGGATCTCCAGAGTTTAAAAGTGGCATCTGTAAACCCCGGTTGGAATCCCCATGCTCCCACTATCAGCGCATAGGGGGATGTTTTATGTGAGTTGCCCTCATTTTGCCGCATTATATTCCAAGCTTTAATTGTGTTTAGTATTATAGGGTTTTTACAGTGATCCGTAATGATTTTCCTCTTGTCTGAAAATAAAAGGTTAATAAGTGGGCATTTTACTTGAGAAGCCTCGATGTCCAACCAGATTGATTGTGGATCAGACAAGACCCAATCAGCTATGTAACTTAATAGGGAACTTAACTGATATTTCCTAAAATCTGGGAAGTCCAATCCTCCACTTGCCTGTGGAAGCTGTAGCTTCTTCAGCTTAATGAGGGGCCGTCTATGATTCCAGATAAAGGAACCCAACCAGCCATATAATTTATGTAGTGCCAGCCTCGGTAGCTTCACCGGAAGCATTCTCATAGGGTATAGGAGACGGGGCAGGGCATTCATTTTAATTAGTGCTATTCTACCCAGCCAGGAAATTGGAAGGTCTCCCCATCGCTGGAGGTCCTGCCTTATCCTTTCCAGTAAATGCACAAAGTTAGCCTTGTACAACTGACCAAATACTGGGGTAATAAAAATGCCTAAATATAAGAAACCTTCCAGGGACCAACGAAAGGGAAAATGAGATCCGTTCACTAAGTGGGGTATCGTAGCAAGGCCACCCATTGGCATAGCCTCCAATTTTGAGAAATTAATTTTATAGCCTGAGAATGCACTAAATGTAATAATAACTTGGATTAAGTGAGGTACGGACATCAGAGGATTACTGAGGAATAGAAGAACACCATCTGCATACAGGGTAATTTTATGTTTACCTGTACCAATCCTCGGGGCCGTTATATTAGGATCAGCTCGTATAGCTTCTGCTAGTGGTTCAATTATTAGCGTAAATATCAATGGCGAGAGAGGACATCCCTGACGGCAGCCCCTACCCACACTGAAGCTATCTGAACCTAATCCATTGGTAACAACAACTGCTTTGGGATCACTATACAATGTTGAGACCAATTTGGTAAACACCTTTCCAACGCCAAATCTTTCCAATGTGGAAAACAAATATGACCATTCAACCCTATCGAATGCCTTTTCCGCGTCTAATGAAACTACTACTCCTGGTATCTTTCCCTGATGGCAGGCTTGAATCATATTCAAAACCCTTCTAATATTATTGGATGATCTACGGCCCTTAATAAACCCCGTCTGATCCTCCTTTATGATATGTGGCAGTACCCTTTCTAGTCTCAATGCTAACGTTTTAGAGAGGATTTTAAAATCTACATTTAGCAAGGATATTGGTCTGTATGACGTGCAATCTTCTGGATCCTTTTCTTTTTTAAGGATAAGAGAGATATTTGCCTCTTTCAGCGAAGGCGGGAGACAGCCCTGACTATATGCATAGTTATACATGTCCATAAGTGGACCAGCCAGTATTTCTGTAAATTCTTTATAGAATTCAGCTTGAAAACCATCTGGGCCAGGTGCCTTACTGCTCTGAAGTTGCCTGATTGCATCAAGTATTTCTTGGACTGTTAGGGGAGCATTTAAGACCGATACCTGTTCCGGAGGTAGGCCCGGAAAGGTCAAATTTTTAAAAATGAATGCATCCTCCTAGTCCTGTCTTCACAATCCTGCGATTTATATAAATCAGAATAAAATTTTCTAAAGATTGCATTAATCTTTTAATGATCATGAGTCAAAATACCCGTACTTTCCTTGATAGACGTAATAGTTTGAGGGGCCTTTTTTTTCTTTACAAGAAATGCTAAGTATCTACCCGGTTTGTCGCCAAATTCATATAACCTTTGTTTTGCAAATAATATTTCCCTCTTAGCCGTTTGGGTAAGCGTAGTGTTTAGAGCTGTCCTAAGGGCTGTAATCCTTTGCAATTTAATAATAGAAGGTCTATCAGCGTATGCTGTTTCAGCTGCTTTTAAGCGAGCTTCGAGCAGACGCTGTTGTTCTCCCTTTAATTTTTTCTGGGTCACTGAGTAGGAGATGATGAAACCTCGCGCGTAAGCTTTGATGGTCTCCCACATCATTGATGGGTTGCTAGCCGTACCTAAATTAATTTCTAAAAAAGTTTTAAATTCTTGAGAGAAGTACTTTACAAATTTACTATCTTTCATTAGGAAGGGGTCCATACGCCAATGCCGAGGGGATGTCCCCTTGTTCCTCGCCTTGGTTTCCATGTATACAGCAGCGTGGTTGGAAATTGCTATACTGCCTATTTTACAGGATGATATGGAATTTAAAAAAATCGAGGGGGCAAAAACCATATTAATTCTGGTATGACATTTATGTGGATTGGAGTAAAAAGAAAAATCTCTGCCCTGTGGATGAAGACATCTCCATACATCTACTAATCCTAATTCTTTGTTCAGATCCACCAATTGTCTAGATCTGGGAGATACTCCTGCAGTACTCTTGGGGATCCTATCTATTTCCGGATCCATAATACAATTAAAGTCTCCCCCTATAATTGTATGACGGGCACCAAGAGCCATTAATTTTGAAAAGGCTTCCGTTATAAATTTAAAGGGGTGTGCCGGGGGGCAGTACAAATTTAAAATCCCATATTCCTCTCCATTTATAAGGGCTTTAATCAAAATATATTGTCCAGATTCGTCTTTTATCTGATTTAGGATTTTGAAAGGGAAATTCTTCCGAACAAGAATAACAACTCCCCTACTTTTTGAGCTAAAAGAAGAAAAAAAGGCCTGACCAAATCCACCCTGTCGTAATTTCAAGTGTTCTTTATCCAATAAGTGTGTCTCCTGTAGGAGAGCTATATCAACTCTTTCTTTCTTAAGATTTGATAATATTTTCTTCCTTTTGAGTGGCGAATTACTCCCCTTGACATTCCAGGTGCACCACTTAACCGACTGATCAACCATAATCATCGGCAATTCCGAGACCCCTCGGGAGGGGAAACCCTATCCGAACATTCCGAGCATAGAGCATATAAAATTCACAAAAATAAAGGCTCTCTAATACACTCACAACAGTATAATAAAAAACTATTTCTAAATAATAAAAAAAACGTATTTAAATGGAGATTTTCTCCCTTATTCCCAGGGGGTGTCACTTCCTTTTCAAAGGTCCATCGTATCCTTTCCCAACCAATGCCCCACCCTTGACCCAGGCACTCCTCAATAGGATAAGGAGAATTCAGATATAATACAAAGCTAGAGTTAACAGTGAGCACCCTACCCCTACCACCCCCCCCACCCACACCAACACCTGGATATATTTGGTAATGTTAATACCATGTATAAACGTATATAACTATAAAATTACAACCTCAACAAATAATAATTAAATATAATAATACAAAATAACAAGGGAAAACAACCCCGCTCCTAGAGACAGAGGTAAAATAGAATAAGGTAACCTCCTCCCCCCACCAACATTAACTAAACCCTCCGGCTTATATATATCTATATATATTTATATATACACACACACATATATATACATACCCACATACATACATAGAATAATAAAAAAAAATCCCAAGGTGGGGAGGAAATCGTTAAATAGAGAACAAATAAATAAATCCCTCTCCCCACCCCCCAAGATAATATTAAACAGTAAGGTAAGAAAAAGGGGGGGATATAAACCGGAGTGGGGGAAAGGCAAACCAACATCCATTATCTCTTACAATTTATCGAAGAGAGTCCAAAAATTCCTTGGCCTTTTCTGGCGATCCGAAGTTATACACGGATCCTTCATGGTTAAAGCGTAGCGTCGCTGGGTAGCGTAAGGAGTACTGAATATTTAAGTCCCTTAAACACTTCTTCGCCTCATCGAATGCCTTCCTCTTTCGGACCAGAGCTGGGGAAAAGTCCTGGAATAACATGATCTAGGATCCTTTATAGATCATGGCTTGGGAATCTTTTCCAAGATTTCTAGAAGCTTCTAGGAGTATCTGCCTCTCCCTATAGCTCTGCAGACGGAACAGACTGGGCGGGGGCGCTGGTTCGAGCTGGGCCCGCGTAATGCGACCCGGTAGGCCCATTCCACCCTTACCTGGCCTGATCCAGCCTCCATATTTAAAAGCTGTGGCAGCCACTGCTCGAGAAACGCTGTAAGCTGGCCTTCCTCTTCCCGTTCGGGAAGGCCCAACAAACGAATATTTTTTCGACGACCTCGATTATCGAGGGTCATCAATGTGATTCTCTAAGGTCCGGACTCACTGTTCGAGAGTCCGGACCCGATCCACGGCCGATTGCGCTGTAGTTTCGGAGGTCGCGGCCTTTAGCTCAGCCCCTCCGACTTGGCGCTCGATTTCTTTAATGTCTCGGTCGTGCTTTTGCAGCGCGGCCGAGAGTGAGTCCCATCGACTTCGGGATTCTTCAATGAAAGCATCGATCTTCGCATCGAGTTTAGAGATTATTTCCACAAGGCTTGCCACCATAGGTAAGTCCCCCGGGGCGGCTGTGGACGCCTCTGCTGCAGCTGGAGAGGGTGGGGGAGGGATTCCTGCCTGCTGAGAGCTGCGGGCTCCCTTCTCTTTGGTCATTTTTACTAAAGATTAGATTGTTTAAATTTAATATTAAGCAACTAATTAAATTAAACAGCTATTTTAAATGATTTGGTGAGTGTGGTGGGAGTGGGTGACCCACTTTACCCAAGTCTTGGGAGGAGCACTATCGACTCAGACATGCTGGGACGCCGCCATCTTGGATCCCCTGGTACCTGTTTAAACCACAGCTTTTCCTGCACTTAACTACTTAAATTATTATGCAGGCCAATCCTTGTCCTTTGTAGCAATAAACCATCCAGTTTATCAGGCAGGTGTCATAGCAGTTTTGTTTATGCAATCTGGCCAAAACATGGCTCATTGCTTTCAGTCTCTGTGTAATAACATGTCTTTGTCCCTTTCATCTTGGGTAAAAGGTCATTCCAGAAAGCTGATTCTTTCAACCATGAAGTTATTAAAGTTGTGAAGTTTACATTGCCACAAGTTGGTTTTAGATGATTATGACCTCTCTTGGTACTGTTAGCTGTTTCAAGGATGCTGATATTAGTACGTCTGTCTCCCAACTGATGTGTCGAATCCGTCTCACACAATACACAGATTGTACTTCCCAAGGTGGTATTCATATGTAGTTCAAGTTTCAGAGCCATGTAGAAGAATCAGAGGATGACTGTCTTATACACAAGGCTCTTGGTTTCAGCATGGCTATCACAGACATCAAAGACTCTCATTTTTAGATGTCCTAAGATGGTGCTTACAGATTTGATGTCTTTGATTCAATGTCAGCCTTAGATGAGAGGTAGCTTGAACTTTATTGCTGGAACAGCACAGCAGGTCAGGCAGCATCTAGGGAACAGAAGATTCGACGTTTCGGGCACATGCCCTTTTGGTAAGCGGAATGTTCCATGTTTGGGAAGGTTTCTCTGTTGATCTTAATGGAGACATGGACTGGGATTGGTTGACAAAGGCTTTGAATCTTCTTGAGGTTGAAGTAAGATCTATCCTTCAGTCTGCTTCTGCAAAGACATTAAATGAAGATTCTCTTTCAAAAAAAGGAGCGATAACATTGTCATTCACATACTGAAGTTCTTGTAAGCAAGATTAGTATCGTTTTCTTCTTGCATTTCAACCAGTTAGGTTGTAAAGTTTTCTGTCCATCCTATAGCCAATGTCTACACCACTGGGAAGTTTCATCTTGACAAGATGAAGAATGGTGAAAATGAAGATGGAAGCAAGGGTAGAGGCGATGATACATTCCTGTCTTGGCCCCAGAGGATTCTTTGATTTACCGTCAGTGAGAACTGTCACTTACATCTCCTTGCAGAGGAGATGGAGGATGTTGATGAATTTAACTTGGCAGCCAATCTTTAACAGACTCATCTTGATTGACTCAGTCAAAAGCCTTGGTCAGATCGATTGAAGGTCATGTCGAGTGGTTAGTGTTATTCCTGGCATTTCTCGTGGAGTTGCTGAGCAGTGAAAATTAACTTACCACTCCAAAGACCTTTAATCACCTCTTAAAGCTGTCAGTCAAAATGCCAAGTTACCCATTTACTCAGATAAGTGGTTTTGGCCCTTTTGAAATCCAACTGTCAAACAATTGAATCTACTGAAATTGCAAAAAGAAATGCTTAATGGTTTTTTAACTAAGCTGCATCTGATGGTCCATCAATTGATGCACTCAAGCAGTAAATGTCCATTTTTAACCTTTTAAGTTAAAGTACAGACCATGTTTTTCTTTTTTTTTTAATTTTTAAAGGGCTGTAAATTCCATTTACTTCAGAGTATGACATTTGAACAGATATTGAATCTGGTCTCCACAATTTACTCAGCCTCTCATTGAAGGAAACCCCCCCCCCCCTTACTCATGAACTGCTCCAGTGACTCTATAATGTACTACCTCCAAGGCAGAGAAATGCTAGTCTCTCATGCCTTTTCAGAAGTGTGAAATTGAAAGGTTCAATTCGTCTTCATGCACATTAGGTAGGGAATGTTGAAAATCATGGAATTAAGGAAGCTTTTCAGTTTCAGACTTGGCCCATGGTGATACAATTAAAAGTATATTCATAGGAACCAAAAATACTGTTCAGGTCTTAATAATAAATTCATAAAGATTGCAATAACATGCCAGAAAAAAAATGCCCTGTTAACTGCTTCCCCTAAAATTCAGGCTTTAATTTTAAATTTGTACATCACTCGGATCACTTATTTTCACCATTAGATTTTAGATTACTTACAGTGTGGAAACAGGCCCTTCAGCCCAACAAGTCCACACCGCCCCGCCGAAGTGCAACCCACCTATACCCCTACATTTACCCCTTACCTAACACTACGGGCAATTTAGCATGGCCAATTCACCTGACCTGCACATCTTTGGACTGTGGGAGGAAACCGGAGCACCCGGAGGAAACCCACGCAGACACGGGGAGAACGTGCAAACTCCACACAGACAGTCGCCTGAGGCGGGAATTGAACCCGGGTCTCTGGCGCTGTGAGGCAGCAGTGCTAACCACTGTGCCACCGTGCCGCCCAATATTCAGACTTTGCCTCTGCTTCAGCTCATCAACTGGAACCCTTACTGTTTGTTACTTCTAGGTTCTACTATTCTGGTGCATCCCTCTCTGGTCTCCAACATTCTATCTGATCGTAACTTGAGGTCATCCAAAATCATATTGCCTCTGTCCTAACTTGCAGCAAGCCCTCTGCTCGCTAACTTACATTGGCTTCTTGTGGAGGAATGTCTTTATCTTGGGATTGAAATGTGTTGCTGGAAAAGCGCAGCAGGTCAGGCAGCATCTAGGGAACAGGAGAATCGACGTTTCGGGCATTAGCCCTTCTTCAGGAAAATATCTTGGGATTCTCGATCTTGGTTCCAAATCCCTCTGTGGTCTCCTCTCCCTAGTTTTGTAATCTCTTCCAACCCTACAATCCTCTGAGATATCTGCACTCTCTAATTGTAACTCATTGAGCATCCCTGATTTTCCTTGCTTCACCACTGGTAACTGCGATTTTACCCCACCACTCTGGATTCCCACCTTATATACCTTTCTGTGTCTCTAACTCGTTTTTCATCTTAAAACTTGGCTTCTTTCTCGGCTTTTTGTCATAGAGTCACACAGCCCGAAAACAGACCCTTTGGTCCAACCAGTGCATTCCGAACGTGATTCCAAGTTAAACTAGTCCCACCCTCCTGCTCCTGGCCCATATTATTTTGTTAGTCACTATACTAACTTTTGTGTTTTTATTGTTGCTTTTCTTTGAGCCATTGTAAATACATTAAACTTTCAGGTACAGTTACAAGGCTGTACATTAATCAGCCCAGCAGGTTACAAGGCAGGGATCAACAGCTGATCATAAAAAGCTCCATGAGGGAACAAGGAGGCTACTCCACTTATTGAATCCATAGAGGGAAAAAAAAACAATGTCAACTGCACTATACGTGTTTGCATACAGTACTTACAGTCACTGTGTCTACGTATCAGAGGAAATCCCACCCTTCTGCATGCTTGCCCATGTATTTTCCAACCCAGAAATTAAGAATTTCTTTCTTTGAACGAAAAAGAAAATCTCCTTACAATTCAGCCAAAGTAGGACAGTTTCACTAACAGTTGCTGTTTACCCTGAAGAGGAGGAAAGTATATAAATAAATTAAAAACTGATTTTGTCTGGCCGACTCAGCAGGTGAATCAACATCTGAGCGAAGAAGGCGGTTTAGTAAAATGAATTGATGTAAAAGCTTCTTTCACCTTGTACGGATTAAAGCTCTTCAACACTAAACCTGCAATCTAAACTGGGCATTTATTTCCCTAATGCTGATAAGCCAACTTTTTTTTAGTTTTATTTCTGATTCAATTTAAGCTTGGCTCTGCTGAAACCCTCAGTACAAGATTCTATTCCAGCATATTTTCTGGATCTGACGGTTGTAGTACTTAATTACCACGGCATTATTTCCTTGTATAATCCAGTTGTGATTTTTCCTCCTCATCCCTTCCTTGCCTCTTCTATAAAGTGCAAATTTCTGTAACTTGAAGATTCATTTATCTTTATATCAATCTGCTTATTCTGTTTGCATTCACAGCTGAACTCTCATAACACGTGAATGAAGTCATCTGTATAATTGAGCAAAATCTCAACATCTGCTGAAATGAGCTGACCTTATCTGTATTTTTAGATTATGTATTATTTTTCTCTCTGTTGGTGTGCTGAGAGTTTCGAGCATTTGTTATTTTTTTCCCTGTTTTATATCTCTGGCTGTATTTTCATAGCTTTTATATTGTCTGCAGAACTATAGGGGCTGGGTTACAATTCCATGCTTTTGCTCAACTGTGTGGAAGGAATTCTGTGCAAGGCTCCCTGTGATTTATTCCTGTTTGATAGATTGGCTGTTGTGTCAACTAATGCAAAATAAAATGAGAGCAGTGGAGCAAATAGTGCCTGTATGATGAGATTCTCTTTAATTTTATTACAGGGGTGATGCAGTATCATGCAAAAAACGAGAGGACTATCTTGAGTGGTCAGAGTATTTTATGGCAGTTGCTTTTCTGTCAGCGCAGAGGAGCAAGGACCCAAACTCGCAGGTAAGAGTTAATGAGTATAAGGAACCACTGCTCACAAAACCAGTACTCAACTCTCACACAATGTAGGATTCAGTTGTTTGCTTGTTTCATTGTCTTTGGGCAAATTCTGAGCAATGACTATTTTTACCTCTTGAAGGTTGTTGCCTGGACATATCTCCCCTCATGTCTATTTGCACCCTTTTTCTCTTACCCTTTCTCTCTGTCACCTCTGATTTATCATCACTATTCTGGTCACTGCTCCTCTGGACTTGCTTTTCTTGTTCATTTTGTGCATCTAACGTATTGTTGTACTTGCTGTTCTATCTCTTTGCATTATATTTTGGGGGTTCTCCTAAACTTATGCTTATAAAGGAGTATTTGACTCCAAACCACACAAAGCAATATGCGGGCAGGTGACCAAATATTTTGTCAGAGTGGTGAAGTTTTAAGGAGTATATGAAGAGAGGGAAAGAATGGTTAAATTAGAATCGATTACTGATAGCGTGGAAACAGGCCCTTCGGCCCAACAAGTCCACACCAAAGATACATTATCTGATACATTATCTCATTTGTGACTCTCAAGAGAGCTATTTTGGATTATTGGAACTGCAACATGCAAATAGAAAATTCTGTCATACCGCAGGGGGTGGATTTGCTCAGTTGATTGGATGACTGGTTTGCAATGCAGAATGATGCCAACAACATGGGTTTGATTCCTGCACCTCCTGACGTCACCATAAATTACTCTCTTTCTCGACCTCTTCCTTTGTCTGAGGGATGGTAACCCTCTGGTTAAACCACCATCAGTCATCCCTCTCTAATGAAACAGCACTATATGGCCCTGTGGAAGAATGGCAACGCTACTCTTTCCTTTTCTGTTCCCTAGAGATTCTTCTGCAACAAGCCTATGAATTAGTCCATTCTCAGTGTATAATACAAGATCTAAATTGATTATATTAGTTGGTTGATTAACATACTGCTTGACAAAAATATCTTGAACACATTCCAGGAATTCTTCCTGCACAACGTTGGCACTCAGTTGATTTGTCCGTCATATGTAAAGTGATATCACCCATGATTACAGCATTATCATGGATTTATTCCATTGCCATAGCTGTTTGGTGGCCTATAAGTCATTCCTGTCAATATTTACTGCCCCTCCAAACAGATTCTGTGTCCTGTTCTTCCAATCTGGATCCTTTCTTATTACACTGATCTTGTCTCCTATTATCAGCACTTCCCAGTCATTTTATTTTCTCCTGTCTTACCTAAATGTTGAATATCCTTTAATTTTTCTAATCTTAGTCACTCTGTGGTTACATCTCCTCAATTGCAATTAAATCATATCCTGTTCCTTCCACTAACACCATCTATCATCAGTAGTGAAGAAAGGTCACTTGACTCACTGCATAGGTGCTGTCAGGTCTGCTGAGTTTCCCCAGCAATTTCTGTCTTTGTATCAGTTGATCTACCTTCTGAATGCTCTGAGCATTGAGAACACTTTTTTTAATCCCACATATTCTATAACTTGTCTCTGGTTGATTCTCAGATTTATTTCTGCTGATTTCCACTTTCATTTATAGCCTTTCTACTTCACATAACCAATGATGTTTTTGCTTGGTAAGGGACAGTCAGCAGTGAGTGTGAACTAGGGATACTAGAAAGCTGGAGCACTACTCTCCTCCAGATGGTTTCAGATTGCATCATATGTAATGCAGGAATACAGAAAACTCTGTGGGAGCAGTACCGAGTGAAGGCTCGGCTTGGGAACTACCTGATGTTACAGCCTCATGAGTACTGTTGAAATCCCTGGTGGTAAGTACTTTCTGTTCAGATGGAGTTTCACCATCATAGCGAGCAGGCTTTCACAAGATGTGGCTACAGTAAGAAATATCAGAGCAAAGGAAGAAACTTAGTGATATTGCAGACTCTGTGACATTACAAAGATGGAACTAAAATGATGAAGGGATAATTTAAAAACCTAAATAAGTGTAACAAAAGAACAGATTTAAGAGGTTGTAGAAAAAGCAGGAGGTTCATTACTTAAAACGGCAGTAAAGTAGGGAAAGTTTAATAAACCGTGCAAAGTAGGACCCTTCTGGGGGCGGGGAGCAAACATAAAGCAGGGGGAATTATTAGTAGTACTGCAGATGGCATGGATAATCCTGGAAAATCTGTATAAGGATTAGAATTCATCTTGTTGAGCTATGAAAAGTGGAATTTATTCGGTACAGGTATTAAGAGAACTGGAATCAATAATTAAAGCTGCAAATAGTGAGATGGTTAAGCTGTTAAGGAAGCTGGAATCATTATTTAAAACAACAATTAGCAAGACCCATCTAGAGAGGTTGTGAAAATGGTGGGAATCACCATTTCCTTATCTGAGGAAGGATGTTCTGGTGAGAATCATCCACTTTGGCCACAAAAAGATGATATCTGCACTTTACTTGCAGGATTGGGTTCCTCCATTTTGACTGTAAAAATGCAGGAAAAGTCCTAGTACAGAAATGGACAGAGTCAGCATGGATTTAAAATCATGCTTACTTGATTTTAAATCATGCTTAACAAATCTACTAGAATTATTTGGGAATGAAAGTAGTAAAGATGATAAGGGGGAGCCAGTGGGTGTGGTTTACTTGGACTTTCAGAAGCTTTTGATGTGGTCGCACCTAAAGGATCAACATGTAAAATTAAAGTGCATGGGTTTGGGGATAGTGATCTGACAGAGGGAGATCTGGTTGGCAGAAAGGAAACAAAGAGTAGGAATAAATGTTTCATTTTCCAAGTGGCCCATAGTGTCTAGTGAGATACTTCAGGGATCAGCGTTTGGACACAGTATCCACATTTAGATGAGTGAAGTAAATGCAGTATCTCCAAGTTTGCAGATGACACAAAGCTGGGTGAGAGAGGAGGATGCAGAGATGCTTCAGTGTGATTTGGTCAAGTTGTGAGAGTTGGCAAATGCAAAGCAGGTGAAGTATAATATGGATAAATGTGAGGTTATTCACTTTGGTGGCAAAAACAGGCAGGTAGATTATCTGAATAGTGACGATTGGGAAGGGGGAGGGGCAATGAGACCTGAGCGTCTTTGAATACCAATTATACCAATTATACTTGACTCTTGACTCTCAAAATGTTTGCAAAACCAGAGTGGAATGAAATAAACCACTTCATGGGACAACAATCCAGCTCAACACCATCCAGGACAAAGCAGCCCTACGTGCTCCATTAACACCTTGGGTTTGTAAAGGTGTTGAGTTAGACAATCAGTGTTAATGGACTCTCAATTTATGGCATTGGTCTATTACCTAGTGTTTCCTCAAGTACAAGTTCAGTTGCTTGTACTTTTATATAACAGATAATATGCTATTAGAATTGTTAACATATAAACTTTGGTAATCTACTGAACATAAAGCCAACAAACACAACTAAAGGGTCTGATGTTCTATCCATGCACGTTCTTAGCTCATCACAGTACAAACAATTGCAACAATATGTTTTATGTGGACTTAAAAGATTCTCCAGTTCTTCCTTCATCTGTGCCCATCTTGTTGATATTTTATTTCCCCCTTAGCCTGATATTTTGCCAACCCAAAATTGATTTTACTATAATATTTACCATCTCTCATCAGTACCACTATGATTTGTTTAAAAGTCATTTTCTCTGGGTTATGTGTCAATGCTTTATTGTTTAAAATATGTTTTCTTGTCTTTCAGGTAATAATAACCATTTTATCAAGTAGGTACATATATCTGAGACCTGTTCTTCAGGCATTTTGACTCTCATTGCCTCAAGTTACTTGAAGTGTAACAGCCACTTCTGCAAGGTTGCACTGTTCCTCAAAAATGACACCATGAATTCTTGACTTTCAGGTGATCTTTTGAAAGATCAAAAATTCATGGGTATGGACACTCATATCTCCAGGAGAAAGCTGTCAGTAATTCATTTTATCTGTAGTTTCCTTTCACTTAATATTCCATTTGATTACACCAAAATGAATTGGTGCCATTCAAAGTTGTAGGAACTTTTCCTGTTATTATCTTTTATTCTAATTGGGCTGTCCCATTAGTTACCATTCCATCCAATTCAGGAGCTCTGGAGTGACTATACTGTATATTTTAAAAAAAAGATGTGTTCATAACATCTTTAAAAGAGAAATTAAATACTATTGTGTGTAGGAAGCTTTGCATGGTCAGGAAGGAGCGATCACATTGGGAGTGAACCATAACCAAAGTGAGTATATAGTTTGGGGAATTTGGTGCAGTGGGGACAAGGTGCTTCTTGCTTTTTTTTTTGGCTCATAGTTTGTAAGGTTATTTTTAAGTTTTTAAGCTCAGGATCAAGGGCCCAGCATGAGTGACTTCACAGCTAAATTATAAGTTCATTGTTTGGTGATAGCTACTAGTTTGACTATCTACTATAGATTACTTTCAATTGATGGTAAATAAGGGAAATATTTATAGGCTATAAACTGAAAGACCATGCATATTTTTAAAAAATTAAATTAAGAACTAAATAATTAAAGTAGAAATGTTGGGCCAGGTGATGTGTTGTAATTGCATGAAGCGGTAGCTGGTAAACCCCATTGTGTTTCATAGTGATCACATCTGTAGCAAGTGTTGGTTGCTTGAGGAGCTTCAGCTCAGAGTTGATGAGCTTTGAGCTGTGACACATTAGGGAGGGGAAGTGTTACCTGGATGTTGTGTTTCACAAGGCCATTGCACCCCTTGGATTAACCACCTCAGAATTGGTCAGTGGTCATGACCAGAAAGGTTTGATTATGAATAAGGTAGGTAGAGGGATCCAGGAGGTAATGCTGAAAGAGTCTCAGCCCTTGAGCTTGTCTAACGGGTTTGAGATTCTTTCTCCCTGTGTGGATGAGAACAGGGGCTATAGGTGGAATGAGCAAACTGAACATAACACTGTGGTACAGAGAACCATTCAAGAGAAAGGCGAAAAGAGAAATGTAGTTGTGATGAGGGATAATATCATCATGGGAGTAAACACTGTTCTCTGTGGCCAGGTGTAAGAAGAGTTCTGAAGGCTGTGATGCCTGTCTGGTGCCTGAGTTCAGGGTATCAGATGAACTGCAGAGTGGGAATTTGAAAGATTCCGTTGTTGTGATCAATGTAGATACCAATGATATTGGCAAAGAGAGGAAAGTGGTTCTGCTGAGGGAATATGAACAGCTTGGGGCTAAACTAAAAAGCAGAACCAAGTAGGTAGCAGTCTCTGGATTATGACCTGCGCCAAGAGCAAATTGGCACAGACTCTGTAAGATTGAAGAGGTAAGCAAGTGGCTGAAAGATTGTGGGAGAAATGGGTTTGAATTCATGGGACATTGGCACCTGTATGGGGGAAGGAGAGTGGACTGAAGGGTATGCTTCCCTGCTGTATAACTCTATGACCAATGCACATTTCAGCAGTGTGTAACCATCTACAAGATGCACTGCAAGATCACACCTTAGACAGCACCTTCAAGATCCTTAGCACCTTCAAAACCCACTACACCTACCACCTTGCAGGATACTGGTAGCAGATACACTGGAACATCACTATCTGAAGTTCAAGCCAGATACTGTCCTGATTTAGAGCAATATTGCTGATTCTTCAGTGCTGGGTCAAAACTTTGCAACTCCCACACTAACAGGACTCTTGAGTGAACCTGAAAAAGCCACTTTACTAGGAAATGATTTGTGTTTATTGATGTATTCCTTTATTGGGTGTGTGTATCACTGGTATTTCTTGCCTGTCCCTAATTGCCCTTGAACTGAGTACTTTGCTGGGCAATTTCAGAAAGCAGTTGAGAGTTAGTATCGTTGTTTTGGAGTCACGTGTAGGCTAGACATGATGGGGATAGCAGGTATGTTTCCCATGGGTGTGTAAATGAGCAAGCTGGGTTCATCAGTTTCAGGATTACCTTCACTGAGGTTAGTTTCATCATTCACTTTTATTAAAGTATGTTATTGCCAGGGAAAGAAAAGATTGTTTTACTGAATGCAAATAAATACTGTTCTTAATATAGCATTATAAATGTTATGTGAACAGACTGGTTTATTAAATCACTAGCAAAGCTGTAGTGCATGTGAAATGTAGATCACATTAAATCCAGGAAACGCTGTTCTACTGTAAATCATGATCACTATTTGATTCAAATGCAGGTTGGTGCTTGCATCGTGAACCCTGAAAACAAAATAGTCGGTATAGGATATAATGGAATGCCAAATGGATGCAGCGATGATATTTTACCTTGGGCAAGAACTGCCTCAGATAAATTGGATACAAAATACATGTATGGTAAGAATCAGCTGCTCAATTTTAACAATTATGTGAAGTAATGTACCACCTAATAATCCAAATACTGATGAGTGTTGAAGAAAGAATTGGGGCTGATAAATGACTGCAGGATTTGACTAATCTTCTGAGAGAAAGTGAGCACTGCAGATGTTGGAGATCAGAGTCGAAGAGTGTGGTGCTGGAAAAGCACAGCAGGTCAGCATCTGAGGAGCAGGAGAATCGACCTTCTGACGCTTGTCCTGAAGTTAGATGGTGTTAAAAAGTCTGTTGTACAAATAGTTATATTCAAGCACCGGAGGCCATATCTGTAGTGCTGGGGTGTGTCGCATGAGTCAGGAAATGTCCTGACTTTGCAGATCTGCCTTGGAAAAAGGTCTCCCACTAAGTGCACTCTGCTGTGGGAGTGGGTGTTTCGGTGATGCTGAGGCCAGTTGCTTAAAAGACCCACTCCGTTCACTAGGATATTGACCTGGTTGCTTTGAAAACTGTTCAGCTGTCCAGCCCTGACTTTACACACTTATTGATTTTGCTACTTCCCTATACCAGTTCAATGCCTCTGCTAATTTCCTGTGTCCCTTTGTTGTACTCATCGGTTTGTTTTTTCATTTCACCGTGCTCCAGAGTTTGGGCTATGTATACAGTGGGAGAAAAGCTCTATTCATGAAATCTACTAGCAGCATTTAAATCATCTTTTTAAATCACCTCTTCTAAATCTCTTATAAAAACAAACTTCAGTTCAGATCCCACATCAAAGATACTGAATTCTTTAATAGCCTCTTTAAACTTCAGATCATCCTGTGAATGCAAAGGACGCTCTATAATTCTAGCTTTTAAAACTGTGTTGAACATGAATGCAACTAATAATATTTAGGGAAATATTAACAAAGAACAACATTATTTTTCCCCTAACCAATAACAGAAGGCTGTTGGTCAAAGCAGAGAGTTTTTGAAACTCTCATTGATAGTTACACCCTCTGTTTTATTGCATTTAAAGTTTCGTCAATCAGAAACATCAGATCAGGACAGTTGTACAAATTTGTCTCCTCTTCAAGAGCACCTGCATCTACACCAATAATTGTAACCTCTAACATGGGGTCTGTCTGAACTCAGCACTAACTTCAGATGGCCCTACTAAATTTGGTTCCCAATTGTGTGGATCATACCTTGCCCCAATAGCACATCAAGGTTTCTTCTTTTATGTTATAGAGTTCCACAGGGTCTTACCAGTTGGTGAAAATCCAGCTTTTTGTGTAGGGCTCAAGGGTGAACTAGGTAACTATCACAGTTGCTTGGTCGTACAAAACTTTAATATTGCTGAAAGATAAGATCTGTTGTGGAAGCTTTTTGTCTTTCGTTCATCAGGGCAACAGTAATTCTATTAGTTTTAGAATAGTGATGAAAAAGGCCAGACCTGATCTAAAAGTTGAAGTTCTAAACTGGGGAAAGGCCAATTTTGACTGTATTAGGCAAGAACTTTCAAAAGCTGACTGGGGGCAGATGATCGCAGGTAAAGGGACAGCTGGAAAATGGGAAGCCTTCAGAAATGAGATAACAAGAATCCAGAGAAAGTATATTCCTGTTATGGTGAAAGGAAAGGCTGATAGGTATAGGGAATGCTGGATGACTAAAGAAATTGAGGGATTGGTTAAGAAAAAATAGGAAGCATATGTCAGGTATAGAGAAGGTAAATTGAGTGAATCCTTAGAGTATAAAGGCAGTAGGAGTATATTTCAGAGAAAGCAGGAGGGAAAAAAGAGCACATGAGATAGCTTTGACAAATAGAGTTAAGGAGAATCCAGAGTTTTTACAAATACATTAAGGACAAAAGGGTAAACTAGGGAGAGAATAGAGCCCCTCAAAGATCAGCAAGGCAGCCTATGTGTGGAGCTGCACGAGATTGGAGAGATACTAAACGAGTATTTTGCATCAGTATTTATTGTGGAAAAGGACATGGAAGGGAAGTAGATGGTGACATCTTGAAAAATGTCTATATTACAGAGGATGAAGTGCTGGATGTCTTGAAATGCATAAAAGTGGATAAATCCCCAGGACCTGATCAGGTGTACCATAGAACTCTATGGGAAGCTAGGGAAGTGATTGCTGGGCCACTTGCTGAGATATTTGTATCATCGATAGTCACAGGTGAGGTGCTGGAAGACTGGAGGTTGGCTAACGTGGTGCCACTGTTTAAGAAGGATGGTAAGGACAAGACAGGGAATGATACACCAGTGAGCCGGACGTCGGTTGTGGGCAAGTTGTTGGAGGGAATCCTGAGGGACAGGATGTACATGTATTTGGAAAAGCAAGGACTGATTAGGGATAGTCAACATGGCTTTATGCATGGGAATCATGTCTCACAAACTTGATTTGAGTTTTTTGAAAAGTAACAAAGAGGATTGATGAGGACAAAGCAATAGATATGATCTATATGGACTTCAATAAGGCATTCAACAAGGTTCCCCATGGGAGTCTGGTGAGCAAGGTTAGATCTCATGGAATACAGGGAGAACTTGCCATTTGGATACAGAACTGGCTCAAAGGTAGAAAACAGAGAGTGGTGGTGGAGGGTTGTTTTTCAGACTGGAGACCTGTGGCTAGTGGAGTGTGACAAGAATGTGCTGGGTCCTCCACTTTCCATCATTTATATAAATGATTTGGATGTGAGCATAAGAGGAATAGTTAGTAAGTTTGCTGATGACACCAAAATTGGAGGTGTAGTGGACAGCGAAGGAGGTTACCTCAGATTACAACGGGATCTTGACCAGATGGGCCAATGGGCTGAGAAGTGGCAGGTGGAGTTTAATCCAGGTAAATGCGAGGTGCTGCATTTTGGGAAAGCAAATCTTAGCAGGACTTATATACTTAATGGTAAGGTCCTAGGGAGTGTTGCTGAACAAAGAGACCTTGGAGCGCAGGTTCATAGCTCCATGAAAGTATAGTTGCAGTTAGATAGGATAGTGAAGAAGGCATTTGGTACACTTTCCTTTATTGGTCAGAGTATTGAGTACAGGAGTTGGGAGGTGTTGTTGTTGCGGCTGTACAGGACATTGGTTAGGCCACTGTTGGAATATTGTGTGCAATTCTGGTCTCCTTCCTATTAGAAAGATGTTGTGAAACTTGAAAGAGTTCAGAAAAGATTTGGAAGGATGATGCCAGGGTTGGTGGACTTTGGCTATAGGGAGAGGTTGAATAGGCTGGGGCTGTTTTCCCTGGAGTGTCGGAGGCTGAAGGATGACATTACCAAGGTTTATAAAATTATGAGGGGCATGGATAGAGTAAATAGGCAAAGTCTTTTCCCTTGGGTGGGGGAGTCCAGAAGTAGAAGGCATAGGTTTAGGGTGAGAGGGGAAAGATATAAAAGAGACCTAAGGGGCAATCTTTTCACGCAGAGGGTGGTAGGTGTATGGAATGAGCTGCCAGAGGGAGTGGTGGAGGCTAGTACGATTGCAACATTTAAAAGGCATCTGGAAGGTATATGAATAGGAAGGGTTTGGAGGGATATGGGCCAGGTGCTGACAGGTGGGACTAGATTGGGTTGGGACATCTGGTCGTCATGGGTGAGTTGGACCGAAGGGTCTGTCTCTGTGCTGTACATCTCTATGATTCTATGACTCTATGACAAGCATGATAATGCCGCATTTTAAGTAATCACAAGGGTCTGCAGGAGAAAAGGGTCCAAATTGGTTGGAAAGCTGACGCTGCTCAAGACTTTGCTATAGTGGCAGCACTGGGGTTCTATGGATTTCCCCATACACCTGTGTAATTCACAAAAGGCTCAAGGCTCGAATGTATTCCTTTTGCAGAAAGTGGGTCCTAGCATATGAACTCACTTCTAGTAAGTGTAAGTAAACCATATCATGAGGTCGACTGATTATCTTATACTGGTTATTAGTAGCTAATACCATAGTCTGGATTGTTTGACAAAGGTTATGCTGCTGTGGAATGCCATCTAACAGTACATACATTGTTTTGGATTTTGTAAGCACAGTTTGGGCGCACACATCCGTTCTGAACTTAGAATTCAGAACCATAATTTGGTTTGAGTGGAACAAGCTGGTATAATTTCAGGGGAGAGTCTCAGTTGGCTGTCTGTGCACTGGATGTGACTATAGTTCTGTTGCCTCCTTGAACTCCATTGACCTAGCATGAAACCTGCCCCACAGGTAAGTTTAATGTAAAGCCAAGGTAAACATCGGCATATTCCCAAAATTGGCCTTTTATTGATATAATGCCAAAAACCAGAATAAATGAAGCTAAATACATGAAATGGTGCATTACAGAATTAAATATTATGTATGCTATGTTCTTGATGTAATAGAAAATGCATGTCTTGGAAAATGACTGTGTGCTTTCAAAGAAAAAGTTTGGAGTATTATTTTTGTATTTGAATTGTGGTGTTCTCCCAAGCGACAGGCTGCTCTGTCAGAAGCATGTAATTTTTAAAACATGATAGAGCTTTAAGAGGATTTTCTTGTTTTAATGCTAAACTGTGGAACTCCTTTAAACCTTTCTACACATTCCTCCTTTAGGGCACTTCTTAAACGTACTTCTAATCAAAGCTTTCAGTCATTTGATAGAATTTCTTTTTGTATGACTTGAAGTGAAATTTTAATTGATCACCTTCTTATGAAGCATCTCTTAACCTTTCAACGTAGTAAGGACTCTATGTTAATGCAAGTTGTTTGTGTTCAGTGTCACCTTGATCCTGGAGTGGATGTCTTGCTGTCGATTTAAACACTGCTCCCTTGGTTAGTCTTGTTTTGTCATGTCCTGTCCTTTTGTTCACTGCTGCCTATTCATTACTCTGCAAAGTTAAGGTATCATACCCTGAGCATTTTCTATTGTGGTGGTATTTCTTGGTAGCTTGATGGTGTTGGAGTAACGTCAAAAGTAACTGTTAAGACCATCCGAAAAGGAGAGGTATCAAGTCTGAACCTGATTGTTCTCAGCTATGCTTCATATGCAAACACTTCACAGTTTCCTTGATTATGGTCAGTAGTAGGAGATCTTGGGACCTTCCAATCTGAATAGCCATGGACGTGCATTCATGAATATTTTTATATCTAAATATTAGTATTTTTTGTGTATCCTCTCTTTTACAATTCCATTGGTGTATGTATATGATGTTGTGACTTTACAGGAGAATAATCAGATGAAAAACTAGTGAGGAGACAAGGAAGGAAGCATAAGGGCAGGTGATCAAAAGCTTGATCAAAGAGCTATGTTTTTAATGTCTTAAAGCAAGAGAGTGAGGTGAATAGTTGGAGGTGTTTATGGGGGGAGGGGATTCTCGGCCTTTGTGCCTTGACAGCTGAAGGCAGTTAGCTACGGGCTGAAATCTCTCAGGTTCTCAAAAGACCAACACTTTTCTGCAAAACAATTTTTGATAGAAAAAAATTCTGATTAGAATGAGGAAAGCAAAAGCTATACTTGACTACAACCTGGGAACAAAAGACTCAACTAAAAGTGGAATAAAATGTCTTCAAGTAACCATAAACAAAATAAAAATAAAAATTTCAGATCTGAGCCATGACCACCACTAGCAGCTCACCATCCTCCCCTCAAAGGCAATATGGATGGGTAGTAAATGCTGGCAGAGCCAGTGACACCCACATCCCATGAATTAATTACAATTTTAAAATTATTTCTAGAACGTGGCTCTGCCAGATTTGGAGAATGTTTAGAATCATTGAATCATTAAACAGAAGAGACTTTTCCATGGTGCCTAAATCAGTACTTTGGAAGAACAAGTGCATCCCAGTTTATCCCAACTTGGAATTGCATTTGTACGTTAGTCTTTTATCTCTAATCCTATTCAAGAGGATAACATGCCTTGGGATTTTAATTCCCTATCTTTGTGTTGCCAGTCAAATAACATAACCACCTCACTACCTTTATAGGGCAGGAATTCAGTTGCTTGCGAGTGATATATGGTTCAAGGGAAATGGCAGCCAAAAAGGTTTAGAGTAAAGGAAGTTCAAAGGATTAAATTATTTACACCTTCTCTGCAAAGACACTTCCAAAAAATGTATTGACAGCTGGTTCAGTTACTGAAGAATACGATGGGAAAGCCAGGGGAACCTGATGCAAAATGAATATCTGACATAAATGTCATGTGGCCATTAATTTAGCTTTCCCTTCAGCCTGAACCATTTCATAAAATCAATTGTGCCATTTTAATATGCTTTGGTAGTGCAATCTAATAAAACAAGACTCAATAACTCAGGCCATGTAAATGCTTATTTATATAGTGTACGACCATTTTTGTTGTACTTTATCTGAATTTTATGAAGACTTAAACATATCGCAGCCATTTGATCAAAACTAAAATAAAAGTAATTACTTTTATTGTCAGAATGGGCCTCAACTCTAAAGAATGCTTCAGAATTATGGCACTTGTCCATTTTCACCATCAATCCTCTTGTCTGCTGGTCCTTTGTAAATGGTTATTGGTGCCAAATTGGGGACAGTTTGATTAGAGAGTACTGAATTTGTCACAGGTAGTTTTCTCAGAGTACGAGCAAGGGTGACTGTGATCTCATTTGTCTTGGCTAGGTTTAAATCCATATCCCAGAGGTGTCCGGTGTCTTTCCTGTTTTCTATTAACCCAGAGTGGGGTTCAGATTTAGTGAGTTGAAACTTTAGGATCCCCTGGTTCTGAGGCAGCCCAGACTCCTGTTGAGCTCAGTAAGGCCTGTGTTCCCTGTCTGACAGCTTTCCCAATCTGCTTCTGACACACACACGTATGTGTACACATACATATGTATGCACACACACGTATGTACATACACACACACACACACACAGTTCTCACCGTAGCGGGAGAGTTATCATGACAATCTTCAAACTTTGGAGAAAGTGAGGACTGCAGATGCTGGAGATCAGAGCTGAAAAATGTGTTGCTGGAAAAATGCAGCAAGTCAGGCAGCATCCAAGGAGCAGGAGAATCAATGTTTTGGGCATAAGCCCTTCTTCAGGAATGAGGAGGATGTGCCAAGCAGGCTAAGATAAAAGGTAGGGAGGAGGGACTTGGGGGAGGGGCGTTGGGAATGCGATAGGTGGAAGGAGGTTAAGGTGAGGGTGATAGGCCGGCGAGGGGATGGGGACGGAGAGGTTGGGAAGAAGATTGCAGGTCAAAAGGCGGTGCCTGAGTCCGAGGGTTGGGACTGAGAAAAGGTGGGGGGAGGGGAAGTGAGGAAGCTGGAGGAATCTGCATTCATCCCTTGTGGTTGGAGGGTTCCTAGGCGGAAGATGAGGCGCTCTTCCTCCAGACGTTGTGTTGCCATGGGCTGGCGATGGGGGAGGCCAAGGACCTGCATGTCCTTGGCAGAGTGGGAGGGGGAGTTAAAGTGTTCAGCCACAGGGCGGTTGGGTTGGTTGGTGCGGGTGTCCCAGAGGTGTTCTCGGAAACGTTCCGCAAGTAGGCGGCCTGTCTCCCCAGTGTAGAGGAGGCCACATCGGGTGCAGCGGATGTAATAAATGATGTGTGTGGAAGTGCAGGTGAACTTGTGACGGATATGGAAGGATCCTTTGGGGCCTTGGAGGGAAATGAGGGGGGAGGTGTGGGCGCAAGTTTTGCATTTCTTGCAGTTGCAGGGGAAGGTGCCGGGAGTGGAGGTTGGGTTGGTGGGGGGTGTGGACCTGATGAGGGAGTCGTGGAGGGAGTGGTCTTTCCGGAACGCTGATAGGGGAGGGGAGGGAAACATATCATTGGTGGTGGGGTCTGTTTGGAGGTGGCATAAATGACGAAGGATGATACGATGTATCTGGAGGTTGGTGGGGTGGTAGGTGATGACCAGTGGGGTTCTGTCCTGGTGGCGATTGGAGGGGTGGGGTTCAAGGGCAGAGGAACGGGAAGTGGAGGAGTTGTGGTGGAGAGCATTGTCGACCATGTCTGAGGGGAAATTGCGTTCTTTGAAGAAGGAGGCCATCTGGGTTGTTCGGTATTGAAATTGGTCCTCCTGGGAGCAGATGTGGCGGAGGCGAAGGAATTGGGAATATGGGATGGCGTTTTTACAGGGGGCAGGGTAGGAGGCGGTGTAATCTAGGTAGCTGTGGGAGTCGGTCGGTTTATAGTGAATGTCCGTGTTGAGTCGGTTGCCCGAGATAGAAATGGAGAGGTCTAGGAAGGGGAGGGAGGAGTCTGAGACAGTCCAGGTAAATTTGAGGTCGGGGTGGAAGGTGTTGGTAAAGTGGATGAACTGTTCAACCTCATCGTGGGAGCACGAGGTAGCGCCGATACAGTCATCGATGTAGCGGAGGAAAAGGTGGGGGATGGTGCCAGTGTAGCTGCGGAAGATGGACTGTTCCACAAATCCGATGAAGAGGCAGGCATAGCTGGGGCCCATGCGGGTGCCCATGGCTACTCCTTTGGTTTGGAGGAAGAGGGAGGATTGGAAAGAGAAGTTGTTCAGAGTGAGGACCAGTTCAGTCAGTCGAAGGAGGGTGTCAGTGGAAGGGTACTGGTTGGGTCGGCGGGAAAGGAAGAAGCGGAGGGCTTTGAGGCCTTCGTGATGATGGATGGAGGTGTATAGGGACTGGATGTCCATGGTGAAGATAAGGCGTTGGGGGCCGGGGAAGCGAAAATCATGGAGGAGGTGGAGGGTATGGGGGGTGTCCCGAATGTAGGTGGAGAGTTCTTGGATTAAGGGGGACAGGACCGTGTCGAGATATGCAGAGATGAGTCCGGTGGGGCAGGAGCATGCTGAGACAATGGATCGGCCGGGGCAGCGGGGCAGTCAGGTTTGTGGATTTTGGGCAGGAGGTAGAAACGGGCGGTGCGGGGTTGTGGGACTATGAGGTTGGAGGCGGTGGATGGGAGATCCCCTGAGGTGATGAGGCTATGGATGGTCTGGGAGAAGATGATTTGGTGGTGGGAGGTGGGGTCATGGTCAAGGGGGCAGTAGGAGGAGGTGTTCGCGAGCTGGCGTTTAGCCTCAGCAATGCAAAGATCGGTGCGCCAAACTATCACTGCGCCTCCCTTGTCTGCTGGTTTGATAGTGAGGTTGGGGTTGGAGTGGAGGGCTGTACGTTGTGAGGGTGAGAGGTTGGAGCGGGTAAGAGTGGTGGACAGGTTGAAGCGGTTAATGTCATGGCGGCAGTTGGCTGTGAAGAGATCGAGGGTGGGTAAGAGACCAGCACGGGGTGTCCAGGTGGATGGGGTGTATTGGAGGCAGGAGAAGGGGTCGTCAGAGAGTGGGCGAGAATCCTGGTTGAAGAAGTAGGCATGGAGGCGAAGGCAGCGGAAGAATTGTTCGATGTCTCGCCACGTGTTGAACTCGTTAATCCGGGAGCGTAGGAGGATGAAGGTGAGGCCTCTACTGAGGACTGATCTTTCATCGTCGGAGAGGGGGGGGTCTGGAGGGATGGTGAAAATACGGCAGGGCTGGGAGCTAGCACCTGGTGTGGGGCTGGAGCTGGTTAGGCGTGGGGGCGGAGATTGGCGTGGGGGCGGGATTAGGCATGGGGCGGAGATCGGCGTGGGGGCGGAGACGCATGCGGCGTGGTTGTTGTGCAGGTGAGTGACGTCACTGGTGGCGGAAGTGGATGCGGCGACGGCAGAAACTGTGTTGTTCCCGGTGGCTGTGGACCCCGCGGAGGCTGCGATCTGTCGGTGATGGTCTTCCTGGGGATCATGGAGGCGGTTGTCTGGGCAGCGATCGCGGAAGCTGCATGGTCGGTGGGGCTGGAAGTGGTTCGCGGCAGCGGTTGCTGCAGCGGCCGCGTGGTTAATGGCGCCCAAGCAGTTCTGGAGGCCGATGGAAGATTCTGGAACGGTTGAGGAATCCGGGGTGTGGGGGTAAGTACTTGAAAGTTTTTGGTACTTTCTGTCTTTAATTAGCTGAACAGTTTAACTCCCCCTCCCACTCCGCCAAGGACATGCAGGTCCTTGGCCTCCTCCATCGCCAGACCATGGCAACACGACACCTGGAGGAAGAACGCCTCATCTTCCTCTAGGAACCCTCCAACCACAAGGGATAGAACATAGAACAATACAGCACAGAACAGGCCCTTCGGCCCACAATGTTGTGCTGAACATTTGTCCTAGCTTAAGCACCCATCCATGTACCTATCCAATTGCCGCTTAAAGGTCACCAAAGATTCTGACTCTACCACTCCCACAGGCAGCGCATTCCATGCCCCCACCACTCTCTGGGTAAAGAACCCACCCCTGACATCTCCCCTATACCTTCCACCCTTCACCTTAAATTTATGTCCCCTTGTAACACTCTGTTGTACCCGGGGAAAAAGTTTCTGACTGTCTACTCTATCTATTCCTCTGATCATCTTATAAACCTCTATCAAGTCACCCCTCATCCTTCGCTATTCCAATGAGAAAAGGCCTAGCACTCTCAACTTATCCTCGTACGACCTATTCTCCATTCCAGGCAACATCCTGGTAAATCTTCTCTGCACCCTCTCCAAAGCTTCCACATCTTTCCTAAAGTGAGGCGACCAGAACTGCACACAGTACTCCAAATGTGGCCTAACCAAAGTCCTGTACAGTTGCAACATCACTTCACGACTCTTGAATTCAATCCCTCTGCTAATGAACGCTAATACACCATAGGCCTTCTTACAAGCTCTATCTACCTGAGTGGCAACTTTCAAAGACCTATGAACATGGACCCCAAGATCCCTCTGCTCCTCCATCTCACTAAGAACCCTAACGTTAACCCTGTATTCCGCATTCTCATTTGTCTTTCCAAAATGGACAACCTCACACTTAGCAGGGTTGAACTCCATCTGCCACTCCTCAGCCCAGCTCTGCATCATATCCAAGTCCCTTTGCAGCCGACAAGAGCCCTCCTCACTATCCACGACTCCACCAATCTTCGTATCATCTGCAAATTTACTGACCCACCCTTCGACTCCCTCATCCAAGTCATTAATAAAAATTACGAACAGCAGAGGACCCAGAACTGATCCCTGCAGAACTCCACTTGTAACTGGGCTCCAGGCTGAATATTTACCATCTACCACCACTCTCTGACTTCGACCGGTTAGCCAGTTTTCTATCCAATTGGCCAAATTTCCCTCTATCCCATTCCTCCTGACTTTCCGCATAAGCCTACCATGGGGAACCTTATCAAATGCCTTACTAAAATCCATGTGTACTACATCCACTGCTCTACCCTCATCCACATGCTTGGTCACCTCCTCAAAGAATTCAATCAGACTTGTAAGGCAAGACCTACCCTTCACAAATCCGTGCTGGCTGTCCCTAATCAAGCAGTGTCTTTCCAGATACTCATAAATCCTATCCCTCAGTACCCTTTCCATTACTTTACCTACCACCGAAGTAAGACTAACTGGCCTGTAATTCCCGGGGTTATCCCTATTCCCTTTTTTGAACAGAAGCACAACATTCGCCACTCTCCAGTCCCCTGGTACCACCCCCGTTGACAGTGAAGATGAAAAGATCATTGCCAACGGTACTGCAATTTCCTCTCTTGCTTCCCACATAATCCTAGGATGTATCCCATCAGGTCCGGGATGAATGCAGATTTCTCCAGCTTCCTCATTTCCCCTCCCCCCCCGCCTTATCTCAGTCCCAACCCTCTGATTCAGCACCGCCTTCTTGACTTGCAATCATCTTCCCGACCTCTCCGGCCTATCACCCTCACCTTAACCTCCTTCCACCTATCGCATTCCCAACGCCCCTCCCCCAAGTCCCTCCTCCCTACCTTTTTATCTTAGCCTGCTTGGCACAATCTTCAAACCTTGACATGGTGTCATGGGGGTAAGGTCCTGCAAGCACTGTGCTACATGGAGGTTGTTTGGTGTTGCTCCCTCTGTGTCGAAACACCGCCAATTAAGTTTTTGCTTCTGCAATGATATTAAACTTTGCTGTGCTTACCACTTGGTGCCCTCGCTTGTTTCATAGATTCTGCTTTCTTTTGCCTTTTTTTCTGCCTACTTAATTCTGATCACCAGTAGAGGCCACTGTTGCATCAGTGTTTGTGGAAAATTGGCTTCTTGACTGTGTTAGGATAGAATTCAGGTCAGTGCTTGGAGCAGGTGCATGGATTTTCTCCAGAGATGATACATTGGGTGGCATTTTATTGTTGGTGGTTCAAAGTATGGTCCATCACATCAAAGACATCCTGATTTAGGTGTAGTTGGGTTGGAGGTAATGTGAAACGTG
The DNA here is from genome assembly GCF_037043375.1 of Chiloscyllium plagiosum. Classification (NCBI taxonomy): domain Eukaryota; kingdom Metazoa; phylum Chordata; class Chondrichthyes; order Orectolobiformes; family Hemiscylliidae; genus Chiloscyllium; species Chiloscyllium plagiosum. The sequence continues at coordinate 131,538,441 of NW_028270140.1, forward strand.
GTGATTGCGATTTCTGATCATTCCCCCCCACAAACACACTTCAACATTTCAGGAGCTTTGCAACCAAAACTCGAACAATGATCAGTTTATTTATTGGTTAATGAGCAAAATGCTTGGCATTGAACAAACTCCACTTGATCCATTGGGTCAAAAGAACATCAATAGGCTAGAATTTGTTAGCAAGCAAGTAGTGAGTTTAAATAAGAGCACGTTCTTTAATGTAGCCCAACAAACGCCACCTCCCACCAACAACTATTGACTTAAGGAATTTCTGTATTTGTGTATTAATTGCCAATTAAAGGCTGCTACTTAGTAGTGCATATGGTTTTTTTTAAAGACAAAATTTATGTTCACTTAATGCCAAAGTATTGAATTGAATTGAATGTATTGTCACGTGTTCCGAGACATAGTGAGGGTACTTCTCGAGCTCAGCAAGAAAACAATTGAAACTGTAAAGACTCATTCCCGGTGACAGTAAATTTTTCAGATTATTTGAATTTGTGTCATTTAAGTCTTTTCCCTCATTCAAGTTTTCTTTCCCTTTTTCTATTTCTGTTTCTGATTTAATTTTAATCCCTTCACCATTGGCAGTCAGATTTTTACCTATTTAGATCCTAAACACTGGAATTTCCTCTCCACCTCATTTTCCTCCTTCCAAACACTTCTTAAAACCTGCTTCTTCGATTTAAGCTTTTGCCCATCTATCCTAATATCTCCTTACTTTACTCAGCATTAAATTGTGCTTTCTGGGAAGGAGCTCAGAACATTTTATTTCATTAAAGGTACTTTTTAAATTACAGACACTAATCCACTCTGTTACCTTCTCTATTATTCCTCTGCTTTCTTAATCTTTAAATCTAATCAGCTAAAGAGAATTATCCACATCTCCCTTGATAACCTCAAAATTCAAGCAGTTTACAAAGCAAAATATTTTTGAGGTGAAGAGTGGAAACTTATTAACTAAATGCATCGCAGAACTTTTGCAGTTTAGATTAGATTACTTACACTATGGAGACAAGGCCCTTCAGCCCAACAAGTCCACACTGACCCTCCGAGGAGCAACCCACCCAGACCCATTCCCCTACGTTTACTCCTTCACCTAACACTAAGGGCAATTTAGCATGGCCAATTCACTTAACCTGCACATTTTTGGACTGTGGGAGGAAACCGGAGCACCCGGAGGAAACCCATGCAGACACGGGAAGAATGTGCAAACTCCACACAGACAGTTGCCTGAGATGTGAATTGAACCTGGGTCTTTGGCGCTGTGAGGCAGCAGTGCTAACCGCAGTGCCGCCCTCCACTGTGCCACCGTGCCATCCATAGCCTAGGCAGCTATGCTCTCACTCCGTTCTTTGGAGTGAGAGCATAGCTGCCTAGGCCAGCATTTGATGCACTTGAGAAGGTGCTGATATCCTGTGCATCTACTGTTCTTGTTATTGTAGATGCTTATATATGAGAGTTCGGAAGATGCTGTAGAAGGAGTCTTGAGTTGCTGTAGCGCATCTTGTAGATGATGTGCAGTGCAATGGAGGGAGGCAGGAAAGCAGCCTATTATCTGAATGGTGATAGGTTGGGAAACGAGGAACATGCAACAAGACCTGGGTGTCTTTGTACATCAGAAAATAAGCATGCAGATGCATGAAGCGTTGAAGATGGCAAATAATATTTTCGCATTTAAAGCGAGATGCTTTGAGTAGAGCAGAGGTACCTTGCTACAAATGTACAGGGCATTTGTAAGACCATACCTGGAGTACTGTGTGCAGTTTTGATCTCCTTATCTGAGGAAGAATGTTCTGGCTATTGAGGAGTGGAAGAAGAAAGATTTTCCAGACTGATTTCTGCAATGGTGGGACTGACTTACAGGAAGATTGATGAAGACTATATTCACTGGAGTTTAGAGGCTTGAGGATAACATCACATAGAAATGTATAAAATTCTAACAAGACAAATCAGGGTAAGCACAGGAAGTTTGTTCCTAATGACTGGATAGTCCAGTGTCAGCAATCACAGTCTAAGGGGAGGCAATTTAGAATTGAGATGAGGAGAAATTTCTTCACCCAGAGAGTGGTGAGCCTGTGGTATTCTCTGCCACCCAAAATGTTTTCAAGAAGGAGTTAGGTATAGGTCTTCGGAGTCAAAGCGGGAACAGATATTGAGTTGGATGATCAGCCCTGGTCACATTGAATAGCAGAACAGGCTTGGAGGGGCTGACCAGTCTGCGGTTGCTCCTGTTTGCTGCATTTCTATGTTTAGGTAATGGATGGGGTGCAGACTAAGCAAGCTGGTTTCTCCTGAATGATGTGAAGTTTCTTTAGTGTTAATGGTGGGCAGACTCTGGAGAACCATGAACTGGTTCAACAATGGTAATATCTTTGAATGTTAAGGAGGGTTGATTTTAGATTTTTGCCTTGGAAATCTAATTGTCTGAAACTATATAGTGTGCATGTCACTTGTCTGTCCAAGCTTGAATGTTAGGTAAAACAATGGCTGCAGATGCTGGAAACCAGATTCTGGATTAGTGGTGCTGGAAGAGCACAGCAGTTCAGGCAGCATCCGAGGTTTAGCAGTATGTTTCCTGGCCTTGCACATATACATACAGACTGCCTCAGTATCTGAGGAGCTGTGAAAAGATGAAAGAATTCATAAACGTCCCGACTTCTAACCTAGTAATGGAGATATAGTCATTGATGAGGCAGCTAAAGACTGCTGAGCTAAAAATAGCTACCCTGATGAAATTCTGTGGTGATGTCCTGCAGCTGAGGTAACAGATCTCCAACAATTGAAACATCTTTCTTTGCACAAGCTATAACTTCACTCAGTGGATCGTTCTCCCCACAATCTCATTGATTTAAAATTTTCTTGGACTTCTTGCTGCCATACTTGGTCGATTGCTGACTTAAAATATGAGAGGCAGTCACTCCTCATCTCTTGAATTGGAAGTTTTTTTGTCTGTGTGGGACAGGGCTGTAATGAGGTCTCAGCTGAGTCAATTTGGCAAAATACATTCTGAGTGCTGGTTATTGCTGTGTAAATATTGCTTGATAGCCCAACACTTTGCTGATGATCAAGAATATCACCACAGTATATATCTATTTTTGTGGAGAAATATAATTTGTCATTTTAGAATGAATGTAGAATCTTAGATTGTTCTCAGAAATCATAAGGCTTGTCTTGTTGATTCACAATATCCAGAAATAGATTATAGATTGGTGGGCTGTATCAGTACAAATCACAGAGAGAGATTTAGTATTCTATGTTCAGTTAATTCTTGGACAGAACAATGGATCCTTTTCCAAGTGTTAGAATTCAAAGTTTCTGATTACACAGGACACCGTTATTGACACCAGCAGAATTAACTTTCGTTTTGTGGCACAAATATTTATCAAAATTAACATTGCAGCCATCTTAAGTTTAGACTTGTAAAAGATAGTCTGAGATTCTGGTGGTCCTTCCTTGGAAAGATAGGGTGAAACAAAAATAGAGATTGTTGGAAAAGCTCAGCACGTCTGGCAGTATCTCTGGACAGAAATCAGAGTTAATGTTTCGCGTTGAGTCACCCTTCCTCAGAACTCTCTGATTTCTCTCCACAGATTCTGCCAGATGTGCTGAACTTTTCCAGCAGTTTCGGTTTCTCTTTAAAAGCATCCGTGGTTCTTTTGGGTCTTTTAAAAAGACTGTGAGAGACCCACTGACAGATACTTCTCTGCCTAAAGAACAGAAAAGCTTTCAGAAATTGACTGCTGTACTTGCAGATTACCTGAACAGCAACGCAGAACCAGAGAGGGATAAGAAACTTTCTGCTAAGTCTACCTGTGCAAGCACCTTCGAACTTTCGATTACAGAATGCTTAGCAGCTGCTGAATTATGATTTCAAGTTTTCTACCCAATCTGCTTAAAATAAGAAATCAATAGGCAAGCTAACTCTAGGCTGATCTTTCTTTCACCTCTGTAAGGTCTTTTATTTGTATCTGCTTCTAATCTTTGATTTTAGCGAATAACTCTATAAATCACTTTTTAATAACTTACAGCAATAAATGTGCAACACAATAAGCTTTTAATTTGTTTAAGGTTTTGTTGCTGACTATTTTTATAATCGAACATTTGAAAAACTACAAGGGGGTTACATGAGTTAACAAAAACACAGCTTCACAATTCGCAGATCACTCTGCAGATGTGCCTTGTGGTTGTGGCATTTTGTTTTGTAAATATAACTTACAAATGAATTTAAAAAGAAGTGACTACATTTGCCACTGTCCTTTTGTTAGCGAGGCAGTAGAATATCCAAACTGGTTGCAGTGTGGAAGCTTGGAATATCTGACTCAATAATTGTAGTGTTGCCTCTAGGTTCCCATGCCAGCTGCTTTAGAAATGAGGAAACCTTATTTACTGACATGAAATACCAGGTAAAGGTACATCTTTCTCCCGAGTTACATTTTAAACAGGAAATCTGTAGAAAAGGCGATTGGAGACAGTCCAAAATATGCACTTAATTTCAAGAGCTCACTTAGCACCTCTTTGGAATAAAACGTTTTTAATTGCAATTCCTCCATGTTTTTAATTTCCCCTGTCTCTTCCAGCTGTTTGCCTGGTGTGTATTGTGTTAACATTGTTCTTGGTTTTTATTTCAAACTGACACTCCATGCAATAAGGGTTAGCAGCCTCACACAGGTCTTTTAAAATCTCTGGTGGAATAAAGCTGCATAGATAGATGGAGCTACCATCGCTCCTGGAAACCTCTTGGGATTTTCTCTCCGTGAAGAGATAAAGCTGCATTAATGTTAATGGCTTGGTATAAATGTTGCAAGACTTTGAAAAATGATATCTACTTTTTCTAGGCTGCCTTAAAATGTCATTAGTAGTTGCTTTTACCAAAAGAGTTGGTGTTTCATATATTCTGAGGTGGGTGTGTATATTTATGTTGTTTTTTATATTGCCTTCTTCACAGCCACAATCCTCAGGAGGATTCAGTGGTTGCAGCACTCAACTGCTGACATAGACTTTCTGAATCTATTGCAGCTGCCACTCAAACATCCCCTGCAGGGCGAGTGTTGCTGGGTAAATGCTTGAGAAAGGCAGGAAGCAAAGATGAAATATTGCACGTAATAGAGAATATGTTAAAAACAAAGAGCCTTTTCTTTTTAACTTGATCAGCAGGTATGGGTGTTGCCGGCTGGGCCAACATTTTGTGCCCAAACTCACTTGCCTTGGAGAAGGTGATGGTGTGTCGCCTACTTGATCTGCTGTAGTGTATTTGGTGAAGGTAGACTTGCAATACTGTTAGAGAGGGAGTTCCAGATATTGAGCCAGTTACACTGAAGGAATGCGACTTATTTCCACGTCAAGATGAGGAATGGCTTGGAGGAAAATGTGGAGGTAGTAGGGTTCCAAGGTATCAAGTGCCCTCCTCATTCCAGAATGATTGTGAGTGTGGGTTTGATAGATGCTGTCCAAAGACTCTTGGTGAATTTCTGCAGTGTTTTGTAGATAGTAAGCACTATTACCACTAAGCATCAGTGACTGAGGGAATGAACGTTTGTGGCTATAGTGCCATCAAGCTGCTTTGACCTAAATATATCAAGTTTCTTGAGTTTTGTCAGAGTTGCACTAATCTGAGCAAATGGGCCATATTCTATCCTACTTCTAACTTGTCTCTTGCTGGACGGGCTTTGGGAGTCAACTGGTGAATCACTAATTGCAGGCTTCCTAGCCTTTGACTTGCTTTGTAACCACAGTGTTTATGTGGTTTGTCCATTTCAGTTTCTGCTAAATGGTAACCCCCAAGATGTTAGTATTTGGGGAATTCAGTGATGGTAATGCCAGTGGTAACATCTTATTTGAGATGATCATTGCCTGCCACTTGTTTGGAGTGAATATTGCTTGCCACTTCCCAGCCCAAGCCTGTCTATTGTCCAAGTCTTGCTGCATATGGAAATGGTTCAGTGTATGAGAAGTCACAACTGGGGCCAAACATTGTGCAATCATCAGTGAGCATTTCCACTTCTTTTGACCTTATGATAGAAGGGAGGTCTTTGAAGCAGCTGAAGATGGTTTGGCTTTGGACACGACCCTGAGGAGCGCTCGCCTGATATCCTCTAGCTGAGATGACTGACCTCCAGCAACAGCTAAGTATGACTCTTAAGCAGCAGAGTTTTTTCGCAATTTTTATTGACTCCAGATTTTTCTGGTTCTCTGTGGGCCACACTGAGTCAAATGCAGTCTTGATGTCAGGGGCTGTCACTGTCACTGAAGGTTTTTTGTCTTTGAATGAAGGCTGTAATGAGGTCAGGGACTGAGTGTTGTGGAGCGCCAGTCTTCAGTTCTATTGTTGAGATAATGTCAGGATAATGTTCAGTATCCAGTGCATTCAACAATTCCTTTATATAGTGGAATAAATCAAACTGGCAGAAAACTGGCACCTGTGATGCTGGGGACCTCTGGAGGAGGCTGAGATGGATCATCTAACTGACACTTACAGCTGGAGATATTTGCAAATGCTTAGCCTTCCTTTTTGCATTGATATGCCAGGCTCTCCATTATGGAAGATGAGTATATTTGTCTCTTTAATTGTCCACCATGTGGCAGGACCGCAGAGCTTAGATCTGATCTTTTAGGGCTCTTGTGATGCAGTAGTACGTATACCTGTGAGCCAGGAGGCCGTGGTTCAAATTCACCTGCTCCAGGTGTCATCTATCTCCACACAGTTGGATTAGAAAATAAATGGTTGTAATCTGTTAATTGTGATATTGCTTCTCCTTGTCTATGATATACTGTTTTCACTGTTTGACCAAAGTAATATTTTAGTTTGGACAAAGTGGCAAATCGAGATGGTGGGGATGGGACTTTAATTTTCTAGAAGACAATGCTAATTCAGTAGGTCATTCAGACCCTTGAGTCTGCTTCACCATTTTAGCTCAGTTTGTCAGCTACTTCAATACCATTTTCCTACACTCTCCCTGTATCTTTTGGTTTCATTAGTATTTGGATCTCTTACCAGTCTCTGTTTTGAACATGATCAGTGAGCTACCACAGCCTCCTGGAGTAGAGAATTCCATAGATTTGTTACCCTCTGAGTGAAGAAATTCCTCCTCACCTTTGTCCTGAATGGCTTTATCTTGTATTCTGATACGTTGTCCTGTGGTTCAAGACACTCCCAGCCACATTATGGAACATTCAACATCAGTCGCAGGAAGTAAGCTGATCCATAAAAATGAGTGAACAAATGTTCCCACTTCTCCAGCTCTGATTCACTGGTTTGCACTTTCACTTTCGAGTTGTGGGTTCAAACCTTGCTTCGGAGGCTGACACTGCAATGCTATGTTGTGGGAGCTCCTCAGACATGCACGGGGCTTTTTCAGTCGAACCATGAACCAGAGCGCATATATTGCTTAGTACAACACTCTGAGATAGGTCTGGATTCCTTGTGTAAACTCCTGAAGAGTGACCATTTGCTGTAGGTGAGAGGGTGCATTGAGCTGGGCTGCTCTTGTCTGTCATTCTTGGAAGAGCAGGGTCGGATTAGAACAAGTCAACATGGATTTAGTAAGGGGAGGTCGTGCCTGACAAACCTGTTGGAGTTCTTTGAAGAGGTGACAAGTAGGTTAGACCAGGGAAACCCAGTGGATGTTATCTACCTAGACTTCCAAAAGGCCTTTGATAAGGTGCCACACGGGAGGCTGCTGAGCAAGGTGAGGGCCCATGGTGTTCGAGGTGAGCAACTGGTATGGATTGAGGATTTGCTGTCTGTCAGAAGGCAGAGAGTTGGGATAAAAGGTTCTTTTTCGGAATGGCAGCCGGTGACAAGTGGTGTCCCGCAGAGTTCAGTGTTGGGGCCGCAGCTGTTCACATTACATATTAATGATCTGGATGAAGGGACTGGGGACATTCGAGCGAAGTTTGCCGATGATACAAAGTTAGGTGGACAGGCAGGTAGTACTGAGGAAGTGGGGAGGCTGCAGAAGGATCTAGACGTTTGGAAGAGTGGTCCAGCAAATGGCTGATGGAATTCAATGTGAGCAAATGCGAGGTCTTGCACTTTGGTAAAAAGAATACAAGCATGGATTACTTTCTAAACGGTGAGAAAATTCGTAAAGCCAAAGTACAGAGGGATCTGGGAGTGCTAGTTGAGGATTCTCTAAAGGTAAACATGCAGGTTGAGTCCGTGATTAAGAAAGCGAATGCAATGTTGTCATTTATCTCAAGAGGGTTGGAATATAAAAGCACTGTTCTGCTACTGAGACTTTATAAAGCTCTGGTTGGGCCCCATTTGGAGTACTGTGTCCAGTTTTGGTCCCCACACCCTCAGGAAGGACATACTGGCACTGGAGCGTGTCCAGCGGAGATTCACACAGATGATCCCTGAAATGGTAGATCTAACATACGAGGAACTGCTGAGGTTTCTGGGATTGTATTCATTGGGGTTTAAAAGATTAAGGGGAGATCTAATAGAAACTTACAAGATAATACATGGCTTGGAGAGGGTGGACGCTAGGAAATTGTTTCCGTTAGGCGAGGAGACTAGGACCCGTGGACACAGCCTTAGAATTAGAGGGGGTAAATTCAGAACAGAGATGCGGAGACATTTCTTCAGCCAGAGAGTGGTGGGCCTGTGGAATTCATTGCCACAGAGTGCAGTGGAGGCTGGGACGCTAAATGTCTTCAAGGCAGAGATTGATAAATTCTTGATGTCACAAGGAATTAAGGGCTACGGGGAGAATGCGGGTAAGTGGAGTTGAAATGCCCATCAGCCATGATTGAATGGCGGAGTGGACTCGATGGGCCGAATGGCCTTTCTTCCGCTCCTATGTCTTATGGTCATCTCATTACATCTTAAGCAATGGTGATGGAACTTATAGATTTTGCTCACCTGCCCACATCTTGTAATGTCTAAGGCTAACTTGTGGAGACCAAAGAAAGAGAATCCATGGTCTTCAATTGTTTGTGCTTGGAGATTTTTATTATTGGCTTTCTATTTAGTAATAAGTTTGATCTTCATAACGAAGAACCAATAGCCTACTGAAAATCTGGTTAAGATGTGGGTGAGATGTTAAAGCATTAACATTTTAATAATCTTCAGCTCAATAATCTTAATATTTTGAGATAGACCTGTGGGTGACTGCATCAGAATTGTTTCCAAGTGTATAGGTGGCATAGTAGACAGTGAAGGTGGTTTACTAAGATAACAAAGGGATCTTGATCAAACTGGTCAATGGGCTGAAAAATAGCAGGTGGAGTTCAACCTGGATAAAAGCGAGGTATTGCATTTTGGTAAAACAAATAAAAGTAAAGCTTATACAATTAATGGTCGGGCCTTGGGTAGTGTTGTAGAACAGAGGGGCCTAGGGATGCAGGTACATAATTTTTTAAGTTTGCGTCACATGTAGGCAGGATGGTTAAAAAGGTGTTTGGCATTCTTGCCTTCATTGCTTAGTCCTTTTGAGTGTAGGTGTTGTGATATCATGTTGAGGTTGCACAGAACATTGGTGAGGCTTCTTCTGGAATACTGAGTCCAGTTCTGGTCGTCCAGTTGTAGGAAGGATATTATATCAAGCTGGGAGGATTCAGAAGAGATTTACCAGGATGTTGCTGGATATGCAAAGTTTGAGTAATGAAGAAATGCTGGGACGTTTTTCACTGGAGCGTAGGAGGTTGAGAGGTGACCTGATAGAAGTTTATAAAATAATGAGGGATATAGATAGAGTTGGTGGTAGTTGTCTTTCTTTTCTCTAAAATGGGAAATTTCAAGATGAGGGGCACATTTTTAAGGTGAGAGAAGAGAGATTTAAAAAAACACGAGGCAAATTCTTTCCATGGGTGGTGACATGTGGAATGAACTTGCTGAGGAAGTGGTGGATGCTGGTACATTTACAACCTTTAAAAGACATTAGGATGGATACACAAATAGGAAAGGTTTGGAAGGATATGGCCTAGGAGCAGGCACATGGGACTAGTTTAGTTTGAGATTATGTTAGGCATGGACTGGTTGATCTGAAGGGTCTATTTCTGTGCTCTATGACTGTATGTAAATGATTGAACATATACTTTGCTTGCCAAAAAGCAGAACAATAAATGGGATTTTTGTTTTTGCTTTAAATTGCCTTTTCTTACAGTTTAAATTGTCCTCTGAGCCCCTTGAACTCTAACAAGAATATAAGGAACTGCTTATATAATCCTGACACTGACAGAAATTCCTCCTCTTCAGAGGAGGTTTGGAAGCACAAGACCAGATGAGGATTAATTGGAGTACTGGCTGCTACGCTTATGCATCTTATTTTTAATTCTCTCATGACTTGTTTTATTCTCCTCTCTAGTTTGTCACGCTGAATTAAATGCAATTCTGAACAAGAACTCTGCTGACGTTAAGGGATGTACGATGTATGTGGCCTTGTTCCCATGTAATGAATGTGCTAAACTCATCATTCAGTCAGGTAAGGATTTGCAATTGCTCCACTTTCGATTTGCTACATTTGTATACCAGCATGTAGTTCAATATCTCATTACAGAGTATTTTTTTTTAAACTCATACTCTTTGCTCCAAATTAATCATACAATCAGTTGCATAAAAAATATTCCTTGCCATTGCTGAACAGTGTCAGGTTCCCAGTGACTAATTGCTGCACGTGCGATTCTTAACGTGGTTTTAATTTAATCAGTGACTTTCTATAGCACGGCCTGCCAAATAAAGACTAAAGCTGTGTGTATACATGGAGCCGGATTCCATTAGGAGATGATCACTTTTTTTTTGTATTCTTTCATGGGATGTGGGTACTGCTAGTTAGGCTGGCATTTATTGCACGTATTGCCCAGAGGCAACCACATTTCTATGCATCAGGAGTCACGTGTAGGCAAGACCAGGTAAGGGCAACAGATTTCCTTCCCTACATTAGTGAAGCATTTCTTTTGACAGTGGACAGTGGTAAAGTGTAGCGCTGGAAAAGGCACAGCAGGTCAGGCAGCATCCGAGGAGCAAGAGTCGATGTTTCAGGCAGGTGAAGAGTCCTGCCCAAAATGTCAACTCTCTTGCTCCTCGGATGATGCCTGACCTGCTGTACCTTTTCCAGCACCACACTTTACTAACTCTGACTCTCCAGCATCTGCAGTCTTTTCTGTCTCCCAGTGGATTTTGTTTATTGAACTTAAATCTCACCATCTTTCATGGTGGGATCCATACACATGTTTCCAGATCATTGGCTTGGGATCTGAATTGCAACAAAATTTACGTAGCAGCCCCCACCACCTCAACCAGCCACTGCTGTCATGGCTGTTGATAAAAGCAGGCAAGTTGAACTAACTCACCATGACCCCACTTGTTGCTGTCATGTTCCTCCTGAAAGTGCTGATTATTGCTGGGCTAGACCTCCCTTGTGTTCGATTCCCAATTTTCGGAACATAGTTTTTGATACATTTGGGTAAAACACACTTTTGAGGAAACAGAACTAGCAAAATGGCCATTCTTTTTTTTTAATAGATATTTTTATTAGAAATTTAACATTTTTACAAGTTTACAAAAGTAAACAAAACTCTCAGATATAAACATTGATATACAATTAGCTCAAATATACAATAGCCAAAATTTGACAAAAACAAAACAAAACAACAAAAAAAAACCGAAAAGAAAAAAAAAACAAACAAACAAAACTCAACTATCTATTAATCTAACCTACAACTAACCAGGTTGTATATTTAAGTCTCTTACATGCTCGGGATTTGTTAGCATCAGATATAATAAAACCCGTATTCGTGCGGGATTCCTCCCCCGAGGGGCCGCTGACCAGCCAGGTTTGTAATCTCAATTAAATAAAAGCCCTTGTTAGGATAGCCGAAATATCTGTATTTATGTAATTCAAAAAGGGCTTCCATATTTTATAAAATAATTGGGTCTTTCGGTACACCATATTTGTAAGGAAGTCAAGGGGAATACATTCCATAATTAGTCTGTGCCAATTTGAAAGTCCAGGGGGGCCCTCCGCCGCCCAGTTCACCAAAATATTTTTCCTTGCACAGAAAGAAAGAATAGAAAATAGTCTCTTCCCGTACGTGTCCAGGGAGGGAAAGTTCGAAAAGCCCAAGAGGAGAGATACAGGGTCCACTTTTATTTCTGTTCCTAAAATTTCTGTCAGGGTACTTGCTACTTTAGTCCAATATCTACGGATCTTATGACAGGTCCATAAGCAATGTACAAGAGTGCCCACCTCTATTTTGCATTTGGGACACATTGGAGGTGCTCCTGCCTTAAATTTTGCCAATCGAACCGGTGCTATATGGGCCCTATGAAGTATCTTCAGCTGGATAGCCTGGGTTCTGTTACAAATAGTAATTCTTCTAGCATTTTCCCAGATATCATTCCACGTTTCTGTGGAGATTTCTAGTCCCAGATCCTGATCCCATGTTTTAAGCAGATTATCCATGTCTCCCGATACTTCATCATGTAGTAAATGATAAATATTACTGACGGAAGATACCCCCACTGGTCGTAGGACACTACATTCTCTAAAATGGCCATTCTTAACATGTGAGCTTCGGCTTGTGATTACTCCAGGCTGCTAAACTGCAAATCGATATCAAACAGTCAAAGTGCTCATCGTTTGCACACCCCAGCACGTCGTCACCAGGTGGAGGGGAGCAGGAGTCCAGGCTGACCCCATTTCTTTTAATCTTCCCTGGTTCAAGGGTGTTATAGTTCATTGTGTTGAACCTTGTGTCAGCCTAGCTAAGATCAGTTGAGTTGTTTGCAGTTCTGGCGTCAAAGCAGCAGCCTTCCTGGTTTGAAATGGCTTGGTGCTTTGCCAGGTGGTAGAGGGGGTTTGTCCACTGCATGCAACCAATGTGTCTGACGTAACCCTGATTTCACCAACATAATGCAACAGTAAATTCTAGCCACCTGCATTCCCAATGGGGATGTGGGCTCAGGATAAATAATAGGGGCTCTGGCCTAGCACCCTTCTCACCATCCCTTGCTCCCTTCAGAGATGCCTATCCACCGGGAGATTGTGGCATCGGGAAATCAGATCGCATGCTGCATTTCAAAAGCTAATTTATTGAGAAACGCCTTTCCCTGTAATGGTATTAAAGTTTGAAGAATTCTTGACATTTACAGATTGTCATGAGCTGATGTTGAATAAGGATTTGCCGAGCTAATGATTGAGGCTATTAATCTCCTACCATATTCTCATTGTTCAGCTCTTTGCCCAAGTGTCAGAGCAATTTACATCTAACAAGCAGGCTTCCATAAAAGTGAATGGATAATATCTTTGCTTAAATTTTGTTGGCCCTTCCGATGACTCACTTGCTTAAGATACGAAATAGCTGAACCATAAAACAACGAATGACACTGAATCCCAGTCACTAATGTCTGAATTAGTTGGTATCAGCAGGGTTAGTGACTAAGATACTTTAATTTGCATCTGCCCCTGAATTAGGAGAAGACCATTGATCAGTGTTCCCTTTCTCGATGAGGCTGTGCAGTGAATCTGGTTGATAGTGTGCAAAAGACAATAGAGCATTAAGCCATCTGTAGGTGATAGTCCACTGATATTTACTGTCCAGGCTGTTGCACAAGTAATGACATCTTGACAAAAATACTGGGGGTGTTTGTATTCTTATACCATAGATTGGCATGCAATCTATGGTATAAGAATGGGCGGCACGGTGGCACAGTGGTTAGCACTGTTGCCTCACAGCGCCAGAGACCCGGGTTCAATTCCCGCCTCAGGCGACTGACTGTGTGGAGTTTACACGTTCTCCCTGTGTCTGCGTGGGTTTCCTCCGGGTGCTCCGGTTTCCTCCCACAGTCCAAAGATGTGCAGGTTAGGTGAATTGGCCATACTAAATTGCCCATAGTGTTAGGTAAGGGGTAAATGTAGGGGTATGGGTGGGTTGCGCTTCGGCGGGTCGGTGTGGACTTGTTGGGCCGAAGGGCCTGTTTCCACATTGTAATGTAATCTAATCTAATCTAAAGGAGAGCAGAAATGGTTATGGGCTTTTTGATCTTTGCAAGAGGCGATTGTAATACTTTGAAACAAGGTGCAAAGTGGAATAAAACACGAATCCAGAAACTAAGTCAAATTAAGTTGCAATGGTGAGACATTGAGCCACAGCTGCAACAGAGATGAGCAGAAAGCTTGGGTTGGTGAATCTTTAGAATTCTTGACCACAGATCTATGGAGATACGTTTGGCATATTTAAGGCCGAGATGGACAGATTTTAATCAATTAGGCAATCTTTGGTTGTGCGGATAAGGCAGGGAAGTGGAGCTGAGAATTATTATTGAAAGGCGAAGCTGGTCAACGAGTTGAAAGGCCTTATTCAGCTATGATCTCTCTGCCTCTCTCTGTCTGTCTGTGTCTCTCTCTCTCTCTCTCTCTCTCTCTCTCTCTCTCTCTCTCTCTCTCTCAATCTTATGGCAGCAAAACTGAGAGGGATTGTAATTGCATTCCAAGAAGAACCAGGAGGCCAAAACAAGAGCTTTATTAAAGAGATGTTCATGCTTCAGGCAGGAAGGTTAGAGTAAGCGGTTTCTTGCCCAAAATGGTTGATGCTACATCAGGTGCCAGTGGGTCAAAGAGTGGCAGATGGAATTTAATTTAGATAAATGTAAGGTCCTGCATTTTGGAAAGGCAAATCAGGGCAGGACTTAAATACTTAATGGTGAGGTATTGGTGAGTGTTGCTGAACAAAAAGACCTTAGTGTGCAGGTTCATTGTTCCTTGGAAGTAGAGTCGTAGGTAAGATAGTAAAGAAGGCGTTTCATATACTTGCTTTTATTGGTCAGTACATTGAGTATAGGAGTTGGCAGGTCATGGTATGGCTGTATAGGACATTGGTTAGGCCACTTTTGGAATATTGTGTTCAGTTCTGGTCTCCCTGCTATAGGAAGAATGTTGTGAAATTTGAAAGGGCTCCAAAAAGGTTTACAAGGACGTTGCCAGAGTTGGAGGGTTTGAGCTTTGGGAAAGGCTGAATAGGCTGAGGCTGTTTTCTCCGGAGTATTGGAGGCTGAGGAATGACCTTATGGAGGTTTTTAAAATTTATGAAGGGCATGGATAGGGTGAGTAGTTAAGGTCTTTTCTCCAGGGTGGGGAGTCCAAAACGAGAGGGCATAGGTTTAGGGTGAGAGGGAAAAGATTTAAAACAGACTTAAAAGGAAACCTTTTCCACGCAGAGGGTGGCGCATGTATGGAATAAGCTGCCAGAGGAAGTGGTGGAGGCTGGTACAATTACAGCATAGGAGGTTTGAGAGGGATATGGGCCCAAATGTTGGCAAATGGGACTGGATTAGTTTACGACATCTGGTCGACATGGATGAGTTGGACCAAACGGGTCTGTTTCTGTGCTGTACATCTCTATGATTATAACTCTGACTCTTAAAGTGGCAGTCCACCATATAGATACAAATACACAACAGTAATACTTTGAAACAGGACACTAAATGGATAAACAGCTAATCCAGAATACCATATCAAATTGAATTGTAACTGCAAAACTTGAAGGCACAGCTCGAAAATGATGAAACTCATGTTGGGACTGATATTAGAAGACATTCCTTCACCTCATATCCTCCTTTTGGCTGGTGTAATCACGTGGTTTTGTGGAGTCTACAACATGGTGATAGACCATTCATTCAGCTGTTCTGTGTTATTGTTTATGAAGCAGAGGTGTGACCTTCTGTTACCCACTTTTATCCAGTCCAATTAGTCCATCCTTCATGCACTTAACTACATTCTGCTTGAATACCTCTGTGCTGTTCTACCCAACTAGATCTTCTGTTAACATTGCATACTTATCACTTTGGATAAAGACATCCTCTTTGAGGATTTTTAGTAACTGCCTTATATTTACAGCCTCTAGTTTTGAACTTGTCCATCTATGCTAATACATTATTGGCATCTACCCTAATCTAACCCTTTCACAAATGTAAAAGATCTATGATTCGGAGATGCCGGTGTTGGACTGGGGTGTACAAAGTTAAAAATCTCACAACACCAGGTTATAGTCCAACAGGTTTAATTGGAAGCACACTAGCTTTCGGACAATCACCTGATGAAGGAGCGTCGCTCCGAAAGCTAGTGTGCTTCCAATTAAACCTGTTGGACTATAACCTGGTGTTGTGTGATTTTTAACTTTGTAAAAGATCTAAATTAGGTCATTCTATTTTCCATTCAAGTGAAAAGAGTCTCAGCCCATTTTGCCTTTTCAGATAAGTAATTCCTCTCCATTCAGATGCCATTCTTGTGAATCTTTTATTCAAAGTCTCTATGCCTGTTTCATAATATAAAAACCAAACCTATGTAAAGTAGTGTACAGTTACAAATGTGAGTTCTTTACAAGTTTAACAAAACCATATCAGGAGATATTTTCAATTATGACAAATTAGAGTTTAAGAAGGATGATAAAGGACAGCAGAGAGAGTGAAGAGGAAATTCAGATTTTCTTTTAGACCCATAGCAGCTGAAGATTTTAGTGAAGACATTGAAATTGGGAATGCTTAAGAGGCTTGAGTTAGGAAGCATAAGTGTCTTAGAGCTGCAAGTTGGGGCACACACAGCAGAGTTTTGAAATAACCTCATTTATGAAAAGCAGAACTTGGGAGGCCACCTAGGAATATTTTTGAATAGTTATGTCCAATTTATAGATTAATTTGATTTCAAATTTATTAGTATTCACTCTGCCTTGCATTCATAATCAGATTCATATTTAGTCCAAATGGGAATTCCTTTAATGCTGGTTTCTTCCACTTAGTTTTTTTTAATCCCCTTTTCTCTATTTATCCCCTTTTATGTATTTAGTTTATTTTGCTCTTCATTCTTAAGACAAATGATAAGTTAAAGACCTAGCTGTCACTAATCCCTCAATAGTCAGGTTGTGTGCTGTGATGACCTCTGACAACTTGTGTTAACTGGACAGAAGTTGTTGTTATACTTAGTGTACTGTGCTTTTTTGGTATCACCTTTTGTGGTGCAAATATCAAGTGTGCCAGCTGCAAAAGTTGGTGAAGTAGCTGGGACTGGGACTGTTCCATTGTCACCATACCCACTGAAGTTCAAGGGGATGTTCCTAAAGGCTTTTTTTCAAGCTGGTTAAGCTACAACTGGGAAACAAACAAATGATTATAATCATGGCCTATTGTATGTTTTGTAATCAACCTATTCATTGATGTTATTACATACCTCTGGAGCAGGCAGAACTTGAACCAGGATCGCCTGGCTCAGAGGTAGGGGCACTACTATTGTACCAGAAGAGCACTATGTTCTGTTACAAGCTGCTGGCAACTTTGCTCCTAACTAAGGTTGTTTTCAAGCTGTGCAGCTGCTTTATTTGATACTTCACACAATTCTTTTGGGTTGAGTTCTGCGCCTTTTTTCTCTGTACACTACTCTTTCGAAAAAGTAACATAGTATGGAGGGCTGTCTTTGGGAAGTGAAAGGTCACAAGTAAGCCATTGGATATGATTACAAGTATGCTGCTGGAAGATGGAAGATAGAGTGGGAATCGATAAATAACACAGGATTCGAGATGCTTGCTCTGACCCTGTGTGTTCAGCAGAGTGTGAAGTGAGCAGCATTTTCACTGTTCTGCCACTCTGCCTGTGATCAGCACGGTTGTCTCTTGAGGAGAGATGCCAAGAACAGTAAATGTAATTTTACAAAGCCATTGCACATTATCTGTGTAAGGCATAACAGTATTTGTCAGCTAAATGTTTTCTTTCTAGCCGAACGGTTATAGGATCAAAAATAAATTATTACATTTTTTGAATAACACAGCCCTTCTTAATTGGATCTTTCATGTAAGACATTGTGTTGCCGCAAATAGGATACCTAACATAAATCAGAGGAGAAGGATACTGATTGGTACACATTTTATCACCACCTAGCTCTGTTCCTTTTCCTGAAGGTATAGAGTCATAGAGATGTACAGCATGGAAACAGACAACAGTTTAATGTTGATTTGTGAGCAGAAAACCAACTGACCCATCAAATATATCCAATGCTGACAATGACTAGAGCAACATGACTAGACATTCCCCATTGTCAACCATGTGGCCTCCTGAGAGGGGATTTAATTTGGAAAAAAAGTACCAATAATAGTGAGTGGAAAACTATGATGGTCCCACAGAACCACAGCTGATGTAGTTGGGCACCACCCCCATGTGGAGCCTGGATGACTGGCTGAGTTGGTAGCATTCTCTCCCCTGAGGAGGAAGTTGTTGGGTCAAGGCCCACTCCAGACAGTTGATCATCAATCCAGGCTGACACTTCACAGTACTGATGGAGTAGGACTGGATTCTGACAGTGTCGTCTTTCAGATGAAATGTTAAACCTGTATATGCCCTCGGGTGGATGCAAAAGCTTCCATCTCATTATTTTGAAGAAGTGCAGGAATGTTATCCCTGGTGCTCTGATCACTATCCCTAAAACAACATCCCAGAAAGAGATGACTGGATATTACCACATTGCTGTTTGTGGGAGCTTGCAGTTGCATTTCCTACAATGACTGCGCTTCAAAAGTACATTCATTGGCTGCAATGTGTCATTGTACATCCTGAGGTCATAAAAAAGGGCTGTATCAATGTGAGTATTTGTTTCTCTTTTAACAATATCACCACATGCACTTTCGGCAGATGATAGTTAATGAGAATTAGGAACCCTGCCTGCTTCCCAGCCCCATTCCCCTAGCATTCTCTCCCTCTCCTTGCTCAGGGACATGGGGCTATTTAAATTAGCCTTGTGATCAATCTAGCTGAGTTCAGCTAACTTAACACCCTTTGGGGAATGAACCTGGAAACGTTTTGTTACAAAGCTCAGGTTGTTAAATGTACCGTGGAATTAAGCTGTAGGAGAAGACTGTCTCAGCTGCACCCTTTCAAATTCTTCCTTAAGCCCATGCTCCTTG
Organism: Chiloscyllium plagiosum; assembly: GCF_037043375.1. Taxonomy (NCBI): domain Eukaryota; kingdom Metazoa; phylum Chordata; class Chondrichthyes; order Orectolobiformes; family Hemiscylliidae; genus Chiloscyllium; species Chiloscyllium plagiosum. The sequence goes on from NW_028270140.1 coordinate 131,557,329, forward strand.
TTAGTTATCACCCTAGAGCAAAGAATCCAAGCCAGTTACCTCAATATAATACTGTGGACACGCTGAACCAAAGCATATTGTGTTCTAGTCATTGCTGATCTTTTATTTTAGCTTCATTTCCCTGTCCTCTCCCCATGTCCCTTATCTCCATGAGAGATCCAGAATTGGCTATATCAGCTAAGAAGTTATTCAGCGATGAAGTATTCACAATCATCTGAGGAAAGAATTCCAAACATTCACAACCCTTTGAGGGAAGAAGTTTCTTCTCCTTTCAGCCCTTGATCTGTGCAGATCCATGGTAACAATCTCTCAAGAGTATCCTCCGTCAGGCCCATTCGGAATCATCTTTGTTTCAATGAAAGCACTGATTGCTGTCTTGAACCTTGAAGAAGATAGGCTCAATTTAGTTAGTATAGAGTGTGAGGATCAGCAAGGGAATTAAGAGTCATGTGGACAGACCAGAAAGTGGAGTTAAGGCAATTCAGGCAGCCATGATTTTACCGAAGGGAGAAGGAGGCTCGATGGGCAAGACCTCTCATCCCTTGGACTCATTGAGTGAGCCATCACTATAAGACCTCCAAAACTTTCCTTAAATATGGAGCCATTATGTAACCCCAGGGTGGAGAATTTAAAAAACTAGGACATCACATTACAGGGTATGGGTGAGACTGCACCTTAAATAGAATGTTCAAATGAGATTCAATAATCTCATTCCTGGGAGGGAAAAGTTAACCTGTCGAAGGTAACTATAACTGGTTCAGTTTTTCTTTATTCATTAGAGTTTAGAAAAATGACCGGTGGTCTTTTTGAAACATACCAGATTCTGAGGAGGGTACAACAAGGGAGATGTTGATAAGATGTTTCCATTATGGGGAGTCTTGAACTAGTGGACATAGAGTTAAAAAGCTGACCTAATGGCAACCATATAAGCACTGTTGATTGTCATCAACAGCCCATTTCGTTCACTAATGGCCTTCAAGAAAGGAAATCTAGCATCCTTACCTGATCAGGCGTACGTGTGACCACAGACACGCAGCAATGTGGTTGACTCTTATCTGTCTTCTGGGCACTTTTGTTTTCTTTCATCATTCGTGGGATGAGGGCGTTGCTGGCTGGGCAGCATTTATTGCCAATTGCTAATTCACCCAGAGGGCTGTTAAGAGTCAACTACAATGTTGAGAGTCTGAAGTCACATGTAGACCAGATCAGGTAAGGATGGCCGTTTCCCTTCCGAAAGGACATTATTTGAAAAACCCCATCTGGTTCACTGTCGACAATGGATTTACGGTTATCACTAGACTCTTAATTCCAGATTTTTAGACTTGGGGACAAGCAGTATATGTTGGCCTAGCCAGTGTTGTCCACATCCCATGAACATAAAGATCCTGCTCCATTTCTATGCAGCTGACCATTCTCCCTTCCTCTCCTGAAAAGGTAAGACGGTGACAGATCCTGACCCCAAGGTCTGAGTGGTTACCTGGTGGATGCAGCTTGCTGCTTGCTTCTCTGGGCCTCCATTTAAATGTCCCTTTACCAGCATGTTCCTTTTCCATCCTTTGTCTACTGAAATGGCATCTGTAAATGATCAGGACTGATTTCAGACAACTCTGAATCCACTTCAGCCCTTCAGGACTTCAGTCTGGGAGCTCAGGGGCACTATTAACTTTCATGCTTCTACCAGCTGCCTTTGTGCACAAGAACACTCAGCCACCTCATGCATCCACCTGGGGTGCATGTTCTAGCTCTTAGCTTCATTTCTGAGTGCTTACTTACTTGGAGCCTGCCATCCTCTCTGGATTACTGTGCTTTTTGACCAGAAGAGTGAGCATTTATGATGGGCGAGGTGTTTGAGAGCCATTGAGTGGCAATGCTGCATACAATAGTGAAGTTGCTAGTCCTGTTATGTAGAAGATTATTGACCTTTCTCTGCCCTGCTGTGTCTTCCTGTCTGATCCTGGAGACAGCAATGACCGGTTGCTCTGTGCCAAGGGTAGCTGTGGCCCTGGCTGCCTTCTCAACTACCCCACCCACCAGGTCACTATCTGGAGAGTATCTCTTCCTGAGGTATATTGTTTTCTTGGGAGGACAGCTCGAGAGTTCCTGGCTTGCAGCATCTGAAGTGCTGTATGTCCAGGCTTTTGGTGTGGCACAAGCGGCTTGTAAGTCAGAAGGTCCTGGCAGCAGGTGGAAGTTCGCCCCTACTACTGTTGAAACTTTATTGCTGGAACAGCACAGCAGGTCAGGCAGCATCCAGGGGACAGGAGATTCGACGTTTCGGGCACAGGCCCCTACTACTGCACAATTGCATGAAAAGGACAGCAAAAAGGACTGGTTGCATAGTGAAATAAGGTAAGGAGCAGAAGACAGTGTGAGCAAAGTCACTGTGAGCCATCATTTGACATGAAACTCTCTGAAAATAACAGAGCCTAAAAATGGGCAAATCTATCCCTTTGTGGTGATCAACAGGACATTCCCTATTCTTTGGGAAGGTTGGTTGGTGTTGCCTACATAGGTTTGCATAGTAGGCATACAGGGCTTCAGTTTAACAGTTCAATCTTACTACCAAAGCGAATAACCTCAAATTTTCCTATCTTATTATTCCATGTCCTACCTTATTGCCTACTCACTTAACATGTTTATATCTCTTTGCAGTGTCTTCCTGTTGACCTTGCAATTGATGTTCCCACCTAGCTTTGAATCACCAGCAAATTTAAATTACTCCTCTCAGTCGCTTTGGGAAAAAAACAATCTGCCATGGCAGGATTCATACCCAAGTCCAAGAATATTGCCTAGATCTCTAGATTAATAATCTAGTGATAATACCACTAAGTCGTCATCTGTTTAGTTATACTCTCAAAAAAAACTAATAAATTTGTCTAACACAATTTCTCGTTCACAAAAAAAGTTGATTTTAATGACATAATGATTTTTTTCAGTGTTAATATTCCCTTAATAATTACGGCAATTTTCTAATGACTGATGTCAGACTCAGAGGCCTGTAGTTTTTTTTGTGCTTTTTATCTCTGTTGAATAAGGGAGCTACATTTGCTGACTTCTAATCTGCTGTGACATTCTGGAATCTAGGGAATTCTGGATAAATTATAAATCAGTACATACATTACAAAAGTCACAGTAAACTTTTTTTTGGGTAAGTATTTACCTATGGCCACTTCTACCTATTGTAAGTGGACCTGGTTTCAGGCCTCAATATACTAATATAAATTATCTGCATGACCTAATGTTTCAACAGACACTTCTTATGGACCAGGCCAAACTCCTCAAAATATATGAAGAAGATAGCCTAGACATTAACTTTTTTTCTTATTTTAAAGACACGTACCAGGTGTTGAGCTCCAGATGCAATTCGTTTGGTCAGTTTTAAGCAAAACACACTTTAGTTAAAATATAAGAAAAGATAAAAAATGGAATAACAACTCTGTTGGAAAACTTTACAGAATAATAGATTATTTAACTACTAAACAGTAACTGTTCCAATATAGTAACATCCCAGTAACATACCCTCGGAAAAGGCAAATTCAGTAAATAGATTGTTTCATATGCAATTTGAGCAGTAGGAAGAGAACCCCCAGCTTTTAGTTGTAACAGAGGAAAAACCATTTCCACGTCCGCATCAAACTCCTAGCAGCAACTGCTACTGGAAAAACTAAAAACCTAGTTCTGTAGGAGCTTGACCCCACATATTCAGACTGCTTCTATTGTTCCGAATTTAGGGAAAAAAACCAAGGCCTCACAAGCTGTTCACGTTAGGCTTTGAAGCACATTGCTTCGCACCTGTGTCTCAACCTTCCTTCACAAAAAAAAACACCAAGACCAAATATACCCTATTAAAGCCATAGTATCATCACACACTGAGCCAAGAGGTTTGCAAGCAGGACACTAATTTTTGGAATTGTATTTATTGTCTTTATGTTGAAAGCTGCGTTCCAGATAAGGCATTTCAACCTTGTTTCAGTGCGTGGAAAATTATATGGTACAAATGTAGGAGTTCCTCCAGTTCATTCTTTATATGTGAAACAATGATTGGAGTACTGCCTTGCAACGTAAAATGTGTGAATTCCTGTTTTGTACAGTAATTATTTACACACTTTGGGAATTGTAATTTGAAGTATGAGCTTTCATGACTGGACATTATTGAAATGAAGGAAGCTTTTCTCATAAATGAAGTATACAAGGTCAGTAGATCACATGAAAACGCCACCACCTACAAGTTTCCCTCCAAGCCATTTATCATCCTGGCTTGGAAATATATTGTCATTCTTTCATTGCTGGGTCAAAATCCTGGAATTCCCTCCTTTAGGGCATTTTGGACTAACCTAAGCAGGTGGACTGCAGTGGTTAAAGAAGGCAGCTCACCGTCAGTTTTTCAAGGGCAACTAGGGACTGGCAATAAAAGCTGGACCGGTCAGCAATGTGCATGTTCATGTAATGAATTAAAAAAAAAGACTGCCCTCTGAAACAAAAGGCAGCTGATTTAAGCCATCTGTGAAAAGACAATTTTTACGCTGCAGCCCAACATCAAAAAGTTAACATGAACAGATTATCACTGAGATGGTGCTGGATGATTTAAAGGAGTTATTTTGCTTGTCTTATGGACCTCATAAATCATTAACACTGCTGTTCAAGTGAGTGATGAGCTCTCTACAGTATTGACAAATCAAGATCACTTTTCAGAAACTGCTAGCACTTCGATCCTTTAATAATTTCAAATTGAAACCACAACCATCGCTCTGGGTTTAGAGGAAGTGATGGGGGGAGTCTGGGGACTGGGTGTGAGAGATTATATTCAGCATTATGTATTGCAATCTAACTGTTTCAGATCTATTTATTAGATAATCCTGAATTCCCTGCCTCCTCATCCCACCTTCCACTAAAACTGGACACATGTAACTCACTCATAGATATTGTACTTCTTGGAGCTTCTTGATAAATTAGCGCTGCATTATGTAGTTTCTGATCAGATGCTGATCTCTAAATCTCCCATTATCAAATTAGAATCGTCGGCTACAGATGACAGTATTTGCCTTTAAACTGTTTCTTTGTAGCCTTGTTAAGCCCAAGAATATGTATTAATATTGCACTTGAATAAGCAAGTGAGATGTCATCTGTTGAAACTTCATGTAATAGTGTTGAGACTGGGTTTGTCCTGGTGTTTCAGCCATTTCTTTTGAGGGAGCTAAGCACTTGTTAGATTTTAAAGGGTGCCCTTTTAAATTAACTTGGTTAAGTAAAGAGCACACTTTTTTTTCAGTTCAGAGGACTGCATTTCAAAATCAAATACAAGAGCACAGAATAGACAGTGGCATTTCAGTGCAGTACTGAAGGGGTAGATGTTTTATCAAAGACTATGCTTCAATTGAGCTGTTAAACTGAAGACCTGCCTTCCTGTTCGTACCATCTTCACAAAGCAGGGAATACCCTGCTGACAGCTGCAACAACAACTGCATTTATTTTGCACCTTTTAAGAGAGTAAAATGTCACAGGATCATTATCAAACCGGATGTGACATTGAACTGCATAAAGAAATATTAGGGTATTTTGGTACAATAGTTAGGTTCTAAGGAACGTCTAAAAGGAGAAAGAGCATAAGAAGTGTTTAGGGAGAGATTTTCAAAACTTTGGCCTCAGCAACTGAGTTCATGGTTACCAATAGCAGGGGAGTTGAATTTGGGCATGCACAAGATATCAGCACAAGGGGAACCGGATTGGAGGTGAAAGCAAATTAACTACTTTCTTGCAATGTTTCCATCTTGGTGGAAGCTATAGTGCATGTCAGTTAATTGTTAACAATTAATAAAGCAATTAATTGTCCATTCAGTGCATTGAGCTACAAGAATTTCCAGTCTTTTATTTTGGTTTGGTAACTATGGTTATCTGATTTCTATCATAGCAATTTTTAGCTTCCCTTTATTTAAAAAGAATCTGGAAATTTTGTAAGTAGAGAAACAGAATATTTACTTGAAAAGGACATAATTCTGACTTGATACTGATTTAAAAGGAACTGTGAATGCTGTAACCCAGTACAAATCTGAGTGAACAGCGTATTCTCTGAAAGGAAGAAACTGAATGCTGAGCATCTAAAATGTTCAGCTGATCAAAGCACTCTGTCTAAATGTTAACCCATTTTTCTCTTCCAAATGCTGACTAAGTATTCCTAACAGTTTTAATATCTATTTAATTCATTACAGTAGGCTGCGTATGTGGTGCTGTGTTTATCTAGCCAACTCTATTCAAATATATGATCATTTCGTGAAATGGCATTGCCATCCATGTTTTCTGTGAACTACTTTGTGATTAGTGCTATGGGTCCTGTGGGATTGTTTAGCAGTTTGTTAAGATCACGATGATATTCAAACCAGTTATTGTAGCAAGTTTAGAGCAAGTTGTTGCCGATGCTGGAATCTGTACTGCAAACAAAAAAATGCTGGAAGTCGCGATGGGTCAAGCAGCATCCATGGAGAGTGAGAAAGCAAGCTAGCATTTCGAGTCGAGATGACTGATGAAGAGTAATCTAAACTCAATGTTAGCTCTCTCACTCACTCTGTCACACACCAAGCACACGCACACATGACAGGATGCTGCCTAACCCGCTGTGATTTCTAGCATTTTTTATTTTCATTGTACCAAGTATGTTCAGATACATATTATACAAAAATAGCGCACAGTATATTTTAAACACATTTATAGCATCATAAGGGAAATGGGTCAATGCAGGTACCTATGCTGGCTGTTTAATAGAAGTATCCAGTTAGTTGTGTTCATGTGTTCTTTTCCCATATCCCTGCAATATTTTCCACTTGAAATATTTGTCCAATGTCCTTTTCAAACTTATTGACTTGAGTATACTTATGAGGGAAATCAGGAGGGCAGAAAGGGGACATGAGATAGTTTTGGCAAATAGGGTTAAGGAGAATCCAAAAGGTTTTTATAAATACCTTAAGGACAAAAGGGTAACCAGGGAGAGAATAGGGCCCCTCAAAGATCAGCAAGGCAGCTGATGTGTGGTGTCACAGGAGATGGGGGAAACACTAAACAAGCATTTTGAGTCAGTGTTTACTGTGGCGAAGTACATGGAAGATATAGAATGTGGGGCAATAGATGGTGACATCTTGAAAAATGTCCTTACTAAAGAGGAGGCAGTGCTGGATGTCTTGAAATGCATAAAAGTGGATTAATCCCCAGGACCTGATCAGGTGTACCCTAGAACTCTGTGGGAAGCAAGGGAAGTGATTGCTGGGCCACTTGCTGAGATATTTGTGTCATCAATAGTCACAGGTGAGGTGCCGGAAGACTGGAGGTTGGCTAACGTGGTGCCACTGTTTAAGAAGGATGTTGAGGAAAAGCCAGGGTACAATGATCAGTGAGCCTGACATCGGTTGTGGGCAGGTTGTTGGAGGGAATCATGAGGGACAGGATGTAGATGTATTTGCAAAGACAAGGACTGATTAGGGATAGTCAACATGGTTTTGTGTGTGGGGAATCATGCCTCACGAACTTGATTGAGATTTTTGAGGAAGTAACAAAAAGGATTGATGAGGGCAGAGTGGTAGATATGAACTATATGGACTTCATTAAGGTATTCGACAAGGTTCCCATGGTAGACTGGTGAGCAAGATTAGCTCTCATGAATACAGGAAAACTTGCCATGTGGATATAGAACTGGCTTGAAGACAGAGGGTGGTGGTGGAGAGTTGCTTTTCGGACTGGAGGCCTATGACCAGTGGTGTGCCGCAAGGATCGGTGCTGGGTTCACTACTTTTCGTCATTTATATAAATGATTTGGATGCGAACATAGGAGGTATAGTTAGTAAGTTTACAGCTGACACCAAAATTGGAGGTGTAGTGGACAGAAAAGAAGGTTGCCTCAGTTTACAATGGAAGCTTGATCAGATGGGCTAATGGACTGAAGAGTGGCAGATGGAGTTTATTTAGATAACTGTGAGCTGCTGCATTTTGGTAAGGTCCTGGGGAGTGTTGCTGAACAAAGAGACCATGGAGTGCAGGTTCATAGCTCCTTGAAAGTGCAGTCGGAGGTAGATAGGATAGTGAAGAAGGCATTTGGTATGCTTTCCTTTATTGATCAGAGTATTGAGTACAGGAGTTGGGAGGTCATGTTGCGGCTGTACAGGAATTGGTTAGGCCACTGTTGGAATATTGCGTGCAATTCTGGTCTCCTTCCTATCGGAAAGATGCTGTGAAACTTGAAAGGGTTCAGAAAAGATTTACAAGGATGTTGCCAGGGTTGGAGGATTTGAGCTACCGGGAGAGGTTGAATAGGCTGGGGCTGTTTTCCCTGGAGTGTCGGAGGCTGAGGGGTGATCTTTATAGAGGTTTATAAAATTATGAGGGGAATGAATAAGGTAAATAGACAAGGTCTTTTCCCTGGAGTGGGGGAATCCTTACTAGAGTGCATAGGTTTAGGATGAGAGGGGAAAGGTATAAAAGGGACTAAAGGGGCAACGTTTTCACGCAGAAGGTGGTACATGTATGGAATGAGCTGCTAGAGGAAGTGGTGGAGGCTGGTATAATTGCACGATTTAGCAGGCACCTGGATCGGTGCATGAATAGGAAGGGTTTGGAGGGATATTGTCCAAGTGCTGGCAAATGGATGGATGAGTTGGGCCGAAGGGTCTGTTTTCATGCTGTACTTCTCTATGATTCTGCTTCTGTCACCATTCTGGACCATCATAACTGGCATTGTGAAATCAATTCTTATCTTTTCTTCTCATTACTTTTGCAAATTAAGTTAAGTCTACCCATCCATCTCTGGTTATTATCCTTCCGGTTAATGGAAACAATTTCTGTGAAGCCTCTCATTATATTGCACATCTCTGCTAAATATCCCTTAAATTACTCTGCCTTAATTCAGACTTCTGCTTATTTGAATGCATTTTTTTTTCTTTTGTCTGCAGGCATAAGTAAAGTTACTTACATGTCAGATAAGTACCGTGACATGCCAGAAATGAAGGCCTCAAAGCTAATGTTGGACATGGCTGGTGTACAATGCAGGTGAGTAGATGGTGTGCAATATTGTAATCTAAATCTCCAGGTGCTTTCAGAACCAAGTCAACAAGGATTAGTGCGGGAATAATGCCTTACTGTGCTAACACAATATATAGCCTTTTCCTAAATAAGTGGAGTCAAGTGGCAGGTTTAATACAGTCAGTAAAAACAGACTGGGTTGTGGTTAGTGATTTTGATGATATGATGCTCTATTTCATGTACACTGGCTCACAATGTGCAAGACTGATCACCTGACTCAGCTGCTATTGAGTGTTGTTTATTGTTTATTTGTCACTACCTCCCATCCCCAGCACCTCTGAGACCACCGAATAAATCATCAGTTCACTAACTGGCTTGAGGCACTGCAGTCTAGGCCACGCAATCATGTCCTTTTAAAACGTCTGGGAGGGTTTGTGTCAGATGATCTCTTGACATCAATTTGACCTGGTTCGTTTTAACCTGCTAAGTTCACACCATTGACTACAATTTCCAAATACTTGAGATGTTGTAAATTAATTCTTCACGGAGCTTTCTACAGCTTCTGTTCTTTTCTTTTGCCTATACACTTCACATGACGAACAGTGAGAAATGCCCATGTAGATCGCAGCTTCCAATGGGAAGGTGCAGGCTTTAGAAACCACTGAAGGAGGCATTAAACTTTGTCATTGACCGATTTGTGAAAAATTCCCTCATCTCTGTTGTCCCCTTCTTTGAAATGTAGTAAAACTATCCCACACCAGCTGGATCCATATGCTCTTAATGCATTTTCCTTAGATGTATCTTTCTCCATCAGTTCGAGTATGATGTTGGATTTCTGCAGCTTTTTTACTACCTTGGAACTGCTCACAGATTCCTCTTTCTAGTACTGAGGTTGCTTTCCTTTATTCTTCTATCTACTCTGATTCCTTTTGCATTCCTCCTCTGTTTGAATTCAACATTTATGGTGCTTACTTTGAGTATGTATTTGTGCTTTCTATTTGCATTTCTGGCTACAGTATGCATCCACGTATGCGAGGTAAAAGTGAAGCCACTATAGTCCCTGAGAAGCAGAGGGCATTCGAGACAGCCAACTGAAAGTGAGGGCAATAACTGTTTTTTTCAAAATTACAGCTTAGAAAAGAGCTCCGGGTCACCATGCCTCATGGTAACCTCAGTCAGTGTAGGAATTGAAGCCATGCTGTTGAGTTAACTCTGCGTCACAAACCAGCCATTAGGCCAACTGAGCTGACCATCTGTTAAACTACACATACCCCAGAAAGAAACCATTGAGCTCAAGGTCCTATCCACTGTTGGTGCTCCACATGAAGCTTTTCCCATGCCTACTGATTCAGCCCAAACAACGTATCCTTCTTTTCCTTTCTACCTGTGTACAAAGCTAGTTTCTCCTGAAATGCACCTTTGCTAATACCCTTACCAGTTTCTTACGGTGGCAAGTTCCATATATTAAACATTTTCTCAGTAAAGAATTCTCTCCGAGATTTTTAGTGGATTTATGAGTGTCTTCTGTTTCTGGGCTGTAATTTAAAAAAAAAATGTTATTATATCCTGACCTGTAGTATCCTTTAAACCATATGCACTGCTCTCAGCATCAGGAAAATGGTGTGCTTACTTACTGGAAAACACAACATGAGTTTGCGGCATAATGAGATGGATCTATTGTTTTACATTGTGCATTGCCTAGTTTGATGTACCTCCAATGAGCAAGTTCCATTCCAAATAAATGAGAATCCTGGGCTTGTAAATTATGTGAGCAACATGCTGCTATAGATAGATATCATGAATGGTGCAAATGTGCAATTCTGTAACACTATGCATTACAGACAAGGTCTTGTGTTTGCAATATAACTTGGTCTCAAGAGAAACCATCTGTCCGTTGGTGATACATTCAGATCTCCTAATTTAGAAAATTCCTGTCTCTCTCTTTTTTTCTCTCTTTCTCTTTCTATTTCTCTTTCTCTCTTTTTCTTTCTTCCCCTCTCTCTTTCCTCATTTTTTTTCTCTTCCACCCCCTTCTCTCTTTCATTTTCTCTCTTTCTCTCTCTCTCTTTGCCATTTTCTTTGTGTCATCTAGAAAATATTATATTTGGCTCCCACATCCAAATGATTGATATATATCCTGCACACTGGGGCCCCATGTACTTATCCTTGCGGTCCTCCAACTAGTCAGTCTACCAACATGAATATGACCCACTTATTCCTACTTTCTGCCTATTCGCCAATCCTTAATCCATGTCAGTATGTTACTTGCTACTCTTTGTGCTTAAATTTTGTTAACTAACCTTTTGATGTTTTGTAAATCCAAGTACACTTAGTATAGTTGGTTTTGTTAGTAACACTGTCACATAACTGTACCAAGTTTGCAACATGCAAAGCTAATAGGTCTGTAATTCTGTTCTTTTTTTCTCACTTCCATCTTAAACAGTGGGTAACACTTTGTACTTCTAACCCACAGAAATCATTCCAAAATCTGGAGAATTTTGGACGATGATCATTAATGCATCCAGTACCTCGACAGCCATCACCATCACTCTTGAATTATGACTAATTCTTAGGGAATTATCAACTTTCAGCTTCATTAATTTTTCCAGTACAATTTTCTTATAAAAGCTAAAGTTTCTTCAACTCTTCATTTTGCAATCCATTTGGATCTCTGGTTGCAGGAAATTTCTAATATCTTCCTCAGTGAAAACAGAGACAAAGTAACTATTTAGCTTCCCTGCCAATTCTCTAGTCGGCTGTATAAATTCTCCTGACTCTGCCTGTAATTGATCCAAATGTATTTTGGCAAATATTTACTTTTACATAACTATATAAACTTTTACAGGCTGTTTTAATGATTTTTGCTAATTTACATTCACACTGAATTCTTTATCTCTATCCCGTTTCTTGGTGGTCTTGTGCGGTATTCTAAAACCCTCCCAATTCTTGTGTTTCTGGCAACTTCATAGACTTTTTCTTCTAACCTTATATAATGCTCAACTTCTTTATCATTCCAGCCACAGTCCTAAACAAAATTCAAACCTAGGTATAAAAGTACATGCCTAACCTCCATTCACACTTTGTGAAAAAGAACAAAAACTGGGAAAAAGAATCATGGAAAATACACAAATGGTCTTCCAAATTACCATTGTCTACTCGCAATGGAAACATTTCAAGACAAGAACTGAGCACTACATTTCTCCCACACACTGGTTACAGACATATCTTCTGTAATGTGACATGCCACAATGCAACTATTTTTCAACAACAAAGCTTTCTAAAACAGGTTCTCCGGTTTCCTTCCACAGTCCAAATATGTGCAGGCTAGGTGGCTTGGCCATGCTAAATTGCTCATAGTGTCCAGGGATGTAGACCCTAGATAGATTAGCCATGGGAAATGCAGAGTTACAGGGATAAAGTAGAGGGGTGGGTCTGGGTGGGATGCTTTTCAGAAGGTGTGAACCCAATGTGCGAAATGACTACTTCCGTATTGTAGGAATTCCTATGATAAAAACTGTGCCTTAGTTATTATTTCTACAGTTTATTTTAAAAATTGGAAAACACAATACTCACGTCCGCTGAAAACAAGTTGTCAATTCTTCTAGCTAAAAATGGATCTTCAGTATGTAGCTGACTGAAGGTCTATCCCTTGGGTTTCTTTTAAACAACTGTGACATTAAGTTATGCAGATCGGAGGTATAATGAATAGACACAGGTCGGTAAGATCAACAGATAATCTTTAGCACTAAGTTTGAGCTGAGACGTGGCAGATGGAGTTTAATTTAGATAAATGTGAGGTGCTGCATTTTGGGAAAGCAAATCTTACCAGGACTGATACACTCAATGGTAAGGTCCTAGAGAGTGTTGCTGAACAAAGAGACCTTGGAGTGCAGGTTCATAGCTCCTTGAAAGTGGAGTCACAGGTAGATAGGATAGTGAAGAAGGCGTTCGGTATGCTTTCCTTTATTGGTCAGAGTATTGAGTACAGGAATTGGGAGGTCATGTTGTGGCTGTACAGGACATTTGGTTAGGCCACTGTTGGAATATTGCGTGCAGTTCGGGTCTCCTTCCTATCGGAAAGATGTTGTGAAACTTGAAAGGGTTCAGAAAAGATTTACAAGAATGTGGCCAGGGTTGGAGGATTTGAGCTATGCGGAGAGGCTGGACGGTCTGGGGCTGTTTTCCCTGCAGCATCGGAGGCTGAGGGTTGACCTTATAGAGGTTTATAAAATCGTGAGGGGTGTGGATAGAATAAATAGACAAAATCCTTTCCTGGGGTCAGGGAGTCCAGAACTAGAGGTCATAGCTTTAGGATGAGAGGGGAAAGGTACAAAAGAGACCTAAGGTGCAACTTTTTCACGCAGAGGGTGATATGTATATGGGATGGGCTGCCAGAGGAAGTGGAGGAGGCTTGTACAATTGCAACATTTAAAAGACATCTGGATGGGTATATGAATAGAAAGGATTTGGAGGGATATGGACCAGGTGCTGGCAGGTGGGATTAAATTGGGTTGGGATATCTGCTCAGCATGACGAGTTGGACTGAAGGGTCTGTTTCTGCACTGTACATCTCTGATTCTTTCCCTGGCTCGCTTTCTCTCGCGCTCTCTCTTTCTCTCGCGCTCTCTCTTTCTCTCGCGCTCTCTCTTTCTCTCGCGCTCTCTCTTTCTCTCGCGCTCTCTCTTTCTCTCGCGCCCTCTCTTTCTCTCGCGCTCTCTCTTTCTCTCGCGCTCTCTCTTTCTCTCGCGCTCTCTCTTTCTCTCGCGCTCTCTCTTTCTCTCGCGCTCTCTCTTTCTCTCGCGCTCTCTCTTTCTCTCGCGCTCTCTCTTTCTCTAGCGCTCTCGCGCACGCTCGTGCTTGCTCGTGCTCGCTTGCGCTCTCTCGCTCTCCCTCTTTCTCTCGCTCTCCCTCTTTCTCTCGCTCTCCCTCTTTCTCTCGCTCTCCCTCTTTCTCTCGCGCGAGCTCTTTCTCTCGCATGCTCTTGCTCTTTCTCTCGCTCTTTCTCTCGCGCAAGCTCTTTCTCTCATGCGCTCTCGCTCTTTCTCTCGCGCACTCTCTTTTTCTCTCGCGCTCTTGCTCTTTCTCTCGTGCTCTTTCTCTCGCGCTCTCGCTCTTTCTCTCGCGCTCTCGCTCTTTCTCTCGCGCTCTCGCTCTTTCTCTCGCGCTCTCGCTCTTTCTCTCGCGCTCTCGCTCTTTCTCTCGCGCTCTCGCTCTCTCTTTCTGTCTCAGTCTCTGTTTCTCTGTTTCTGTATTTTCGCGAGTGCTTTCTCGTGCCCTCTTGTGCTCTTCCCCACCCCGCCGCACACACATGCACACACATTCCCCAGTACCATAGATTCTGTTAGTCTCCTTAAACAGAAAGTCTCATGCTTCTTTCCCGAGTATCAATAGAGAAATTACAAATGTGGAAGTCAAGTGTCAGAATGTCTGACTCTTCTCACTTGTTCATACTGTAAATTTTGCGAGGTGTTCTCTAATCTATCTACACTTCAATTAGCAAACATTCCTTTCCTTCAAAATCCTACTCATTGATAGGAATGTAATCCATGCTGAGCATGGGTCTTAATTGCAGTTTTTGAGGATGCTGTTAACTTTTACTCTCTGAAGGGAAAAGAGCTTTCTTTTAACTTTTAACTTTCGTTCATAAAGAACCTGTTGTGTCCTTTCCCTGAAGATCTTACGAATAATTTCACAATGTTTTTGGTTGAGATAGCTGTATCAGACCTGATGCGAATTGAACACATGCACGTTCTACATTAGAATAAAAAAAAACAAATTTTCCACATTGACAGGTACTGTGGACAACGATTTGATAGTCCATTTTAAAAAATATTTTTCAATAAAATGTTTTTTCAATATTATAATAAACCAACAACACAACTCAATCAATACAAACTTAACAAAACTACACTCGTGAATATACATACAAAACAAGGTAAATAAACGGATAGAAGAAAAACAAAAATGAATAATAAATAATACAGCTCAGCATATCAAAACAAAATCTCTCAATTTTCAAGAGCATTAACTAATACACATTCATATGTTTGGGATTCTTCCTCTCCGGATGCTAGGTTCATCGGACTCGTTCATCATGGCTATATAAAAGCCCTTATTAGAGTGGCAGATAAGTCTGTAACTAGGTAATCCGAAAAGGGCTGCCATGTCTAATAGAAATCCTCAGTTTTTTGGTACACCATACATGTGGAAAAGGTCAAAGGGATGTGTTCCATGACAAGCTTATGCCAACCCGACAGACCTGGAGGGTTTGGGGGGCTGGGGTGATGTTTTCAGTCACCCAACATAATAGAATATTTTTCCTTGCGCAAAAAGTAAGGATATTGAAAAGTTTCTTCTGATGCACGTCTAAGTAAGGTACGCTGGACAGGCGCAAAAGAAGAGAGACTGGGTCCAGCTCCAGTCCGGTCCCTAAGATCCTCTCCATCAAACCTACCACTGCACTCCAGTATGTATGACGTCTGTAGTAGGACTGCAAGCAATGAGTGAGAGTACTGTAGTCATTCTATTTGGAACATGTTAAAGAATCTCCCACATTGAATTTTGAGAGATGATCTGGGGCCAGATGGACTCTATGAAGAATCTTCAGCTGCATGGCATGGGTCCTATTACAGATTGAAATCCTTCTTGTGTTTTCCCAAATATCTGTCCATGCCTCAGAGGAGATCTCAACCCCAATTCTCTCTCCCAGACCTCAAAGACACTCAGCCTCTTCTGAGGGGCCACTCTCCAACAGATGATCAAGAGTGCTGACAGAGAATGTGTTCTTAGCACGGATCACCCTCTTCTGTGTCGGCTGTGTAAGAGTCAGTTAAAAGTGTGGTTCTTTTTTGACTAAAATCCTGATCTGAAAAAAGCAGAAAAGGTCTTTACTAGATAGTCTGTACTTATGAGTTATTTGATCAAAGGACATCATTGTTTCTCCCTCAAATACATCACCCAAGTAAGAAAACCCCCTAGCTGCCCATAGTTTAAACCCGGAATCCATTATTCCCAGTTGGAAACCCAGTATACCAATTATAGGGGTAAGAAATGAGGTTTTGTCTATATTGTCCTCGCTCTCCCGTATTGCCCTCCATGTTTTAACAGTATTGGTAATTATTGGGTTATGACAATACTCGGTTACTGCCCTCATTTTGTTGAAGAACAGCAGACTGATAAGGGGGCATTTTGCTTGAGAAGCTTCAATATCTAACCATATTGACGCCTAATCCCCGCAGGCCCAGTTGCTCATATAAGATAAAAGAGACCTTAATTGGTAGTTTTTAATATCCGGGAGATCTACTCCCCCAAGTTGCAATTTGCTTAGCTTGATAAGGGGCTCCTTATGGTGCCAAATTAAAGAGCTGAACCTGCCAGTAATTGTCTCCCGAATGTCTGTCTGGGAAAGAGCAAAGGAAGCATTCGCATGGGTATAGCAAACAAAGGAGGATATTCATTTTAACAAGGGCTATCCGGTCTAGCCAGGATATTGGAAGGGCCTCCCATCTTTGAAGATCTTATTTAATTTTGTCAAACAAGTGGACAAAGTTCGCCTTAAATAACTGATCAAAGATGGCAGTAATGAATATACCTAAAAAACACCCCGCAACCATTCAAAAGGAAATCTGGATTCGCCCTCAGCATCAGGTATTTCCCGAAGGCCTCCGATAGGCATGGCCTCCAATTTTGTAGCCTGAAAAGGCACCAAACGAATTCATATATTAGATCAGGTGAGGTACCGAAACTACTGGGTTTGACGAAAAGATAACATCATCTGCATACAATGTAATCTTATGTGACTTTGACCCCACTTCTGGGGCAGATATGTTGAGGTCCCTACGATGGCCTCTGCCAGTGGCTCAATCTCCTGTGTAAACAACAATGGTGAAAGCGGACAAACTTGTCGACTGCCCCTAAAAATATTAAAATTGCTGGATCTTGATAGTTCATTTACTATGCACCCACCTCACAGACTGTTGTAGCCTTTATTATCAGAGCTTAAAAATGTGTTGCTAGAAAAGCGCAGCAAGTCAGGCAGCATCAAAGGAGCAGGAGAATCGACGTTTTGGGCATAAGCCCTTCTTCAGGAATGCAGGAGAATCGACGTTTTGGGCATAAGCCCTTGTTATGCCCGAAACGTCGATTTTCCTGCTCCTTTGATGCTGCCTGACCTGCTGCGCTTTTCCAGCAACACATTTTTAAGCTCTGATCTCCAGCATCTGCAGTCCTCACTTTCTCCGCCTTTATTATCAGGGCTGACATTCATTATGGCCGAGGGCTGATTTCTTCACCCACGTGTAAAGGTCTGAAAAGATACTTTTTTTTTTACCTTGTACCTCATAAGGTCTTTTTTTTTACCTTGTACCTCATATTTGTATCTGCAGATTCTAAATTCTCACCAGCTTTTGACAACGTTTGGCATCGTGTCGAATCCAAATGCAATATCACCGCAAATTTGATAGACTAGAGACAGTCCACATTGTGTTGCTACTCCCCCTGGAACTAGTCCCATGATGTAAATAGCAGACTTCACAAAGGCAATTAAAAGTTGTTTTTTCTTTTCTGACCTGGTACAAATTAGCTCCCCTAAGACTGCAGCAAATCTTTTCCACAAATGAAGCACCAGTTCAGATTGAAAGGCTGCTTTGGGTTAGGTGAGTTAATGAACTGGAAGAGCGGATTTCATAATGTTTCATGTATTTATGAGAGTGTTGGCTGTGTAAACAGAAGGTGCTGGCAATACTAAGCAGGTCTTGTAGCATCTGTGGAAAAAGAAACCGGCCAGCAACCAAAATCCCTGTAAAGGCTGTGGCCAAAGTTTCAAGTTGATGAGCCTTCATCAGGATACCACAGGCCTCGGCTGAAACATTAGCAGACAAAGAGCCAAGGATCTGTGTTTGGGTATGAATATGTGGTATGTAATGTTTGTGCCTGTGCATCTTACCAATACATGGACTAATAGATGTCTTTCTTTTGTTTTGTAGCAAATTTATTCCAAAGAATAAAACAATTACCATTGATTTTGAGTCAATAAACAAAAGTGGAAGTTGTTTAGAAATCAGCCCGAGTGCCTCAACAACATTGGCCTGAAGCTGCATCATGGAAAATCTCATTTACTACTTCCATACTTTCCAAGTCTCTTTTTTTTGTACTTGTCATTCAAGCAAATGACCTGCAAACTGTTGGCAGCCTGTTTTCTAAACAGTGGAAGTTAACTAATTAATGTATTTTAAGCACTGTGCAAAGTTTTTTGTTGTTAGAATTAACAGTGAGCTGCTTCAGCTTGCCCTGTGTATGCATTTACTTAATTATATATATGTAAAATATAAAATCTTTGGTAAGGAACTACAGAATGAATGAATGACTGTGATGGCAGGGAACTTTAAGTCATGAGTCACTAGCAATCTTATTTCTGGTGGAATTGCAGGATATGGAATGATGCCGCGGCTTTCCTCAGAGTTCCGTTTCAGTTTTGTCAGATTTACCTGGCTTCCTGAACACACACACACACACAAAGTGTTTGTTTCTGCCCTCTTAATAATCAGTCGACTGGTTCAAGAGCAAATCCCTCCCTGATCTGCCTATCCTGTGGTTGGCACAGTCTGTCACAGTTTGTAATCTGCTGAGGTAGGCAGATGCCTGAGGGTTCCTCCCTGTGTGGGAACCCACCTGGAATATTTTTAAATGTGACCTCTTGTCAAGCCTGTGAACTTGGTTGGTCACTCCATGCCCGAGGTTATATTAGGGATGGTCATTCATGTTTCCTTGGATTTATTCTGGCTTCCTGACAAGGTTGTGAGAGAGATTCCAGACATGACAACAAGTTGGTCATTTCAAACAGTTAATGCCTACAGCCATTTTGCAGTTAAAGGTCCAGTTTATCTTTAAAAGTTCTGTCAAAGAGTACAAATACAAATCATCACTTGATATGTTTTTCTGTTTATTATTTTTCTCACTCTTCCAGTGAAAGAACTTGTGATTCTGTTGTTCCATCAAAGTAAAATTGTTAGTGGCAAAGAATTTTATTTTATTCCTGCAGCAAAGCCTCCGATTAAGCAGTGATGGTTGCAGGATCTTGCTATGCACAATTCAGTGGAGTGATTGTGCTTCACACGTTTCAGACTAGTTTAAGAATTGCTTGGAAACATCCCGAGGACAAGAAAAATATACAACATAAATGCAAGTTGCTTTTATTTGAAACTGCGATTTTTTTTTAGTTTGGATGTTCGGTTTCTTTTTTATGCAGTGCGGCAGCAAGAGTTGAGAGGTGCTGCCAGGAACATAATTTTACACCTAAAGCCTTTTGATCAATTTCTTGCACACCATATTACCACCACAGAGACTATTTACATTATTCACACCGCAGCACCCATAGTCTTCCAGAAGTGAATTCCAAATATCTCATACTGTTGTATAAAGTTGTGCTCCCTGAGTTTTCCCCTAAATGGCCTGGTCCGAATTTTAAGGTTACATCCCCATGCCCTAGGTTCTGTCACCAGTGAAAGAACTGGTGTCATGTCCTTTAAACATATTAAGCATCAAGATTGTATACTCTCATCAACCTTTTATACTGAAATGAATGCCAGCCCACCTTTTCCAATCTGCCCTCATTATTAACACTTTAATTCCCAGTGTCAGTCTAAATCTAATTGCAGTCCCTTCCGTCTAGTACTTGTCTGTTTCATAATTTTTTCTGTCTAGTCCCCTGACTATGCCTATGCACAAAGTTATGAACCTCTTTGCATTAATGTGGGTTTACAATAATTCTGTGCCTATGGGGCAGAAAAGTTGGCATTAACTCAGCAATTCATTCACGAATCACTGTCACTTGGGAATGTATGAGTTCTGCCATTCAATAATATTGTGGCTGATCCAATTGTAACCTCAATGCCACAACCCTGGATACCCCAATAACCTTTCACCACAACACCCACCCCCTCATCAGCTTATCAAAATCCATCTCCTTCTACCTTACACCTGTTCAAAGATTCTGCTACCACCACCTTTTGTGGTTAGAAAATGTTTCTCCTCTGGCTACAGTTGATGCCCCCTTATTTTTAAGTGGTCACTTGCAGTCCATTCTACTTGCATGTTTTCTATGGATTGTCCTTTTAAAAAAAATGTGCAGTTTAATACACGTTTTATTCTTCTTAAGTGTGTGCTTTTTAGTGTGGATATCTAAACTTTGTTGTTCGAAACACAAACCAAAATTATCTCTGTGTGCCGTTTAAGAAATGGAAAATTCAAAATCCTTTCCCCATATCTAAAAAGCATACTTTCACTGCTACAGGTAATGTTAGAACAGGGTAAATGAACCACAGTCCACATGTATTCAATTCAAAAAAGGGGTGAACACTGCTTGATACATAATGTACCTCTGTGAGTACCTCGTGTCTGGTACAAAACAAATGAAGTGCTCATCTCTACATTTGTACTTGTCAATTTACTGCTCTGAAAGGCTCCCAACCTGATGGTTGGAAGAGCATCATCATTTAAGGTCACGTTTAAGGATTCCAGTTGTTCAATAATGCAGCTGTATCCTATTTTATAGTACTTGTGTGTATTCCAAAGACAAAATGAGCAGTTATTGGAAAGGGATCAATTCCAAATAACCCTTTATTTCCGATAAATTCTTTTTAAAAATCCTCTTAAAGCTTAATAAATAAAGTTAAAACATTTAAATAGCATGCATCAATCCAGATATACGTCATAACCTGACACCCTTGGAAAGGCTAAATGACATGATAATCATTTTATCTTCACCATCAAGCCAAGCCATTAAGATCCTGAAAAAGGAAATGAGCTCTCCAGGGAAATAAACATGTTTCACTTTTAGCATTTGTTTACCGTTTCATTATAATCTGAGTGATGTGCGACCAGGGCCAAGTCTTTGCAACTTCAGCAATCTGTTAACAACAGTGGATAATCATCTCTCTTTTTGTTTTCAACATAACGAGTGCAGCCGAAATGGAAGCTCTTGCATATTTTGTCTAATCTACTCAGATTGCCTTGTGGCCTACTGGGGGCTTTCATTATACACGGCAATTGGCATATGAACTGTTGATAACAGCTTTCATATTCCATCTAATCTGTGGATTGCAAAACAGCTTTCGATTCATTTTTGAGTCTCTGTCTCAAGTGCATTTCTTTTGGACCAGTGTCAGCTTATTAACGTGTAACCTTTTCTTTGGTGGCAGAGATAAAATAGAGTAAGGATTGGGCTCCTGCAATCAAAATGTATGTGCTTTTCAATGTTTCAATTTGCGTTTAAATGCACTTTCTTTAGAATTCCAACAATTACAGTACCATTCTGAAATGCTCAGTAAAGCCCTTTATTCATGTAGTAATTAATCTGAATTCAACTTGTCAGTATTTCTTCACTTACTATTTTCCTCCGAGACTGATTTTTATCTTTTTTGGGATATGGAAGCTTTTGAAGCATTAGCAATATCTTCCGGGCATTCTGCAATCAAAGATTCCTGCAAGCATTGATAAATGGTGCTTATCCTTAATGTGAAACTTTCACTTGATTCCACAAGAGAGTGTTAGTTATGTCAGATTTCAGATCCAAGTTGGATAGAGTGTTGGTCTAGGCAACAGATCTTCTCTGTTTAAAGTGTAAAGAAAGATTTTCATTTAAATTATCCCTCTTATTAAGTCCCAAAGTGCTTTGCACACACTTTTTTTTGAGACAGTCACTATTGTAAAATAAGAAAGACAGCACCCAATCTGTACACAGCAAACTCTCTCAAACCACAGTGGAATAATGATCAAATCTGTTTTTAAAAAATAAATTTCTGGAGAACTCAGCAGGTCTAGCAACATCTGTGGAGAGAGCAAATTGAAAGTCCAGTTTGACGACTTCAGGACTGACAGGGATGAGAAGAGGTAGATTTTTTAACACGATAGAAAGGGAGGAGGAGTGAGTTGAGCAGATGGTGAGGGTGCCCAGAGTAAAAGACATCTATCACCTGCTGAAGGAGCAGCGCTCCAAAAGCTGGTATGCTTCCAATTAAACCTGTTGGACTATAACCTGGTGTTGTGTGATTTTTAACTTTGTACACCCAGTCCAACACCAGCACCTCCAAATCACGACTGTTAGATTGTTTTACTATTTATGTATTACAGCAATAATGGAGTAATTTTATTGACTGTAATTCCTAAAATTCAATTCTGAATAAAGGAAAATCTATCAATAAATCTAAGACATAATGAAATATTCTGCAAAAGTTTATATACTTAAAATACAGTGGGCGGCATGGTGGCACAGTGGTTAGCACTGCTGCCTCACAGCTCCAGAGACCCGGGTTCAATTCCTGCCTCAGGCGACTGACTGTGTGGAGTTTGCACATTCTCCCCGTGTCTGCGTGGGTTTCCTCCGGGTGCTCCGGTTTCCTCCCACAGTCCAAAGATGTGCAGGTCAGGTGAATTGGCCATGCTAAATTGCCCGTCGTGTTAGGTAAGGGGTAAATGTAGGGTATGGATGGGTTGCGCTTCGGCGGGTCGGTGTGGACTTGTTGGGCCGAAGGGCCTGTTTCCACACTGTACGTAATCTAATCTAATCTAAAAAATCTGTTCTGTGATTTATAAAGTAAGTATATATTTTATTTGTCTATTCTTTCTTTAATTCCTATTTTGTTGCCTCAGCAGTCATGAGTATTGAAAAGAACAAACATTAGCTATTGCCTAAGTCACAGAGACAGCAACCAAATATCCTATTAATGGAAGGATAATAGAGTGCGAGACATGGTAAAATGGCAGAAGCTAAAGCAGCTGTCCAGAATCCAGAGGGAAGGAATAACTGTCTCTTGTGATGTTTGTGACATAAACAGTAAGGGTCTTTTGTGAGTTTCAATGGTAGTGAATAGAAAGTTGATGGAGATTAAATGGTATACCTCAGTCCTAGTCACCCTGCCCAGATTGAAGCTCTTTACAAAGGTTACCTCTGCCTTTGTTACCTCGCTTAAAACTTTGTATATCTTTGCTTTTTCAGATTGCTCTCTTTCTCTGACTCAACAATCGAACACACTTTCATCAGGAAAAAATCCAGATCTTGATCACATACCCCAGCGCTGAGACAACAGCAAATATCTTTTCCCTCTTTAAGCTTACTCCTGGTAAATTTGAATGCAATAATGTGAAAAAAAACAACAAACTGATTTATATTTCTCTCCATTTTCATTTCCACTGATGTCAATCACAATTAACATGATGTGGAGGTGCTGGTGTTCGACTGGGGTGGTCAAAGTTGAAAATCATGACACCAGGTTATAGTCCAACAGGTTTATTGGAAAATACAAGCTTTTGGAGCGCCACTGATTTATCCGGTAGCTATTGGGGCAGGATACTTCAGACACAGAATTTATAGTAAAAGATAAAAGCATCATACATCTGATGCGATGTATTAGACAAACTTAGATGGCTGTCAAAACGTGTGGCACTGGAAAAGCACAGCCGGTCAGGCAGCATTCCGAGGAGCAGGAGAGTCGACATTTTGGGCATAAGCTCTTCATCAGGAATGTGGGCGCCATGAAAGGGGGCTTAGAGCTAACTGGGAGGTGAGTGGTGCTGGGGGGAGGTAGCTAGGAATGCAATAGGTAGATGAAGGTAGGGGGGTTATGTTGGTATGTCGGAGTGGATCAATGTGAAGGAAGATGGGCAGGTAGGACAGTTCAAGAGGGCGGTGCCAAGTTGGAGGATAGGATCTGGGATACGGTTGGGATGGGGAGATGAAACTGGTGAAATCGACATTGGTTCCATGTGTTTGGAGGGTCCCAAGGCGGAGGATGAGTTCTTCCTCCAGTTGTCGGGTGGCCAGGATTTGTCGATGGAGGCGGCCCAGGACTTGCATGTCCTAAGCGGAGTGGAAGGGGGAATTGAAGTGATCAGCACCAGGGTGGTGGGGCTGTTTGGTAGGTGTCTACCGGAGATGTTCTCTGTAACGTTCTGCAAGTTGGTGTCCTGTCTTTCCAATAGAGGAGACCACATCGAGAGCAACGGACACAGTAGATGAGGTGTTTGGAGGTGCAGGATAATCTCTGCCAGATGTGGAAGGATCCTTTGGGGCCTTGGATGGAGGTGAGGGGGGAGGTGTGGGTGCAGGTTTTAGATCTCTTGCGGTGGCAAGGGAAAGTACAAGGAGTGGAGGGGGAGCGTGGACCTAATGAGGGAGTCACAGAGACAATGGTCTCTGCAGAATGCTGAAAGGGTTGGGGGACGGAAATATATCTCTGATGGTGGGGTCTGACTGTAGGAGGCGGAAATGGTGGTAGGTTTGCTCGCTGAATTGTAGGTTTGATATCCAGACGTTTCATTACCTGGCTAGGTAACATCATCAGTGGCGACCTCCAAGTGAAGCAAAGCTGTTGTCTCCTTCTTTCTATTTATATGTTTGTCCTGGGTGGGGTTCCTGGGGTTTGTGGTGATGTCATTTCCTGTTCGTTTTCTGAGGGGTTGATAGATGGTATCTAGACCTATGTGTTTGTTTATGGCGTTGTGGTTGGAGTGCCTGGCCTCTAGGAATTCTCTGGCATGTCTTTGCTTAGCTTGTCCCAGGATAGATGTGTTGTCCCAGTCGAATTGGTGATTTTTTTCATCCGTGTGTAGAGCTACGAAGGAGAGAGGGTCGTGTCTTTTTGTGGCTAGCTGGTTTCGTGTATCCTGGTGGCTAACTTTCTTCCTGTTTGTCCTACGTAGTATTTGTGGCAGTCTTTGCATGGAATTTTGTAGATGATATAATTTTTGTTCTTGGGTTGTACTGAGTCTTTTAATTTTGTTGGTTTTTGTTTGTCTATCTTCTTTCCCACCTACCTGTTCCACTCTCCACTCCGATCTATCACCATAACCCTCCCTACCTTCATCTACCTATCACATTCCTAGCTATCTCCCCCAACCCCACCCCCTCCCATTTATCTCTCAGCCCTTTGCACCTCCCCACCCCATTCCTAATGAAGAGCTTATGCTCAAAACATCGACTCTCCTGCTCCTCAGATGCTGCCTGACCAGTTATGCTTTTCCAGCACCACACTTTTTGTTGCTGATCTCCAGCCTCTGCAGTCCTAACTTTCTCCTAATTAATTAAAACCTACATGGCTGTTAAGTCTTGAATCACTTAGAATGGGAATGCAGTTTTCAACTGAGTAATATGTAAATCTCAGAATTTCTTTCAAGTCGCTTCCCTGAGGTAACTTAAGGTTTTGTCAGTATATATAAAAAGAAATGACATCTCAGCTCTGATAATGCATTAAAGGTAAGGTTAGAGTCTGTCTGTGTCCCAACCTGGAGTCAGACTGGTTTTATTTCCAAAGTAGAAATTTATAAAATGTCACATTGACTGACTGCCTCCAGATTGTGTACGAGCCTACTTATAACCTCATGATGTTGCATTTCTCTAGCTACCACCCTAAACATATTAAAAAAGACACCTCCTATGGAAAGCCCTACGCATACACAGGATCTGTTCAGATGAGGAGGAACATGATGGACTCCTGAAGGTGTTGAAAGCTGCCCTCATAAGAATGTGATCAACTCATCGATCGCCAGTTCTGATGTACCACAGTGAGAAACCATAATGGCCTCGTCTGGAGACAGACACAGGTTACAACCGAAAGGGTACCCTTCATTGTCCAGTACATCCTGGGAGCGGAGAAACCGCTATGTTATTTGTGGCCTGCAGCACATCGATGATGATGACCACCTCGTCAAGATTTTTTCCATGCCTCCACTTCTCAATTTTAAATGCCAAACCTTAAACACCATTGTTTGCAACAAACTACCAGCCTTCAGGACAATGTACAACCCTGTCTCAGCAACCACGGCAAAATGTGTCAGAGCATTAACAAGGAAACTACAATCACACATGACCCACCACTTGCGAAGAAGGTATTCGTGACTCGGCCAACGTTGTCTATCTCATTTACTGCAGGCAAGAATACCCAGGGCTCGGTATATTGGCATAACCATGCAGACACTATGAAAATGGATGAATGGACACTGTGCATCAATTACCAGACAGTGGAAGAACACTTCAGCAGTCAAGGAAATTCGGCTTCGGATCTTCGGGTGAATGTCTTCCAAGGTGGATTTTGGGATATGCAACAACACAGAGTTGCTGAGCAGAACCCAAGTTTGGTCCCCATGAGAATGGCCTCAACCGGGATCTTGGATTCATGTCACACTGCAGGTGACCCCGTCACACTATACACTCACACGCATACACAGACACACACACACTCTCACTCACATGCATACCCTCTCACAGGCATAAACTCTGCCATACTCACACACTCACTCTCTCAAGCATGCCGACACATAGTCTCACACACACACACACAAACATGCTCCCTCTCACAAACACACACGCTGTCTCTCTCTCTCTCTCTCTCTCTCACACACACACATTCATACACGCACAAGTTTATGGGGCTAATTTGCACTTGCAGATACATTCTATTTTGTTCAAAAAGCACATAATGTGTAGACAGTCAGTCAATGCGACACTTTACAAATTCCTACTTTGGAAATGAAACTACTCTGACTCCAGGAGAAAGTGAGGACTGCAGATGCTGGAGATCAGAGCTGAAAAATGTGTTGCTAGAAAAGCGCAGCAGGTCAGACAGCATCAAAGGAATAGGAGAATCGACGTTTCAGGCATAAGCCCTTCCTCAGGAATAAGGTAGCTCATGGGATAACTAGCTACTTAGGACACAGAATTAAAAAGTAAAAGATCAAAGGGTCATACAACTGATGCGATGTATTAGACAAACCTAGATGGCTGCTATGTCTTTAATCACTTAGAATGGGGATGCAGGTTTCGATTTATATGTAAATCCCAGAATTTCTTTCAAGTCACTTTCAGACAAAGCATTAAAGATGTGAGGTTAGAGTCTGTCTGTGTTCCAACCTGGAGTCAGAGTATGAGGGTTTAAGGGCAGAGGAGCGGGAAGTGGAGGAGATGCGGTGGAGAGCATCGTCAACCACGTCTGAGGGGAAATTACGGTCTTCAAAGACCCCAAGGGATCCTTCCATATCCGTCACAAATTCACCTGCACCTCCACACACATCATTTACTGCATCCGCTGCACCCGATGTGGCCTCCTATACATTGGGGAGACAGGCCGCCTACTTGCGGAACATTTCAGAGAACACCTCTGGGACACCCGCACCAACCAACCCAACCGCCCCGTGGCTCAACACTTTAACTCCCCCTCCCACTCCACCAAGGACATGCAGGTCCTTGGCCTCCTCCATCACCAGACCATGGCAACACGACGCCTGGAGGAAGAGCGCCTCATCTTCCACCTAGGAACCCTCCAACTACAAGGGATGAATGCAGATTTCTCCAACTTCCTCATTTCCCCTCCCCCCACCTTTTCTCAGTCCCAACCCTCGGACTCAGTACTGCCTTCTTGACCTGCAATCTTCTTCCCGACCCCTCTGCCCCCACACCCTCTCCGGCCTATCACCCTCACCTTAACCTCCTTCCACCTATCGCATTCCCAACGCCCCTCCCTCAAGTCCCTCCTCCCTACCTTTTATCTTAGCCTGCTTGGCACACCCTCCTCATACTCTGACTCCAGGTTGGGACACAGACAGCCTCTAACCTAACATCTTTAATCCTTTGTCTGAAAGTGACTTGAAAGAAATTCTGGGATTTACATATAAATCGAAACCTGCATCCCCATTCTAAGTGATTAAAGACTTAGCAACCATCTAGGTTTGTCTAATATATCGCATCAGTTGTATGGTCCTTTGATCTTTTACTTTTTAATTCTGTGTCCTATGTAGCTAGTTATCCCACTAGCTACCTATGAAGGAGCAGCACTCCGAAACCTTATATTTTCAAATAAACCTGTTGTACTATAAGTTGATGTCGTGTGATTTTCAGTCAAGATTAGTATAAGCATTGGAGAGAGATGGTGCTGTCATCTGTGTCTAAAAAAAAACTGCAGAGGAGTAGCAAATAATGGTAATAGTGTTGGCTTTAGTAACAGTCTCAGTGGGTAGACTTTCCAAGCTTTTCAGCGATGTTAGAAAATACACTAAGAATTAAATGTTTGATTTTTTCCCCCCTTACAGTTTCAATGGCAAGTTCTGACTGTCGCTAGTCAGTGTTGATTAATTTTCTGTGCATTTGCACCTTGCGATGAGCTACTCACTTCATTTATATGCTGTTCATGATTCTCTATTGAAAGACTATGTGCAGCAACTCCTGATATGCAAGTCAGTATGGTTGCTTGGCAGATACAGTTTGCAAGTTCTTTCCCTGTGTCTCCATCTTAAGGACCGTTCATGAATATCTCATTGAATGCTTCTTGATAGTAACTGTCCATGCAGAGTCCATGGACGTCGCCATTGGCAAAACACCATCCACATCCTGATCTTGGACTGAAGTTTTCATAAACTTTAGAGCATGTCACCATTACACTTTGGAGTACAGCTTGCCTTTCAATGCTCCTGCCAAGTCGCTCTGTGCTCACAGGCAAGCACCCATCTTGCACAGCATGCGTTTTATGGTTGTTAGCTTGCATTCTGAGCATGTAATCATTTTGTGCTTGTATGCTCACGGCATTTATGACTTGCTTTTTTAATGCAGATAGAAAGGCAGGCAGCTTGTCACAACCGGGACTGAACAGTCATATGGTAGACATGTTGATGTGCAGCACTGTGCTGCATCAACGGCACACCTAAAGTATGTGCCAGCAGCTTGTGCGATAACCATACAACATATTTCAGTCAAAAAGATGTGTCAGACAGTCAATGGGGAATAGTGCTTAGAGGAGAGTGTTCAGTAAAAGGGCTCATCTGATGTCTGGAAAAGGGGTTGGCCATGGTTAGTCAGGCACTTAGTGTGACCAGCATTTGGAATTCTATCTCTTTGCAATTCAGGGATTGGGCCATGGTCAGTTCTACAGATCAAGTCAATCTAATCTGAGTATCACAGTAAGTCAATTTAGGAGCTATGGAGACATCAGCCCAATGGCTAATTTATCTTCACTCAGGACTGTCCTCACAAATCAATCTCAAGCAGTGGGTCAGGGTCTTTCCTGAATGTCTGGGTAGGAAATGCTAAGGGGCATGCCACACAATGTTGGGGCAAGTGGTAGATCTCAAGTCTGGGGATGGTCCAAATGATCCCGTGATGCTGGTTGGATAATGACGAGGATAAGGGTGGAGTCTGATACCTCACACGAGCATGAACCCCTGTGGGAGAAAGGGTTTTCACAGATTCTCACCACCATGCCTTCAATGGGAGACCAGTGGATTGCTACAGTGGCCACGGTAATGTGGTAAGTCCATGGCTGAACAGGGGTGAAATTGGGATATTGGCCGTCAAATTAAAGTGTTGAAACAAAACAGAAGTTGCTGGAAAAGCTCAGCAGGTCTGGCAGCACCTGTGAAGAGAAATCAGAATTAACATTTTGGGTCCGGTGACCCTCAGAACGAGGGATAAAAGAGTTGGATGGGAACATGGGAAACCTGAAAGCTGATGGGGTTGACAGGGACAGCAACAGGAGGAGAAAGTGAGGTCTGCAGATGCTGGAGATCAGAGCTGAAAATGTGTTGCTGGAAAAGCGCAGCAGGTCAGGCAGCATCCAGGGAACAGGAGAATCGACGTTTCGGGCATAAGCTCTTCTTCAGGAATCAGGATTCCTGAAGAAGGGCTTATGCCCGAAACGTCGATTCTCCTGTTCCCTGGATGCTGCCTGACCTGCTGCGCTTTTCCAGCAACACATTTTCAGGGACAGCAACAGGAAACAGGACATAACAGGTGGGGACTTGACCATCAGGCAGAGCCCAGATGGGCGGCACAGTGGCACAGTGGTTAACACTGCTGCCTCACAGTGCCAGAGACCCGGGTTCAATTCCCGACTCAGGCTACTGACTGTGTGGAGTTTGCACATTCTCCCCGCGTCTGCGTGGGTTTCCTCCGGGTGCTCCGGTTTCCTCCCACAGTCCAAAGATGTGCAGGCCAGGTGAATTGGCCATGCTAAATTGCCCGTCGTGTTAGGTAAGGGGTAAAGGTAGGGGTATGGGTGGGTTGTGCTTCGGCGGGGCGGTGTGGACTTGTTGGGCCAAAGGGCCTGTTTCCACACTGTAAGTAATCTAATCTAATCTAATCTAAGAACTCACTCAGAGGAGAGTGACGTGGGCAATTAATTGTCTTTGACAAAAACTCAACTATGCAATAAGGAAGAAAAAGTGTTTGTCAACACATCAGTCTGTAGGGAATCCCTGACTCCTATTTTGAAGGACCAGGGCAGCAGATATATGGGAACATCACCACATGCAAGTTGCCCTCCAAGCCACTCACCAGCCTGACTTGGAAAACTGTCACCGTGTGTCGCTGGGTCAAAATCCTGGAATCCTCTCCCTAATAGTACTGTCGGTCAACCTGCAAGGCATTGATTGCAGCTATTCAAGAAGGCAGCTTTCTCATGGACTAGGGACAGGCAATAAATGCTGGCCAGCCAGTGACATCCAAGTCCCATGATAGACCAAAACAAAATTGGCAGATTCAGATAGAAATCTTTTGCCAATTGTTCAACAGTTATTTTAAGCTTAAGTGAACAGATGAATTTTATATAAATACATAAAATGCTTATTTCCAAAATTGAACAACTTCAACTCCACTAACCTGCTCAAGAGCTTTGCAATAAAACATTTGATTTAAACTTTGACCCAGTGATTATTGGAATCAATCAAACTTAAAGTATGTTCTTGCAAAATGAGAAAAGAAACGTGTCCTTAATGGTTCTTGCTGTCGAGAAGCTCTTCTCTGTAAGACTGTCTTTGGAGTACATCAGTGATAGTTCATCTCACTGTACAGAACAGTTGTAACAGTATCAGAGGTTGTGACAGGTTGGAGAATGTGAAGGTGAGATGTTCTTCTGTGCAATACTGCTTCTAGTAAGCTGTCTATTGTATCACATCATCCTGCTCATCTGGAGTTGCAGAGACAGCAGGAAGCTGTGTTTTTAACACTGCATAATAGAATAGGCCAAACGTACACAAAGCATAGAGTACTGCCAGTGTGGCAGAACACATAGGCTCAAGTATGACAAATGGCTGTTATTGGACTAAGCCACAAGTTCAGAAGGAGCTATGAAAGGTGATAATAAATATCCCGATTATTACTGGAACAGAGAGCTGAGGTGCTTCATGTCCTTTGTGAGCAGCCTTCATATTTCCATCTAATGTTTTCAATTTCCCACTTGGCACAATTCCATGAACATCATTCCATTCAGTGCTTAAAAAAAAGTATAAATAATGTTGTGCCCTCTCATTCTCCATTAGCCTCTGTTGTCAGATAATTCACATGCCTGATATTCAGGTCCGTCAGCAGCAAGCTACCCAGCGGAAGGAATGACATAATTGTCTTCGACAACACATCTGTTATTTCCTACTTATGAACAAATATGCTGCAAAAAAACCCACTTCAGATCGTGACAGATACATATGGGGCAATAAAATTCTCTTGCTGTAGCTATGCTAACATCTTTTCAGTTCATAATGGAGTGCACTATTTATATCCATTGCCAACAATGAATGTCAGCTTTAGTGGTTGCCATCTTGAATGCAACAATTTCACCCACAATGCAATGACATTACAATTGATATCTAGCCCCCTGCTCATGGGCATTTAATGTTAAATGTCCTGTGTGTAAAATTCAGTAAATAGATTGCATCTAATTCTCATTTCTCAATTCAGGAGACTGGAGCAAATTTTCCAACCAATCTTATTCACATTTACATCCATTTAGTAGGAACTATGTGTAGTGATTGTAATAAGTTCTGGTCTATGGAATAGGAGTTCCCTGATTAGGGCTGTTAATCTGATCCAATCAGGGACCCTTGGCTGAAATATAAAATGGGTGAGTTGTCAGCGATACTGTCACTCTGGTGCCCATCTTGATATGTTCCAGGACTATTCATGTATTGATAAAGGGTGACTTGGTCATAGAGTCATAGAAATGTACAGCATGGAAATAGACCCTTCGGTCCAACTCGTCCATGCCGACCAGATATCCCAGCCCAATCTACTCCCACCTGCCAGCACCAAGCCCATATTCCTCCAAACCCTTCCTATTCAGATACCCATCCAAATGCCTCTTAAGTGTTGCAATTGTACCAGTCTTCACCACTTCCTCTGGCAGCTCATTCCATACACGTGCCACCCTGTGTGTGGAAAGGTTGCCCCGTAGGTTTCTTTTATATCTTTCCCCCTCACTCTAAATCTATGCCCTCTAGTTCTGGACTCCCTGACCCCAGGAAAAAGACTGCCTATTTACCCTATCCATGCCCCTCATCATTTTGTAAACCTCTATAAGGTCACCCCTCAGCCTCCTACGCTCCAGGGAAAACAGCCCCAGCCTATTAATCCTCTCTCTATACCTCAAATCCTCCAACCCTGGCAACATCCTTGTAAATCTTTTCTGAACCCTTTCAATTTTCATAACATCTTTCCGATAGGAAGGAGACCAGAATTGCATGCAATATTCCAACAGTGGCCTAACCAATGTCCTGTACAGCCACAGCATGACCTCCCAACTCCTGTACTCAGTACCTTGACCAATAAAGGAAAGCATACCAAACGCCTTCTTCACTATCCTATCTACCTGCGACTCCACTTTCAAGGTGCTATGAACCTGCAATCCAAGATCTCTTTGTTCAGCAACACTCCCTAGGACCTTACCATTAAGTGTATAAGTCCTGCTAAGATTTGCTTTCCCAAAATGCAGCACCTCGCATTTATCTGAATTAAACTCCATCTGCCACTTCTCAGCCCATTGGCTCATCTGGTCAAGATCCTGTTGTTATCTGAGATAACCCTCTTCAATAACCCACTACACCTCCAAGTTTGGTGTCATCTGCAAACTTACTAACTGTACCTCTTATGCTCGCATCCAAATCTCTGAATTAGAGGAACGTAATGTTTTATGTAAATGACAAAAAGTAGAGGACCCAGCACCAATCCTTGTGGCACTCCACTGGTCACAGGCCTCCAGTCCGAAAAACAACCCTCCACCACCACCCTCTGTCTTCTACCTTTGATTCAGTTCTGTATCCAAATGGCTAGTTCTCCCTGTATTCCATGAGATTTAACCTTGCTAATCAGTCTCCCATGGGGAACCTCGTTGAACACCGTACTGAAGTTCATATAGATCACATCTACTGCTCTGCCCTCATCAAACCTCTTTGTTGCTTCCTCAAAAAATTCAAGTTTGTGAGACATGATTTCCCACACACAAAGCCATGTTGACTATCCCTAATCAGTCCTTGCTTTTCCAAATACATGTACATCCTGTCCCTCAGTATTTCCTCCAACAACTTGCCCACCACGGACGTCAGGCTCACTGGTCTATAGTTCCCTGGCTTGTCCTTACCACCCTTCTTAAACAGTGGCACCACATTAGCCAACTTCCAAGTCTTCCGGCACCTCACCTGTGCTCACCTATTACTATTGATGTTACAAATATCTCAGCAAGTGGCCCAGCAATCACTTCTCTAGCTTCCCACAGAGTTTTGGGTACACCTGATCAGGTCCTGGGGATTTATCCACCTTTACCCATTTCAAGACATCCAGCACTTCTTCCTCTATAATATGGACATTCTGCAAGATGTTACCATCTATTTCCCTACGGTCTATATCTTCCATATTCTTTTCCATAGTAAATACTGATGCTAAAATCTCATTTAGTATCACCCCCATTTTCTACAGCTCCACACAAAGGCCGCCTTGCTGATCTTGTGATGGGATACCAGCCCCTGTAGAGATATGTCAGTGGCGTCAAGAGTAACGTATGCTCCTGGACAAACTCGCACTAATTGTCTTTCAGTTAGTGAGCATTCCTTGCATGATGCCTTTATTTAGAAGCATAGCTTGTTCAATCCTGCTGTTGAGGATGAGGCCCAGTATGTGGAAAGAATGCAATTTGATTTTCCAGACAAATGACATTGGGGCAGATGAAAAACAATCAGTAATTCTCCTGACAGACTGTGGAGCTGCAGCTTTTTCTCTCATTAGGAGCCTAACTTTCCATGAGGCACCAGGTACTAAACCCTTTCAAGAATTGACTGACACAGCAAAGGAACATTACGATCCTCTAATTCAGAGACACTATCGCTTTTACTCGGCAATTCAAGAACCAGGGCTATCCGTATTGGTGTTTTTGACTAGGTTAATGTGACTGGCAGAAGCTTGTCAATTTGGTTTCACCCTTAATGGGATGCTCAGAGATTGTCTGGTACGCAGGATTAATGATGTAACCTTGCAAAAGCATCTGCGAGCTGAAGCCAAACTGGACTTCAAACACATGTTACAACTGGCTTTATCATTGGAAAATGCAGCATGTGGAGCGTATAAATTGCAGGGTATTCCGATGGAAGTGAATATCCTTGGCAGTCTGACTAAGCTTGGGGAACACCACTTTCGTAATTGCGTAGCCTCACTGAGGACACATCCTGATCAGAGGAACTCTGGGTCAGCTCACAGCAAAACCTCAAAGCAAACCCAAGCTTTGGCCAAATGGTTAAAATTTTCTTCAGGATCCTGGTGGCAAGCCATTGTAGTTGCTTCCTGTGTGCAAATGCAAGAAAGCAAAAGGCTCCTACTAGAACTAAGTATCAAGAACTACAGACCGGTATCCAAGAGGGTATCCAGAAGGATTCATACTCTCAAAAGTCCACCCACATTTGATTTGGAACAGTTGAAATGCCGAGCAGCATTAAAATCAGAACCAATCAAGATAAACATCTCATTGAATGGTCATCTGGTTCTAATGGAATTTGATACCGGTGTAGCCATATCACTGATTGCTGAAACAGTTTTTAATAAAATTCACTGTTAACTTTGTCCAAGACCTTAGCTAGGCTGAGAATGTACATCAGGGAACATTTACAGATTAAGGGCACAACTTTTGTACTGTCTGTTATGGAAAGCAACTGTCGCAGTTACCAGTGATTGTGGTAAAATGCTCGGGCCCAAAATTAATGTGACAAAATTGGTTGGGAGAGATTGACCTAAAGTGGCTCTACATTTTTGAGTTAGAAAATGGCTGCCTGAGTGAAGTCCTAATTAATATCCATGAAGTGAAAGGGTTCAGAAAAGATTTACAAGGATGTTGCCAAGATTGGAGAATTTGAGCTATAGGGAGGGGCTGAATAGGTGAGGCTGTTTTCCCTGGAGCATCAAAGGCTGAGGGGTGACCTCATAGAGGTTTATAAAATCATGAGGCGCATGGATAGGATAAATAGACAAAGTCTTTTCACTGGGGTGGGGAGTCCAGAACTAGAGAGCATAGGTTTAGGGTGAGAGGGGAAAGATATAAAAGGGACCTAAGGGGCAATGTTTTCACGCAGAGGATTGTGCATGTATGGAATGAGCTGCCAGAGGAAGTGGGCAAAGGTAAGGACTGCAGATGCTGGAAAAGTGGTGGAGGCTGATACGATTGTAACATTTAAAAGGCATCTGGATGGGTATATGAATAGGAAGGGTTTAGAGGCAAATGGAACTAGATTAGATTGAGATAACTGGTCGGCATGGACGATGCTGTACATCTCTATGATTCTGACTTTAAGTCTTCCAGGAAGTCTAAGCCTGTTAAAAGAGCCAAGGCCACTGTGCATGTTGACCAGGAAGCAATTCCATGATTCTGCAAGGCCTGCCCAGTACCATTTGCTTTACGGGCAAATGTAGAGGCAGAAATCAGAAGGCTGGAAAGGGCCTCCCCCTCACCCCCCATCCCTCACCCCACCAACTTTGCATATAAATTCTCTACCAGAGGGATTTGGCATTTATCCAGCA
This sequence comes from Chiloscyllium plagiosum, assembly GCF_037043375.1. Classification (NCBI taxonomy): domain Eukaryota; kingdom Metazoa; phylum Chordata; class Chondrichthyes; order Orectolobiformes; family Hemiscylliidae; genus Chiloscyllium; species Chiloscyllium plagiosum. The sequence goes on from NW_028270140.1 coordinate 131,593,135, forward strand.
ATGAAAACGATTCACTGTTTGTTTCAAATCCCCGCAAAGACAAACTGATCTTTCAGGCTTCAAAATTGGTACAAATAGTACTGCCCATTATACAAACTGTACTGCTTTGATAATTCCTTATGTCCCTCACAAAGCTAGGTATGAGTCACACTTGCTTGCAATTGTGTTTAGACAAGGATTCCTAAAAGAGTGCTAAAATTAATACCCATAAGGGCTTTTACAAATATAGGAGACTGTCGTTTGGCGTATTTTCAGCAGCGGAGGATGGAGAACAGTTAGCAAGGTCTACCTCAGGTCGCCAGTTACTTTGATGACATTCTGATAACAGGGAAAACTAATAAGGAACACTGAGAGAACTTGAATATAGTCTGAAGGCATTTTTCCAAAGCTGGTGTATGCCTAAGAAAGGAAAAATGTGTTCTGGACCCCCAAATGATATGCTCGAGCCATAGAGTTGACAAGACCAGATTACAAAGTGGATTATGAAGTGAGAGAAATCAAAGGTGCCCCAGCTCCCACTTCTGACCAGCAGCTAAAGTCATTTTTTGGGTTGGTTGGTAAATTATCTGGAAAATTCATTCATAACTTGGCCCCCATCCTGGTACTTTTGTATCAACTCCTAAAAAACAGTCTTGGAAATGGTCTCATAGATAAGCCCTGGCTTTCAATGAAGTAAAGAAACATCTGTCATCCTCTAAAGTGTTGGTTGACACACTACGATCCCAAGAAAGATCTGGTATTGATATGCGATGCCTCCCCTATGGTAATGGGATGATGGTAGCTCATAGGTTGTGCCCTGGAGAGCAACACCCAATAGCTGATGCATCTAGGACTTTGGTTAATACAGACTGTATATATGTACAGATAGATAAAGAAGGATCGTCGGTCATATTTGGAATTAGGAAGTTCCACCAATACTTTTATGGATGGAGATTTGTGATGATCACAAACCATAAGCCCCTACTTGGTCTGCTCAAAGAGGACATTGCAGTAATGCCCATGGCTTTGGGCCACATTCAGCTCTGAGCTCTAATACTAAGTATTTATGATTATAAGTTAGAACACTGCTGGGTAGCGAATGTGAATGCATTAATCTGTCTCCCATTAGGACTTACACCATTGGTGGTCCCCCCAAATGAAGAATCTGTAATGATATTAAATTTTTGGACACACTGCAATGAAGCTGTTCCTTTAACAAGGTTTTGCAGTCCTTGGCTTTTTTTCCAGAGACGTCATAAACAACATAGACTCTGAAAAGTCTGGCGTGTAGGGTTTTAGGGCCAGTTTGATTTTAGCTAACAGATACTGCCTCAGGCAGTACAAAAACATTTGTACAATGAAAGGGGTGTGGCCAGTTCCCCCAGTTCAGCTCTTCTCTGGTTTGGTTTTTTTTTTTAGCAGTCATGTGAAACAAAAAGCTGCTGGACCCACAGAAGAAGGTCCAGGCTGGTACTCTTTCTCTGACTTTATCCTGTAAGAACTTGTGTTTGATTTTACCTTTGTGCCAAGGGGTGATTATAGAGATTGTTGCAAGGATTTGGAACAGCATCATTAAGTTGGAATGATATGTTGGGTTTTCAGAGAGGTTAAGTTATTCTGTTTTCTGTTGTTTGTGTTTCATCCAGTAATCTTGTAAATAAACCCTGTTTTATTTAACACTAAGTGGTTTGATAAGCTGATTCTCTCCTGGAATATCCACTTTACACCTGCTTAAAACAACAAGCAAAGTTAGGGTCTGGCCGGGTCTACAACAATACTCGCCACTTCAGCTAACAATATCAGACTTTGAATACTGAAAGATCGAGTCCTTTCCAAACAGAAAGAACTGCTATTTATGGGGGAAAGTAGAACACTGTCACAACTAGAGCTGAAATGTTTTTGGACTCAGAGAGAGCAGGATTGTACATTATTATGGGGAGTAAGAGTGATTGTCTCCAGCAAAGGTCGCTGCCAGCTACTGGCTGAACTCCACCAGGGCCATCCAGTGGTCCCCAAAATGAAGATACTGGTGAGACATTTTGTCTGTCGGCAAGGATTGTGCCCAGAGTGCCAACAAGGACAGAAATTACTGCCAGCAGCTCCCCCACATCCATGGGAAAGGCTGGGCAAACCCCAGACTCAGTTACACATCGACTCAGCAGATTCTTTCATGGGTTTAGTCATGATAGACCTCCACTTAAAGTGTTCGGATGTGCTTAGGGTCGATTTATCAAACACAGGGATAACGATAGAACAATTGTGAACATCTTTGGCAACACATGGAAGTGTTGGTCACATATAACGGGCAGGAATTAACAGCAGGAAGTTTGGCTATTTCTTAAAGTTGAATGAGATTTGACATATAAGGACAGATCCAAATCATGCATCATGCAATGGGCTTGCAGAAAGACTGGTCCAATGTTTGAAGGCTGGAGCGAAAAAACAGCCTACTGCCTAGATAGATACTAAATTGTTTGATTATAGGACCACCCCACATGCAACAACTGAGATAGCATTGGCAGAGTAATTAATTGGGTAAAAGATTCCTCACCAGATGAAGTCTGATCTTCCTGGACCGGGATGGGGAGGGGGTGTGGGTGACATCAGGAATGCCAATGCTAGACCCAAGAATCTGCCAAATGAGAGAGACAGTTCAATACAGGGGACTAAGAGTGGTGTAAGAGTCACAGAAATGGCCCCACATGGGTAAGAGGCATGGTCACTACGAGGTCAGAAACAGTGACGTATAAAGCTTATGTAGGAGCGACGGTGCTGAACAAGCATATGGGCCAGATTAGAGCCACAGATTGATAAATAGTGTGGGAGCAAAACATGCCCTGCCCCCTTGAAACATGTGGAAATGCTGCTGGAACCCATGGATTCACTCGCTCTGTCAAGCATTGTTGAGTACTCACAATCAGAGATGGATATGATGGACATAGCTGTATTGATGCCTTTGCTGCCAGGAGAAGAAAGTGAAATTCTACTGAGGCACTCGTGGGGCAAGAGGTGAGTGCCCATTTGTTACATGCCTCCCATATCAGACGCCGAGTCAGAGGAGTCTGATCCAATGCTAAGACATCCCAGGAGGCTGTCCAAGGAAAAGGACCAGCCTGTGTCCTTGGACTCAGTGAGAGGGATGTGTTTAACGAGGGCAGCCAGGCGGATGTTATAAACTATGAGTTCTCTAATTGGTGCTGTTAATCTCATCCGATCAGGGAGCCCTTGCTGACATTTAAAAAGGTTGAGTGTCCTGGAATCCAAGATGGTGGCGATCTAAGAGGATCGTGTTGCAGAGTTCCACACTGCAGCACAAGCGGGACAAACTTCTAACCAGCCCAACTCAGACCATTGTGATCTCCTGGGACCCTGGAAAGGTCTTGGAGTCCCAGGAAACTGTGAAAAATCAATTTACCTGCATTTTCGCTGTCAGAGGTGCCGAAGAAATGAGGAGCAGCGCCCCAGGCTGGGCCACAGGTTCAGCCTACTGAATCCTTAGACGTGATTACCTAGCAGGCCTTGTTGAAGGAACTCGCAAAATCTCGCAAGATGTTGGGTAAACAGATACAGGAGAAGCTGGCCCCAATCTCTATCATGCTGCATAAGGATGAACAGAAGCTGGGAGACCTGGAGAAAAGGACAGATGAGATTGTACACAGGGTCACAGTGGTGGAAGCTGATATCAGTTCCTCTAAGGATAGGATGCAAGTCCTGGTGATGCAGTTCATAATTTGCGTGACCAAGTGGATTATCTTGAGAACAGGGGTGGGAGAAAAAATATTCGGGTTCTCGGTCTGCTGGCTGGTAAGAAGAATTTATTGAGGATTGGTTATTGAAATTCCTTAACCTGGAGGCTGAAATGAGAGGCTTGAAGATCGAGAGGGCTCACTGGGTCACGGTGCGGAGGTCAGGTCTGGGTCAACCTCCTTGTCCTATCTTGGTATGGTTTCATCATTTTAGAGATAAGGAGAGAATCGTGGAAGCTTCCAGAATCCAGGGGAAGGATATGAAGGCCCTAATTTACGAGGGCTCAAAGATCATGTTCTTCCAGGATTTCTCAGTGGCGGTGATCCAGAAAAGAAAATCTTTTGACGGTGTCAAGAGAAGACTGAGGGAATTCAGGATCCAGTACTCCCTGAGGTATCCAGCAGTGCTTCAGATCACCTTACGTGGATCCATACATCTCTTTGACAGGTCGGAGAAGACAAGAGACTTTGTGCACAAATTAGTCTAATCTGAACAATTTAATATGTACAAATAGTAGTGTTGTTTGGGTATGTCTTTTTTTTAAAAAAAGAACAGAGGAAGTCTGTTTGGAGCTTTCTTTTTCTTTTTTTATTGGTAATAATCTGATTTAAACAATGTTTGGTGGCAGTTAAGATGTGTAGTTTCAATTTCTAAGTTATACCAAAGGATGGGTGGGATATTTATCTCTTTCATCTTTAAAGAAAATGTCTTTCTTCACATTGCTATTTCATGGCATATTTTCTTTCTTTTCTGCTTGTGCTTGCTGTGCGGCTCTAGCTAGGAGGAGGGAAAATGGTTGCGATGGCTAGATGCCTACTTTTTTTTCCAATCCGTTCAGATGTCACACCAGTATTAATTTTTTTTTCTGACCCCTGTGGCAACCCTGGACTTGGTGACATCTTGTACGATTGGTAACATGACCATCTCCGATCATGCTCCAGTGTACCTGTTGGTTAAAATTAAGGACGTTACAGTGGATTCGAGGCACTGGCAAATGGATCCCTTTATCCTTAAGGATAATAAGTATGTGGAATACCTTTCTAGGGAGTTTCGGGCATCCCTAGACATTAATTCAGGCTCAGTTGGTAGCCCGTCCGTCCTTTAGGAAACTGCTAAAGCCTATGCCAGGGGTTTAGTTATTTCCTACTCTACCAGTAGGAAGTGGCAGAAGGGCGAACAGCAACGTCTCCTTGAAGCACAGTTGAAGGCAGCTGAGAAGGCTTACTTTGATAGGCCTTTGTTGGCCAAGCTACAGAGGATTACGGTGCGGCGGTCTGCAGTGAATTCCATGCTCATGCAGACAGCAAAGAAGGAACTTACTTTCGCAAAACAAAGTTTATATGAGCATGCTGACAGGCCAGGCAAATACTTAACATATCTTGCCAGGGAGAGGACCGCCCCTCAAGCCATTACGGCGATTAGGGAAGGGTCTGGGAACCTAACATGTGACTCCAAAAAGATTAATGTGGCATTCCAGAGATTTTACTCTAAGTTATACCAACCTGAGGGTTGTGAGGAGGGGCGGGCCAAGATGGAGTCTTTTTTTAAGGATCTGGAGCTCCCGGACGTGACCCCCGAACAACAGTCTTTTCTTAATGCCCTGTTATCAGAGCAAGAGGTGCAGGAGGCTGTGAAGCAGCTTCAGAGTGGAAAGGCACCTGGTCCTGATGAACTTCCCAATGAATTCTCTGAGGAATTTATAAACATATTGTCAGCTCTGATGCTCAACATGTTCAATGACTCGTACAGTCATAATTGTCTCCTGCCATCTCTGAAATAGGCCAATATTTTGCTTATTTTCAAAAAAAGGAAGTTCCCGGAGGACTGTGCTTCATACAGGCCCATTTCACTCTTAAATGGTGACTTTAAAATCCTCTCTAAGACTCTTGCATTAATGCTGGAGACTTGTTATCTTCTATTGTTAAAGAGGACCAGATGGGTTTCATAAAGGGCAGCAGATCCTCCAATAATGTTAGGAGGCTGCTGAATGTAATTCAAGCGTGTCAACAACAGTCAATAAAGGGATTGGTGATTTCTTTAGATGCAGAGAAGGCATCTAACCAAGTTGAGTGGCTGTACCCTTTTACACTCTAGATCGGTTTGGCTTGGGCGAAGTCTTTATAAGATGGATAAAGGTTCTCTACAGTGACCCTCTCGCTGCGGTCATCACCAATGGAGTACGATCAAGCAATGTTAACATTTTTAGGGGCAGCCGGCAGGGTTGTCCCCTTTCACCATCGCTTTTTACATTGGTGACTGGAGGCCATTTGGAGGGATCCTAATATATCAGCTGCAGAAGTGGGGTCAAAATTACAGAAGATTTCATCGTACATGGACGATGCCCTAATTTTTTTGTCAAATCCAGCAGTTTCGGTGCCTCGCCAGATACAATATATCAGTGCGTTTGGCGCCTTTTCGGGGTACAAGATTAGTCTTGCAAAATCCGAGGCTATGCCTATGGGTGGTCTTACAAAGTGTTAGTCTTCTGGGCGAATCTCGATTCCCATTTAAGTGGTCACAGCGGGGTTTTGTGTATTTGGGCATATGCATTACTCCAGTTCTGGATCAGCTGTTCAAAGCTAATTTTGTTCAATTATTTGACAAAATCAATCAAGGTCTTCAAAGATGAGAGGCATTTCCAGTCATGTGGTAGGTCGTATAGCACTTATTAAGATGAATATTCTCCCTCGTTTGTTATACAGATGCTCCCCCTGATTTTCAATAAGCAATCATTAAGGAGATTGAATGGCTGGTTCAGTTCTTTTATTTGGCGTCGTTAGTGGCCCCTTATTAAATTAGCTAAACTTCAATTGCCTCACAGACTGAGGGGAGTGGACCTCCCAGACATTAAAAGCTACCAACTAAGCTCATTTTTATCCTATGTGAGTGATTAGGCTTGTCGGGACCCTCTTTCAATATGGTTAGATATCGAAACCTACCAGGCAAGGTGCCCCCTTACTGGTTTGCTGCCTTTGGACAAAATGAGGACAGTTCAGGAACATTGCCATAACCCAATAGTTATCAATACTGTTAAAGCATGGAGGGCAGTTCAGCAGAGGGAAAACAATATTGGCAAAACAGCTTCTCTTACACCTATAGTGGGTATGCTGGATTTTCAATTGGGGTTGATAGATTCACAATTCAAACATTGGGCAGCTGGGGATGTGTCTTGCATGGATGATTTATTTGAGGGAGACACGATGATGTCCTTTGATCAGTTAGTGTGGAAATACGAGCTATCTAACAGGGACCTCTTTGTCTTTTTCAAGTTTGAGATTTTATTCAAAAAAAAGACAATACTTTTGACTGATCCCTACAAATCTGACATAGAGAAGAGGGTGCTCAGTACTAAGAGTACACTTTCTGTCAGCACTTTATATCGTCAACTGGGGGAGTGCCCCCTCAGATGAGTTTGATTGACTCTGCAGGGTGTGGGAGAGAGAGCTAGGCATTGAGGTTTCCTCAGAGGCATGGAAGATATTTGGGAAAGCACAAGAAAGATATCAATTTGCAATGGGATCCATGCTTTACAGTTGAAGATTCTCTACAGGGTCCACTTGGCTTCAGACCGTTTGTCAAAATTTAAACCGGGGTATCTTTAACATGTCCCAAGTCCAATGTTTGTATGGGCACTCTTACGCATTGTCTCTTGTCCTGAGGTAGGCTTCAAAGACTAGAGTGCTGTGGCAGGTGCAATGGAGAGGTTTTGGGTGTCAGGGTGGAGAAGGACCCAATCTCTCTTTTTCTTGGTCTGCCCAGTGTGTTCCCTGCAGGTGCGCATAAGAAAAAACTTTTCAGCGTCCTCACTTTCTGCGCAAGAAAAAATATCTTGCTAGGTTGGGTATCCGAAAATCCCCCGGGCTTGTCAGGTTGGCAGAAGATTATTATGAAGCATATCCCCTTGGATTTTCTCACAAGTATGGTACGCCACAATACTGAGAATTTCGATAAGATGTGACAACCCTTTTTGGAATACCTGGACATAGATTTATCTGCCACATTAACAAGGGCTTTTATATAACCGTAATGATTGTGTTTTACAAGTCCAATATCCAGGGAGGAGGAACTGTGAATGTATGAGTGACTTGTTTCACAAACTTGATTGAGTTTTTTGAGGAAGTAACAAAGAAGATTGATGAGGGCAGAGTGGTAGATGTGGTCTATATGGACTTCAGTAAGGTGTTCAACAAGGTTCCTCATGGGAGACTGATTAGCAAGGTGAGATGAGATTCCCTACGGTGTGGAAACAGGCCCTTCGGCCCAACCAGTCCACACCGACCCTCCAAAGACTAACCCAACCAGACCCACTTCCCTCTGACTAATGCACCTAACACTATGGGCAAATTAGCATGACCAATTCGCCTGACCTGCACATCTTTGGACTGTGGGAGGACACCAGAGCACCCGGAGGAAACCCAAGCAGGGACAGGGAGAATGTGCAGACTCCACACAGACAATTGCCCAAGGCTGGAATCAAACCTGGGACCCTGGTGCTGTGAGGCAGCAGTGCTAACCACGAGCCACCGTGCCGCCCACGGAAAACAGGGAGAACTAGCCATTTGGATACAGAACTGGTTCAAAAGTAGAAGACAGAGGGTGGTGGTGGAGGGTTGTTTTTCAGTCTGGAGACCTGTGACAAGTGGAGTGCCACAAGGATCGGTGCTGGGTCCTCGACATTTAGTCATTTACATAAATGATTTAGATGCAAGCATAAGAGGTACAGTTAGTAAGTTTGCAGATGACACCAAAATTGGAGGTGTAGTGGACAGCGAAGAGGGTTATCTCAGAATACAACAGGATCTTGACCAGATGGACCAATGGGCTGAGAAGTGGCAGATGGAGTTTAATTCAGATAAATGCGAGGTGCTGTATTTTGGGAAAGCAAATCTTAGCAGGACTTATACACTTAATGGTAAGTTCCTAGGGAGTGTTGCTGAACAAAGAGATCTTGGAGTGCAGGTTCATAGCTCCTTGAATGTGGAGTCGCAGATAGATAGGATAGTGAAGAAGGCATTTGGTATGCTTTCGTTTATTGGTCAGAGTATTGAGTACAGGAGTTGGGAAGTCATGTTGCGGCTGTACAGGACATTGGTTAGGCCACTGTTGGAATATTGCATGCAATTCTGGTCTCCTTCCTATCGGAAAGATGTTGTGAAACTTGAAAGGGTTCAGAAAGGATTTACAAGGATGTTGCCAGGGTTGGAGGATTTGTGCTATAGGGAGAGGTTGAACAGGCTGGGGCTGTTTTCCCTGGAGCATTGGAGGCTGAGAGGTGATCTTATAGAGGTTTCCAAAATTATGAGGGGCATGGATAGGGTAAATAGCCAATATCTTTTCCCTGGAGTCGGGGAGTCCAGACCTAGAGGGCATAGGTTTAGGGTGAGAGGGGAAAGACATAAAAGAGACCTACGGGGCAACGTTTTCACACAGAGGGTAGTATGTGTATGGAATGAGCTGCTAAAGGAAGTGGTGGAGGCTGGTATAATTGCAACGTTTAAAAGGCGTTTGGATGGGGATATGAATAGGAAGGATTTGGAGGGATATGGACCAGGTGCTGGCAGGTGGGACTAGATTGGGTTGGGATATCTGGTTAGCATGGACGGGTTGGATCGAAGGGTCGGTTTCCATGCTGTACATCTCTATGAATCTATGACTCTATGTTTGACTGACTTCAGTTATTACTATCTATTAGTTTGTTGTTGGTTATTATTTATTTAGTTAAATAGTTAGTTGGGGTTTCTTCTTCTAAATTTATCTATATATATTTATACATTTGTACATGAGGGTGGGTTGGGATTTTTAAACTTTTTTTGTGTTCTTTCTTTGTATTGTTTTGAATTGTATTGTTTTGTATATGTTGTAATATTTTTTAAAATCTATTTTTTCAATAAAAATATATTTTTTAAAAAAGGTTGAGTGTCAGAGATACTGACACTCTGCTGCCTAACTCTGTATAAGGCACGAATAAAGTCAAGGACTGTACTGGTGTAAATCAAGGGTGACTTGGTTATGGGCTACCAGCCTTCATGGAGTTATTTCAGTTTGTTTTAAATTGCAATTTCCTCATGCAACATTCTTTACACCTTGTAGAATTAATTGCTTATTCACAAATAGCAACTGCAACACTCTTTGTTTAACATACCCTGAAGTCATTGCCTATGATGGTTGTGGGATTAAAGATCATCAATGATTTCAAATAGAAATTGGATGGACACTGAAAGGAAATGAGTCAAGATTAGAGCGGTGCTGGAAAAGGACAGCACGTCAGGCAGCAGCTGAGGAGCAGGAAAATCGACGTTTCAGGCAAAAGCCCTTCATCAGGCATTTGCCCGAAATGTCGATTTTCCTACTCTTCGGATGCTGCCTGACTTGCTGTGCTTTTCCAGCACCACTTTAATCTTGACTCTAATCTCCAGCATCTGCAGTCCTCACTTTCGCCTCACTTTTGACGGGCTGATTGGTTTCCTTCTATGCCGTAAATGCACTATGACATGAAAAAGATTAAAAAGAAAATGCTGAAACAAACGCTAGGTGATAATTTTAAACCCTGGTTTTGGTGCAATTCTACCATAACTATAATGTAGATAAATCAGGAACCAGAGATGTCATTTGGAGAGGAAAGCTGTTGAGGAAAGTTAGCTTTATCCAGTGAGTGCTTAGGATCTAGAAAGCGCCACCTGAGAATGCAATGGAGGAAGACTTAATTGTGGCTTTCAAAAGGAAATTAGGGAGAAAGATTGCTGAGGATGAAGGAAAGGGCAAAGGATTGTCATTCAGTAAATTGTTTGTGCAGAGAGCCAGCCTCTACACAATGGACCGAATGGAAACGTTCTGTATTGTAACTATTGTATGGTTCTAATCTGTAGAATGACTTTCTCAAGGTGGTTCTTATGTTTAAGCTACACACCAAAATTGTGTGTAAAAGCAAAAGGGAAACATTCAAGGTGTTGTAAATCTCATAGAGATACGGAGAATGCAGAAGAGAAAGGTCCAGAAGGATGTGTGGAGACAGGAACAGAGTTATTATTCCAAGCTAATGGCCTTTCATCAGGAAAGTGAATATATTAAATGACTCTATACTCCTTGATGCCTTAGTTAATCATGAAGTGGAGTGAACATTAAAATCCATGTTTTTTTTGTCAGTAGGACAGTTTTCTTCTATACCCCATGAAGTATCCACTTTGTCCCTTACCTCATCTGCAGCCCTGATGAAATCTGTATCATTTTCTCAGATGCTGACTGATTTGTCCTTGCTTAAGTCATAGAATGTTCATTTTTAAATTGTTACCGGTGTGTAAATCTGGCATCTCAGACAGGGCAAAATTATGGAAGATGCCCAGTTGTCCTTTCCTTACACTGGCCAGGAATTGCAAACAAGTCATGAAAAATACTCCTATGATCTTACTGTGCTCCAATATTTATTTTCATCATCTTTCTACTGCCCTATCGCAAGAAACCTTCTCCACATTTTGCACCCCCACTCTTCTAGCTTAGGATTACAACTGTTTCCTATTCACTGTCACTACTTCCAAAGCCACTTAACCCCATTGTTCAGGTATAAAAGGTCTATCAGATCGATTTGGATTTAAATGTCGGGCTCCTGAAATATAGATGACTGAAAACCTTGACTGTCAGGGTAATTGATGCCTGAGGTAGACAGATCGCACTCATCAACCACAAAGGAGGAGCAAGCTCCTAAAACAATTACTAACTCCTAATGAAGGAGATTGGCAAGACACATACACAGGATTATCACAGGAACAGATGCATAGCCAGTAGGCCGCTATGTAGATCAGACAGATTAGATGCACACATAAATGGAAGTGAAAAAGGAAAAAGAATCCCATGTACTGATCATGATTTTAGGAGCTGATAAAACACAAAGCCAGAGAAACATTTGTCACAATTTGCTGTGCCGTGTCTTTGATGTACAGATGGGGTAACTGGAAATATGCCATTGCTTGTGTGAGAAATTGACTTTTCTCAAGGAAAAAAAATTCTAGCTCACACAATTCATTGACATTGAACCAAATATTTAGGAATAAATCAGGATCACACAATTCACGTGTACCAGATTTAGATTTGTTTGGAAGTTATCCGACGATGCACTTGCAGATATGTTGTCCAGAATAAAAATGCACCAGGTCGCCGGTCTACTGCTCTCCCTTACCAGACCCAATATTCAACAGGCAGCGAGAGAACAAGCAAGAAGGAAAACTTACACAACCCTATCTTTGCTAAACTGTTTGTAACAGATACATGTGTCCATGGCAGTATAGGTATTTGCAGAGACAACACTCACTGATGAGTGCTCCATTGTATTCTGTCGTGCTGTACTGTACAGTCATAGAGTCATAGAGATGTACAGCACAGAAAGAGACCCTTCGGTCCAACTCGTCCATGCTGAACAGATATCCCAAACCCAAATCTAGTCCCACCTGCCAGCACCTGGCCCATATTCCTCTAAACCCTTCCTATTCACATACCCATCCAAATGCCTCTTAAATGTTGGAAATGTACTAGCCTCCACCACTTCCTTTTCACCCTCTGCGTGAAAACGTTGCCCCTTAGGTCTCTTTTATATCTTTCCCCTTTCACCCTAAACCTATACCTTCTAGTTCTGGTCTCTCCCACCCCAGGGAAAAAATCAACTTTGTCTATTTATACTATCCTTGCCTCTCATGATTGTATAAACTTCTATAAGGTCACCCCTCAGCCTCTGACACTCTAGGGAAAACAGCCCCAGCCAACTCAACCTCTCCCTATAGCTCAAATTCTCCAACCCTAGCAACATCCTTGTAAATCTTTTCTGAACCCTTTCAAGTTTCACAACATCCTTCCGATAGGAAGGAGACCAGAATTGCACGCAGTATTCCAACAGTGGCCTAACCAATGTCCTGTATAGCCACAACATGACCTCCCAACACTTGTACTCAATAATCTGACCAATAAAGGAACGCATAGCAAATGCCTTCTTCACTTTCCTATCTACCTGTGACTCTACTTTTGAGGAGCTATGAACCTGCACTCCAAGGTTTCTTTGTTCAGCAACACTCCCAGAACCTTACCATTAAATGTATAAGTTCTGCGAAGATTTGCTTTCCCAAAATGCAGTACCTCATGTTTATCTAAATTAAACTCCATCTGCCACTCCTCAGCCCCTTGGCCCATCTGATCAAGATCCTGTTGTAATATGACATAACCTTCTTCGCTGTCCACTACACCTCCAATTTTGGTGTCATCTGCAAACTTACTAACTGCACCTCTTATGCTCGCATCCAAATTATTTATATATTTGACGAAAAGTAGTGGACCCAGCATTGATCCTTGTAGCACTCCACTGGTCACAGGCCTCCAGTCTGAAAAACAACCCTCCACCACCACCCTCTGTCTTCTATTTTTGAGCCAGTTCTGTATCCAAATGGCTAGTTCTCCCTGTATTCCATGAGATCTAACCTTGCTAGTCAGTCTCCCATGGGGAACCTTGTTGAACTCCTTACTGAAGTCCACGTAGATCACATCCACCGCTCTGCCCTCATCAATCCTCTTTGTTACTTCTTCAAAAAACTCACTCAAGTTTGTGAGACATGATTTCCCACACAGGTTGCCATATTGACTATTTTAACCAGTCCTTGACTTTCCAAATACTTGTATATCCTGTCCCTCAGGATTCCGTCCAACAACTTGCCAACAACCAATGTCAGGCTCACTGGCCTATAGTTCCGTGGCTTGTCCTTACCACCTTTCTTAAATAGTGGCACCATGTTAGCCAATTTTCAGTCTTCTGTCACCTGTGACTATCGATAATACAAATATTCAGCAAAGGGCCCAACAATCACTTATCTGGCTTCTCACAGAGTTCTAGAGTACACCTGATCAGGTCCTGGGGACTTATCCACTTTTATGCGTTCCAAGACATCCAGCACTTCCTCCTCTGTAATATGGACATTTTTCAAAATGTCACCATCTACTTCTCCACATTCTATATCTTCCATCTTCTAAAACCACAGTAAACACTGATGCAAAATACTCATTTAGTATCTGACCCATCTCCTGCAGCTCCACACAAAGGCCACCTTGCTGATCTTTGAGGTGCCCTATTCTCTCCCTAGTTACCCTTTTGTCCTTAATGTATTTGTAAAAACCCTTTGGATTCTCCTTTAACCCTATTTGCCAAAGCTGTCTCACGTCCCCTTTTTGCCCTCCTGATTTCCCTCTTAAGTATACTACTACAACCTTTATACTCATCTAAGGATTCACTCGATCTACTCTGTCGATACCTGACATATGCTTCCTTCTTTTTCTTAACCAAAACCTCAATTTCTTTCGTCATCCAGCATTCCCTACACCTACAAGCCTTTTGTTAAACCCAAACAGATATATACTGTCGCTAGTCTCTCGTTATCTCATTTCTGAAGGCTTCCCATTTACCTGTAAACATCTGCCCCCAATCAGCGTTTGAATGTTCTTGCCTAATATCATCAAAATTGGCCTTCCTTCAATTTAGAACTTCAACTGTTAGATCTGATCTATCCTTTTCCATCACTATTTTAAATCTAATAGAATTATGGTCACTGGCCCCAAAGTGCTCCCCCACTGATACCTCAGTCACCTGCGCTGCCTTATTTCCCAAGAGTAGGTCAAGTTTTGCACCTTCTCTAGTAGCTACATCCACATACTGAATCAAAAACTTTTCTTGTAAACACTTAACAATTTCCTCTCCATCTAAATCCTAAACACTATGGCAGTCCCAGTCTATGTTTGGAAAGTTAAAACCCCCTACCATAATCACTCTATTATTCTTTCGGAAAACTGAGATCTCATTACAAATTTGATTCTCAATTTCCCACTGAGTATTAGAGGGTCTATAATCCAATCCCAATAAGGTGATCATCCCTTTCTTATTTCTCAGTTCAATCCAAATAACTTCCCTGGATGTATTTCCAGGAATATCCTCCCTCAGTACAGCTGGAATGTTGTCCCTTACCAAAAACACACTCCCCTCCTCTCTTACCTCCCTTTCTGTCCTTCCTGTAGCATTTGTATACCAGAACATTAAGCTGCCAGTCTTGTCCATCCCTGAGTCACGTTTCTGTGATTGCTATCATATCCCAGTCCCATGTTCCTGATCATGCCCTGAGTTCATCTGCCTTCCTTGTTAGGCCTCTTGCATTGAAAAAAATGCAGTTTGATTTATCAATTCTACATTGTTCTCTGCTTTGTTCCTGCCTGTTAGTGACTGTTTGACTCACTTCTTTTCTCTACTGTACCAATCTCAGATTGATCTCTTTTCTCAATATCTCCCTGGGTCCCAACACCCCCTACATCTTCCAAAACACCATACTTGTTTGAAATGGGGATAGCCACAGAAGATTCTGGCACTAACTACCTACCTCTCTTACCTTTCCTGGAGTTAACCCATATATGTGACTGTATCTGCAATTTTTCTCCCTTCCTGTAACTGTCATCCATCACACTCCCTTGCTCTTGTAAATTCCTAATTCCCTCAAACTGTCTCTCCAATTGATACATTCGATCTGATAGGATTCGCAACCAATGGCATTTATTGCAGATATAATCCTGAGTAACATGTAAACTCTCCTTAAAATCCCACATCTGACCAGAAGAGCATATCACTCTACAAAAGGCCATTTTTGCTGTTTTCAATCTACAGACCGAGAAAATAGCACTGTCTTATTCCTCTACAAAACACTGCTCCAGGCTAACTTAATACCTATGGCTTATATTTTTAAATTTAATCAAGAGACATATCTCATTCAAACCTATAATCAAGAAAGACCCCACTCTACTCACTACTGCAGACTTACTATAAGGCCATACTTAAAACTATTCACTTACTTGTTTCTGTGCTGTGACCTCTCCCAAACAGGGTCCTCCAAGATCAGTTGTGAATTTCACTGTTTGGTCATTTTCCCATACACACTCCGATGTCCAGCAATACATGAATTCAAACAGCAAAGGCAGTATTTAATGGGATAAACTAAACTGATAAGAGTAGCTGCTCTTCACACTGCAAATGATGTTTAACCAAATATGGCATCAAGGAGTCTTAGTAAAGTTGAAGGAAATGAGAGTTTGGGGTGATTATATGTATATACGGGGCAGGGGTTGGATGGGCATGTTGGAAGCACAAGAGATATATCTGTGTCAGATTTACCGATGAGTAGTAAGAGCATCAAATTTACTCTTAGTGTCCAGAATTGTGCAGTCAGAGTCATTCAAGTCATGTACATGAGGGGAGTTACACTTTCTGGAACAGACCTTGATCAGATGAACCAATGGGCCGAGGATTGGCAGGTAGAGCTTAATTTAGATAAATGTGCGGTGTTTCATTTTAATAATGCCAACAGGGTTTTGGTGGGACTCTGGGGAGTGTTGCTGAACACTAAGGGTGCAGGTGCATAGTTTCATAAAAGTGGAATATCAGATAGACAGGGTGGTGAAGAAGGTATTTAGCACACTTCCATTCATTGGTCAGTGCATTGAAAATAGGAGTTGGGATGTCATGTTGCAGCTGCACAAGACATCAATGAGGCCAATTTTAGCATACTGCATACAATTCTGGTCGCCTTTCTATGGGAAGGATGTTGTTAAACTTGAGAGGGTGCAGAAAAGATTTACAAGAATGTTGCCGGGATTGGAGTTATAAGGAGTTATAAGGAGAGGTTAAATAGGCTTTATCCCTGGAGTGTTGGAGTCTGAGAGGTAACCTTATAGATGTTTATGAAATCATGAGGGTCATGGATAGGCTGACTAGCCAAGGTTTTTTTCCTAGGGTGAGGTGGCCCAAAGCTAGGGGCATGGTTTAAGATGAAAAGGGAAAGATTGAAAAAGGATCTGAGGTGTAACCGTTTTCACACAGAGGATAATGTGTATATGACATGAGCTGCCAGAGGAAGTGGTGGAGGCTGGTACAATTACGGCATTTAAAAGGCACCTGGATGGGTATATGAATAGGAAGGGTTTCGAGGGATATGAGCCAAATGTTAGCAAATGGTCAGATTAAGATGTCTGGTCGACGTAGCCGAGTTGTACCAAAGGGTCTGTTTCCGTGCTGTATGACTCTATGATTCTATAACACCATCAATGTATTAACACCTAAAGTTGAGGAGATAGAAAATTTGAAAAGAATAATTAAACTCAAGGTGATAGAGAAGATAATTAAAATAGAATCCTGTCTTAAAACCAAAATGCACTGAATGGCCAAATTCAGACACTTTTCTAACTCTAGTTCAAAGATGACCTCTGACCAATCAGAATTGCCACCTTTTGATCAAATAGCTATAAAACCCCTTGAATTGTATAGACAGGAAGTTATTTTAAAATATGCAGAAACTGATAGCTCAAGAAAAAAGCAAGGTTGGCTGCTTTTGAAAGAAAAGTTGTAAAATAGCTTGTCTGGAGTTTGTTTACAATTAGTTGGGAATACACAGTTGGTGAAATTTTACACTGTGTTTATCTTCTCTGTGTAGATAAATCTTCCCATTGTTAGTTTATCCTCCACGCTGTGAGTGCTTTTACTAAAGATGTGCAACATGCAGTTGAGATAATGGGTACCAAACTGGCAGACTGTTTCACTCTGTGTTTGTAACTGAAACAAATTTATTTGTTAACAAACACAGTTAATTACTTACAGTGATGTAAAACCTTGTGAGGCTACAAGGGACATTAGGAAGATGAAGCAGCATTACTGTTCTACACTCTATAAGGACTTCTAATTATGCAAAAAGAACAATTCAATGTAATTTAGCGTTAGTTGTAATTTGCTGACAGTGTTAGTTGTAACGGTACCTGCAATGTCGCACCACTAACTGACAAGCCGAATGCTCTTCAAAAGGTAATTGAGTTTGGACAGTGTTTTATCGAACTGCTATCTGACCCAATGGGTGGAAGTAGGGATGATCTTTCAGGAGATTGGAAAAGCCCGGAGAGTATGCAGTGTGGCTGAATACCTGGATTGAACAATTGCTGAGAGTGCACTGCTGCATCAAGTTAAAGGGAGAGTGATAGAGAAAGAAGGTAAATGCCTGTAAGCTGTCCTGTGTGGTAGAAAAAGGCGGAACACACCAACTGATAAATGAAAGATAATTGGGCACTGCACAGGAAGACATTGCAGAATTCATACCAACTGCAGAATTCAGACCAAGAAGCCACAATTAACTAGGCTTGAAATTCAAAGAGCCTGAAGATTTCAAGAAGTAAGAAAGATGCAGGTAAGTGGGTTGGAAGGAAGTCCACAGTTTTGGGGAAAGCAATAAATTAAGATGTAAAAGACATGGTCTTGCTGTCCACATAGGAGCAATGTGAGAAAAGAAAAGTGCATTGACACTCCATGGATAGCCTTGATGAAGGACTGTTGACTACAGATGTATCAATGAGAAAGCAACCACATTTTATTTTATGGCATTAACATACTGAAGTGTCTCATGGAGCTTCATATAAACAGTAAAAAATAAAGTTTGATATCGAGCCATATAAGGAGATATTTGAGTAGTTGACCAAGTGATTGGTCAGAGAGGTAGGCTTTAAGGAGAAAATTAAGATAGAGCATTGTAGAGTTGTGGGAGGTTGGGTGAGTGGGAAATTCCAGAACTTAGGGAAGCTGAAGTGACGACCACCAATGATTAAACAATTGACATGGGGGATACTCAAGAAGTCAGAATTTAAGCAAGGCAGACAGGTCAAATGGTTTTGGATTTTGGGAGGCCTAAATCTATAAAGGGATTTGAAAATACGGATTAGAATTTTAAAATCACAATGTTGCTTGGCAGAGGAGTCTAGTTTAAGTCAATGAGTGCAGGATTAATGAAAGATTGAGGCATACTACAAAGTCAGATGCAGGCAGCAGTTTGCTTATTGTTCCAAATTGATGACTGGTAGAATATGGGAGAACAGCCAGGAGTGTGTTTGTAATATTGAGTCGAGAGTAACAAAGGTATTAATGAAGCTTTGAACGGCAGGAGAGCTGAGACAGGGATGGAGTTGGATGATGTTATGAAGTTTGGAAGAAGTGGTCTTGATAATAGCACAATGATGAGCACAGGAGTTGGAATGCAGGATGAACTGTGACATCAAGGTTGCAAATAGACTTATTTAATCTCAGAGCATTGCCCAGGAGAGGAACGGAGTCAGCAGCGAGGGGAAAGTGTGAGAGTGGGAACTGAAAATAATGGCTTTTGTTTTACCAATATTGCATTGAAGAAAATTTATACTCATTCAGTACTGGAAGTTAGATAAACCAACTAAGAATGTAAACAGTGAAAGAGTTGAGATTCATACGAGTAAGGTAGAACTGGGTGCTTCCTGCTTTGGAAGCTATCGACAGTGAATACTCTGCCTTTGTGATGATGGTATTGAGGACTTGAATTTTTTGATTTTTTGAGGGCTACTTTTTGATTTTTGGGTGTGACTTTTTGGTTTTCTGAGTCTTCTTTTCCGATCTAATTATTCCATTTGGTGACATAATCACTTTGGAACAATATCTTATAGATTGGTGTTGATATCTTTGAGATTTGGGCTCATACTGAAGCAGAATTAGAAGAATTAATTGATATCTCCAAAAATCATCATTACTGCGTTGAAGTTAAAGCACTGACACAAAAAGAAAACATTAATTTCAAAGATACCACAATACTTACTTTGGCACAAGATGACAGAAACAAGTTAGCAATAAATACTTCTGAAAAAATAATACTTGACGGACATTCCAAACACAAAACGTCATCACCCTAAATATAGTTTTCACACAATGGTGAAATCATAAGGTAATGGTTACATAATTTTCCCAAATACAGCCACTGAACTCCTAGTAATTTATTGTCAGTAAAATGCTTTGTGTTCTGATGGCACATAAATCTCTATGAAATAAAATGGGTTTAATATTAAATTATACAATTGACACAGTGTTCATTATGGTAACATTCACAACATTTTCCCAATATAGTAGCTCTGAACTCTTGTGGCTCTAATCTAGAAGTTGTTCAATAATTTGCAAGGAATTCATTATTTCAGTTTCTTGTTTTCAATTTAATTCCTTTGCTGTACAATTTAAAACTGTTTTCTCTCCTTTGCACAACCTCTCACCCCTTTGCAGCACCTCCCCCTACTTTGCAGATGCTTTCCACACTTTGAAACACACCTCCACCCCAATTTTGCAGCTCCTCTTTTCCCCATTCTAGTCCCTCTCTCTCCTCTTTGCAGACTATTCCCCCCCTTTACATTCCATCCACTCCTTTCCATACTGCAGCTCCCCTCTCCCCACTGCATCACTCTATGCCCCTTTGCAGAGCCTCAACCTATTTGGAGACTCTGACTCCCTTTTGTGGCCACTCACTACTCCCTCACAGCTCCTCTGTAATCTCTCATTTCCCCGTTTTAGCCTCTTACTGTGCAGCCTCACTTTCTCTGCACTTCCAACCTCTCAGCATCATTACCTTGCCCCAGCTGATTGGTCTAGCCCCCATCGCCCATATGGAAGCCACACTCCCCATCCCACTTGCTCACAATTTACTGTACCACTAATGTTTGTACTACCGCAAACTTACTGACCAATCGTCCTACTTTCAAGTCTAAATCGTTTACACGACCACATACAGCCTTGACCCCTGTGGCACACTACTCATGACATCCTGCCAGCCTCAAAAATCTCAATGCCCCCTACACAATGAGCTTTTATCTGCTGCATAAACCTTCATGTGGCACCTTACAAATGCCTTCTGGTAATCTAAATACAGCCATAAGTTCTCCTTTATCTACAGCATATGTTACTTATTTTCAAATAAATTAGATAAGGGTGATTTACCTTTGACAAAACCATGTTTGCTATACCCGATTACAGGTGTCCGAGTGCCCTGATATAATGTCTTTAATAATAGCCTCTAACCTTTCCCCAGTGACAAAGGTTAAACCATTTAACAAATGTTAAAAAATGGCTTATTGTGTCCTGCATTCTGCCTCCCTCACTTCTTATATTATCTTCCAATTTAATTTTTCAATCTAAACAAGTCTTCCTTTTGGAAAATTAAAGCTAATGCATCAACTATCTCACTAGTTACTTCTTTCAAATATTGGGATAAAATCTATCAAGGCTGGATGGATATATGAATAGGAAGGTTTTGGAGAGATATGGGCCAGGTGCTGGCAGGTGGGACTACTCTGGGTTGGGATATCTGGTCAGCATGGACAAGTTGGACCGAGGGGTCTGTTGCCATGCTGTACATCTCTATGACTCTGTAACCCTTGGACTTGTCAACTTGCAGTTCCAACAACTTACTCGGTACTACTTGCCTGGTATTTGTAATTTTCGTGCAGCCCTCTCTCCCTTTAAACTCCTGACTTACAGCAATTTCCAGGATGCTACTTATATCCTGTCTGGTGAAGACTGAGAAAATATCTGTTCATTTCAAGTGCCATCTCTTTATCCTTCATTACTAAATCCCAAGACTCATTTTCTAAGGCAACAACAATTACTTAACAACCTGAAGAAACTTAATTGACTTGATCTTTATCTGCTTTTCAGCCTGCCCGGCCACTCGGAGCCTCCTTTGTGATTTCTAAGAAGGATAGGGTTGACAAAATATTCAAGAACTTTGGATATGAAAGGAAGGTTGGAGAAAGGAAGGTTGGAGAAAGGAAAGTAATTTGAAGATGATGCAGTCATCTTTTTTTTTTAAGAGAGACAACAACAAATTTAAAAGAAAGATGGACATCTGGAAGGAGCGCACTGTTAAAACATTCCAGGAGGTATTCATTTAGTTAAAAGAAATAAAGTTGGGGGAATAGGAGACAGGACAAGATGAGCTCTGAGAGAGTGCTGACAAGAGTTAGGGAAGAAACAGGAGGAACATTGAAGTTCAGAACTAGGGCAAGAGAAACATTAATGAAAATTTGGGCTAGTCGAAAAAGGGGAAGCAGTGGAAGCAACCAAATAGAGTGAGCTCTTCATCACAAAGGTATCCATGAGTTTCTCACACTTGTTATTGTAGGCGAGGGTGGGGAGGATAGAGAAATGCTAAGGAGATGGCTTGCAGAAGAAAAAGGAGTGAGTTACCTTTCTGTTTCTCGAATAGTGGGCAATTCTGGTCGATGAAATAACCTGCCGGTGTTTTAGGTAGTCAGCCAGATCTGGCCTTTGATGGCTAAACCAGTTGTATGCCACATAACTTCAAGTTGAACTTAAGGGAGCTGAAGTGAGGGGAGATCCAGCAGAGTCATAGACAGAGACATTGTTTAACTGGAAACTCATGAGTGGGAATGAGTAAGTCTGTTGCAATTATGACAGGGTGACTGGTTTTCTCTTGTAACTTGAAAAATCACAGGATAATTGCAAGTACGGAAGACCATTAGATTGAGCTTAACTAAACATCTGAAAATATCCTATAGTCCTCCTATCACTTTATTAATCTGTTCTATAATGGTAGCAGCACTTTATTCCCTACTATGCTGTGTCCAAGTCCACTCATAATAATTAGTTTCTGTGTGAACAAAAGCTTCCTGATAACAGTCCTAAATTAGTTCAAATCAGTGCCTCTTTGTTCTAAGTTTGGGAATTAATTTGAAATAATATTCCAGATATAGCTTTGCCATCGTCTATCTATCAGTCTCCCACATAATTTATTCTATCCTCACAACCTTCCAGATATAAGGAAAGATTGACTAGATTAGACCATATGATGTAAGAACAAAAGTAGGCCATTCAGCCCATCAAGTCTGCTCTGCCATTCAATGAGATCATGGCTGACCTGATAACTCTCAGCTCCACTACCCTGCCTTTTCCCATAACCCTTAATTCCCTCACTGATTAAAACTGTCCATCCTACCCTTAATATGCTTACCAACCAAGCCTCGAACACTCTCTGCAGTAAGGGCTTCCATTGTTTGATTGCCCTCTGACAGGAGAAGTTCCTCCTCACCTCTGTCTTAAAGGATGTTAGGCTCATATTCTCTCGAGGTGAGAAGAATGAGAGGTAATTGAATTAAAATATATGAAACACTGAAGGTGCTGGACGGGTAGACGCTGTGAAAGGTTTCCCTTGACGAGTGATCTAGAACACAGAATCATAGTCTCAGAACAAGGGCTCAGCTGTCTGGAACTGAGACAAGAAGACTAAAAAGTATTGTAAATCTTTGGCATTCTCTATCTCAGAGAGCCATGAATGCTTATTGGTTGTTCATATTCAATAAAGAAGACAACAAATCTTTGGGTTGTAAATGATTTAGGGGAATATAATGTAGGAAGATGGAGTTGAGATAGAAGATGAGTGACAAAGCAGGCTAGAAAGACTACTCTCAGTTCTGATTTTGCCCTCACTAATCCACTACTCACAGATACATCTGTGGATGGAATATCTTTTAGAAATAAAATCCTGTCTTCAAACTACTCATTATATTATGTTGCTCCGCCATGGTAATTTAATACATTCAGTGAAGATCCAGCAGTTCAAAATTGGGCAACCATGTAGTGCTTTGGGCCATTAGCAGCAGAACTGTATTCAACTCCAGTCTGTAACCTCATTTACTGGCATATCCCTCTCTTTAGCATTACCATGGGGAGTGTACGACAGCATGCGAACAGTTTAATCAGACATGACTGAAAATGACATACTACTGCTGAAGATACGACACAGCATGACATACATACCAAACAGTGAAGCTCTGTGGAATCCACAGAGACAAATAATCCCAACACATCAATGCAAAAGACAAGGGTGAAGCATTTGTACCAATCTTCAGACAGAAGCTCTAGGTCTTGGCCACCTCCTGTTGTAGTCAGACTGACGGGCTTCAGTCAGTCCCATTCCCTGACAACAGTCTGGCTGTAGTACTGCAGATTTGTGCTGTACATCTCGATGCACCCAGTCCAGCTGTTCCAGTACTGTTACAACACTGGTAATGTGGAAAACTCTGCAGTGGCCATTATTGGTTAAATCCCACTATGCTTATGAATGGGATCTGTCATCTGTGATGCTGGCTGACACACTTGGAACCTAGAAATGTTTCTAGGAATGCTTTCTTCGACCTAAGTATATCAGTATATTGATATATAATTAGTGAGAAGTTGTTTTTCACTAGCACGAAGACAAACTCATCTCTTTTGTTACAACTTCAATAAAAAAACTTCGCAACAAAGTGACATTCCCCAGGAAGAATCTATCCACCTAGGAGCTGGACTGTTTTTAAAATCACAGACGATTTCAATCTGATAGGCTAGCGAGGACCAAGAACTGGGTTAAATTAGAAAAAGAAAAATACTATAGATGCTGGAAATCTTGAAATAAAAATCACAAGTGCCAAAAGATCTCAGCAGTTCTGGCAGCATCTGTGGAGTCAGAGAAACGGAATTAACATTTCAAATCCCGTAAGACCAGTTTTGGAGTAGGTGTACTGAACTCAGAACATTAACTCCATTTCTCTCTCCACAGATGCTGCCAGACCTGCTGAGTTTCTTCAGCACTTTCTGAGTTAAATTATCCTTTCCAGGGGATAAGTGACCAGTCCAGAAAGCTGCCAACTCACAAGGTTAGTGTGGATTCACTACATTGTTTTTTAAGAACGGAATCAGTTTCAAGGCTGGGGTAGAGATTATGACATACATTTGGTAGATGGATTACTGAATAATTAAATCTCAATCAGCGTGATCTCCAGGTGCAGTTTGGAAAGGACTTTTCAAATCCCACTTTCTTTCTTATTTTACCTCCCCCGCTGTTTACATGGCTCACAATGGTTGGAAATGTTCTAAGTCCTAATCCTTGAAACATCTGCACTGAGTACAGCCAGACTCAATACTATTCTTCTCCTGTCAGTTTTTATAAATGTTCATATGTGTACATTGGATGAATACAACCTGAGTACAAAAATACAATAAAAGACTAAGAGCAAGGAAGTGAGATTTACAGAGCAACTATTGCAATTTGTGGCATAAACATACAAGTCAAAGATACCATCAGAGAAACACTGATAGATCATGTGATGTATTAATATGGTAGGAGTTTTACAGGACTTGAAGAAGCTTGAGGACTTCAAGCTATGTCAGAAACTATTTGATGAAAGCTTGAACACTTTATGATGATAATTTTGGACACATTCCCAGACATCTTTATTTTATGTACATCTACTATGCAGTCTTTTATTTCTGCATTAGTAAGCATCACATCCTTCAGTGTGAATGGGAATACTTGCCCTTTTCTGTTAACATCATCATTTTTTCTGTATTGTCACTTCTTCATTTTTGTCAGATGACAAAAAGATAGATATTATTGCAAAATGATGCGTTTTTTTCAATGGGTCAGGATGTCCATATATCGATAAATATATGTTCACATAGATATCAAATCGGAATTAACTGTAATGATCAGTTTCAATTTGATGCACATCTTTGTGGATCCTCTTGGCATGTCCCCTTTATCTCATTACTAAACTAAACTGGACTAACCATTAAAATACTGTGGCTAGAAGAGCAAGGAAATCCTGTACAGAGTAAGTCACTTCCAGACTCCTCAGACTCTGTCCACTTCAAGGCAAAATTTAGAATTACAATAGAATATGTAGTCTGCATGAGTGCAGCTCCAACAGCATTTGAGCAGCTTGACACCATCAGGACAAGGCAGCCTGGTTGATTGGCACTACATGATTTCCTTCATCAGTGATGCACAGTAGTAATATTATGTATCATCTTCAAGATGCACTGAATAAATTCTCTAAGATTGCTTAGACAGCACCTTCTAAACCCACAACCACCACCATCTAGAATTAATGGCAGCAGATACATTGGAATATCCACTTGCAAGTTCCCCTCCAAGCCACTCACCATTCTAACTTGGAAATATATCACTGTTCCTTCAGTGTTAGAACATAGAACATAGAACAATACAGCACAGAACAGGCCCTTCGGCCCACGATGTTGTGCCGAACTTCTAACCTAGATTAAGTACCCATCCATGTACCTATCCAAATGCCGCTTAAAGGTCGCCAATGATTCCGACTCTACCACTCCCACGGGCAGCGCATTCCATGCCCCCACCACTCTCTGGGTAAAGAACCCACCCCTGACATCTCCCCTATACCTTCCACCCTTCACCTTAAATTTATGTCCCCTTGTAACACTCTGTTGTACCCGGGGAAAAAGTTTCTGACTGTCTACTCTATCTATTCCTCTGATCATCTTATAAACCTCTATCAAGTCACCCCTCATCCTTCGCCGTTCCAACGAGAAAAGGCCGAGAACTCTCAACCTATCCTCGTACGACTTCCTCTCCATTCCAGGCAACATCCTGGTAAATCTTCTCTGCACCCTCTCCAAAGCTTCCACATCTTTCCTAAAGTGAGGCGACCAGAACTGCACACAGTACTCCAACTGTGGCCTAACCAAAGTCCTGTACAGCTGCAACATCACTTCACGACTCTTGAATTCAATCCCTCTGCTAATGAACGATAATACTCCATAGGCCTTCTTACAAACTCTATCCACCTGAGTGGCAACCTTCAAAGATCTATGTACATAGACCCCAAGATCCCTCTGTTCCTCCACCTGACTAAGAACCCTACCATTAACCCTGTATTCCGCATTCTTATTTGTTCTTCCAAAATGGACAACCTCACACTTGGCAGGGTTGAACTCCATCTGCCACTCCTCAGCCCAGCTCTGCATCATATCTAAGTCCCTCTGCAGCCGACAACTGCCCTCCTCACTGTCCACAACTCCACCTATCTTCGTATCATCTGCAAATTTACTGACCCACCCTTCGACTCCCTCATCTAAGTCATTAATAAAAATTACAAACAGCAGAGGACCCAGAACTGATCCCTGCGGAACTCCACTTGTAACTGGGCTCCAGGCTGAATATTTACCATCTACCACCACTCTCTGCCTTCGACCGGTTAGCCAGTTTTCTATCCAATTGGCCAAATTTCCCTCTATCCCATGCCTCCTGACTTTCCGCATAAGCCTACCATGGGGAACCTTATCAAATGCCTTACTAAAATCCATGTACACTACATCCACTGCTCTTCCCTCATCCACATGCTTGGTCACCTCCTCGAAGAATTCAATAAGACTTGTAAGGCAAGACCTACCCTTCACAAATCCGTGCTGGCTGTCCCTAATCAAGCAGTGTCTTTCCAGATACTCATAAATCCTATCCCTCAGTACCCTTTCCATTACTTTGCCTACCACAGAAGTAAGACTAACAGGCCTGTAATTCCCGGGGTTATCCCTATTCCCTTTTTTGAACAGGGGCACAACATTCGCTACTCTCCAGTCCCCTGGTACCACCCCCGTTGTCAGTGAAGACGAGAAGATCATTGCCAACGGTACTGCAATTTCCTCTCTTGCTTCCCACATAATCCTAGGATATATCCCGTCAGGCCCGGGGGACTTGTCTATCCTCAAGTTGTTCAAAATGTCCAACACATCTTCCTTCCTAACAGGTATCTCTTCTAGCTTACCAGTCCATTTCACACTCTCCTCTTCTACAATACGGTCCCTCTCGTTCGTAAATACTGAAGAGAAGTACTTGTTCAAGACCTCTCCTATCTCTTCCGACTCAATACACAGTCTCCCACTACTGTCCTTGATCGGACCTACCCTCGTTCTCGTCATTCTCAGGTTTCTCACATACGCATAAAATGCCTTGGGGTTATCCTTGATCCTATCCGCCAACGATTTTTCATGCCCTCTCTTAGCTCTCCTAATCCCTTTCTTCAGGTCCCTTCTGGCTATCCTGTATCCCTCCACTGCTCTGTCTGAATCCTGTTTCCTCAACCTTATGTAAGCCTCCTTCTTCCTCTTTACCAGACATTCAACCTCTCTCGTCAACCAAGGCTCCCTCACACGACCATTTCTTTCCTGCCTGATAGGTACATACATATCATGGACACGTCGTATCTGCTCTTTGAAAAAGTTCCACATTTCCACCACATCCTTCCCTGACAGCCTATGCTCCCAACGTATGCTCCTCAAATCCTGCCTTACAGCATCGTAATTTCCCTTCCCCCAATTATAAAATCTACCTTGTTGTGCGCACCTATCTCTCTCCATAACCAAGGTGAAAGTCACAGAATTGTGGTCACCATCACCAAAATGTTCACCCACTAACAAGCCCACCACTTGTCCCGGTTCATTACCGAGTACCAAATCCAATATGGCCTCCCCTCTGGTTGGACAATCTACATACTGCGTTAGAAAAGCTTCCTGGACACACTGCACAAACACCGCCCCATCCAATCTACTTGATCTAAAGAGCTTCCAATCAATATTTGGGAAGTTGAAGTCGCCCATGACTACGACCCTGTGGCTTCTGCACCTTTCCAAAATCTGTTTCCCAATCTGTTTCTCCACATCTCTGCTGCTATTGGGGGGCCTATAGTAAACACCCAACAAGGTGACTGCACCTTTCCTATTTCTGACTTCAGCCCATACTACCTCCAGAGGCAGATCCCCCTCAAACTTCCTTTCTGCAGCCGTTATACCATTTCTAATTAGCAATGCCACCCCCCCTCCTTTTTTCCCACCCTCCCTAATCTTACTGAAACACCTGTAACCAGGAACCTCCAACAGCCATTCCTGTCCCACATCTATCCACGTTTCCGTGATGGCCACAACATCGTAGTCCCAGGTACCGATCCACGCCTTAAGTTCACCCACCTTATTTCTGATACTCCTTGCGTTGAAGTATACGCACTTGAGCCCATCTCTGTGTCCGCAAGTAGTCCCTGTCAGTGTTACCTTCTCCACAGCCTCCCTACAGTCTTGGGCATCCTGACAAACAGCTAGCTTACTTGCTGGACTACAAGTCCGGATCCCATCCCCCTGCCAAATTAGTTTAAACCCCCCCGAAGAGTGCTAGCAAACCTACCCCCCAGGATATTGGTGCCCTTCTGGTTCAGGTGCAACCCGTCCTGTTTGTACAGGTCCCACCTTCCCCAGAATGCAGTCCAATTGTCCAAATATCTGAAGCCCTCCCTCCTACACCATCCTTGCAGCCACGTGTTCAACTGCACTCTCTCCCTATTCTTTGCCTCACTGTCACGTGGCACCGGCAACAACCCAGAGATGACGACTCTGTCTGTCCTAGCTTTTAGCTTCCAGCCTAACTCCTTGAGCTCTTGAATGACCTCCCCACCCCTCTTCCTACCTATGTCGTTGGTGCCAATGTGCACCACGACTTCTGGCTGCACACCCTCCCCCTTAAGGATTCTGAAGACACGGTCTGAGACGTCTCGTACCCTAGCACCCGGGAGGCAACAAACCATCCGTGAGTCTCGCCCATGTCCACAGAACCGCCTGTCCGTCCCTCTAACTAGAGAGTCCCCTATAACTAGCGCTCTCCTCCTCTCCCCCTTTCCCTTGCTAGGTCAAAATCCTGGATCTCCCTTCCCAACAGCACCATGGAATTAGCTACACCAAATGAGCCAAAGGTATTCAAGAAGGCAGCTCACTACAATATTCTCATGAGCAAATAGGGATGGACAATGAACATTGGTCCAGCCAACAATATCCATATCCCATGAATTAATTAATTTTAAAAAGTGGCACCTGAGATTTGGAGTTATATCATGACTTTTCGGTTTAAACATAATTTGTGATTTCCAGTTGGTAGGTTTGACATTTTTAACTTGGGTGGCTAAAGACAATGAGTGGAGTGGAGAAGTGTTCTGATAAAGAGTCACTGGACTCGAAACATTAACTCTGCTTTCTGCCCATAGATGCTGCCAGACCTGTTGAGTTTTGCCAGCAATTTTTGTTTTTGTTAAAAATAATTGTGATGATCTCAATACAATTTTTCTTGTTTTATGTCCACCCTTTGATTCTCCACATCTTTACCAAGTTTGATTCCTTGCTCCAACTATTTAGTTTAAAGTTCCTTCTGCTTCCTTAGTTATGTGGTTCACTAGAATACTGGTCCCATCACAGTTAAGGTGTAAACCATCCCATTGGTACAGTCTGCATCTCCCCATTACTGGCGCTAGTGCCTCTCAAACCAGACCCCACTTCTCCCAAACCCATCTTTGAAATGTATATTTGCCTATGTCATCTATTTGATTAGATTAGATTACATTACAGTGTGGAAACAGGCCCTTCGGCCCAACAAGTCCACACCGACCCGCCGAAGCGAAACCCACCCATACATTACCCCTTACCTAACACTACGGGCAATTTAGCATGGCCAATTCACCTGACCTGCACATCTTTGGACTGTGGGAGGAAACCGGAGCACCCGGAGGAAACCCACGCAGACACGGGGAGAACGTGCAAACTCCACACAGTTAGTCGCCTGAGGCGGGAACTGAACCCGGGTCTCCGGCGCTGTGAAGCAGCAGTGCTAACCACTGTGCCACCGTGCCGCCTATTTGCCCGATGCCAATTTGCGCATCGCTCAATTGATAATCCAGAGATTACATTATTTGTGGTTTTCTTCTTACTTTGGTGTCTAGCTCCACATACTGATTAATCAAAACCTGCTTCTTGGTCCTGCCTATATCTTTGGCACTTACATGGACTACCATTACTACACCATCTCAGTAAGTCCTTCTTCAGCCCTAAGCAGATATCCCACATGCAGGCACAGGGCAGGCAATGTAACCTTCTAGTTTCTTGCTTTTTACTGCAGAGAACCCTTCACTATACAGTCCCTTATTAATGCTATATTCCTTTTTGATCTCACACTTGAAGGGCTTCTAAAGCATAGTCACTTAACTCATCCACGCTGCAGTCCCCACCTCATCCAAAAAGGCTGTAATATCCTCTTACCTCTTGGACAATGGCAAACACTAAGGCTCCTGTCCTCCTGCTCTTTGGGCTCCCTTGCTTGCATCAATTGTAGCCACATTCTGATATCCTTGACCAATGATTAAATCATAACACCCTGTTGTAATGGGTGGGACCCCTTCCCCATTGCTGATATGTCACAGTGTCTGCAACTTGGCCAACAGGTCAATTACTCTAAGCTGAAGTTCCTTGAGTTTCAATGACTTGCTGCCGACATGTTTGTTTGAGATTGCACTGGCTAGTAGTCATGAAGCAGCCATGACATCACCTTTCCAACCTTCCTTCAAGTTTCAAATTAACTGCTTATTATATTCAATTATTTATTATCCTTTATTATATATGTTATTGCGTTCTTTAAAAATCCCTACAAGTCTCCTTTCCAGGTTGTAAAAACAACCCCCTGTCCTGTACCTAAATACACTGCAATGTACAGTACTAACCCAAGAGGAAAAACTACCTGTTTCTCGAGCATCTTGATTGGATAAATTCAACTGTGACTTTAACTTCCAATCTGGAAAATCTGATAGCCCCTTCCTGGAGCTTTGAGACATCTGAATTGAAATGTTCTCATTTTCAAATAACCACTTCAGGGTTTTATCCAAACATTTCTTGTCTGGGTTTTGATTTTAAACTCCGTACTCTAAGGCAGTGGTCCCATACCTTTTCAGTAACATGGCACACTTCCATGAGATAAGCAATTCCATGGCCCATCTATTTTTTTCACGTCTTATCAATTTGGAATTTTGGCTATATGTTTTTAGAATGTTTATGTTTCAGAATTAAAAAATAGACACTGTGCTTTTACGTTGATGTTCCTGTTCTTCTAATTTAAAATCCTTTTTCAATATTTTACTGATCCCAGAAATTACTCATTATTATCAGTCGCTACCCCACCTCCTTTGCATTTTTTGCTTTACTTTACTTATGTCCTTCCTAAGGATCAGATATTCTTGAGTATTCAGTTTCCAAGCTTGATCAACCATTAGTGGCATCTCCATATGGCAACCAGATCAGACCCATTTACATTTATTGATGCCTTCAAATCTATTGTGAATGCTGCATGCATTCAGGCAAGGAGCATCTAATTCTACCTTACTACTATTAATTTGTACTTTGACTTGATATTAGCATCTGTTTTGGCTGCCTTTGTTTGCTACTTTTCTACTCACTGTTATTAGTTTTACTCTTTTCCTAATTGAATTTGCTCTCAGGTTCCCATCTACCTGTCAAGCTAAATTAAACCATCTCCAATAGCATTATGGAATCTTGCTGCAAGGATATCAGTCCCAGTCCTGTTAAGATGTAACTCATTTTCCTTGTAGACATCTCAAATGCCCAGAACCAGCCTGAATGCTCAATAAATCTAAAACCCTCAGTCACAGAGTCATAGAGATATACAGCATGGAAACAGACCCTTCGGTCCAACTCGTCCATGCTGACCAGATAGCCTGTATACATCTAACCCCTATTACCGGCACTTGGTTCATATCCCTCTAAATACTTCCTATTCATATATCCATCCAAACTCCTTGTGAATGTTGTAATCATATCGTATCAGTCTCCACCACTTCCTCTGGCAGCTCATTCCATACAAGCACCACCCTTTGCATGAAAATGTTGCCCCTTAGATCCCTTCCTTCATAATTTCTGCAGTCACATATTAATTCACTCAATGGTAATATTTCTATACACTCACATAAAGGCATTTTCTGCTGAAAGTACCATGCACTTTCCCTTTAAAAATACATTGTAGGAGGTTGCATCAAAAATCAGTTCCACAAAAGATACAGTTGTACTTTATAACTCACAAACAGCTGTCTTGTCCAGTGGGACTGCAGCAGTTAATACAATTACGCAGGGTTGTGTGGTACTTTGAACCAGGTGCAAATCGGAAATAAATTTTTTATTGCAGCACTATATTACCTTCTGAGACTCTCTGCATTTTTCATCTCTTCAAAAATGATTGTGAAAACAGTCTAATGGGTGCAATCATTCTAAAGCATATGAGAGCTACTTGTGAATTAAAAACAAAATGATCACAGAGAGGTAAGTTTCAACCTCATTTTCTTTAAGCTATAGTGCTGGTAAATTTTGCTGAAAGGATTGTGAATGCTATTTTTGTGAGCCATCCCTGGGGAATTTTTTTAATTGCCTTGATTGTAGCATCGTATCTGCAGTGTATAAAAACACTATAAAATCTTCACATAATTACTTCTGTACTATTGGGTTCCTTCACAATTACCATTAAGCTACTGCTGCATTACCATTTAATTACCTAGTTTTGACTATTCATGCTCTAGAAAATTGTTGTGGAATCTGTACATAATTACTTTTGGTTCATCATTTACTTTATTCATAATTGCGAGAGTCAATGATGAATATCGATTCAGTCACCACATTTTCCCCATTCAGCCACCTTATTTTGATACGGAACAAATTTCAATGTTTGTTGTGTTTAACAAACTATTGGTCATCAAAATGTTGTTTTTTCTAAGGCCTGCTTGAAGTTGCTACTTGCTGTACTTAACAATCATGCTGAATTGTTTCCACCATTATATCAGGTAAGACAGGCTGACCCGTACATTCTGTGTCAATCCCTGGTTTACAAGCAGAAGAAAACAGCAAGGCCTTACACATAATTGTTTTTTTACTTGTGGGGCTCATCCAAGTAGGATCATTTTCTAGACTTCTTCTAACCTCACAAAGAAATATAAATGTGGCATCAGCCATTATATCATGATGCAGACTTTAGGCATGCTTCTCTCTAGATTTTGGTTTTGACACTCTGGCAGAAATTCGGTTTAGTTGTCATTAGTTGCTGGAATAAAACACATACTAAATTTACAAAAATGCATCCCGAATTGCTCTTGACATTGTGATGATGTGCTGTCTTCTTGAACTGCTGCAGCCTGTGTGGTGTAGTTAACACCCAAAATGCTGCTGGGAAGGTAGTTTCAAGCTTTGGATCCACCAACAGTGAAGGAGTGGTGGTACAGCTCCAAGCTATGATAGAGTATGGCTTGGATGGGAACCAGGATTTGGAGGTGCCGGTGTTGGACTGGGGTGTACAAAGTTAAAAATCACACAACACCAGGTTATAGTTGGTTGTCCACCTAATGAAGGAGCGTCGCTCCGAAAGCTAGTGCTTCCAAATAAACCGGTTTGACTATAACCTGGTGTTGTGTGATTTTTAACTTTGGATGGGAACATGCACATAGTGGTGTTCCCATTCATCTGCTGTGCTTATCCTTCTAGGTGGTAGAGGTAATGGTTTTGTAAAGCTAGGGAGAAAAGATGGCCTTTCCATTATTCATTCTGAATTAGATTAGATTACTTACAGTGTGGAAACAGGCCCTTCAGCCCAACAAGTCCACACCGTCCCGCCGAAGCGCACCCACCCAGACCCATTCCCCTACATTTACCCCTGCACCTAACACTACAGGCAATTTAGCGTGGCCAATTCACCTAACCTGCACATTTTTGGAGTGTGGGGGGAAACCGGAGCACTCGGAGGAAACCCACGCAGACACGGGGAGAATGTGCAAACTCCACACAGTCGGTCGCCTGAGGCGGGAATTGAACCCAGGTCTCTGGCGCTGTGAGGCAGCAGTGCTAACCACTGTGCCACCGTGCCGCCCACAATTGCACCATATCACTGCAAATAAAGACTAGAGATTATATAATTTGTTCAGTCTTCCTTGGATGTTGATTGGCAAGCAAATGTAAATGATAATTTCTGCCCTAATGAAGTAGGAAGTCAAATACCGTTGCAAATCTAGAATCACAAGTCATCGTTGTGAATTTTGTTTGTGCAGGCAGTTCTTCCCTAACACGATGGTTGCATTCTTGTGCAACTCAACATTATAGAAAAATTGCACTTTAGAAACAGTGATTGAAGTGTTAGCGATGTATTTGCGTTAGCCAACATGTGTTTTAAAAGTTTGTGCTTTAGAAACAGCGTCCTCAATTTGTCAATTTTGTTCCAGCAAATTCACGTTAATGAACTCGTATTTCAGCAAAATGGCCTGTATTTGATTCTTTAGAGTTATAGCGTCATAGAGATGTACAGCACGGAAAACAGACCCTTCAGTCCAACTTGTCCATACTGACCAGATATGCCAAATTAATCTAGTGCCATTTGCCAGTATTTGGCCTATGCCTTACCTAGGAAGGATGTACTGCCCTGTAAGGCTGTGCAACAAATTCTCACTCGGCTGATTCATGGGATGTGAAGGCTGTCCTATGAGGAGTGATTGAGTTAGATATATAATTCTACATTACCTGGAGTTTAGAAGAATAGCAGATAAATTAGTTGAAATGTGTTAAATTCTTACAGAGCTTAATAGGATTAATGCAGTCTCCCCTGGCTGAAATGTCTGAAATCATAGTCTAGGATTGTAGTCTTAGGGTAAGGGCCATATAGGAGTGAGAGGAGGAGGTGCTTCGTTGCTCAGAGCACAGAGAGTCTCAGGAATTATTTGCTCCAGAGTGTTATGGGTACTTGATATTGGGTATACACATGAATGAAATGGATTGATTTCTTTATATGAAGAAAATCAAAGATTAAGTTGGATGAGACAGGGAGGTGGAGTGAGGTAAAAGATCAGCCATGATCTTATTGAGAGACAGAGCAGGCTTGACTGGCAAATAACCGACACCTACTTCTTCTACTTCGTATGTCAAGTGGTTCAAGACCTGCGTTTGATAGGTGACAGCTTCAGAGAAATGTGCTTCGAAACATGAGGCACTGAAGTTTAAGTTTGTTTGCTCCTTCTTGTTTGGAATTCTTTGACTCTCAGAGTCAAAAAAAATTCCCATCTGATGCACAAAGGCAAGCTACTGATGCCTTACTGCAAAGCAGAGATTTGTTCGTGCAGATGTAGCAGAGATTCAGCATGGAAGCTTTCAATAGATCGTATAAGATCTCAGAATGCAGTGAAGCTCAGTGATGTATTTCTGACACGTCTTGATTGTTTCACTCAGAGTAAGATTAAGATTCATCACGTGGGAATAAATGTTTTGCGTGTGAGGTGAGCAGATGCTGGAAGACGTTCACACTGGTCCCCACCTCTCCCATTAAAACAATAAAAGACATGAGTGCTGATGCAGAAGTCATTCTGCCTGAGGCAAGATGCACTCTGTTATTGCTGGGCTGTGTCATAAAACATAAATATGTCAGGCACAGTGTCTGATTTTGCTGCTGCATCGTAGAAAATACTGCCTAATGTTTGGGGAAACCGTATCTCTTGAGCGTTGTTCTGCCTGTGACTGTTAAATCAGTTCATCGTACGTATTTCAATGAGATTCTACTTGTAAAAGCAAATATGAACCTTATGTTGGCACTACAAGTCTTGCAGTGGCATGTTACTTTCCAGCAGGAACACCGAGCAGTGAGGCTTGGATCATCCTTTGTTAATGATGCAGCTTAAATGTCAAATGATGCAAGATTCTCAGGAACCTAGAGCTTACATTAATTTTTGTGTTCTCATTACAACCTGGGAATGACTCTCAGGAGAGATGCTTCTGCAAACTGAGAGCGCTTTCTAGACCATAAAGTAGTCTAAAGATAAAGGAAGACTTCCCTCGTGGTTTAAAGGAATCATGTAACGTTCCAGTTAATGTGTTTTTCAGTTGCCCCTGTTAAGGCAATTAGGATCTTGCCCTTTTCAGCTTAAAAATGGACCCTTATATATAAGATCACATGCCTGCCTTTATTGTTCCATATTCCCTTTTTATTTTGAAATGAACGATACCTCATGTGGTTTGTTTTCAATTATTTGAGTCCAGAGAATAAGTTCAGCTTGTTATGAAACTTGAAATGGTTTGTTCTGATCTCTCACAGAAGTTCAGTGCACTGAAAGCAATGGAGGGAATTCTAAACAAAAGCAAAATACTGTGGAATTTCATATGTTTTGGATGCTGGGAATGTGAAATAAAAACAGATATCACTGGAAATATTCATCAGGTCTGGCAGCATTTGCTAGAGAATCAGAGTTAACAGTTTCAGGCCCATTACCAATTGTCATTCAGATTTCAGAACACTGATTAGCATTACACCAGTTGTAACGTTAAGGATGGTTAGATGTAGTGTCCCTTTATTTAGATATGCTTTGTGATCTTTATTTTGAACTGTGTTAGCTGTGATAGCATGAAGCAGAAGACTGTAGGAATTGACAACAATGTTCTGTCCTGCCAATCCAAGATTGTGCTGGATTACTGGAAATGATCAGACATTTAAAGCACTGATTTAAAGCAATGATCAGAAATTTAAAGTCTGCTTGCTGAGGCAGGTCTTGCTGTGCATAAACGGTCCCCATTTTCACTGTCTCCACAGCACTCGATACATTAATTAAACTGAATGTTTAGAAGAGATATGCTCGAGTATTATTTGACACATTATGTGGCTGCAAGAGCAGGTCAGAAGCTAGGAATACTGCGGTGAGTAACTCATCTCCTGACTCCTCAAAGCCTGTCCACCATCTACAAGGCACAAGTCAGGAGTGTGATGGAATACTCCCCACTTGCCTGGATGAGAGCAGCCCCAACAACACTCAAGAAGCTTGACACTACCCAGAACAAAGCAGCCTAATTGATTGGCACTACATCCACAGGCATCCATTCTCTTTACCGCCGATGCTTAGTAGCAGCATTGTTCTATCTCCAAGATGCACTGCAGAAACTCACCAAAAATCTTCAGACAGCACCTTCCAAACCCATGGCCACTTACATCTAGAAGGACAAGAGCAGCAGATGGAAACACCATCACCCTTAAGTTTCCTTCCAAATCATTCACCATCCTGCCTTGGAAATATATCACCATTCCTTCACTGTCGCTGGGTCAAAATCTGAGAATTCCCTCCCTAATGGCATTATGGGTCAACCCACAGCAGGTGGACTGCAGCGGTTCAAGAAGGCAGCTCACCACCACCTTCTCAAGGGCAACTAGGGATGAGCAATAAATGCTGGCCAGCCAGCAACACCCACATCCCACAAAATGAATAAATAAAAAGTCTGAAATAGTAAACAGTAATGATGGGGCCCTCCATATGTCACAGAATTCAATTTTTGTGAGCAAGGAAAATGATTTCAGTTCACATCAGACTGGGGACCTGTTTCAAACAATTGACGTTGTGTCAATGAAATACTATGACACAAGGGTAGCATGGTCCAGGTATTCTATCCTTCAAGTCCAATAAATAGGTCATCATGATCCCATGAGGTTATTCCAAGTTAACCTGGGATTTGGGGCTTAGCATTCGCTGGGCCCTGCACGATGCCCTTCTTGAGATACAGAGAAAGTGCACAACCAGAGAACGACCATGAGATTTAGTTGGGAAGGTCTTATCAGAGGCGTCCACTTCATTGTCCTTAGGTTTGGTAACACAGCTTGATCTTATTGCCCCAAAAACAAATTACATGGCTGTCACTTCACAGGTCCACATGGAGATTAGAAGGTTCAGGACAGCTGCTTTTTTTAATGAGAACTTTGCCCTGATACACCACTGTTGATTACATTCATTCAGATGGTCATGGTGAGAGATTAGGAACTGATGTGACTGGGTGATTTAATGTCAAGATTAGAATGATGCTGGAAAAATATAGGATTCCTGATTAGAGCTTTTGTCCGAAACGTCAATTTTCCTGCTCCTCGAATGCTGCCTGACCTGCTGTGTTTTTCCAGCACCACTCTAATCTTGACTCTGCATCTGCAGTCCTCATTTTTGCTTGGGTGATTTGAAGGTTCATTGATAACATCAGAGGTATTCTTGTTCATAAGGCACTGAAAGTTAACATGTAGGTGCAGGAGTCAATTAGGAAGGCAAATGATAACTGACCTTTACTGCAAGAGGATTTGAGTACCTGAATAATGAACACTTTTTGGGTT
Source organism: Chiloscyllium plagiosum (assembly GCF_037043375.1). Taxonomy (NCBI): domain Eukaryota; kingdom Metazoa; phylum Chordata; class Chondrichthyes; order Orectolobiformes; family Hemiscylliidae; genus Chiloscyllium; species Chiloscyllium plagiosum. The sequence goes on from NW_028270140.1 coordinate 131,631,531, forward strand.
TGTATGGATCCTTGGTGAGACCATAACTGGAGAATTGTGTGTGGATTTGGTCTCCTGACTGAAGGTCTCCTCTCTCTGCTCATTCCTGAAGAAGGGCATGTGCCCGAAACGTCGAATCTTCTGTTCCCTAGATGCTGCCTGACCTGCTGTGCTGTTCCAGCAATAAAGTTTCAGCTTTGATCTCCAGCGTCTGCAGACCTCACTTTCTCCCTGAAGGAAGGTGTAGCAAAGTTTCTCCATTCTGATCCCTGGGATAGTGAGATGAGGGGTTGAGGAGTTTGGGTCTATATTCTTCTGACTTTACATGAATGAGGCTACTGTAGACCTGGCATATTGTGATGGAATAGGATTAATTAATTATCTCATAGTGACAAAGTCCCCAAGTTAAAATTGACCATAACATGATTGAATTTTACATTCAATTTGAGGGAGAGAGGAATGGATCTGAGACTTTTAAAAAATGTAAATAGGATAATTGTGAGTGCATGAAAGCAGAGCTAGCTGAAGTGAATTGACAAATTAGGTTACGGAATAGTTTAATAGAGATCTAGTGGCAGACATTTACGGCGATATTTCAGAATACACGTGAGAAACATTCCAAAGGATTAACTGACACAGGACATAAAGATAGTATTGGGCTAAAAAAGAAAATGGATGTGAACGTGCAAAGACAGATGCAGGGGAAAAGATGGGGCAGATGATAAAAAAAAGAATGACCAAAGCTATCATTAAAGTGGGGGAAAATAAATTTGAGAGAATACTAGCCAGAAATATAACATCCCATAGTAAGAGTTTCCATAAATATTTTAAAAAAAGAGTGGGCAATGTGAGCACTGATTTTATCGAAAATGAGAATTAATAATGGAAAATGGGGAAATATCAAATAAATTAAACAGTTTGTTTTTATTTGTTCATGAGATGTGGGTATTGCTGACGAGGCTGCCATTTATTGCCCATCCTTAACTGACAGGGGGCAATTAAAAGACAACATTGCTCAATTATGTTTCATGCACAAGATTGTTCTGATGACTTTGTGCTGCACTTTTTTGGAGCCCCTCTCTATTTAAACTCTGCTTTCTCTCCACAGAAGCTGCCAGAACTGCTAAGTTTCTCCAGCCATTGTTTCAGGAATTGAACTCATGTGGTTGGGGTCACTCTGCAGCACAAACCAGCTATCTCAGTTAACTGGTCTTCCACCTAGCAAAAGACCCTTGCAGATTCCTTATGTCCTGATTACAACATGTCCTCCCAACTATATCATCAGCAAATTAGGATACATTGCACTCTGACCACACCGCTAAATCAATATATAGACTTTTCTTAAATTCTCTTATGGGACATGCTACGGGTTGATCCACGATGCCCTTAGGAAAGGAATTCCAGGATTTTGACCCAGTGACAGTGAAGGAATGGTGACATATTTCCAAGTCACGATAGTGAGTGCAAATTGCAGGTGATGATGTTCTCTTGTGACTTCTACCCTTGTCCTTCTCAATGTAAGTGATTATGGGTTTGGAAGGTGCTGTCTGAGGATTTTTGGTAAATTTCTGCAGTGCACCTTGTAGATAGTACACACTGCTGCTATTGAGCGTTGATAGTGGAGGGAGTTAATGCTTGTGGAGGTGATGCCAATCAATTGGGCTGCTTTGTTCTCAATGGTATCAAGATTCTTGAGTGTTGTGCAATCTGCACTCTCCAGGCAAGTGGGAAGTATTCCACACAATACTGACTTGTGCCTTCTATATGGTGGACAAGCTTTGGGGAGTCAGGAAGTGAGTTACTCTCTGCATTATCCTAGCCTCTGACCTGCCCTTGTTGCCACTGCATTTATTTAGCCCAAGGACTGATTATTGGTGTGTTTATTTAGCTCTCGGACTAAACCTTCCAATCTATAAAGGACCCATTGTTTCTGACTCTGTGCCTTCTGTATGTTAACCAATCTTCGATCCATGCTAATATGTTCCCTCAATACCTTAAGTTCCTATCTTGTGAAATATTTTTTTAGGTGGTACCTTACTGAGTGCCTTCTGTAAATATAAATATACTGTATCTACCAGTTTTTCTTTATCAACTCAAAGAACTTTTGCAAATTTGTCAAACATGATTTCCCTTTCACAAAACCATGTTGATTGTTTTACTGCATGAAACTTTTCTAAATGCCTACCATATTCTGCTATGTCTTCCTTTATAATGGACTCTAGCATTGTCCTAAGACTGATGTTTAGCTATCCCACTGACAGTCTACTGTTTTCTGTCTCCCTCACTTCTTGAACACAATGCCACATTAGCAGTTTTTCCATCTGCTTGATTCCTTCTGAAGTACAGTAAGCTCTGGAATATTTCAACGAATACCTCCTCTATCACTGCAGTCAACTCCTTTAAAACTCTTGGATGCAGTCCATCAGGTCCTGTTGACTTGTTTGCCTTAAGACCCATTAGTTGGTCAAATACTTTGTCCCTCACAATAGAAGCTGTTACAAGGCCTTTCCTCCTATTAGCATCTTGCTTATTTATTATCTTTGGGATGTTCACAGTTTCCTATACCATGAAGACTGATGTAAAATATTGGTTTAAAATATCTTCCATTACCCTGTCATAGCGTCATAGAGATGTACAGCATGGAAACAGACCCTTCGGTCCAACCCATCCATGCCGACCAGATATTCCCAACCCAATCTCGTCCCACCTGCCAGTACCTGGCCCATATCCCTCCAAACCTGTCCTATTCATATACCCATCCAAATGCCTCCTAAATGATGCAATTGTACCAGTCTCCCCCACTTCCTCTGGCAGCTCATTCCATACATGTACCGCCTCTGCGTGAAAATGTTGCCCCTTAGGTCTCTTTTATATCTTTCCCCTCTCACCCTAAACCTATGCCCTTTAGTCCTGGACTCCCCAACCCCAGGGAAAAGACTTTGCCTATCCATGGCCCTCATAATTTTGTAAACTTCTATAAGATCACCCCTCAGCCTCCGATGCTCCAGAAAAAACAGCCCCAGCCTGTTCAACTTCTCCCTATTGCTCAAATCCTCCAACCCTGGCAACATCCTTGTAAATCTTTTCTGAATCCTTTCAAGTTTCACAACATCTTTCCGATAGGAAGGAGACCCAAACTGTACGCAATATTCCAATAGTGGCCTAACCAATGTCCTGTACAGCCGCAACATGACCTCCCAACTCCTGTACTCAATACTCTGACCAATAAACGAAAGCATACTAAATGCCTTCTTCACTATCCTATCTACCTGCGACTCTACTTTCAAGGAGCTATGAACCTGCACTCCAAGATTTCTTTGTTCAGCAACACTCCCTAGGACCTTACCATTAAGTGTATAAGTCCTGCTAAGATTTGCTTTCTCAAAATGCAGCACCTCGTATTTATCTAAATTAAACTCCATCTGCCACTTCTCAGTCCATTGGCTCATCTGTTCAAGATCCTGTTATAATCTGACATAACCTTCTTTGCTGTCCACTACACTTCCAATTTTGGTGTCATCTGCAAACTTACTAACTGTACCTCTTATGCTCGCATCCAAATCATTTATGTAAATGACAAAATGTAGAGGACCCAGTAACGATCCTTGTGGCACTCCACTGGTCAGAGGCCTCCAGCCTGAAAAACAACCCTCCACCACCACCCTCTGTCTTCTACCTTTGAGCCAGTTCTGTATCCAAATGGCTAGTTCTCCCTGTATTCCATGCGATCTAACCTTGCTAATCAGTCTCTCATGGAGAACCTTGTCAAACGCCTTACTGAAGTCCATATAGATCACATCTACCGCTCTGCCCTCATCAATCCTCTTTGTTACTTCTTCAAAAAACTCAATCAAGTTTGTGAAACATGATTTCCCATGCACAAAGCCATGTTGACCGTCCCGAATCAGTCCTTGCCTTTCCAAATACGTGTACATCCTGTCCTCAGGATTCCCTCCAACAACTTGTCCACCACCGACGTCAGGCTCACTTGTCTATAGTTCCCTGGCTTGTCCTTACCACCCTTCTTAAACAGTGGCACCACGGTGGCCAACCTCCAGTCTTCCTGCACCTCACCTGTGACAATCGTTGATACAAATATTTCAGCAAGAGGCCCAGCAATCACTTCTCTAACTTACCACAGAGTTCTTGAATATACCTTTGTTCTCCATAATGAAATCGCCAGACAAATGCTCCAAGGGTCCTGTACTTATTTTCACTTTTCATCTTCATTAGTATGCTAACAGAAGCCCTTGCTGTTTGTTTTTATATTTCTTGCCAATTTCCTTTCAAAGTCAATCTCTTTCAAAGTTCATCTCTATTAACCTTTTAATCATCCACTGACAGTGCTTAAAAATACCCCTTCTGTTGACCCACCACCAGTTTTTGCCATTTTGTCTGCCTTAGTTTTCGATTGGTTACACCTTTGTTAACCAGAGGTAGTTTATTCTTTTTTATTTGAGTAAATATCTGCTTAAGGCTGCTCATTTACTGACTTTCCCCTTAGTCTAATTTCTCAACCCACTTTATACAACACCCCCTTTATTCCTCTGTAATTGCCCTTATTTAAGTTGAAGACACTGATTTGAGAGCAAATTGTTCTCTCTCAAACTGGATTTGAAATTCTACCATGTTGTGATCGCTACCCCCTAGAGGCTACTTACTAGAAGATCTCTTATTAACCCTATCTCCTCATCACGCTGTATGGAACAAGCTGCTAGAGGAACTGATGGAGATAGGTGCAATTTTAACATTGAAACAGCTTCTGGATGGCTATATGAATAGGAAGGGTTTAGGAGGATATGGGCCAAATGCTGGCAAATGGGACTTAAGTCAGAGCGAGATGTCTGGTTGATGCAAATGAGTTGGACTGAAGAGGCTGTTTCTGTGCTGCTTGATTCTATGACTCTATAACCACGTCTCTGTAATAGCGAGAGTATCATATTCATTTATTTTTCTTGAAGCTGTCAATTTTTATTTACATATTCATTTATGGGATGAGGGCATCTTGTCCTCCCGACTTGCCCCGAGGGCAATTAAGAGCCAAGCACATTGCTGTGGATCTGGAGTTACATGTAGGTCAGACCAGATAAAGATGACAGATTTCTGTCCATAAACGACATCAGTGAACCAGATGGGCTTTTGTCACAATTGACTATGGTTACATGGTCACCATTAAGCAAGCATTTTCTTTGAAGTTCAGATTTCACCATCTGCCAGGGTAGGATTCAAACCCCAGAACTTTAACCTGTATTCTGAGTTATTAGCCCAGTGACATTATTGCCTACCTAAACTCATCAAGCTTTTTGCATATTGCGTTTCAGATAATGTACCTTAAGTTCTGACTTTTTAACCATTATTACTTACTCTGATTCTAATTTCTGCTACAATCTCCTGCTTATGTTTTAGACCCCTTTCCTTTCAATTCAACTCCTCCTTCCACCACTGGTTTAGCACTCTATTAACCCCTGAAGGGACACGAGGTATGGTTGCCAAACAGGCTGACAACACAAGGATTGGTAAGGAAGGAAGTTGCATAGAGGATATGAGGAGGCTACAGAAAGATGTTGATAGATCAATTGAGTGGGCAAGAATATAGCAAATTAAACATAATTCAGGAAAATGTGAAATTGTTCACTTTTGTCATAAAGACTAAAAAACATGTATATTATCTAATTAGTAAGGAATTGCAGCACTCTGAAATGTAGAGAGATCTGTGTTCTTGTACATGAATCATGAACGGTTATAAGCAGGTACAGCAAGTAATTAGGAAAGCTAATAAATGGATTATTTTTCACAAGGAACATATGGTCGTACTGACTTGTGGTTTCAGAAGACATTAATGTGCATGGACCTTAGACATTCATGCAGTGGCAGGAAAAATTAGAGGGAATGTGGACCGTCAAGCATCAAGGCATACAATCTTATGACTGAGATGAGGTGGAATTTCTTCAGTCAGAGGATAGTGAATCTTTGGAAATCGCTAGCCCAGAGGGTTACGGAGGCTCAATCATTGAGTCTTTTCACAATAGAGGTTGATAGATGAAAGATTGTGAAGGATATGGGGATAGCTCACCTAGGTGATATCATAGTAAAACATCAGTCTTGATTCAGCTGAATGGGAAAGGGCTGAATGGCTTATTCCAGCTCCTAGTTTGTGTTCCTCAGCTCCATTCTAACAGCCAAAACTCCTGTTAAATATGGCTTCTGTGAAATCTTAGTCCTATTAGTATTTTATCCTCCTCTTTCATCAAATACCAGTGAATCTCCTTAAAATTAGGTGAACTAAGTGAGAGTGGAAGTTAATCATTTATGTGATGGAGTCTGTGAAGTGCATTTTGATATAAAGTTCTTGAATAGTTCATTTTGTCAGTCATCTTCAATCTGTCGGCTCCGTTGGTGACCCTTCACCTATTGCAAACAGTTATCTTTACTTCTGTAGTGAGGTGCTCCGTTTCAATCAACTCCGCAGAAACATTACTGATTGTCTGAGAACTGGAAACTAGGAGAAAAACTAAATTATCCTGAGCCATAAGACATCATTTTGCCATTCTGTCTCCTGGCAAATTCTGAGCTCGGAAACAGAGTACATTAGATTCCAATTAATTGATCAGTTGGAAATCCTTGTACCAAAAAAAAGTTTAATTGAGTATTGCAAAATAGCAAAGATGCAGCTAACTTACCTTTCTCAGTGTATATTGTAACACATCTCTACTTCAATGCATAAAGCAGCTTGAAATACCAGAGTGAGACACCTTTGTGCATTTGCCAATGTTCAAATAAGCCACGTGGGGCTCATCTAAGAAGAAGTGTTGTCAACATTCTTAAACACAACATGTGCCCATCTCCCCTGTGTGCTATTTAAGTAATGGCACAGTAGATATATCTGTTATTCCGATTTACGTAAATAAACTTACACAGCTTTAGGCAACCGATTCTCTGTGGAGGATCAGCATTGGCAAGTGTTCCATCAACAACAATTTGTGTTTATATCGGCTTCTTTAACATAATAAAATGTCCCAAGTCCACTCCAAATAAAAAGACACCAAGCCACATATGGAAATATTAGGACAAATGACCAAATGTTTGGTCAATGAAGTAGTTAAAGGAAGAAACAGAACTAGAGAGATAGAAATATTTAGATAAGTAATTCCAATAATTTAGGGCTGTGAGAGGTTTTCTTTTATTCATGGCATATGGGCATTACTGCTAGCCCAGCTTTAAATACCTATCTTCAGTGTCCAGAGGGCAGTTAAGCATTAATAGCATTGCAGTGGGTCTGGACTCACATGTAGGCCAGACTAGGTAAGGATGGTAAATTTCCATCCCTAAAGGACATTAATGAAATAGATGGCCTTTTACAACCACTAACAGCAGTTACACCGTCACCATTAGGCTAATGCTAGATTTTTATTGGATTCAAATTTCATGACGTGCCAAGATGGGATTCCATCTCACAACCCTAGACCTTTATCCTGGGTTTCTGGAGCACAATCGCAGAATCACACAATTGTAATGGCATGTTTGGAAAGAGGCTGTTCAGCCCATCATGGGTATTATCTAGTGCCAATCTGCCTTTTCCTCCATATCTCTGCAGTACATTTCCATCCAAATCAGCTCCCAATGCCCTGCTGAAAGCCTCAATGGAACTTGCCTCCAACACATTTCCAGGCAGTTCATTCCATACCTAAACTACTCGCTGTGTGATAAGCTTTTCTCACATCACCCTTGCTTTGTTTGTATGTCACTTTTAATCTGTGCCCTCTCGCCCTTTTTTTCTTTTACAAGCAGGAACAACATCTCCCTGTCAATTCTATCCTGCCCATTCATGATTTTAAAAACCTCCTCTCAGCTTTCTTCTGTCCAAGAAGAACTATCCTAATTTCTTCAATCTATCCTCATTGGGACAGTATGGTGGCTCAGTGGTTAGCATTGCTGCTTCATAGCACCAGGATCCCAGATTCAATCCCAGCCTCAGGTGACTGTCTGTGTGGAGTTTGCACATTCTCTCTGTGTCTGCGTCGGTTTCCTCCCACAGTCCAAAGATGAATTGGCCTTGTTAAAATTGCCCATAGTGTTAGGTGCATTAGTCAGAGGGGGGGGGGGGGGGGTGGCTTGCTCTTTGGAGGACTTGTTGGGCTGAAGGGCCTGTTTCCACACTGTAGGGAATCTAATCTAAACTGAAATTTCTCATTCCTGGAATCATTTTGTAAATCATTTTTGTGCCCTCTTGTGGTGTAAAATTCCAAGCAGTGGAATGTGGTGAAACGGTTAAAAATTATGTCCCAATACATGTGTGAATCTAACCGGAATGGAGGTGTTGCTTAGTCCCGTGTGAATCTTCTTATCTGTATGTAACCAGAATGGAATGTGTTTTTTAGCCTTGCTCTGCTGTTCACATGAATGTTTATATCTGGAAAAGAGTATATCAGCTGGAAAAGTCTCCAGTTCGGTGAGTCTGCTCCGGGGTTACGTTTAACCGCCGAGCGTGGGTTGTTGGCAACCGCTCTACGAGAACTGACGGCTCCCAGTTTTGGTAACATGTAGAGTGAGTATAAGCCAGACCCGTTGTGGCGACGCTGCGGGGAATAAAATGCCCATATTCTAGCAGACTCGCCTCTTGGTCGTTTGTTCTGTGTCAGACTACTCTCCTACGAACCTGACCTTGAGAATTTTTTAAAACATTTGGCGTAGTCGAGCAGGGTGAATCGCAATTGAGGAGAGATTTTGATACAGAACAATGTTTTGGAAAAAGACTAAGAAACCAGAAGAACAAACTGTGGAGGTCCCGACCGTCCCGGGATGGCATGGATGTGGGCATGTACGTGGCAGTTTGTTTGAGAAAGGATCCCAGTCCTGCCGAAGAACCCCTTGCCTGGGGTACAGCGGAGGATGTGGGCATGTCCAAAAAGCTGAAGCGGAGTTAACAGAATTGAATGGGATTGAACTGAACTGAACTGAGTGGAACTGAAGTGAATCAAATTGAACGGAACAAAATGGAACTGAGCTAAATTGAATTGAAATGGACGGAACTGAATTGAACACAATTGAATTGAACTGAACAGACCTGAACTGAGCTGAATTGAATTACACTGAATTGACTGAACTGAAATTAACTGAAACGAATTGAACTGAATTAAGCATAATGTAACACATGTATTGGGCCAAGCAGTGGAATGTGGTGTAAAATTATGTCCCAATACATGTGTGAATCATAATGTAACACATGTATTGGGCCAAGCAGTGGAATGTGGTGTAAAATTCCAAGCAGTGGAATGTGGTGAAACGGTTAAAAATTATGTCCCAATACATGTGTGAATCTAACCGGAATGGAGGTGTTGCTTAGTCCCGTGTGAATCTTCTTATCTGTATGTAACCAGAATGGAATGTGTTTTTTAGCCTTGCTCTGCTGTTCACATGAATGTTTATATCTGGAAAAGAGTATATCAGCTGGAAAAGTCTCCAGTTCGGTGAGTCTGCTCCGGGGTTACGTTTAACCGCCGAGCGTGGGTTGTTGGCAACCGCTCTACGAGAACTGACGGCTCCCAGTTTTGGTAACATGTAGAGTGAGTATAAGCCAGACCCGTTGTGGCGACGCTGCGGGGAATAAAATGCCCATATTCTAGCAGACTCGCCTCTTGGTCGTTTGTTCTGTGTCAGACTACTCTCCTACGAACCTGACCTTGAGAATTTTTTAAAACACCTCTTCAATGCGTTTGCATCTTTCCTGTAATTTGGCACTAATAACTGTACACAATGTTCAAGCTGAAGTCTAACAAGTGAAATGTACAAATTCAACATCATCTCCTTGCTCCTATACTCTTTGTCCCTGTTAATAAAGCTGAGGGACACTTTTTTTTAAACTACTCTCTCCATCTGTCCTGCCACCTTCAATGATCTGTGAATAAAAGCACCTAGGATCCTCTGCTCCTGCCGCCCATTTACAACTGTACACCGTATTTTGTATTATCTCTCCATGTTCTTGTGACCAAACTGCATCACACCATCCATCACCGCATCTCATCTACCCTTCTCCACCCACTCCACCAACTTGTCAAAATCCTTTTGGGGTTCCACAGCATCCTCCTCACAAGTTACAATCTTCCAAATTGTATATTATTTGCAACTATTGAAACTGTCCCCTGCATGCAAGCTCCTAATCACCATGGCCCCAATATGGTAACTCCATTGCAAACTTTCCTCCATTGGCACTTACACCCTGTTTCCTATAATTTAGTCAATTTTGTGTTCACATTCCTACTCATAGAATCCCTACAGTGTGGAATCAGGCTATTTGGCCCATCAAGTCCATCCCCCTGAAGAGCATCCCACGCAGATGCAAACCCCTATCCGATCCCTGTAACTCTGCATTCCCCATAACTAATCCACCTGCATACCCCTGAATACTCTAGGCAATTTAAAATGGCCAGTCTACCTAACCTGCACATCTTTGAAATGTGGGAGGAAACCGGACCACCCAGAGGAAACCCATACAGACATGGGGAGAATTTGCAAACTATGCAAAGACAGTCACCCAAGGATGGAAACAAACCTGGGACCCTGGTGCTGTGAGGCAGCAGTACTAACCACTGAGCCACCATGCTGACCGTACTGTCCCTCTCATACTATGATCTATAACTTTCCTCCCGTCTATTGTGTGGCACTACTGGAAACCTGTACACACCTCATCAACAGTTTTATCCTCATCGACCTTGACAAAAAAACTGCAGCTAGTTAGTTAAACACATTTCCCCTTCAGAAATCTATGCTGACTCTTCATAATCAACCCACCTTTTTATCCACATGATTACCAAATATACCCCAAGTAATTATTTCTAGAAGTTTCCCCACCACCAAAGTTAACTGTCCAACACTAGTCCAATGATATTACCACTGCACTACTGCCCCCTCATGATTCAAACTGAGAATGATCAAGAGGCTAGACGTGGATGAGCAGAGATAACTCGGAGGGCTGGCAAAGATGGTAGAGATTGAGAGAGCAAGAGTCATGGATGGATCTTAAAGAAAGTATAAGAATTTTAAAAAGATGGGTCTACTTCACTGGGAAAATATGCGATTCATGGGGGATGGTGACAGCATGGTTATGTGGACAGAACCTCTCCTCAGGATCATAGCCACAGTTGTGGGCAATCTCTGGTTCAATCTCAGATGAAATACTGTGGATGCTGGAAATCTGAACAGAAAATGCGAGAGAAAGAACAGGTCTGGCAGCATCTGTGGAGAGAGAAACAGAGCTCACATTTAGAGTTCAAAAACTCTTCAGAACTGAGTTCAGTTCTGTTCCGTTTTGAAGAAAATGCAGGATGGACCTGAAACCGTTCATCATCAAGCTGGATCAGACAAAGAGAAACCATAGTCCTTTTTTTATGGCATTAGTGTTGAATTCTGGTTAATGTCAGCTCGCCAATATGCTGAAACACTCTGGGACTCAAAGCTTTGAGATTTAGGTTGTTCTTTTAGTATGTTATTGAATGAATGTAGGTCATTTAATGAGCAACTGGATGAATGGTAAATGGGAGGGGAGTAAGGTAAGTGATATAATTAGGTTAGGGGATAGAACAGTAAGTGGGTGAAGATGCAGGGTGCCAAGATGGCAGAGTGGTGGTAGGTAGGTTGGTAGGGAGGCAAGGTCCTAGGGCTGCAGTAGGAGCTGTTCACACAGAGGGCAGATGGATAGGATGTTATGTGGCTAAGTCATGTTTCAGTAGGGGCTGTCAGCTCAGGACAGGGAAAATTCGGGGGTTAGAAAGAAGCACCAGAGGGTCACTGGAGGCTGTTTGTGATGCCCTATCAGGTCATGTTGGGAGCTGGAATGAGAGTCAGAGGGTGAAGGTAGGAGTTGGGTGTTGGAGCATAGTCAAGTTTTGGGGTGGGATTTGGGATGAGTCAGCTGCCAAGTTGTCTGGGTCACTATCCAGGTGATTAAAATGGAACTGCCTAACTGAGGGTCCCAGGGAACTGCAGAACAGCCAATTTGGAAGTTCTTACTTCACAGGGAATTTCCATGGAGACGTTGAGTCAGGACATGCGAGGGGTCCTACATCTCACACATCCTATATCCATTCTCCGAGAAACTGGAGACAGGAAGGTGCAGTCACCGTGTTTCTTTGATCATGTTACCGAGGGTCATCTTGTAGGAGAAGGCCAAGGAGAGATCCATGGCAATCAGAGGTAATGGTTTGGGAGCAGGGAGAGAAGATACTGATGTGGACTCTCTGACTGCAAGTGCTGTCCTGCTCAGCTGGACAACAGTGGAAAGACGTTGGAGGCAGACAGCATGGTCAACCATGTCAAAAGCTGAACATATGAACAAGGAATGAGTAGGCCATTCAGCTCTTCAAGCTTGTTCCATAACTCAACAAGATCATCACTGATCTGTTTTTAATCTCAACTCCACATTCTTGCATATCCCCAATAATCTTTCATCCTCTTGGTCATCAAGAATCCATTGATCTCCACCTTAAACATATTTAAAGATGCTACATCCACGGACTTTGAGGGAAGGGAAATCCAAAGACTCTCAACATATGAGAGAATTCTGTTTTAATCTGTTTTAAATGAGTGACCCTTATTTTTAAACTGTCTGTCCTTGATTATCACACAAGAGGAATCCCTCAGGATCTTATGTTTCAGCCTGTTACTGTGTGCTACACAAACTAGACTGCATCAGATGAGGAGAGCACTGCTTTTGTCACAGTCGCATGGGATGTAATTGTTGACTTTGACAAGATTTACTTCAACTCTCTGGCAGGAAGGGACAAAATTCACGCATGGAGTTTCTGATCAGATGGGCACATGAACTGACAGCACTTTCATGAACTTTGGAGAAGAAAGGGAGGTTGGAGACAGGTGGTGATTTGCAAAATTTTAAGAGTCAAGGGTCAGAGTTTTGAGGAGAGGGTGGACACTGAACACTGCGGAAATTGCACAGCTTGCGTGGTAGCACAAAGAGAAATTGGGTGACCAACGGTTTGATGGGTACAAGGCATTGGGCACAAAAACTGGGTTTCATAGACAAGATACACTCAGAGTGGGCATGATGTGGGATAGGTGGCAATTCAGAGAATGACGTGAACTCAGGGTAAGGTCTGGGTGAGCCTGACAGGAAATCTGGCCCAGTTGGCTCCGAGAGGCAATGGACAGCAAAATGTATCGCTCAACCTTAGTGGCAAAGAAGTGTATGTGCTCCAAGTACTTCTTAGTGGAAATGAAGGTGAAGGAGACATGAGGAGGGGTTTAAGAAGATGATTCGCCGTAGGGATTATCTTTGCATTTCAAAATGATCTTGTAATAGTAAGTAGTTTTAATAGACAAGCATGACAACCAGATCTAGCAATGCACAGCTAAACTATTTGCCCAACGTATTCAGTTCAAGGCTTTGTCCTTTAGACCTGAGGGGGTGGACATGGTGGCTCGATAAGTGGAGTCACTAGGATAAGAATAAAAGTAATAATTTCAGTGAGGATTCACTGGTGAAGCAGTTGATGTGGCTGCAGAGATGTTATGGTGAATGGAAGCTCAAAGGCGAGATGGTTGGGATTTTGGAAGTTTAGTTAAATAGGAATTGGCAAAGAATTGCTTTCTGGATTAGGATGTGGGGACAAAACAGACAGAAATCAGATTGGGAGGGGGAAAGTGGGAATGGGTGGAGAATGTAAACAGAACCAACCAGAGATTTGCGATTGATATGATGGGAGTGAGGTCAAGCTTGTGGTCAAGATCATTGCTTGCAGAATTTACATTGAACAAGATTGCTGTAAGAGGTTTAGGAGCCTGAAGCAACCTTGTGATGATGTCATGGAGCTGCACATCACTGAGTATAAATACCACAGAGTGGGCAGAGTTTGAACACTCAGGAAGAACAAGACAACAGATTACATCAGAGCTTTCCACTCTCAGGAAGACATACTGAGAGCTCACATGGATCTGAACTCGATAAAGCAGGCAAGATCAAGAGGGAATAGCAGGGGGTGGGATGAATCCATAGGAAAGGAAGCACAATGGACGAGATGAAGTCTGAAATCACAATGATGAGGAATTGCTCAATATAGAAGAAGCTTGGTCAGAAGATATTTGTGCTTAGAGACTGAGGATGTAAATGAGAGGAGAGTTGGTGTGGAACAAGATGGGATGCTGAAAGGAGGAAAATATTCCAGTTGAGTAAGGAGACAGGCCAAGGTCTGACTGTAATGACCGTCATGATGGGTGAGCGCGGTAAGTAATAGAAGTATTGCCAAGCAGGGAGGTTTTATTTTACCAATGGACAGAATATTATAAAATATTATAAGCTGCATCACAGGGTGGTATGGCAACTATTCTTCCAAAGACCATGAGAAACTATAGAGAGTCGTGAACACAGAAACCAGTCTTCCACTCATCTATACTTCCTGCTGCTTCGGGAAAGCAACAAACATAATCAAAGACCCCTCACACCCCCATTACACTCTCTTTCACCCTCTTCCATCAGGCAGACGACAAAGAAGTTTGAATACAGGTACAAAGAGATTCAAGAACAGTTATCAGATTTTTGAAAGGACCTCTCAAGTGTTAATTCTGATCTCTCTCTCTGCACTTTCTATGCGGTTGTATTGTGCACTCTATTCTGCTTTTCTGAGCTTAAAAATGTGTTGCTGGAAAAGCGCAGCAGGTCAGGCAGCACAAGCAAAACAACACTTTTCACTGTATCTTGCTATATGTGACAACAATAAATCAATCAGAAGAAAAACATCAATTTCTTATTATAAGTCCTATTTAATTATAGCATTGCAAGAGAATGCCTTACCAGCCACTTTGTAATTCATCCAACAGTATATCCAACATTCAGAGTTTGGAAAGATGTTCCTCAAACCGTTTTGAAAGTCATGGGGATGATGGTACAATTGTGATCTTGCCAGCTTCTCAATTCCATCGCTGAGCCTCCTGAAATCTGCAATATGGACACACACTTGTAACAAAAAAAAGTTTCCTTTGCTCTCCTTTATCCCACTTCTATCTGTTTATCCAAAAAGAGTGATCCCAAGCAGTCAGAGTGCCTCAGGATTCCTAGGACATGGTTGTAGTGAAGCAATGTGGATTATAAACCAGTGCAGGAGCACTCCTGGTCTCTCAGACCCACAGGGAACATTTTCAAAAAGACGCTGATTTCTGTCGGGCTCTCCTGATGTTGATGCATGTGTGTGTGTGTGCGTGTGTGTGTGTGTGAGAGAGTGAGTGAATGGGAATGGCAAGGTGTGTGTGTGTGAGAGAGAGAGAGACTGAGTGAGTGGGAATGGCAAGGTTGTGTGTGTGTGTCATGCCTCTGTAAATCACATGGCAAGGGGTCAAAATCGAATTGCAGTCCGAATGAACTAATTGGACCTCAGCTTCTACATTGCAGTATGCTACCAATTATACTCATAGATTAACCGCAATGTGCTTTGTAGCATAAACAGGATGTAGATTCAGGACACTCACTGACATTATTTCCCTGTTTATTGTTGAATCATAGAATTGTTATGGCACAGGAGGTGGCCATTCAGCCCATTGTGTCACAACCCGTTCCTCTAATAAGCTATTTACTTCCTGCTGTTCAACTGTCTTCACTCTGCAATGTGAAACAGGGAGTAGTCGAATGCAGTGGGATCTGAACACGGTCCAGGCTTTCATTCTTCTTTTACAATGGAAATTATAAATCCTTGCATTTTTTTTCCAAGTTTTGTTAGCCCAAAGAAACAGCAGAATGATTTGGAAAAGAATATTTTAAAATGACTAAGGCAAGTATCCAGACTCTTTCTGTTGAACCAGGAGTGCAGACCATAGAGGTAGATACAAGATTCAGGACACTCACTTACGTTAATTCCATGTATATTGTTGAATCACAGAGGTAGATATAAGGGGTGGCTTGTTTACTCAATGATTAGCACTGCTGCCTCACAACACCAGGGACTTGGGTTCGATTCCAGCTTTGAGTGACTGTCTGTGTGAAGTTTGTACATTCTCCCCGTGTCTGCGTGGGTTTCCTCCGGGTGCTCCGGTTTCGTCCTACAGTCCAAAGATGTGCAGGTCAGGTGAATTGGCCATGCTAAATTGCCCATAGTGTTAGGTGCATTAGTCAGGGGTAAATAGAGGGTCGGGGAATGGGTCTGGTTTGGTTACTCTTTGGAGGGTCGATGTGGACTTGTTGGGCCAAAGGGCCTGTTTCCATACTGTAGGTAATCTAATCTAAAAAAAATTCAATACAGGAAGGTTTAGAACAGAAAACATAAGTGTCATTTTTACACAGAAGGTTGCAAGGATGTGCAATACATCACCATTGTGGATGATTGAAGCAGAAATCAGGTCAAAACTTGATCAGATGAGGAAAGGAAAAGGCTCCTACCATCTTACCAGACCATAGGGACAGCAATGACTGGCAGTATTTAACCTGAGGGTCACCACACCTCAGGTGAGGAGGGAGGCTGGGAATGAGAGCCACAGGTGCCACATAGGTGCCACAGCCTGGGCAGGAATTGAATCCATGCTGTGAGCATCACTCCATGTAACCAACAGGCTGTCTGGTTGAGTGAGCTAACTAACCCCATAAGGGGACTCAGAAACTGAGCTAGTCACAGGATTAAGACTACTGCCTATGGAGGATAAATACCAACTCAGACAGTAGAAGACATTATTCTATCAACTGGTTCATTGGAAATTCTAAATATTATGCCATAATTTCCTTTCTAGCAAAGTTGCGACTCTTGAGGTAAAATTTTTTATCTGCTGGTATCTCACTCAGTGCACCATATTTCATGGATCAGACCCAAGCAGTGCATGTTGAAAGGCCATCCAATTACTTGGGCCACATAGTGAAGTGGATATATGCTCTTACGCCAATGTTTTAAAAATAAACTTTCTAATAGGAGCATAAAACAGTTGGAACAATGGCTAATATTCTCCCTGGGAAATGAAAGAAATGTTACAGAATTTTTAATGCAGACCAAAAAGGGCTTAAATTAACTACCTCACAAACATGACTATGCAAATTTATATTTATTCCTCAAAAATTAACAGATTAAGAAGGAAGAACTATTCGAGGTCTCTTCTGTCATTCATAGAGTACACAGAGAGGGAATGTAGCAATGAGGGGTGGCACAGTGGCTAACACTGCTGTCTCACAGCACCAGGGACCCAGGTTCAATTCCAGCTTTGGGTGACTGTCCGTGTGGAGTTTGCATGTTCTCTTTGTATCCATGTGGGTTTCCTCTTATGGTCTAAAGATGTATAAATGAGGTGGAATGGTCATGGGAAATTGCCCTGTTGTGTGCAGGTTAGCCATGGTAGATGTGCACTTATAGGGTAGGGGGAGGCTGGGTCTGGGATGATCTTTGGAGAGTTGGTGCAGACTTGATAGGGATTAGAGAAGGATGTTGAGGCAGTTTAGAGGCAGAGGCAGTTTATTTGCAATTCATTATGGGACAGTGACATCGATGGATTCACTGTGGACCTTGTCGATATGACAAAAAAATTTAGTCACCACCTAGACACTCTGGATGTCACCTCAAGGTCAGGACTGGACGCATCTGGGATCAAGCATATTCAGATTTTTTCCAATCTTAAAGATCCATTGAGATGGCAGGTGGGATCCTGTGCTGGGGCTCATTTGCTCCAATTGTATTTCTTTTCTTTTGTTTTCTCTTGCATTTTTTCTTTACTTTATACTTACTTCCCTTTACTACCATAGACGGCGGTGATGAATCCCAGTGTGGAACATGTGCGCCCAGCATGGACCTTGTGGTGGCGGTGAGTGGACTCTTGTTTACTTTGCTGGAGAGTGCACAGGATCTGGCATTGGAATGAGCCGCTGCTACATTGGCAATGGCAAGGTAAGATGGCACCGGAGGATTGGTGACTTTGTCA
Organism: Chiloscyllium plagiosum; assembly: GCF_037043375.1. Classification (NCBI taxonomy): domain Eukaryota; kingdom Metazoa; phylum Chordata; class Chondrichthyes; order Orectolobiformes; family Hemiscylliidae; genus Chiloscyllium; species Chiloscyllium plagiosum. The sequence continues at coordinate 131,649,402 of NW_028270140.1, forward strand.
GTCGTTGGGTCCGGCGCAGGTGGCAGTGAAGTGGTGATGGAAGGGCATTGTGACAACATTGACGAGATTGTCCCAGAGGCGAGAGATGTGACTCTGACGTTGGCAGGTACAGTGCAGGTGGTGACGGAGGAGAATTGACCCAGCAGTGAAAGATGGCGCCTGAAGAGTGGCAACTTCAATGTTAGTTGGGTTCAGTGTAAATGATGGTGAGGCGCTGGAGGAGGGATGGTAGCTTAGATATCATTAATAATGAGCTGGCTCAGGATTGATGGACTCAATTTAAGCTCTACCCTTCTATTTTTTTTCTTGTTCTTAAAACTTTTCAAAATGGCACCAAATTGTGGCAACAGTAGAAACATTTTTCAATTTTTTTACTGTTTCCAGACTATATAAATCAATATCTGGTGCTGTTTTGCAGGCATTCTGGTCACTTCTCAGGGGATGGTGGAACTCCATTGCAAAACCCTTTTTGTCTATAAACCAAGGATGTCCAGTTTGAAAACATCTACCACATGGTCTAGTTTGTTGTGCCATTGGATCTTGTATTTGGTGGTACTAACTCTGCTCTATATCAGTAAATACATCCTTCTTGCTCTTTTTTTTAAACAGAACACAATGATGAACCTTCTTATGTAGCAGTCACTGGTACACAGTGGTCAATTATACAATACTAAGCAAGCTTTTTGGTAATAGTTCAGAGGAAAAATATTTAGGATAATTTATATGAGTGTGGGGATCACATATTCAATCCTTTTTCATCTGCCATGTGCTTTATTGGCCATTGATGTATTAAAATGATTGCAAGTTATTTGGGTTTTATGAAGACTCTCTCTGCAGTAAAATATCTTGAGAGATGCACATCCGTAGCTCCTTAAAACTGGCAACAAGTAGAGAAGGTGATTAAGAAGGCACGTGGCAAGCCTACCTTCATTGGTCGGGGCACTGAGTAAAGAAGTTGGCAAATGATTTGCAACTGTATAAAACTTTAGTTAGGGCACGTTTTGATTATTATGTGCAGCGCTGGTCACCACGCTGTAGGAAGGATGTTGAGGCTTCGGAGAGGATGCAAAAGAGGTTTCTTGGGAGTTTGCCTGGATTGGAGTGCGTTAGCTATAAGCAGAGGTTAGGCAAACATAAATTGTTTATTCTATAGCTTTGGAGGCTGAAGAGGCGACCTCATAGAAGTATAAGAAGCATGGATAGAGTGGATAGTCAGAGGCATTATCGCAGGGTGGAAATATCAAACACTAGGGGGCCTAGGTATAAGGTAAGAGGGGAAACTCAAGGAGATGCGCAAGGCAAGTTCTTTTTTCAGAGAGTGGTAGGTGCCTTGCACTGCCTGGGGAGGTGGTAGAAGTAGAGACAATAGCAATGTTTCAAAGGCATTTAGACAGACACATGAGCAGGCAGGGAATAGATGGAGCATGTGCAGGCAGATGGCATTAGTTTAGAAAGGCAGCACGGTTAGAGCAGACATGGTGGGCCGAAGGGCCTCTTCCCATGCTGTACTGTTCGATGTTGTCAATAAAATATGGTTCTTCTCACAACCCTCAAAGGATTTCCCAAAGTGCTTTGCAACCAATGTTGTAATGTAGCCAGCCCCGCAAAGTTTTGCACAGCAAGGTCCCAAATACAGCGGAGAGCAAAGGCCCTTCAGCTCATTGTATCCATGCCTGTCAAATACATCCATTTAACTATTTTATTCCCATTTTACTGCCAGGGCCATGTGTGCCTTGACATTGCAAATGCACAACAAAATACAACAAATTTTTATTAACTGGCACCTATGGGACCAGGAGTGAGCTGGTTCATCAAGAGGACCACATAATTAATGTAAAAACACACTAAGTAATAGAAACATAATTCAGGGGTTAGACACATTGCTGTTACATCTTAATTGTAGCATAACTCACTTAAATAACAATATAACTTTGCCTTAAATGGAACTTACCAGCAGACAGCCTTTTTGTTCACACCTTCAGTTGACTACTCAGACATCACTGAGATCGTGATAATATGAAAGCTTTTGATATTTCAGGTTGGAACGAGGGCCAAGTGGATCTCATTGACTATGAGTTCCTTGAATGGGGCTGTTAACCTGGGCCAACCAGGGAACCCTTGCTAACAGATATAAACAAGGGATTCAGAGAGTCTCCTTATCCTAGGGACTGGCTCTGAGCTGGCTGGTCAGAACTCATGGACTGTGCATGTTTAAATAAAGGGTAACTTAATGACGGAATACCGGGTTCTGTAGTTATTTCACAGGTATATAATTTTTGTCGATTTATTGAGAGTGCCTGTTCGTAATATGCCAGATAAAACCAACTTTGATGTAATTCTGACATGTTACAAAGGTTTCTGCCTCTATCAGCCTGACAACTAGTGAATTTCAGATTCCCACCATCCTCAGAAAGAAAATGGTTTTCCTCACATTTCCTCGAAACCATATGCCCCAAATATTTGCCAAACAGGCAGAGGGAGGGACTTTTGCTCTTTTTTCATAAAGATTGGCCATAGAAGATTTTAGCTGAAAATGTGTTGCTGGAAAAGCGCAGCAGGTCAGGCAGCAGCCAAGGAACAGGAGAATCGACGTTTTGGGCATAAGCCCTTCTTCAGGCTTATGCCCGAAACGTCGATTCTCCTGCTCCTTGGATGCTGCCTGACCTGCTGCGCTTTTCCAGCAACACATTTTCAGCTCTGATCTCCAGCATCTGCAGCCCTCACTTTCTCCTCATAGAAGATTTTATACAAACATGAGGAGCCAAACAGGAGCTTGCACCACTAAAAAGTGCACCACTATCAACAGTGAAGCACACTTATCCAGGTAAGTTAGCATGAAATAATAGCTGAATCATTGTGGTCAATGTTTTTATATATATATATATATATATATATATATACATATATATTTGCAGTTTCCTTGCATATGTTGAGAACAATTTGCTGCAATTGTTTTGCTCCAGTCTCTCATGCGTAACAAGTTCTGCATTAAATCAAAGTCCTTTTTATCGTTCAAAACTCAAGTGAATTTAACCTCAAGAATGGATGAAAATACTCCTCAAGGCAGGTTAACAAGCGAGTAATGAACTTTCAAGAGTAGTGCAAAAGATTCCCTTGGAAAATCTCATTTCCCCCCTTCCATCTAATTAAAAATCAGCTTGCAAGACAGCCACTGTATTTTAAAGATTTTATTTTCAAGTATAAACTTCTTTGAAACACTTTACATAAATTAACATCTTTTGAGACTAGTATCTGATGAACAGTAAATTGGAATTCATATAAAAACTCCATAAGGTACTGGTCTCACACACTTTACAAAAAAGAAAAAAAAATTTCCTTTGCTTTGCTGTGAGGGTGATCTTGTACGTTTGTGTAACTTCCCAAGGCAAATCCCATGGCATTGCAAAAATTAAGAAGAGCAACTGTCTCTTGTTGTCAGAGTCAACACTACTTTGTACAAATTGTCATTGTATAAAGCAGCACAGTTGAAAACAGGAGGAGGCCCTCCACTCCACAATACAGTGATGAAACTGTTGAGTTTGTTCTGTGCCACAGGTCCAATGTGTTTACAGCAGTTACTGTGAAGAAAGAGTAAGACTATTTCTGGTAAGCAAAGATTACTCATGTCATAATACACAGTTTCTGTATCCGGACACTGATTCTAATGCTTATTACAGTGTTTCTTAAACAACAGAAAACAGTCAACAGATTTGGCCAAGTACAAAACAGTTAAGCTTTCCTTTTTACATGTTAGTCCAACCTTGTGTCTGAGTGTAGTGTCAATCAACTGTAAACAATTAATTTTTGAAGCAGTTGACAATCCTGTTTATCAAGGGTGATTTGAAGTTTCTGTTTGTAGGAACCACGTTGCTCCACCTTTGTAGGCTCCAGCCGAGTAGGAAAAGAAAAGAGTTCCACCAAGTTCAACAGCTCTAGGAAAGAACATGTGCTACAAATAGATCTGGACAGAAGTCTATCTCAAGGTTCAGTTACATTTCAGTTTCCTCAGTTAACCATGTGTTAACAAAGGGCAGCAAAACTAATATTCTGTTCTCCCAGAAAAAGAAGACAGTGTTAAGTTTATCTCTTTGGCAGCCACCAACTAGCCTGTGTGTTACCTCTTTCCTATTTCGTTCTGTCTTAAGAACTGAATATTGTTTGCACTGTCTGCTAGCTCTGGATATTGCTCCACAGAGAGTACATAGTACCCATCATATCCTTGCACCTTGGCAGCGCTCAGCAGCTGTCGCTTCTCTCCTTCTGTCCATAATCTGATTCCTTCCTCGCCATCTCTCACTCTCTGCTGTTCTCTGGTCCAAGCACTCACCAGTGCTCTCTGCCTGGCCTGTTCCAGTATCCGAACCTTCTCCTCATCCAGGGTCGTCCCGTAGCGAACGTGGAGGGACAAAGCGCTGTACTGTATTTCGACATCGGCAAACCTTCGAGTCCTGCCACTCACCACAGCCGTGGACTGGGAAACAGTGATGTTGATGCCATTCTCTAATGCCTTGCGTCCGCTGGTCAGCCGCAGAGTGCCAAGGTCAGTTTCAGGTGAAGCAGTTTTGATGAAATAGTGAGTGTCCTTGCCTTCGATTGTATAATGCAAGTTGTCCAAGTAGTATGCTCCATTTAGCACGGCCGCAACTTTAATGCAGTCTTCGTTTGCAATGTTGAGCACATTGGTTGTCACTTTTCCTTGATTCAATGCAAGCATGACCCCCTTGCCAACCAGAGACTTGACCGTTCCAAACCAGAGCCATGGCTTCTGTCCACTGGCTTGGTGTTTGCCTGTCTGAATTTCTGGCATTTTCCCCAGGCCCATGAAAGCCTTTGCTTGTCTTGCTATGGTTTGTTGTACTCCAGAAAAAAACTAGAAACAAGTACAAAAAAAAATTCAAGTATTAGTTTTGAGTGCAGATAAAATCCTTTTGCACACTGAAACAAAACACAATAGATAAACTACCCTTTTTTCTTGTAAAACATTGTTTTTCCTATTTAATGTATGAGGGAAGTATAATGCCAAGATGTATCTCCAAACACAAATACAGCTCTAAAGTAACATCAATACCATGTGTAAATGTAAATCAATGGGGAGATTTGAGGTCATCCCATTTGGACTTAAGAAGGATAGATCAAATTATTTTCTGAACAATGAGAAGCCAGCAATTCGGAGCAGAAGAAAGATGAGGGCACCATGTATCAACATTACAAAGAACTGAAGGACAGGTACAGTAGATAATGTAAAAAGCTAATGGGTGGATGGCCGTTATTCAAATACAAAACTGTGCGACAGTTGTCAGAAGCCCTACTCTAGAGTAATGAGTTCAGTTCTAAAAATTTCACCCGAGGAAGGATGAAATGGTCTTATAGGGGTTGTGGTGCAGACTTAACAAAATCTGGGACTGAAGATTTAAATTAAGAGGATTGGTTGCAGCAGATGTAATGTATGCAATTTCTAAAAGGCAATCGGTCAGGCACTGCACATAAAGTCTTACTTAACAAAGTAAGAGTCCATGGTACCGAGGGTAGAATATTTGCATGGATTGTGGATTGTCCAATTAATAGAAGACAGATAAGTGGAACATTTTCAGTAATAGCAATGTGTAATGAAGGGAGGGCCACAGAGAGCAATGCCACAATTCTTTACAATATATATTAATGACTTAGCTAAGGGAAGTTACTGTACTATTGCCCAGTTTGCAGATGACACAAAAGTAATTGGGACGGCAAGTGGTGGAGATGACTTGGATAGTCTGCACGGGGACACATTAAATGAGTGAACAAAAACTTGGCAGATTGAATTTAATGAGGGTAAACGTGAGGTTATGCACTTTGTTAGACAGAATAGGTGAACTGAATATTATTTAAAGGAGAAACAGTACAGAGGGATTTAGGGGATCACTGGGCAAGAATCATAAAAGGTAGCATCCAAGTTCAGCAAATAATGTTGGGCTTCATTTCAAAGGCAATGGAACAAATAAAAGAAAACTACACAAGGCACTAATTGGATCAAGGCTGGAATACTGTGGACAGCTTTAGGTCCTTGACATCGGAGGCACTCCAGAGAAACTTCACCAGGTTGATCCTGGGTCTGGAGTGGATTTTCTTATGAGGAGCGATTGAGCAGGCTGGGTCTGTACACATTTGTGTTTGGGAGAATATAAGATTCTTAGCAGGCTTTCCAGGGTGCATACAGAGATGTTATTTCCCCCCATACTGGGAGAGTCTAGGACCAGAGGGCATAAACTCAGAGCAAAGGGTCACCCAGTTAGGACAGAGATGAGGAAGAATTTCTTCTCTCAGTAAGTCTGTGGAATTCTTTACTTCCATCAAACATTTCATTTTGAGAGGAATGATAAAAGGCAGAGACATGAAAGAAGCCCTAGTTTCCATCTGCAAACAATATTACGATCAATAAATCAATCAACCAGTGGAAAATAGCGGCAAATAAAATCCTTTCTAAATAGGCGGCATGCTTTATAAAAGACCAATTAAAACAATTTAACATCTGTTTTGTCAGTTGCAGTGCTGTATTATTTAATTAAATGTAAGACAAATTATGGTAGTTTCAAACTATTAAACAACGTGCCTGCAACTAATTTAGTTTTGATCATGAGATAAATCTTTCACAACATGAAGTATCAGCAGTTTACCTCTGACCATCAAGGACAATAATCTGCAATGTTAAGGAAACAATTCCTCAATGACTACTGCAAAGATTCCACTGGCTTAGAGTAGCACATCAACTGTGTGTGTGTGTGTGTGTGTGTGTGTGTGTGTGTGTGTGTGTGTTGAGTTTATGTCTGATCTGAACTAATAGGATGGGATTGAAGTCCACCATGTGTACCTAGCCGACTGTGAAACTGGGATAACGGCAGGTAAATCCAGGTCAATAGTGAGGCAGGTTTCATTGTTCAAACTTTCTCTCATTGTGGGAGGGAGAAATGATAAAGATCTAACCTCATAGGCAAAAAAAACAGGTTTGTCATATCTAATTAAGCCTTTGTTTTTCCACAAAATACCTTTCTACCAGTACTTGAAGTTGTTTCTTCTTGATAGTCAATAACTAGCACCATTTCACAATAGTTTTGTGTTATTTTTCAATTATTAATGGTTAAGCAAGCGAGGAATTAAAATGCATTCTGTTTGAGTGCAGTTAGTTGTCAACAATTTCTGTAAGGAAGCAAATCAAGGGTTTATAGTTTTATGTTTCAAACTAATGTAAACTTACACTTATGTATGTGGGAATGCTTTCACTAAAAGGCTTTTCACCCAGATACATAGCTATGCTTTAAAATGGTTTAGTTTTGTCACTTCAAGGTGTTGGAGAAAAAAAAGAAGTCCATATGGCCTTTGGAAACTATAGTTTTTAGATAACAACTGTTATTGTGGAGTCACATAGTGTCCTTTTAGTTCAAGGCTATTGATCGATTTTAGAAGAAATCGTGACATTTGGAATGATTGTTAATTACTGGGAGGTAGACTCTAACAAGACACATAAATTGCTCACTGATGCCACCTTGGCTTGTTAAAGATCTGGGGAATTGGTAAGCTAAGAGGAAAAAAAGGTGATTACAAAACGATTGGCACATCAAAGAATGAACAGGAGAGAGCAAGAATTGATTCATTAAGATGACGATTATTTTTAAAGAAACCAGTCAGGAGTTGGGCAGACATTATCTAGCCAATCCATGAGTGACCATGGGCTGTTCTTGTATGAGAATGCTAAGGTGCCTCTTGAGTGCTTTTGTGGAAACAGTGGTAATGCCTCTATCTCTAGCCAGGTGACCTGTGTTCAAACTCAATCTGCTCCAAGGATGTGCAATAACATCTTTGAACAGGTTGATTAAAAACTATCTTCAAGGAGTGACTACGATTAGGAAGTGGTGATTCTTCGTGGTTTGATAGGCAAGGAAGGAAGAATGAAAACAGGATGGAACTTATATCAGATAGGATAAGATAAGAGACAAGTACCTAGTCAACTAATGGGATGAACTGGCATCCTGAAGTAGATGAATGAAAACAACAGCCCTTATTATGAATTATTTCTTCTGCATTTGTTCTGATAAACTTACTAAGTTCTGTAAACATTGTGAAAACATGTTTCTATATGAAATGGCTCTTGTAACTAATCAGAACTAGTAAATGCACATTTGCTCATGCTAACTCCTTTTCTAATTATAATTGATATAAGTCTTACAATTAAATTTAAAGTGAACCCCAAAATCTTAGATAGGGGAGGTGCTGATAACTGTATGTCTGCTTAAGCAGCTGAGTTATTGCCCTATCAACACCATGACATTAACTCTGCCCTCAGATGGCAAAGGTTTGTTTGCTTTTCAATATTTTGTCATTGGCCGAAAGTGTTGATGAATCTTACCGGTTCATCGTCCCATTCTTGACTCTTTATAAGTTCATATGAAGGTTCTTCCAGGCCCTGCTTGGGTACAGGAAAACCAGGAATAACATTGTGGAGTTGGAACCCAAACATCAGTAGCCAACTGTTGATATCTGTGGGGACAACATAATATTGACAAGGAGAATACAACAAAGGTATCAGACACTTTCAGAACAGATGGAGTCCACAGTACAAACAGGATGTATGTTATATTGTGATACACACTTGACACACTAGCAGTTTTGAAGTAATAAAACTCTTGTATTATGTAAAAGTTCCAAAAAGAATACTTATTCACAATCATCTTTTCTGTCAGGCTGCTATGTGTGGCAGTGGACAGAGGGCACTGCATGGGGTTGGGGGTATGTAGCAGTGGTGGGGAGGGTGGTATACTGTACAGTCAGGGGTGTGGGGGTGTTGGGGCATTAGAAATGTTTACCAGGGGAGATGTCAGGGTGATTCTTTGTATCTGATTGAACACCAATACGCAGTCCTTTCAGCTAGCATTTCTCTTCCTCTTCCGTTTCTGCTCATCTTTCCTATCTTGAAGGCACTCACTCTCTCACTACTGTTGTCAAGTGGGGGGAACTGGGAGCTGCTTACTTATATTCCCAAATTCTTGAAATCACACCTGGTCTCACTGGATATATATACATAGAGACTGGAGAAGGAAATCAAACCAATTACTCTCTTCTACATGAGAACAATTCAGCCAATTGCAACGATACAATGATATGTTTAGAACATAGAACATAGAACATAGAAGAATACAGCGCAGTACAGGCCCTTCGGCCCTCGATGTTGCGCCGATCCAAGCCCACCTAACCTACACTAGCCCACTATCCTCCATATGCCTATCCAATGCCCGCTTAAATGCCCATAATGAGGGAGAGTCCACCACTGCTACTGGCAGGGCATTCCATGAACTCACGACTCGCTGAGTAAAGAACCTACCCCTAACATCTGTCCTATACCTACCCCCCCCTTAATTTAAAGCTATGCCCCCTTGTAATAGCTGACTCCATACGTGGAAAAAGATTCTCACTGTCGACCCTATCTAAACCCCTAATCATCTTATACACCTCAATCAAATCACCCCTAAACCTTCTTTTCTCCACTGAAAACAACCCCAAGTGCCTCAGCCTTTCCTCATACGATCTTTCTACCATACCAGGCAACATCCTGGTAAACCTCCTCTGCACATGTTCCAGTGCCTCCACATCCTTCCTATAGTATGGCGACCAAAACTGCACACAGTACTCCAGATGCGGCCGCACCAGAGTCTTATACAACTGCAACATGACCTCAGTACTCCGGAACTCAATTCCTCTACCAATAAAAGCCAGTACGCCATATGCCGCCTTCACCGCACTATTTACCTGGGTGGCAACTTTCAAAGATTTGTGTACATGGACACCAAGATCCCTCTGCTCATCCACACTACCAAGTATCCGACCGTTAGCCCAGTACCCCATCTTTTTATTACTCTTACCAAAGTGAATCACCTCACACTTAGCTACATTGAACTCCATTTGCCACCTTTCTGCCCAGTTATGCAGCTTATCTATATCCCGCTGTAACCTGCCACATCCTTCCTCACTGTCTACAACTCCTCCGACTTTCGTATCATCCGCAAACTTGCTCACCCAACCTTCTAACCCCTCCTCCAGGTCATTTATAAAAATGACAAACAGCAATGGTCCCAAAACAGATCCTTGTGGAACACCGCTAGTAACGGCACTCCAAGATGAACCTTTGCCACCAACTACTACCCTCTGTCTTCTTCCAGCCAGCCAACTCCTAATCCAAGCCTCCAACTCACCCTCAATGCCATACCTCCAGATTTTTTGCAGTAGTCTACCATGGGGAACCTTATCAAACGCCTTACTAAAATCCATATACACCACATCTACTGCTTTCCCCTCGTCCACCTCCTTAGTCACCTTCTCAAAGAATTCAATAAGGTTTGTGAGGCACGACCTGCCCTTCACAAAACCATGCTGACTATCCTTGATCACATTATTCCTATCCAGATGTTCATAAATCCTATCTCTTACAATTCTCTCTAAGATTTTGCCCACAACAGAAGTGAGACTCACCGGCCTATAGTTACTAGGGTTATCCCTACTCTCCTTCTTGAACAAGGGAACCACATTTGCTAGCCTCCAATCTTCTGGCACTACTCCTGTAGACAACGAGGACATAAAAATCAAGGCCAATGGCTCTGCAATCTCCTCCCTTGCTTCCCAGAGAATCCTAGGATAAATGCCATCAGGCCCAGGGGACTTATCTATTTTCACCCTTTCCAGAATTTCCAACACCTCTTATCTACATACCTCAAAGCCATCCATTCTACTTAATTGTGACTCAGTACTCACATTGACAACAATGTCCTGTTCCTGATTGAATACTGACGAAAAGTATTCATTCAGTGTCTCCCCAATCTCTTCAGCCTCCACACGCAACTTCCCACTACTATCCTTGACTGGACCTATTCCTACCCTAGTCATTCTTTTATTCCTGACATACCTATAGAAAGCCTTAGGGTTTTCCCTAATCCTACCAACTAAGGACCTTTCATGTCCCCTCCTTGCTGCTCTTAGCTCTCTCTTCAGGTCCTTCCTGGCTACCTTATAACTCTCAATCGCCCCAATTGAACCTTCACGCCTCATCTTTACATAGGCCGCCCTCTTCCATTTAACAAGGGATTCCAATTCCTTATTAAACCATGGCTCCCTCACATGACCCTTTCCTCCCTGCCTGACGGGTACATACTTATCAAGGACACTCAATAGTTGCTCCTTGAACAAGCTCCACATATCAATTACACCCTTGCCTTGAAGCTTACTTTTCCAGGCCACACATCCTAAGTCATGCCTCACAGCATCATAATTTCCCTGCCCCCAGCTATAACTCTTGCCCTGTAGTGCACACTTATCCCTCTCCATCACTAGAGTAAAAGTCACCGAATTGTGGTCACTGTCCCCAAAGTGCTCACCTACCTCTAATTCTAACACCTGGCCTGGTTCATTACCCAGAACCAAATCCAGTATGGCCTCACCTCTTGTTGGCCTAGCTACATATTGTGTCAGGAAACCCTCCTGCACACATTGGACAAACACTGACCCATCTAACAAACTTGAGCTATAGCTTTCCCAATCAATATCAGGAAAGTTAAAGTCCCCCATAACAACCACCCTATTACTTTCACTCTTCTCTTGAATCATCCTCGCAATCCTTTCTTCTACGTTTCTAGGACTGTTAGGAGGCCTGTAAAAAACTCCTAACAGGGTGAGCTCACCTTTCCTATTCCTAACCTCAGCCCAAACTACCTCAGATGGCGAGTCGTCTTCCATCGTCCTTTCCACAGCTGTAATACTATCTTTGACGAGCAATGCCACACCTCCCCCTCTTTTACCCCCACCTCTGACCCTACTAAAACATTTAAACCCTGGAACCTGCAACAGCCAATCCCGTCCCTGTTCTACCCATGTCTCCGTAATAGCCACAACATCGAAGTCCCAGGTACCAACCCACGCTGCAAGTTCACCTACCTTATTTCGTATACTTCTTGCATTGAAGTATACACACTTCAAACCACTTTCCTGTTTACAGGCACCCTCCTTTGAAATTGATGCCATGTTCCTAACCTCCCTACACTCCAGGTCCTGCACCCTAAAGCTACAGTCTGGGTTCCCATGCCCCTGCAGAGTTAGTTTAAACCCCCCCCAAGAGCACTAGCAAACCTCCCACCAAGGATACTGGTGCCCCTCAGGTTCAGGTGCAGACCATCCTGTTTATAGAGATCCCACCTTCCCCAGAAAGAACCCCAGTTATCCAAATACCGGAATCCCTCCCTCCTGCACCATCCCTGTAGCCACGCATTTAACTGTTCTCTCTCCCTATTCCTCGACTCTCTATCACGTAGCACGGGTAACAAACCAGAGACAACAACTCGGTTTAATACAATTCTGCAGTGAAGCCAGTGTAGTCGATATTTATATTATTTTGTTTGGATCTTGTAGTGATCCATGGTTTAAACAAATCCACCATTATAAGTGAAACATCGATAAATGCTTTAATACCGTCAATAAACTATTGAAAATTAACCTGCCTGGATGCATAGCTCTTAGTAAAGTATTCTTTATGAATAGATTCAACTGCATTCTAACATGTTCAGAAAGTTTTCTTGTCAACTGATTAAGGTGTCATTCCCCACACCTACACTCTCAGTGGAAAGAAACAACCTCTGACATCTCTCCTAAACCTTCCTCCAATCACCTTAAAATCATGCCCCCTCATGATAGCCATTTCGCTCTGGGAAAATGTCTCTGGCTATCCACCCTATCTATGCCTCTCATCTCATCATCTTGTACACCTCCATCAAGTCACCTCTCATCCTTCTTTGCTCCAATGAGAAAAGCCCTAGCCTCCTCAACCTTTCTTCATAAAACATGTCTTCCTGTCCAGGCAGCATCATGGTAAATCTCCTCTGCACTCTCTCTAAAGCTTCTACATCCTTCCTATAATGAGAAGACCAGAACTGAACACAACATTCCAAGTGTGGTCTAACTAGGGCTTTATAGAGCTGCAGCATAACCTCACAGCTCTTAAACTCAATCCCGCTGCAAAAGAAAGCCAACACACCATATGCCTTCTTAACAACCCTAACAACTTGGGTGACAACTTTGAGGGATCTATGGATGTGGACCCCAAGATCCCTCTGTTCCTCCACACCAAAATACCTGCCTTTAATCTTGTAATCTGCATTCAAATTTGACCTTCTAAAATTAATCACCTAACACTTTTCCAGGTTGAACTCCATCTGCCACTTCTCAGCCTAGCTCTGCATCCTGTCAATGTCCCGTTGCAACAGTCCTCAACACCATTCACCACTCCACCAAACTTCGTGTCATCAGCAAACTTACTAACCCACCTTTCCACTTCCTCATCAAAGAGCAGAAGTCCCAGAACAGATCCCTGCGGAACACGACTGGTCACCGAGTTCCAGGCTAAATACTTTCCATCTAATACCAACCTCTGTCTTCTATGGGCCGGCCAATTCGTAATCCAGACAGCCAAATTTCCATATATCCTTACTTTCCTCCTTACTTTCTGAATGAGCTTACCATAAGGAACCTTATCAAACGCCTTGCTAAAAGCCAGGTACACCACATCCACTGTTTGACCTTCAGTGTGTTTTGTCACATCCTCAAAGAATTTAATAAGGCTTCTGAGGCATGACCTGCCCCTCACAAAGCAATGCTGACAATCTCCAATTAAACAATGCTTTTTCAAATAATCATAAATCCTGTCTCTCAGAATCCTCTCCAATAATTGTCCATCACCGACATAAGACTGACTGGTCTGTAATTCTAAGGGTTATCTCTATTCCCATTCTTGAACATTTGCCACCCTCCAATCATCTGGTACAACTCCAGTGGAAAGTGAGGACGCCAAGATCATCGCCAAAGGCGCAGCAATCTCTTCCCAAACTCTCCGTAGTAACCTTGAGTATATCCTGTCTGGCCCAGGGGACTTATCTATCCCCGTGTTTTTCAAAAATTTCCAGCACATCCTCCTTCTTAACATTAGCCTGTTCAAGCATATCAGCTTGTTGCATGCTGTCTTCACAAAACGACAGTGTCCCTCTCAGTAGTGAATACTGAAGCAAAGTATCCATTCAAGACCTTCCCTTATTCCTCTGATTCCAGGCACAAGTTCCCTCCACTATCCCTGATCGGCCCTACCCTCACTCTGGCCATCCTTTTGTTCCTCACATAAATGTAGAACACCTTGGGATATCTGAAACATTTTCTTTATACTCTTCTGTGAAGACAGGGATGATGTAACTGTTAAGTTTCTATGCCATTTTCTTAATCTCCACTCTCAGTTATTCTGTAATGAGTCCACATTTATCTTAACTAACCATTTACTTTTCACAAATCTCAAGAAGGTTTAGCAGTCAAACTTTATGTTCCACCTGATTTGCGTTCATATCCTCTTTGACCTTCCTTAATCAGTTTTGTGATCCTCATTTGCTGGATACTATATTGTTCCCAATCCTCAAGCTTCACACTTTTCTTGACATCCTTATATTCCTTTGATCTACTGCAATCTTTTAAGTTACTTCCTTGACCACAGTTGATTTCCTTTTCCCTTTGGGTGTTTATGCCTGAGAGGTATCTATTCTGGTGTAAAGTATTTCAATAAACAATAACCATTATCTGTCTACTGTCAAATCTTTTAGTGCACTTTTCCAATTCATCGTAGCCAACTTACCCGTCAGATTGCCATAATTATCTTTCTTTTGGTTTGAGACTTTCATTTTAGAATTAATGATATCACATTCAAAATTAATGCAAAATTCTAAATATTATGGTCACTATTTCCTAGTAGCTCCCTCACATCAATATTACTAATTAGCCCTTTCTCATTACACAACACTAAATCCAAAATAACCCTGATCTCTAGATTGTTCCTGTACAAATGGCTCCAGAAACCCATCTCAGACAATCTTCCGTTTCTCTTAAGCCTTTTGCAATCTCAGGGCATTCAACGCCATTTCACAGCCACTCATGTGCTTTTTTATTTTGAACTTTTATTAAGTTGCTGCTGTAAGATCAGGAGTTTAGATCAGAGTGGTGCTGGAAAAGCACAGCAGGTCAGTAGCATCCGAAGAGCAGGGAAATCAATGTTTCAGGCAAAAGCCCTTCAACAGGAACATCGATTTTCCTGCTCCTCGGATGCTGCCTGACCTGCTGTGCTTTTCCAGCACCACTCTGATCTAAACTCTGGTTTCCAGCATCTGCAGTCCTCACTTTTGCGTAGCTGTAAGATCAGATCATGCATTTGATTTTGGGTCGTTATTTGAGGGTTAGGCTATGTTTCCTGCACAACGATCTTAGCTAATCACTGGCAGCCAACAGTAGTTGAGTGTTCACTGAGGTTCCACAATGGTTCCACAACTTTGAGGCAAGGATAATGCCAGTAACGGTACATAGGAAACAGAAATTGGCCATTCAGCCTTTCCAGCCTGTTCCACAATTCAATGAGATCATGGCTGATCTGTGGCCTAACCCATACATCTGCCTTTGGCCAATATCCATTAATACTGCCAAACAAAAATGTAGCCATCTCAGCTTAAAATTAAGGACTCATCCTGCATCTACTGCTGTTTATGGAAGAGTGTTCCATCTATCAACCATCCTTTATGTGTAGAAATGCTTCCTAACATCTCTCCCGAGCTCTCAGAAACCAGTGAAGTAGTTTATCTTTACCTACCTTGTCTTTTCCTGTTGATATTTCAAAGACCTCCATTAGATCACCCCTTAGCCTTTTGAATTCTAGAGAAAACAGGCTGGATTTGTATAGTTTCTGCTTAAAGAAGGATCTTAGGACTGTGAGATATACATCTCTTTATTTTAAGTGCTGTTCCCTGGGATGACTTGTGAATGCTTTGAGTGGCTTACTTCTGCTTCTACATCCCATGGTCTTCTAATCAGGAGCCTATGATTATGCAGGAAAATTTAAGACATGGGCATCATAGACTTCGATGACCTTACGTTTATGGTGCGGAGAAGAGAGTTCACTGGAACACTCAAGTCTAGAGGGAAGGAAGGCAAAGGTGAGAGTTTTGACAGAGGACAGTTTGAGACAGGGTCAGAGTTGAGCAACATCGTGGAGCTAAAACTGGGCAGCCTTATGCATCTCCAGTAAATAACTAGAAGCTTATCACTGGGTCGAAGAACTGTGAGGTTACGAACAGTCTGGTTCAGTCTTAGACAGTTGTCAAAGAGCTGGATGAGGTCAGTGCAGAGTGAATGGTTCATGCCTTAGACCTCTACTCTATACAGCAACCCCGATTTGGGCTTTGGATTCAACTAGAAGTGTCAGCATTGATTCTCTAAACATCAACCCACTGAACACAGACACCGTGAGCTCAATTAATTATAATATGTGTGGCTAGTACATCTTCAGAATCCTGGGATGGCTGTGCCCACAATATGGATAAATAGTGTTCTGGTCTCAACACCATTCTTTTAACCCAATGAAAGATGCTGCAAGTGCACTATGAGGTTAAGAAAAAAATGATAACACTTTTCATAACTTTGAATGTCCAGTTTGATGTTTCCTAAGCTCCCTTTTGACTTGGAGGACCAGATAGATACTGTCAAGGTAAAAACCCAATGTTTGCCAGTTGCACACTAAATTCACAACTCTTCATCATTCTTGCACCAAGAATGTGTTGTAGGACCAAAAAAAGAGAAAATGCTGGAAAATCTCAGCAAGTCTTGCAGCATCTGTAAGGAGAGAAAAGAGCTGACGTTTCGAGTCTAGCTGACCCTTTGTCAAAGCTAAAAAACAGGAGAAATAGGGGGGTATTTATACCAGGCTGAGAGAAGGTGAGTCATGGCTCCAGAAGCAAAGATAGCAATACAGAAGTGATAATGACAATGCATAGAAAGATTATAGGGAGATTAGAGCTGTGAATGACCAAGGCTGAAGCCAGTGCTATGTGACAAAATATGTGGGGGATGGGTGAAGCAGAGGCAAAATGGAAAACAGGGGAGAAGGGTAGCAAAGGGGGGAAGAGGAGAGGAAAAAGGTGACGAGAGAGTGGGGAGCGCGAGAAAGAGAGACAATGAAGAAATAAGAGGTAGAGAACAGTGAAAGAAATATATATATAAAAATAAAATAACGGAGCAGAATGAAAAGAGGGGTTGAGATGGGATAATCATCTGAAGTTGTTAAATTCAATGTTGAGACCGGCAGGCTGTAACGTGCCTAGTTGGAAGATGAGATGCTGTTCCTCCAGTTTGTGTTGAGCTTCACTGGAACATTGCAGCAGGCCAAGGACAGACATGTGGGCATGGGAGCAGGATTGTGTGTTGAAGTGGCAAGCTATGGGAAAGTCTGGGACCTGATTGCACACAGACTGAAGGTGCTCAGCAAAGCGATCACCCAGTCGGCGTTTTGTCTCTCCGATATAGAGGAGACCACGTTGGGAGCAACAAATGAAATAGACCAAATTGAAAGAGGTACAAATGAAACGCTGCTTAATCTGAAATGAGTGTTTGGGGCGTTGGATGGTGAGCATGGAAGAGGTAAAGGGGCAGGTGTTGCACCTTCTGCGATTGCATGGGAAGGTGCCGTGTGTGATGGGAGAGGTGTTAGGTGTGATGGAGGAGTGGACTAGATTGTCCTGGAGGGAATGATCTCTGCAGAATGCAGACAGGGGGAGGGAAGAGAAGATGTGTTTAGTGGTGGCATCGTGTTGGAGGTGGTGAAAATGGCGGAGGATTATCTTTGCATGTGAAGGCTGGTGGGGTGAAAGGTGAGAACAAGAGGGACCCTATCCTTGTTCTGGGAGGGGAGGGAGGGGGTGAGGGTCGTGGCGCGGGAGATGGACCGCACACTGTCGAGAGCCCTGTCAACAACTGTAGGTGGGAAGCCACGGTTGGAGAAGAAGGAGCACATATTAAGAGCACCACTTTGGAAAGTGACCTCATCGGAACAAATGCGGAGGAGGCTAAGGAGCTGAGAGAAAGGGATAGAGTCCTTCCAGGACGTAGGGTGAGAAGAGCTGTAGTCCTCAGCTGTAGCTGTGTTGTAGGGCATTTGATTTTATCAGGAAAGGGAAAGTTTGTAACTTACAGGAAGAAAAGGTCAGCATATGTACAAATAGGCTGTCCACTGTGTGGGCTGATAGGACAAACTGTAAACTCATTTTAAATACACAGAGCTATTCATAATGCTTTAGGTTATATCTGTATAAAGATTTAGGGAACATAATGTTAATTGAAGAGATACTGTCCTAATCAACCTGCCCAAAGATGTTATTGCACACTTCTGAAGCAGGTGAGACCTGAACGAGGATCTCCTAGGTTAGAGGTAGGAACATTACCACAGCATGGACTCATATGCTGAGATGGTCTTATTCTAGTCACTTAACCAACCTGCTCAGATGTACTACAGCACATCTTTGGGGCACTTGGGACTTTAACCTCAACCTTCTGGCCCAGAGGCAGAGACTCCACCACTGTGCTGTAACAGCCCTGTTAACTGGGCGTTAAATATATTCCTGTGTTGGATTGAACTCAATAGGGGAAGAATTAAATGAGGTCTCACTCATTGCAAGTGCACAATAATGTGGTGTCCGTAAACAACAGTTTGTCAGTGTATATAGACAAGGTTCCAGTTCTACTCTGCACTGACTGGCTAAACAAGTTGTCACAGCTAATTCCACTAATTTGACAGTCAGCAAACAAACAGAATGAAGTGGGGCTTGTGCTAGATTGGTTGTATCAATAGGCCAGAAGATCCTGGTTCAAGTCCCATTGCCCTGGACGTGTGCTGTAATATGTTTGAACAGGCTGATTAAGTTTGACAAAAAAGCAGACTGAATAATGCCAATATTGCCTTCAAATAGTACACGTGCAGGAAACTATATCGAGGCTTCTCAGGGAGAAAGGTGCAGGAAGTTGACAAAATTAAGCAGCAACAGCACTTTGATTTTTTTTAAACTCAGGCTGGATTAAAAACAATAGACAACTTTATCTCCTTTAAGAATTTTTGCATCAACAAATTTTTAAGGAGTGGTTAGCTAATGTATGATAATTAATCCTTTGTATGACAAAATGTACAATGGCCAAGAAGGAGACAGTGGTGTGGTAGTATTGTCACTGGACTAGTAGTCCAGAACCCAGCATAACAATCTGGGGTTACGGGTTCACATGACACATGGCGAAATTTGAATTGAGTACAAATCTGGAATTAAAACGATAGCTGGTCTAATGGCATCCATGGAACTGCTGTCAGCTGTTTTAAAAACCCATCTGGTTTGCTAATGCCCTTTAGGGAAGGAAATCTGCCATCTGTATCCAGTCTGGCCCACATGTAGCTCCTAGATGCATATGAATGTGGTTGACTTTTAGCCATCCTCCAGGCAATTAGGGATGGGTAATAAATTGTGACCTAGTCAGTGACACCCACCAATTAAGTTTAAAAAATGACCACCTCATTAGCATCATTCATCAACCCCCAAATAATACCTGTCACTTCCTTGCGTTTCTGAAAACAACTTTTATTTAGGTGTTAAGGGATATGGGTCAAAGGCCCGGGGTTGTAGAGTTAGCCATAATCTCATGTGGGACAGCCTTGAGGGGCTGAATGGCCTACTCCTGCTCCAATGTTTTACCATTTGCTACAATGATCTTCACATGACATTCACTTCTATTCAATCTGAACTTTGTTGCCCATTTGGAAATGCGTTTTGGGAACAAAAATCTCATGTTACCACAGTGCTGTGGCATTTCAGGTCATGTGGACTGAAATGTAACAGTTCATTTGATGCAATAATTCTCTTAGTTCACTCAACTTATTTTTAAAGTATCTCTTTGCCAAACTTAACAATTGGTTTGGAGACATTTCTCAATTCCTTTTGTTAAGCAAACTGGCGCGGATTTGACAGACTTTACTGGCAATTATTTGGCTTGGTTGAGTTTCTCTTTTACCTGTGACATATTCCTTGATATTCTCGACCTTGCCCACAGGGTTATTGTTTCTGAACATGTAGAGGTTGAACGGTGCAGGGTCACTGGCCACCTTTGTCCAGACAGTGATGTCAGGGGCTGTCCATCGCCCGGCCAGTATATCATAGTCCCTCTCTCCAAAGTGGATCAGCTTTGTTAAAGGATCATACAGACCTCCGTGGAAGCCAATCACCAGCTGAAAGTCAGGGTTTGAGTCCAGGTAGATTTCGCCGTAGGCAGTATATTGAATCTGCTTAATCATCAGACCATTGCTACTGAACACAGCTAGTGGTGTACCGGTGTTGTCAGAAGCAATGTAGAACTCCTCCCCACTGCTGATCTCCATTGCAAAGACATGACCCTGCAGGTCATAGTAGAGGGAGGTGATTTCAGAGCTGGAGTGGTTGTAGACATGAGTGATACGGTTCGGGTAGTTCAGATCAGCGTAGAAGAACTGAAGGTGCTGACCGATGCTGGTCTTGCTGGAGACTCGTCGCCCCAGGCCATCATAACGGTACTGGATGGTCCAGCCGCCCGCTTTGCTGTAAACTCTTGTAAGGAGGCCCTTGGAGTTGTATTCAAAAACGTCACCTCCTCGCTGGTGCAGGAAGCCATCTTCGTCCAGCCTATACTGGACGTCACCCAAGCGGGTGATTCGGTCACGCAGGTCATAGCGGAGCGGGGTCAGGCGGGCACTGCTGCCAGGGCTTAGCAAATGCAAGTTCCCATTCAAGTCGTAGTTATACCTCCACGTGATTTTGTCATTCAAGTAAACGGTCTGAAGCTGCCCATCCACATCGTACTCATAGCCATACTTGGTGGTGTTGGCAAAGGGGCCAATCTTCATCTCTCGCTTGGTCACCCGCCCCATGTTATCGTACTGAATGGTGATCCAGTACATGAGTGACCGGAATATCTCATACTGGATCTCCTTGATCCGTCCGTGCGCATCGAAGTGCTTGGTGTATGTCATCACGGCCGTCGAAATGATCTGGTTGATGTCGTAGTAGATCACGCCGAACTTCCCAAACTGCTCAAACTTGCCAGAGATGTCGTCGAACTGGTACAGGTCGATGGGCAGTGGCGTCTCGTTGATCACGGCTTGCATGCTGGTCACCCGGAAGTTGTTGTCGTAGCTGTAGTCAAAGCGGGCGTTCACCATGCCATCTTCGCTGAAACGGAAGATCTGCCGGTCGACCAGGGGGCCAATTTGCCGGTACCTGATGGTGCAGATAAAGCCCTCGCTCTGCAGGTTGACTGTCTTCAACACTCCGGCGGTTTCGTCATAGGTGAAGCTGACCCGCGTGCTGTCGTACAGGAGCTCGGACAGCTTCGACATTCGTCTGTACTTGTACAGCACGCGCCGGCCTGTTCCCAGGTAAGCTGTCTGCAGGAGCAGCCCTTCCTCACTGTAGTCGACAATCATGGAGGCATTACTCTCCGGGGGGTTGTAAATATTACGGTAATAACCAATGGAGCGAATAGTCTGCATGGTGTGACGGGCGACACTGGGCATTGTGACTGCAGTCAGACGATCCAGTAAGTCATACTCGAAGATGTACTGGCGCTGGCTGTGCAGAAGTAGCACCATGGACTGTGAAACAGAACAGAATATAAATGTATCCTTAGGAATGAAAATGCAAATTACATGACAAAGGAAATTATCATTCTGAATGATAATACATTTGCTTAATTAAGTCATCCTTGACCTAAATGTCTTTAGCAAAGCTTGGCAATAATCTACTTGGACATGTAAATTTGGAGTTTAAGATTATTAGCTTTAACCGTGTAATATGTAACTACACTGAGCCGGGCTATGTTTCATTTTTTTTTGTGCCAAATGTGCTCTAGAGAAAAGGATGCACTCTCAAACTCTTTAGGAAAGGGCAGGTACTTCCTTGTTGCTCACCTTGTCGAGGTATGTGTAACTCCAGGTTTTTCCATCAGTCAGCATGCGGGACATGATTCTGCCCTTGTTGTCGTACTCCAGTTTCTCACCCAACGGGCCCCGCTGAATACTGGAGATCTGGCCGGTCAGCGAGTAGGTGATGTTGACGGCTGTGAGTCGGCTGCTTGGCAACCAGAGTGTGGGGTGGCCTGACTGATCGTACAGGATCCTCAGCTGAAACTTGCGGTGATCATCATAGATCCTTTCTGTTCTAGTTGTTCGATCAAAGTCAATGGAGAGGAGGTTCCTGCCATTCACCTTATAGAAAACAACCAGAAGAAATCAATGAGGAATGTTCCCACCCCACCCCCTATTGCTTTTCAGACAAACTGGCTATTTTCTAAAGCGTTCAGACTGATTGATTTTGTTCCTCAGTGCAAATTACTTGACAGACTTCCCTGATGTAAATGAAGAATGAGTTTAACTGCCTTTTCATTATATTAAAAGACAGCTTGGCTTTTGCTCAAAGCCTTTTCCACATTAATCTGCAGTAAATTTACAGGTACATTTTCGAAAACATTTAAGATCATCTTCCCAAGGCTGGAGCTTCATTAATATGGACAAAATTTGTTCATTTCTTAAAAAAACCAGCCTATTCCATTGTTTACTCCAATTCCAAAAGAATAAGGACGTGCTCATGCAGAGTTAAGTCAGTCAGTGATGAAGAACTTATGCTCGAAACTTCGATACTCCTGTTCCTTGAATGCTGCCTGACCGGCTGTGCTTTTCCAGCACCACACTCTCGACACTAAAGTCAGTCAGTGACAAACCTAACAAATTGATGATGATGGAAGAGGTGGGGGGGATGCAACTGATCACTGTCAATACTATGATTATGAGTGAAGCCCCCCCCTATAATGGGGAATAATGTTGGACGATCACAATCTCACTGTAATGATGTTCTGACACTCTTCACTTGATTCAGTAACCAAAACCATAAACTTTAAAATTGTCTCTCTAAAAACCTCATTCTCTTTTTCCACCATTAAGATGCTACCATTCAAATGTTTGTTATGTATTTGGTCATGGGCTTGACGATCTCCACATGTGATTTTGTGCCAAGATTTTAACATTGCAAAAAAGGAGATGCAAAGTGAAGCCTTTACATCTTGCACTTTTCTTCAAGACGAGGACACAAAAAAAGAGATTTGAGAAAGAAGGACATCAATTGATCCAGAAGGAGAAGAAAGAAGGTCATTACTGGGCCATCATCATCGAAGCACCAGTAAAAGCAGTTGAAGATTGCAAGCTGTTGCTGCTCTAAATGCCAATGGTTGCCTCATCAGTCAGCACTTTCTTCTTGTGCTATCCCTTTTCTCAAGTCTGCTTCTTGCATCTCTGTCCTGAAGAGTGCAAACTTCTGTCTCCTTTTAACAATTTATGTTCTGTACTGTCAAGTTTTTCTGTCACAATAATTATCTGAAGCACCTCATGACCATTTTCCACATTAAGTGCACAATGTGAGTACAAGTAATTGTGAGGTTGATTAGTGATATGATGTTAAGAGGCTGGAGTGGTTAAGGTTAGTTCGATGCAATATATTGAAGAGCTGACAATGTTCATAGACAACCCCTTGTTCTCTTGAGGTTGTTGCTTCTAGAATAACACTACCATCAAAATGTAAAGCATCCTTCATTACAACAGGTACAGGGTTTGCATGATAATGTATTTCTCATTGTCAATAATAGCTTTGAACTTTAAACAAAGCTTTTGAAATTATGAGGTTTCGTTTATTAAAATTCAACCTGTATGGATTCATAAAATGCATCCAATTACACATAAGCAGGATTTGTGAATCTTATATTTCATATTCTTGGGAAGCAGATTTTGTTCTGTTAACTCCTGAAGGACTGATTGCTTGTTGAGCTTTGGTTTTGCTCAACCATGTTGCCATTGTTATTGCATAATCTGAGATAATCAGTGTTGCAGCTAAAACTAATTCTTTCAGCTAAAACTAATTCTTTTCATGGCCCAAAATCACATGTATGTAATCCCAATGATCTCAATGATCGCAGATCAGGAGCTGTCTCCATGGCAATTTGTACAGTGGGTTCTTACATTGAAATGTTGCCTTTCATGATCTCAGGATAGCTTAAAATGCTTTTACAACTGATAAAGTACTTTTGACATACAGTCATTGTTATGAGGAAGAAAATCCAACAATTAGCAATTTAATACTCTCGGATAATCTATTATTGCGATGTTCATTGCAGGGGAATGGAGGTGTACAAATATAATATTTTTCTATTCTTTTTATATTAATATCATTTTCTTACATGTAAATCCTTTCTGAACCCTTTCACGTTTCACAATATCTTTCCCATAGCAGAGATACCAGAATTGAACACAATATTCCAAGAGTGGCCTAACTAATGTCCTGCACAGCTGCTACATGATCTCCCAAACTCCTGCACCCAATCCACTGACCATGCGATGTGATTCGATGAGTTAACAAGAAGATGATTTTTTAGTTGCTAATGTCCAACTGTTAAAAAGAAAATGAACATTGCAGCTAATACTTAATTAACAGGAAGCTATTTACCCTCAATTTGCGCCCGAAGATGCTGATTTTTCCTCTAGTTTGTTCCTTTCTGAACCGCCATTCCACCAGGTTCAGACTGTTTTCCACAGGCAGTGTGATGTTACGTCTGGCTATTATTGGATTCACTGTGCCTGCCAGGATATGGGGCTCTGTCTGGAAGCTGGCATCCATGCCATTGGCATACATTACACGAAGGGAGCCATCATAACCAACCTGGTAGCTGTTTCTCAACTGATCTAGAATACAATGGAAAATATTAATCAAAATGTAAATGGATATCTTAACATTAATATTCATACCATAATAACACTTCAGTTTTAAATGCTACTTCTGCCACAAGCCAAAATTTTCATTTCTAAAGCATCACAATTTTTAAAGCATACAGTTGAGAAATGATTTTTGGGGATGTTATCATTTAATACCTCAGTTGGAGGAACTGGATAGAAGTGAATTAAATATTTATGCAATTTCTATTCTTGACACTGCACCATGTTTAGTTCAAGACTGGCTCCCACTCTGTCAAATCCATCATGTCAATCTACTGTAATTATTTTAGAAATGCAATTGCTATTTTCTTACAGATACACATTTGCAAGTGTAACTGGGGATCACAATGGCCTTTTAATACTTGTCACGTTTCATGACAATGAAGGCCCTATCTTCAGAAACAAAATCACTGAGAGAAAATATTAAAATGATGTTATAAGACCAAAATTGGTTTAGAAACACTTTTTAAGGCCAGTGATTTCCAACGGTCTCATATTTCATCTATAGCTGTTGAAGTTAACATCAGTACACTTGCAATTTGCAAGTTGCAAACAGTCAAAAGATATTTTGAAACACTTTGTGACATTTTTTTCCCAAATCCTTCCACCAATATAGAGTCGTCCTTCCCAGTCATACATTACCAGGAAGTAAATAACTGGAGAGAGAGAGAGAGAGAGACTCAGCCAGGATATAGCCATGCATCAACTTCTTGTAATTGCCTTGTTTCTAAAGCATTTCCCTGATGATTGGGATGCTATGAATGATGCAGAGTTTTATAGCTGCCTTAGTACTGTAACAATTGCCTAATCACAAAGCTCCTGCTTGACTGACATTCAAGAGTACTGAGGTGTCAAGAGGTTAGTACCAAGCTGCTTATGGCATGAACTTCCCTATAACCTAAAGTACGAAGGGATTGAAATTCTACTGGGTTCCATTAACAATGGTTAGCATATTAGCATTAAATTCCTGAGTGGGTACTTCAATAAAGTTGCTGCTTCATTTTTGACAGGTTAATGACTTTGTTAAATAGTGTTCACAAGGATTTCAGTTTTAACCCCTGAATATCAGGGTTTGCCCTTCATTCATTTAGAATATGTTCTGCAGTTTCTTTATCCTCCTCGACATTCCTTTTGCCCCTCTGCCACTTATTCCTCCAATGCTCTGCTGAGATTGCGGGAAGGTCTTGGGAACTCAATGACCATCCAAGGATGCATGTGAAGAAACTAGTGGACTCACGGATGTCATGGATAACCAGGAGCTGATCTGAGACTTACATTGACTCTCTGATGATATTGGATTCTGCCTGCATTTTCAGCAACTTGTGTGAATCCCTGGATGGATACTCAATTCACTTTGGGTAGCTTTGTACATGACATTGTCCCCTCTGGTTTCCTGCCTGCCATCTGAAGTTGTCCTTTGCACCTTGTATGCAAGCAATACAATGTCATCATTAACACAGATGCACTGTGATTTGACATAACTCAAGGGTGTTAATTAGAAACAGTGGTTTCTCTCAGGAATATGCTTGTTTCTACTTTAAACGACTTCAACAGGTTTATATTTATTCCATCTGTGCAGTATCTTTTAGAGAATGATATATCTTTGCATAAATACTTCCAGCAACTGGCCTAATTTAGCCTAAATATTTTAGAAGCATAACCTTTACACCAATTGTACTTTGTATAAATAACTTAGGCGATCAGAACTTATCCTATCTTGGGCTATCATTCTGTCTCCCAATTTACTGATTTCATACTGATCTTGTGCACCAACTTTTTCTGGTAACCCCCTGTCTGGTAGCCTTCCTATCTCTATCAGCTTCCTATTCCAGTTCACATTTGACAAAGTTTTGAAATGTCAGATAGGACAGTGGAGTTGAGGCTGAGATGCGATCAGCCATGACCATATCAAATGGTGGAACAGGTTCGAGGGGCTGAATTGCCTAACTCCTGCTCGTAATTCTTCCGTTCTTGTGGAGCTTCATCCTGAAAACCAATCAATTTTAGAATATTTCTAACCCCCTTCAAAAACCTTTCCAGATCCCTCAGCCCTTGCTCAGTATCTAATTCTTCCAGTCACACTGGTGTCTTGTAAAAGAGTAGGAGTTATTGTTATCTGCTCTGGGTCACAAAACACAAGGGAAACATCCAAGCTCCGAAGGCATGAACACTCAAGACAGACTGCCACATTTAAAAGGCTGAGTTGCGCCAAGACACTGGAGAAGCTTCAGATTTTCATCCTTGATGGAAACAGATTGGCAAATCTATAGCAAGTCAAAGGTAAATTTCAGAAACTGGATGAATTAGACTGGCAAATAAATGCAAACTGGCATGTTAAATCTAAGAACTGGGCTCACATCCAACTCAGATTGACAGGATAAAAATATCCTGTATTCTGGCTGTTAAACGTCCTCTCGGACACAATTTTTGGGTTGCCTCAGTCTAGTTAGGATATATTTACCATGGAGGGAGTAGAGCAAAAGTTTGTTAAGCTGACATGGGAGATAGAAGGACTGTCAGATGACAAGAGATTTGTTTCACTAGATCTCTATTCACTAGAGTTGAAAAGTGTGACACTGGAAAAGCACAGCAGGTCAGACAGCATCCAAGGAGCAGGAGAGTTGACATTTCGGGGATAACCCTTCATCAGGAATGTTGAAGTGATTGGCCACAGGGTGGTGAGTTGTTTGGCACTAGAATTTCAATAAATGGGAGAGGATTTGATTGAAATGTAAAAAATACTAACAGGGCTAGACAAATTAGATTTTACCTGGTCAGGGAGTTAAGAACCAGGGGTCATAGTCTTAGGCTCAGGACAGTTCATTTTGAACTGAGACAAGAAAACATTTCTTTGCTCACAGGGCAGTGGACCTGACTTTGCTATCACATAAGGCTGTGGAGGCTGGGTTATCGAGTATATTCAAAAGAGAGATTGATAAATCTTTCGATATTTGAGGTATCACCATGTATGGAGAGAAAGTGGGGATATGGTGTTGAGATAGAGGATCAGCCGTGATCATATTGAATGGCTTGAAGGGCTGAATGATTGGTTCCTGCTCCTAGTTTCTGTATTAGTTCCCACTAGGGTAGGGGCTGCTGCACAAACCTGTCCCTCGTTCAACTAGTTGGCAACCTCACTCAATTAACAATATTGTGATCTTAACTGATGACAATCCTGGACAAGTCAGATCTCAGAATCAAAATTCTCAGAGTAAAACAACACAAGTTAATCAGTCAAAAGAGAATCAAAAATAGCACTATAGGTAATGACAATTCAGGAAAGTCTTTAGGAAGGAACAAAAATAGTAAAAACAAAGATTCAACTCTTTTCCCAGCAACATCCATGATGGACACTCAATCCTAGTGAAGTCTGTTTCTATCTGAAATTTAAGATTTATCACTGAAGTGACTTTTGCTTAACATTGATGGTTACAGACTTCTTAACCACTCTGAGATCTGGACATTTCTTTCCACTCCTGAGAGCCGAGGCATGTTTTGGCCTAGTGGTGGCCTAATAGAATTTAGAACATAGAAAAGTACAGCACAGAACAGGCCCTTTGGCCCACGATGTTGTGCTGAAATTTAATCCTAATGTAAAATATAATAATTTAACCTACGCACCCCTGAACTCGCTGATATCCATGTACATGTCCAGCAGTCGCTTAAATGTTCCTAATGACTCTGCTTCCACCACCACAACTGGCAATGCATTCCATGCATTCACAACTCTCTGCATAAGGAACCTACCTCTGATGTCTCCTTTATACCTTCCTCCTAATATCTTCAAACTATGGCTTCTCGTACCAGTCAATCCTGCCCTGGGGAAAAGTGGTTAGGACAGGGACTAGCAATCCCCAGGTTTGGAGGATCTGGGCTCAAATCCAAAAATGGCAGCGAGGATTAAAAGCTAGTTTTGATAATGTTTTTTGTTTAGATTACTTACAGTGTGGAAACAGACCCTTCGGCCCAACAAGTCCACACAGATCCGCCGAAGCGCAACCCACCCAGACTCATTCCCCTACATTTACCCCTTCACCTAACACTACGAGCAATTTAGCATGGCCAATTCACCTAACCTGCACATTTTTGGACTGTGGAGGAAACCAGAGCACCCAGAGGAAACCCACGCAGACACAGGGAGAATGTGCAAACTCCACACAGTCAGTCGCCTGAGGCGGGAAATAAACCCGGATCTCTGGCGGTGTGAGGCAGCAGTGCTAACCACTGTGCTACCGTGCCGTCCAAACTGTTGACTAGGGGATATTTGTTAATCAAGTTCATTAATGATCGAGGGAGAAGGAAATGTATTATCTTTACATAGTTTGTCTGCATGTGACACCAATCCCCTATCAATGTCAAATGGAAACAAAAGTACAATACCTTGAACAAGGGTGTAGAAGGCATCCACTGAAGAGAGGTTGGTGGTAATGGTGACATCATCCTCCCTGTTGGATGACTCTATATTCACCGTTATTGCCTTCTCCATTTCCCCATGGAGATTTGAGACCATACCGGTGGGGAATGTAACATTAGTCAATCGGCCCTCGCTGTCATAGCTGAAGGAAACAATTAGAAAAGTGGCTTTTTAAAGAGGGCACTTTGAAGGTATTGTTATCTAAAACTGTTCATTTCAGGCTCCCCTGAAAATTAATAATATATTTTCTTAGTTTTAACATCAAAAGCAAATGCTGAACTTGTTCAAAGACTGGAGTCCCTTTAACACCTTGAATGGAAAATTCTCTTATATAATAGCCATGTGCTGAACATTTCCACTGACTCATCTAGAATTTCACTTGAGATTAGACCAACAGAGCGTGCAAAATCTATACTGTCATGGAATCTTCCTGATTTCTTTAACATCCTGAGGGAGGTGAATAACCACAGGCAACACATCCAAGAAAATAAAACCAAAAATTGTCATTGACCTTGAATGTCACTGAGTGAAAACCTCATGCTGATGCTGCTCAGTCTGCTCCACTGTGGTACATCAGGGGGATGAGATCAGGCAGGGAGTACAAACCACTGTTGCTTGTTCAACCTGGCTGCAGTTTCACCAATGATATCACTACAATCCAAAAAGGGCCACAAGGGGTTGGGCAGAGTTTTGGAAACCTGTCAGAGGTGGAACCTGAGGCGAGTGAGCCCAAACTCCCCTGCAGGAATAGGTGGTTTGCCAATGGGGGTTGAAATATGGCCAGGGTGTGAAGGCTAGCAGCAAGCTCCCCCACTGCCAGTGCACCCACAGTCACGTGGCTGCCCCATGGTTACCTTCACATTGCTTTGTTCATCAACGAGCCATGCTAATTAGGAGGAACTCCCTTTCAGACTCTGAGTTAGATAGTCTCAGCCAAGAGTCGAGAGTGTGGTGCTGAAAAAACACAGAAGGTCAGGAGGCAGCTGAGGAGCAGGAGAATCGACGTTTCGGGAATAAGCCCTTCATCAGGAATAAGGCTTGTGGGCTGGGGAGTTAAAGATAACTGGGAGGAGGGGTAGGGCAAGAGGGAAGGAAGTGAGAATGCAATGAAGAT
Source organism: Chiloscyllium plagiosum (assembly GCF_037043375.1). Classification (NCBI taxonomy): domain Eukaryota; kingdom Metazoa; phylum Chordata; class Chondrichthyes; order Orectolobiformes; family Hemiscylliidae; genus Chiloscyllium; species Chiloscyllium plagiosum. The sequence continues at coordinate 131,679,618 of NW_028270140.1, forward strand.
GAGGGAGAAGGCGTTAGGTCGGAGAGGAGAGTGGAGTGGATAGATGGGAAAGATGATGGACAGGTCAGGAGGGCGGTGCCGAGTTGGAGGCTTGGGACTGTGATAATGTGGGGAGAGGGGAAATGAGGAAACTGTTGAAATCCACACTGATCCCCTGTGATTGCAGAGTCCTAAGGTGGAATATGAGGCGTCCTTCCTCCAGGTGCCTTACCACCTGAGTTTTGGGTGTTGTGACTGTTGGTTTTACAGGGACAGGAGAGGAGAACCACTGAATTCCCAAAGGTCCTGCTAAAAGGGGGCAGACATTGTCATGGAGAGCACGAAATGCAGCCCTTCATTCCCGATCTTTGTAGTTCACTGATACCTAGACCGGGACATTACATTTGCCAGTTTGTCATTCTCCATCCATTGAAAGTGGAATTTTGAGATTGGATGGGAGTTGGAACATAGGAGTGTAAGCCATTCAGCTATCAAACCTGCACTGCTATCCAATTGGATAATGGCTGACCATCTAACTCAACATTAGCCTCTTGTGCTATCTTCATATCCTTTGATATCATTAGACTCCATCAATGTCTTGAACACGCTCAATGATTGTGCATCCACAGCCGAGTGTGGATGGTGGGAAGAGAATTTCAAAGATTCACTGCCTTCTTCATGAGGACATTCTTCCTTTTCTCACTCCTGCACCTGATTCTGAATGTGTTGTGAGTGTAGATATGGAAAACTGTATGCACACAATCATTAACAAAGGGCGAGGCACTGGATATTTACCTATTCATCTGGAACCACGTTCCAGTAAAATTCTTCACTTTCAGGAGTGGAGGAGTTAGAACAGATAAGAGCAGCAGTGTGGGCATCTCAATCCCCCAAGGATTGCAATGGTTCATGAAGGTGGATCACCATCACCTTCTCAAGGGATGGACAACAAATGCTGGCCTATCTATGGATGCCCTCATCCCACGTGTGAATAGAATAAAAAGGGAGCGAACTCTCAAAAAGAAGTCAACATCTAACTTCTTTCACAAATTATTAAGACAGAAAATTCATGCTGAGCTAATCAGGCCTCACATCTTTCATTCTGTACATCATGTAAAAGATATAGCTTTAGGAATCAAAATTAAGAAACAAAAATAATTCATTGTTCAGCTTTTCTACAAGTTAAGGAGACTCTTACTCGAAGAAAGTCGTCCAGCCAGTCTTGTCACTTTTTGTTGCCAAGAGGCCACTGTAGCTGTGGTAGGTGAGTAGAACCAGCTCTTGCCCTTGGGCTGTCATGCCCTTCAATCCCCCGTTGGTCCCAATGGTCAACCAGATTGCTTGGTTGTCTGGAGACACGATTCGCACTGGCATGCGATTGGGATCCCTTCGGATCCGCACGGTATTACCATTGTTGTCTGTCACTGAAGTGATGTCGTTTTCATTGCTGTAGCTGAAGTTGTAGAGGTAGTCGTTTGTTATCAGGCTCTTTGTATACTGGTGTGTGCCATTGATGTCAAAGATGTACAGCTCTTGCTCTGATGGGCACGCTACCTTGTACAAATTCATGGATGTCAACACTGGCTTGTTCTTGGAGGCTGCCCGAATCCGAATATTACCCATGTCAGCAATGTACAGCGTGCCATCAGGTGAGACGGCCAGCGAAGATGGAGAGTTGAGCTTGGCATCTTTGGCATAGCCGTCACCAGTCTGATAGCAGTCACAGTTGACATCGTTCTTGCAGTCACAGTCTGAGGGTGCACCAGCGAGCAGTGAAATCTCCCCGTCTGTAGTCACCTGCCTCACGCGGTTTATTTTCTTTTCATCTGTCTCTGCGATGTACAGGACACCACTGTATGACACGGAGATGGCACTGGCTGATTCGAGAGCCGTGTGGACTGCTTGCTTCCCCAGTGTGTACTCAATGCCTGGTACCTGGCAGTGCATGGGTCGGCCAGCAGCAATCCGCACTTGATGATTCTCCGTGATCTGTAGCACGATGTTGTTGTCCAGCACATAGAGGGAGTTATCCATTGGGTTTATGGTGAGATCTGTTGGCCATTCCAAGCGAACCTGGCGTTGGAAACACAAGTGCATTTAAGCTACAAACTTCACAGAAAATGTCAGAATTCCTGTGGTTGTGCTTAGCAACATCGTAAATATATGTCAATGATGACCCCTGTATTCCTCCCTGTATCTCTTTGTCTCTATTACTTAGTCATAGAGACAAAGAGATACAGAGATGTACAACACAGAAACAGAACCTTTGGCCCATCTCATCCATACTGACCAGATATCCTGAATTAATCTCGTCCCATTTGCGAGCACTCAGCCCTTACCCCTCAAAACCCTTCCAATTCATATACGCATCCAGGTGCCTTTTGAATGTTGGAACTGTCCCAGCTTCCACCACTTCCTCTGGCAGCTCACTCCACACACACACCACTCTCTGCATGAAAACGTTGCCCCTTAGGTCCCTTTTATATCTTTCCCCTCTCACCCTAAAGCTATGCCCTCTAGTTCTGGACTCCCCCACCCCAGGGAAATGACCTTCTCTATTTATCTTATCCATGCCCCTCATGATTTTATAAACCTCTATAAGGTCACCCCTCAGCCTCTGACGGTCCGAGGAAAATAGCCTAGCCTAATTTTCACATGTATTAGTTATAAAAACACACAGCATGGAAACAGACCCTTCGGTTCAACTTGTCCATGCTGACCAGACTCCCAAGCCAATCTAGTCCCACCTGCCAGCACCTGGCCCATATTTGTCTAAGAGGTAAAAACAATGACTGCAGATGCTGGAAACCAGATTCTGGATTAGTGGTGCTGGAAGAGCACAGCAGTTCAGGATTTCGAAGCTCCTTGGATGCTGCCTGAACTGCTGTGCTCTTCCAGCACCACTAATCCATATTTGTCTAAACCCTTCCTATTCATACACCCATTCAGATGTCTTTTAAATGCTACTAGCCTCCACCACTTCCTCTGGCAGCTGATTCCATACATGCACCACCCTCTAAATGAAAATGTTGCCCCTTAGGTCCCTTTTATATCTTTCCCCTCTCACCCTAAACCTATGCCCTCTAGTTTTGGACTCCCCCAGTGCAGGGAAAAGACCTTGTCTGTTGATTCTATCCATTTCCCTCATGACTTTATAAACCTCTATAAGGTCACCCCTCAGCCTCCGACGCTCCAAGGAAAACAACCCCAGCCTGTTCAGCTTTTCCCTATAGCTCAAATGCTCCAACCCTGGCAACATCCTTGTAAATCTTTTCTGAACCTTTTCAAGGTTTATACCATCCTTCTGATAGGAAGGAGACCAGAACTGCACGCATATTGCTGCACTTTGTCACTCCAAGCATTGTTCCTCAAGGAGCCATATTTCCTTTTACCTTTCAATACATTCCCCTAGCCAAGACACAAACGTGTAGAGTTTCACAGACCTCACCAGCCCTCTGCCACTTTGTCAGGGAGAATATTTTGGGTCACGGACCCAGAAAGTGAGTATGAATGAGCAGCAATGCTGGAAGAAGTCAATTTGAGTTATGAACAACAATCCTGTGGAACTGCACTGTCAATTCAATGTGTGTGAGAAAGGAGGACGGGGGAGAAAAGAGAAAGAAAGATGTTCTCACCTCCTTTCCAATTGAGAAAATCAAGTGGATTAACGAAACAATGCACATTTCTAACACGAGTAGTAATTATGGGAGAGATACTGCATCTGTAGCTAATCCTCTCCTATCTGCATTTCAATATGCACAATGTGCAACAGAGGTTAAACAAATAATGTAGGTTTGCTTTAAATGCAGTTGAATGACTGTTTTTATTTTGTTTATCTCGATCTACAAATTAAAGTTCTACATGAACCTGAACATATACTGGAAAATCCTCTGCTTTTTATTGATCCTGACAATAAATTTTCTTCAATACTCAAGTGGACAAGACAGTAAGTGCACCTTAAACTGTAAAAGCAGCTCAATTCACTTTTGTAATTTATGATGTACAGTAACCTGAAGCATTGTATTGCTCTCTGAGGAAAGGTATAAACTTATCTCTATGGCAGGATCTGGGTGATGCATTCAGAAGATCTGGTTATAGTTTTGCATGAAATGATTTAAAAAAACACGTCCTAATATTGTGTGCCATTAAGTAAGTGATGGAGAGAAACAAAAGGCTGAAATTATGCAACATTAGAAATAAATGCACCCAAATATTTGCCTCAGGTCCCTTTGTCTATTATTTTAATGAATGCCACTGGATGCCACTGTTAAGACAACAGCTAAAAAAATTTCACGCGGACCTTTCAGCACGGCACAGTGGCTCAGTGGGAGGTACTGCCTCACAGTGGCAAGGACCCGGGTTTGATCTGGCCTTTCCAACTACATGTCTCCCCGTGTCTGTGTGGGGTTCCCCCAGGTGCTCCAGTTTCCTCCCACAGTCCAAAGATGTGCTGGTTAGATGGATTAGCCATGGGAAATTCAGGATTACAGGGACATGGCAGGGGTTTGGTCTGGGGAAGATGCTGTTTGGAGGGTTGGAGGTAGACCCGATGGGCTGAATGGCCTGTTTCCACACTGGAGGGATTCTATGATTGTTAATGAGAATCTAATGGACATCACGCAGCATAACTGCAACCAGAAGGGAGGGTGAGCACGACATTCCTGAAGTGGAATAGTGTGACAACAAAGATTAAATGAAATCACTTTCTCTCTAGGTTGTAGCAGCAGGGTTTGAGCACTGCCAGTAAGAGTGGATTACATAATGTCACCTCCAATACTGAAAGTGCCCTGTCCTAAACTGAATACTGGTAAAAATCTACAATCATTGCCTGGGGAGGTCAGACACATCTCTGTGAATGAGATGGAGGCTTTTGGATTGAACAAACACTTTACAAAGACTTATAACTCTTACATTTATAAAGAGAGAGTGCTGGGTTGTTTGTGGGATGTGGGGATTGTAGCTAGGTTGCAGCTACGTGTAATGTTGCACTCCCATTGAGTAATCCTATTAAAACCGAAGGGGTCTTAAGACATAGCGGCCGTCTTCCTACCTCTGGCTTCAAGTTTCACCTGTCCTGAAAGTTTGTCATAGATGCCTGAACAAATTAATTAAAAATAATGATAAAGACTTATGATATAGGAATTCCTTGCAGTAGAGTCCCTACTTATGGTTGAGAAGGTCCAGTTTCAAGTCTTACCTGTACCTGAAATTTGTGAATAACATGTATAAGTAGCCTCTTTGAAAAATACATTATGAAGGACTCTTATTCAAAGAGTGATCAGCTGGTTTTAGGCTGAGGGACGTATAATATGTAAGAGGCAGACATTTGTAATTTAGCATTCTGTTAATGATCAGATTAACAAGCAAAGTATTGGCTAGTTATATACTCCTCTAACTGGCCTGTCATGTTTCTAACTGTTCCAACCACTATATAGCACCATCTTCTTTCTGATCCATTGCCACTGATTATTTTAATGTTTGTTATTCCTCTGAATTTCCGAACTTTGCATCAACTCATGCTTTTCCTCAGGTGAGAGTTCCCATGCTGAAGAAATCCGAGGCAAAAACACAGAGACAATGAACGAAAAAAAACGTGGCAAGTTTGGGAAAAATATAAAATAAGGAGAAAAGTGAAACAAGGAGAGAGATGAAGGTTCAGAAAAAAAAAACAAAACTGGAACAGTGAGAGATGTTAGTGAGGGAAGACAGAGGGGAATGTGAGAGAAAGGAGGTGACGTAAGTGAGAGGAAGCATGAAAGAAAAGTTATGGAGAGAAAATTTGTTTTGGTAAACAGGAAATATCCTTAGCTAAAGGAAAGTGATTTCTTTCTGGTTAGGCCAGTCCAAAGAGCTTGACAGCCATGAACTGATGGCTTTGTTCAAATGTATTCTCATGAATGACAACTGGTTTGAGGGATTTTATGAGTGAAAGCGTGTGGGTAGAACATTCTTGGGATTGGGTTTTGAACATCTTGGGAGCGCAGAGATCAGAAAAACCTGAGAATCAGATACATGTGACCATATCCAGTTTTCAGTTTCACTATTTTTACTTAATAGGATAACACAATCCTCTTCTAGCACAAGTCGACGAGAAATTGTCGAGCAAATTTATGTATGATGCAAGTTGCACTGATTTACCAAAAGGTGGGGCTATAGGTATATAATTGAAAATAAGAGGAAAGCAGAAAATGCACAGGATGAGCCAGTGAGTTTTAAGGTCATATGCATCAGTGAACAAGGACATTCAAAAAGTGGTTAAAATATTAATTGAACTCTTTCTGCATAAAGCATTCGGAAGAAGATGTACAACATAGCACCTATACAGAGATAAATTATTCTGATTTAATCACTGTTACAGAGACATGGGAAGTGGGGGAGAAACATAAGGAAGTGGAACAAAGGAAGGTGAGAGACAAATTAAGGGGCAACAGAAACAAAACTGAAGTGATGGGAGATATAAGTGAGGGGAGGGAGTGGGAAAGGTGAGCAAATGAGGGAGACAGTGAAACAGAAACAGAGCCACTGAAAGAAACAGCGGAAGAAGAGAAAAATCAGAAGTGGAGAGAAAATTAAATGAAGAATATGAAAGAGTAACAGAAGTGAGAAACAAAAAGAAATCAGATAAGAAAAGTAGGGGAATAAATACTGCAAGCTACAGAATATTTTGAAAACACAGGCTGAATGAAAAAGATTTGAGGAATAACCCTAATAGTAAAGGATGTCATAAGGAGAGTGGGGAGAAAGCATCTTCACTCAGAAAATCAGGAAATTTAAGCACTACGCATAAAGATTATGAATAACAAGAGTCAGACAACATTAGTGGGAGTAGTTTATAAGTCTCCTCAGAGCAGTTATGTTGGACAGACAATTCAGCAATGCATGGAGTTTGTGACAAAGGGTAATATAATAATCTGAACTCCAGAGGTAAGATGGAAGTGACTGCTCTTAAAGAATGCTCTTAATTGAGTGCAGCATCAAACAGCTCTAGCAAAACTGGAGTCAATGGGAATCGGGCTTAATACATTGTTGATTGGATTTGTATCTGGCAGGAAGATGGTTATAGTTGTTGGAGGAACAGTTATCTCATCCCAGGACTTCTCTGCAGGTGATCCGCGGAGTAGTGTCCATGGCCCAACTATCTTCAGCTATTTCATTAATGACCTTCTCTCTACCATAAAGTCTGAGGTGGGATGTTCAGTGATGATTGCACAATGTTCAGCACCATTCGCGACTCCTCAGGTACTGAAACAGTCCATGTTTAAATGCAGCAAGATCTGGACAATATCCAGACTTGGGCTGACAAATAACAAGTAACATTCACACCGCACAAATGCCAGCCAATGATCATCTCCAAGAATAGAGAAACTAACTATTACCCCATGACATTTCATGACATAACCCTTGCTGAAACCCCTCTATCAATATCCTGGGTTTACAACTGACCAGAAAATGAATTGGACTAGTCACTTAAATACTGTGGTTAGAAAAGCAGGTCAGAGGCTCGGAACTCTGCAACAACGAACTCACTCCCTGACTCTGCAAAGCTTGTCCATCATCTGTAAGGTAGAGGTCAGGAGTGAGATCGAACGTGCCTCGTTTGCCTGGACGAATGTAGCTCCAACAACATTCAAGAAGCTGGATAACATCCAGGACAAAGCAGCCCCCTTGATTTAGCCCTACATCCACAAACATTCACTCCCATCACCATCAACACACAGTAACAGCAATGTGTACCAGCTATGAGATGTAGTGCAAAATTCGCCAAGCTCCTTAGACAGCACCTTCTACGCCCACAACCACAATGAGTTAGTGATGAAGGGCAGCGACACATGGAAACGCCAACCACCTCCAAGGTCTCGTCTAAGTGACTCATCATCCGAATTTAAAAAAAAACATCATTGCTCCTTCAGTGTCGCTGGGTCAACATTCTGGAACTCCTTCCTTAACTGCATTATGGTGGGCTATCTACACCACATGGACTGCAGAAGATTAAATGGTATTGGTTTGTATTTTAGAATGGAAAGATGTTTGACTAACTAACAGAAGACAGGTAGTTGGGATAAGGGTGGCATTTTCTGGATAGCAACCTGCAACAAGTAGAGCGCCACAGACTAAAGGTAAAATGCCATGGTCCTACCGGACTATAGGACTGCTTTCTCATTAGAGATATGTCTGGTGGTGGTCTGAGAGATCAAGGAGAGTCCTTCATGGTCGCCCCCTGTGGTGAGGAATTTGAGCCCGCACTACTGGCATCATTCTGCATCACAAGCTCGCTGTTCAGTCAACTGAATGAACTGACTCCTTCCATGCCCATACCACAGAGATCAAAGCTGGGAACACAATTATTTATAATACATTTTTATTGATTTGAAGGAGGAAAGTGAAAGTACTGACACCAAGTTTGCAAAAGCACAAAACTAGGTGGGAAGGCAAGTGGGGTGGATGACAAAAAAAGTCGATACAGGGATATAGTCAGGTTAAGTGAGTAGCCAAAATGTGGCAGATGTAATATGATGTGAGGTATGCACTTTTGACCGGAAGAATAGAAGAATATTATACATATGGTCAGAGACTGTACACTGCAGCACTGAGGGATTTGGGGTCTTCATGCTTAAATGACTGAAAGCTAGCATACAAGCTTAGCAGGAATAAGAAATGCAAATGGAATGTTGACCTTTATTTCAAAGGGAATGGAGTTTAAGTACAGGGAAGTCATGGTAAGTCTATATAAGGCTCTAATCAAATCCCACCTGGAGTACTGTGAACAGTTTTGGTCCACTTATCTAAGCAAAGATAAGGATATACTGTATACTGGTACATGAGGCAATCAGAGAATGTTCACTAGGTTCAGTCTGGATACAGAGAGATTTTTTCATGCAGAATGGTTCAGTCGATTGGGTTTATATTCAGTGGAGCTTAGAAGAATGAGAGGACAGCTTATTAAAGGAGAACAAAAGAACAGAGGACAGTAGAGCATAGGAACAGGCCCTTTGGCCTACCAAGACAGTGTCGACACATGACGCCTTTCTAAACTAAAACTCTTTGCCTCTACATAGTCCATAACATTCTGTTTCATGTCAATTCATATATCTGTCAAGATGCCTTTTAAACATTCCTGTTGTGTTCACCCTCAACACCTCCTCTGGTTGTGTATTCCAGGCAGTTACCACCCTCTGTGTAAAAAATCTTGCCTCTCACATCACCTTTAAACTTATTCTCTTTCACCCTGGGAAAAAGACTCCAACTATGCATTCTATCCATGCCTCATAACATTTTGCAAACTTCTATATGGACACCCTTCATCCTTCGGTGTTCAAATGAAAACAAGCCAAGTTTGTCCAATCTCTCCTTATAGCTAATATCCTCTAAACCAGGCCATATCTTGGTAAACTGTTTCTGTACCCTCTCCAAAGTCTCCACATCCTTCTAGTAGTGTGGCAACCTGAACTGAATGCAGTATTCCAAATATGGCCTAACTAAAGTTCTGTACAGCTGTGACATGACTTGGCAATTTTCATACTGGCAAACTAATGGAGAAAGTGAAGTCACTTGGTGTGCAGGGTGTCCTAGCTAGGTGGATAAAGAACTGGTTGAGCAACAGGAGACAGAGAGTTGAAGGGAGTTTCCCAAAATGGAGAAAGGTGACCAGTGGTGTTACATAGGGGTCAGTGCTGGGGCCACTATTGTTTGTAATATACATAAATGATCTGGAAAAGAGCACTGTTGGTATGATCAGCAAGTTTGCAGAAGACACAAAGATTGGTGGAGTAACATAAAGCATAGGGAGATGTCAAAGAATACAGGAGAATACAGGAGTTGAGCAGACAAATGGCAGATGGAGTTCAAATGTGAGGGGATGCATTTTGGGAATTCTAATTCTAGAGCAAATTATACAGTAATTAAAAGATCCTTGGGAAACGTTGATGAGCAGAGAGATCTGGGAGTTCAGGTCTATTGTACCCTGAAGATTGCTGCAGAGATGGATAGAGTAGTCAAGAAGGTATATGGTATGCTTGCTTTCATCGGATGGGGTATTGAGTATAAGAACTGACAGGTCATGTTAAAATTGTACAAGACATTGGTTTGGCCACATTTAGAATACTGTGTGTAGTGCTGGTCACCACATTACCAAATGGATGTGGACACTTTGGAGAGGGTGCAGAGAAGGTTTATGAGGATGTTGCCTGGTATGGAAGGTGCTAGCTATGAAGAGAGGTTGAGTAGGTTAGGTTTGTTTTCATTAGGTAAAAAGAGATTGAGGTCTACAAAACCATGAAGGGTATAGACAGGGTGGATAGAGACAAGCTTTTTCCCAGGGTGAAGGATTCAATAACGAGAGGTCACGCTTTCAAGGTGAGTGGTGAAAAATTTAAGGGGGATACACGCGGCAAGTACTTTACACAGAGGGTGGCGGGCATCTGGAAAGCGTTGCCAGCAGAGGTGGTAGAGGCAGGCACGGCAGATTCATTTAAGATGCATCTGGACAGATGCACAAGTAGGTGGGGAGCAAAGGGATACAGATGTTTAGGAATTGGGCGACAGGTTTAGACAGTGGATTTGGATCGGCTCGGGCTTGGAGGGCTGAAGGGCTTGTTCCTGGGCTGTAAATTTTCTTTGTTCTTTGTTCTTTATACTCTATGTACTGACTGATGAAAGCAAACATGCTCTGTGCCTTTTAACCACCTTATCCCCTTGTGTTGCTGGTTGGAGGGATCTGTGGATCTATATAGACTACATCCACCAATCACTTTCTCAAAACACTTAATCGTATTTGTGAGACATTATTTTCCCTGCTCAAAGCCATTCCAGCTATCACTAATAAGACAACATTTTTCCGAAAGTGAGCAAATCCTGTCCCTGAAAAGCTTCTCCAATAATTTCCCTGTCACCGCCCTATTACAAGCTCACCAGCCTGTAATTTCATGGATTGTAATGAAAAAAACATGATTCTTAAGGGGCTTGACAGGGTAGCAATGGAAATGTTGTTTCCCAATGTGGGAGAATCTAGGATCAGACAGCATAATCTCATTATACTTAAGACAGAAATAAGGAAGCATTTATTTTCTCAGACGGCATTTAATCTTTGTAATTCTTAATCACAGAGGGCTGTCGAGGTTGGCCCATTCAGTATATTCAAAGCTGAGACAGACAGAGTTTTAATTAGGAAGTGAATGAAGGATTATGGGATAAGGCAGGAAGGTGGACTTGAAGATTATGAAATCATAATCTCATTGGATAGTGGAGTAGACTCAGAGCATACCATATCAATGCTTAGACATCTTATGGTCTTAAATCAAATTGTGAAAGGTAATCTGTCAGATTAGTTTGCCGAATGCTTTACTGGAAGCTACCCTTTCCTGGGATAATACACACTGAAACAAACTATGAATAAAGGTATTTAGATCTAGACTTATCAAGTGAGGGTTGGTGAATTAGTAATCTCAGGGTAAAAGATTCTCTGGGAGAAAGTGTTGCAATTATAAGTTTCATAGTGACATACCTGAGTCCGAAACAATAATAGGAACTTTAAAAAAACAATTCCTCAGGCATGAAGGTACAGCTGGCTAAAACTGACTGGGAAAATAAACTGGAATTTATGATCGTTCAAAAAGGATGGAAAAACATTAAATAAACTGCTTAAGTTTGTCAGAAAAACAAACTGCATTAACAATTCCTTATTTTTCTATTCAATTCCCCTTTCAAGAAACTATACCATTCTATTTGCTTTCCTAATTGCTCACTGTACCCGTATACTCTGCATCTCAGATTTGCAACTTCCCACCACTCAGAAAATATGTTTCCTTTCTATTCTTCCTGTCAAAATGGACACTGTTCCACGTTATGCCCCAGATCTTTTCACACTCATTTAACACATCTATATCATTATGTAATGCCCTGATGTCCACTTTCCAACTTCTTTTCTGACGTATCTTTGTGCCATCAGTCAATTTAGCAAGCACACTCTCAGCCACTTCATCCAGGACATTTATATAAACTGCAAAAAGTTGAAAACTGTGACGTGTCATGTCTTAACGTTTGTGTTTTAAAAATGAGGCAGAGGAGAGCCTGAGACAGAAAGAAAAGAAACCAAATTCTACACTCTAGATCCCCTTCCCGACCTAAACCTTGTTGAACATTTCTCCCTCTGCATCCAAATATCTGCAGGCTCGGAGTCACATGAGAGCGCATGGCAGAAGCTCACGACAATGACTAGACTTCATGGAGGGCCAGCACACAACGATGTATAATTAATGTTTTATCACGTAATCATCAAGTCGCTGTGTAACTTAAAATATAAACAGAGGACTGTAGGAAATACATAGCAGATAAGGCAACATCTGCGGTGAGAGAAACAGTTAATATTTCAGGTTGATGACCTTTCATCGGTTCTGAAATAACATAAAATTTTAATTCTGTACCATTTGCTGGCAGAGCTGTTGAATATTTATAACATTTTCCATTTTTAATTTAATTTTCACAGCATTTAGCATTTATTTTATGTGCTGTGTTCTTTCCACTTATTAATTCAAATAATTCAATAAACAAATTTTGTTTTGCACCAATGGTCTTTGAGGCAGCTGAGACAGAAACACAGAAACAGATGAACAGGAACACGCCATTCAGCCCTTCAAGCCTACTATTCAATATGACCATGGCTGATCCTTTATGTCAGTGCCATAGGGTCACAGAGTAATGCAGCATGGAAACAGGCCCTTCAGCTCAAGCATGTCCATGCTGACTATGGTGCCCACTTTGTTAGTTCTCCCTGCCTGCATTTGGTCCATGTCTCTCTAAACCCTTCCCATCCATGTACCTCTCCAAATTTCTTTTAGATGTTGCTATTGTACCTGCCTGAACCACGTTCTCTGGCAGCTCATTCCATATACACATCACTCTCTGCGTGAAGAAGTTGCACCTCAGGTCCTTCTTAAATCTTTTCCCTCTTACCTTAAAGTTTTCAATTCACGATCCCTCATGATTTTATACACCTCAATGAGGTCACTCCTCATTCTCCTACATTCCAAGGAATAAAGTCCTATCCTGGCTCACCTCTCCCTATAACTCAGGCCTACTTGTCCTGGCAACATCCTTGTAAATCTTCTTTGTGCTCTTTTCAGTTTAACTATGTCATTCCTATAAAAGGGTGACCAAAACTGTACACAATATTCCAAGTGTGGCCTCACCAATGACCTCTTATACAACTGTAGCATAACATCCCAACTCTGATACTCAATGCCTCATTCAATGAAGGCCAGTATGCTAAATGCCTTCTTCACCACCCTGTCTACCTGTGATGCCATTTTCAAAGAACTATACACTTGTATTCCTGTCCCTCTGTTTCACAACACTCCTCAGGACCTTACCATTGACTGTATAAGTCTTACCTTGGTTTGACTTTCCAAAGTATAACATCTCTCACTTATCTGTATTGAATTGCATTTGCCAATCCTTATCCCACTTCCCCATCTGATCAAGATCCCTCTGTATTTTTTGATAAGCTTCCTCACTATCAACGATACCTCCTAACTTTGTATCATCTGCAAACTTATACATCATGCCTTGTGCATTCATATCAGATCATTTACATAAATAACAAATATCAAAGATCCCAGCATCAAAGCCCGTGATACATCACTAGTCATAGGCCCCCGAGACACAACCTTCAACCATCATCCTCTTTTTCCTATTATCAAGCCAATTTTAAATCCAATTAGCTAACTCTCCCTTCATGATGAGCCTGCCATGCTGGACCTTGTCAAAGGCCTTATTAAAGTCCATCTAGACAATATCCACTGCCTACCCTCATCCATCCTCTTGGTTACCTCTTCGAAAAACTCTAAAAGATTTGTCAGACATGACTTCCCGTGCACAAATTCACACTGACTACCCCTAATCAGACTTTGACTCTCCAAGGGTTAGTTGATCCTATCCCTCAGTGTCCTCTCCAACAACTTACCTACCACTGATGTCAAGCTCACTGACCTGTAGTTCCCTGGCTTGTCTTTGCTACATTTCTTAAACAATGGAACAACATTAGCCACCCTCCAGTTTTCTGGAACTTCATCAGTAGTTAAAGATGAAGCAAAAATCTCTGCAAGAGCCTCTGCAATTTCCACTTTCTTCCTATATTGCTGGTATCTTTAAAATCTCACAATGTATCTGTTTCTTTCTTGAATACATTCAGTGACTTATCTGCAAACTTACTAATTATGTCTTATACATTCAAATCCAGATCATTTATGTAAATAACAAATAACAAAGGTCCCAACACCAACCCCTGTGGCACACCACTAGCCTCCAGTCTGAGAAACAACCTTCAGCCATTACCCCCTTCTTCCTACCATTGAGCCATTTTTGAATCCAATTAGCTAGCTCTCCCTGGATCCCATGCGACTTAACTTTCAAGACTATCCCTAATCAGACTTTGATTATCCAAATATTGGTTGATCCTGTCCAACAACATGCCTACCACAGTCTTCTACGGGAGAGAATTTTACAGGCTTGTACCCTTTCAGTGAAGAAACGTTTCCTCATCTGAACCCTAAATGTTCCACCCTGTATTCTGACACTGTGTTCCCTGATTCCAGACTCCCCACCAGAGAAAACATGTTCTAGTCTGTTGACGTATATTAAAATTTAATATATTTCAATTAGATCTCCTCTAATACTTCTAAACTCAAGTGAATATAGACCCAGCATCAAAAATCTGGAAAGGATAGGTTGCATAGCATGTTAAAATAGGGGATCCTTTAATTATTCTCTTACAATCCTTTCTTTCTAAACAGACCAATTTCACAACCTATCCCAATTCTCTCCATGCTTTGCAAAATCTCTGAATATCAGAAAATGCTGACATTTTTCCAGGGCTATGCAATGACTTCCTTAGAGTTTGGAAGGCACTACCTCCGACAGTGCATGTTGTGGAAATTCTCTGGAAGTCAGCTTCAATGATCATTATAGAGGGAGATAATGGCACAGTGATATTGTTGTTGGACTAGTAATCCAGAGATTCGGGTAATGTTCCAATTGCTCTGATTCGATGGTGGAATCAATTGATGTAACAACATTCTGGATTTCTGATTTCCTTCAGGGAAGGAAATCTGACATCCTTCCCTGGTCAACGTGTGACTGCAGATCCACGGCAATGCGGTTACCCTCTGAAATGCCCAACAAGCCACTCAATTGTACACAACTGCCAAAAAGTCTCAAAGCACCAAAATCGGACGGATTATCTAGGTGCCAAAAACCACAATGGCAAAATCAGCCCTGTCTATCCTGCAGAGTGCTCCTTACCAACATCTGGGTGATGTTGCTAAAATTGGCAGACCTGTCTCATGGATTGGTCAAGCAATAGTCTGACATAGTCATACCTATGAAATTGTACCTCACCGGCAGTGGCCGGACACCACCATCACCAGTATCCAGCAGTATCCAGACAGTGGCATACAGTCAGGGGATCAGGGTGGGGAATTGCCTGAAGAGTCATCAACCTTGACCCCGAACTCCACGAGGATCAGTAAGCTTTGCACAATCAGTAAGGAGAGATCACATCCAGAGTGAGACATAGCCTGAGTGAGCTTGAAGGCAGTGTGGTCATTTGGTGCAGAGGGGAAGCTGTGTTTGTTGCTTGCCTTTTTTTGACTCATAGTTACTCAGGTCTTTTTCAAGCAGGATAAATTAAAACCCGTGATTGAGGCCCAGCGCAAAAAGAGTGACATCACAGGTAAACCGTAAGTTCAATGGTTGGTGATAGCTACTAATTTGACGATCTTTTAAAGGTTACTTTCAAATTGGAGGTAAACAGGGGAAATATTTACAGGCTACAAACTAAAAGACCAACATAATTTTTAAAAAAAAATTCCAGTTCAGAACAAATTTGTCAAAACAGAGATGCCAAGCCTGGTGATGTGTTATAACTAAGTGATGTGGGAGCTGGTGGTTCATAGTGACCACATTTGTAGCAAGTGCTGGTTGCTTGAGAAACTCTGGTTCCGAATTGCTGAGCAGCAGCCTGAGCTTCAAACACTGTAACACATCAGGGAGGGGGAGAGTTACCTGGATTCTGTGTTTCAGGAGGCAGTCACACCACTTAGATTAACACTTCAAATTTGGTCAGTGGTCAGAAACAGGAGAGTATGATTCTCAAATCTGCGTCAGAAGGTTGTGGGTTTAACCAACACCTCAATTTGGGGCGAGGGGTTCAGTTTTAACTTTGCGCCGATGGATTCGTGGAATATACTGTAGTAGTGAAAGGGCCAGCATCATAACTGAGGCCTGGTCCCTATTTAGATTAGATTATCTACACTATGGAAACAGGCCCTTAGGCCCAACCAGTTCACACCGAAGAGTAACCCACCCAGATCCATCTCTGACTAATGCACCATCTCTGACTATGGGCAATTTAGAATGGCCAATTCACCTGACCTGCACATCTATGGACTGTGAGAGTACCCAGAGGAAACCCACGCAGACACAGGGAGAATGTGCAAACTCCATGCAGGCAGTCACCCGAGGCTGGGATCGAACCTGGGACCCTGGTGCTGTGAGGCTGCAGTGCTAACAGCTGAGCCACCGTGCTGTCCCATAGAGATAAAGGCACACAATGAGCATTCAGAGGAAACTTGTTTTAGTGAGATTGTGTAACATTGCGTGAACAATGGGTTAAAATAGGGACACAACGCTGTCGTCAAAGCTAAGTAATTCTTTTGGAACTTGAAATACCATTTGGCCTCTGCTTGGCCCCACAAAATATCCAAAAACTAATGTTTCATCTGGGGTCTGTTGAAATGACTGGGGTCAAACTGTGGCATCAAGGTGATCAAACTTACTTTGAGACCATTAGTAACAATTTTGCCAAATTAAAATGGACTCATACGAATGAGCGTATCATCTAATCCAACAATCAAGGTCAGGACTGAGGGACTTGAGTATTAAGTGATGAACGGCTAACAGACGATTTCTCTGGTTGGATGCTAAAATAAAAATCCAACATGTAATAGTCCTGGGAGACTTTCTTGCATTTCAGTCAAAAATGTGTCAACCAACGCTGTCACAAATGGATTAACTGCTCTCTGAACATGTTGGTTATTTGTAGGAACTTGCTGTGTTATAACTGCTATTAAATAATAATACGATCCCAACAGTGCAGAAACAAGCCACTCAACCATCGAGACTGCACTGATCCTCCAAAGAGCATCCCACACCCCTCTACCTTGCTCCTGTAACCTCACATTTACCATGAATATCCACCTAACCTGCACATTCCTGGTCACTACAGGACAATTTACCATGACCAACCCACCTAAACTGTACATCTTTGGACTGTGGGAGGAAACTAGAGCATCCAGCAGGAACCCACTCAAACACAGGGAGTTCATGAAAACACCACTTCGACAGTCACCCAAGGCTGGAGTCAAACCCAGGCTGTGATGCTGTGAGGCAGTAATACTAACCGGTAAGCCACTGTGCCACAACATGCAAACTCTTTTCTCATTCCCATGCAGGATTCTGTTATTTGGGGAAAGCCTCCATTGTCCTGTCAATATTTATAAAACATTGTTTCCTGTATTTCCTCCTGTTTAAATGTTGTTCTTTTATACAGAATCATACCTGGCTTATATGCATGGTGGTGTCACAGGTCAAGGGTCGAGCTGAAGTGAGGTCATTGGAGCCTAGCAATGTGGAAATTATTCCATTCTGGTCCACTTTTCTGATCATGGTTCCATCCACAAAATAAATCAAACCATTCTTGTCGATAGCAATTCCTGTTTAAAGAAATAAATAACACTGTGACTTTGACGTACCTCAAAACAGGAGCAAACAATGAGGGCTTTCATGATTGCTTCACCAAGTACTGTTATTGCTAAATTAAATGGGTCCCTATTGGCTACAGATCTACTGAATCAGATCAGGAGGAACAGAACACAGAAGTATTAGGTGTTGTTTACTCACTGCTCTTATTGGGTTCTGTGCTTTCAAAGGGAACCTTTAATATTCCCCATTCAAAATATCTGAATTATAGACATACAGGCAAGCAAAGGCGTGGTGATGTACTTGAATCTCCCATCCTTATACAGTTTTCACTGTCTGCCACTTCCCTCAGAGTTTGCTGGTATCAAACTGCTCTTATGATAATTCCATCCAATTATAAGACTCACCGGAACACTGAGGGTCTCAGAGTGCTAATGTGGAATACTCAGTAAGCTCATTATACAGCTCTCATTTATTGCACTGTCTTTGTTCCAAGGCTACACCCACTGTGACTCTTGCATGTTCACTACAGCATAGATCTCATTATGGCACAGCAACAAGACTGCTTTGATTACTTCAGCTTTCATCAGTGGAAATGTAGAAGAATGTATATGCAGTGGCATTCCTCATTTTCAGAAATTGATACCTCAGATCCTGCCTCTGTTAACAACTCCTTCCAAATTCTATCACTCTCCTGAATTTCCAAATTGTAACAACTCTGCCTGCATATCAAGTGGTGCTGACTCAGTTACCTGTACCTCTGGGTATACTTCAATCTGAAACAAAAGTGAATCTGAATTTGGTTTCAGGGTTCAGAACTTGGCAAAGAAAGGAAGGTTTCTAACATGTGTGCATGATCATGTGTATAGATGTATGTGCGTGAGTATGTATGTCTGTGTGCATACGTGTACACAACATACCTTTGGGACTCATCAAAGAAGCTTCCACAGCTTTGCCTCCATCTCCACAACGAGCTTCATCAAATGGCAGACATTGTTCTCCGGTCCCTGCTACCACTTCAGAGTTAGCTGTCAGATCTTTAGCACCAACTAGGGACCTTGGATGATAGATCCTCCGGGTGTTGGTATCTGAGATGTACAGATCTCCTGTCACTGGGTCAGTTGCCAGGAAATATCTATGTGCCGGGTTATTGCTTTGGAAAGAAGCAAATTTTGTTTTTTTAATGAAAGGTATTTTACAAAGTCCTGAATTCAATCTGAGCGATGGCCTAGTGATGTTGTTTACAATGGCTGCCAGACGCAGTTGGACTTCCTCCGTATCAGAGATCAGATGGTACGGAGTATCCTTTATCATGACACTGGCAAACATTTTAACATCTTTTTACTGTAAAAGAGGACAGGAAACTAATTAAAGAATGAGATAAAGCCAGACTTAATCTTTCCAACACCCACTCTGCTAACCTAACACTCATTGAGTGTTCATTATATTATCAATATATAGGATTACAGCAAGAACCCATTAATAATAGCAGTTTAAGAACTCCCACTATTGATACTCCCACTGAGTGAATTCATTCAACAAATTATCATTTGTCGCCAGACTATTCAAATACTGTAAACCTGCCCACTAATAGTTTATATACATCATATCTGTGGAACATTCAGTGAGACACAGTATGATACATGATGTCTCTTTTGCGAAAGCTTGTTGTTTATGAGGTTTTAGCAAAATCTTCCATCAGGCGAAGGCCACCATTGAATGTCATCAGCATTTTAAGACATAGGAGAAGAAGGAGACCATTCAGCCAATTGAGTCTACTCGACTATCAATGAGATCATTGCTGATTTGATCATTCTCAAGTCCACTTTCCTGCCTTTTCCCCATAACCGTTGATCCCTGACTGATTAATAATCTAGGTGAAAGTGAGGACTGCAAATGCTAGAGATTAGAGTCGAGAGTGTGGTGCTGGAAAAGCACAGCAGGTCAGGCAGCATCTGGGGAGCAGGAGAATCAACGGTTTGGGCAAAAGTCCTTCATCAGGATTAAAAATCCATCCCAGCCTTGAATACATTTTTAATGGCCAGGCCTTGACAGCCCTGTGCAGTAAAGCATTCCACAGACTCTCTACTCTTGAGAGAAAAAAAATCTTCCAATTTCTGAATTAAATGGGGAAGGTGCAGTTTTTATTTCCAATTGTTGTCCCCTATTTGCTTAACAGGGCAGTTTGCCCCTTGATCTGGATGTTTAGCTGCCCAGCCATTTTTGTGAAGAGATGTTGCTTTTCACTAACATTACGGAAAATGAAAATAAAGTATTGGTCTACCCCATTAGCATAATCGGAATTCTCAGCATTTCAGTTCCTTATAATTGGGACTCTCGCTACTGTGGGAATTCAGCATATGATGGACTCTTGAAATTAACTTGGCTGGTGTAGGTACAGAGGAACCTCGATTATCCAGCATTTGATTAACCGAATTTTGGATTATCCGGACAAGATTGCAAAGTCCCGATACTTGGCTAACAATGTTATCCGGCATTCGATTAACTGAACAAAATACTGCCCACCCTTGTCGTATGGACGATTGAGGTTCCTTTGTAGTTGAGTTGAGGCTTTGTTCCTGCAAACAAAAGAAAATCCCTTGCAATGTAACAGTGAGTGTTTTCACTGGCCCTTTGGATGCTAGGAAAAACAAAGATTTTCAGACCTTTCTGGCCCAGGCCAGCATGCAACAAGAGGCACAAGAGAAAATTCAGCTCCAGTTACGTTTCACAAGAGGTTGACACAAGAAAGGAAATCTGGAGATACAAGTTCTTGAATGGCTCCAGGTCAAGGGGCCACCCACTGAGCCCCAGACATTAATCTGAGAAACACTGATTCCTACTAATCGCCAGCTCCATCAGAACTGTGGCTTCGCAGTACATTGCAGCAGTCAGACACCAAGACTAGGTGAGGCTCAAAAGGAAGTGGGCAAGACAGCGCAGCAGTTCACATAACATCCAGACAAATAAGAAATACCAGTACACAACAGCAAAGCTCTGGAAGATCTGATCAACTTCTATTACCTAAAAAATGGTGTGCACATCAGAGCCACACTTGATTACATTGTGCATGTTTTCAGAACATACCGTAACATTCAATGCAGTACCTCAATTTAACATGTCCAATAAAGGCATATTCCTGCTTTTCATGACCACCGGATGCATCAAAACTCTTTACAATCAAAGAAGCATTTCTGATGCACAGTCACTGTTATAATGTAGGAAATGGGGAAACCAATTTGCACACAGCAAATTCCTACAGAAAGCAATGTGATACTGACTGGTTCATCTGGTAACTACTGGTAGGACACTGGGGAAAATTTACTGTTGCTTCAAAAAAGCTCCAGATGAGACTTAGCTTAATATTTGGGGGAAGTAATGGCCCACTGGTATTATTGCTGGACTGAAAATCCTTAGACCCAGATAATGTTCTAGGGACATGCGTTTAAATTCCACCACGGTACCTGGTGCAATCTGGATTCAATAAAAACAAATCTGGAATTAAGTGTCTTGGAAAAATCCTTATGGTTCACTAATGTCCTTTCGGGAGGGAAGCTGCCATCCTGACCTGATGTGGCCTACCTGTGATTCCAGACCCACAGCAATGTGATTGACACTTAACTGCGCTCTGGGCAATTAGGGATGGATAATAAATGGTGGCCTGGTGATGCCCTCATCCCATGAACGAATTATAAAAAAAGGTCTCAAAGATGGCACCTCTAAACTGTGTAGCACGTCTTCAGTACTCTACTGGAGTAGCAGCCTTGATTTCTATGTTGAAGCTCAAGAGGAGAACCTGAATCGAGAACCTTGTGACTCTGAAGCAAGAATACCACCAACTGAGCTACAGCCCGCTTTCTTAACAATAGCATTTAAAATAAACTGAGAAATTGAGTTGCATCATAGAAATATATAACAATGCAGTGAAGTAGTCCTGAGGAAAAAGAATCTATTACTTACACACAACATCCTGGTAAAATAGAAAGATTCTTAAGAAGGCTGTCAGGGAATAGTTTTGGTGGGAAGTAGGATGTAATAAGAAATTACTGAAATGTAATTAAGTATGATTGCGCGTTGATGATAGATTCAAATTTATTGAATCTCATTTACTTCCATCATTTATCTTTAGATGGCTTTAATATCTCATGTTGACAACCAAGTGTAATGTATTGTTTAATGTCTGAAACAAATCATTGGAAATGGCTGACCCTTTGACTGTGAAGCATCAAGGTCTTCCAAGTTTTTATCTCTGCTTTTTATCTGTGCAGATTCAGGAAATTTGCAGCATTTGACAATTCATCTGCAGGTTAAAGATTAGTTATTTGTCCAGGAGTCAGATCAGGCCAAGGATACAGGAAAACAGTAAAGGGTATCCTGAAAGTGGAGATACCATCCAGTACAAATCACATCCTGATAAGTGAGAACTGATAATTTGATAGCTCTCCTAGGATGCAAAGAAGGTGTGCAGTGGAGGATAATGGGTTGGTAGTAGTAAACAAAATGCATTTTGTGCATCAGTCCATCACTTACAGAATCACCTCTAGATCTGTAGATTCTGCAGACAAGTGCCTTATTGTGGCCAGAGATAAAATGGAGATAGAAAATCAATTCAGGCAGTCCCTCGAATGCAAACAGTTTCCGTTCTTGAGTCCATCCTTATGTTGATTGGTATGCAAGTCAGAACACAATGTACATAGGACAGTATAAAATAGCCATTTGTAAATAGAAAGGAATGTTAGTATGTCAAACCTTTAAAATTAAGATTAATACATCCCCTGTATGGGATCGTTTCTGTCAGTTCAAGCATTCATAAGTTAGATGATCATATGTTGTGGTCCCTCTATATCTCATAGATGGTTCATGAAGTTCAATATTGGAACTAATTTACCTTCTGATTTCAGAATTTACAAGCAGAACATGATACAGTGGTGATGAGTATGGTTATCTTGTTTTAATGCTTTATCATTGAAAGAGTCCTCATCATTTCCTCATAAGTTGAGATAACTGTAAATATCGAAAGCCGTGGCAATCAGAAACCATCAAATTGAAAGCTGACTGAAACCAATTTCACATATTGTTTGTAACTTGACAAACATTGCTCGGAAAACACTGGGATTTATCAAGTTTTCTACGATGCTGGTATCGCCAGTTACAGGCAAATGCTAAACTGATCCGATACAATTAGCAACTTCCAATCACTCTGGTTGAAAAG
Source organism: Chiloscyllium plagiosum (assembly GCF_037043375.1). Taxonomy (NCBI): domain Eukaryota; kingdom Metazoa; phylum Chordata; class Chondrichthyes; order Orectolobiformes; family Hemiscylliidae; genus Chiloscyllium; species Chiloscyllium plagiosum. The sequence continues at coordinate 131,702,560 of NW_028270140.1, forward strand.
ACCGGTCAATCCGAAGAGAATAGACAGAGAAACAAAATCCATCCACTGATTAATATTTATCCAGTGATGAATGTTTGAATCTTAACACAAAAGATAAAGTCAATCTACTCTTTGATTTCAGTGTGAAACTGCAGCAAGTTTGATCAGATTCAAGAACACCTTAAAATTGGGATGAATTGAATGTTGCTGATTTTAATGGACTTAATTAATTTTATCACTGAAGGAACTGCCGGCAGCATTAGTATTCAAACACAAGACAGAAGACTTTCATTTTCATTTGTGTAGACTGAAATATAAAGATTAATTCAATCAGTGTAAGATGATTGCGAGTTTGCTATTTTTTCAGTAATTAATACTTATTATAACCATCATCTTACTGGTCTCCATATTCCAAGCTGGAGTGAGCAGCTCACTGAAAGTAGACCAGAGAATTAGGCCCATACATATGCGTCCCTCTTTCTGGCCTGTGCACTCTTCACTATGACGAATCCTGCACTGGTTTATGTGATTGTACGGCTCATTCCCAGTTGTTTCATCATTTAGTAAACAGTGAGGCTGGGGAAGGAGGAGAAACATGTACAGGCACCACTTACCCACCAACTCAGGGTGCCAGTACATGTACAGCATATGCCCATCAGTACTGCATATCTTACACTGGCAATTTGTGATACTTATTCATTCCTTCATTCATGTGAGTACTTGCCAGAATTTCTTACCCATCTTTAATCGCACTTGAGAAGGTGGTACTCAGCCACCATCTTCACAACTGAGTGGCTTGCTAGGCCACTCAAAAAGGAAACTATGAGTTAACATGTCGGTCTGGAAACTCGCGTTGGTTAGACCATTGTGTGTGGCACAGTGGCTCAATGGTTAGCATTGCTGCCTCACAATACCAGAGATCCAGGTTTCATTCCGCCCTCTGGTGACTGTCTGTTGTGGAGTTTGCACATTTTCCCTATGTCTGCATGGGTTTCCTCCTATAGTCTGAAGATGTGCAGGTTAGGTGGATTGGCTATGCTAAATTGCCCATTATGTCCAGGGATGTATGGGCTAGGTGGATTAGCCACGGGAAATGCAAGGTTACAGGGATAGGGTAGGGAGAGGAGTCTGGGTGGGATCCTCTTCGGTGGTTCAGCATGGACTTGTTGGGCTGAATGGTCTGCTTTCATGCTGCAGGGATTCTATGTAAAGGACAGGAGATTTCCTGGTCAAAAGGGCATTAGTGAATTTAATGCACATTTATAACTTTTCTGATATTCAGTAAGGGAATTTGGGAACTAAAAGCATAGGGCAGGTAGGTAGAATTGAGATTAGAGATCAGCCATGATGTTGTTGAACAGGGCACACTTAATGGGCAAAGTGGCCTATTCAAGCTCTTATTTTTTATGATCTTACCAATCCATTAGCTACATAGTCACTATTACTGATTTTTTGAGTCTGTTTTCATCAACCACATTTAAATCTCCAGCTGGGATAATGGGATAGGAACTTGTGTCTTCAGATCATTAGCACAGGCTTCATGATTTCTGATCCAATAACAGAATTTTCCTGCTACTGTTCTGAGAAGCCTTCAACAAAGGTGTAAAGTTCAAAATGAAAAGGAATATCAGGAGCAATTAAAGGCTGTTTACAATGCATTCAATGTCATCAAAATTAAAATAACTAATTACTTATCAAAGGGATAACAGATGTCAGTGAAACTTTGATTTATATCCAGTTTAACTATTTCTATTTCTGGTTCTAAATTTTAACAAATGTTTGGCACTGCTTGTTATAGATCTTACATTACCACTCTCCATTTATTTCCATTTATTCCAGTTCTAACTTTACAATTTCCTCGCTGGAATTGCAGCATTGTCACTTTCCATTTCCATTTTCCAGCTTAAAATATAACTGCAACTTGCTTTGTTTCACAGTTCTAATTCTCGGCACTCCCTGTCCATTTTCCTTCTACCAACTCTAACTCAAATCCTTTTTTGAACACATTTCCCTTGTTGTAAGTGATTCTTCTATTTTAATTATTCAAAACCTTCATTCAACTCCCCCTGTTCCCTTCAGTAAGGTTCAGGGATCCAAATTCTGATATTACATCGCTGCTTAATACAGTCAGACAACACACAAAAATTGGTCCAGCCATTGAACATGACAACATCAATAGATCTGTGACAAATTGTTCTAGTGGAATCATAATTGCCTCCCTTAGAATGGTGTTTTATCATTTTAACAGAATGACATAACAAAACTTCACAAACATTTCCCAGTGTTACTGCATAGTAACAATCCTGATTACCAAATGAGGTTATTTTATGAAGACATTCTGTGTTTACTGAAATAATATCAACATTTATTTTGTGAGTAGGATGGAGGGATGATATCTTGGATAGCTGGGAAATAACATATTTAATCTGTGTGCTTTAAGTCAGTTTTACATTGCAATTCTTTATCCTACCTTTGTCTCTTTTTAAAATAACTTCAGTAATTAAAGTGGCACCGAACTGTGGCAACATATACACATCTCACTGCATTTTCATAAATACAAGTGGCAATAAATTGCTATTCTATTCCATTAAGGGGAGACAAGTGGTCTGCTCCAAACAAGGTGCTATTCCCTTGACTGTCAAGAGAGGGCACATGAGAGCAACTCTGAATGACTACCTTGAAAGTTTGTTGATCTCTGTCCAAAAATTGTCTGAAACTTTGTGGAATTTTGCACCTGACCCCAGAAACTGAGAATTCATGACTCCTGGCAGTATTCAGTGCACGATAAGATGAGGGCATCAGAAGATAAAGGATATTTGTTCCATAAGCAAATAATTTTTAAATCACCATTACATCTTCTGTTAACCTCCTTTAACCTATTGGCATTTTATGTAAACATTTATCCTGCAAGTTGAAAAACCAGTGCCTATTTGAAGCTCAAACAATATTTGGAATTATTCCCAGTTCTTTATTCACCATGGGTACATAATTAAATCTGTCAATAAAGCAAATCAACTCATGCTGCTGTTATAAAATCTTGCTGTATGGATGTTGTTTGTCAAGGTCTGATAATGCATGGACTGCACAAATTATTGGAATATTCCATATCCAACTGAATATGCTCACTCTAACATCTTCACCTACCTAGCGCTCTCTCAATAATGTACTGAAATATCAGGTTAGGTTGCATGTTCAAGTTTATATAGTGAGGATTTTGGAAGACTGATTGGGACTGCTAAGCTAACTTGACAGTTCAAGATGAGGGATATTGACTGCAAGAGACAAAAGTGATGCAAACCTGTGAATTGTGCCTCAGCTACATCTCTTAATTAAGGAAATAAAAGGAATTGGCTGAGGTGACAGTGCAACTTTTCCTGACAGCCAACTTCAATTTCCTGATATTTGAAGGTTGTGGGAACGATTTAATGGTAAGCCCAAATGTAACAACATTTTTCTTCAATTCAGCAATAACCATTCAATAACTGATGCCATTCTATGGAGCAGATGCAACACAAAACAGAAGGAGGTGGAGAAGGAAAAGAAGAGTAGGAATTGAACTGGCACAAGAAACAGGCCAAACTGGAAAAATAGAGCACCATGCAACAATCAGCTTGTGAAAGACAAGTTCTCAAAAAGCTGTTATGCAAGGACTAGAAATTTGACATTGCGCATGTGGGACTGCAGCCACGCAAGGAGACAAAAGTTAAGTGAGCCTGCTCTTCTTAGAGCAGAGAAGATTAACAGCGATTGCAGTGATGATTAACATCAAGGAGGGGATTTTTCTACTGACTTAAGGAAAAACTGTTTCCAGCGGCTGTGGGGTCAACAACCAGAGGACACAGAATTTGCATGATTGGCAAAAAAAAACAAAAGAAGAGGGGCTTCTTTTTAACACAATGGGTTGTCATGATGAGCAATGCATGATGTTAAATGATTGAGGGAGCAGATTCAAATTGCATTTCAAAAGGGAATTAGACATACACTTGAAAGACAAAATTTCGTTAATTAAGCCATGTTTAAATGTTAATTGTATATGGACTGGAATGATTGATTATTCTTTGTGACCATCCAAGCTGAGTCAATTTCAAAGATTAGATTCTATTAGTAATCATGGGTTCAGGGAAATGAGCTGGCACAAATAAGATGGGGCAAATGGTCTCTTTCTCTGTTGTAGAATTCTATAATAAAAGCAGCTCAAGTTTAGTTCTTTGATATCCCTTGTAAGCAGTAAGTTTTTTGTTTCTGATTTTTCGTTTTTTTAACCAGTGATAACATCAACTTACATAAATTGCACCTATGATAGTTTGAAAATATCACTCATGTTCCATCCCTGATCCACCCCCACCAAGCCCACAATAAAGCACTGAAAGCCAAAGCAGGTCCAATAACCCAGTGAGAGAAAAGGTAAATTTTGAACTCAGACATTATAATGAAAGGACAACTTATGTAGGAGGAAGAAGTTAATTAAACCGTACAAGCTGATGGAAATGACATAACAACCGTTTTCAAACTTACCTATGTCTAAAATCTTTATTTCTTAGTAGGTAGCAAGAAAGGAAGAGAAGAAAAGTCAGAATTAGGTATGGAACATAAACAAAGAGATCCAGTTTGAATGAAGTGCGTCTATATCACTGTGCAAAGTGGTTCAAACTGTTTACACTATATTAGAAGAGGAGCCGTCACATCATTTTAATGTCACACAACCAGAACATAGTTTCCAGACAAATCAGTTTTGCTTCACTACTAGTGCACGCTAATAGCAAGCTACAACACAGATTGACTTTGACGTGTTCGCCAGTGCGCTGACCAGACACTTGTTCATTCTCTCCTTCATAACAAGGCAGCTAAGTTTTGAATGCATAACCTCCATAGCAACAGCTCGGTGTTTATAGTTGCCAGCAGTAACCTAAATCCAAGCAATGGTCATTGCTAACAAATTAATGAACCTTCATACCATGTGACTCTTCAGGAATGCAAATTGAAACACAATTTAACAACTGAACAAAGCTGCACGATAATTAGTGCATAGAATTTTCATGTGCTACAAACTAAAATAACTGCACTATTTGCAACTGATCAATTTTGGAAACGCCATCAAATTAATGAGTACCTACCTAATTCCAGGCGAATGAATACAACTGAGGAGCTTGCAAGTATTTCACTAGAAAGGAGACTTGAAGCTAATTAACACATTTGGCAATGACCCTGCAGTTTAAATAAACTGTCTTCCCTCTCCGTAGCAGCAAAACATTGTGTTCAAATATTCCCCTCAAATTAACAGAGACAGGCAACACATAAATGCAACTTAAATGCAATTTTGAATGAATAGCTTCTTTGCTGCCATACTGACTGATGGAGAGGTAGTTAGCTTTCCTCGTGCGATTTCTTTCCTCACTGAACCTCAAATGTCATTCTTTAAGGGACTGGAATGATTGACTGACTGTTTGCATTGTTGAGTCTATTCAAACCAAATCAATCTGTGAATTCTATCAAGATGTGTGCCTACACTAATGTTAGCTTGTTCCAATGGTGGGCAGATGGGTCTTGCTCAGGTAAGCGCCCTTATGATTTAATTCATACAGCCTTCCAGGTTCTCTGCCTGCTGGGAAAGTAGCAGACTGTTGGAAGGAACGACTTTTCCCATCAATGCACTGGCTGGAGCAGCACAGGCTAGGTTTTGGGGCTCTAGACCTACCTTAGCTCTAGAATGCTTGTCACATTTCCTGAAGGAAAGATGCGGCGGATGTAGTTGAAATCGCCAACGTACAAGCTGCCATCGATGCCACACGCCAAAGCTACGGGTGCCAGGAGTTTATTACCATCTGATTGGCCATTGCAGCTCGGGCACGAGATGCTGCGTCTTCGTCCGTTACCCATGATGCTGTTGATGATGGCTGGCTGCTGAGAGATGAATTGATTTTCCCCGTTTCCCTTGTACAGGATGCCTAATGGGAGGATGATAAGACTAACTTTGTCACTGTCACAACAATAAGGCATTTTCCATGATTGCAGAACCATCATCATAAATCATAAAGCACTATTCAAATTTCACATTAGACCACACCAATCAAAACAATTGATTAAGACAGCTTGTGCCTTCAGCAATTCTGGATAGAGAATACTGATTAAATCAGTGATGAATGTCAAGGCTGCATCAATCTCTAAAGATTAGAATCATTTGACATTCACCTGTTGTTTGATCGGCTGAAGTATAAACACAGCGATGAGATCTTAGTCAAACCTGTTACTCGGGGGGAAAGAGGTCAGATGAAAATAATTTTTAAATAATGACTGCTGCTAATGAGCATTTATTCAGTTATTACCATTCGGAGTTTTAAAAGCTACTTCTAAACCATTTTCTGGTCACTCACTGTGTTTTTCTGGATTTTACATATTTACCCACTTTACCTTGAAAAGATTTTACCTCAACTTAATTATTTTAAGAGAAATGTTATGCTCTGGTGTTGCAGAACAGATTTCACTGAAACGAACATGACAGATAGCAAAGAATGCAGTTACTTTCACCGTGTTCTACATGATCAATTTGGCAGGTTTTAAAAAAGCATCTATTTTGTCCCATTTTTTCACTGTTCTATCTGTGGGTGAGACTGCATCTCCACGGATACTATTCTGCGTATCCCGTTCCTCATCCTTCATGTGCGGGTATGTGAATATTGGCATTGTCATTATTGTCAGGGTATAATTTTTGTTTAGATTAGAGTGGTGCTGGAAAAGCACAGCAAGTCAGGCAGCATCTGTGGAGCAGGAATCCTGATGAAGGCCTTTTGCCCGTAACGTTGATTTTCCTGCTCCTCGGATGCTGCCTGACCTGCTGTGCTTTTCCAGCACCACTCTAATCTAAACTCTGGTTTCCAGCATCTGCAGTCCTCACTTTTGCCTAGGGTATAATTTTTGTTTACCTCAGTGCACCTTTTTCATTTCTGGGTCTGCTTTTTGACAAACAGGAGCTACCTTCTCATCAGCTGCTTTGTTACGTGATGCGGTCACATAGTCGCATTATTTTCTGGACTTCTATCTGACATAGAAGGCCTTTTGGACTCATATAGAAGTGGAATTAGAAAGGTGAATCAATATCCTCAATAATTATCACCCCTTCAATAAATTTAAAGCCGCAGCACATCAGGAAAGGAGTGGACACTACAATATTTTAATTGGCACAAGGTCAGCAGTATAAGTTAGCCACAAGAGATTTTTTTTTTACAAAATAACTGACGCATACTGCATAAAAGCTCCCTTGTAACCATCACCCTGAACATGTGTTTGATATTAATGAGGTTGCTGCTACTGCATGGTAACTCACAAAGCTGCAGTATTTCAATCAGGCAGTTAACAAACTTTTACAGCATCTTGGATCTCATAGTCATTGAGTTATAGAGCACAGAAACAGACCCTTCGGACTAACTCGTTCACACCAACCATGTTCCCAAACTAAACTAGTCCCACCTGTCTGCGCTTGGCCCATACCCCTCCAAACCTTTCCTTTTCATAAACTTATCCAAATTTCTTTTAAACCTTGTAATTGTATCTTCATTCACCACTTTCTCTGGCAGTTCATTCCAGATACGATTCACTCTGTGTAAAAAAGTTGCCCCTCACATCCTTTTTATAACATTTTCCTCTCACCTTTAATACATGCCTCCTAGTTTTGAACCCTACAAAAGTGACCTTAGCATTGACCTTATCGATGCCCCTCACGGTTTTATAAACCTCAAACAGGCCACCTCTTTCGTTCCAGTGAAAAATGTCCCAGTCTATTTTTCTATCTCAAACCTTCCAATCCTGGCAACAACCTGACAAATCTTTTCTGAACTTTCTCGTTTATTAAGACCCTTCCTATAAGGGACGACCAGGAATGCACACAGTACTCCAGAACATGTCTCACCAACTCAATCTCTTTGTTAAATTTAACAATGGATGCAGTTCTCAATACAAAAGCAACTGTGTCATTTTTCCATGGAGAGCTCCTGAACATAAGCAAGAGATTCCACATTCATTTTCAAATAATTCATTCCCTCAGTGATTTCAAGCTTCCTACCATCCAGTTTGCTGAGTTTTCATTTGTTGACAGGTTTCAAACTTTTAGCTTAGGCTTGCAACTTCCCTTTCTCTTCCTGACCCCTGTAGCCATGTTCCCTCTTATAGATTCCTCTCTCCCTTTCCCCCTTATGGTTTCTCTCTTCCCCCCCACTCCAATGCATTTTCCCTGTCTCTGCCTGCCTCCTGCACCAACATCTTGCACCTTCTCTGTTTTCCCTTGCCTCTCCCTGTCTTACCCAATCCCCTTAAGAACAAGCCCATCTCCCCTAGGCCTTACTTTGAGCCTCTCTGTCTCCCTCCAGCCCCTTTCAAACCACCTGGTCTCCCATATCTCCTTGAAGACTCATTGTTTCCACCAACTCCCTGGATGCTGTGGAGAGAAAGCCACCTCAGGAACCAGGCTGCTCCTGAAACCAACACCTCCCCCACCCCACCCCACCCAAATCACAGCAAAGCCTCCTAGCTCCTGGTCTTTGCTCCCAAATCCTCCCTATCAGCCCCTGGCCATGTCCTCTGCTCTCAGCCCTCGCTTGTGTCCTTGTGCCTTCGGATTATGAGAGAGTCTATCAGCGGCAAGCATGCGAGAGACCCAGGGAAAAACACAATACTGTGGAAGCTGAAACAGAAACAGAGAGTGCTGGAGAAACTCAGCAGATCTGACAGCATCGATGGAGATAGAAATTAAAGTTAATGTTTCGAGTCCAGCCTGACTTATCTGTATTAATGAATAGTCATACTGGACTTTGGGTGTCTTAATAGTAGTCAGGTTTACTAGCAAGGTGAATGATCAGCCATGATCAAACTGAATGGTAAAGCAGGTTGAAGGACTGAATGGCCTACTCCTGTGGTTATTTTCTATGTTTCTATGACAGTGTTTAGTTTCTCTCGCACTCTCTGTTTTTCTTACAATGGAGACTCAATCAGTGTTTCACAGAATCCCTTCTGTGTGGAATTAGGTCATTTGGCCCATTTAGTCCATGCCAACCCTCTGAACAGCATCTCACTCAGACCTACCATCCTACCCTATCTCTGTAACCTTGCATTTCCCATGGATAATCCACCTAGCCTGCACATCCCTGAACATTTGGGTATTTTAGCACGTCCAATCCACCTAGCCTGCACATCCCTGAACATTTGGGTATTTTAGCACATCTAATCCACCTAGCCTGCACATCCCTGAACATTTGGGTATTTTAGCACGTCCAATCCACCTAGCCTGCACATCCCTGAACATTTGGGTATTTTAGCACGTCCAATCCACCTAGCCTGCACATCCCTGAACATTTAGGTATATTAGCACGTTCAATCCACCTAGCCTGCACACCTTTGGAGGAAACCAAAGCACCAGGAGGAAACCCACACAGACATGGGGCGACTGTGCAAACTCCTCACAGAGTTGCCTGAGGGTGGAATCAAACCTAGGTCCCTTGTGCTGTGAGGCAGCAGTGCTAATCCCTGAGCCACCATGCCGGCTGCAAGTCTGGGGATTTTGGGCAGGATTTTTTCACCAGCCCCACATATGTTCAGCGTCAATCATGGACTGAGCCTGACAATGCCCTCAGAGCTACAAGTTTCTCCCTGTGTCTATAAATGGACTGACCATGGTCAGCTATAGGTTCAACTCAGATCGACAGTAAGCACAGACTGGGGATGAAACTCAAGTGAGCAATCACTGCCACCTTCTCAGAGGAACATGGGATGGGGAATAGTCTTCTCAAGTGAGGGAAGTGGAATGGTTACTGGATTAATAATTTAGAAGCCCAGATGAATGCTATGGAGTGAAGGCAGAGGGTGAAATTTGAATCCAATTAATACATTTGGAATTTAAACAAAGACTGCAGGAGGGCATGCCAGGAATAGCACCAGCATAGTAAAGCATACGGTAATGATTTGGAAAACTATAAAATGGGACGATTTGCCAAACACCATAAGTAAGAAGCAATAGACAGGGTAAGCCATCCCACAACTAATTAACTAGATCTGCAGTCCTTCTAAGTCCAGTCATTGGTTGTAGTGGACCATTAAATAGCTAACAGGGTACTCCACAAATATCCCCATCCTCATCTTTGCAACAGGCAAGACTGAAGCACCTGAATCTATCTTCAGTCAGATGTGCCAACTGGGTGAACCATTTTGGCCTCCATCTGAGATTTTCAGGATCACAGTTGTTACTTCAGCGAATTTTATTCATTCCAATGATACCAAGACATCGCTGGAGGCAATGGATTCTGCAAAGACTACGGGCCCTGACAACATTCCAGTAATAGTACTGAATACTTGTGCTCCAGAAACAGGTCCAACTTTTCTATTACAACGATAACACTGGTATTGATTTGGCAATGTGGAAAATCCTCCAGGTATGTCCTGTCATAAAGCCATAGAGATGTGCGGCGTGGTCTAACTCGTCCACATCGATCAGATGTCCTATCCTAATCTAGTCCCATTTGCCAGCACTTGGCCCATATCCCTTTAAAACCTTTTTATTCATATACCCATCCAGATGCCTTTTAAATGTTGTAATTGTACTAGCCTCAACCACTTCCTCTGACAGCTCATTCCATACAAACACCACCCTCTGTGTGAAAATGTTGCCACTTAGGTCCCTTTAACATTTTTCTCCTCTCACCCTAAACTTATGCCCTCTCGTTCTGGACTCCCCCAGCCCAGGGAAACGACCTAGTCTATTTACCTTATCTATGCCCCTCATGATTTTATAAACATCTATAAAGTCACCCCACAGCCTCCGACACTCCAGGGAAAACAGCCCCAGCTTATTCAGCCTCTCCCTGTAGCTCAAATCCTCCAACCCTGACAACATCCTTGTAAATCTTTTCTGAGCCCTTTCAAGTTTCACAACATTCTTCCTTGAAGTTCAGGATAAATCCTACACAGTCAATTCAAGCCGATCAGGCTACTTGTCATCAAATGGAAACGATGGAAGGCGTCACTGATAGTGCTATTATCAGGCATTTGCTCTACAATAACTTGGTCAAGAACAAAAATGTGACATTCAGTTTGGATTCTGCCAGGTTCATTCAGCTCCAAGCCTCATTATAGCTTTTGTCCAAACATGGATAAAAGAGCACAACTCCAGAAGTGAGGTGAGAATAACTGTCCTTGATATCAAGGCTGAACTTAACCGAGGGGGTCCTTGAGGAGCTCTAGCAAAACTGAATTTATTTGGAATCCGATGCAAAACTCTGCTGGTTGGCGAAGTACCTAGTAAAAAGGAATAAAGTTTCAATTATTGAGATTAATCATCTCAGCTCCAGGACATCTCTGCAAAAGTTCCTCAGAGCAGTGTCCTGGACTCAACCATTTTCAGCTCCTTCAACAGTGAGCTTCTCTCCATCATAAACTCAGAAATGGAGGTGTTCACTAATGATTTCACAATGTTCAACACTGCTTATGGCCTCAGGGACTGTTTCTGTTCATGTCCAAATCTAGCAATAACCTAATACTTTGCAAGGAATATTTGCATCACATTAATGTCAGGCAATAAAACAAGACAGAAGCTAACCATTTCTAATGTCATCATTATCATCATCAGAGAATCCCCTGCTATCAACATACTGGGGGTCACCTTTAACCAGAAACCTAACTCGACCAACCCCATAAATACACAGTGGCTTCAGGGGAAGACCAGAGGATGGGAGTTCTGCAGCAAGCAATTCACTTCCCGTCTCCTCATATGTGCCCACAATCCACAACCCAAGAGTGCGATTGAAGATTCCCCACTTGCCTGGATGTATGCAGCTCCAAAATCAGTCAAGAGGTTCAACACCATCAGAACAGGACAGCGTGCTTGTTCAGCACCCGATCCACCACCTTCAATATTCATTCACTCAACCACAAATGCACAGTGATAGCAGTGTATATCATTGATTAAATACACTGCTCATCCAGGCTCTTATATCAGCACCTAAAAAAATCTCACCCCAAGAACGATTAGGGCAGCGGAGCCACTATAGCAGTTTTGTATCATGCAAGTTCCCTTTTAGCCCACACACCATCCAGCCATGCAACCATGTCTTCATTAACACTGGGTCAAAATCCTGGAACTCCCTCCTAACAGCACCTTGGGTGTAACTATTTCCCAAAGAATTGCAGTGGTTCAAAAATACAGCTCACCATTTTATCCAGGGTCATTATTAACAGACAATAAATGCTGGCCCACTCAGCGATGCCCACTTCCCATGAATGAATTAAAAACAATGAATGACATTTCAAAAAAGATTGCTGTGCACCATCTGGTATTCACACCTCATGCCATATTCATCTGTATTTTTAATGTAACATTATAGGATAATCTGAAGAGCTGTCTTAATATAACAAGAGTGCTTGGAATTATTAATAAACTATTTCAAAATGGAATTCATAAACTATCTCAGAATGGCACTTATCTTTAATTTCATTTGATCTCTTATCAACCCAGTTAATATAAATACACCAGGTTGTTTTTCAAATTAAGGAGCTTGAAAGGTCTGTTGAATAACTATTTCTGTTGATAATTAATGAATTATGGCTCGTTTGGTCCAGTGATTGTCAGTGTTCATTTCAGTTCCTAATGTTTGCTCCCATGTAGGTTTTGACATTTCAGTAACAATTACAAAGCTCACGCTTTATTACACATCTAAAATCAGTTCATGACTTTGAATAGAAATGAATAATTCATAATAGTAAGTTTCCACTTCCTGCCGCGAATGATTTCATGTCTATGACTGTGGGTCGTAGGTGTGAGGCTCAATGTGCAACACTCTGCAACCAACGTTTCAGGATTCAAATTCAATTGAGTTTTGAACATAAACATATAAGTTTGCATGGCAGATGGTAATGGTCACAAACCAGTAAACAACAATGTTGAATGTGGGAACTTTTAACTAAAACCAGCATTGAAATACAAACAGTTATCTAAGAAAATAGTTACCTGGAAATTCTAATGACAATGCTTCACTGTTTCTAAGTGCAAATGCACTTTGATGTATTTCTGTATGAATTTATATGTAAATCAGTAACCATTCTCCAAATTGAGAAAGGTGGCTTATTCTCAGTGCAGGCTGGTGTCCTGTATGAATAAATAGGGGGGCAGTCATTCGAGGTGATGAGGGTCTCAGCTGCAGACAGACAGGTGGTTGGCCATTGCCTTCCCTCCTTCCAGCAAGGCCTGTCGCATTTTGTTCTATTCAGGCATTTGGCAGACAAGTGGTGGAGCCTTTCACTGCATGAAGGACCCAAAAGGTGGTGCTCCCCTCTGCAGAACGCAGTCGGCCAATTGGAGAGTCATTGCTGGATTCCCAGCCACAAGACGAGGTCTCGAGGGTTAAGTGCTGGTTCTGAATGAGTTTTCCCTCTTTCTGGTGCCGGGAACCTTAATCAATTTGAGTTCCTTTGAGTGAGAGACCTGCCCTGGTATCAGATTCCCCATGCAGAGAGCACCCCTGACCGATACTGGGTTAATACTATCAGTGGTGTGATTTATTGGGCATTAATCGCTTCACTAACATTCTCAATTATCAGCACAGTTAGCAGTCTGTCTACGGACCTGCCTGTTCAGATAATAATCAAAGCAGAGGCAGAATCCACCTGACCTAACAAATGCACACCCCTGAGCCAACATCTCTCCATGAGGAGCACACAATGGGAGGACCTTGGAGAAAATACTCAAACAGGAAGCTGCATTCCTGATGTGAAACAGCCCGAAAGCGTTACAACAAAAGCCCAGAGGCTTGACAGTTCAGCACATTCACATCTATCAACTTCCAGAGTGAGAACCAGCTAGGTATGTGTCTCTTTCTTTCACCAGGTTGGAGAGGGTAGGTTAATGGGGCAGGAACAGGTTTTCCAGCAACAGGGGTGTGAACTTGCAGAGGTGTAGCTGATTGCAGTAACAAGTGAACGTGAGAAGTAGAATGTGAACTGTTGTGGGCGGTGGGGCAGAAATCTGAAGATTGCACCTTGTTCTCATCTTAAGAAGGAGAACTTCAAAGTGAGAAATATTCTCCTCACATTGTTAAATAATTCAGAGCAAACACGATTTTTGAATCTCCAACCAAGTTGATATTAGCATTGTTTGTCTTCCTTCTCTGAACAAGGGATGCATATGGAGTGTGACTGCGTGAATGGTCAGTTTTAAATTTAGCCTGGTTTCTGCATCAATGCTAGGAAAGCAGCATTTGTACATACTAGAATCTGCACTCTCATAAAATGTTGTAGCTCAGACGTAACAGTTTTCCTGTGCTACTTACAAATATTGAGAATGTTATGTCCAACACAAAACTCTTTAGTTTGTCACAATGAGATGTAATGCTCCACAGGTTTCCTTGCAGATGCAGTCTATTGTTTAGAACAAAAATGAGGGAGATGGCCCCTACTCGGAGAAAGTGAGGACTGCAGATGCTGAAGATCAAAGTTGAGAGTGTGGTGCTGGAAAAGCACAGCAGGTCAGGCAGCATCCGAGGAGCAGGAGAATTGATGTCTTGGGCATAAGCACCACAGTATTGATTCAGATGGGCCCCCACACCAACATCTCATGTTTTTATCATTTACCTTAAAGGTTTTTCCAAATCTAATGATACATGATGAAAATCCCATGCTTTTATCCCTTCAAATAGTTATTTTCTTTCCCCAGAACAGGTTGCCAGTCTGCTGCCAGCATCTGTAACTTGAGAGGCACTAATTAAGCATTGCTGACCGGAAGACTCTCCCACCCTTGCTGCATTATCATAGACATACTGAAAGGACTTTCAGGTTGAGAATTGATCTTTATGGCTACATTCTGAACTCTAACCCTGTGCTTCTGGTTGAGAGGCAGGGACATTGGCCATTGCATCACATGAACTCTCTTACCATGGACCAGGAACCTAAAATGAACATACAACTACCATCCTGAAACTACAACCTTAATGGACTTCACCTATTTATCGAACAATAATTAACACGCTATGGTACGAACAGGTCCCATCTCTGTCTTTGCCGAAGTCCAACACATTGCAGATTATAAACACACCCCATAAATCACTGGATTTACCCAGAACAAAGCTGAGTAATCCCATTTGATATTTATAAATTAAAATATTCACATCTCTTTGTCTAATTAAATCCTGTGATTAAAAAATTGCATTGTTCCCAACATGGCAGGTCGAGGGTCTATTTCTGTAGGCTTTCTTCCAATATGGCAGCAATTCTGTTTAAAAGCCCAATATCAGTGACTTCAGCAGAGGCCATCAATAGGAAAGTCACTCGGGGAGGAGGTGGGGTTGTTTTGAGTATTTTACAAAACCATAATTCAACCGGATGTGAAATTTCCAGGCTTTACTCAGATCAGGCCTTCATATATTAATCTCTCCCACAAAACAGCTTTAAAAAAAAAGCTATAACAGCTTTAGTGTACATTTACAACACCCAACTGTGACAATTACTTTCCCCAAATAGCTGAGTTCTGTAATTTTCATCAAACAACTCTTCTGTGTCAGCATGCTTTGTTATTATACCTGATACATTCAGCCGTTACGATGAAAAATTACTACTTTACAATTTCTCTTCACAAAACACAAAGGGAATGATGAACAATATTTTACCTTCATTAGAATATTTATCACCATTTTTCTGGGTGTCCGCACAAACACCTGCTGCTGTCTGTACTCTGCTCCAGAATGAATCTCTCTGGCTTATGTAGCTTGTCATTACAACTAATCACTGTGTTTATTCAATTAGACGCAATTCACTTCAGAAAAGTTATTGCCTGTCACTGCACATCCCAGAATAATTTAAAGAATCGATTCACCGACACAACACATTTTTAAGAACTGACTTGTCCAAATTTTTTTCTTTAATTGCTCCATTTCGTTTGCTCACTCGATCACGATTCAATTAGCCCTTTGTTCCCACAGAACTACCTCTGATGTTACACAGCAAAAGCTTCAATTAGGGAAATTGGTACACTTGTAAAACAAATGGACATACCATAGATTTTATCCACAAGTGAATGGGAAGAAATGGATGAATTTTCCATGTTTTGTTGAATTCAAACCATGTGTGAGTCATCTATCCCACTGAACAGTTTTAACAGAAGCTGCAATTACTTTGGTACACCAAAGTAGAATCCAGCGTTGACAACTGCTTTCCCCAAATGCTTATATTTTTAACTCTTTGTCATAAACTATTCAGCAGATATGATCATTAAGTCCAAGAGTACACACTGAGGTATGCTATTAGCCTTGGGGGCAATGACTACAATGGGGGAAAGCCACTGTTTAAAAGGGAAAGGTCATTGCTATGGTATAAAACCCCTTAGGCTGCATACTTGACATCAAATAAATATTGTAAATATATGCTGTCATTTTATGTGTACGATGATGCTATGTTTTCTTGGGCACAAAATTAATTAAGGAGAAATTGGTAAGTGAGAGTTCAGAGACCACACATTTGAACTATATGTCAAATTTAAGGGAAAGATTAAACAGAGCTGGGGGCTTGGCTAGACACCATTTGAAAGTGGCACAGCATGTGATGAAACAGGAAGCAGACAAGAAATCAAAAATTTACAATTTTCCTCGTGGAGATAAAGTGTTACTGGCACTCTCAGTGGTGAGCAAACCTTTAAAGGCAAGGTTTAGTGTGCCTTATCAAATGAAAAAGAAATTAAGACAGGTCAATATTTGATGAAAACGCCAGATAGAAAGGAATTTCACAGATCATGTCATGTGAATATGCTCGAAATGCATTTTGATAGGGAAGGAAAGCAAAAGGAGAATATGGTACTGGTTATGACACAGAGTGAAGAACCAAGTTCAGCTATTCCTTAATTGGACATTCCTCAAATTAAATTGGAAAATGAGGAAGTTCTCAAAAATTGGGATACATTGTTGAGTTACCCTCCAGAGGAAAATCAAAATGACCTGAAAGAGTTATTACAATCACATGGGGAAATTTGTGGGAATAAGCTGGGAAGTACTAATGTGATTAGTCACTCCTGATGTAGGGCTTATGCCCGAAACTTCAATTCTCCTGTTCCTCAGATGCTGCCTGACCTGCTGTGCTTTTCCAGCACCACACTCTTGACTCTGATCTCCAGCATCTGCAGCCCTTACTTTCTCCTAATGTGATTATGCATGATGCATAGGAAATGCTGTTCCAATTAAACAACATCCTTTCAGACGTAACCTTCTAAAGTTGGCACAGGTTCAAAAAGAGATTGAATACATGCTCAAAGACAACACGATTGAAGTGAGTTGCAGCAAATGGAGCTCATCCGTAGTAATGGGGCCAAAACCAATGGTACCCAGTGATATGTATGGATTATCACAAAGCCAATGCAATTCTGAAAGCTGATTCATTTCCTATTCCTTTTGCAAGACTGTATTGAGAAGGTGGGACAAGCTGTTGAAGAAGTGCAGGAAAGTTCAGTGGCAATGAAGATGGTGAGCAAAGGGACACCGAGTGGCATGGAGGGCATGAAGGCTTGTGTTGGCATGGATGGGGAAAAGGGATTGTGGGGGTAGTGGTGGGGAGTCAGAGGAGGTATGGATTGAGGGGTGGAGAGATATCTTTCGTTTCATTCTATTTTTACTAAACTCGAGTATAATGCAGGGTCAGCGAGGAATCTAATCAACTTGCTTCTGAGAAAAAAGTACATTTGCTACTTCACATAGAATCTGAATTTTAGTTTGGGGCTGTTGTGTGCTCTGCCTTAACAAAGTCATTAATGGGTTGAATTGTTGGGAAAACGCCAATAAAAGCCTGGCTGACAGGAGATACAGCAAGGAAGCTCGTGCTTACTCTCACACTGTGGTCACACACTATTACAATGCCCCTATTCCACTGCAGAACTCTCCGACATTACATATAGGTGCACCCTCTTGCATAGTTTCTTTTACTATTCATGTCAGGTGTTGCTTATTTCAGGACCTGGAGCAAACATGGCTCCTCTGCTCTGTGACACCTCCACCGTGGTTTAAAAGCTCCACCACGAGGAATGGGCTCCATTCTGTAATGTTAAGGGACCAATTTTCAGATCCATGTTTGTGAGAACTAGGTGGGGAACACAGAACACCGGGCTGTGCCATGAAGATGGACGCTGGGGTTTAAAGGGGCACAAGGCATTGACAAATTCTACCCACTCCATCAATGGCAAGACTTCTTGGAAACCTTCTCCAAATTGATTTAATTTCTGTAGGGCTCTCTTCTGTAGGGCCCAGCAATTTGGATGTCTGACAAAACCAGAACCGAGATAGAGTCATACAGCATGGGGAAACAGACTCTTCAGTCCAACTTGTCTGTGGTGACCAGATATCCTGAATTAATTTAGTCCCGTTTGGGCCATATCTCTCTAAACCCTTCCAATTCATATTCCCATCCAGATGCCTTTTAAATGTTGTAATTGTACCACCCTCCACCATCTCCTCTGGCAGATCATTCCACACATGCACCACCCTCTGCATGAGAAAGTTACTCCTCAGGTCCTTTTTAAATCCTTCCCCTCTTAGATCCTGGTCAAATGGTCCATACGGACCTTTCTATGGTGCATTTAACTAGCACAGTGGCTGCTGAAAATTGTTAAATTCGATGGCATTGCAAAAATTAGAGGTCGAAGGGTCAGAAGTTGAAGTCAGGGTTGCAGTGGGATAACCATTTCATTTTCCCAACGTCAGTGCAATGCGCTCTGTGAACTTTGAGATTCTTTCAAATTAATAGTAGATTGTCCGTCACACTGGTCAAGCCAGAGCGGATTTCTCTCAGGTGTGATGCCAGACCTTATAATACTCCACCTTGTGGTAAAAGTCTGGAGCTGCAGTGTTACCACACATTGAAGCATCAAACTCAAGTAAAGACCATGCATAGCCGTCGGCAGATCAATAATCACTGCATGCTTTTCATCCTCTTACCATTCTGCACATCCAGGACGTGGTGTTTATTCAGTGACCAGCCACCCATATTTGAAGAGTCCAATTCATACCCCTGCAAAACAGCCGTTCTCTTCTCCCAGAGGATGAGATCCAGACAGGACTCGTATTCATAACCCACAGAAACTGGACAGGGAGAAAACCATCATTAATCGACTGGCTAGGAAGAAATTTTCCTTCAAACATTCATAAGGCTGAAAGACCACCAGAAAGCACCTCATCACACAAAACAGAAAGGAAATTCACAACTCTCACTTCCAAAAGGCTGTGGATGTTAGGTCAACTTAAATTTTCTGAACTCGGACATATTTTTGTCGTCAACGAATCGCTGATCAAAGACACGGTTGAAATACAAA
Source organism: Chiloscyllium plagiosum (assembly GCF_037043375.1). Taxonomy (NCBI): domain Eukaryota; kingdom Metazoa; phylum Chordata; class Chondrichthyes; order Orectolobiformes; family Hemiscylliidae; genus Chiloscyllium; species Chiloscyllium plagiosum. The sequence continues at coordinate 131,721,854 of NW_028270140.1, forward strand.
TCAATGATGAGCTAACTGAGTGGCAGAGAGGTGTAAAATACAGAATGGCTAACTCCTGTTATTGGGATCAAATGAGAAAAATTAGACTTAAGTTTCTCTTATATGGGCAGCAGCACATTTCTGGCTCCAGAATTAATGAAAAACCAAAGAAAAACGATTTTTCTCAGCCTTATGTATGCCACTGTGAAGGTTTGGTTAGATTACAATAAAGCAAAACAGCCTGCAACTCTTTGTGCAGTACTGTTAACGTGGGATTCAGCCCAAATACCTTCCCTCCCTTTAAAAGTGAAAACTGAACTGCTTCTTTCTTTTCACCAGGCTATAGAGATTAGGCCTGTTTTAGGACTTTCTCTTTAGAGGTGAGGATGTTAAGTTGGGATTTAATAAAGGCATGAAGGATTTTGACTGGGTAATTAAGCAGAAACTGTGTACGGTGGCAGAAGGGTTAGTAACCAGATGACACAGATATAAGATAATTGTCAAAAGAAACAGCTGGCCAAAGGATTTTCTTTTAATACAGAGTTGTCATTGAGAATGTGTTGCCTGAAACAACATTGGAAGCAGATTCAATCATTACTTTCAAATGGAATTTGGATAAAGAAAGGTTTGCCAATCCTTGGGGATGAATTGGATCACTCCACAAAAGAACTGACAATGGAATGATGGATGGAATCAGTTCCGTGTGTACTTTAGCATTCTGTGATTCTAAAAACACCAGAAGAACATCAATCTCTTTGGGATAATGTTTTACTTGATGGTTCCTTCCCAGTGATCCAATATGGGCCCACAGATGCAGAGGTAAAGCTGAAGTGCATTGGTATTCAGAAAGGATGCTGATCATATGAAAGCTGCATTTAAAGATGAAACAGGAGCCATGGTTGGGAGAATAAAAGGTATCAAAATTCACTAAAGAATTTATCACTGAAAGTTGGGAAATCTGCTGCTCCAAATGAAATGCAAGCCAGAGCATAGAAAAGGTATTCATCACAATCAATCAATCCTGACTGAGGACTGGAGTACCACTGGAGGACTTCAGATGTTATATCTCGATACAAGGAAGCTACGGGTTGGCCAGCCCAACATAACTGCTGAGTGTGTTAACAGAAATGAGAGTCTAACCTTTCACTCAGAATGGCATTGGTTAATCAGGAAGGGCATGGATTTGTCTTAGTTTCAAGCAACCTTTTAGTCCCTTTATGACGCACCTCCCTGGCTGTGAAATCCTGAGGACAGACTTGAACCTAATTGTGCTGGACCAAAGATAAGCTCACTACAAGAACTGCATGGATTAGTTAAAAGGCACATTAAATCTTGACTGATTTGATTAAATTCTCTGATCAGAAAACATAGCAGGCTAATCGAAGCAGTGTCACAAATGGTGCTACGCAAAGACTTTCAACAGGAAAGAGCTACATAGGAGGCTCCAAAAGAGCATGGAAGTCCATGGAATTAAAGGGAAAGTGTTGGTATGGATACAATTGGCTTTTGCCAGCTAACAAGTGGTGATACTGCAAGAATAGTTTGCAGACTGGGTGGCATTCCAGTGGAGCACTTCCCCAGTGAGGCCTGTGTGCCCTACCTTTCAATATGTAGAAAATACCTAGGCTCAGTAGATGGGTTTAAGCAGACACTTGCTGTGTCTGGTCGTGCTAAAGCAGCAGCAAACACACACAAACTTTCAGAGAAAGTTAGATGTTCTGACACAGTGTAAAGCTGGAGCTTGTGTTTGTCTATGAAATCTCAATATATTCTTGGACTCCAGAGTCTAAAATCACTTAATTTGAAAAGGCTTCCTCCATTTAAAAATATAAAGATTTCCTCAGAGATCCTGTGCACTCAATTCTTCTAGTTCATGCCATTAATTAACATGAATGATAAAAATCAACCTTTTTACTTAGATTGAGGTATTGCTGCAGGGATTAGGGGACCCTGATAAAAAATGTCTTGGCTGGAGTCCCATGACTGAGCTGAGTAGAACTCAGTACAAATCAATTTGTGCTGATTTTCTTTCTTCTTTATTCTTTGGGGCGATGTGGGCATCTCTGACAAAGTCAGCATTTGTTGCCCATCCCTAGATGGGCTAGATGGTCTGCCAGGCCATTTCAGAGAGTAGTTAAGAGTCAACCACATGGTTCTGGGTTGTAGTCATCTGCAAGCCAGACTAGGTAAGGACGGCAGATTTTATTTCCTTGTGAACTGCATGTGTTTTCATTAACAACTGATGATAGTTGCCATGCTTACAGAGTCTAGTTTTTATATTTGGATTTATGAATAGAAATTAAATTCTACTAGCTGCTGTGGTGGGATTTGAACTCAAGACTGCAGTGAATTACCATTGGCCTCGGGATGACTATTCCAGTAACATCACCATGATGGCACCATCTCCAATTCTACACTATAAGTGACCCTAGCACTGCTGGTGAATGAGAGTGAGCTGCAGTTTAACGTTGTGTCCAGTACAAGATGCCTTATGGATAGCATGACAGAGATTCACCAAAATCACATTAGTGGATGAAAGTCTTTGATGATGTGGAAAGATTAGAAAAAATGGAGAGGTGCTTGTTTCATTAATGAAAGCAAAGAGGAGGTCTGATAGAGGGTTTCAAAATTACAAATTTGGTGAGGTGAAGAGGGTAACATGATTTTCATTTGGTAGTCAGTCAGTTGGTAACAGGATGGCATAAATTTAAGATTATTATCGAATCAGCAATGAAAATGGTTGAGAGGATTTCAAAACCATGTGCTGCAAGTCTGTGGAATACCATAGAATTCACACCAGCTTTTAAAAGCAATAAATGGGGAGGCAATGGCCTAGTGGTATTATCAGTGGACTGTTAATCCAGGGACTTGTGATTGAATCCCACCATGGCAGATTGTGGAATTTGAATTCAATAATTATCTGGAATTAAGAATCTAATGAATCCATTTTGAATGTTGGAAAAACCCATCTGGTTCACTATCTCCTTTAGGGAAGGAAACTGTTATCCTGACCTGGTCTGGCCTGTATGTGACTCCACAAGTATTTAAGACTCTTAACTGCCCTCTGTGCAATTGGGGATGGGCATTAAATGTTGCCTGGCCAGCGATGCCCTTATCCTGGGAATGAATAAAAAACGAACTAAGATCAAAAGGATAGTTATTTCAGTCACAATGCATCAAATGGCCTCTTTAGGTGCTGTTAGATTTGATGAGAATGGGCTTTTAGCTCTCCATTATTGTGTAAGTGTTCGTTATTGAAAGACAACAAGATTGAATTGTGGGTGAGGGGTGTATTTGGAATATAACAATAAATTCTGGGAATACTCCACAGGTCTACACCAAAGTTCATTTTTCAGGTCTGTAATGCTTCATCATCTTTTCTGATAAAAGATGACAGACCTGAAAAGTTAACACTGCTACTCTTTCCAAGTGGTGTTCCCAGCATTTTCTGCTGTTTATTTAAGCTTTCCAATGATTTGCTTTTGAATCATGTGAGAGCGGTTATTAGATTTGCTTGTGATGTTACAGCAGCTAATGGTCAACCAGCAATTCCTGGCTGTAGGGACAGAGGTTAAGGACGACAACTTTGGTGAGGTCCTGTTGTGGGGTTGGGTCCAGACTCATCTGTTTATGGCCTCAAACGGAGCAAAGAGAGAAGCTGGAGACATACGACAAGCAAGTACACTAAGGCAAAAGTCTCCTCTGAACTTACCGACTGCCTCAGACAGGCCGTAGACCTTTTGATTGTACGCATCAGTTTTGTCCCATATGAAGGTGTACGACAGATTAGGTGATGCCGGAAACCACTTCTGGAATAGTCGGCCCACCACAGCCACCATCAGGTGAACCTTCATCAAGTTGAATGGCACTGTGCTCTGGGTCATTGTGATCTTCAGAACTGGCTTATAGCCAGCAGCCCGTGAGCTAAGGTAGATTAGCTTCAGCTCAGTGCCAGGAATCTCTGTTTCTTCATGAAGCACCTGAAGGATATATCAGAATGTGAGACAGAGATGCCCTTCTTAGACAGAGTGAAGGTTAGTTGGAGAGACAGACAGACTTTGCTTACAGGTGAAGTAGGGGCCAAGACAACACACACAACCACTGGGGAGAGTTTAAGCCCAAAATGAGAAAGAAAAATCACTTATTTCATTTTAACTGTGATTTCTCTTGGGCAGGTATTACCAACACTCCATTAGACAGTACAGATGGGGCCACCAATATGGAGTGGGAGAATTTGATTGAAGAATGTAATTATGTCTGTACACAGTGCCACAAAGTTTATATTACCACAGACCCCAGGTGTGTGAACATAAACTTGTAGTAAAGCAATCTGATGATGCTAAGGTGGCAGGATGATGTCATGTGTTGGAAAATGAATGCGTGGCATCACAGGAGAGATGAATTTCCCCAATCTCTACAGATGTGTCACCTGACAAAGGAGCAGTGCTCTAAATGCTTGTGATTTCAAAGACACTTGTTGGATGATAACCTGGAAAGAGTATAGAGAACTGGAAATATAACAGGTGTGTGTGTGTGTGTGTGTGTGTGTGTGTGTGTGTGTGTGTGTGTGTGTGTGTGTGTGTGTGTGTGTGTGTGTGTGTGTGTGTGTGTGTGTGTTGCTGTGAGTGAGAGGAAGGTAGCGAAGGGTCTGTTTACCTGTGTCTCAGGAATAATGGGGCTCTCCGAAGGAGATGACCTGAAAAAGGTGGACAGAGGAGATGCGAGTATGATGGGATTTGGCCTCACGAATCCACTTAGATCACAACTGGGAATCTCATTCTCTTCTTTCTTCATGACCATGGTGTCCATCACATGAAAAACATTCCAGGGGATCCACACAGTGTGGTGCTGAGTGATGAAGGGGACACGTTCAAAGCACAGAGTGAGAGACGCCCCACCGTTTGCCACCAGGTCGAACCTTGATCGAAACAAGAGCCATAGATGGAAAATCAGTGTCACTCAGGGCACGAATCTAAGTTATTGAGCTTAGACTTTCTCTTTAGCATTCCTGAGCACGACACCACTCTGTCCCACTCAATCACATTAAGGGCATTTGCAATTGTTACCGTGGCTTCGACAAGATTATAACTAAATAGAAAACGGGTTTTTTTATGAGAATAATTTCTGCCCTGGAAGCCAGAAAATGGAATTTACACAAACTATTCATCTGATTACAGGACTGATAACAACAGGGTAGCAACAAATAAATTCAGTCTAACATAATCACTGCAGAACTGTTTTGTCTGCAAACATACTGCTGCGTAGAGAGCTGGACAAGGGAGATCAGAAAGATTCAAGGTTCCCCTTCTGGCTCCCACTGATCTAGCCTGCCTCAGTAGCATGGTGATTGCGTAGCTACACTTGTTCTCAGCACTTGTCTGTATGTTGCCATACAGGTTGAGGGTTGGATGGGAGGGTTCAGGAAATCAGTCAGAGTTCGGAGCTACATCTACATTCGAGTGATTGTCTCGTGAGGCCAGTATTGTTTTGAGGTGGTGGTTTTGTTTGGGTCAGTCCCCTTCTGTCTCAGCTCTCACATGCACTGCGGTCTTCCCACAGGGAAGTGTGCACATGGGAAAGCATTAGAAATGAGGAGAACCTGCAGGGGGAGGATTATCTCACTCTGGGTAAAGAGTTAAAATGTCTTGTTGTCTTCACCTCTCTCTTGAAATTAAATATCTCACAATTATATGAACTTGAGGGCTCTTTAAAACAACAGAATAGATTCTAGTTCCTTTAATAATTAATAATTCTCCTCCTACACCTTAAGGTACACAATGCCAAGAAGTATCATGGCTTTTCATCCAATTACCTCAGATGGGCAGTACAACAATAATTTACATTTATATAGCACCTCTACGGTTATAAAATGTTCCAATGAGCATCACTGAACAAGAAATGACGTGGGTGTTTATAGATACACATTGCAGCAGAAAGCTTAATGCTTGGTTAAGGAGGTAGAAGTTCAGGAGCTTCCTGAAGATAGCAAGAGACGTTGGGAGGAGCACGGCTAGCTCAGAGGTTTTGTAAGGCTGGGAGGGATTACAAAGATAGAGAAGAACATGGTCATGGAGGGATTTGAAAACAAAAATGAGATTTTTAAAATGAAGGCATTGTTTAACAGGGAGCCAATGTAGGTCAGTCCGCAGAAGTGATGGTTAAATGGAGCTTGGTATGAGTTGGATGACCTCATTAACAGAGGGTAGAACACAGAAGGCCAGCTAGCACTGCCGTAGGAAAATCAAATATAAAGCAAAGGTGTAAATGAGCATTTCGGCAGCAGGTAAATAATAATCTTCCTGTTCTCTTCTGCTACTGTTGCTTCTAGTGTGTCAATTAATCACTTGAAGGCCTACAAGCCAAACATTCACGATAACACCTGAGAAGCAGTCTGCAATCCACTGCCCCAGGCAGGCAAGTACATGACCATAACCTTATGGGCACAGTTCCAATATAGATAAATGGGATCACAGTATGACCCTTACAATGTAACAAGTTAAGGATAATAGGAAATCTTAAGTTTTAAATGTATAGCACTTCACTTCTTTTTCATTCTTAGCTTTATCAGTTCCAAGACCCTCAGCAGTATCTTTCAGCTCAGTTTGCAAATAGGAAGGGGAAAACCTCGGGAAGATCATCACCCCGTGCTCTCTTTGAATTCACACAGCTTGGATAGTTATGACAGAGCTTCCAAAGCTAGGAACACAGGAGCAGACTCACTGCCACCTTTTTCGAACAATGAACTCAGCTCTGTGAGCTTTGTTCAATCAGTTCTGTGAGTCAATAGGTAATGGTTTAAACTCACTGGGCAACCAGGAGGAGATCTTCAATCTGATTTTCTCCTTTCTTTAGGTGGCTACAAATGCAGTATGAAGCATTTCAGGGAACAGCTCTGGGTAACACGTACCAAACAACCCCCCCACCGTGTAGTTGACCACTTCAACTCCCTCTCCCACTACCCCAAGGTTATGCAACTCCTGACTCTCCTCCACTGCCAAATCCAAGCCACCTGACTACTGGAGGTAGAACGCCTTGCGAACCTTCACCAACACAGCATCAACATCGACTTCATGAGTTTCCGAATCTCTCCTCCGCCCACCTCATCCTAGATCCAACTGTCCAACTTGGCACCGCACTCTTGACTTGTCCTACCTATCCATCTTCCTTTTCACCTATCTGCTCCACCCTCCCCACGGACCTATCACAATCATGCCCCCACCTACCTTCCCCCCAACTCCACCCCACACCTCTGTTTATCTCTCAGCCCCCTTTCCCCTCCACATTTCTGATGAAGGGCTTATGCCCGAAATGTCAACTCTCCTGCTTCCCAGATCCTGCCTGACCTTCTTCGCTTTTCCAATGCCATCTTTTTCAACTCTCTCTCTCTCCGAGCTGCTTGGGAACTGAAAACTCTGTCCTTTGGGAAGTCTGGGTGAGCATGTCAGTGACCAATATGGGTGTGAACTGGAATCATTTTAAGCATTGCGTCTGATCCTATATCCTAATTTTTACTTCAGCTCCATAAGACACAAGTGAACAGGACCGGGGTAAAAAGGGGTAATTGCAAATGCTGGCAATCAGAAATTAAAAACAAGACACCTTGGCAAAATTACATTTCAGGCACTGATTCTGTCTGAATGCAGGCCACTGTTCCAGATGAAGTCTTAGCCATTTTTTTGGCTATTTAGAGGCAGATAGTCAGTTCACAATGGGTTCAGCAGAATTGAAGCATTGTCTGTAATAATTGTTATAATTAAATAATATAATCTGAATAATTTGATAAACGAATTGCGATGGAAGATGATTCAGAAGTTTGATGGGCAAGGTGTAATAAAACAGTTCTTTGGTTTCAGAGTTCAGGAAAAGGTGGGGGGCGGGGTCAAATTGAAAATTGTTGTGAGACCATCTGGGGTAACATTGAAAAAAATAAAAATCTAGAATGTGCAATCCCGAATAGCTGTCAAGGTTAAGTTAATTGAGAAGTTTATAGCAGGGATAGATTTCCTTTCCAGAAGGGTATTAAAAGATAGGAAGCAAGGCCAGGTAAATAATGTTTAGGTATTGATCAGCCACAATCAAACCATCTCTAGGGATAGGATGGTCTATGCCTATCGGTATGTTGCATTGCTTAATTGCTGAACATCAGTGGCTCATAGGTAGACATGTTTTGATTACTGCAGGGATGAATGATTACAGACAGCACTGAAAAATTAAGCGCTTATTTTAGTTGCAGAGACTCAAAGCAAAATGATTCAGAGCTTGGTTTCCATGCCCCTCATGACAAAATTACCTGATCAGAAACATTAACCAACCTTTTTCTGACCAGTGCTGACTGGCTGACTATTTTATGACCGAAAGAACTGCGTATGCTGTAAAATTAGAAATTGCTGGAAAAACTCAGCAGGTCTGCCAGCATCTGTGGAGGGAAATCAAAGTTAACGTTCTGGTCGAGTGACCCTTCTGAAACGTTAATTCTGATTTGTCTCCACAGATGCTGCCAGACCTGCTAAGCTTTTCCAGGAATTTCTATTTTTGTCTTGACTATTAAATGATATTCGTTCTTCTTTTTACAGAGGAATTTCGAGACTTGAGTTGAAACAATAAAACACAGTTAGTGATTTGATACAAAAGCCGGCATTTTCATAACTGAAATCCAAACATTGGGCCCCCAAATGTGGCAACTAACATTCTAGCAGGGCTGGGATTAGGGGCTGGTTGTATTTCATGCATGCCCATTTTACACATAATCCACTCATGTCTTATTTTGTTGATTTATGTGTGTAAAACACTATGTGTCCATATCTGGTAGGAGCAGGCATAGTACTGCAGAGGTGGGATACCCTTTTGGGGAGGTAAGGTGTTTCCTTGGATATGGTACCAGGGCATCACTGAGAGAAGTATCGTGCTCTTTGGAAGAAGTAAGGCTCCTTCTAGGATTGTTATAAATCGTCATTAATAAGCATAAAAAGTGCATACTGATTGTCAAACTGAAAGGAACTACAACACAGAGGGACTGCCAAACTCTAAGGTTACTGGATTTGTGCTGCATTACTGATTGCACAACCTTCCATTATCACAGCTGATTTGACAGCCTCAAGTGATTTCAGACTCTTTGGATTTAGAACATAGAACATAGGACAGTGCAGTACAGAACAGGCCCTTCAGCCCACGATGTTGTGCCGACCATTGATCCTCATGTATTTCTGTGACCATATGCATGTCCAGCTGTCTCTTAAATGTCCCCAATGACCTTGCTTCCACAACTGCTGCTGGCAATGCATTCCATGCTCTCACAACTCTCTGTGTAAAGAACCCGCCTCTGACATCCCCTCTATACTTTCGTCCAACCAGCTTAAAACTATGACCCCTTGTGTTAGCCATTTCTGCCCTGGGAAATAGTCTCTGGCTATCGACTATCTATGCCTCTCATTATCTTGTATACCTCAATTAGGTCCCCTCTCCTCCTCCTTTTCTCCAATGAAAAAAGTCCGAGCTCAGTCAACCTCTCTTCATAAGATAAGCCCTCCAGTCCAGGCAGCATCCTGGTAAACCTCCTCTGAACCCTCTCCAAAGCATCCACATCTTTCCTATAATAGGGTGACCAGAACTGGACGCAGTATTCCAAGTGCGGTCTAACCAAAGTTTTATAGAGCTGCAACAAGATCTCACAACTGTTAAACTCAATCCCCCGTTAATGAAAGCCAAAACACCATATGCTTTCTTAACAACCTTGTCCACTTGGGTGGCCATTTTAAGGGATCTATGTACCTGCACCCCAAGATCCCCCTGTTCCTTCACACTGCCAAGAATCCTATCCTTAATCCTGTACTCAGCTTTCAAATTCGACCTTCCAAAATGCATCACCTCGCATTTATCCAGGTTGAATTCTATCTGCCACCTCTCAGCCCATCTCTGCATCCTGTCAATGTCCTGCTGCAGCCGACAACAGTCCTTTCTACTGTCAACGACACCTCCAACCTTTGTTGTCTGCAAACTTGCTGACCCATCCTTCAATCCCCTCGTCCAAGTCATTATAAAAATTACAAACAGTAGAGGCCCAAGGACAGAGCCTTGTGGAACACCACTCATCACTGACTTCCAGGCAGAATATTTTCCTTCTACTACCACTCGCTGCCTTCTGTTGGCCAGCCAATTCTGTATCCAGACAGCTAAGTTCCCCTGTATCCCATTCCTCCTGACCTTTTGAATGAGCCTACCATGGGGAACCTTATCAAATGCCTTGCTGAAATCCATATACACCACATCCACAGTTCGACCCTCATCAACTTTTCTAGTCACATCCTCAAAGAACTTGATAAGGTTTGTGAGGCATGACCTGCCCCTCACAAAGCCATGCTGACTGCATTTAATCAAGCCATGCTCTTCCAGATGGTCATAAATCCTATCCCTCAGAATCCTTTCTAACACCTTGCAGATGACAGATGTGAGACTTACTGGTCTGTAATTGCCGGGGATTTCCCTATTTCCTTTCTTGAAGAGAGGAATTACATTTGCCTCTCTCCAGTCCTCAGGTACGACTCCAGTGGAGAGCGAGGATGCAAAGACCTTCGCAAGTGGCGAAGCAATTGCATTTCTCGTTTCCCAAAGCAGCCGAGGACAAATCTGGTCTGGGCCTAGTGACTTGTCAATCTTAATGTTTGACAAAATTTTCAAGCACATCAGCTTCCTCTATCTCTATCCATTCCAGCATGCACACCTGCCCTTCAAAGGTTTCATTCACTACAAAGTTCGTTCCTTTCGTAAAGACAGAAGCAAAAAACTCATTTAGGGCTTCCCCTACCTCCGCAGACTCCACACACAAGTTCCCTATGCTATCCCTGATTGGCCCTACTCTTTCTTTGACCATTCTCTTATTCCTCACGTAAGTGTAAAATGCCTTTGTGTTCTCCCTAATCCGTTCTGCCAAGCCTTTCTTGTGCCCCCTCCTGGCTCTCCTTAGACCACTTTGGAGTATTAATTCCAATTTTTAAAAATTCATTCATGGGATAAGGGCATTGCTGGCTTGGCCAGCATTATTACCAACCCCTAATTGTCCAGAGGGCAGATTAGAGTCAACCACATTGCTGTGGTCTGGAGTCACATGTAGGCCCGACCAGGCAAACACGGCTTCCCTAAAGGACATTAGTGAATCCAGTGGGCTTTTCCTGACATTTGACAATGATTTCACGGTCATCAATAGACTCTGAATTCCCATTTTGCTTTTACATTTTTATTGAATTCAAGTTCCACCATCTACCATTGTAGGAGTTGAACCTGGATTCTCAGAACATTACCGGGGTTTCTGGGTTAACAGCCCAATGATAGTACTGGGGGCCATTACCTCCCTCCATTTAAGAGCAATGGAATGAAATATATTTTCTTTTTAGGGATTACATAAGTTAAGGAGTTTAATGAACAGGCAATCTATGAATTAGAATGTTTTATAACTTATGCAGGAGGCACATAAGAATTTTATATTATTTAATCTCAGAAAGGGGAAAGGAGTTCTGCCCAAAATGGACACTGAGTGAGCTGGTATAGTAGGCATGAGGGGAAAAGTGCCTGGATGTGCAGCATTGGTTGACATAAGTTGGCACAAAGGGCCTTGATGGTGGACGGAGGAAATGGGATGGCACAGAGGTTATGTGAGGTTAAGGCAGGTGGACATTTTTAAAATGCATTCACTAGGTGCCAGTGTATCTGACTAGGCTAACGGCTATGCCATTGAGAAGGTGGCACTGAGCTGACTTTTTGAACCACTTCAGTTCTTGAGATACAGTTCCACATATAGTGCCATTAGGGATGGGAGTTCCAGCATGGTAACCTAGCAACACTGAAGGAACCAAGTCAGGATGTAGCTGACCTGGCCTGTCAAGGTGTGGCTGATGAAGTGAAGCTGGATAATGGAATAACCCTCAAGGAGTATTTAAACAGAAAACACGTTGTGCTAATCTATTCAGATTTGGTTCCTTCCTGCCACTTCATGGATTTGAAACACACAAGCTACATTTTATTACTATCAGCAAAAAACTCACATTCCGTCCTGCCGGGTGATAGTGTAGCCGTACTGTGGGTAATGCAGAAAGGACACGTTTACACCAATGAGGGGTGTTCCATCCGCAGTAAGCACTTGTCCTCTGATAACGGAGCTCAGGCTATGAGAGATTGCCAGGGCAGGAAAAAAAGAGAAGAGGAATTAAGCACCTTTTGATGGAATATTCCCACATAGATTCCACCGAGAATCAAATGCTTCAAGAAATAAAAAACCCAACAAAACAAATGTGATCAAATACCATATAAACTTGAGTAAAAGTCAATCTCATGTAAAAGTCGATCCCAGTTCTTCACAGATAACAGATCAACATTTGTGAGGAAAATGATTTTTTTTGTGCTATTTTGTGTTTTGATGTACAATTCACACCAATTTAGGGCGAAAGCTTAAGATGCAGAGTCAGGTGACAACCGCCCTTTGTGTGCAGCTTAACTTACTGTAATTCATTGTGTTTTTTAAAATTCATTTAGAGATCAACTGGGCTTCTGCATTGATAGGCGTTTTGGACTGTAGCATGAATTACAGCCCCTTACAAGTAGTATCCAAGTAGCATCAACCCCATAAATTTAACGTTAAAAAATAATCTTAAAAATTTGACTTTTACATGAGTTGATATGGTAATATTGCAAAGACATTCCAAAATAATTCATCTTCATAAAACACTAATATTATTTCACATATTCTGATTTAACATGAGCATTCCCCTGACAACTTATCAAGCTCAACATGATCCATGTTTTATAGTTTGAATGTATACAGTTCCATTTCCTTGTGTTCTTTAATTTCATCCACAATATTTCAATTTAGCAGTTAAATAAGTAATGAATTGATTATTGAAAGTTCCAGGAAACTGCAAATGGGGTTGATGGGAGAGATTGGCTAGTAGTTATGAAATCAGAAACAGTAATTCTACAAGCTTTAATTAAATTCAGGGATTAAAGTGCATCAGGACAATCTGGATAGCTGGAGGCACTCTGCTTCTGTTGTACATCAGGAGCTGGTGTTCTGCAAAGGCACCTGTTCGTTTTGCTCACACTGAACTTCCAGAGCATTATGAATTCATAAAAAGCACATTAAATAATTTGTGATCCATTACTGCACTTGGTACAGGCCTTTATTAAATTGTCTTACTTCATTACTCTGCTTCAAGATTTTAAACATACTTTTTAAAGACCTTTCTTTATATAGAGCTCAGAAGAGGCCCTTTGGCTCATCAAGTCTGCATTGACTCCCTTCACCAATCCCATTTTCTAGCGCTTGGCCCATAGACCTGAATGTTACGACATTTCAAGTTTTAAAGGTTGTGAGGTTTGCTGCCTCTCCTACCCTCCTGGGCAGTGCATGTCAGATTCCCACCACCCTCTGGGTAAAAGTGTTCCCTCTAATTCACTCTAAACCTCCTGTTCTTCACCTTAAAATCACACCCCTGCCCCCGTTATGGATTCCTTCAATAATCAAGGGAATAGCTGCTACCTATCCATTCTGTGCATACCCCTGAAAATCTCATACGGAATCATGTGTGTGTGTGTGTTTGTGCGCGTGTGTGTGTGTGTGGGGGGCAGCGTTGACAAAGGATGTGCTCCCATTAGCAACATGATGTGATTACCAGTTCCTCACACAATGTACTTGTGCAGCTTGCAAATCTCTGTATTAGGCACTGCTTATGCCATTGCATCTCATTAGATGAATCTTACGAAGCTTAATACATTTGTTCTATGTTACCTTATTCTTCATGAAACATGTTCTATTCTCTGCAATCTGTTTTCAGGTCTCTGTCATGCTAACTAAAGGCTATGTTCCTGGTGTCTTGCATCCTTATTTTGTTTCTCACTATTCCTCCATAGGGAAGTGTCTGACCTCCACAGAGCTTCTGTCTTTCTGCACGATATTTATGAATGTCAATGCAAATGAAAAAATAATACTTTCTCTCAAAATGGCACAGTTGTGAATAAGCCGTTGTCATCTCAATTTGTTTCCTGCACTATAATCACGTGTGTTCAATTTACACATCTCTTGTAGCCAGTATGTGGCGAAGAAAATACATGGCTCTCTCATCTCTCTCTCTAATTCCAACTGAGAGGGAACTATGTATAAATGTCTGCAGTCTCCATGAGTTGTCTGGCCTGATCATCACAGGCTAACAGCAGGTAACATAACCAGAATGTATGAGTGAAGAATAACTATCTCCACTGTTGACCACGTGAGATGCATGCTCTTGCAAATCACTCTGCAAATCAACTCTCACAGAACAGAGGTGACACCTCATTTTTAAAAAATTTATGAGACATAAATAAGCAATTCATTTTCCTGCAAATAGACACACCGCCGGAGAGCCTGAAAGCATATTGTAAGATGCCTTAACAAAGCTAACATGATGATTTTACAATGGGTTCTAATTTAAACTAACTCTTTACACCAATTATTATGTGCAGTGCTGTATTTTCCACGAATGATCTTTCATACAATTTAGAAGGTTTCTTCAAGTCATTTGTAGATTATTCAACCTATTTCCAAACGTCACAATGATCTCCATTTACTGTGGGGCCATCCTTCTTTCACACCCTGTGTATTATTTTTCCCAAACGGTGCTTATCCTAATGATTAACTTTTAGCCTTGTGGACTGATGAAGGGCACTGAATAGTCTATTTTCTTCATGGCCGCTTTCAGTGTTTCCTGTATTTATTTCAGCAGTTTTGTTTTAAGCTGATTCCATGGTCGCCTCTATTAGCCAAAAGATAACCTCTAAAATAAATCACTGGCACATCCTACAGTATGCTTTGTGATCAGCTGACTTGAGAATGTGTGCACAGTATGACACAAACTGAGGCAGAGGAGAGAGCCAGAGTTTGGTATGCATAATCACCATCAGGTACTTTTTCCCTTATGATATTTTGTGACATTCTGAGTGTAACATCTATCTTGTGGGAAACTTGCCCTCTCCCAGTAGAATTCCTTGACAACATAGCTGCAATTGATTTCATCTGAATCCAGGCCAATTGGATGCTAACAGCCTGTTCAGTCTTTATGAATTTGCAATCAGCTCCAAAACATGTTTCTTTTCCTCCTTTCTGTCTTACCTTTGCACAGATTTCCCCTCAAGCACAATCAAGCATTTGAAAACAGGTCATTTCAATGGAATGTTTTTGTTTTTATCTGCACATATCCAGGAAGCTAAATATCATTTATTATCACTATGAATGTACATGCAATCAGCAGGGCTACAAGCTATTTAAAGATAGCATGTGTGAATATAAGTCATAACATTAAATAAAATGGATGAAATATTATCTCAATGTTATAGCTATTAATTACTTATACTTTAAAAAATAATGAAATGAGTACTTCTAAGCTTGAGTTAGGATGACAACTGGTGAGTTAAATTCAAAGCTATGTTTATAAAATCACTTTAACAGATCGTTGAGATAATTTGCTTTAGTTTTAAGCGAATATTCATTTGTCATTGCCCGGAAATCATGAACTATCCCCAAGACTTCAAACAGACTCATGCCAAAGCAGAACAAAATGCTTTGGAAATAATTAAGAAGGAATTTCAGAGTTTTGAAAGCAGAATTTCAGATTTTGCACAGACCTGATCTGTGATCAAGTTACCTGTGTTTGTATTGCCATGTTTACCCGAGTACTGAAAGCAACTGTATCGTAAAACAATCCACCAGCTTGGGAAAACTTTTGAGACATCCTGAGAATATTCAGTCGCTGTACAAATGCAATTGGTTTTTCAGATTACTCTGACTGTACCTTTGTCAGGTATATTCTGCAGGCAGCTCTCTCTCAATGTTTTGGTGCAAGTATAGCCAACCTTTTAGAGCAGGGGTCAGATCTGGACAGCATGGTTGCTCAGTGGTTAGCACTGCTGCCTCACAGCACCAGGGACCTCGGTCCGATTCCATGCCTTTGTGGAGTTTGCACATTCGCCCCATGTCTGTGTGGGAAATGTAGGATTACAGGGATAGGATGGGTCTGGGTGGGATGCTCTTCGGAGTGTCAGTGTGGACTTGATGGGCTGAATGGCCTGCTTCCACACTGTAGGGATTCTATCTCTGTGACAAAGCCATTGGGTGGGTCATGCACAATTAAAGCATTTTGTGTCCAGAGAGAATCAAAATTACACAACCTGGCTAATGCAAGAACTTTCACTTTAATGGAATATTATCATGCTAAAATAAGAATGCAAGAAATAGTAGCTCAAGTGCACTGTGAAATGCCCTGAGCTTGTATGACATTTGAGAAATCATGGCTGACTTTGTAAATCAGCTCCTCTTTTCTGCACTATCCACATACCCCTTAATTCTCTTAGTTTCCAGCAAGCTATTCATAATCTACAATGTATTTAACATCTGCAAATTTGAAGCTGTTAAAATAAAAATGTGATTTCTTCCCATGTGCTAAAAGCCCGATGCTCCAACCTAAAATTCAATTTCTTCCTTACCCCTACCACATACATAAAACTTCACCAATTACCCATATTGTGTTTCTTTAGAGAACCATACAGCACTATCAACCTATCATACATGCACTAGCAATTTGAAAGAGCTATTCAATTAGTCCTGCCCTGCTGCTCTTCCCCATAGCCCAGTGACTTATGTTTATTTCCAGTGCTTTTACAATTCCTTTCCAAACCTCAGGTTATCTCATAATGTTCTGCAGCAGGTGGAGGGTATCCATTTAGGATCAACAACATCACAGAAACAATAATGGGGCAAATAACATATTAGTTCAAGCAACAGATTGAAGCGAGGATAACCTCTGAGTTCTCCGCCAAATATTGTCCCCCAGTATTTTGCATGCGCACAGACAGGGCTTCGATCTGAAAGACAATGCCTCTTAATTTCTTCTGCAACACCCCACACATTCTTATAGTGACAGCTGGCATTTTCAGTGTTCTGGATCTGGAATGGGTATGGAATCCGCAACTACCTGATTCTTAGACAAGACTGAGAGCCTTGATACGGGAGTCAGAAGTGCTTTTAGAGCATAAAGAATGAATTCAAATTGCACTTGAGGAATAAAACAAACAGCGTGGACAAACACTACTGATACAAGGTTAAACATCACACAACACCGTTGTTGTGTCCAACAAACACCTGATGAAGGAGCAGCGCTCTGAAAGCTACTGCTTCCAACGAAACCTGTTGGACTATAACCTGGTGTTTTGTGATTTTTAACCTTGTCTATCCCAGTCCAACGCCAGTATCTCCAAGTCGTGACTATTAATGTGCATCAACAAAACAGACAACATGGTACCTCATGTGTGATTGGAGTTATCAGAATCCATTTCTACACTAAAGGACTCACCTCCTGTTGAAAGGATTTTCCCCAGGTAGCACATGACTGCTGTTGGGTCCAATAAGAAACTTGATTCGATCATGGAAAGACCTGGCAGCTTGCTGTGAGGGGGGCTGCTGGCTTTGACCAATAATATCCATTGGATCAGGTGAGCCCCGGCAGTAGGGCTGGTTCTGGCAGGAGCTATGCAAGCAGCAGTCTGGATCCATACAGTCGATCAGACCATCTGCAGAACAGAAAGACAGTCAAGTAAAAAAAAATGTTCTTGTCATTCTTCAACTACCTCTGAAGAGTCTCAACTGCCGACTTGCTGTCTTAACTCAAATCCAAAACCAACAGTCCAGAGCAACATGTGGCAGTTATATAAATAGCCATTCATACACAGCATATGCACATGTAACAGTTCACAAGGATTTTTTTTGTCTGCTACTTGAATCCACTTTGGTTTTACACCTTGGTTGAAGGAATGGAAAAGGGATATCACTGCTGACACTGATATTTGCAAAGTGTAATTTGAAGGCTGCCTTTGTACAAGTCCCGACTAGGGGTTTTGCACAAAGAGCAGGCCTATCATTAACATCGCTGTGGGATGTAGTCAAACGCACAGCAGAACACGGAGCCCATCTGAAACATTAATTTGTCTTTTGCTCTCAGTTAATGATCAATGCAGGCTTGAAGCACGCCTCTGGCAGGGGGGGTGAGTTGGTGGCGTGGAGCAGAAACTCCTCCTGTTTACAATTTATGCACACAACAAAAGCAGTATGATTACAAAAGAGGAAGTCACATTGTGTATTCACTTTAACTCTTTTGCTGGGTTTATCACCAATTTCAGCTTCCACTCGAGATGTCGCATCGTTCTGTCATTTCCTGTTTTTGCTCCCAGATTTGGAGCATTTCATTGAATCTTCAATCTGAGGAGTGAATTATTCAACTCAAGTGAGGTTCATGTAATCCTTCAGATTTTCTCCAAAATAATTGATAGGTCTTTGTACATCATGAAAAGAAATCGACTGTACTGTGTGCAATTACAATGGACTGCCAATAAGAGGTTCTATTACAGTTGACTGCAACTGTTTAAGTAACTTTGATATGGTGTGTAAAGAGCTGTGGTGCGTCAGGAAGATTGAATGCATTGTGATGTTGTGACGGGGAGTTGATATTTACTTTCTTTGCCCAGATTCAGATTTGCAAACAACCATGTGTCTTATTCCCCATGTGACCTGTGTGTAATTGCTTTCCTGGGAAATAACAATTGGGGAGGGAAGGAAAAATGGAAAAAAATATACTGTCAAGATGATCACAGGTTTCCTCTGAAATGACCTGGAGCTGCACTAGGACATTTTATCCCTTCCCTGAGTTTAACTCAGATAAATGCGAGGTGCTACATTTTGGAAAAACAAAATCTTAGCAGGATTTATACACTTAATGGTAAGGTCCGAGGGAATGTTGCTGAACAAAGAGGCCTTGGAGTGCAGGTTCATAGCTCCTTGAAAGTAATGTCACAGGTAGATTGGATAGTGAAGAAGGTGTTTGGTATGCTTTCCTTTGTTGGTCAGAGTATTGAGTACAGGAGTTGGGAGGTCATGTTGTGGCTGTAGAAGACATTGGTTAGGCCACTTATAGAATACTGCGTGCAATTCTAGTCTCCTTCCTATCGAAAGCATGTTCCGAAACTTTAAAGGGTTCAGAAAAGCTTTACCGGGATGCTGCCAGGGTTGGAGTCTTTGAGCTATTGGGAGAGATTGAATAGGCTGGGGCTGTTTTCCCTGGAGTGTTGGAGGCTGAGGGGTCACCTTATAGAGGTTTATAAAATCATGAAGGGCATGGATAGGATAAATAGACAAGGTCTCTTCCCTGGGGTCAGGGAGTCCAGAACTAGAGGGCATAGGTTTAGGGTGAGGAAAGAGATATAAAAGGGACTTAAGGATCAACTTTTTCACACAGAGGATGGTGCATGTATGGAATGAGGTGCCAGATGAAGTGATGGAGGCTGGTACAATTACAGCATTTAAAAGGCTGGATGGGTATCTGAATAGGAAGGGCTTAGAGGGATATGGGTCAAGTGCTGTCAAATGGGACTAGATTAGGTTAGGATATCTGGTCGGCATGGACGAGTTGGACCAAAGGATCTGTTTCCGTGCTGAACATCTCTATGACTCTAATTCATTCTTTCATAACAGAAGGTAATGACTGGGGGCTATGTTCTAAGCATTGATGTACTTCCTCAAGTGCAAAATCAGAAACATCATCCTTGATTGGCTTCCCTGTTGTCTCGAGGAGTATACTGCTAACTAAATCTTCAATATGATCTTTAATACTGTTGTGGTTATTAAGAAAATGTCTCTCGTTATTGCATCCACCTCTTTTACTTCCCAAAGGGAGAAAATGTGAAATGCTTTTATATGACTGCAATTGCAGGACAGAAAGCGTTAACAATCTTTCACAGCATTACTACTACACAGTCCTTTCCCTCAGGAAATACAGAAGAGAAGGAGAGAATTACGCATACTCAAATTTAGTCATTCATCTTTGTTAGTTTATGTAAAGCAAATGTACATCTGGCACATAGTCTGCAGGTCATAAAACAGCAAGAGATTGACACCCACAGAACTAATCAGCTGGAAATGCATTTTTACAAGTTCCTCCAAAAACATCAATCAGAAACAAGAATCTCATTTTCAGTGGCTGGAAGGAGCCTGAAGTGCTTGGTTATTTTTCAATGGAATTTATCAACTACTTGCCTGAGTGAGTGACGGATGACTGTGGAATTCTTTTCCCATGACTTGAGAAGTTATTCTTCATTATTTGATACATACAGACCCTTGTACCACTGCCATTATTTACTGTCACTTACTTGATTGCACCACTGTTTATTGCCTCTACTGCATAACATGGCAATGGAAGATTTGGGATCTCCTGCTTATTGAAGAAGTGTAGCATGTATTGGGTCTGTTTTTATCAATAGGGTTGCTCCTGACTCATTGCCTGGCCCACAACCAAAAAAACGCCTTCTGCTCTGAAGCATGTCACCCCATGATGTATATAACATCACCAGTGTCACTGAGGACTCCACCAAATGGGGTCCTTTTGCAAAAATTCTTGTGCATGGGATTTCAGGGTTGCTGGCAAAGACACCTTTATTATTACCCAACCCTAACTGTCCTTGAGAAGGTGGTGATGAGCTGCCTTCGTTAATCGATGCAGTCCATGTGGTGCAGTTACACTCACAGTGCAGTTAGGAAGAGAATTCTTGGATTTTAATCCAGTGATGATGAACAGAATACCATCTACCATCCAAATCAGGATGGTGGGAAGCATGGACGACAGCTTGCACATGATGACATTTCCAAACGAAAACAGAAATTGCTGGAAATTCTCAGCAGGTTTCGCAGCATCTGGGGACAGATATCAGAGTTGTTTCAGGTCCAGAGATCCTTCTTCAGAACTGTTCTGATTTCTCTGCACAGATGCTGCGAGACCTGCTACGATTTTCCATAAATTTTTGTTCCAGATTTCCGGCATCAGCTCTTCTTTCATTTTTTTGTGCAGTGGTATTTACAAAGACTGCTGCTCTTGCTCTTCTTGGTTGAGGTTATGTGTTTTGAAAGTGCTTTTGTCTTGTAGAGGGTACAGACTGCTACCACTGTGCACTGGAGATGGAGGGAACGAATGTTCATGGTGGGGTAGGATACATATCAAGCTTGTTACTGGAAGTGCATTGCAGAGTGCTTGCTCTGGAACTGCATTCATCCAGCCAATTGTTGAGTATTAGATCACAGCAAGGTAATTGTTTTCCCAAAGATGCCTCTTGAGATTCCTTGATTTTTGGGGGCAACGTTTTGGTGTTCATGGCACCTTTTTCCATCACACTAACTCCTTCATTGGGTGATGTAGTTACTCAGCAACAATATTTTCTGTATCTATATGGGGAGTTTGAATCATGCAGAAACAGAATTAGCGCAATTCATCAATATTACCAATAATCATCACCTTTGATAAATGTAAAGCCAGAACACACAAGGAAAGCATTCATATCTTAGACACTACAGTAATGACAACAGGCATTAGGTAGCAACATTTAAAATAATAACTGACACAGTTTTATTCATAATTTTTTTTTATCCAAAAGAAGCTTCCGACAGATTGATGCAGTCACAGCTAATGGTTGCGTGTTTGTCTCTAAGACACCATTGTACCTCGAATAATTAAGGAGGTTGATTAGCTCAGATGATTTTATTTTATAAAGATTTACCTTTATGTGTTATCACATCTCAAACCATCATGCATAGTGTAAATTATTAAAAGTAAGGTTACCATAGTCCTGCCAGACTATTAGACAGAGATAACTGCTGGTAGCTTAACCTGAAGGTCACCATGACCTCAGGTAAGAGGAGAGGGAAGACTCCTTCCTGGTAACCTCAACTGATGCACGCACACACACATTCTCTCTCTCTCTTTCTCTCTCTCTCATATATACACACACACACACACAGAGTCTCTTCCTCTCTCTCTCTATATAAATTATTTCTCATACACACTCACACACACACACCCCTTCTCTCTCACACTCTCTCTCTCACACACATATACACACACACACACACAGACACACACACACAGTCTCTCCCTCTCTCGTGTACACACACACACAAACCAATGGGGGAAATGTGCATTTGCAGATATGATCTATTTTGTTTGAAAAGCACACAATTTTTCGACAGTCAATGTGGCCTTTCATAAATTCCTACTTTGGAAATAAAACCAGTCTGACTCCAGGTTAAGACAAACTTTAAACAGCGCCTCACACCTAAAATGCATTGTCTGACCTGAGATGTCACCTCTTTTATACTGATAATACCTTAAGTTATCTTAGGACAGCGACTTGAAAGAAATTCTGGGATTTGCATATTAATCAATCGGAACCTGCATCTCCATTCTGACAGATTAAAGATTTAATAGCCATATTGGCTTGTTCAATGCATTCGCAAAGGTTGTATGACCCTTTGATCTTTTGTGACTGATGTCTCCTCTCTCACTAACACCTGAAGGAGGAGCGAGGCTCCGAAAGCTTGTGTTTTTAAATAAACCTATTGGGCACTCCTAACGAAACAGAGATGGAGACATGTATCTGTGACAGGTCTATCAATGAGGGAAAGATCAAGTTGCTTTTTTCCTTCTGTTGATTCTCTCACTATCTATTACAGATATAGGCCAGTAGCAATGTCCTTCAAAACGAGACTAATTCAGTCAGTAATGGTACTCCTGAGCCAGGCTTGGTGATTGACACTGAAGTGCTCCAACCAAAAACCATTCAATACCCTTGCAACCCTCAGTACTTATTCCATTTGGCATCAAACATGGAGGAGTACTAATTCCTCAGCTGAAGAAGGGCTGTCAGTCGTAATTGGCAGGAAGTTTCTTTGGTTGATCTGATGCTTCATGGAGTCTGGAGTTGGAGGGTCATTCCCTCCTGACCACTCTCCCACCACTTCTGGTGGATTTGTTGATGGACGAGGACATACCCAGGAATGATGGTGGGATTGTATGATTTGGTGACAAATAAATGGGTCAGGCTGTTGCTTAGCCAGCATGTGGGACAGCTTTCCCAATCTTTGGTCACGTTTCTAGAATTTTGGGAGGAGAACTCTTCAGGGTCGATTTGGCAGATTTGATTAGATTACTTTAGATTACTTACAGTGTGGAAACAGGCCCTTCGGCCCAACAAGTCCACACCGCCCCGCCGAAGCGCAACCCACCCATACCCCTACATTTATCCCTTACCTGACTTGCACATCTTTGGACTGTGGGAGGAAACCGGAGCACCCGGAGGAAACCCACGCAGACACAGGGAGAATGTGCAAACTCCACACAGTCAGTCGCCTGAGGCGGGTATTGAACCCGGGTCTCTGGCGCTGTGAGGCAGCAGTGCTAACCACTGTGCCACCGTGCCGCCCACTAAGGCAGAGCTTGCCTTTGTTATTTTCGGTACCAAGGTCCATGGTTTGTCTGGTTTTATTCTTATTCAACTTTTCTGTTGCAGCTTGGTAGGACTGAGTGGCTCGATAGGTAGCTCAGATGGGGCAGCCATGATGCTCAAACCCTGCACGTGGACTAGACTAGTTAAAGATGCCGGTTTTCCAAATCTGAACTGAGCCAAATGGATTTTTATGACAGTTTAATGATCAGCATTAACAAGAGTAAGATGTTGTTCCAAATGTATTGATTAATTAAATTTTAAAATCTACAGGCTGTCAAGGCAGCATACCCACTCACATTGTTGGGCCGAAGGGCCTGTTTCCACATTGTAAGTAATCTAATCTAATCTAACCTCTGGATCATTAGTCTAACAAGAGTCAAAGGAGTTTGGACCAGAGCAGAGATGTCTACATCACAGACAGCATTACACTGGCAGTAAATTATAATCCATTGATTTCAATGACAGCTATGAAGTATAAGTCATTTTCATGCAAGAGTTCACATTCCTGGCATTGCAAGGTTTGTGAAGGTTTGTAGCTCAGGTTGAGGTTTAGGGTGTAGGTTTGCTCGCTGAGCTATAGGTTTGATATCCAGATGTTTCATTACCTGGCTAGGTAACATCATCAGTGGTGACCTCCAAGTGAAGCGAAGCTGTTGTCTCCTGCTTTCTATTTATATCTATGGAAACACTTACCATGCTTTTAGAAGAGACCATCACACACACACCAACCACCATCAATCACATTACCAACGAAAACATCATGAAGCTAGTGGACCTGTGCCTCACCACCCACTTCACTTTCAACAACATAGTCTACAAACAAACCAACGGCACACCCATGGGACCTCCGCTATCAGGATTCATAGCAGAAGCAGTAATGCAAAGACTAGAACAACCAACCATCAAACCAAAAATCTGGGTCTGCTATGTAGATGACACCTTTGTCATCACAAAACGAAACAAGATAGAAGAGACATTTAACATCATCAACAACACCCTCACAGGCATAAAGTTCACCAAGGAGGAAGAAACCAACAACAAACTCGCATTCCTGGACGTCACAGTCGAAAGAAAGGACAACGGAGAACTACAAACCTGCATATACAGAAAACCGGCAAACACTGACCAAATACTTAACTACACCAGCAACCATCCCAACACACACAAACGAAACTGTATCAGAACACTATTCCAACGAGCCACCACACACTGCAGCACAGACGAACTTCAGAAAACAGAGGAGAACCACTTATACAATGTATTCAAGAAGAACGGATACTCAAAAAATACAGTACGCAGATTCCTCAAGAACATACCACGACAAGCAGACCAAACACAGCCATCAAAGAAGTTTCAGAAATGACAGCCAGATTACTAAGACCCTTCGGAATCCTAGTAGCACACAAACCCACCAACACTCTCAAGCAAAAACTAACAAACTTAAAAGACCCATTACAACCCATGAACAAAACCAACATCATCTACAAAATTCCATGCAAGAACTGCTGCAAACACTACGTAGGACAAACAGGAAGAAAGTTAGCCACCAGGATACACGAACACCAGCTAGCCACAAAAAGACACGACCCTCTCTCCCTCGTAGCCCTACACACGGATGAAAAAAACCACCATTTCGACTGAGACAACACATCTATCCTGGGATAGGCTAAGCAAAGACATGCCAGAGAATTCCTAGAGGCCTGGCACTCCAACCACAACGCCATAAACAAATACATAGATCTAGATGCCATCTATCAACCCCTCAGAAAATGAACAGGAAATGACATCACCACAAACCCCAGGAACTCCATCCAGGAGAAAGATATAAATAGAAAGCAGGAGACAACAGCTTCACTTCACTTGGAGGTCGCCACTGATGATGTTACCTAGCCAGGTGATGAAACGTCTGGATATCAAACCTACAGCTCAGCGAGCAAACCTACACCCTAATTCCTGGCATTAGTTTGTTTGGCCAAACTGGTCATCAGTCACTGCTAAGGGATGAAGTCTCTGCTGAGATTGGAGCACTGGTCTCACTGATTTAGTAGTCAAGCTGCAGAGGATAAATGGAGTTCAGAATGCAACTCTTAACCCCTTTAAAGTCATCCAGTCAGGGCACAAGATGAGAGAGCTACTTAGGAACTGTTCGTAACTGTTCACTAGAACCGAAAAGTGAACTCTGCTTTCTCTCCACAGACGGTACCAGAGCCTCTCTAGTAATTGCCATTTTTGTTTTGGATTTCCAGAATCTGCATTTCTTTGTTTTTTTACAACTGGAATAAAGCTTGACTGGCAGCAGTGTGCAGGATCTTTATGAAGCCCAAGAAGAGAAACTCTTTCCTTTCAGTTCCACACTAAAACCAAAGGTCAACATTTAAAGTCTTTAAAACCTGGACATTTCCTGTTGCTCAGAACACATGTACTCTGAGACGGTCTGTGGTACAATGGATAGTACTCTGCCTCTGAGCCAGATGTGGTGCTCCCCGGTATCTGCTGCCCTTGACCTTCTACGTGTAAGTGCTCATGGGTTTGGAAGGTGCTGTTTGAGGATTAGATTAGATTAGATTACAGTGTGGAAACAGGCCCATCAGCCCAACAAGTCCACACCGACCCGCCGAAGCGAAAACCACCCATACCCCTACATTTACCCCTTACCTAACACTACGGGCAATTTAGCATGGCCAATTCACCTGACCCTGCACATCTTTTGGACTGTGGGAGGAAACCGGATCACCCGGAGGAAACCCACGCAGACACGGGGAGAACGTGCAAACTCCACACAGTCAGTCGCCTGAGGCGGGAATTGAACCCGGGTCTCAGGCGCTGTGAGGCAGCAGTGCTAACCACTGTGCCACCGTGCCGCCCACTAATTGAGGATTTTTGATGAATTTCTGCAGTGTATCTTGTGGACAGTACACACTGTTGCTACTGAGCGTCAGTGGTGCCTGTGGATGTGGTGCCAATCAAGCAGGTTTGAGTTCCCTTCCAGAACTTTAAGACCAAGCAAGCTGTGTTCAAAATGTAGTCAACATTTATTCTCTGCGATCAAGCAGGTGATTATCAATTCATAAATCATTCCCAATGTACCCACGGAGGCAGTAGAAGTGGGAGAATCTCCCGGTCAGCCATGCAGTTGTGCCTCACAAACTATAGCCTCTAACAACAAGCTGGTAACCTGTTCCAGGGTCAAGTTGCCATAGTCCTCCTGGAGGTTAGGGCTGCTCTCTCATTAGCGAGCGGTGGTCATTTAACCAGAGGGTCACCACAGCTCAGGCTAAGGCCGAGAATTATTGAACCCCTGCAATGTGGAAGCAGGCCATTTGGCCCATCAAGTCCCACACAGACCATTCAAACAGCGCCCCAAGCAGGCCCATCCCTACTCTATCCCTGTAATCCTGCATTTCCCTTGGCTAAACCACCTAATGTACACAATCCTGACCACGGTGAGAAATTTAGCATGGCCAATCCACCTAACCTGCATATCTTTGGATTGGGGGAGGAAACTGGAGCACCCGGAGGAAACCCACACAGACACAGTGTGCAAACTCCACACAGGCAGCTGCTCGAGGTTGGAATCAAACTCGGGTCTTTTGCTCTTAGAGACAATGTGAAACCTTTCACAGTAACCTCAGCTGATATGGGATTTGAAGCTATGCTGTTGGCATCACTCTGCATTATTCTAAGAATAACAAGCCATGAAAACAGACATTAGCATGTGCTTTGACTGCCTCCAGGCACAGGAAAGAATCGAGGAAGGCAGTGCTTTAGTTTTATAGGTTTACTTAGAGAGGCAAGTTGCTAAACAAAATATCAATTCATTTTGGAAGCAACACTAAATTTGTTGGAGAGATTCCCTGCCTCTTTGACTCAGGAGAGCACAGTGTAACAGAATGATAATGTGAAAGAAAGTTATCTCTGCACTGAATGGCTTTCACTTGAGGCTCTGTTTGTTTGTTACAACTGAAAGAAACAGGATAGCATAGTCATGAGCCTGGACATTGTTGAACTGCACTGAAAATATTTCATGAGATGAAAGACTTGCCTTTCATGATCTACACAATCCCATTTAGAACTTTCGAGAAGTAGTAAAATTTTAATGTTGCAAGTATTGAATATAACAAGACCCCACATAAAATACTGAGATCCATTTTAGTGGCAGTGATTGAGGGAGATGTACTGGCCAGATCTCTGGGGAGGGATCTGTAACTCTTCAAAATAGCGTTAGGTAAGCCTTATGAATCCAGCTGAGTGGAACTCAGCTTAACATCTCACCAAATCCTTGGAGTGTAGTACCCCAGCGTTTCGGCTCAACTCTGTGGAGTGGGGGGGTTAAATCTTCCATCTTCTGACTGAGAAGTAAAAGTTTTATCACTGCACCACAGTAAACAAGATGTCATAAATAATAAGAGGCCAACCCAAATCTAATGCATAAAGAATGGATTTTGCAATCTTGAAATGCTCTGGCATTTTCTGAAGAGACTAAAAATAAGAGATAACTGTTAAATGTCATTGGCAAGCCCAGGAGTGGTTGAGAAGCTGAACTGAGTTGGGATTGACTGGAGGGAGAAAATGCATCTACTGTCACTCTGCTGTCATATTGTAAGAGAATTGACATGATGTTACTTGACTCACGCTGGGTTAGGATGCATTTCTATTGAATATTGTATTTTTGTTCTATTTAATTATGCATAGCTCCTTATTTTTGCAAGTTTTTTTTTTCTCCATGACCCTTTTCTCCTCTGGAGGAGGAGGTTGACTCCATGGTGGGGAGCCCCATTCACTATCCAGCACTTTGTTAAATTTGCATGATTCATATCCCAATCTTGATAATGATCTTCAACTGCGAGTGATGGCAGGTTATTTGACTATGAGATGCACTGGGAAAAGCTTAGCCCTGTCCTTCCCCAGCATTTACGCATTTCCTGTAGAGGACATTGGCTTATGATTACAAGACGGCAAAGACATGTTTCTGCTCTGAAACAAAGAGATGACAAAACACCTTGAATGCCTGCTGTGGCTGAAATCAAAAAAACTCAATGTGGGCTGTGTAAACTTGGAACTTCTCTCTTCCGTGACATCTGGGTACTCATTGTAGAAAACCCATTTAATTGTGTGGCACGGTGGCTCAGTGGTTAGCACTGCTGCCTCACAGCACCAGGGATCCGGGTTTGATTCCAGCCTTGGGCGGCTGTCTGCGTGAAGTTTGCATGTTCTCCCTGTATCTGTGCGGGCTTGCTCCAGTTTCCTCCTACAGCCCAAAGATGTGCAGTTTAGGTGAATTGGCCACGTTAAATTGTCCATAGTGTTAGGTGCATTAGTCAGAAAGAAATGGGTCTGGGTGGGTTACTCATCGGAGGGTCGGCATGGGCTTATTAGGCTGAAGGGCCTGTTTCCACACTGTAGGGAATCTAACCTAAGCTAAACATGTAGGGAATCCAATCTAATCATTGGCATAGCTTTCAGTTAAAATACTGGTATTGACAAGCTATGATGTAATATTTGTGAAACAAATGAAACCCTCTTCATGTAAAAATTTAAATACTGGAGCTAACATGTCAGAGAGTGAAAATCAATTAGCTGAGGGCTTCCCAAAGTGAGGGTCTAGAACCTCAGTGAGCTAACATTTTAGATCATGTGATCTGAGGCAGTAATGGCTGTCATGCAGTTTAGACCAATTTATGACAGCCTTGATTCCACAGTAAGAGGCTTTGGCTCTCTCAGTTCCTTATGGGAGGGGGACGTGGAGGCTGGGTGAGTTGGTGGGGTGTGGTTAGTGGGGATGGGGGTGGTGAGGTCACAACAGAGTCTCATTATTGAGCTGAGCAGTCCTCAGCTTGACATCTCATTGAAAATATGAAATCTCAGGCTGAGGTCTTATGGGGTGGGGGTCAAAACGTCCATCTTCTGACTGAGAAGCAAGGAGTGCTATCACTGCCCCACTGTAAAACTTGAGAACAGGGTTACAGTAAGAAAAACATTGGGAAGTGCTGAGTTAGTGACGTTTCATCAGGAATTTCCAGCATTTGTTTGTCTTTTATCTCAAATTTCCAGCATCCACACTAACTTGCTATTATTTTCCGATATGTTTTTGTTCTGACATTTAGTGCATTGCTTTTCTAAAAAAAATCAGGGCACTGGTGTTGATAGATGACATCATAGAGTTCAAAGGCCATGGCAGAATGTTTTCTCGCATGTCAAAAATTGCAAATGATTTGACCAGAATTAACATGCAAATTAACAATTAGAATGATCATGAGTTGTGCAGTCATTACGGTATCCTGACTTTATCTCAAGATTCTGGTTTTAAATCAAAGCAGACTAATGGGATAAGTGTCTTCCTCTGACAATGGAGAGTATTCAAGGTGACATGAATCTCAAACAGGGAAGCCAGAAGGGTAGTTAATATAAAAAAAATTCTTAAGTTACACTGCACAATAGGGATACTCCTCTAATACTGAGATATAAAGGCATATTGTTAGGTAATGTACATGCAAACCTACTCTTTACAACTATCCTGGCATCAATCTACACTTGATTTGGAAGTGCTCCAAACAGGATAGTGAGTAACAAAAGCAGAGACATGTTCTATTCAATGATTTGCTATCTCTTCATTTAGAGAAGTGATGATGCAGAATAAGTAGAGGAGGATCTTGACTAAAGCTGGTGACAAAAATTAATGATGTGGTTTCCAGTATATTAAATTAGATTTGTTATGAGATGAATAGGGTGAAGCAGATTCAACTGAAGAACATAACCAGTCTGGGAAGTCTACAGAGTAGCACAGAACCAGTGAGCAAACAATGACTCAAAAAATGCTCTGAATGTACCTATACCCAGCATGAACTGTTTAGAATCATTCTCAATGTGAATGAATAGGGCAATGGAAAAAGAGTAAGGGTGGGGATGAGGAATGGACGAACTGGATATTACCATGAAGTGACTTCAAGCATGAAAGGCCAAATGGCCTCCCTCTGTGTTGTACAGTTCCATCTGTCTTTGTTTAACATCACAGATAGGAATTTCAGAGGTTACTCTGATTAGACAATGTACTTAAGTGTTGGTGGATACTTGTCAGCTCAAAACAAGCATAAAAGATAAATAATTGACACTTATTGTTCCAGGTAAAAAGTCAGAAGTGGAGAAAGTTGCAGTTGAGCTGTGTAAACCCACACTGAGATATGGCCTGGCACTTTGTTTCAAGTCTTGTTTTACTTTGAAATGTTGAGACCATTTCTTTTCTCGAATCAGGGTGAATTATGTTTTGTTTAAAACAGGTGTCTTACTACATTTCTAAAACTATTTAATTGGTCACAAGGTCACTGAGGGCATGAAAGATTCTATACAAATGTCCGTCTTTCTTTATCTAATGATTCCTTTTGTTACTGTATCAGTTAGAGCCATTATAATTTGCTTGGTTGACCCTCCAAAGCCAGCGGTATCACATATGGGTACATACCAAGAAAAAACACAGTGACAAAGGGTCTCAGTTGATGCTGGGCTGATCTGAAATACTCAGATACGTGGAAAACGTTCTGAGCATAGAATATTGGAGGTGTAGGCCACTTGGCTCTTTGAACCTAGTCCATCATTCAATGTGATCCAACTCAGCACCCTGTCCCTGCTTTCTCCCCAATGGCTTGGCAACAGCTTAGCAAATGAAAACTGTGTTTGAAGACTTTCACAAGGCACTAAAGTAAACACAGATGGAAAATTGGAAATCGATCACAATAGTACAGGAAGAAATATGTTGCTTAACCTGAGTAAAGGGGGAGGCAGAAATACAGTAAGCTGTTGCTGATTCAGGGGCAGTGAATTATCATGTTCTCAAACACACATATACACTTTATTCTTCCAAAGTTGGCAGTTATGTTAATTGTTTCCATTCAAGCATGACACTGACCGTACACTAACGGTAAACAGGGTTTGAAATGGTAAACAAACCATACACATTTTCTTCCAAAACCTAGTTAGTGACATATTTAACACCCAATAACATTACAAGTGGGCAGCAATGATTAATGGTAATTGCATACTCTAGCAGAGAAGAGCTTGATTAATGTACTGAACATTTATCATTGCCAACATCACTATTATAGCCAATGGATTAGGAAGTCTAGATTACCACCTCAACAGGCAAACTGTTCATCTGTTTCCAATTAGCAAAGACTATTCACTACTTCTTGAGATCTTGGATTTGAATGTCTGGTGTCAAATTGTGATTCTGCACGATGTGGAATCAAATGGTTCCCTACAACTACAATAGTCATTTGAAACTCTTTGAGGGCAGGCAGCTTTTACACAGCTGTAAAAGGAGGAGGAAAACACAAGTGACTGAGTTATAAGGAGTGAATCAGTGCTATTCCCCAACAAATTACAATGAGCTAATGTCATGTCAACTCAGACATACACTGCACAGAACTGCTAAGATTGGGAATCATGGAGGGCATTGTCTTCTAATCATTCAGCAAGAATCACAGATATGACTTTACACAATTGCAGCCATTTCAATAACATTTCACAAGTGCTCTCATTGTCTCGAATATCACATTCCTCAATCAAAAATGAAGATTTAAACAAAAACTCACACAGGTCAACACCACCTTCCTTTTTTGAAGCCCACATTGACAAAAGTGCTTATAGTCAAATTGGTCCAGAAACATTCCTTCACTAATATGCTCTATGTCTTTAATTAGTGAATTGGTAATTGGTTGGCTCAACACTACAACCGATTTTCTGGGAAGGGGATGTGGAGCAAGGGGAGACATTTTCCACATCGTAAGGCCGGACTCGCACATCAAAACTCCTCACTTATGAGGAGCCGTGGATGACAAACTTGTGGTTTTCTGCAGAACACTGTAGCTCAAGCAACGTCAAACAGCACACCTCAGAAAGTGTAACAGCATCTCTCTCACCTGGCAATTCTCAAGTTAAGATGCTACCTCTGTTACAAATTTGAGTACATCTCAGAGATAAAAAATTTAAAAAGGAAAGAAACTTCAAGTGCCATAACACCCATTCTGGGAAAAACACTGATTGCGGTTTCAAAGGACTCTCTCAAGGAGAGCTTTTCAATCCCCACTGGAGCTTTGAGATAAACACTGGAACAGATGATTGTTCCATTGAAGAACTTACTATTTTCAATGACAATTCCCTCTACCCTGTATCTTTATAGAGTTATCAAGTTGCAGAGATCTACAGCACAGAAAAGAGGTCCTTTAGCCTATCATGTCCGTGTCGGTCAAAAACAATCACCTAATTGTTCTCATCCCATTTTCCAGCAATACAGCAATCTTGCTCTGCTTGTTTGCATACTAGTGTGCATGGAAATGTCACAGAATTCAAGGTGGAATTTAGCTTGTGAATAATATTTATACTCTTTATTGAGTGAGTTCACAGTAAAACTCCTTAATTTCAATTACCTCAAGGTTTCTGATTTGCTTATCACTTTGTACTTTTACAATGGTCGAGTACATTTTGAATAAAAAAACACTCCTTTATAAGAACTCAAACTCTGTTATACCAACAGTGCAAGGAAGGAGAACTTGTTCACCCTCCACTCTGCGGACTTGGTTGTAATATTTTCGGAATGCAACCTGGTTATCATTGTTTGGACAGAATAATGGGATATTTAAGTAATGTGATATTGCAAACTTAAACACATTTTTTGGTGTTTAGTCACCTTTTAACTCTCGCTCTAAATTCTACTACATTTTGTTCATATACATATATTAAATTGCATTTACTATATTTTCAAATTATCTGGTATTTCTATTTTTCTTCATGTTTCCCATCACAGGGCTGAATGCTTTAATATATCAACCCATTTAATCACTTCACCAGCACATTGTGTTTAATGAAGAACTCTCAGCATGATACTAAGTTCTGACTGATGTGGATTTGCGTTTGAAGTTTGCTTTTCCTTATTCATTTTTAAAGGCTTCATTCATTGAGTCTGTTTCATGTGTGCTCTATTCCCAGTTTGCCACACAGATTTGAAGTTTTATTGATTGCAAAGAGAAGGAGACTCGCACTGCAAACCTAAATATATAGTAACACTATCTCGGAGTCAATTTATTACAGTCAATGTATCTGTTCTATCGATAATGCTGGAAGAGGAAGCTGGAATAATCTTGGAGGCACAGTGTAAAGGAAATGTTAAGAACATCATGAATAATACAGTTTGTTCCACTCTTCATGACACAACTAATATTCCTTTATCACGTAGCATCCAAAGCTATTCTAACCTTCAGTTAAGACATTGCATCGGGGAATGGAAAATAAATTGGCTGAAAGGTGGGAAGCAACACTACTTGTTCGAGAAATAATATTAGGGTGAGGGGATGTAATGAATGGAGTGCCTCAGGGATTATTTTGACACCACTAAAGTTGTTAATTTACATCAATGGCTTATGTTCAGTAACTCAGTGAAAAGTGGTCAGATTTGGAAACTATACAATGTTTGCAGAATCTGAACAACAGGCAACAATGGATCTACAAAATGAACTGAATAAATATGGACACAATGGCAGAGGAAATTCTATCTGGCCAAGGGTAAAGTATTTAAGGCAGAGGGAGCAATGCACGTACCTCCTGAATTGGCTGACATAATTCTGTCTGTAAGTTGATTAAGATCCTGGCTCATTTGTTGATTTAACCTTTAAACGGATTGAATCATTGTCGAGCCACAATCAAGGAAGAATCTCCCACATGGAATTGTACAGCCAAAGGAGTGCAGAATTTGATAGGGAAAGTTGTCATTTTGCAGTGGTGTTATTTGGCTTCAGATTTGATTTGATTTATTATTGTCACATGTACCTAGGTACAGTGAAAAGCTTTGTTTTGTGTGCAGTACAAGCAGAACACACCATACAAAGAGCATAAGGGTAATAGAACACAATGAAGAATACAGTGTTACGAAACTTAGTTTTAAAAGAGTAAAACAGCTGAAAGATGTATAAAAATAAGATCTGCTGCAGAGAGCTTGCAAAGTCTCCATGCTTAGGCCCCAGCTTGGTGACATGTACCAGGCAGTCCAATCTCAGTTGCCATGACTTAAGGGAAGCATTCAACAATGCTCACAGACAGGACAGCTCAAGTTTAGGTTCTCAAGTACAATGGACTGAACTGTGAGAAAAGTTGGAGAAATTAGAAAAGATGTGATGGGGAAAAGACCAAAGAACAAATGAAAGGTAAACACGGAATGGTGCTTCAAAAAAAGCAAAGGCATCCGGACAGGAGGACACATACACACTGGTAAATGGTCTGTGCAGTGTCCTTCTTGGGAGGAAATATTTCTTGGGAGCAATATGAGGTGGTGGGTCAATTTTAATCTCCCTAAAATGCATACTTTTGGGATGGATGCAAGTTTAAAGATATTAGGCCCAACTCCAATGTGGGCAAATCTGGTGTAATGGAGGTTGAGGCAAGGGCTGGCCAAACAACTCACTCCAAAGAGGCAGGTTCTGCAGTCAGGTATAATTATACAGCTGAAAGACTGACATTTAGCCTGTTTCACAAAGTTTTCCATGAGTCAAGTAGGATTCTCAGTCCTTATGAAAGACATCAGTAACTATGGGAAAAAGTTCAGTGCCTCTACCATCCTGCTTGTGAGCTGGAGGAATTGGAGTGCTTTCTCCTGTAACTAAATCTCTTTCACTGCAGATTGACGACTGCATGTGTTCTTCCCATGGCAGGTCAGAGACTGCCCTCTCTCCTTTGATTATTGCCAATACTGCAGTGTTCCTGCCTGCGTTTTGCTTTGTTTCACCATTCCTGACTGTGCCTTCAACCACCCAGGTTCCACTCTCTGGAATTTGTTTCATAAATCCCTCCACCTTTCCAGTGCCCTTTTCCTTTTGCAAACTTCCTTCGGTGATCATGGTATGGGTCACCTTTTCTCATCTCTCTTTCTTTAGCCTGACACCCATTTTATTAACATTAGGATGGTCACCTATATTAAAGTTGCTGTTTAGTATCAGTTGCTCCTTACATTCCTTAAGGGTGGATTATAGGAATATAGGAACAGGGGTAGGCCATTCAGTCTCAAGAGCCAGTTCCACCATTCAATGAGATCATGGATGATTTGTGGTCTTCCTCCATATATCTAGCTTTGGCCCATATCCCTTAATACCTTTCCTTAATGAAAAATATCTATCTCAGATTTCAAATTAACAACTGATCCACATCCACTGCTGTTTGTGGAAGAAGGTTCTGGTAATCTACCACACTTTGTGTGTGGAAGAGTTTCCTAACAACTCTCCTGTATGGGCTGGCCTTAATTCTCAGCTTATGAATCTCCCCCAACCAGTGGAAATAGTTTACCTATCCTGTCTTCTCCTGTTAATATCTTAAAAGACTTTGATCAGATCACCTTTTAAATTCTGGAAAGAACAGGCCTAATTTGTATAATCACTCCTCATAATCATAGAATCCCTACAGTGTGGGAGCAGGCTATTTGAGTCCACACCAACTTCTGAAAAGCATCCCACTTAGATCCAAGCCCCTATCCTATCTGTGTAACCTTGCATTTCACTCGTTTGTATATCCCCTGGACACTATAGGAGATTTAGCATGGCAAATCCACCTAACCTGCACAGCTTTGGACTATGAGAGGTAACTGGAGCAACTGGAGGAAACCCATGCAGACACAAGGAGACTGTGTAAACTCCACACAGTCGTCTGACAGTGGAATCAAACCTGGGACCTGGCGCTATGAGGCAACAGTGCTAATCACTGAGCCACCGTGCCACCCCTGAAGTCCAGGTATCATTTTTGTAAACCTATGTTGTACTCCCTCGAAGATCGATATCTTTCCTAAGGTGTGGTGCCCAGATTGGCTCACAATACTCCAAGTGGGGTCTGACCAAAGTTTTGTACAGCTGCAGCATAACCTCTACATCCTTACACTCTGGTCCTTGACACGAAAAAGCCAGGATTAGTTTGTAAACTGCATGGCTCTCCTCATCCGTATAGATCTTGAGCTAGGGCTTGATACAACCATGGATCTGCATCAAATTAGGAGTATTTAGGTATTTCGGACATGTAACAACTAGCATTTGGACTGATGCTAGTTAAAAGTAGAAACAAAAACTTTCAGCTGGCAGACAAAACCTACAATTTCTTCAAGGGTTCTCTCAATCAGTCACCATTTACCCAGTGGATATCCAGTGTAATCACCAGAGCTGATCAGCGAGCCTCTGAGGAAAGCTTGAACAGTTCTTTCTCCTCATTGGTCTAGGTTTGACACAAAGAAAATAGGTGGAAGCTTTATGCTAAATATTTGCCGCATTACAATTGTGACTGCACTATGAAAGTACTTCATCGGCTGTGAAGCATTTAAAGACATTTAAAGGTGCTAAATAAAAGCAAAACCTTTCTTTCATTCTTTCTCCTTTGAAATACAGATCAAGCTTTCAAGAATACTTTAAAAAGTTCAGAATAAATTAATTCAAATGATAAAGAAAAGAAAAGGCTAGTTAGTAGCCAACTCAAATTAGCTACTTCAGAATGTGCAATATTAGTTGGAGCTGGCTGTTGCAATACAGCCAGCTCCAACTAATGTCATGAGTGCAGATTATATTTGAATTGCACTAGCTTCCAAATAATTGTTGCAGTAAACTGCTTTATTTCAAACAAGGTGTACCACCTGATATTCTGCATGCTGGGAAACATGACTACAACAAAACTAGCAAGCTGTGGCTCATTTACAAAAAAAAAGATGATACAACGATGCACCTCCCAATTTCTACTTACCCTTAATGTCATTATTATTTTCCAGAGATTTGAGTTTGTTAGAACTCTTAAGTGGTTGACCATTTTTAAAGAAATGGAGCCCTTCTTCAGAATATCTCAAATGAGACAATTTAACATGCGACCGCATCGAACAGTTGACATTCCTAAAAGTTTGCTTTACATGAAAATTTGGGTGTATTTCAATGCCTCTGGTTTAATTTGTCCAATACATGTACAAGTATCAGATTGCCTGTTCATTAAAATGCATATTTTAGAATGCCTTAAAGGCTGAAAAGACTTCCTAGTATCTGAGTTGTGTGTGTGTGTGTGTGAAATAGAGAAGAGAGAACAAGGTTCCAGCTTTTGATGCCTGTGTCAAGCTAATTTAACTGATTTTTAACTGGGTTAGTGGAACAGATATTATACTGGGCTTCACTATACAGCAATATCTTTGCCATTGAGCTGAAGTGCTAGAAAAAATTACGTAGGTAAGGTTGAGGCTTAAGCTGTCTGTCAATTTTAATTAAGAAAATAATAATGGTCATTTGGTTCAAATATAAGTTGGTGACCAGTGTCTATGAAAATTGAAGATATTTTGTGGAATTGAGGAAGTTTTTTTTATGTTATCACATGAAATAATGCACTAATACGCTGCTACTCACAGGAATTTGATTCTCACCTCCTAACACATTAATACAGCAACGTGTTGAAATGATTTCACTGTGTTTTTCCAACATCCTTTATTCACCTTAGCTGTGAAATTGTGTTTGAACTGTACATGGCTCAACTCAATGATTTATTTTAATTGCATCTGTTTAACATGCATGAAGGCTCCAAAGGGTATCAAACATTACTCCAAAGAATCAGTGGTTTGCAGAAAAGCTGCATAAATGTTTCATTTCATTGGTGTCAACTTGCATTTCAGGCACGAACAGCTGCAACAGTCGAATATCTGTGTTCTTACCTCCTTCGTTGTCCTTGCTATCAGAGCATGCAGTCTCCATGGCAACATCACACCCGGCACCTCTCCACCCCATCTGGCAAACACAGTGCCAGCCATTTTGGTCAAGGGTACACCTTCCATTACTATTGCAAAGGCCAGGACAACCCTCTGAGAAAAGAATACAGAGGATAAATACTAAACACAATGCTCTAATGCTTTGTCATACAAATAAACACTAAAGGAAGATCACTAGCTACAAGCCTTTTATTGAAGCACAGAGACCATAATTTCACATGGATAAACTGTACCCTTCTGTAGTTAAAAACGGCGAATGTATATCACTCCTCGAAAGACACAAATACCTTGTAGCTCTTTAGAGCAGCAAAGTCATTGACTCAATGGTAATTGCTGTATTAGATCCAAATGTGTAATCTATGCATCTCTAGTTGGTTGGTGGATTACAGTGAAGATACATCTTAATTATGCTACAAATGGGGATCTTATAAGGAATTTCAAATTATCTTGTAATTCTTATGAATAATATGGTCAACAAGGAAACCGAAAATATGAATCTGGTGTGCTCCAGTAATGGTGGCAATAGAGAAACTGCACAGAAAATAATGGAAAGAAGAGCAAATTAGACAAACAACGGTCTTTTACAATTATGACCATAATAAAGTGAAATTCTAAGCTAAGTCCCGAAAAATTCAGCTGAAGGGATCCACTGAATGGAAGTTCATTGTGATTTCCTCGTAACAGTGACCACAACTTAGCTGATTAAGTTTTCGACTGTTCTTCTAGCGAAATGATGGTGGGGAAGCAGGTCCAAAGTAAACAAGCAGGAGACTGGAAGAACACAGCAAGCCAGACAGCATCAGGAGGTGAAGAGATCAATGTTTCAGGTATAACCCTTCTTCAGAAGGGTCTAAGCAAACTTAGTACCAGGGTTTCTCTGGGCTAGACTGTGTGCAACTGTGTAATATGATACTCTTCTATGTTCCAAAATTGGATTCATATTCAGTTAAAGAAAGGAGTCAAAGATTCCATCACTGTGTTGTTTCTTAAGAAAGATAAGTGAATTGTGGTTCTATCCATTACCCAGTGGACCAATTCACCATCAAGAGATGACCAACATTCACCATAAACTGATAGTTCTGAGGCATTCCCAATGTTGGCAGTTAACTGCGGGACTGACTGTTGGATCTCTGAAATACAGCGAATTCTGGCTGCAGATGAAGACTGGGAAGACCCTCAGTTCTCTTACTGTTCCGAACACGGAGTCTCTGACTGTCTACTGAACATTAGAGCACTTTTGCATCTTAAAACTTGATTGCTCTGACTTTAACTGCCAAATTTTGAAAAGGCAATATTTCACCTTTCACAACCTTTATAGGGTGGCATGGTGGCTCAGTGGTTAGCACTGATACCTCACAGTACCAGTGGCACAGGTTCAATTCCCGCCTTGGGTGATTGTGTGGATTTCCTCTGGGTGCTATGGTTTCTTCCCACAATCCAAAGAGATATGCTGGTCAGGTGAATTGGCCATGCTAAATTGCCCATCATGTTAGATGCATTAGTCAGGGGTAAGTATATGGTAGGGGAATGGGTCTGAGTGGGTTACTCTTCAGAGGGTCGGTGTGGACTTGTTGGGCCGAAGGGCCTGTTTCCGCACTGTAGGGAATCCAATCTAAACCGATTACAAATATTAGAACAGAAATCAAAGAAATGAACACTGGCTCCAACAGAAAGATTCCCTTGAGAATGAGTTCTTTTGAGTCAAAACCATATTTGAGGACATCTGGGAAGATAAAAGAAATGTGAAATGTGAATGCTGTTTCATGCAATTCCCAATTCTCTATTCAGTTTTGAGGAAGGGTCACTGAGCTCAAAACGTTACCTCTGATTTCTCTTCACAAATGTTGCCAAGACGTGTTGAGCCTTTCCAACCAATTGTTTTACAGAGGTACTGGGAAGAGGTCCTCAGTGTCAGGGACCTTCAACTGGGGAGATGGCAGAGGGTGGGGCAGCAGGGAGTTTGGTTATTCAATACAAAGAGAAAACAACCAAAAACAACAAATGGTTGGTCAGTGACTTTGACAGCGTGTTTAGATACCTACCTGAAGCTAGGCAAGTGTCAGGGAAGCTGATGGACTAATCTGTTTGCTGCTCTCAGGTTTGTGTGTGGAGTATGTCAATCAGACCTAACCTGAAAGGTTCTTTACCCATTGGAAATAGGCACAGAAGGGGAATGTGCAACTTCAAAATATTGGAATTTTAGCAGTGTCCACTTTTGCTGGAATGTACTGGCATTCCTCACATTCCATTCTGATCATGGAGGAGCAACTGTGCCATTGCATGTTCCTACAGCAGCGGTATAGGATGCTGAACATTATTTTCGTTCACTTCACCAACTTTCACTGCTTATTTTCAAAATGCCCTTCCCTCAAGCTGGCCTAAGGCTCCACAGATGCCTCCTGCCCCATCCTCCAAGCTCCTCATTCTCGACATTCTTCGTGGGTGAGGCTAGATAGTTAACTCTGAATGGCATCTCAATGGAGCTATAGTCCAATCAAAATCCTCACAGACATGCCTGATCCAGCAGGAGTCACTGGGCAGATCGACCATTCCTTGCTTTTTAATGATTATGTGATGATTGAGGCACTGAAGATAATAATAAATTTGATGGGCTAGATAAAACGAAACAATTTCCACTGGTGGAGGGAGTCCATAAAAAAGCGGACATGACGTTAAGTCTGGAAGCAGAATATAGAGAAACAATGTCTGGAAGCATGCCTTCAAAGGATTACAGAAATCTGGAACTCTCTCCAATCCAGGCTAGGTCACTTGAAAATTTCAAAACAGTGACAAGGTAGATTTTTGTTAGGTGGAGATATTCAAAGTGGGTGGATGGAGTTAAAATATTGAGTAGCCACTCTCTGTACGAATGACAAGACTGACTCAACGATTTAATCGCTTACTCTGTTCCTCCAGGAATCAGGGATGAAAACTGATGTTCCTCTTCCTAGCTGACAGAAAAGAAGCTGAAGTCAACTGCAGACTATAATTGGTGCTTGTGCTCAAAACAGGGCACAAAGAACTGAGTTGGAATTCAATCTGGCTCCATATGTTCTAGATCCACATCAGGTAGGGCTTTATATGCACCAGGTTCCAGCCAATCTCAACTTAAAACTTTAAGATTTGTTTCTGAAAAACAAGTAGATCTCACATGCATTTTCTAAAATGCTTCTTTTCTCTCCATTTTCATCTGTGTTTATTCTCTTGGAGACAACTTCTCAACACAAGAGGGTAGGACAATTTGCTCGTCACACATTACCTAGCCCCCCCCCCCGCCCCCCCCCCCCTCCCCCCCCACTCCCCCCACTTCAGCACACCAATTTGGCATCAGCCGTTTGGAGTCAGTGACCATATCCGTTTCTGTCTCCTGCCTTTATCCTCTCAAACTGCAGACAGTGTCCCTCACTATTTTGGGGCTTTCAAGTTTGTTCTTATTCATGTGAAATTACGGCAACTGAAACAGATGAACAAAGCATAGGTAAAGTATTTGCAGCTATACTTTATTGATAAAAAGAAAAAAAAAACTTTCAGCTTTAAAAATTCACATTCCTTTCAAGGGTGTAAGCAAAGCCCAGGAAACAGTGAGATTGCTGAGCACCTAATTAAGACTGCAGATGGACTGAACAGGACGGGCAAGGTTTTCAACAGAAACAGCAGCTTGGCATGTTGAACAACTTAAGACGGACAGAACGTAATAACCAGAAGAACCACAATGAACATAGACTAAAAGCCTGAACAGAAGAAAAATGTAGAACTTAAATTTTTTTAAAAATCACGCTAAATGACGTGCTTGAAGACAGATAGCGGAGAGGGACTGTTCG
This sequence comes from Chiloscyllium plagiosum, assembly GCF_037043375.1. NCBI lineage: Eukaryota > Metazoa > Chordata > Chondrichthyes > Orectolobiformes > Hemiscylliidae > Chiloscyllium > Chiloscyllium plagiosum. The sequence goes on from NW_028270140.1 coordinate 131,763,737, forward strand.
TAACAATCTCCCTAGAGCTTTTGTCTTTACCTTTATATCCTATCTTGTCTGCTATTATGGTCAAGGAGGAAAATTGTGGAAACATAATTAAAAATAATGGCATATTCAGAATCCGTATTTATACAAACAGAAGAAAAAGGATGCTTGCAATTACAAAGATGTGAGTGAGTCGAACAAAACTCCTATTGCTAGTCTTAATAATGAAGACAGGTTTTACTGTCGAGGCTAACAGCTTAAATAAGACATGTCTGGAAATGCAGCCGTAGGAACATTTCTACAGACTAAATAACATGTTTCAGAAACTCTGTTAAAACACATAAATATTACCCATGAATGATGAGGCAGCATGATCATTAAACTTGTATCAAATTTACCCCAAGCCACTTAACAGTTTCACACAAAGCTCACAAACAGTGCTTGACGTTGTTACAAATGACTTCTTTTTCCATAATGAAATCTACTCCTTCAAAATTTTGCATTCTGTGACTCTTTTTTTTCTTACTGCATCAACTATTAATGTGTAACAGGGATGAACTGTTCTCAATTACTTTTGAGCAATTTTGCAGTGCCACAGTAGGTGAGTTAGCATCTGTACCACCAGCAACAATAAGAGAGCAAATGAATCTGAAGCAAATCTATTTCCAGCTAATTGACTTTCAAGATTTTCAGGTACTAATTGCTGTAAAAATATTGCAGACATAACTCAGGTATAAATGTCTCATTAATGCATTAGCTGTCAAAAGCCTGAATAATGAAACCATGATGCAAATATGTAAAGAATTCAGTTACTTATTTACTGTATACACAGAGACAGCATAAGAAAATCAGAGGGAAAAAAAACATGCAGTACCTTTAACTATCTTATCCAGAAAGTGTGCTTTGGAAATAAAAGATACAGACTTTTAAGAATAACATCACACAGAACTGCTCTATATAACTTAAACTGGAACAGCTCCTGAGGTATATCCTTGACACCTATTGTATACAATGTACAAGATCCTCAGAGCTCAAGTCTAACCATACAATTAGAGCTCAGGGGTGATGATTTTCACACAGAGGGAAGTGTTGTTCGGTGGGGTTAAGGTGCAGATCACTGCAGGGCTTTCCAAAGTGGAGCCCAGGACCCTAACTGGGATTGAGAGCTGGAATTTTGGGGTCCCGAGCTTGGAGGCAGGCATGGTCGCCTTGGAACTTTAATCGAGTGAATGGTGGAATCGTTTCAGAGAATGGTCTACTTCTGTCCTGGTGTTAGGATAACCATCAGGAGTGAGAATGGTAGCTGAGAGTTGCTGATGCCAAAGGGAGCTTCAGTCAAGATCAGAGAACGGGGAACAGACTGGTTCTATATCTCAATCTTTCAAACTGATCCTGGTGTCCTCTTCTGGGGTTTGACAATAATATAGCTGCTCTGTTCAAAAACAACCAAGTGACGGGGAGTTTTACAAGTTTAATTCAGGCACCGACGTTTTCACAAATCAGAAGGGAGTAAATGACATGACGGTTGTAAATGGCTTACCAGGTACATCAAAAAATTGCTTTGAAAAGAACTTGGGAGTTGAGAAGAGTCTGTAGAAGATTTTCCTGATTGTCAAGTGTTGGTTGGATCATAAAAATAGCAGAAGGATGGCCTCCTATCAGCAACAGTAGCTAAACACTCAAACACATTTTAAAAAGTAGAAGCAGAGGAACTGCCCTGGTATTATCATTGTAATTACATTCTTAATACAATTCTTCATATAATATGTTTAAGTAACAACACTAATTATCCCTCAATAAGAATTTAATGTAGCGCTTTGGGATCTGCTATTGAATGCCAGATAAATAGAAGCTCTATTTTGTTCGATGCTGCCACACATCCTGATGAATTCAGCACACTGTATGTTATTACTTAGCAACCAGAGAAGGAATCATCCCTAGTTCTTTGTTCCACACATCACCATAATGAGTCTTACACGTTTGGATATAAAAGTATGTGTTAAACTTACATATGACATTGTTACAAAAAATGTCGAATCTTCTTCTCTTCCCAATGATGGTGGTGAGGGGGTGGGGGGAAGGGTGTTTTTCATTCATTCACAGGCTATTGGTGTCACTGGCAAGACCAGCATTTATTGTCCTTCCCTAATTGTCCAGAGGACAGTTAAGAGTTAACCATCTTGCTGTGGGTCTGGAGTCACATGTAGACCAAAACCAGGTAAGGATGAGAGATTCCTTCCCGAAAGGGTATTAGAGAACCAGATAGGTTTTGCTGACAATCAGCAATGGTTTCATCGCTACTGTTAGAAATTTAATTCCAGAATTAAAAAAAACATTTAATTCAAACTCTACCATGGCAGGATTTGAACAAGGTCCCCAGAACTTTCCTGGGTGTCTGAATTAACAGTCCAACAATAATACCACTAGGCCATCGCCTCCCTCAGATTTAATTGGGAGGGAGTTGATCCTGGATAAGGCTTATGCAAGCCAAATCCCTGTCTTGCTCATCTATCTCCTTTTCCACCTATCCACTCCACCCTCTCCTCCCTGACCTATCACCTTCATCCCCTTTCCCATTCACCCATTGTACTCTATGCAACTTTCTCCCCACCCCCACCCTACTCTAGCTTATCTCTCCACGCTTCAGGCTCACTGCCTTTATTCCTGATGAAAGGGCTTTTGCCCGAAAGGTCGATTTCGCTGCCCCTTGGATGTTTCCTGAACTGCTGTGCTCTTCCAGCACCACTAATCCAGAATCTGGTTTCCAGCATCTGCAGTCATTGTTTTTACCTTGCTCATCACTTCCCCTGGCCCTGACAGAAAGGGTGCTCTTCTCTGACTGAATGGTTGGAGTTCTGCCTCGAGGGATTCTTGAATTCTGGGGAAGACATGTCGCTGCCTGTCAAGTGCCGAAGTGGTACAAGTTTTGGGGGGCCTCCTGGAAAAGAGGTGACCAGCTGCTTTTGCAAGCCCTCCAGCTGAGACTCCCCCCATCGCCTCTGCAAAATAATGTCCAAAAATCCACGAACTCGAAAACAGATTTTATCCAGACTACCTTCTTCTGCCTCCGCCGTATCTGCTCCCAGCAGGACCAGTTCCACCATAGAACACACCAGATGGCTTCCTTCTTTAGAGACCGCAATTTCCCTTCCCACGTGGTTAAAGATGCCCTCCAAAGCATCTCGTCCACATTCCGCACCTCCGCCCTCAGACCCCACCCCTCCAACCGTAACAAGGACGGAGCGCCCCTGGTGCTCATCTTCCACCCTACAAACCTCCGCATAAACCAAATCATCCGCCAACATTTCCGCCACCTCCAAAAAGACCCCACCACCAGGGATATATTTCCCTCCCCACCCCTCTCCGCCTTCCACAAAGACCGTTCCCTCCGTGACTATCTGGTCAGGTCCACGCCACCCGATGACCCACCCTCCCATCCTGGCACCTTCCCCTGCCACCGCAGGAACTGTAAAACCTGCGCCCACACCTCCTCCCTCACCTCTATCCAAGGCCCTAAAAGAGCCTTCCACATCCATCAAAGTTTTACCTGCACATCCACTAATATCATTTATTGTATCTGTTGCTCCTGATGCGGTCTCCTCTACATTGGGGAGACTGGGCGCCTCCTAGCAGAGCGCTTTAGGGAACATCTCCGAGACACCCGCACCAATCAACCAAACCGCCCCGTGGCCCAACATTTCAACTCCCCCTCCCACTCTGCCGAGGACATGGAGGTCCTGGGCCTCCTTCACCGCCGCTCCCTCACCACCAGACGCCTGGAGGAAGAACGCCTCATCTTCCGCCTCGGAACAATTCAACCCCAGGGCATCAATGTGGACTTCAACAGCTTCCTCATTTCCCCTTCCCCCACCTCATCCTAGTTTCAAACTTCTAGCTCCGCACTGTCCCCTTGACTTGTCCGGACTTGTCCGACCTGCCTAGCTCCTTTTCCACCTATCCACTCCACCCTCTCCTCCCTGACCTATCACCTTCATCTCCTCTCCCACTCACCTATTGTACTCAATGCTACTTTCTCCCCACCCCCACCCTCCTCTAGCTTATCTCTCCACGCTTCAGGCTCTCTGCCTTTATTCCTGATGAAGGGCTTTTGCTCGAAACGTCGATTTTGCTGCTCCTCGGATGCTGCCTGAATTGCTGTGCTCTTCCAGCACCACTAATCCAGAATACCTTCTTCAATTGCATGCCCAGAAATGATGGAAACACAAGGTGCCAAATTCAACTGGATCTGCTCCACTTCAGAGAGAATCCCGAACTAGGGACCATAAATATGAGTGAATTCACAGTCTCATTTCCCAGAGAACAGTTAGATTGTGGAACTTGTAAAAATGATGTGTAATTGAAGGTCCCAGCTATGATAAATTGAAGGAGAAGCTTGACAAACAAATAGGGGGAAATGGAATGGAAGGATATCTTCACAGCGTAAGATGAAAAGGCTAGGAAAGAGCTTGTGTGGAATATGGACACAATTTGAAATGGATTCTTTCAGTTTTGTCAATTCTATGTCATACTATGCATTATTATGCAACAGGAAGCCTAATAGAACTGTCCACTTGACTCAATCCTCTGCTCCTTCCCTACAAAGAAAGTTCCTCCATTGATTTCAGGCCCTGCTGCAACTCTTTACTGAGTCACTGACTTCATCCCTCTCCCGAGCAACTGTCTTGGATGGTTGCTACCACGGTACTGTATCTGACCATGAGGTGAGATTCTGACCAGCCAAATCCGCAACATCTTTAACATTGCTCATTTCCACTTCAGACCAATGCCCAATTCCACCCCCCATCTCAAACACCCTGAGGCTGAAACTCTCATTCTTGCCTTTGTTACCACCAGACTATGTCCATCAAGTCCTGGATGGTCTCCCATCTTTTACTCACCAGAAACCTGAAATCATTCAAAACAAGCCCCACCACCACCAGCGTCCCAACTCAGGTCAAGTCCTGTTCAACCATCATCTTTGTGCTCACTGATCTACAGTGGCTCTGGCTAAAAATGCCTCAGTTTTAACATTCTCATCCTTATTTCCAAATTTTCTGAATTCTCATCTCTCTACCTCTGTGCTTCACTGCCTCTCTTCTGTCCTTAATACAGTCTTGAAAATCTAAAGCTTTGGTCCATCTTTTGTTGTCAGCTACCCTCTAACTTTATTCCCTGTAATGCCTGTTACAAATTGTGTATCCATAACTGTTTCTAAAGGCATTTGTGTCCTCGCAAAACCTCTCTTTTAAGCAATAGCAAGAAAATTTTCATTTTGAGATAGTGTAGATAGCATGACGATTGGTCTGTAGCTTATAACGTGGGATACTGATGGTGTTTACGTTAAAAAATAAAGCATGATTATATTCTGCTCAAACTCTGTAAAAGATCTAAAATGGCTTTTCGTTTTAATTGTCTTTCGACCCTGCTTCAATTGGCTAACTTCTTGCCAACAGCTCCATTTCCCTCATTGACCACAGCCTCAGTGTATGATAGCTTGGCATCCTACTCACTGTCAAGTTGAGCTTTTATCTTCACATCGCCATCCACTGTTTCTACAACATCGAATTGCAGAAGCTGGAAATCTGAGACAAAAACAGAAATTGCTGGAGAAACTCATCAGGTCCAGCAGAATCTGTGGACAGAAAACAAGAGCTAACATTCCAAATCATTTCTGAAGAAGGGTCACTGGATTCGGAACCTTAGCATTGTTTTCTCTCCACAGATGGTGCCAGACCTGTTGAGTTTCTCCAGCTATTTTTCCTGCCTACTTCTACTTTTGTAATGTTACCTGACTGCAGCACTGTCTCCATCCATTTACTGCTGAACCCTTTCTCTCAGCACCATGTTTGAAGTTTATGTATGCATGGCACTGTTGTCCTTTCGCCAGAATTAGTGTCCATCAGATTCAGACTTTCTGGCCCCATGTCTGAGAAAACAGCTGCTGGAGCAGGGAGAGACCATGTGAACAAAATTGGAGACAGGTTAACACTACAAACAGATAGCAAGTGACTTCCTTACCCTTCGTGGTAAGCCTACATCCCTTACAACCAAAATCATTGTTTCTTTTTAATATCCTAGATAACGGCTTTGTTCCCTTTTATCCCAATCTTTGATGACCTTCCCCTTAATCTTCTGGTAACATTCCACTGAAAAATAGGATTGAAGCCTTCCGCAGATAAAAGCTCCAGGTAAACATGACAACCTTTTCAGTTAATTGTTTTTTAACCTCGATCTCCAATAGCTCCTCCATCTATTCTGATCAGCAGGTATAACTTTCAGCTGAAGTAACTGTGTTAGACACTGAGTCCAAGCCTAAAGTACCAACTCAAGTGCTGAGGTAAAACAAAGTCTTAACAATACATTTCCCTTCTGCAGATGACTTCCTTTGTGAGGGTCATAGATCATTATAATGACATTTTATTTTAGTTCAGCTCAAAAGTTGAGGGAACGCAGCATCGATCACTCCACTGTCAATCTTCCAGCACTGTAACCACTGCTGTAAGAATAAGATACAAAACAACATTGTGTCTTGAGTTCAGTTCTTATTATGGAAATGAAGATTTACTGGGGTAAGCCAGCTGAATCAAATTTTAACTCAACCTCATGAACAGATTTTTAATTCCTTTATTATTCAACTGATTTCAGCAATTCACACTCAGGAGTTAGTCTTAATAAATGCATTGAGTAACCCACTGGACTGAATTACACATTGTGAGTGCTTTCCCTGGAGAATTCCATTATCATTTCAAGGATTTTTTTTGCAGCACTGCAGTTTTGGATATACATACAGATAAGGATACAGCAGATCTAAATTTAAAATTTCACCATGCAGGGCACACAACAGGGTAAACTGTTTGACTTAACTAGTCTGTTGTTATTTATTTGTCACACAAGAAATTGCTGTCATCTGCTCATGTCTTTATCTCTTTGTTATCATTTATTTCAACCAGTGGCCTTTCCTTAATTCGCTCTTAGGATACAGCCATCACTGACACAAGACAAGTAAATACAGCTTACTGTAAACTGTCCTGGAGAAGCGAGTGGTGAGCTGCCTTCTTGAACTACTGCAGTCCAGTTTGTGAATGTGTATTGTCAGGAAGGGAGTTCCAGGATTTTGACCCAACAATCCAAAGATGTGCAGGTTAGGTGAATTGGTCATGCTAAATTGCCCATAGTACTCAGGGATGTGTTGGTTAGGTACATTAGTTAGAGGTAAATGTAGAGTAGTAGGCGAATGGGTCTGGGTGGGTTACTCTTCAGAGGGTCATTGTGGACTTGTTGGGTCAAATGGTGTGTTTCCACATTGTAGGGATTCTAAGTATTCTAAGTAACAGTGAAGGAACAGTAACATAGTTCCAAATCAGGGTGAAGTGTGGCTCACAGGAGGACTCGGTGGTGGTGGTGATCCTGTGTATTTGCTGCCCTTTGTCTTCCAAGTTTAGAGATTGCAAGTTTGGAGGTCGTGTCTGAAGAAGCCTTGGCAAGCTGCCATCGCACATTTTGCAGGTGGTACACAGTGTCCCTGCAATGGAGGCAGTGAATGCTTAAAGTGCTGGACAGAGTGCCACTTAAACAGGCTGTTTTGGCTTGGATGATTTTGAAATTGCACTCTTCCAGGTACTGGAGAGTACATTATCACATTCTTGACTTAAGCCTTGTAAATGGTTGGTTGGTTTTAAAAATGAGTAAGTGAGTTAGATGCTGCAGAACTCAGTTTCTGACCTGCTTTTGTAGCCATAATATTTATATGGCTGTCAAAGGATTACTCCTAAAATATTGTTGGTGGGAATTTCAAAAGTGCCAATATCCTTGAATATCAAGAGTGATGGTTAGATTTTCTCTTGTTGATAGTCATTGCCTGATACTTAAATGATGTGAATGTCACATGCCACTTGTCGCCCAAAGCTGGATAATGTCTAGATCTGGCTTTATCTGGGCACAGACAGAGTCAGTATCTGAGGAGTCACACGTAATACTGAGCAATACATCCCACTTCTGATCTTACATTGGAATGAAAACCATCATTGCAGCAGCTGAAGCTGGTTGAGCTTGGGACCTGATACTTAAGATTACTGCATTAAGTATTTGGGGATTTGGGGACAGAAAGATGATTGGTCTCCAACAATCATGACCATCTTTCTTTGTGAAAGGGAAGAGTCGAATCAATGTTCAGTCACTTCAATTTTGCCAAGAGCTGCATAGGACCACACTTAGTCAAATGCAGCCTTGATTAGATTAGATTAGATTAGATTACTTACAGCATGGAAACTTACAACATGTCCACACCGACCCTCCGAAGAGCAACCCACCCAGATGTCTCAGCCAGTCACTCTCACATCACTTCTGGAGTTCACCTCCTTCATCAATGTGTGGATTAAGGCTAAAATAAGGTCAGGAGCTGTGTGACCCTGCAAGAACTCAAACTAAGTGTCGTGCAGAGAGGGTTGCTGAGACGACGGAGCTTGATGGCACTGTCAATGACACTGCTCATTGAGAGTAGTCATCGCAGTGCTCACCGGCTAGGTTAGATGAGATCTCCTTTCTGCAGACAGGACACATCAGGTAACATTCTACACTGTTAAATAGATGTCAGTCTTTATTAAGGATGCTGCACTGGTTTCCACATTGACATGGTTTCTTTCAGTAACTCCAAAGAAAATCCACGACAAGCGTACATCTCTCCACTGTGTTCCATTCCTTCAGAATTTAAAATTCTTCTTCTTTAAGTCATCTTGTTATTGCCGAGATAATAAGAGTCCTCATTTTTCAAGTCTTTCTTGGTATTACCTTATTACAAATAGGATTCTCCTCAAGCTCTACTGCACCTTTCTCATTGTTTCAACATTCATCCGAGAGTTTGACATTACAAATTGCACATGCTACTTCAACGGGTTGCTTCAGGAAGATTTATACACATTCCCCCTTGCAATTTAATTTTCACGTTCTGTCCCTTTTATAAAAAAAACATATTTCAGTAGCTTAAGACATTGTTCATTTGACTTATCTTGTGAATCTGGAAGCTCCAATCCCTCGTTATTCCACATTACAACTTTCATCTATTCAACGCAAAAGTATTACACTTGCTTAACCAAAAGTACGACTGCATATTGAGAGATGAAAATTCACTGGACACTTTTGGTCATTTTTTTAGCTACCTTATTAATACCTTGCTGTTTCACTTTTCCTTCAGAATTATTTACAATACCTCCAGGTTTTAGTATCGCCTGAAAATATAGGCACCAGTCTCTCTAGCAATATATCCAAAGTTGTCCTGAGCACAGGGAATAGAAGCAGCCTCAGACAAAAAAAAGCCTTGCAGCACTCACAACTATTCCACGAAACCACACTTAACTCTTCATTACTTTTACCTTTCTTCACACCAGATGCGATCCAATTTTCTATCTTGCACCTAAGTCTATGTTCCTTAATATTCAACATTAATGCCCTTTCTGCAACTTGCCAAAACCTCTTTGAAAGTCCACACACAACACATCACTATTTTTTTTGTCATTTACTGATGAGATGTGGGCCTCTCTGGCTGCGTCAGCATTTATTGGCCATCCCTAGTTGTCCCTGAGAAGGTAGGGATGAGCCGCCTTCTTGAACTGTTGCAGTCTATTTGCTGTGGAGACACCAACAATGCTGTTAGGGAGGCAGTTTGAGGGTTTTGACCAATTCTTCAATTCATCATATCTGTCATCACCATCAAATTTGTCAAGCCCTAAAATCCTTTCTGAAATCATTCATGGACAATTATCTTTTGGCTTCCTAAGTGTGCCTTAAAAGATTCCAGGAATTCACTGATCATGGATGTGAAAGAAAGTAGGCAAAGATTCCTGGGTTTGCTTCACTTTCTGTTTTTAAAGAATAACTTCTCATCAGCTATTCTCCAGGCCTTTGCTATATGGATTAAAAAGACAATGAAGTATATGGTTTACATTTATATTTACAATCATTACTCATGTAAAACATGAAGAAATGGCTGCCTACTGCATAAGCCATCAGTTTTCTTTAATAAAAGCAGGCGGATGTCCTGACACCATCTATGGAGAACGAAACAGAGTGAACATTTCAAGTGGAGTGTGGCTCCTCTTCAGAACTGAAGGGGGCTAGAAAATGACAATTTTAATATTGCTGACTAATGAGGGGGAGGAGGAGCAAGTAGGACAGAAAGTGAGTGTGCCCCGAGTAAAAGGCAACAGGTGCTAATGGTGGTAGAAGAAAGATATCGATGAAGACCACAGGTTAATAGCAGAAAATAAATCAGTTCTGTTGAGAAAGAACTAAGGCAACAACACTTTTCAGGGGTGGGGAAGAGAGGGTGTAATCAAAATGGAGGGTAGTGTTCACATGCTAAAGTTGTTGAACTCAATGCTGAGTCCTGAAGGCTGTAAAATGCTGAAGTGGAAAACAAGGTGCTGTTCCTTCTGCTTGCATTGGGCATGAAAACATGGCCAGAAATGTTACCCTCAGAGCGGCACGGTGGCACAGTGGTTAGCACTGCTGCCTCACAGCGCCGGAGACCCGGGTTCAGTTCCCGCCTCAGGCGACTGACTGTGTGGAGTTTGCACGTTCTCCCCGTGTTTGCGTGGGTTTCCTCCGGGTGCTCCGGTTTCCTCCCACAATCCAAAGATGTGCAGGTCAGGTGAATTGGTCATGCTAAATTGCCCGTAGTGTTAGGTAAGGGGTAAATGTCGGGGTATGGGTGGGTTGCGCTTCGGCGGGGCGGTGTGGACTTGTTAGGCCGAAGGGCCTGTTTCCACACTGTAAGTAATCTAATCTAAAAAATCTAAAAAAAAAGCAAGATGGTGTGCTGTAGTAGCAAGCAACTGGAGGCCAGGCTTGCACTGGCAGTCAGAGCAGAGGTGTTCCACACAGCAGTCACCCTCTCTGAATTTGATCTCGCAAATACAGAGGAGCCTGCATTGTACGTGGCAAACTAGATTGTACCTACAATAAGTTGCTCCTTCACCTGGAAAGTGTGTTGGCACATGGACAGAGATGAAGTCAAAAGGCAAGCATTGCAGCTTTTGCGGTTGCATTCAGAGGTGCCTATTTTGGTGGGGGTCAGGGATAGGCTGAGGGGTGTTAGGAATTACAAAGATCCTTAAAGATCTTCCTTATTTCTATTTCCGGCTATCGGCTGCCTACTAATATCCATATGCCCTCACTTTACTTGACTACACATCCTTATTCTCTGCTTGCTGCAAAGATTCCCCCAGTTTCTCTGTTTCCAGCTTCCAAAAAGGTGCTATCGACATGGTTTCCTTTAGTATAACCCAAGATCCCTTGTATTCCCCAACCCACCCAACCCGTCCCGTCAACCTCCCCCTGTGGTTGACAGGGCCCTTGGCTTTGTTTCCGATCCATTTTCTGCTCTCATGCCTTGCTCTCCCTCCAAAAAACAACAATAGGGTTCCCCTTGTTCTCATTTTCTGCCAGCCTTTGCATTCAAGGGATCATCCTCTGCCATTTCAACGACCTCCTCCAGCAGGATGTTGCAGCAAAACCCATCTTCCCTTTCCCACCCTGTCAGCATCCCTCAGGGACCATTTTCTCCGTGACACCCCTCTCCCCATCTCCTAACACATCCACACCCCTCCCCACCCACCCAATCAGAGAAGGTGCAACACTTGTCCTTTTACTTCCTCTCTCCTTGCTGTCCAAGGCCCCAAACACACTTCTCATTCTATCATTTGTCTTTTCTTCTGGACAACTTCACAATTTGTTCCATTTGCTCCTCCGCCTGCCTCGTCAACAACATAAAACCAGTTATTTTCCAGCCTAAACCTGGTTGCGTAGAAGAGTCATATTAGACTTCAAATATTAACTCTTTCTCTCTCCACAGGTGCTGCCAGGCCTGCTGAATTTCTCCAGCAATTTCTACTAAATTATTACAAATTTCCAGCATCCACAGTATTTTATTTAGACTTTGAATTTTTTCATTGATGTTAATGGATTTACCAGGCAACATACAAAGTTTAAAATACGTAAGGCACTACAAAATGAAACATTTGATATTACAGTGATTCATTTCAAAGGTCTAATTCTATTCTTGATATTTTTAGTCGTTTTGGTAAAACTGCTACTGCCCCAGTACATATATATTTAATTTCCATTTCTGCTCTACTTTACCAACTTACTTCAAAGTAATAATAATTAGTGTATCTATCTACACCATTTATTAATAATACTAGATGTACTGCTTTGGGACTGTCTCATCTGAAACTGCCATTTTTCCTGTCTGTGTTCTCCACAAAAGTAAATTCACAAAATCCTACTCTCTCATCAGAAAGAGACAAATGGTGATGGTTTAACATGAGAGTCACCATGCCTCAAATGAGGAAAGAAGTTTAGAAGGACAATCCTCCATGGCAACCAGAGAGAATTGAACCCTGTGGCATGCTGTACGGTAAACCAGCCATCCAGACAACTGAACTAACCAAACCCGAGCACGTTAGCTAACCACCCTTCAGTTCTTGTTAATTTCCAATCAGAAGCAACCGTGTGGGTTTCTGCCTCCTGTACTCTTTCCACCACACGTACATCTATTTTGTGATGTGAAGACTTGCAATGAATAAAATATAAATGATATTCCTTTTTGGATTTTTCCCCTCGTGATTTATCAAAGCTTGTTTCCCCTTCAAATATGCACAGATCTGAAAGCCATCCTCGAGTTAATTATCCTCCTGAATGACCAGTAAAGACTCTTCATTAACAATTAACCTCACTTTTACAGCAATCTTTGCAATGAATAGTAACTACTATCATTAATGCTCCATTAAGGAAATAAATAGACGGAACTCATCATCAGGCCCAGATTATTCACTGTCAGATATTAATAGGTATGATGAAACGGTAATAATGTACAAGTGGGTATACATTAACTGTGTTCAGTTCAATCATTGAGCCCTGAATCTGACTAAATTGCTTGAGCACTATTTCTCCATCACTTAATTGTTGTCTTGCACACAACAACTGCAGATACGTTTCTAATAAATGATAATATTTCTATTTTGCACATTGAGGAATTTTAAAATAAAAAATACAAAATAACCTGATGAGGCTACTTTTAAAGTTCACCTCTGCATTTGTGGTCATCCTTTGTATTATGTTCATGTTATTAACCAGACCAAACCCCCGCAACATACATTAAGATGGTAGTCTATACCCTAACTTTTCTTATTTTAAAGGTAAGTGGAAGGCATCATATTCTGGATGGAATTCAATTGGTCAAATTACCAATCAACATCACCTCAGTTTACTTATGAACGTCATCTCATCTGATTATTTTCATTACTGTCTCAAAGACAGTGTTGACTTGCTGCGTAAAGCTTACGAGATTATTTTCCTTCATTTAACAGTGGCACTCAAAACTAACTGCTGAACGGGTGCTGTATATGATAGATGCTACAAAACTGCAAAATGTAATAGATTTTGCAATGAAAAATACTGTAATGTGTAGGAAGTGTGGACACTGAATAATAATGGGGTTGTGAATCCATGGAATTCCCTGCCGAGTGAAGTAGTTCAGCTTCCTCATTGAAAGTTTTTAAAATTAAGATACTTTTTTGAACAATAAAGGAATTAAGGGTTATAATGAGAGGGCGGGTAAGTGGAGCTGAGGCCCCGAAAAGATCAGCCATGATCTTATTGAGTAGCAGGTTCAGATGGCCTACTCCTGCTCCTGTTCCTCTTGTACATAATGGAAACTGTAATGTGACAAACACTGAAAGATCCTCCATAATATAAACCACGGAAATCTGTAGCAGATTCTATACCATGAGAAATATTATATTGGGAAATATATTCGTCTGAAAAGATCTGACCTCATTTGATCTTGGAAGCTAAGCAGACGCAGGTCAGGTTAATGAGTCGGTTATAGGTCGTGGCTAAAGGGATCAAAGATATGGGGGAAAAGTAGGAACAGGTTATTAAATTGGATGATCAGCCATGATCATAAATAATGGTGCAGCGGATCCAAAGGGTCAAATGGCCTACTCCTGCTCCAAAATTTTATGTTTCTATTACAGTGTGTAATATGAGCACAATGGCATGTTTGGGAATATTCTAACAGATACCAGCCTGAGCAGTATGTTTGGCAGAAGAATGATGCTTTACTGCAGCTGACATTTTGACAATTTGAATTCAGTTCTTAAAAACCTAAAACTTAAAAATATGTGCTTGCATCATTAAAGAGTGATTCTGGATCTATTGTGTACAAAACACACTGGTTCGCTGAAGTCCTCTAGAGAAGGAACCCTGTCTGGCCTACACCTACTTGGTTCTTAACAGGTTCTGATCAGCCCCAGCAAGGGTGGTCAATAAATGCTGACCTTGTTAAAATCCCCACCTCCTAAGAAAAAAACATTCTTATGATGTAAGCATTGCTAGCTGGCTATTGAGAAGCTGCTAGCGAGTGCCTTCTTCAACCACGATAGTCAATTGGTTGCGGTACTACTACAGTGCAGTTAGGTAAGGAATTCAAGGATTTTGACCCTGGGGTCAAAGGAACAGTGGTTTACTTCCAAGTCAGGATGGTAAGTGACTTAGTGGTGAAAAGTGCTGTATTTGTTTTCAACTCTTCCACTGGACGGGAGCATCACTGATAATGAGACAATGGACATATGCAATAACGATATAAAGTGATAATATGTAAAAAGTGAAATATTAAGGAGAAATTAATGCATGTAATAAATTTTGTAATATGCCAAAGTACTGCAAAGCTAATATTAATACAGATGGATGACTTTTCCATATTATTATGCAAAATGTTTTCCTCAAATGTTGTACATTAGGCCTACATGAGAAAAGATTGAGGTTAGGTATTGAAAATCTAAATGGAAAAAAACTATAAAGAGCACGTGGAAAACAATCAGAACAACTCTTTGTTTGAAAGTTCTGTAGGAAATGATCATCAATACCTTCATAATTGGGGCATTGGTTGGTACTTCTGGACGATGGTAATTAATTGACAAATCAAAACTTTTAGGGAAGGCAGCTCAGTTCAACAGCTTTGAATAACTTGTGAAAAGTCAACTTCAACTTGAGCACAGTATTCCAGAGGGGAACAGAGACATCACGTTCACCAATGGAGCAAGTTGTCAATTCTGTGAACAGTGCAGCTGGATCTACAATGGTGGAGCGTTGAGAGTCAGCTCTGTTTGCTTCAATGAAAGCTCAGCTGGCTGTCATCTTTACTCTTGGCTCCAAGATCTTCTCTGACTTTCAAGCTGCAATTATAAAAATGGCCTCCCAAACAACTAGAAAGATTTAGAGCAAGGAGGGAGGCCTTCAGGCACAATGCATCTACCCCAGTATTAACTTGACTGTTGTCACTCTCAAATTCCTTTTGATTGCTCTTTCCATTTTCTTTTTGTGTACTCCTTTGTTTAATAATGATCCAACTCTCTTCTTAATGATTGTTCAGTCCATGCAAGACACTGCATAGTACTAAAATCTCTTGAGAAAAAGATTTTCTCCAATTCTCCAAGTAAACAATTCAGCACTTAGTTAATATTCACCAACTGATGGAACCAATATTTGACCACTTGGTCTCTCAATATCTTCCATAATTTTCAAAGCATTCATCAAATTATTTTCAGCAGTGAAATATTTTCAATATTATATGACTGTCATGCATTTGAAAAGTTCTAACATCCCAAATAATGAAGTGCACAGAACTGCAATACTCTAACTGTAGCTGAAACAAGTTATGTCTGAATTTAAAATCCTTTGCTTTTATTTAACTTAATGCTTGTTTGTACATAGTTGCAAATCCCTTTCATAATATCATTTTTACAGGTGGGGAAGACTATTTGTCTCTCTTTATTTCAATCATCATGAATAACCCTACATTGCTCCTGTCCCCTTGGCCGTTGCAGCATCTAATTGTTCTTGAATAATTTCAGGGCTTTTATTCCATCGTGGTCTTTCCTTAGAGGATCTGCTGCTGAAATCTTTATCCATTTTTCTGTCACTACTGATTACTCTAATGCCCTCTTGATTGGCTTCTCACTCTCTACTAACCATGATCTGCCCCTCATCCAAACTTCTGTTCATTGTACTCAGTGATGCTCATCCATCAACTTCTGTTAGTTGACCTACTCCCTAAATCTAAAAAATTTCCAACCTCAAATTCTCATCCTTATTTTCTTGTGAATGCCCTCTCCTTTGATCCACCACTGGAGGTTACATTTTCCTGTGTCTTAACCCATCTCTCATCATGCCGTCTTCAAAAGCAGCTTCCAAACTCACAACCCTTACCAATCCAGAAGAACAAAGGGCAGCAGATGCATGGAAGCATCATGACTTGCAGATTCCATTCCAAGCCACACACCATCCTGACTTGGAAGTATATCATCATTCCTTCACTCGGGCTAAATGTTGAAGTTCACTTTCTAACAGCACTGTGCAAGTCCCAAAGGACTTCAGAAATTGAAGAAGACAGCTCACCTTCTCAATAAATGCTGGTTTAATTAGCGATGTCCACATCTGATAATCCCGCTGTCTCTCCACATTTCTCTTCTCCTTCAAGACCTACCTTAAATCGGAACTCTTTGAATAAACATTTTTGTCAATCCTCTTTTCGCCTCCATGTATTTGATTGACCTTATGAAGCATGCACAATTTTTTTCTTTGCTGCTGTCAAAAATGAGACAGAGAGGAGCACATATTTGACTTTCAGGTGGAAGTTTAGAGGCGCCTGTTCAGTGCTAACTTTTCACTGTTCCTGATCATCAACTTGTCCTAATATTTCAGCAAAGAAAGAGGAAAATCCACCTCCAGAAATTTTACTCTTCACCACTTTGACAAGTTGTTTGGGAAAACAAAAGGATATAGAAAGTTCATTTGTCTTTCACTGTCAAACAGGGTGAGAATAATGCAAAATCTTATAAGTGTCTGAGCTGAGACAGCCACTGTCAGTACAGATGCCCCTTACAGGGAAAATGTTTCCTTTCAGTAAGTAGGCTTGGCTCAGCCCTGCCACATTTAAGACCAATTTGTGTGGACTGGCGTCAACAGTGTTTCTATTCTCATTTGCGACTAGCTTGAAGGCAATTTCGGAGGAATTTCTTCTAAATTGTTTATTCAATGCGACTCCAAGGATGTTTTCCTTAAAAGTTTCCTATACAGATACTCAAACTTGTGTTGACTTACAAATCCCTCCCTGATGACCATAATAAATCCACAATCCACATTAGAAAGATATATCCAGGGCAGTTCCGTCACTGTCATCACGTAACTATTTTGTTCAAGCCAAAGTGCTTTTCAGAGGGACAAGTGTAATGAGGCAGAGACTAGCTCAAACTGATAAGCGCCTCCAGGGATAGGTGGGTTGTGGACAAGACATAAATTGCAGCAAATGCTGCTACTTGCTTAGTTTTCAGTGAACAGAAGAAAATGAGAAGTTTAAACATTGTTAAACTCTTGCTTCCATAAGCCACGGGGGAATTAAATTTTTAAAAAACCTGACAATGCTGACATTTCGTGACAGTTATGAGATTGGTACTTAGCCACCACTTTTACATGCACATCTCCAAATGTGGATCTAAATATTAATTCCTGTCATGACCGCATATATCTGAAGACTAACAATTAATTGTAGGTTGTATCTCACAGTGTGAGTAAAAAGCTCCAGGCAGACAATACAAACAGATATTATCATCCGCTTTTGTTTGATGCTTAAAAACCTTCCTTTTAAAGCAACATCAACAGGCTAGAACTTTAATGTAAAAAATTAATGTAGGTTGACCAACTCACACAGAAAAATTAGCCTAAGGTTAAGTCGACAGTCAGACAAGAATTTTATGCCACAACTGGAGAATGGTTCCATTTCAGTGCAATTAATTAGGTCAACTTATTGGAATATAATGAATAACATTAAAAATTACTCGATCCTTGCTGCATCACTGAAACACACACTCCATTCAAAATCAGTAAAGGGAAAAAAAGTACAAATAAACAGTAGCAGCATTGTCTGCAACTACTGCTGATGTCTGTTTCTCGCATGATTTCAAGAACATGTCCCCTACATTTACACATGAGAAAAAATATGATATATTCATCCAGAAAAAAATACAAGTCAGCTGTTTTGCATCTCCATTTGGAGACGTGCTGTTCACAAAGGCAGGGATTTCATAACTATTTACACAAAGCACTGACTTGGGGGTCATGATTTGCAGCAAGACCTTTTGAGACTCATACCTTGAAGGAGAAACCATCAGAATGTACTGGTTTGATTTGCCTTGGGGACTACAGCATGGCATTCAGGAACAGCCTCTGTATTCATTTCCAACTATTACTGTTTTGTTCCCTTCGTACAGCAACAAAATGTAATTTCTTTCAACCTCTGTCATAGATTGGATTGAGAAGAGACTGACAATTTGGGTCAGCCTTCTTCCCATGGTAGCTGTGGAGAAGAAGTATCAGCTCTCTTCTCGATGCTCTCAGTGGGCCTAGACCACTCCCTGGCAGT
Organism: Chiloscyllium plagiosum; assembly: GCF_037043375.1. Classification (NCBI taxonomy): domain Eukaryota; kingdom Metazoa; phylum Chordata; class Chondrichthyes; order Orectolobiformes; family Hemiscylliidae; genus Chiloscyllium; species Chiloscyllium plagiosum. The sequence goes on from NW_028270140.1 coordinate 131,782,191, forward strand.
GGTTTCATTGTACATTGTCCAAGTGTTCTTACTGAGGTCATTGCTCAGCTATATCTTCTGAATTGGGCAGACCCAAATGCAGATCAGGTGATTGTTTTGCTGAACAAGCCATTCCAAAGCCACGTGTTTCTTAAAAGTATCATATCAGACATTTTTGAGAACAGGATATTCATTGTTAATGGTCATTTCATTAATTAGTATATATTTTTAAAAATTCTCCATGTAGCATGAAGTGAGCTTGCCAATATTTTATATTATCCTGACTGCTTAACTGTTCTTATGTTAAGGTCTGTTACTATAATGCTATATCTCTGTCCTCTCTGCACTCACACTGTTCCACTGAACTTTTGAAGCTCAACAAAACCTAAAGGAACAACATCTCATCTTTTGGATAGGAGCTTTACATCTTTCAGGACTCAACATTGAGCCCAGTAGTTTTTGATCATCTCTGTCTGCGTTTTCTGACAACAGGTACTAATAACGAATCTACTGTTCATTAGATTGCACTAGATTAGATTAGATTAGATTACTTACAGTGTGGAAACAGGCCCTTCGGCCCAACAAGTCCACACCGACCCGCCGAAGCGTATACCACCCAGAACCATACTCCTACATTTACCCCTTCACCTAACACTACGGGCAATTTAGCATGGCCAATTCACCTAACCTGCACATTTTTGGACTGTGGGAGGAAACCGGAGCACCCGGAGGAAACCCACGCAGACACGGGGAGAATGTGCACTCTCACAGACCGTTGTCTTTTATTCTTTCCTTTCCCTGCACTTGCTTAAAACCTGCTCCATCTGTAATGTTTCCCAGTTCTAACAATAGACCACTAAGCTGCAATGTTAACCTGATTCATGACTTGGCCTGTGAAGTATTTCCAACATTTTGTATTATTGGGCAATGTAAAGTCCTGCGAATGTAGAATGTCTAAAGGCAAAATTGTACTGCAGCTGACTTCCAGGGTTTGAGTAAAGGATTCACGAGGATACAGTCATAGAGTTATAGAGATGTACATTATGGAAACAGACCCTTCGGTCCAACTTGTTCACGCCAACCAGATATCACAACCCAATCTATTTGAGGTGTTTTGAGGTATTTTTAGAATGTAGCTGAGCAGTTGATAATGGAACCATCATGCTAGGTACCAGTTTGATTTTTCATTCAAAATGTCTCTGGTGGATCTATCCAAAAAAGGAATGAACGATATTTTGGAAGAGTACTATTTGGAGACGTACGGGCTGCTGGTTAGATTCAGATGAATGGTACTCAAAACATAATGGCTGTCTCTTGCCATTGTTATTCAACCAAATGTCAGTCAACTGTCAATTCTGACAAGCATTGTTTTAAGGCAAAATATTCATTATCGAGGCTGTATGTTTTAAATCTCCTTCATTGAATGTTGTGGCCATGAAACTATTTTATATAATTTATAACTGCTTAATTGTTACTCCTCTATCATTCGCGTTGATTTAATGTAACAAAACTGCTGTATCTCTATTGGCGCAGTAAGCCTACCCAATGAGTTAGTCAGGCTTATGGACCGGACTCTGATCTCAGTTGACTACTGATAGGGGAGCTACAATAGATTTCAGCACCTCTGGCTTCAGGAAACAAAAATGGTCTCAGCTTCCCCCCATGTTCAGCAGTCTGCAGTAACCTCTGCCAGAATTCAAAACAAAATCTTTCTAAACAACCAGTTCAGGGATGTTATTATACACCGCTAGAGTAGGTGAGACTTGAATCCAGCCCTCCTGGTCCAGGGATAAGGACACTACTAATGCACCACTAGAGAGTCCCTAACCCCCCACTGGAAATGTGCATGGGCGGATTTGAGCCACTGTTTGCTAAACAGCCAAGAACAAATGAATGACAATCTCTTAAATGGCCTATCAGTAATCAATTGATCAAGCATGGACCTATACAGAAGGCAGTCAATGCATTCAGAAGATAAGGGTTGGACCAGGGAAAAAATTCCGATGAAAATTGCCTGCTTTTCCATCACTTCACAATATGCATAGCAGATAGCCCAACATCAGGATGAGCTTAACAGCTATCCTGTGGAAAATTAACCAGCAAGGTAAGAGACCTCCAGCATATATTTGAATAAAGGCACAAACACAGAAAATGCTGGAGAAACTCAGCAAGTGTGGCAGCATCTGTGGAGAGAAAACAGAGTTAATGCTTTGAGCCTGATATCTCATGAAAACTCTTTAGATTTTGAGAAGATTCATACTAGACTGCAAAGAATACCTGTTTTCTGTCCACAGATACTGCCAGACCTGCTGAGTTTCTCCAGCGTTCTCTGCTTTTGCTCTGTTAATACTCATTCGGCACCTTGTGATTTACGTAGCCAATGTATCAAATCATTTAGTAGACATCCAGTTATTCAAAGCTCATTCAAGAAAAACAAGGAACCCAAGCCATAGCTTCCACTTAACTGGCTGTGTAGAACACGAATGTCACAAACTGAGCCCTAATTGGCAGTGAAAGAGTAATGATGACTGCTTCACAGGAGATTTTTTTTAAATGACCAATTGGCTCAATCCCATTTCCACTCGTGTGGAGGGGGGGGGGCCTGCTTAATGAAATGATCTGTTAAATGATGAATTTCATCCTGTCAAGAATACCCCAATTAATGATCCCGCTAATTTGACTACTCTTCAGAGTTCTCTTTGCCTACTTGTTAAGAAATTCTCAGGTAACCAAAGATGAGTTGCAAGTGAATACAAGGAATGACACAATACAACAATAAAAAAATAAGTACAGGTCCAGCATTTCATTCTGAAAAGTGCAGGATACAATGTTCCCCTGAAAGTTTCAAGTGCTCATGTGTGCCTGATGGATCATTCAGCACTATCGGTTGTAAAATTGTCTAAAATAAACCAGATCAGCTCCATGCATTTGTTAATGATCCAGTTCCCACGATACTGAAGCATTAGATTGATAACAGATTGCTAGGTGCATTCTCCCCCTGCCCACACACCCCAGTCACCTTTGCAAAGGAAGGAATTAGAGCTAAAGGAATTAGAATTTCCCTGAGGCAAGGACCCGTTTGAGTACGTAACTGCACAAATATGAAAATCAATGCTGTTCAATAAACATGAAAGTGTGGAAGACACTTACAGAAGGTTAGTGCCAGAACAAGATTACCACTGAATCAAAACTTTTTTTCTAATAAAGCACCATAAGAATACCTGCTGGCCTTTCCAGATTTAAACTGACCTAAGACTATAAAGTGCAGAGGAGATGACAGGCTGTGGAATAGCCTCTGCACATTGAGACATCATTGAGATACACCTGTATGTTTACTGTCACAGTGAAATACTGTTCTCTGAAATTAGTGGTGCTTTCAGAAACCTTACAACCGGAACTTCAATCTCTGTTCATTCTGAGAGTAATCTTTTAGTGTTTTGGGTAGAAGAAGCACATTTGGTCTATTCATCCAAACCTCTCCATACTTTCTGGCCACAATTCGGGAACTGGTATTTCATTTCCTAAATTGTATTCCCTACTCTACTCGCTCCGTTTTGATCATCCATCTCCGACTGCTCCATGAATTTCAGCTAAACACAGCCCCAGGATTACATGCTGAAACAGAAACAGCAGCTTGGAGAGAAACCCAGCAGGTCTGGCAGTACCTGTGGAGAGAAAGCAAAGTGAACACTCGAAATGTGAAGAGTGCTTTCTTTCTGCAGATCCTGCCAGACCTACTGAATTTCACCAGCAAACTTTTATTTGTGTTTCAGACTTCCTGCATCCACAGCTTGCTGTTTTATATTAATATTCTCCTCACTTCATCTCTTCTCAATATAGGAATTTCCAGGAATTTGAAGCATCCATTTTCTTTCTCACATACCAACTCCAGTGAAGTGACCATCTCCAATTGTTATATATTACTGACAGCAGCACCATAGGGCCCTAACTCTGACCCATGCTCTATTTAATTTATTACCTGATCCGAAGACAATTAATATGCATAACCTGGATGAGGAAGAGAGAATCTGTTCCCGGTACCTCTGTTCAACCACCTTAACCAGGTCAATGTACTGGCAATGTGAATATGGTGGAGACAAAACCAAGCTCTGATTTGTATGTTTCATGATCTGAATTCAACAAGTTGCTGTCACTTACTGTCACAGCCCCCATTTTAACAATGTCTGGTTTGCTGGGGCATTGATGAACTCCAGCGCCTGTGAATTGATACCAACAACAACTTGCATTTGTGTAGCATCATTGACAGAGTGAAATGTACCAAGGTGCTTTGCAGGATTGTTACCAAACATTTTAAAAATTAAATTTAACCAGACAATCAAAATTTCAGTCAAAGAGATAAGGGATATTCAAGGAGTTGGTGGAGCGCTGAAATCTTAGAGAACTGGGGAAGGACACAAGTCTTCTGGAGGCGGTGCTGGAGAACTTCTGGAAGTTCTTGAAAGCGACAACCAGAATTTTAAAACCAAGCCACTGCTTAACCAGGAGGCAAACCAATCTAGAGGGCAAGTCACGGTGGGAAATAAATGCAGGCCTACCCGGTGACTCTCACAGCCCATGAATGAGTGAAAAAGAAAGAAAAAAAAATGCATGTTCAACAGAGTGATGTGTGAATTGGACTGGTACAAGCTGGAGGATGAGCTGCCGAGATTTAGATGAGCTGGAATTTATACAGGGTGAAAGATGTGAGGTTGCACAACATGGAGTGAACACTTGCAGCAAACAGGGGGTGGCAAGGATAAAATAAAATGTTTCTCTGCAATGTGAAGGTATTATCATTAGAAAATAGGTGAGGAGGTTATGTGGTACACTCAACTTGCAACATGTTGTGCTGGGGGGTGCAGTTCACTGAAAGTCATTGAGCAGTTGGAGACAGATGGTTGGAGACAGAGGCAGTAGGACAGAGAAAATTATTTCAAAGCCCTTGAGGACTGACTCAAAATGTAAAAATGGAGAATGCAAAAGGGCATTTGGATGTTGAATGCAATTCATCTTTACCCCTCAATAATTAAATATACTGAGTTATTGTGAGGTGCAAGTGTGTAAAGACCTCATGTTTTTATTTTACTTTATTTTTGATTGAGGACTGAATTGTGAAAAGAACTATTTTATGACAAAGGACAGAGAAAGGAACTGCTGGAGTATTAAAAAGCAAGTTACTGAAACTCATTGCAAATTGTGGTCACACTGGTGCTTTGCAAGTAGTGGGGGGGATGGTGTGACGAGACAGTACGGCATTCGGTAGGAAGTGAGATTCGGCTGGCAACAAGCAACTGATTGGTTTGTAAAATTTTGTCCAGTCACAGATGTCAAGGGTCAGCCTGATGACAACTCTCTAATTGGTTCCTGCTTGTGGGTGTGAATGATCCAGAGAGAAGCCCTCATACCTCAGGAAGGGAAGTGTTGTGTATCTCACAGTAAAATACTGCAAATTAAAGAAAGCCCTTTGTTTTTTTCCATCAGCAAATAATCAGAGACTTTATAATGTGTGAGCCAGTTGCTCTGAGCCTCCTGTGAAGAAGTGACAGAACGTAAAGGAATAGCTCACTAAACTGGAGGACTTGAGAGACAAAATGAACTCCTCCATTCAAAATTGAGGACTGATGCCATTCAACTGTTCCCCCAAAACCTTTCCCCCTACGTTCATAACACCAATTTTCTTTTTGTCTGAATCTGTCTGTATGTGTGTGTATGGGGCTTTTAGAACGGATTTAGAGTTTTGACCAAGATTGCATGTGCAGACACCAATGCATATGTACAACGCACCACTTAAGTTTGTGCATTTAAACTGGCTCAGGCACAGGTTTAAATGTGTTGCTGTTGTGAATGGGTGCAAGTGAGGAATGCCTCTTTTCACATCCTCATTCCCTCTGCATCCTCTCTCTCATTCTCTCCCCACACTTCCCTCACTCTCAGTATCTGTGGTCTCTCTTTCCCATGCTCTCTGTTTCATCTTCTCTCTCCCCCCTCATGCCTCCTTCTCCCCATGTTCCATCTCTCTGTCTTTCCATCCACATGGCCTCTCCCCCCACCACATCCTCTATATCTCTCTCTCCTACAGCATCTTTTCTCCAGGCATTTATGTCCTCCTACTCCCATACCCTACTGCCATGCTGAAATGTCTTTCAGTGTTATGGAGCTTTTCTGTGCAGGTGCAGTGTGGTGTTATCGAAATCCTATGTGTGGACACAGCGGGTCAGGAATTGTGAAAATACATCCTTGGCTGCTGTTGTGACTGTTAGAAGACACTGCCTTTAATTAACTAGTCAAGTTATATGTCAACAGATCATACTTGCTTTTCTGTGGTTTGAATCTTTTTATTTGTTAAGTATAGAAAGCCAATCAGTGCTTTCTGTTAACCTACGTGTATCAGACAAGGAAACTGGACACTTTGATATAGTTTCTTAGCTTTTGTGATGACTCCAGGAATAGCAGATCGTGATTTGCAGTGCACATCCCAGTGGGGAGTAACAAAGGGAAGATTTAATCATCTTGATTGAAAAGTCCAATAACAATTTTCTACTGCTCTTTGCGTATGATCTTTCACTTCATTCAGACTCAGAAATGACTGACTTTTGAAGGACAAAGAAAATTGCAGTGCGAGTTTCTCTGAACCAAACCTTTTCAAAGGTCACTGTGAAAACTAATCCGATTCAATGTATTTCCACAAAATTGTTCAGGCTGGTTTTTTTTCTGAAATCACTCTGACGTAATCTGCATGTCTTTCTGTTTTCAACACATTTTTGAAGTTTGCTATTTACCTCATTACTTTACAAAATGGTTTACTAGCTGAAAAGTCACTCTAAACATTGCTGTGTCAATCGATGCAAACATTAAACACTGAGACAAAAAAGATACAAGATAATAGAGTCATCATTTAGCGAGTTCCAAGAAAGACTGACTACAGGCTTGATGTGCCAAGATTTCAACATATGAAGATTTCTGCCTCTGGCTCAGTGCCACACTCCAGACAGGGCTGGCCTTCTGCTCCCTCAGGCAGTCATTACTAACTCAAGGTACACTACAATACTTGCACTGGCACCAATGTTGCGTCTCCTACAATATTCTGCTCTACAATACTCTGCATTCCTCTGCTTCCTTCTGTATTCTGGTTAACAAGTGGAACAGACAGCTTGCTACGGGGTTTGCCCGAATTTGAATGTGGCATGGAAATATGTATTTGCAGCTTATTCCTAACATTCATCACTCCTTGATGACAGTATCTTTATTGACATATTGATTTCAAATTTTCAAAACACTAATTTCCCATTATTTTATTTTCTGTTGAGGAATTATGTAGAAATGCCTTCTCAGAGGTTCCAATCATTGTTAAGAAGAAAACAAATTCCACCCACTTATCCACTAACCAAATTGGGCACAGGTAGCATAAACAGTATGAGTGTTATCACTCAATGTTTCAGATACCGCCTCTCATGGCCATTTTGAGATTATTTCATTCCATACGCTGTAAAGCAACAACCTACCAATGGTGCAGTGTTCACCATTCCAGCCTTGGTTGCACTCGCATTTGCCATTATTGCAGGTTCCATGCTCCAAGCAGCGAGGGTGGCATGCTCTCTGGTCACAAGCTGCGCCAGTCCAGCCTTCCTCACATCGACAGGCACCCGCCAGGCAAACGCCATGAGTTCCACACTCCACGGCACAAATCTCTGTGGAGCACAAACAGACCCAGCACAGTGAATTTCACCGTCAATGCAAAACTCACAGCCGTAAAAGCATGGTCAAGGCACTGAATTCATCTCCTGTCACAGACTCCTCACATTAATAACATACCATTCAAACCTGTATGGGGCCCAACAGAACATGCATGAGTAAAGAAATACAATGCATTCACATTCTCCCATTAACAACACCCAGATTTTACAGTAAATTAAAACTCGTTTTGCCATAAACACAGTGGTTTTTAAAAAAACATTAATTATGTGCTTTTAATCAGAAGTTTTGTAAAGAGCAGGCATAAACCCACAACATTCCTGATGAAGGGCTTTTGCCCGAAACGTCGATGTTCCTGCTCCAAGAATGCTGCCTGACCTGCTGTGCTTTTCTAGCACCACTCTAATCTTGACTGGACATAAACCCACAACAGATTATTTGGTTATATTCTAAACATCAGCAACTGTTTAAGGCTTTGTCAACCTGCTTAGCACCTGCTACATCTTATCTGAGACTTGACTGAAGTTTATAAAAGCCTGAGAGATCTTCACAAAAGTAGTCGTGTGAAGGATGCTTCCTCTTGCGATCGAGTTCAGATCTAGAGGGCACTGTTTTAAAACAGGAGATGCCCTTTTCAGACAGACATGAGTAATGTTGATGTTGAAGTTCAGATGGGGAGGCAATGGCCTAGTGGAATTGTCACTGGATTATTAATCCACAGATTCAGGTAATGATCTGGGGACCCAGGCTTTAATACTGCCACAGCAGATGATGGAATTTGAATTCAATTTCTTAAAAATATGGAATTAAGAATCTAATGTTGACTGTGAATCCATTGTTAATTGTCAGAAAAGCCCATGTGGCTCACCAATGTCGTTTAGATAAAGAAACTGCCATCCTAATCTGGTCTGGCCTACATGTGACTCCAGACCCATAGCAATTTGATTGACTCTTAACTGAGCAATTAGGGACGGACAATAAATGCTGGTCTAGCTTTCGATGCCCTCATACAATGAAAGAATAAAAAAATAGTTAATGTGCAGCACGTTGACAAGTGGTCGAGGAACCTCTGAGTGGCCACACACCTTGGAAGGAATATTCAAGATGAGGATTGTTTATTTCTCTCAGAGGGCTGTGCAATTGCAACTCTGCTCCAAAAGCTGTAGTCTGGACAATTAAATATTTTTAAGGTGGAGGTAGATAGGTTCCTGATACACAAGGGAATCAAGGGTCTTTGGGGCGTAGATGGAACTGTGGAATTCGGAACAGAAGCAGGTCAACCATAATCTTATCGAATGTTGGAGCAGGTACAAAGGAGCCATATGGCCTACCACTGCTTCTGTTTTGAATGTTTGCAAGTGATTTCTGGAGGAGCTGCAGAAAGCTGCAATGTCCGGTACTGTATACATCAGTTTCTGAGTACAGAGATGACACCAGTGCTCTGTTGATATCCTTGAACCCTGATGTGAAGGCTGCAGTGAGGCTTCTTTCTGCAGTTGGCAGGAACCTACATGTTCTTCTGAAGATGGGGACAGGAACATTGGAATATGAGTGACTGCTCTGTTCCTGACTGGTGGAGAGTGTGGAATTCAATCCTGGTGTGTCTTTATCGGTGAAAACAGGGGGTTGGACATTACGCGTGTGATGAGAAGTACGGTGGATTTTCAATTTGCAAAAGAACTTACATTTTCAGCCTCTGTGCAGGCCCCTCACTCTGTATGGTTTTTGAAAACTAGCAGACTTGGGGTCCTAGGGCAATGGACATTCAAGTAAACAAATCGAAAGTGTCAAGGTCATTTTAAACTTCCTGGTTGGGATTATCAATTTAGCACTGAAACCAAATCATCTACCCATGCCATCTCCATCCCCACTCCCCTCCATGCAGGATCCTGCCTTATGCTGGAAAATCTGTGTTATAATATGCAGTTGTTAGGGCACAATAAAAGTAGAGACAAAAGTCTAACTAAATGATTTAAAAGAACACTTTCAACAAAAACCAGCTGCAGTCTTTCATTACTGCAAACAATGATCAGAAAAATCTATCCAATACAACTGGGATTAGTCACAGCTTCATCAGTTGCTCGCTGCTCTCATGTTGGGGGACCATCTTGTCTGTTCATTGTGCTCCTTTCAATGATTTCTTTATACATGCTCAGCTCTCTTCTGAATCAAGCTTTCAATTAAAGGACCCTGGATGGGCTGATTAACCTCGATGCAGCAAAATATTAACTTGGCTTTGCGAGGAAAAGTTTTTTTAATCGCGTGTCTTGTTTCTCCTGTGAATCAATCTAATCAATTTTTCATTAGCACCAAGGTGTTTATCAGCCTTTAACACACCACCTTCAAGCGCGGCTGTGTCAATCTTCACGACCAACTTATTAATTGAAGTTCATTTAATTGAAGTGAAATTGTGCAACTAATTAATAGCCAGTCTTCTGTGCAAAGATCAAAGAATGTTTTGGCAGCATCTATTTCATCATGGAAGACTGGTGTTTCATACAATTGCCATGATGGAGAGGTAGTGGGACTAATCTGTGCTAAAGGGCACACTTACATATACTTTCATTTGGCATGTACAGAATCAACAAGCCACTTAAACCTAAACCCACTCATTCAGCATAGGCCAGAACCCATCCCATGGCAACAGCAGATTCTCTTTCAAACCTTAATGTGAAAAATGAGATTGAGGATGAAATTGATGGCTACATTGGTTCAGAATAATACATCCATTAACTTGTTCCCATCATTGCTTTCCTGATGCATTCAAAGGGAGCTTTATAATGAAGATATTACTGCACAAAATGACTGTGAATTAGTCATTGGCTGCAATTGTTCACATTTGATTGGTGGTGAAATCTACAGGGATGCATTTGTTCTCTTACGTTACCAATATTACTGTTGCATTGTGACTAAATATTGTGTAAGCATCTATTGTACCATTTGCTGCACTTATCTCGTGGTGACCAGATTGTGTCTAACGATTTCTTCCTTGGAATTTAACCCAGTCAGAGCCCATTCCATCTGCTGTATTCTTCCTGGTTTAACTCAGTTTTTTTAACAATTCCCTCCTACTCAGCCCTGATTTTACAGTGTGGACTCAGGATTCCATTCTTTTGACTCTTGATAGTGTGTACTATCTACAAGATGCACTGCAAAACTTCGGAAAAGATCCTCAGACAGCATCTTCCAAGGCTGTGACCACGTCCATCTAGAAGGCAAGACAGCAGATACATGGGAACACCACCATCTGCAAGTTCCTCTCCAAACCACTCACTATCATGACTTGGAAATATATCACCGTTCCTTCAGTATCAGTAGGTCAAACTCCCAGAATTCCCATCTTAAGGGCATTATGGATCAACCCAAAGTACATTGATTGCAGTGGTTCAAGAAAACAGCTGACTACCATCTTCTCAAGGGCAACTAGGGATGGGCAATAAATGCTGGACAGCCAGTGATGTCCACATCCAATGAATGAATTTAAAAAAAAATTGACTGCCACATTTATAAAATCAGTAATAAGCTACTCTGCAGTTTCTACATCTACAGTACAGGGGAACCAGGAGATGCAATGCATTTTAATTTCCAAATTAAACCTTACTTGCAAACGTACGTCACACATAAGGTTACTTACTAACAGCCCACGGTGTTGGTGGGTAGATTTTAGCATGGGTAGAGGATTAACTAACTGATAGAAGACAGTGAGTTGAAATAAGGGGCTATTTTTATGATTGGAGCCTGTAACTAATGAAGTTCCACAGATATCAGTACTGCAGCTGCTATTATTATTGTAATTATAAATTGTAATTATTTACAATTATTATTAATGATGCAAACGAATGTATCATCACCAAATTTTCAGATGACACAAAAATAGGTGGGAAGGCAAGTAGTGAAGATGACATGGTCTGCATAGTGGGTAAAAACTTGATAGTTCTTTATCGCAGAGGGCTGTAAAGGCTGGGTCATTAAATATATTTATGGCTTAGAGACAGATTTTTAATCAGTAAGGGAATCAACGGTTATAGGGAAAAGGCAGGAAAGTGGGAGTTGAGGATTACCAGATTAGCCAAGTAAACTCAATAGGTTGAATGGCCTACTTAGACATGTTATGGCTTTACACCTTAACATGATTCCTACCTCATTGTTTACCACTCACTCAAGTTATCGTCTCTGAAAAAGCTCAGTATAGAAATCTAAGAAGGTGCAGAACTCAACAGGCAACTTTGTGCAAAATCTCCATTCCAAGTAGGTTTGCTTTAGGCTTGACACACTAATTCAAGCATCATCTCATGCTAAATTTTCACATAAATTATGACGTGCGTTAACTCCAAAAACTCTGTTTTCTGCCAGTGCACAGCAATGACACAAAAACACTGTAAATTCGACTAATAAAACCTGGAATTAAGTAACAAATAATCCAACACAGAAAGAAACAAGGTGGGCTATGTGAAGCAGATCAGTATCAATATAAAGCATGCACCAATCATAATCTAAGTTGTTTCAAGCTTCTTCCTAAAAAGGCCATGTGCATGATAATATTTTAACTGATGTTAGCTTGAAAATTTATGGTATACATGTTCAGCTTCTGTCTTTCATTAAAATCACCAATTAATGTTTTCACTGCCATAGCCTTAAGACACCTGAACAAGTAGCATTATGATTAATTGACATTTTTTTCCATTAATTAAGTGAGTTGGGATCTGCTAAACTTTATTTTGTGGCACTTCAACAATTTCCTTTACTTTTGCTACTAATATTTTTTAAAGTCATCATGCCCTACCATGAAAATAAGTATTTAAAGTATTTTACAATTCAGCGGATTTCAAAGCTGCTTTCTTTGTCCCCCTATTGTTTCCACTGACTAGTCAAGACTTCAACAACAAGCATGATCTGAAAACAGATCCTTCCCAATGATACTGTTGCCAACAAAGGGAGGTCAGGTTATCCTGCTTCATCCTGCAAATTAGTGTGAGGAACTTGACACAGTGTCTTCCTCATCAAACTGGAATATGTTGAGCATGTTAAGGAAAATACATAAATCATTGGTCAGACCATATTTGGAGTATTATGTTCAGTTCTGGGCACATTATTTACAAAATGATATTAAATCCCTGGAGAGAGTGCAAAGGAGAGTTACTATAATGATCCCAGGAAAAAGGGATTTTAGATTCAAGAAAAAAGAAATTCTGCTTGGAGCATGGAAGATTAAGAACCTCATTGAGGTGTTCCAGAATTACGAACAATTTTGTCAGGGTAATGAAGAATATTCTGTTTCCACTAATTGGTATGTCGATAACTAGGGGTCACAATTTGAAGATTGTCCGCAAGACAGGTAGGAATGAGATGAGAAGAAACTTCTCATCTTGCATACAGTTCTGGTCACCGCATTATCGGAATGATGTGGAAGCTTTGGAAAGGTTTCAGAGGAGGTTTATGAGGATGCTGTCTGATATGGAGGGAAGGTCTTATGAGGAAAGGCTGAGGGATTTGAGGCTGTTTTCGTTTGAGAGAACTTGACAGGTGACTTAATTGACACACACAAGATAATCAGAGGGTTCGATAGGGTGGACACTGAGAGCCTTTTTCCTTGGATGATGATGGCTCGCACAAGAGGACATAGCCTTAAATTGAGAGGTGATAGATATAGGACAGATGTCAGAGGTAGTTTCTTCACTTAGAGAATAGTAGGGGTGTGGAAAGCATTGCCTGCAACAATAGCAGACTCACCAAATTTAAGGGCATTTAAATGGTCATTGGATAGACATATGGATGAAAATGGAATAGTGTAGGATACATGGGCTTCAGATTGGTTCCACAGGTCGGCGCAATATCGAAGGCTGAAGGACCTGTCCGACGCTGTAACGTCCTTTGTTCTATACTCAGAGAGTTGTTCGGATTTGGAATGCACTGCCTGACAGAGTGGTGGAGGTGGAATCCAAATTAGGTTTCTGAAGTGAGCCAGATATATATTTGAAAGTGATCAATTTCAGGGGCTATAGAGACACAGCTGGAGAGCAGAGCCAGCTAGGTGAGAGCAAGTACAGACATGATAGGCTAAGTGGCTACTTGTACTGTAAAGTTCAATGACTCTATCTGCCATGAACTGCAGGCACAGGCCTTGCTAAGTGAAAAAAGGGCTCAGGTTGTCCCAAACTTTTTTGTCCCCACCTGGGAAGTGTAGTCACTGCTGCAATATAAAACAATGTAGCAGTCAATTTGTATCGCCAGTACAACTATTGGTTTAAAAAAAGACCCCGACAAACAGCAATGTGATAGTGATCAGGAAATCTATTTTAATGATATTGGTTGAGGTGAAGTGCTGGACAGAAATGGGTCTTTTCCAGAAATGTTTCGGGACAGACAGAGACTCGGTTTATCATTTCACCACAGCAATAGGGCCTGTGTAGTTGTATATCAGAGTGGCACGATGGTGAAGTCTCTGAAGTATGGCTTGAACCAACCACATTGCAACTCAGATGTGAGAGTGCCACCAACTGAGCCACAGCTGACAACTAACAAGAATGGGCACCTTTGAAGACCGCATCCCAAAACTTTATGAATCATGCAGAAGAAGGGAGAAAAAGAAATGGTGATGGAAATAAATACTCCTGTTGTCCAGTCCCGAATACTGCCATCGTCTGCTGAAATTTAATGAGAGAAAGCTGCTTTGAAAGAATACAGAATTGGAGATAAGATTTGGATTTTTCTCCAAGTTGGGATTTTGATAGATTCAGCAGCATGCAGAGAATTGAAAACAGCGAGTACAAAGTGTGCATACTTAAGATGACATTGTCAGAAACACCTAGCTTGCAAGCTAGAAATGTTTACAGGCAAGAATTTGTCAGATTGTAATATTAATGTTAACAAGGAGAAAAGGAAATTGGTGTTGTTTTCACTCTTCCTTTGCCCCAAAACAGTTCCATTGGTGGACAGTGTTATAGGCAAGAGGTGTCTTTCAGTATCCTGGCTGAATAGTGAGCTGCAATGTGGTGGACTCTGAGCAAAAGGGAAATGTTTAACCATTGTACTTAAGTCCCAGTCCTGACTCTCTTACAGTCCAGCAATGCTCACTGAACAGTGATCAAGAAGCCAAGATGAATAATTTTTCTCTCTTACTAATCCAGTGAGACAAAGCCAATTGCCTTGGCACACAAAAATTCTGCCATCTTGGTGCCTCAGTAGCTGGACAGGTGCTGACTTCACCCATCCTTTCAGGGGCAAAAAAGGCTTGAAATGCTCAAGTCCCATGAGTTTCTAAAAATAGTCATCGGAAGAACATTTTGAGACCATTATTAGAAGCAAATTTAATAAACGACTGAAGGAAAACAAGAAATGCTGGCGATCTGATGGAAGCATTGTCTAGATTTGAAACGTTGGCTTGCTCTCTTTCTCCATGCTCTGATTTCCAGCGTTTTTTGTTTTCAGTGCATCTGCAGTAATTTGAAACTACTGAAGGAACTCATAGGAAGATCTGTATTGTGAAGCCCACACTTTGAATGAACATTAATCGTACTGCTAGCCAGCTGCTATTTCTGTGAGGAAGTTTCTTGCTTACGCACCATAAAAAAAATTGGCCTCTAAAAAGGCAGAATTCTTTAATCAAGTCATACCATTAAAATTTAAGATAGATTACCTCAGCAAAACCTATCTGTTGATGTCGAAAAATCACTAGGTTGCAGTGTAAGTTGCTAAGTGTGCTGCTGCTTTTGAACCTTGGGGAATTAAGGCTATCGCTATTTCACCACTTATGGGATTATTTGTAAGGTGTCCTCTGTCGACTCACCTACTGAGCAGTCTGTGCCTGTCCAATTTGGATCACAAGTGCAGGAACCACTCTCCTGAAGATAGGTCCCGTGACCAGAGCACTGATCAGGGCACATGGTTTTGGAGTTTTCACAGTTTGAACCGCCCCATCCCGGACTGCAGTGGCATTCCCCATGGATACAGATGCCATGGTTCGAACAGGTTGGATCAAAGCAGTCCGCTGCAAGAGAAAAAGAAATCACCCTTTAGTCTAAGAGATGAGCAATAGCAAAGACTTGGCCCTCTAATTCACTTTAATGTGCTTTAGATGATGAGATCTAATTTAACAATTTGACTCAATAAAATTTTACACTTGTAGGGTCAACGACCTGAAAATTTAATCTCTTCAGCACTAATTGCTTTACTGTATGAGCAAAGATCAATAAAATCAATATTTCTGAGATAGAGAAATTGGATTTTACACTTGAAAAATGAACTGATCTTTCACGGCTTCCTCCTCAATACCATGATTATGACAGAAAGAACAAAAAAAAGCGACCAATTGTCATCATAATTTACCAGCATCAGCTATCTTGTCAGTTCATTCCACTGACTGAATGACTACAGTGCATGATAGCAGAGTATCAATACATTTGACTGAGGCAATTCTTTATTTTGCGATGTGGAAAAACATCAATATCTTCTCATTGTTTTATCATCTCAAAGTGAAGAGCATTACTCAGTGAGCGTGGACTTCCTTCAGTACTTGGTTTCACCTCAAGGATAGTAAGGTAAACCAACCCTGTTACTTGGAAACCCTGTCATTTGAAAGAGATGAGCATGATAACATAACAGCAGATTGCATTGTAATTCTGTGCCCTTTTAATTCAGAAAAATTAGTTTGGATCATACCGAAATCTCAGTCCTGATTGTTAACGATTTGATGCAAATTCTTGCTCTTACAGAGCAGATTTTCCACTTCTTGACAAAACTTCAAATTGATATTGTGAATTGGCAATGTTTTGTCGAAAGTGTTCAATTTTAATTTGCAGATCAAGAATGTATACATTTCAATGAATCCAGAACTGCTTGTAAATATCAATTCATTTCACTTAGTTGCCACACCTCTTTTCCACCCTAGTCAACACAGATATCTCTAACCCTCTCAAATAACCTGCAAATAACTTGAAGCTAACAAACTGCAACAAGTTCTGGACATCACCTTTTTTTTATATGCTGCAAACCAATATGCATATGTCCAAGGTGCAAAATTTGTCTTTGTTGAAAAGAGGGGTGGTTGGAAACAGATACTGATCAATTGCTTTATAAAAAAAAAACCTTGGTGTTTACAATGTTTAACCATGTTTGATTTAAATTTACTCCTACCCTTTACAACAGCAACATTTTGGCTCCAAGCCATTTTGGTTGATTTCATGAATAAGAGCTGACAGTCAGTGGGTTCTGCCATATTTGTGACCTATAAGACATCTTGCTGTTCTTGACATGGCCTCCAGAGCAGAACAAAGGTTCCATTCTACTCCGCTCAAGTTAATTTAAAATAGCAGTCAGCATTTGTGTGGGATGGGTGTGTTTCTTTCAAGCGTGTTTGCAAAATGGCAGTGATATGAAGCGCAATATCTTTTGTGCGGATGATGGAACTCTCCATGGAGGAACTTTCTACTGAGGGTTAAAGGGAGGAAGCACCATTTGAGTTTCTGAATATAAAAGATGAGGTCTGTCTGTATTTATGAAAACAAATGTTCAGTCTTTTGATATAAACCTGCATTGAATATGTTGACTTGCCATTTCTTTTTATTGATGCTGATGGATCTAATGCTAACTGCCAGTATTTCACTTTTCCACCATTTTTAGCCAGCTCTTCCCCTTCAATGTAGCTGCTGCTATTTCCTTAGCTCAACTGTTTATTTCCAAAGAGCTGCAAAGTTTGAACAGTTTCCAAACACACCCAACTGCAGACTCAGGATGGAACCTCCAGCCATCAGGAGGCCCACTACCTTATCTTATAATTTCTGCAGATATTTAATCAGAAACTTTCTTTATTTGCATTTTTATTCTAGTTATTAACAGTGCTGCTACAAAGAGATACAGAGCGATATGTCTAGATAGAGATCATCAGATGGTTTACTTTGAACTTATCAAAATGACAAGCTGCAAAGATAAAAATGGCTGGCATTTACTGACTGATGCTGGATTTTAAACATGAGTCAGCCTCATTATTAGGTGTGCAGTGCCTTACATATTTAAATGTCTTTGCAAAACTGAAGCCGCTCTATGTTTTTGTGACCTCAGAGAAAGGATTGTGCAGCCAGACTTAGAAAGAGAGAAAATTTACCCCAGCCTTAAACAAATTATTAGACATTTTTAACTTAAAGCGTCAAGCCCATTGATTATTACAAGGTGGATACCAGTCAATTACTCAGGAATTCAATGAAAGGTTATTCTGATATAAGCCAAAACCATTGGTTAATCAAGCTTTTGATACTAGACTAATGAAACACAGCTTAGAAGTAGTGCACAGCTCTGCTGATCATCATTGTTACACAATTGTGGACATTTCACCAAAAAATGTTGCTGCATAAAATTTACTGTATACTGCACAAGAAAACGGCAGATATCCCCATGGCTGTCAATGTGTGCAA
Organism: Chiloscyllium plagiosum; assembly: GCF_037043375.1. Taxonomy (NCBI): domain Eukaryota; kingdom Metazoa; phylum Chordata; class Chondrichthyes; order Orectolobiformes; family Hemiscylliidae; genus Chiloscyllium; species Chiloscyllium plagiosum. The sequence continues at coordinate 131,800,268 of NW_028270140.1, forward strand.
TCATGGGAGATGGGTGAGATATTAAACAAATATTTTACATCAGTATATACTGATCAGGTGAATTGGCCATGCTAAATTGCCCATAGTGTTAGTAGGGTGCATTAGTTGGAGGGAAATGGGTCTGGGTGGGTTACTCTTCAGAGGGTCGGTGTGGACTGGTTGGGCCGAAAGGCCTGTTTCCACATTGTAGGGAATCTAAATCTAAATCTAAATCTAAATCTAATCTAATAACAAATACTGTGAAGGAGGGTGTGGAGGCTAGGGAACTTCAGGAAATAAATAGTGATAGCTTGAAAACAGTCTATATTACAGACGAGGAAATGCTGGAAGTCTTAAAGCATTTAAAAGTAGATAAATTCCGAGACCTGATGAGACGTTTCCCAGAACTCTGTGGGAAGCTAAGGAAGAAATTGCTGGGATATTTGTGTCATCGACAACCATGGGTGAGGTGCTGGATGACTGGCGATTGGCTAACGTGGTGCCACTATTTAAGAAAGGCTGTAAAGAAAAGCCAAGGAACTATAGACTGGCGAGCCATACATCAGTGGTAGGAAAGTTGTTGGAGGGGATTTTGAAGGACAGGATTTAAGCGCATTTGGAAAGGCAAGGACTGTTATGGATAGTCAACATGGCTTTGTATGTGGGAAATCATGTCTCATGAACTTGATCTTTTTTCGAAGAGGCGACAAAGAACATTGATGAAGGCAGAGTGGAAGACCGAAAACAACAAATGCTGGAGGTCCACAGTGGGTCAGATAGCATCCATGGAGAGCAAGCTAACATTTCAAGTCTACATGACTCTTCATCAGAGCTGAAGTGAGGTATAGAGGGACAGCATTTGTGCTATTGTTTGAGAAGAGTGGGGGTGGGGGTACTGGGTGCAGGGTGATGATAGAGAAAAGATGTTGATAGTTCAGTTTAACTGATGAGAATGTGAGAATGGCAGAACAATGGTGTGTCTCCTGCTAGACTTGAAAGGACAGTAAGTGGAATGTGAGGAGGGAAGGACATAATAACAAGCTAAAAGAAAGGGAAGAAATGGGAGTTGGTTCACAATTTGAAGGTGTTGTACTCAATATTAAGTCCCGAAGGCTGTAAAGTGCCTCGTCTGAAGATGAGATGCCGTTCCTCCAGTTTGCGCTGTCATTCACTAGAACACTGCAGCACGCTGAGGACAGGCAAGTGGACATGTGAGCAGGACGCTGTGTTAAAATGACCGGCGACGGGAAAGTCGGAGTCCTACCTGTGCAAGCATCAGAGGGGTTCGCAAAACGGACACCTAGGCTGTGTTTGGTTTCTCTTATGTAGAGTAGGCCACATTGGGTACAGTGAATACAATACACAAGATTGGAGGTGGTATAGGTGAAACACTGCTTTACCTGGAAAGACTGTTTAGTGTTGGACTTCCACAAAGAGTTTTGACAAGGTTCCATATGGTAGGCTGGTTAGTAAGGTTAGACCTTATGGAATGAAGGTGGAGCAAGCCAACTGAAGACAAAATTGGCTTGAAGTTAGGAGACAGGGTGGTGATAGATGGTTGCTTTTCAGACTGGAGACCTGTGACCAGCAGTGTGCCACAAGGATCAGTTTTGGGTCCACTACTATTTGTCATTAATATAACTGATTTGGATGTGAATATAGGAGGCATGGTTAAGTTTGCAGATGACACCAAAATACAGCAGGTTTTGTAGTAGACAATAAAGAAGAATATCGAAGTGTACAAAGGGACCTTGATCAGACGGGCCAATGGGCCGAGAAGTGATAGATAGAGTTTAATTTAGATAAATGTGAGGTGTTGCATATTGGTAAAGACAAACCAAGGCAGGATTTACACAATTAATCGTAGGATCGGGAAAGTGATGCCAAACAAAGAGACTTAAGTGTGGAGGTGCATAGTTCCATGAAAGTGGCGTCACAGGTAGACAGGGTGGTGAAGAAGGCGTTTGGTATGCTTGCTTTCATTGATCAGAACATTGAGTATAGGAGTTAGGATGTCATGTTGTGGCTATACAAGATATTGGTTAGGCCACCTTTAGAATACTGCATACAGTTCTATAGGAAGGATATTGTTAAACTTGAGAAGATTTGACTAAAAACCTAGGATATGTTGCTGGGACTGGAGGGTTTGAGTGAAAAGGGGAGACTGAATAGACTGGGGCTTTATTCCCTGGAGCCTTGGAGGTGAGGGGTGACCTTATAGAGGTTTGTAAAATCATAAGGTGAATGGATAGGGTGAATAGCCAATGTCTTTTTCCTAGGGTGGGGGGAGTCTAAAAGTAGAGGGCATAAGTTTAAGGTGAGGGGAACACATTTAAGAAAGATCTAATGGCAACGTTTTCACACAGAGAGTGGTGCGTGTATGGAATGAGCTGCCAAAGGAAGTGGTGGAGGCTGTTAAGATTACAACATTTAAAAAGCATCAGGGTGGATTTAGAGGGATATAGGCTAAACACTGGCAAATGAGACTAGGTCAGATTGGGATGTCTGGTCAGCATGGAGAGTTAGACCGAAGGGTCTGTTTCCGTGCTGTATAACTCTATAACTCTAATTACCCCAGGCAGCAACATTGTGTTGACAATTAAAATCAACACTGTGGTTTACCTTAGGGCAACATCTGAACTCTGATTACATTACTGCATTGTAATCACTCTCAGCTATCCATTAATCTTTCTGTAATGTGTATCCCAGTACAAATTAGTGACTGGACTAAACAAGTGAATGCTGAGTTTTGTAATGAAAAGATACATGCTTTTAGACATTTCCATTGGAAACCTTGGGAAGTTACTTTTCAATGTTTAGCACAATCAACATTAAAGGATTCCTTAGTGAGCTACAATTTGGATACATATCCAACAATCTCTTCCCTATCTTCCATGTTTTTCTGATCACGGAACATTTCGAGGGCAGCTGCAGTTCTTTTATTGCAACGATAACCTCTTCATTTGTAGGCTGTGTCTCTCCAGAGTGAGATTTATTGCATTGTAGGTTCAAGCAATGATGGAAGAGTCTGATTACTTATCTCTGAGCAACATGAAACAATCTGATTTAGCAATTATTTTCCCCATTCTTTGAATGTGGCTTGTCAATGATGTGCAATAACTGAAAATTTGAGTATTTATGGGCAGCTTTTTATAAGACATTTATCAACCTTAAAATGTTACCTAACCTCCCTCTCTGCACAGATGCTATCTTGGGCTGCTAAGAGTTTCTGAGATGTTCTCATTTCATACCATTTCATAGAATAACGACCAAGCCAGTTCCAGCATCTGGTTTAACTTACTCTGTTTGGATCTTTGTGACTTCTCACTTAGAGTTTTCTGAAAACTCCAATGATCTCACCCAGCTAGCACTGACTTTAAGGCCCTAGTATTTTTTTGATGGCAGTCAGGGTTGAAGACATTGACTGAATACAGTGATAACAATTACACATACAATGATGCTAAGTGGGAGGGAGGTCTGCAACTAAAGATGAATTATGATCAAAAAAACGAGAAAGCCAATCTTGAATTTAATTGTTTCTGATTGAGCCATCCTCTGGATGAAAAGGAATTATTCCTATTTGATGCAATAACATGCTTAAAGACTACAAAGTTATTTTCAGATCATTCCGTGCATAGAAACACTGACGTGTGCATCAGCCACTTCAGAGAAAATATCGGATTGCAAATAAATGCATATTATCTGCTGCATCACAACATCTTTCCAGGCAGGGATTTGACAAAATATATTATCGACCAGAAATGCTGGTAGTGAAGACAGAACTGAAACTGACCTTTGTTTTACCTTGAACTAATGGTCAGTTGTAGGGCAATGCAAAGAATTTACCACCTGCTGCTCTCCGACTGGGGAATATTTGTGAGAGCCAAAATGTCCAAATGTCAGCAATAATGATCATAATTCCTCTCCAGATGGCAGGAGCAGGGAGTGCACTAAAGCTTTTGGCACAGTGCTCTCTAAAGACCAAAAAGTAAGATTGCTCCTTCTGGTCCCAGGGACTATGTTAGGTTACTGTCAGATCACAGTGACCTCTGAACCTGATGCATCTGAGGGCCACTGTCAACAACATGGCTGACCCAGACCACTCCAAGAAGGCAGGTACAGTTTGTCAAAATTGTCCAGATGATGCCTGAGGCTCAATTGTAGACACAGGTTGGGCCTCTAATTTATAATGAATTGTTCATTGCATCCTAGCATTTGACATAAGTTGTTCCTGACAGAGATGACCATCTTTAATAAATGTCACACAGTTGTTGGCCATACACACAGTGAAACAGGCCTTACCTGCTTATACATCCACAATAAGGCATGGTTAATATAGCAGTTCTTTCTCAGACTATTCTGAAGAAGCTGTGGGTGTTTGGCACTGCCAGATGCCATAAGCTAAATTAATTGATTCATATAAAGTATGAGAAATAAAGATTACTGAAGGAGCTTGTCTCAGAAAGAATAGTGCAATGATTACGTCAGAGTGACTGGTAGAGGCTGGACAGTTGGACAACAGCCTTTCTGCCCAGCACTGACTTTGTTTGAATTGGACTTGGACAAGAAGGGTGGAGATTCCCAATTTTTTTCAACAACATTTTACAACAATATGCAAGGCATGGAGGGATATGGACCAAGGGCAGACAGAAGGGATTAGTTTAATTTGGTGTCATGTTTGGCACAACATCATGGGTCAAAGGGTCCGTTCCTGTGCTGTACTGTCCTAGTGTTTCAATCCTGTTTGGAAACAAAGAGTCAGCAACACTCCAGAAGAAGTTAATACATGTGATAAGATATTCCAATCAAGTTGGCTGTGCATTAGTTTCTGGAGAAGCCTGATAATAGGCTGTGTAATCTTCAAATCCAACCACTTTGTTTTCCTAGTCCAACCTTCAAAGTCAAACTAGTGATTCGTGTTTTTAAATAAAGGTTGCAAGTCGGTCCAAGGTTAAATGCTCTTTGTAATTAATTTATCAATCCCATTCTCTTGATCTTTCCCCACAGCCTTGCATATTTTCTCCCTTCAAGTAAACAGTCAATTATCCTTTGAATGTTCCAACTGAATCTGCTTCCACTACTTTCAGGCTTTGCACTTCATAACTCACCACACAAAAGAATATTTCCTTGTGTTGCTTCTGCTTCTTTCACCAATTCCAGAAATCCTGATCCTTTGATTACTGATCTTATGATCACAGAAAACAGCTTCTCCATGTTTCCTTTATTAATTTTGAACATCTCTAATAGATGTCCTCTTAACCTTCTCTGATCCAAGGAGAACAATTTTAGCATCTCAGCTTTTCCACATAACTGAAGATCCTCATTCATGATACCACTGCAATAAATCTCTTAAACACCCAAATGCTTACAAACTGGGGCTATTAATATGGTCCAATCAGGGCTGACAGATATAAACAGAAGCGTCAGGGAGTCTGTTCACTTTGAGATCTGGTTCTGAGGAAGCTAGACCAGTGTCAAGGACTCTCCAAGAGTAAATAAAGGGTGAACTAGTGACGGGATACCAGCCTCTATGGAACTATTTAACCTTCCTAATTACTTGCTGTAGCTGCATACTAAGTTTGTGATTCATATACCTGGACACTCAGAGTCTTGGTACCATTCTCGACTGAAAAAATATACATTCTTTTGTTCTTTCTGCCAAAGGGGTCAAGTTTACATTTACTCTCATTATAATTCATCTATTATGTGTCACTCATTTAACCGATCTATATCCCTTTTCAGACTGTCTATCTCTTTTTGACAGATTACTTTCCTGCTGATGTTTGTACGATCAGCAAATTCAGCTACCATACATTCAGTCCCCTCATCCAAATCATTTCTATAGATTGTAAATCGATGAGAACCTCTCACTGATCCCTCTGGCCCTCCACTTGTTACAACTTGTCAACCTGACAAGGACCTGTTTATCCCTGCTATCTGCTTCCTGTTCGTTGTCAATCCATCATGCAAGTTAATGTGCTATTTCCTCCACTTGTCTTGTGCAGTACCTTATCAAATGGCTGTGGGTAATCCAAGTTCTTCTACCAATCAATTACACTATAAACATCTTTCAGGGAAACCTTTAACAAAATTAGCTTGTGATTTTTTTTATATGTTGTAAGGTGAGGAGGACAGCAATAAATGTTTTTGTAAGACAACTCATGGCTTTGAAGAGAAATAAAGAAATAGACACTTTTTTAAAAAACTCAACCCTGTCATCACTAACAAAAACCACAGGCTAATTATAAAATGGCTGCATCTATAATCCAGCCAAATAACAGCTGCTGACAACAGAAAATAATGATGTTTCAATTAAAATATGTCAACGGATATGCACATTACTCCTAGAATTATTGGTGAATTTAAGTCACACCTTTTCAGCAGGTTGATTTATGCCATGTCCTTTCTCAACAAAACAAAAAGCTCACTTAGTGCTAAGTTTCAATGTATTCTTGTGATCGAGAGAATATTTGAGTGACAGTACCTCAGTCATCTATAGCAGATAGACAAGAACACACATCATTTTAGGGTGGGTTGGGCAAGTATTGGTGAGAATCTACTTCATCATATGAGTGACTTAAATACGGAACACGCAAATCCGAGAAGTCCATATCCAACAACAATGCACTAATAATAACTGCATAATTTGCTGCATTGTTAAGAGAAAGCATTCAAGCTAAATAAATTACCACCTGCACATAAAATGTACGCACAGGAATATAATAGAAGTGCATTAGGAAGTCATTGATGAATAATGCTAAACAGAATCTCTATCTTAATGTCTCAGTGTGCCGAGCCACTTTGAACTAATTTCCAACAAAACCGTCCTTTGACCTTTGCTGTCATTCTGTTGTGCCGTACCTTGCTCACACATTTCTCCTTTGTAACCCGAGTTACAAACGCAGGAGCCCATGATGCAGACGCCGTGTGCTCCACACAAAGGGTCAATGCACTGGGTTGAGGGGACATCACACTCGGTCCCTTTCCAGCCACTGTAACAGAGGCAACGTCCCTTGGAATATTGGCCATTACCGCTACATAATATTGGACATGTTGCTGTACAAAAAAGAAATGACAGCATATTAGAGCCTTGATTGGGAGTAAAACAGCAACAAAATATGCAAATAAGCAGATCTTAAATTCTCTTTCCATCAAAACACCCCACAATGTTTTCTGTCATGTGTTGCAGCAGTTCTCCGTGACATTGAATAAAAATCAAAAGAACCGAAGACACTGTAAATCAGAAACTAAACCAGAAGTTGCTGGAAAAGCTCAGCAGGTCTGGCAGCATCTGTGAAGAGAAAGCAGGGTTAATATTTTGGGTCCAGTGACCCTTCCGCATGTTTTCTATGTCAACTCAGTGCTAATGTATGCTCCTGCCATGCCATTTGCCCAGTATGAACTATGTAAAGGGTTAATATTTTGGGTCCCTGAAGAAGGGCTTATGCCCGAAACGTCGATTCTCCTGTTCCCTGGATGCTGCCTGACCTGCTGCGCTTTTCCAGCAACACATTTCTAGCTCTGATCTCCAGCATCTGCAGACCTCACTTTCTCCTGAACTATGTAAAGGACTAATAATTCAGAAAATTGCAGTAGCAAGCATGGAAGTAATGAGGAATGTTTGAAAATGCCCATTCAAAAGTGTTCTTTGAAAAACAATGGTTGTTTCAACAGTGTAATAAACATGTCAATCAAACAGACCAGGAGAAAGTGAGGACTGCAGATGCTGGAGATCAGAGCTGAAAATCTGCTGCTGGAAAAGCACAGCAGGTCAGGCAGCATCCAAGGAGCAGGTGAATCGACGTTTCGGGCATGAGCCCTTCAAACAGACCATTCAAAGTCAATCACAGAGGGCTGAGATGTGGAAATATTTCTTTACTCAGAGGCTGGTTAACCTGTGGAATCTGTTATGAGAGAGAGCCATGAAGGCTGAGCCACTTAGTATATTTGATAAAGACTGTGGTCCCTTAAAGGCATCAAGGGGTATGTGGAGAAAGTGGAAATAGTGCATTGAGATAGAGGATCAGTCATGATCAGACTGAATAGCAAAACAGGCTTGAAGGGCATCTGTGTTTCAAACACTTCATTCCTCAATTTTGTGCAAATAAATGTTGACAATAAAAGATCACAGTCACCTCTGCCCACAATGGAGCCATACAGGCAGGGAGTACAGAGTTCCTCACTACCTGTGTCCTTAGCCCAAGCTGGTGAAAACTGCCAAGTCGATCCCACCCGCCAGTTTTTTAAAAATTCAGAGCTGGCTAAACTCCAAGAAAACCTCGACGCCAGAACTCTGTTGCAATATAGAGTACCACTGTAGCCAGTGGCAAAATCTCAGACCTTTTGAATAAATCTCAGACCTTTTGAATAAATCCCAAAATGGCTCCACCTCCTATGTGTGCACCATGTCCTGTACTTATTGATGACAGACACAAGAAGTTTGAATTGTAAGCAAATGTTCTTGACTTACCTCTTGCACAATCGGGTCCAAAGAATCCTGGGAAACAGTGACAAGCTCCAGAAACGCATTCCCCGTTTCCATGACAGTTTCGTGGACATTCCACTACAGACTCTGCAAGTAATCCAATCTTCAGAATTACACAAGATTCACATTTTGAGAAAACACCTTGTTAGGTCAAGCAAACCTTACTCTGAAGGAAACTTCAATCCCTTTGGCATGAGAGGGATGCCTCTGCAGGGTCAATGGCAATTGGCATGAAGGGACACCAAATGCAGTATTTAAGGTACCACAGAACTGTGGACCCAACATTGCAGACAAGAGCAATACAAGCAGCAAAAACAGAATTCAATCTTTAAGGAAAGAAAGAATTAGCTTTTACATAGCACTATTTATAGCTTCATGAAGTTCTAAAGTGCTTTTACAGCCAAAAATATATTTTTGAAGTGTCATCATTTTTTTAAATTCACTGTGGGTGTCTTGGCCTAGGCTGGCTTTTATTACCATGCCTAATTACCCTTAAAAGGAGTGGTTTATTTGCCAGTTCAGGGTGCAGTTAAGGGTCAACGACTTTGCTGTGGATCTGGAGTCACATTTAGACCAGACCAGGCAGGTATGGCAGATTTCCTTCCTGGTAAGTGAGTTAGGTTGCTCGTTACATGGGCGCCAGTAGCCTAGATGTTGGAAATTAAGCAGCCAATCTACACAAAGCAAGCTCCCACCTATGACACATGGTGGGCGGCACAGTGGCACTGTGGTTAGCACTGCTGCCTCACAGCGCCAGAGACCCGGGTTCAATTCCCGCCTCAGGCGACTGACTGTGTGGAGTTTGCATGTTCTCCACGTGTCTGCGTGGGGTCCTCCGGGTGCTCCAGTTTCCTCCCACAGTCCAAAGATGTGCAGGTCAGGTGAATTGGCCATGCTAAATTGCCTGTAGTGTTAGGTAAGGGGTACATGTAGGGGTATGGGTGGGTTGCGCTTCGGCGGGGCAGTGTGGACTTGTTGGGCCGAAGGGCCTGTTTCCACACTGTAATGTAATCTAATCTAATGACATGACTAGACCATTTGTTTTAATGGTACTGGACACATGTTCACTACGAAACTAGGAAACAATGCTCTTGTTTGAATAACAACATGAAATCTGCTACATGCACCTGAAAGGGCAGATGGGCTGGCTCTCAGTTTAATATTTTATCCAAAAGACACTTTTTAATTGGTTATGAGAATGATTCATTTCAGACAGAACAAGACTGCTGGCATGTTGCCCCTTGAGATGACATCGATCACTAGAATTCACTTTGCTAAGCATTCTGGCAGGTAACCAAAAAAGGGGCTAATGGGTTTTCCAGGCTCAACCTTCCAACTGATTCATTCCCAGTAATATTGGAATGTGAAAACACTGTAGTATACTTGTTCATCTGCAGTACACAAGACACTGAGATATCGGGTTAAATTGCTACAAACCTGTCAAATTTCCCTTCATGTTACAGTAGATAATCAGGTGGACAGCGTGAACATGCAACTTAATTATTCATTGCATGCTGTTGACTGGACTCAAACATAAGCCTGAATCTTTTTTGCATGTATATTCAAGACATTTGCTTTATGAATTAGCCCTCCACCCATCTACCACTGCGATCTAGGTCCAGAATTTTGACTCTGACTAAGTGAACTTTGTGACATGTCAGCCTCTGTCTGGCTCAAGGGAGCATAAGCTATCTGTTCCATCACACATCTGGCCAATTTAGGAACAGGCACCAATAGCTGGACAATGAATATATTGATGGATTTATTTTTAAATTGAAAGGAAAGAAGTTAAAAGTCTAGCAGATGGAGCAGGAATGCAATATCAGTCTGTTGCACAGTTCACAAGTAAAACATATTCCTAACCTCAGCTGCATTTCTGTGGAAAGCAAGTCTCCTCTCAGGAAAGAGCCAAATATGGGGGGGTGAGTCATTACAAGTCTCTGTCTTGGTGAATCCTATTGTTCTGTCACAACAGTATTGAGTAAAGCTCTTCTAATTGTAGGAAGAAATAAATCTGTGTTTATCACTTACAAGGTTATATCTCTCGTGAACATCCCATATAATGAATTACTTTAAAAATATGGTCACTGTTGTAATGTGGGTTCAAGATAGAAGGCATTTTGTGCTCAGGATAGCTGTACAAAAGTAATAGGGATGAATGAACAAGTAACGTTAGACAGTGTACTGGATATAATAATAATGAAAAAGCCACAATAACACCTTTAAGAACAAATTGGTCCTGTCTTAATGAGTGCGACTGAGCATTACACTGATTGCTGACATTAGTCAGTTTCACTGGGTACTAAATTAGAACTTGTCAACAAGTGCAAGAAGAAACAACTGTAATCATTGTGACATTCGTGAAATATACCAAGCCAAGACTATCTGGAAGGACAATGGCGGCAAATACATGAGAATACCATGACCTTCCAGATCTCCTTCAGGCTACTCAGCATCCTGACTTGGGAATATATTGCTGTGTTCCTTCAGTGTTGCTGGGTCAAAATCCTGGAACTCCTGCCCCAACAGCATTGTGAGTGTACCTACACCAAACAGACATTTCAAGAAATCAGCTCGCCACCTTCTCAAGGGTAACTAGGGTTGGCACTAAATGCTGGCCCAACCAGCAACATCCATACCCCGTGAATGGATTTTTTAGAAAGATCAACATCTCTCGTGATTCTTTTCACATTCAGTGATTGGAATCTTTGGACAGGTTTGGCCACAATCAGTATAAAAATAGTTTGTACGAGGAAATCTCGTGTTAGTCAGTAACTGGAGGTGGAGTCAATGCTTTCCTCAATAAATCTACCCACACATGAGTTTCAGTGCCTACCTATGACAATAGTATTAAAGGACACGTGCTCAGGAGTTTTCCCATCATTGTAAAAAGCCAGGTGCCAGACCCCTGAGTCAAGATACTGGACGAAGCCGGCCTCTTGGATGCTCACTGCCCTGATGTGCCGTCTTCTGTGCTCGGAATCAGTCAGACTGCGCTTTTCCCTGGCGATCAATCTGCTGCCGTCAAGTAGCTCGACAAAGTCATACTGAGAAGCAGAGGCACAAAGTCGTGAATCAGGCATGAACATGGAAGCAAAGCAGTGGACATTGTTCAGGCACAAAGATGCATATGTTTAAAGCCTCCTTATAAAAAAATTAACACACCGTTTGGTCGAAAATTATTTCAAAGCCAGATTACGGCAATATTTTTTAACAGTTAGCTTTAATTTTGTTTTCATACATGAGCCACGGAGTTACATTAAGAAAATACATGCACTGAGAGTGGCTTTCACCATTTGATATGCACTGGAAATTATTAATAAGTTGCACAGACCTCTCCCACTGTTTCTCGTATTTGAATGGACATGAATGCAATGGATATAGATAGAAGCAGTGAAGATAGAGGCTTTTAAAACACACCCACAGACCGTGTTCCAGAGTTTGACCAGGCCTCTGGATACAGACTGACATTGATTGATGAGAATTATAAGCTATCAATAATATGCATCATAACTTCCTGGATTTTATAATAGAGGTGAAGATTATGAAAACAACAATACCCTTACAAAATATAAACTGAATCCTGGCACCACACTTTGGGAAGGATGTGAAGACTTTGATGAGTGTACCAAAGAGATTTATGAGAATGGTTCTGGGATGAGGGATGACAGTTACATGGTCAGACAGAGATTTGGCAGGACTGAAATAAAGTCATGAAAGGCTTAGAAAGAGTAAATATAGAGACATTGTTACCATTGTCAATATAGCTGATAACTGTATTGCAAAAGGAGACTGGTAAAATAATGAGAGGTATTGTAAGGGAAAACATTGTTTTCAAGTGGTTAGGATTTTTAATGACGAATACAAATCCAAAATAGGATTTCACAGAGACTTGGATAAATAGCTTGGGAGGAGGAGCATTTGCAGGAATATGGTACATCACTGCAGGAGTGGGACGAATAAAATTGCTCTCCAATCAATTTGGTGTGCTGAAGAGGCTGAATGGCCCCCTTCATTCAATGATCCTACAATAGAATTCTATTTTTGTGATCAAAGACTTGACTAATATTTTCAACAGATTCAAATGCGAAGGCTGTTTCATTTCTTCTTAATTTCAAACGTATTCCTTTATGATATCAATTTTTAAATAGAACTTCTCTTTCATAAGAATTAAACCTCAGACCTTCAATATACTTAGTGGCCGTTGAAAATGAAAGAAAAGATTAAACATACATAAGGACTCTAAAGCTCCAAATAAGGTCAGATCAAAAACTGGCAAACAGTTTTACATTAAGTCTTGATTAGCTGCGCCCCGGGGGACTGAATAAACCATTGAGCAGAAGGTCTAATAGACAGGAAGTATGTGACAGACGAAAGACGTTGTGAAGCATGTCAAGAGGTATGTATCAACAAAGTTCAAAATGAGATGAGTCAATTTGAAGATTAACATGTGCTAAGGCCCAGCTGATGCCACAGATCTCGGATTATTTTTGCTTCCATCTTTCTCCCTTTATGCACTGAAGGGCACGACTTTGAGTTCTAGCTCCAGTGGTACTGGAGTTCACTCATTGGTACTGGCTGCCCTCCAGTACTCATTCTGTGAATAGCCCTGGTGGTGACAGATGGCAGAGGGCATTGTAGCAGAATTTGCTCCTTGTCTCAATCACCATCGGCGAGGTACACCCCCTCCAGAAGGGGGTAGTATGCAAATGCAACCCTTGTGATTCAATGTCATAGAGATTTACAGCATGGAGAAAGACCCTTCGGCCCAACTTGTCTATGCCACCCAGTTTCACAATTAAGCCAGTCCCACCCTGCCTATGTTTGGGAGGTAATCCAAGCTTAAGATATAAAAATATTTCAGAAGGGAAATTCCAGGTCCAAATGACGAATACTTGGGCGTTAAACTGATCCAAGGACGTTTGTGCCATTTTGTAATATCAGTTAGGATATTAATTCTGTGATTGTTTCTATAGAATGAGAGAATTCAAATAGCTGAAGGGAACCAAGCTAAGAAATAGCTTGCTCATAATATTCTCGTTCATCATGGAGGCCATTTTTACACAATGATACAAGAATAACGGAACAAATTGGCATCTTTGCACCTGTGAGGATAACCTGCTTTAAACAGAATGAAGAGAGTTTTAAAGTGGACCAGTGACTGAACTTCTCAGATTACAGGCGCTGCAGTGATGATGGAAATTTGTTCCAATGTACGGTTTTCCTTGAAGAGGCAAGAAAACGCATCCCACTGCACACAATGGCAAGATGCTTGGGCTTCTACACTCCACGGCAATGGTTATGCCTTTTACTGCATGAAAACACATTGCCATGGCACTTTGTAAGCTGCCCCGTCTATTGCAGTAAGCTGCTGGGAAGAATACAACAGTTGGGTCCGGGCACAAGGTAAGGGCAATGATTTTCTAATAGTGTCTGAAATTGGTGTGAGGTTCCTGGATGGGGCAGACATGAGTCAAAAGCTATTTGAAGCCTGGAAGCTGCATGTACACCAATCCCTTAACTTGTACCCAGGCCCAACTGTTGCATTCTTCCCAGTAGCATGCTGCAATAGTTGGGCCAGAAGCTTAGAAAATGCTGGGGCAATATGTTCCTGAAGATATCAGGACAGGTGGATAATGTGGTGTACTTGCCGTTATGCTGGAACTGTATAAAACCTCTGTGAGATCACAGCAGAGATCTACCAGGATGTTTCCTGGGCTGGAGACTTTCAGTTATTAAGAGAGATTAGATAGAGTGATGTTTTCCTTAGAACAGAGGAAATCAAGAAGGGACATGGTTGAGATACATAAAATTTTGAGGGGCAGAGATAGGAATAAACTTTTCCACCGGATGGAGGGATCAATGACTGAGAATCTGGTTTGGGAAACAGGCAGGAGATGTGAGGAAAACATTTTTCACCCGGAGGGAGGTGGGAATCTGGAACTCACTACCTGTAAGGATGCTAGAGGCAGAAACACTCCTAACATTTAAGAAATATTTAGATGCACACTTGCAATGCCAAGGCAAACAAAGCTCTGGTCAAGTGCAGGAACATGGGGTTAGCATAGTTAGGTGGTTGTTTTTGATCAGTGCGGATGTGATGGGCCAAAGGTCATTTATCTGTGCTGTAGATTTCTATGACTCTAGTCATAGTCTGGCTGCAAGTACCCTTTTGGGAGGGCTTTCCCTCTCTATCACCTGACATTTGAAGTGGACAAGCCCTTCAAATAGGTGAGTTGTTTGCAAGGAATAAAAACAGAAAAGTGCTGAAGAAACTCAGTGTGTTTGGTAGCATCGTGGAGAGAGAAACAGAGTTAATGCTTGAGTCCAATGTGACTGTTCTTCAGGACTGAAAGGGGCAGCTGGAAAACAATTGTTTTTATACTGTTGACAGAGGTGGAGGAGGAGGAGTGTGTGGAACAAACTGTGGAAGTACCTAGAGCAACACGCAAAGGGATTGATAATGGTGAAGTTCGATGAACGTGTGAAAGGAGAAAATGGGCCCACTCTGCTGAACAGAAAGTCAACAAGACACAGCTACACATTTGTGATGCCAAGGTACACAAGGCTATGGGCCAAAATAGGTTTCCAGCATTTTTAGTAGCTACATTCTTGTTTTCGATTGGGGCAGACTTGATTGGCCGAAGGGTCTTTTTCTATGCTGCAGACCTCTCTGACAAAGTGATATATGTAATTTTACGAAGGCAAACATCTGCAAGATTGTGCTTTTAGGATGAAGACCCAAAATTTTACATTCATAGTTAAGGTTAAATTTTTGGTCTAATTTCAATATGTGACCCTTTAATTAGAACATAGAACAATACAACACAGAATAGGCCCTTCGGCCCACGATGTTGTGCCGAACATTTGTCCTAGCTTAAGCACCCATTCATGTACCTATCCAATTGCCGCTTAAAGGTCGCCAATGATTCTGACTCTGCCACTCCCACAGGCAGCACATTCCACGCCCCCACCACTCTCTGGGAAAAGAACCTAACCCTGACATCTCCCCTACGCCTTCCACCCTTCATTTTAAATTTATGTCCCCTTATAACTCTCTGTTGTACCCAGGGAAAAAGTTTCTGACTGTCTACTCTATCTATTCCTCTGATCATCTTATAAACCTCTATCAAGTCACCCCTCATCCTTCACCGTTCCAATGAGAAAAGGCCTAGCACTCTCAACCTATTCTCGTACGACCTATCTCCATTCCAGGCAACATCCTGGTAAATCTTCTCTGCACCCTCTCCAAAGCTTCCACATCTTTCCTAAAGTGAGGCGACCAGAACTGCACACAGTACTCCAAATGTGGCCTAACCAAAGTCCTGTACAGCTGCAATATCACTTCATGACTCTTGAATTCAATCCCTCTGCTAATGAACGCTAATACACCATAGGCCTTCTTACAAGCTCTATCCACCTGAGTGGCAACTTTCAAAGATCTATGAACATAGACCCCAAGATCCCTCTGCTCCTCCACCTTACTAAGAACCCTACCGTTAACCCTGTATTCCGCATTCTTATTTGTCCTTCCAAAATGGACAACCTCACACTTGACAGGGTTGAACTCCATCTGCCATTCCTCAGCCCAGCTCTGCATCATATCTAAGTCCCTTTGCAGCCGACAAGAGCCCTCCTCACTATCCACAACTCCACCAATCTTCGTATCATCTGCAAATTTACTGACCCACCCTTTGACTCCCTCTTCCAAGTCATTAATAAAAATTAAAAACAGCAGAGGACCCAGAACTGATCCCTGCGGAACTCCACTTGTAACTGGGCTCCAGGCTGAATATTTACCATCTACCACCACTCTCTGACTTCGACCGGTTAGCCAGTTTTCTATCCAATTGGCCAAATTTCCCTCTATCCCATGCCTCCTGACTTTCCGCATTAGCCTACCATGGGGAGCCTTACTAAAATCCATGTACACTACATCCACTGCTCTACCCTCATCCACATGCTTGGTCACCTCCTCAAAGAATTCAATAAGACTTGTAAGGCAAGACCTACCGCTGTCCCTAATCAAGCAGTGTCTTTCCAGATACTCATAAATCCTATCCCTCAGTACCTTTTCCATTACTTTGCCTACCACCGAAGTAAGACTAACTGGCCTGTAATTCCCGGGGTTATCCCTATTCCCTTTTTTGAACAGGGGCACAACATTCGCCACTCTCCAGATGAAAAGATCATTGCCAACGGTTCTGCAATTTCCTCTCTTGCTTTCCACATAATCCTAGGATATATCCCGTCAGGCCCGGGGGACGTATCTATCCTCAAGTTGTTCAAAATGTCCAACACATCTTCCTTCCTAACAAGTATCTCCTCTTGCTTACCAGTCCGTTTCACACTCTCCTCTTCAACAATACGGTCCCTCTCGTTTGTAAATACTGAAGAAAAGTACTCATTCAAGACCTTTCCTATCTCTTCCGACTCAATACACAGTCTCCCACTACTGTCCTTGATCGGACCTACCCTCGTTCTCGTCATTCTCATGTTTCTCACATACGCATAAAAGGCCTTGGGGTTATCCTTGATCCTATTCGCCCAAGATTTTACATGCCCTCTCTTAGCTCTCCTAATCCCTTTCTTCAGCTCCCTTCTGGCTATCCTGTATCCCTCCAATGCTCTGTCTGAACCTTGTTTCCTCAACCTTATGTAAGCCTCCTTCTTCCTCTTTACAAGACATTCAACCTCCCTTGTCAACCAAGGTTCCCTCACACGACCATCTCTTTCCTGCCTGACAGGTACATACATATCAAGGACACGTCGGATCTGTTCCTTGAAAAGGTTCCACATTTCCACGACATCCTTCCCTGATAGCCTATGCTCCCAACTTATGCTCCTCAGATCCTGTCTTACAGCATCGTATTTACCCTTCCCCCAATTGTAAAACCTACCCTGTTGCACGCACCTATCTCTCTCCATAATCAAGGTGAAAGTCACAGAATTGTGGTCACCATCACCAAAATGTTCACCCACTAACAAGCCCATCACTTGTCCCAGGTCGTTACCAAGGACCAAATCCAATATGGCCTCCCCTCTGGTCGGACAATCTACATACTGAGTTAGAAAAGCTTCCTGGACACACTGCACAAACACCGGCCCATCCAATCTACTTGATCTAAAGAGCTTCCAATCAATATTTGGGAAGTTGAAATCGCCCATGACTACTACCCTGTGGCTTCTGCACTTTTCCAAAATCTGTTTCCCAATCTGTTTCTCCACATCTCTGCTGCTATTCATAATTAGCATCATGAATTCCAGTTGGTGCACACTGAGCCATGCAATCTATTGTTCAGACAGTAACAGCAGTAATAACTACAAAAACATAAATAAATCAAAATCTGAGCAACCCAGCTTTTCTGCTCTCATGTATAATTGGAACCCAAGTCTTGTACAGTGTTTAATGTAACAGGGTATTAAAAACACATGGAGGGCACAGAACACTACATGACTATCAGTAACATAGCACAGCCAGCATCTGATAGATTCTAAGTAAATATTCTAACTGTTCCTTTCCTCCAACTACCTCAAGCTGATCAGTGCAGCCTTCAGTATGTTTTCAATAAATAAATTGTTTCTTTTTTCCTCACGCTCAATGAGGACCTTTCATCCAAAGACAAATTACATATTTTTCAACAATCCAAATCTCGCAAAGAAACATATGTATGTGCTTTTAATTTAATGATTTTGGTGTAAATACGCCACTTCAATCTCCTTTTCAAATACTATTTACTCTGAACTCTTATTCTCAGCTATTCATCAGTTTGGCTTCCCTATTATTTGTCTTTGAATACCACAGACCTGAATTTTTCTCAGACGTCTTATGAGTCACCTTGTTGAAAAGTTCAGAAATAATGCTGATGGCACCAACCGCATTCTTTTTAATCAATCCAATCAGTCAGCTTTTCAAAAACCACAACTAAATTTATCAAACATTGTCTGTAACAAAGGCATACTGGTTGCCCTTGGTTTTGTGGATTATATATCTTGTTTCTTGTGCTGTAAATGTTATATGGAACAAGTTGTCTATGCAAATGCATTTGCTTCATTCAAACACATTCCAATCAGATCAGCATCTCCTTCTACTCAATCCTTCCTAATCCAACTTTATAATTTATCTATCACTCTTGACAATATATCAATGCCTATTTCCCTCAACTGCTTCATGTCATAGTGTGAACAACTAACATCTAACTCTTCACTGGATTTATTAATGACTGCATTTTCTGTGTGATCTTGAGCTTTTGTCACCCCCTATACGTAGAAACTGCTTTGCAACGTCTACCCTATCAAATATCTTCACAATTATGAAAAGTTCTCTTAATCTTCTCATTGCATGAGAAATGTGCTTGAGCATGTTCTATCTTAACCCATATATTATAAATGTTCACACCATCCCCAATCTTTGATTTTCGGACTTGAACTTTTACATCCAAGACAGGAGTGCAGAATAATTCCTCACTCTGCAAACTGGATCTCAGACAACTTGCCCAGGTACTTTGGCTTGTCATTCTTAGAGAGGATGCGAAGACGGGACCCGTAGTTTGAGATCCTGGAAGTAATGTTAAGGCACACACAGAAGCTGGGGTTGTGGAGGTGGGCTGTGCAAAAATCCGGGCTTGGTGCACCAGCATTTCAGCAAAACTATGAAAAAAATCTTCAACAGCAAACAAGCCTCCAGTCCTCAACACACCACTCTTCAGCAAACTCTATTCACTGTTCAGAACCTTCGCACCAGCCTTTGCCCTTCTACCCACCTATAACCCTTTAAATCCCCATGCCAATTTAGTGCGAACTCATGACAACCCAAGCTCCTCACACACAACTCTTTGTCCTTATAACCTTCATGACATGCCTTCAAGTGCAGACCTCAAGATCCATGCTGATATTAAATACAGTTTTTAAATGTACATAAATGAATTCACACGTTACAGTGTAACATTCTTGTTGATAAAATACATCCACTACATTTAACTTACTTTAATCATTTGTATTATTTGTATGACTCCTAAAGACCTCATCAGCACTTGGAGCTGTCAATCAGCTTGTGAACTGACAATAGGTGTGGCAAATCAGTCATGTCGTACTAATCCTGCAGCAACTATTTACCTTATGTCATCAGACAGAGAGAGAAACAGCAAAACCGCAGGCCATTTTCCGAAATATTTAAAGGGTACGAGATTTAAATAACTTGACCTTTCTGTTGTCAGATTGCTTGACAGCTCTGTTGAGAATTTCAATGAACCTCATAGTTCCAAAGAGAGTATGAATTGGTTTATGCACCTTCATGTCTGCTTTTAACAATTCTAAACTATGACCTACATTTCCCAAAGGTGCGCAGGGATATGTTAAAATAAGGGTTTCTTCCCTCTCTAAAAGTCTGTCCTGACTCTCTAAAGATCTCTGGTCACTTTAGACATTTTCCTTGTTGGAAGTCGCAAGTCATATTTTGGATACCCCACCAGCAAAAATCAGATCAGGATGTAAGTTTGCTCACTGAGCTATAAGGTTCATTTTCAGATGTTTCGTCATCATACTATGTAACATCATCAGTGAACCTCTGGTGAAGCACTAGCATTATGTCCCGCTTTTTATTTATGTATTGGTGATGTCATTTCTGGTTCTTTTTCTTAGAGAGTGTAAATAGGGTCCAAATCAATGTCTTCATTGATAAGAGTTCCAGTTGGAGTGTCATGTTTTGAGGAATTCTTGTGCGTGTCTCTGTTTGGCTTGTCCTAAGATGGATGTGTTGTCCCAGTTAAAGTGGTGTCCTTCCTCATCTGTATGTAGTGATATTCGTGAGAACGGGTCATGTCGTTTTGTGGCTAGTTGATGTTCATGTATCCTGGTGGCTAGCTTTCTGCCTGTTTGTCCAATGTAGTGTTTGTTACAGTTTTGCAGGGTGTTTTATAGATGATGTTCGTTTTGCTTGTCTGTATAGGGTCTTTCAAGTTCATTAGCTGCTATTTTAGTGTGTTGGTGAGTTTGTGGGCTACCATGCCCAGAGGTCTGAATAGTCTGACAGTCAGTTCTAAGATGTCTTTGATGTAGAGGAGAGTGGCTGGGGTTTCTGGACACGTTTTGTCTGCTTGTTTGGATTTGTTGCTGAGAAATCAGTGGATTGTGTTCATTGGGTACCTGCACTTTTTGAATACACTGTATAGGTTGTTATACCAGAAATGACATCACCAACCCAAGGAAACCTAAACACATAAATAGGAAGGGGGACATAACACCAGCACTTCACCAGAGGTTCACTGATGATCTTACCTATTATGGCGATGAAACATCTGAAAATTAACTTTCCAGCTCAGCAAGCAAACTTACATCCAGAACCTTAATCTGAGCTACAAATCTTCTCAAAACTCACTAAAATCAGATCAATGTGAAGGCAAAAACTGCACTATAACTTTAGCAATTGGCTCCATGTAACTTAGGACATAGACTGCGAAACAGTGGAGACTGGTTTCAGGAATGGGTTATCCTGCTTCATGACTCAGCTACCATTTTCAGTAAGGATGTCAGGCCCAAGTGTGTGACAACACTGGTATTTGACTAACTGACCTGTAGAGTTCCAGTTAATCTACTGGCTACCCAGTTTAACCTTTTCTCCCTGTTACAAATTTGTGACACTTGCCACTCTCCAGCCACACATAGAAAATAGGAGCAGCAGGAGTAGGCCAAAAAACCCTTTCTGCCTGCTCCACCATTCAATATGCTTATGACCGATCATTCGACTCAGTATCCATTTCCCACTTTCTTTCTCTGCCCTTCGATCTCTTTAGCCCTCAAAATATCCGTTTTGAAAACACTCAATGTTTTGGCCTCAACCACTTTCTGTGGCAGAGAATTCCACAGGCTCACCACTTTCTGGGTGACGAACTTTCTCTCCTCATCGCTGTCCTAAATGACCTACTCCATATTCTTCGAATGTGACCCTAGTTCTGGACTCTCTGGTCACTGGGAGTATCCTTTCTATATTCACTGTCTAGTCTGGTGAGAATTTTAAAGCTTTCTATGACATTCACCCATCATTCTTCTAAACTCCAATGCACTTAGTAATGACCAGCCCAGCCTCTTCATATGTTAATCCTGCCATCCAGGAATCAGTCCAGGAAACCTTCACTGCATTCCCTTCATAGCCAGAACATTGTTCCTCAGGAGAACAAACTGTACACAATTCTCTAGATGTACTCCAGTACCTAGTACAGCTGCAGAAGATATCCCTTCTCCTGCACTAAAGTCACTTTGCTATAAAGGCCAACACCTATCTGATACACCCGCGAACTTGCTTTCAGCAGAAGATGTAGAAGATCATTTTGCACCTCCCCTTTTGCTAACAATTGCTATTCAGAGACTAATCTGCTTTCCTGTTTGCCCTGCCAAAGTGGATAACCTGACATTCATCCACATTATACTTCATTTGCTTTGAATTTGCCCGCTCCCTCACGAAATTATAGAGAGTCATAGAGGTGCACAGCATGGAAACAGACTCTTCGGTACAACTTGTCCATTCTGACCAGATAGCCAAAACTACTTTAGTCCCATTTGCCAGCACTTGGCCCATATCCTTCTAAACCCTTCCTATTCATATACCCATCCAGATGTTGTAAATGTTGTAATTGTACCAGCCTCCACCACTCCATCTGGCAGCTCATTCCATACATGCACCACCGTTTGCGTGAGAAAGTTGCCCCTTAGGTCCCTTCTAAATTTTTCCTCTCTCACGCTAAACCTATGCCCTCTCATTCTGGACTCCCCCATCCCAAGGAAAAAACCTCATCCTATCCATGCCCCTCATGTATAAACCTCTATGAGGTCACCCCTCAGCCTCCGACGCTCCAGGGAAAATAGCCCCAGCCTACTCAGCCTCTCCCTATAACTCAAACCCTCCAACCCTGGCAACATGCTTTTAAATCTTTTCTGAACCCTTTCAAGTTTCACAACATCCTCCCGCTAGGAGGGAGACCAGAACTGCACGCAATATTCCAACTTACAAATATTTCAAATTCATTCTCTAAACTCACATACAAAGTCCAGACTTCTGGACATGTTCCTGGTGTATGCCCAAAAATCCACAACCTGAAAGGGGTCAGCACTTTCAGGAAAGAAAAGGAAACACCAAAGAGGGAAACAGTTTACAAAGCTTATATGTCCATTTTTCCGAGCAGCTTCTCCAAATTCTTTTGCATTCTAACTCCCATTTACCTTTGATGTTTGAGGCAAAATGGCAAACTGAAGTATTGAGAAAAAGTAACTGCTTTCCTATTCGGTGATTGTGATGGACAAGATGTTGGTCAAATTAACTGCGTGATGGTTCATGTGGAAAGCGTGACCTTTATATAATTGAAGAATGTATTGAGCAGGTTCCAATAAAAGCTGAAAACATCATAACGCATGGTACTAATGGTCAGCATGGATTCTCATTAACAATTAAAGTTTTCAATAGTTTGTATTGTTCCTTTTACTCCGAACAAAGAGAGATATTGATCTGCTGGTTAAATTAAAATGAGCCTTTTCAGAAAGTGGTGTGCAGTAGTTTCAAGCATCTATTGATCCTTCTTATATCAGCCTTCATTACCATCTATACTGAGCTATCTTATTTAACAAAGCTTAAAGTGATCTCAGTTGGCAAGACAGTGGTATTTTCTCCCATGTGTGAATCACATACAATATTCGCATTTTCTGAATGAAGCAAGTGGGACAACTGAAAGTCACAGTCAGTTGGACTCAAAACATCAGCTCTTTTCTCTCCTTACAGATGCTGCCAGACCTGCTGAGATTTTCCAGCATTTTCTCTTTTGGGTTCATCTTGGTGTTCAGGTTGGGATGGGCATCTGGTTCAGCTATTGTATGGAGGGATGATGGACTGTGTGTGTAACACTGGAGATGGTTGGCAGTGCAGGCTCGGAGTGCTGATATTGGAGGGGATTGGCGAAGTCTTGTGGTTGCATTCTGACAGCACTTGGAGGAGATTCCCAGGATTGGCGTGCTAAGATTTGCCTCTGAGGTATGACACAGTTGAGGGGTTAACTCTGTTGCTTTGTCAGTGGTTGGGTCTTGGCTGGGGTTAATTGAACTTGGGCAGCAATGGGACACAGATTGTTTTGGGGTTGTCAGCATTAATGTTGCAGTAGTGGCTTGACCTCAGGAAGGGATCAGGAATTGGATGGGAACACTTGAGATTAGCAGCACAGTACATGGGACTCTCAGATCCAACAACCTGGTTGTTGGGAACAGAGGTCTGACAGCCACAGATGAAGGTCTCAGGGTCCAATGAAAATGGAAGAGACTCCAAAGCCCAATGGTGCTGATTGGAAGTCCTGCCATTTAAAAGGAACGAAAGGGAAGCAAAGCATTCTTATTAAAATTGCAGTTCTCATCTTTATAACAATAAGAAAGATAATTTATATTCTGCTATAGATCCAACACTCCTTTTCAGTTCAAAAATATCTTTTGTTTGCTAATCAAGCATTTATTGAAGAGATATATTTCTAAACAGATATAGTGTTGTTTTCCTTTTAAATAATGATGTTCTGTTCTATGAAATCTTGATGCAAGGATTCATTATGCATTTATTAAGATTCAATTGCAATGCCAATTAATAAGATGTGAACAAACTCAAGCAATTTCTTGTTACACAGATCCAAGAAACCAAGAAAATGATCTTTTATTACTAGGTCAAAGTGATGCAGGCACTTGCAATCTTTAGGGGTTTATATTGTGTGAAATTAATATTTAGCATAATCCAAAGCAGGTTCTGAAAGACACTGTACAATAATATACTGCATAATGAGAGAAATTTCAATCAGTTTGTTGTGGTCAACTTTTCAGAATATCATATGAATCTATAGAATTGAAAACAAATAGATCTGTTCCTAAAAGGAACAGTGTGGATATCAATGGGCAATGAAAAAAACAGAGGCCCCTGTTCATTGTTAACAACAGCCACAAGCATAAATTGATAAGCTGTTTTCTGAGAGAGTTTCATATGTGACCATATCACTGAGCATGAATGAAAGTGGGAAAACAGACTTTCCACAACTGGCAAAATATCATACTGTAATTAAGCAGTATCACTATCTAAAACAGTCACAGAACTGAGGGGAATTATTATAGGTTGTGCATATTCATTTAAAGACATTGCAAATGGAAAGGACATTGGTGGTGGAAACACTGGGATGAAAATGAATTGGATTGAGGGTTCAAAGATAATTATCATGTCAATTGTGATGAAGTAAGAAGATGACATTCATATTTGTATTCCAATCCCACCTCTCATCACTGATATGTGCTTCCAGATAGTTTGTTATGGAGAGAGTAGCAAAGACTTACTAGAAATGTGTTAGGGATTTAAACAGGCAGTCAACAACAGGTGAATGTTAGCAGGATTATGGAGACTGTGTCAAGTGAGCAGAACTTGCACTGAGTGGATTCAGGAGGATGTTATATGCATGGGGAACCATAGTGATGTGAAGGCATATAAACCTCTGGCATTATTTTCAGTGGAGCTGAGATTGGAAGTTGGATTTATTAGATGCTGTTTTTTAAATAAATCATGAGGTATTTTGGTTTGTGAATTGGGTGCTAACCAGCTGCAGTTGGCAAATGACTGGAGGCCTCACTGTTAGAGAGAAGCAAATGGTTTGACAGCTTAAAGAGCACCAACCCACTTCATGCATGGGACAGGTAAAAGGCAGTTCCCAAATGTCTACCTCAACCAGAACCCATGGCTGTTACTGATACACTAAACCACACATGAACCGCCGAATCTAGCTGAGCTCAGGTAAAAAGGGAAAGAATATTTCCTCTATTTGAGGACTCAGTAATTGGGTAAGGCCAATTTTTTAAGGATAAATGTGAGAGAAATCAGATCAGTTTTGGAATCATACGAAGTCAGCAGAAGCTAATGGACCAAATGGCATCCATCCATGTCCTAAATTTGAATAGTCCATAAAGAATGGAAGATTTAAGACATTAGACAGAATAATGGGGACAGTACAAAGTGTTAATATTGAGACAAAGGCATAAGGTTGTAGCATTGATTGTCTAATATTGAAATTAAAAAGGCAACTGATGCAAACATAATCTATAACTTGGCGTATAGCTATGTTGTGCACAGGCACAAATAGCATCAGAAAATGGTAAAATCAAGAACAAAGTTAAGGAACAACTGGGTAAAGGATCAATGGAAGGAACCAATGTATTAAATGTTTGATCCAACCTGGGCAAACTCTAGGAGTTTAACTGTTCAGTTGATAACAAGAGCCAAAAGTCACATGCAAGATAGGAGTCACTGTTACATGCAGGATACTTTGACATGAGCCATACCTGAGTGTGTGAAGGAGGAAGCCCTTTCCGGCCATATACTCCAATCAATGCATCCTTCGGAAGGGATATGTTGAACTTCAGGAATTGGGGTTGATCAATAAAAAGTTGAGCTCTCCAAAAGACACCAGGAGGCACCTCCTGTATCGCCCACCGGCCCAAGTCAACCTCACCTGAATCTATGGTGTTGTTTTCTTGATAGGTGATGCCAAGCTTCCCTTGAAGTGAAGAAAATACTTTCAGAATGCAAGTTTCCAAGGCATAACATCAACATCAATCTTTGAATTGTGAGTCTAGAGGTATAGTTTTATCCATGATTATCCTCCTCCAGGCACCTTCCGTACTGATACGTACTGACATATTTGCATGGGAAGGGAATCCAGGGTTGAGAATTCAAACCCTATCATGCAATTAAATCCACTTAAGTAGAGTAGTATGTGAATTAGCACCAGGCAATGTTAACCTGAAAACTGTCACTGTTGTAAATCCTCACAGCACCTCAGGAATATGATTCAGGGAAGGCAAATCCACTTGGATTGTAGTGAATCCAGACTCTCACTCCAATTTGGAATCTTAATGTTCTGCAAATTGGCCTAACAAATAACTCAATTTCTCTGGGCAAAGAGTAAAGACAATAAGCCAAGGCCTTATTATCACTTTATCACAGAAACAAATTAGAATCAAACACAAACAGGACAGCTAGCTCTGTGTGTGAATGAATCTCAACTTCATATCTTTATATTGGATTTCTCTCTCCACAGATGCTGCCAGACCTGCTGAGCTTCTCCACCATTTTCTGCATTTATTTCATACGATACTTCCTGATCTTGTCAGGTTTGTAATTTTAACCATACTGCAAGCAAACATCAAGCAAAGGTGAATTTTCCATTCATGGCTGAGTTATTGAAAGTCAGTAAGATATCCTAAGTGACTAGTTTTCCCAGAGGGAGTGAAGAGATAATTTGGCTCTTTCATTGGTTATACTCAGCCTTCTCAATCACGGACTGTAGCTCATATGATCTCTCAAGGACTAGTTCTGCATCAATAATTGTTCAATCTCAAAGACGGTGAAGGAGAATATTCATTCATCCTCACAATTCAAGCTTTCTATCCTCATGCTGTAACCTCTGTATTCAAATGGGACCCAAGTGGGAATCAAAAGCCAGTGGTTAGGTCTCTCCATACAATTCAGAATGGGTATCAGATTATGTGTCATTTCTACAACTTACATGTTGCAGATAACCTAAAACACTTGCCCTTGAACATAGCCAGTTTACATACTAATGACAGGGCGTCTGTTGCAAGGTCTCTTGAGGATGTTGTTTACTTTGAATATAACTATATGATTAGAATGGAATAGCAGCCATTACCAAACAGTGTGTGTGTGATTTGTTATGCAGTAGCGATAGAATTTGCAGTTTAATTCCACTGATTAATCATTGTGCCAATCATCAGTCAACCATCAGGACTCAAACAGCAGAGCATTAGAAACGGAATTTTAGGGTAAACATGGCAGGAAATTTGTTTAGTTTAAAGCTAATTGACTGAAACTCTTGTTTAAATTGTTGTAGAGTGAAATGAGAACTTTTTAACCAGGTTTCACTGGCATGACTCTAAAACAAGCAAACATGGAATGATCATATAATCTGATATCTTTGTGAAAATGTGCGTGGAGTTCATTCTTATGATCCCTGTTCCAGACACTGTTGCTATTATAGTCATTTTAAAAAAAAGCTTGTGTAAATCCTTCAATATTGAGGTCACTTTAATTTTCAGCAGCTTTATTTTCTTATGTTAGTTTCAGGTATTTTCCAACCCATCAGATATATGCCCTGGGAGCAGTGTGTGTGGCATCGATAATGCACACAATCAGTTTTCATTCATGCGTGTATCCGTCACCTCTGACTCAACAAATATTGTAAATTATATTCCACAGTATGGGATAAATGAGCAACATGTGGACATCTTGATTATGTGAAAAGTAATATTACTTTTAGGCCAAGAACGGTATGTCAACAGTTTGAAAATCATGAATTCCACAATACCCTCAGCTACAATTCTTTGCATTTCATTCCCTAATCCCAAAAGAGAATTCTTTTTTCGCGGCTTCATTGTACTGTTGTCTGGCATACTGTGTTTAATTTTCTCCTGGACTCATCTGCCACTGCCCAACACAAGAATATGTAGGAAGATCCAAATCTAAGTTGCTCCAGCTGATAGGAAGGATTGTAGTGGGCCAGGAGGCAGGACTGCATTTGGGGATGGCTTGTGCAAGAAATGCCATTTTGTCTTGAATTAGAGTTAGACTTCATTGTTCACAAGCACTCAAGTCCAGGAATACAGGAGTACAGTGAAAAGTGTAGAAAGTTGCCATTCCCCAGCGCAATCTTGGATGCAGAACCAGAATCTCCAAAACAAAAACAGAGAAGAAAAACAAAAGGTAAGAAAAAAATCCAGATCTCAAAGTCTAAGCCTTATCTCTGAACCATCCAAGCAGGAACCCGGACTTTGCCATGGCTTGAACCCCCGCGTGTCTCACATTGACTGCAAGGAGGAGTCACATGTTTGCTGCCAACGCTGTTTCCAATCGCAGAAGGAGTCATGTCCACTGCTGCCGCCTCAGCCTGCTGGGAGGCTCCCGCCATTTTGTGCACAACTGCTCTTGCTGCTGTGCCAAGGCCACCGATTAACCCATTGCCAAAAGCTTGACAGGAAAGGAAAACGAGAAACAAAACAAAAGTAAAAACAAAAAAAAAGTGAAGCTTAAAAGAAAATAAGGAAAGCAGATGGGAGCAGACAAGCCCAGGGCTCAGAAGCGCTCCCTCAGCTCTGCTAGTTTGCCATCTTCATACTTACCCCAATGTTCTACTACTTCTCTCTTCCTGGGTTTGAGAATTTTGTCCAGTTAATTATTACACTCAGAGTAAAAAGGCATTGATTTGGAGAGTCCGAGAAGGACATGGCCAGTTCATGCACAAGAACACCACCACCGCAAGTTTCCCTCCAAGCCACACGCCACCCTCACTTGGAAATATGTCACTATTCCTCCATGGTTGGTCAGTCAAAACCCTGGAACACCCCTCTTAACTGAAGTGGGGAACTATCTGCTCCCCATGGACTCCCCAGTGGT
Source organism: Chiloscyllium plagiosum (assembly GCF_037043375.1). Lineage (NCBI taxonomy): Eukaryota > Metazoa > Chordata > Chondrichthyes > Orectolobiformes > Hemiscylliidae > Chiloscyllium > Chiloscyllium plagiosum. Next base: position 131,829,196 of record NW_028270140.1, read on the forward strand.
TTAAGAAGGAGCTCACACCAGATTCTCAAGCTTAATTAGGATAGACAACAAATGGAGCCCACATTCTAAGGAGGAATAAATATGTACTTTACTGCATCGAGGCAATTAAACAGCCTCAGATTTGGAAGCAGGAAATTCTAATCCCTGTGCCTTCAGGACACCAAGCAAGAAAAGTGTTGTGTCTCACAAAATTACAAACAAAATACACAAATAAAAGTATCAAAACATGCCTGATGAATAAAATTCAAAGACAATGCTCTAATTAATGTCTTTTTTTGTGCTACCATTAAAACTTTCAGTGTATTTTTTCCCTAAATTGAGAAAATGTTTTTTAAATTGGTGAGGCTGAAGGGCTTTTCACTGACTCCAAGTGATTTGAGTATTTTCATTGTTAGTGTTGTAACTGACACTAATTAACATGTCAGGAAGTAGAATAAACATTCTTCTATTAATCAATATTAATGGTACTTCACATTCAATGAAACAGGAGTGCCTTTGACCTGCCCACTGTGAGCTGACAGCAGAAGCTGTTACCTATGGCAAGAAATGCCTTCCAGGCGAATTGTGCAACCTCATTGATCCACAATTCTCAACTTCAGTTTCTCTAGTTTCACCCAATTGACTTTTAACAGGACCATGTTTGACCTCTCCAAAGCCAGCACTGATCAGGATTTCAGAAGGAGCTTCCAATGAAAAGACAAAGTTAATTGCACTAATTATGAACATTCACAGGATGTCCATAAAACTCAGCTGTTTTGCTGATTTGTAATAAATTCAGAATGGAATGTAGATTCTTTATTGGACTTCTGATCATAATTAAATTGGCTACTGCTTTCAACATAGGTTCAATTTATGCATTTTTTTTTAAAAAGCTGATTTACAGTTGTTTTTTCTGGAACAAAGCCGCAAACGTTGCTGTAAAATTTAAGAGCAACTACAGTGTAATGTGAACTTTATGCTCTTAATTTCTTGATAAAATTTGTGTATGTGATAATTTATGCCGGTTTTCTGCCAAAATATTGTTAAATGCAAATTACTGCTGGTGCCTGTGACACAATTTGATTGAATCCTCTGCCCAGGAGAAAGTGAGGACTGCAGATGCTGGAGATCCGAGTTGGAAATGCGCAGCAGGTCAGGCAGCATCCTAGGAGCAGGAGAATCGATGTTTCGAGCATAAACCCTGAATAATTCCTGAAGAAGGGCTTATGCCCGAAACGTCGATTCTCCTGCTCCTTGGATGCTGCCTGACCTGCTGCGCTTTTCCAGCAACACATTTTTCAGCTTTGAATCCTCTGCCCACTCATGATTAGTGGATTAACATTTTCACTTGTGTTATCCTAATTTTTTTTAAAAGTTGACCAGAAATCTGAGTTACATTTCCACAAGTAATGTTGATATGCAAACTCATCTAGATTTTGCTATAACCCTTGCAGTGGTTTGATCCAGGAACCTTTGGTTCAAAGTATTTAACTACAGTGAGAAACAGTTAAAAAACAGAAATTGCTGGAAAAACTCTGCAGGTCAGGCTGCATTTGAGGAGAGAAAACAGAGAAGTGTCCTGTGACCCTTCTTCAGAACATGTTTCTGATTTCCAGCATCCGCAGTTAAAGCATACAGTTATATAGCATGGAAACAGACACTTGGGTCAAATATGCCCATGCCGATCAAACTTGCCATTTGATTCCATTTTGCCAATATCCCTCTAAACCTTTCGTATTCAGGTACCTGTCCAAATGTCTTTAGGTGGCATGGTGTCTCAGTGGTTAGCACTGCTGCTCCACAGCACCACGGTCCCAGGCTTGATTCCTGCCTCGGGTGACTGTTTGTGTGGAGTTTGCACATTCTCTGCATGGGTTTCCTCCAGGTGCTCTGGCTTCCTCCCACAATCCAAAGATGTGCAGGTTAGGTGAACTGACCATGCTAGATTGCCCATAGTATTAGGTGCATTAATCAGAGGGGAAATGGGTCTAGGTGGGTTACTCTTCAGAGGGTTGCTTGTTGGGCCAAAGGGCCTGTTTCCACACTATGGAAACTAATCTAAAAATGTTGTAACTGCACCTGCATCCACCACTTCCTCTGGTAGTTCATTCCACACATGAACCACCCTCTGTGTGAAAATGTTGCCCCTCAGCTTCCTTATAAATCTTTCTCCTCTCACCTTAAAATTATGTCCCCTAGTTTTGAACTCCCAAACGCGAGGGAAAAAGATATTTGCTCTAACCTTTTGTCCGCCCCTCATGATTTTATAAACCTCTATCAGGTCACCCCTCAACCTCCTATGCACCAAGGAAAATTCTTTGCTGTTTTGTTGTGAGAAACAGTTAAGTACATCAGAAATGAGTAAGAAGGATATCACAACAATGGGGCAAGAACAAGAGAGCATTACATGACTATTTGAATAGAAACAATCAGTAGAGGTACGGTGAAAAAGAAGGAAATTGTCATTAAATTATAGTACTCATTTAGAGAGCTGTTATAGACAAGATGGGCTGAATGGTCTCCTTCTACATTGTAACAGTTCTGTGCACACCATGCTTCATGTATTTCTTTTTGAGGTCTGGGAGGCATTTATACAACATTATTTATTGCACATTGCATTGTTGCTCTTCATTACTGACCTGAGAATCAACCACATGGGGCTGAACTAGTAACACGCATGTCAGATCAGGCAAGGGTGATACTTCCTTGCTCTGAAGGGCATCAGGAAAGCATTTGGATCATAAGAGTCACCCAGCAGCTTTTATGATAATTTCTTTGCTGTTAGTCCACAATTTGCCAGATTTGTTGAATTTAGTTTCCCACGTTGTCATTTTTGCAGGGATTTAAATGAATCACCCTGATTTTGGAACAGTGACATTTAGTTCTACATTCTCCTGCAAGAAGAAACACCCTTTCCCCACCCCAAACTTGTCAAAAACCCTCAGAATCTTGGATGTTTCAATCAAGGCACCTCTGACTCTTCTGAACACTGGCAGAGCTGAAAAATGTGTTGCTGGAAAAGCGCAGGTCAGGCAGCATCCAAGGAGCAGGAGAATCGACGTCGCGGGCATTAGCCATTCTTCAGGAATGAGGAAGGTGTGCCTAGCAGGCTAAGATAAAAGGTAGGGAGGAGGGACTTGGGGGAGGGGCATTGGGAATGCGATAGGTGGAAGGAGGTTAAGGTGAGGGTGATAGGCCAGAGAGGGGGTGGGGGCGGAGAGGTCGGGAAGAAGATCGCAGGTCAAGAAGGTGGTGCTGATTCCGAGGGTTGGGACTGAGATAAAGTGAGGGGAGGGGAAATGAGGAAGCTGGAGAAATCTGCATTCATCCCTTGTGGTTGGAGGATTCCTAGGCGGAAGATGAGGTGCTCTTCCTCCAGGTGTCGTGTTGCCATGGCCTGGCGATGGAGGGAGGCCAAGGACCTGCATGTCCTTGGTGGAGTGGGAGGGGGAGTTAAAGTGTTCAGCCATGGGCGGTTAGTTTGTTGGTGCGGGTGTCCCAGAGGTGTTCTCTGAAACGTTCCGCAAGTAGGCGGCCTGTCTCCCCAGTGTAGAGGAGGCCACATCGGGTGCAGTGGATGCAGTAAATGATGTGTGTGGAGGTGCAGGTGAATTTGTGATGGATATGGAAGGATCCCTTGGGGCCTTGGAGGGAAGTGAGGGGGGAGGTGTGGGCGCAAGTTTTGCATTTCTTGCGGTTGCAGGGGAAGGTGCCGGGAGTGGAGGTTGGGTTGGTGGGGGGGTGCGGACGAGACGAGGGAGTCGCGGAGGGAGTGGTCTTTCCGGAACGCTGATAGGGGAGGGGATGGAAATATATCCTTGGTGGTGGGGTCTGTTTGGACCCCACTGGCAGAACCTAGCCTGTCCCAACCATTCCTCATTGGGGAGAAGACATCCTTTACTTCCATCCGGCAGAGTTTTCATCCTTCACAATTTCTTTTCGCACGATGAGCCTCAGGTTGATCTCTCTTTTGAAAGGCATGAAGGAAGTCCGAGCTGTCTGGCTCCAAAAACAAACCACATCCTGCATTGAGATGTGATTTCCCCAAGGCTGGGCTACTCCAGAACAGCCAAACCTCAGAGCAATTTGAAGCCACGCATTTTGCTGTTTCCCAGGGCGTCCTTCCAAATATACTGCTCTGGGCCTGAATGGGGAGGGACGTCAGATATGAGGCACCATACGAATTCTTACTAATTGGCTGCAGATTGCTTCTGGATTAGTCTGAAATGGCGGTCATCACTCACTTAGACTTAATAACATCCTTTGGTGGTCAAGAGCATTCTCGGCATGAAAGTTAATACAAACAGCTCTTTAGCAATCTCAGTGAATTAGCCTTTTCATTACAGAAGTTGGAAACATCAGGTCTGGGTGGCTGCAAACTCAGGAATGAAATCAGATATTTTTATCATGTGTTTTCGGCTCTGGATTATGGAAGACGCGAGCATTCCATATTGCAGTGGCTCAGAGTGCAAACTCTTTGCTGTGGTCAGTAGCTGGAACTCTGATGATGCTGGGTTCACACACTACTCTACTTGAGCCCAAATCTCTGTGTTGCCGGTCTGATGGTATGTTCTCAGGGGTGCTGTCTATTCAATGATAAAGCAATGCTTCATTTGCCTACCTCAGGCCGATGTACAAGATCAAACAGTGTAAACAAAAATAACCAGCCCCTTTCCATCTTTGATTATTTTCCGTCCTCCTCAGGGACATTTTGTAACAATAGTGGCAGTCACTCGCTCTTTCATGCAAAGGTCACCGCAAAGTTGGATTGGAGTGCATAAATACAGAGACTGAACAGAAATGTGAGGATATCTCTTGTGTACGGTGAAGGGATAAAATATCCCAAACACCTCACAAATCAGTGCTGCAAATAGTTGCGCAGATGTCTTACTCTAAACCTGCACCACTTTCCTGTCAACCTCTGTACCAACAGGAACTTGGGGCTGTTTAGCCACTATAGCAGTTATTGACTTTGACTAAAAACTATTTAGTTTTTATAATGAATCTCAAGCAAAGTGGGGCTGAATTTCCTTCCATTGATGACTTAGAATGTTTTTTCTATTCTGGGTGATGACTTTTGGTAAAATTGTTGAAGGACATTTACCTCTTCCTGGTTGAAGCTTTAGAATCATTAAAAGGGAGAATTTTCAATATGCATGGCACAGCTCTTGATCTCCTACTCATGCCACATCAAACACTGTGTTAATGTAGAAGCATTTCTAATGAACCTACTTAGACATGGTATGACACACATCTGGGAAAGGGGGACTTGAACTTAGACTTTCTGGCCCAGAGATAGAGACACTACTGTTTTATCATTAGTTTAAAACAGACTGGAGAAGACAAGGTCAAGAACTGTCTTCAAGCTTAGACTTTAAAGCTATGCTATCAATTATATATTAATACGAAATACCACTTACACATTAGATAAGGACTAATCTATCTTCTTTGTGTGTTCATGTTCACGTTGCAATCTGGTCTGGTGGAGATTTCCAGAGTGTTCTGACTCCACACACACTATTATTTATGCTCAGATGAGCAGGTCTATGATTAGATTAGATTACAGTGTGGAAACAGGCCCTTCGGCCCAACAAGTCCACACCGACCCGCCGAAGCGAAACCCACCCATACCCCTACATTTACCCCTTACCTAACACTATGGGCAATTTAGTATGGCCAATTCACCTGACCCTGCACATCTTTGGACTGTGGGAGGAAACCGGAGCACCCGGAGGAAACCCACGCAGACACGGGGAGAACGTGCAAACTCCACACAGTCAGTCGCCTGAGGCGGGAATTGAACCCGGGTCTCTGGCGCTGTGAGCCAGCAGTGCTAACCACTGTGCCACCGTGCCGCCCACAATGATATCATTGCAATGATGCTCCAGGGCCGGAAACACTTACACAACAGCTGTCACTGTATCACAGGACCTTTAGTCTTTAAGCAAACTGTTTGGACATGCTTTGGCACACCTTGTAAGGTCGGGACATGATCTATGTTGTACAGCAGCCCCTTGAAAGGGCTGGTTTATAATGAAAGGAACATTATACCATGCAATGCCCAATCTCTGAGGTGGAGCTGCCTTTATGCTGCCTAACCCTTTAAAAACTCAGAATGACCATAAAAATGAGGCTAATTGATGTGGCGGATTTGCAGACTGAAAAGTGTTTGTAAAAGAAATTCCTGTCTTTCAATCTTTTCCTTTTATATTTTCTCTCGTTTGACGAACAGGGTTGGATTTCCTTCCCAAGGCAATAAAAATGGATATGTTTCCTGGTTTACTTGGAGACTACACCTAGTGGGATTCCAGTTGCAAATCAGGAAACTTAGGGTGGAATAAAGATAACTGTCCCTTTAATGAGCTGCTGCAACCACATTGGGCTAAGTGGCCTCCTTCTTTGCCATAATATTTCTGCAATTCTGTGACCGTAGTTTCTGCAGTCCTCAGCCAAAATTGGGCTCAACAAAATTCAAGATTCTGGGACCAGAATGTTGGCGAATTGCTTAACTAGGGCTGTGGGCAGGGCTTTAAACCACATAGTGGGGGGAGTGGGTTCAGTTGCATGGAAAATTACATAAAAAGTTAAGCGGGGAGTGGTCGCAGAGGTGTTGGGATAAGGTATTAGCATGGATAGAGGACCGGCTGACTGGCAAAAAGCAGAGTGTGTGGATAAAGGATAGCAACTGGTGAGTGGTAGGGTTCTGCAGTTGTCGGTGTTGGGACCACAACTATTCCTGTTATATATTTATGATCTGGATGAAGGAACTGAGGGTGTTGTTACTGAGTTTGCAGATAACGTAAAGATGAGTGGCGAGATTGGCTAGGCCACTTTTGGAATATTGTGAGCAATTCTGGTCTCCTTCCTATTGGTAGGATGTTGTGAAACTTCAGCAAAGGTTCAGAAAAGATGTACAAGGATGTTGCCAGAGTTGGAGGATTTGAGCTATCGGGAGAGGCTGAATAGGCTGGGGCTGTTTTCCCTGGAGCGTCGGTGGCTGAGGGGTGACGTTAGAGAGATTTATAAAACCATGAGGGGCCTGGATAGGATAAATAGACAAGGTCTTTTCCCTGAGGTGGGGTGAATCCAGAACTAGAGGGCATAGGTTTAAGGTGAGAGGAGAAAATTTAAAGGGGGCCAAAACGGCAACATTTTCACGCAGAGGATGGTCCGTGTATGGAATGAGGTGCTAGAGGAAGTGGCGGAGGCTGGTACAACTATAACATTTGAAAGACATCTGGATGGGTACATGAATAGGAGGGGTTTAGAGGGATATGGGCCAAATGCTAGTAAGTGGAACCCGACTAGGTTAGGATGTCTGGTTATCACGGACAAGTTTGACCGAAGGGTCTGTTTTGGTGCTATACATCTCCATGATTCTACGACTCTATGACAGGTAGTGCTAAGGAAGCAGAAGGCTGCAGAAGGAGTTGTAGAGGGGCAAAGAAGTGAGAAAATGTGACGATATGCACTTTGGTTGGAAGAACAGAGATGTACATTATTTTCTAAATGGGAAAAGCTTCAGACATCTGAAGCAAAAAGGAACTTGGGATTGTCTTAAGGTTAACATGCAGGTTCAGTTAGCAGTTAGGAAGGCAAATACAATGTTAGCATTTATTTCAAGAGGGCCAGAAGACAAGAGCAGAATGTGTCTGCTGAGGCTGTTATAAGGCTCTGGACAGACCACGTTTAGAATATTGTGAGCTGTTTTGAGCCTTGCATCGAAGGAATTGGAGGGAGTCCAAAGCTGATTTGTAAGAATGATCCCAGGGATGGACAGTTTTTCAGATGAGGAGCAACTGAAGATTCTGAATTTGTACTCGATGGAGTTTAGATGATGAAAGGTGATGCGATTGAAACTCACAGAAAACTGAGAGGCCTGAATAAAGTGGACATCGAGAAGATGTTTCCGTCAGTAGGAGAGACTAGGACCTGAGGGCACCGCCTCATAATGAAGGGATGAACCTTTCAAACTGAGATGAGGAGGAATTTCTTCAGCCAGAGAGTAGTTAATCTGTGGAACTCATTGGTACAGTGGACTGTGGAGGCCAAGTCATTGAGTGCATTTAAGATAAACAATAGGCAGGTTCTTTCTTGGTAAGGGGATCAAGGGTTATGGGGAGAAGGCACGAGAATGATGTTGAGAAACATATCAGCCATTAGCGAATGTCTGAACAGACTCAATGGGCTGAGTGGTCTAAATCTGTTCTTATATCTTATGGTCTTCAGTTCAGGAAAAGAATCATATTGGGTTCAAAATGTTCATTTTTGTTTCTCTGTCCCCGGAAGCTGCTGGATTGGCTGGAACTCTCCACAATTTTCTGTATTTATTTAAAATGGAGGTGGAAGTTCTTACCATCACATTCGACTGCCAACTGTATTGCTATCCCACTTAATTTAAGCAAAAGAAAAATCTAGCCTCTGATATGTGAATTGTATGGTTTCATATTAGAATAAGACTTCTATGCTGTGTGTGTGTCTGTGTGTGCATGTTCGCACCTCTATGCATGTGCCTGTGTGTGTGTTCCTATGCAATTGTGTGTGCATGTGCCTGTCTCGTGCCTGCTGGTTTCATATCTTTTTGATGTAAAATTATTTTATCATTTTACATAGTGAACACCCAACCGAGAATCAAATTTTACATTGCTATTATTGCAAATAACATTCCATTACACAGTAGGCTTTTAGCACCATAAAAAGCAAACAGTGTGAAGACTTCAGGTTTCTAAGTAAAAGATCACTGATGCCAGAATGTTCAACTTAACAGCATTTTACTTAAAGACACAAAGATTGTTTTGATTGAAATGTACTGTTTGTTTTGGGCAAGTTTGCTGAATTTGAAATGAAACATGATGGATTCGACTAATTGACAAATGTAAAAATTTAATAATTGACACACCTCATAAATTTAACAGATGGAGAAAATTATTCAAGTCAAACTATAGACTAATCACAGATCAAGGCAGAATTTCACATTTGTTCTTTCAGTGTTTCCAAACAGACGGCGCAATGATGATTTACTCTGCCATCCAAACACGGTTTTAAATTCCTAGCTTTAATTCCTACGTTTAAAAGGTATAAAAACAATTTATAGTGCAATATATAGAGGCTCTACTCCCATAGGGCAGAGTTGATGGGCCAAATGGACTATATTTGTTATGACATCTCATGGTCTATTTAAGATGATCTGGGTCTCCAAAATGGTGGTATCAATGCACAGATTATGCAGTTGACAAGTTTAAACTCACCCTGAGTTGAAGGGGGGTTGAGAAGTAACCTACAGAGGTTTATAAAATCATTAGGGGCATGGATAAGATAAATAGGTGAGGTATTTTTCCTCGGGTGGAGGGGTCCAGAACTAGAGGGCATAGGGTTATGGTGATAGGTGAAAGATACAAAAGCGACCTAAGCGGCAACTTTTTCATGCAGAGGGAGTGTGTGTGTATGGAATGAGCTGCCAGAGGAGGTTGTGGAGACAGGTATAGTTGTAGTATTTAAAAGGCATTTGGATGGGTATATGAATAGGAAGGGTTGAAAGGGTTATGGGACAAGTGCTGGAAATGGGATTAGATTAGGTTGGGATATCTGGTTGGCATGAACGAGTTGGACCGAAGGGTCTGCTTCCGTGCTGTACATCTCTATGACTCTAAGAATTGTCTATCTGCCATCTGCTATATTGATATGTCTAAGATGCTACACCTTTGATGTTATGGGTTTTTTTTTCATTTCCAGCACTCATTAGTCTTTCTGTCTGTGCAGAACACCCTCCCATATGTCCACATCTCAAATGCCTTCAGTTTATCAATCATCTACTTGTTCATGCCTCTGAGGTATATAACTTTTGATGACAAAATGTTGCACCTCAACATTCTTTTCCTGCGTTTCAAGTTCAGTTTCTTTCGACGTTAGCACATTAGCACGAGGGGAAGTAGCTCATGAGAATATGATTAGTATTGCAAAATGAAGGATGTCTCAAAGCTCTTTAGAGCCGATGCACCTATTGAAGTGTTGTAATGTAGGAACTGTTACAGTCAGTTTGCACATAGCAAGCTCCCATAAACCGCAATGTCATAATGACCAGAAAATCTCCCTTTTCCCTGATGTTGATTGAGGGATGAATCAGCCAAGGGATAATTCGGCCGAGGGGTGGATTAGTGGCTCAGTGGTTAGCATTGCTGCCTCATAGGGTGAGAGACCTGGATCGATTCCACCCTCAGACAACTGTCTGTGTGGAGTTTGCACATTCTCTCCTTGTTTGCATGGATTTCCTCCGGAAGCTCTGGTTTGTTCCCACAGTCCAAAGATGCGCAGTTAGGATAGATTGGCCATGCTAACTTGCCCACAGTGTCTAGGGAAGCGCAGGCTAGGTGAATTAGCCATTGGGAAATACAGGGTCACAGGGATAGGGTAAGGTGGTGGGACTGGGTGGGATGCTCTTCAGAGTGTCAGTGTGGACTCGATGAGCTGGAGCACCTGCGTCCACACTGTAGAGATTCTGTGTACTCCACTGCTCTTCTTCAAAGTAGTCTGATGGAATGATTTACATCCACCAGAGAGAGCAAGCATATTCAGTTCATATTGCTCTCCTGTTCTCTTTGTCCCACACTGGACTGTGCAAGCCGACTTCTTGTTGCTCAACTCGAGGAATGGGACTCAATCATATCCCTGTGATTCAGGCAAGAGTGCGAGCAACTGATCCACAACTAATAGTGTAATATTATTTAGAAAATGATTTGGATACAACCAGACTACACATACAAATTCTTGAAGGGGAAGACTGATGGAAACGTAGGAGAGTGAAACAGAGCTAAAAATGGATAGCAGGCATAATAACTAAAGACATAACAACAATACTGGACTACCTTTTGAAATATAAACACATGTTATAAACACAGAGAATGCTGGCAAAACTCAGCAGTTCGAAAAAAGCTCATATCCGATTGGACACATTAATTCTGTTTTATTTTCCACAGATACCACCAGGAGTTTTCCCAGCACTATCTGTGTTTGTTTCAGATCTCCAGCATCTGCAGTATTTTGCTTTTATGAAATGTGCATGTGGTTGATGTCATGGAATGTCAACTGCAGCACAGGGCAGATCGAGGTGGCGATCTGTGGCAGTCATCCCTCTGGGAGGAAGGTGAAACAAAATGAAAAGAAAACAAAAGTCAACACATCTGAAATATCAATTCTCACTTTCTATGCATTCTGCTTATTCTAGACCCATTTAATTGCTTACCACTATCGCCAGATGTTGATGTTACTGCATTAGTTGGTGAGCTCTCTGTCTTCACTTTTCCGTTTTCAAACATGTAATTTTCGACCTGCTGCAGCTGCCAGTTCAGGCCGAGTAGATGCATTGCTGATTAAAGAGAAAGTGCATATCAAAATCAGAAAGGTCAAGGCTCCAGCGATATTTCAAAGCTAAACAATTACTTGATGAAATCAGCATTGCGTGACATCTTTGTGGAATTTTCTGCCCAGGATGTAAAGCTCAGAGATCAAGTCTCCCAAATGCGTAACAAACCTACATCTGAGGTGCAGATTTCTAGGCAATCATTGAGAAGATACTTAACATTCGATACCCCCAACATTTCAAGAATAATTTCTTCAAATTGGTGCTTTTTAAAATTAAGTACACCATTAAGAAATTGAAATATTTTTAACATATTTCTGTTGAAGCCAAAATGGTAAATACTACACAGCATCACTTTGAGATGGCATGCTGGCTCAATGGTTAGCACTGCTGCCTCACAGCACCATGGACCTGGGTTTGATTCCAGCCTTGGGCGACTGTCTGTGTGGAGTTTGCATGTTCTCCCCATGTCTGCTTGGGTTTCCTCTGGCTTTTTTTCCACAGTCCAAAGATATGTAAGTTAGGTGAATTGGCCATGCTAAATTGCCATAGTGTTCAAGGATGTGTTAGTTTGAGGTAAATATAGACTAATTGGGGAGGGGAGTGGGTTTGGCTAGGTACTCTTTGGAGGGTTGGTCTGGACTTGTTGGGCCGAAAGGTCTGTTTCCACACAGTAGGAATTTGAAGAGACAATTTTATTCTTGTTACAATACCCTAATGACTTACCCACACTTTTTCTCTGCCATCTTCCCTGAGCAGGAAGCTGGAAATTGCTGGGGTCAGATTTTCAAAACAAGAGGGAAAACACCATTCTCAAGGGTGCCTTGGGCATGATAGCCTTTACACAAGTGGAGGTCACCACCTGGAGTGTTGTAAAGGGTGTTTGAGGCCAGGACTCAAATGCTGTTCTGACCACCTGACGTGGAGGTGAATTCCAAACCATGGCACTGAGCCCTTCCAAAACATAGGGGTTGCCTGTCTGATGCTAATGGCAAATGCGTGGTGGTGGCCATGTTGGAGGCTGCCATTAACTTGCCAAGAGAGCCAGTAGCTCCTGGAAGGAGCTGGCAGTGTGAGGCAAGGTGAAAGGGCTCTTGCAAGATAAATAAAATTCCAGAGTTAGCCCTGCTGCTTAGATCAATGAAAATACACATTCAGCATGATGACAAATAAACTTTCCTTGGCCCTACAGTGATCTTGACAGCTATGAATTAAGACAACACAGGTTTTCCAGAATCAAAGTTTAAGAGTCCAATTTTGCACTTGACAGCCCCTTGAGAAGCTTCTTATGGGCCATTACAGGTTTTCCATTCTCCCTCCGATCAGACCTGAGAAAATTACAAACTGTTCCAGAAGAGACAGGATCTCAAACAAGATTTAATCATTTCCAACTTGTGCTATAGTGTCCTTATGGATATAGGATTGTAATGAGCTTGTTTGAACACACTGGCCAATGGAAATAGAATCCAAAGTGATCTAATTTGCAGCAAGCCCTGAAATTTAATCCTCTTTCTTTTTAAGTATGACTTATTCGGACCAGCACTGAAGCAATAAAGAGTAATTGACTATGCAGAAATGGGAAGAAGTGTACTTGGCATACAGCCATACTGGGCTGAACAAAAAATGGATTTCAGTGGTGGATATGTTCATTGCTTTATTATTAAAACATTCGTAGGATCATAAGACTGCTTTGGATGAAGCAAGTCTGGAGCACATTTGATCTGATTTTACCAGAATATTAGCTTTTTTCCCATAACAAGCACAATGCTGTTCTGCACTGAGTCCTGGCCTCAAACAGCCTTTACAACAGCCCACTCCAGGTGGTGACCTCCACTTGCATAAAGGCTATCATGCCCAAGGCACCCTTGAGAATGGTGTTTTCCCTCTTGTTGTCTCAAAGGCAAATATCAACCACCTTTCAACTTATTCCCAACCACAAAAATCCCAATTATAGACATGTCTGTGTTACAGAAAAGACAAAAAAAACCGCTCATTATATTTCAGTCTGGCTAAAAAAAACATCATGGGGAGGGTGAAAAAGAAGAAATGGATCAATCACATCCTACTGTCTGCAAAAGATGGGTAATGCTCAGACACAGTAAAATCACCAAATGGCTCATCGCCAAGTGATCTTCAGCCAAGTCATTTGCATGTTGATGACAGATAAACGCTGCACCTGATGAAAAGACTTAATATCAAGCACAAAAGGGTCAAATTAATTTAATGCTAAATGACACACTAGGTTGCTGATTTCTTCTTTTTTTGTTGTTGTGCAATAGTCTGTGTGCATATTTGGAAGTCATGAATAACTAACATACGGTTACAGGTTTACTTTCATGTCCCATATTAAATCTGACAGGATTTCACACAAAGCGCAACGTGTGCCTTATAAAGCTTTGAGCAAAGCAGGAAGCAAGGCTTTCAAAATACTCGGAATACTATAATCAAAACAAGAAATGAAGATGAAGCACGCAGAAGGGAAGATGCATAGTCATGTTCACCCCTTCTGGAGTTTCTGTTTGATTATGTACGCATAATTCTCCATAAATTAGCCTTTATCTCAAACCTCCCGCTGAGTTCATATGCTTCCTGACTGATAGCTAGTGAATTGCGGAGTAAGTTTTCAGACTATTATTGCCTGTTGTGCTGCTTCCAATAACAGGGCCCTTGTACTAACCAAATAAGTTTGTGCTCCAAGTCTCAAGGATTTTTAAAAATTGCAGTGCATTGTGGGTTCATCTTGACTACACTGTCCTCACAAAATGTAGCTCAAAAGATTTTCAATTTTCTTTGAATGAATAAATCTTTACCATGCCCTTATTGTACCCTATGGAAATTTAAATTCAGAGAAACACTGGAAATCTTTAAGTGAGTCCAGAGAATAAGAGGTAAAAGATGAAGATTAATAGCTGTCAGCTCAATCTTGATGATTGTTATTAATGCTGCATTATCAATTAGTGCAGTCAGGAATAAAAGAAACAAAAACGCTCAGCTGCAATGGGAAGAAAACCTTCTTAACCCAAGGCCTGCGCATTTACCAACTCCCTCGTGTCCCAGGAGTACCGTGCAAATTCAGTTATCCAATTCAGTTAATCAGCGTCATTCTCAAGTTTTGCTTGAACAAGTGGCAACGCTTTAAAAAGTCATTCTGCACAAGAAGCAATCAAGACGTTTCACAAAGTAGCAACTTTGCACTTTCAACTATCGTTGACTCTCCCTCCTCACTGGAAGTCCCAATGGCTTGCTCCTCATTCCAGGCAGACAGGGGACACAAGGGCTTTGCACTCCCTTATAAGGTATCCACGTATCCTTCTTTGCATGGAAAATGTCTTTGGGAGGAGAATGGCCTCTTTATAGCTGACGTACGCTGAGATTTTAACTTTTGACAGAAGGTGGTTTTAACACCCAGATGTACAAGCCTGCTGCTCATGAACTTATCACTCCCTTATTGATGTTAGGCCACAGGAACAAACCTCTGCAGCTTTTTCTCTGGGCGCTCAGACAAAGCATACACTTTGCAGAGTAGACATTAGTAAGAAGATATAGTTAAAAAAATCACTGGGCACAGATTAACTGACAGAAAACATTGTAAAGGAGCCTCTACTCCATTTCTAACTATGCAGCACTCATGATTTTTCTGTACATTTTAGAGAGGGCGACTGAGGCTGGCTGTGGTAATATAGCTGATGACTGTAGTGCACAAAGAGTAGACTACAGCTTTACTGTGCAGATCGGAATCCAACAGGCATTAAAATGCCATGATGAACACTCATGATGCAGTATCCTTCCAGTTTATTGAAAAAGTTAAAAATAAAGGACATGCATTTAAGTAATGTCATTCAATCTGGGTGTCCCAAAGAACTGCCAATATTTTTAAATTGTAAGATGAGAATTGACAAGTGGTAAGATGTGTGAGTGTGGGGAAGTATTGTGTACGTTGCTGAAATTTAAAAGCATTTGCAAGTTCCTGGGAAGTCAGGTCCAAAATTCGAAGTGCAGGCTTTCATTGGGCTAAGTTTATATTATAGTCCGTGCGAATTACAAATGATATATTGTAGAAGAGAGATCAACACAGCTTGCGCTCACTGTCCTGGGGTAGCATAAAGGTAGGATCCAACAAAAATAAAAAATTCTTATGGTGCAGAAGGAAGCCACTCAGTTCATTGTGTCTGCAATAGGTCTCCAAATGAGTATTTGAACTAAATGCCATTCTTCTGCCTTTTCCTTCTAACACTGCAGATTATTTCTGTTCAAATAATCACTCAATACTTTCTTGGATGCCTTAATTAATCCTGCGTCTTCCACACTTCCAGATATGAACCATTCATTGCATGGAAAAGTCTTGTCTCACTTCTAATTTGATTCATCAGCGATTAGTTGCAATTTGTGTCCTCTTGTTCTTGTTCCTTCTCTGCATGGGAACAGTTTTGACCTCTTTTCTTCCAGACACTCCATGATTTTGAAAATCTCAATCAATTTCCTCTTCGACATCTCTATTCCAAGTGCAAACGTTTCCAATGCATTTCTGTAAGTGAAGTCTCTCATCTCTGGAACTATGCTGGTAAACCTCTTATGTATTCATTGCAATGTGTTAGCATCCTTTCTGAAGCGGTCCCCGGAACTGTATACAATATTCTAGGTGAGGATTAAACAGCATAAGTTCAGCATAACCTTCTTGTTTATTTTATGCTCCAATTCATGAAGTCTAGGATACTATATGCTTCACTTACTGCTCCCTCCATAAGTTCATGACTTATGCACATAGACAGTCAAGCCTCTCTGCTTTGGCACATTTTTAGCACAGACCCCGTCATTGTTTATTTTCTCTCTGTGTTCTTTTCACCAAAATATATCACCTCACACTCCTTTGTATTCTGTCATATGCCACTTGTCTGCCCTTTTCACCAAGTTGTCAATGTCCTTTCAAAGTTCTACACTATCCTCCTCACAAGTTACAATGCTAGTGATGAAACAGTCAATGACGCTGGTAACTTTGTATCAAAGGACAGCTGAGATTGTTTTCCACTGATTTACTGACAATGCCATATTCCCAAATTTCGCTATGATCGAAATGACAATCCAACAACCGCTCGTTGGCAGATTTCCCATTAATTTGGAATCTTTCTCATCTAGAGGTCTCCAGGATGATCTGCTAAATTTCAGGATAATTGCACTGAGATGTCTGCTTCTCAACTGCCTTTTTCTAACCATATCTGCCCAGTTGTCCTTGCAACAAATCTTGTTCCCATGTCACTCCTGCTGCTTGGCGCTTGCTTCCAATAAACCACACCTTGGCCTTCACCATGATGATGATAATGGCCTGAAACCACAAGTCCTGCTGCTAACAAGGTGTTTCCCATTTTCATGGGGGTAGGAGTGCATTCAGACTGGGATTTGGGTATGCACATTTTAAAGAGATAGTTGGGCATTTAATTCACCAGCTGCCTCCATTGAATTGGAATTTCTCATTCCAGTAACGTTGAAAATGAAGTGTACACATTAGCCCTGCTCACAGCAGGTCTGAATTCTGTGCTTTTCGTTGGATGAGCATGGCACCCCCTTGAAGCGAATGGTGTACTTTTATGGATATGGTCCTGGGACACATTTTTGGGAGGGTGGGTTTCAGCCAAACATTGGTGCTTGGGAGGGGGGGCATGCCAGATGAACTCTGAAATTTTCAATGATTTTGCTTAAAGGGTACATAAAAACTGTTGAGCTATCAAGCTGTTAAAGATATGCCATGTCTGACAAGAAGTGTCAAAGCTACCAATTAATGTCAAAGCTGTCAAGACATATCAACATTTATCCAATGTGTTTTAATGAATGACAGAACATTCCCCATTAACGTGCAGTCTCCAGATAGAACTTAAAGTAATAAATGAAGCTGCAAAAGGTGAAGGGTAAAATGGGGGTTGAAATGAGTTGACGCTAAGTTGGCATGATGGTTCATAATGAAGGGCTCATGCCTGAAATGTTGACTCTCCTGCTCCTCGGATGCTGCTTGACCTGCTGTGCTTTTCCAGCACCACACGTTTTGACTCTGACTCTCCAGCACCTACAGTCCTCACTTTCTCCTATGCTGGTTCATGGGGATGGGTAAAGGGCAAGAGTTGGCACAGAGAGCTTGAGGTGACTGGAACAATTAGGAAGGTTATGGGTGGCATGTGCAGGCATGAATGATATATGGGTGAACAAGGGGATGCTGGGGCACTCGTCAGTGTGGACTCGATGGGCGGAATGGCCTGCTTCTATATTGTTAGGCTTCTTTGTGAGAGCTGGGGAAATGTTTACATTTTAATCTTTTATTTAAATTTTTGGACTCAGTGCTACAGCCACAGAATCACATGGGTGTTGTAGTGCAGGAGGCCTAACAGCCCATTGTGTCTGCAGCAGCTCTCATGAACATCATGATTTAGTGTCATTCTCCTGCCTTTTTCCCATAACCCCGACTGCAGTTTCCATTTAATTTATCATCCAATGTCCTCTCCAATGCCTCACTTTATCTTGCCTCCACTACACTTGCAGAAAGTGCATTCCAGGTCGGAGCCACATTGTGTGAAAACATTCTCTCTCAAATTATGTTTGCTTTCTTCGTAAATTACTTTAAATCGATGTCCCTTTGTTCTTGGTTCTTTCACAAGCAGGAATAGTTTCTCCATCTCGACTCAATCCAGCCCCTTCATGCATTTGAAAACTTCAAACAGATCTCCTCTTAAGCTTCATCGCTCCATTGAGAACAGTCTGAATTCTTCAATCTACCGTTATAACTGAAGTTTCTGCTTCCTCGAACCATTCTTGTATATCTCTTCTGGACTCTCTCCAATGCACTCACATTCCTTTGATAGTGTGGCACCCAGCAATGTGTACAGAACTCCAGCTGTAGTCTAACAAGTACCTTAAAGAAGTTATCGAATCATACAGCATGGAAACAGACCTTTAGGTGCAACTAGTCCATGCCGACTATGGTCCCAAACCAAACTAGAGCGACTTGCCTGAGTTTTACTCTTGTACTCTATGTCCCTACTAATAAAGTCCGTGTTACTGTATGCTTTATTAACTTCTCTTTCTGTGTCCAACCACCTTAAATGATTTGTATAGTGTTGATGTGAAAATCAGATTAGCCATGATCTTACAGAATAGCCGAGCAGGCTTCAGGAGCCGTGTACAGGTCGTTCTTCTATAATGTGCGTTTTGTTAATGCAAATTCACTATGATACGATTAACAAATTGGGGACACAGTTTCTAAAGTGTAAAGTTTTAAAGCGTGTATTGGTTGTAATGCAATTCCAGCCCCTTTGGTTTAAATGGTGCTGCTGTTATGTGATTTTCTTATAATACAGGATTGAGCGAGAACTGAACTACCTTGTTACAGCAGGAACTGACTGTACTCTCATTCTTTGTTTATGTCCTAATGTTCTTCCCACCAAATTGCATCAACTCACACTTCTCAGCATTGAACTTCATCTGTCATTTATCTACCGACTCCACCAACGTCTACATCCACTTGGAAGTTCTACACAGTCATCTTTACAGATTACAATGGTTCCAACTTTTGCATAATCCGTAAACTGTGAAATTGTCCCTGCACACCAAAACCTTGAACATAAATATATATTAGAAAAAGCAAGGGCCCCAATATCGACCCCTGGGGAACTCCACTAAAAACCCTCCTTCAGCCCGAAAAATACTACCTACTTCCTGTCGCTCAGTCAATTCTGTATCCTTGTTCAGACTGACCCTTGTGTTCCATATTGTATTCAATTTAAAGCCCTGCTCTGTTCTTGACTTAGTGATGTTGCAATTCCAGAGTGTGGCAGTGCAGCTCTGAGGAAATTCCCAGGCAGATGCATACTTTACAAATCATTAAGTGCGATCACTGCAATAAGTTATCTTTTAACTCATTGAAAAGAAATGACACCGTATTAGTGATATAACGTCAAATATTCCAGTGCACTGGACTCTCAGAACATACAGCATAGTGCATCTTCTGGATGGTTGCAGTTTTCAAACCAATGGCCTGTAGCATTAAGCAGTGCTGAATTTGCCCATAATATATTGTGTGAAGTTCCAGTAGATGGAACCTCCTGCAAAGGTTTGATGAAGCACTGCAGCCAAAGTCCACATAGACAGCGACAAACCATAATCATCAAACATTGCATCTCTTTGGATGAGTGGCTGGAGGCCAGAAAGGAAGAAGAATTGACTCAATAATAAATGCTAATACAATTTATTTTGTCATATATCGTATATACTCATGTAAAAGTCAATTTTTTAGACTATTTTTTAAAGTTAAATTATGGGGTCAACTATGACATGGATTCTACTTTTGAGGGGGATGAAATTCATCCTACAGTCCTAAATATCTTATCAATGATCTCTAAACAAATTAAAAAAAAACAGTGAATTATGGTATGCTGAGCTGCACACAAAGGGACTTTGACCTGATGCATCTTAAACCTTCGTGTCAAATTGGTGTGAATTGCACATCAATTTATGGGCGGCATGGTGGCAAGCACTGCTGCCTCACAGCACCAGAGACCCGGGTTCAATTCCCGCCTCAGGCGACTGACGGGGTGGAGTTTGCACGTTCTCCCTGTGGCTGCGTGGGTTTCCTTTGGGTGCTCCGGTTTCCTCCCACAGTCCAAAAATGTGCAAAATTGCCCGTAGAGTTGGTTGAAGGGGTAAATGTAGGGCAATGGGTCTGGGTGGGTTGCGCTTTGGCAAGTCGGTGTGGACTTGTTGGGCCGAAGGGCCTGTTTCCACACTGTAAGTAATCTAAAAAAACATGTAACAGCACGAGAAAACAATTAATTTACTCACCATTACATTGATGCACAAGGTAATACCTTGACTCACAAATATTGATCTGTTATCTGTAAAGAACTAGAGTCAATTTTTACATGAGTTCTATGGAAAATTCCAGGTTTGTTGGGCAAAAATAGGGGTCAACTTTTACACAGGTTCAACTTTTACTCGAGTATATATGGTAATATAGGAAGCGAGGTGCCAACACAGCTAAGGATGCCAAGATGTAAGTATGTTCAAAATTCAAACAGTCCCTAACATGTGATGGTGACTCCTTAGAAATAAATAATGGTTCGATGTCTGACACTAAGTTGCTCGAAGCAGATTCAGCTGGGTTACACTTCTGGGTAATAAAATGATGTTTTTATGCTAATGAAAATTATTTGACAAATGTCAAAAATAGAAATGTCACATAAACTCAATGAACATAATGAAAAGTTTATACTCCACCAATTACTGTGCCAACATAGATACAAAAGTACCTAGTTACAAATTCTTAGACAACAGAGAAATAAAATGTCCAGCATTACAGAAATAAAAGTTCAGTACAGCGGTCTGCGCTGGCACCAAGCTACCACACTGGGCCCTGGCTCCACATTGGGCCAACGACACGCCATGCTGGAAGGCTACTGCAGGGTCCAGAAAGTTGCCACACCATGCCAGGAGGCCCAAGATGGCATAAATGGCAGAAGATGAGATACTGAAGATCTACAATGCAAGTGCTGGTTGTGCTTGATGGAACTGATCCATTTAAAGAATGAAGAAGTGATCAGCTGAGTACACTAATGCAGAGATAATGGAGTGCAGATTGTAAATTGCTGGCACGCTGGGTAGGTCCGATCAAGGACAGTAGTGGGAGACTGTGTATTGAGTCGGAAGAGATAGGAGAGGTCTTGAACAAGTACTTCTCTTCAGTATTTACGAACGAGAGGGACCGTATTGTAGAAGAGGAGAGTGTGAAATGGACTGGTAAGCTAGAAGAGATACCTGTTAGAAAGGAAGATGTGTTGGACATTTTGAACAACTTGAGGATAGACAAGTCCCCCGGGCCTGACGGGATATATCCTAGGATTATGTGGGAAGCTAGAGAGGAAATTGCAGTACCGTTGGCAATGATCTTCTCGTCTTCACTGGCACAGCCAAACCTTAAACTGCACTCCTGTTGCACTCTCAGAACTGTAACTTGCAAATTGAAGATTTAGTGTTGTGTTCTGATGGCCGATTTGTATCCTGGTTCTTTCAGGGATTGAGCTGGACCCACCTCGGCTGCAACTTACAAAAGAATTTTCACACTGAAGCAGCAAGTTGATGCAAGCAGCATGTTTAGCAAAAAAGCTCCCTGATGTGAGCCTGACTAAACAGCTGAGTTATGGTCCCTCTGACTGCTTGCTGCTTTCCCAGCCAGTAGGGCTGGCTGGCATAATCTAGCCCAGTGAGAAACCAGAGAATGACAAGAACGAGGGTAGGTCCGATCAAGGACAGTAGTGGGAGACTGTGTATTGAGTCGGAAGAGATAGGAGAGGTCTTGAACAAGTACTTCTCTTCAGTATTTACGAACGAGAGGGACCGTATTGTAGAAGAGGAGAGTGTGAAATGGACTGGTAAGCTAGAAGAGATACCTGTTAGAAAGGAAGATGTGTTGGACATTTTGAACAACTTGAGGATAGACAAGTCCCCCGGGCCTGACGGGATATATCCTAGGATTATGTGGGAAGCTAGAGAGGAAATTGCAGTACCGTTGGCAATGATCTTCTCGTCTTCACTGGCAAAGGGGGTGGTACCAGGGGACTGGAGAGTAGCGAATGTTGTGCCCCTGTTCAAAAAAGGGAATAGGGATAACCCTGGGAATTACAGGCCTGTTAGTCTTACTTCTGTGATAGGCAAAGTAATGGAAAGGGTACTGAGGGATAGGATTTATGAGTATCTGGAAAGACACTGCTTGATTAGGGACAGCCAGCACGGATTTGTGAAGGGTAGGTCTTGCCTTACAAGTCTTATTGAATTCTTCGAGGAGGTGACCAAGCATGTGGATGAGGGAAGAGCAGTGGATGTAGTGTACATGGATTTTAGTAAGGCATTTGATAAGGTTCCCCATGGTAGGCTTATGCGGAAAGTCAGGAGGCATGGGATAGAGGGAAATTTGGCCAATTGGATAGAAAACTGGCTAACCGGTCAAAGGCAGAGAGTGGTGGTAGATGGTAAATACTCAGCCTGGAGCCCAGTTACAAGTGGAGTTCCGCAGGGATCAGTTCTGGGTCCTCTGCTGTTTGTAATTTTTATTAATGACTTAGATGAGGGAGTCGAAGGGTGGGTCAGTAAATTTGCAGATGATACAAAGATAGGTGGAGTTGTGGACAGTGAGGAGGGCTGTTGTCGGCTGCAGAGGGACTTAGATATGATGCAGAGCTGGGCTGAGGAGTGGCAGATGGAGTTCAACCCTGCCAAGTGTGAGGTTGTCCATTTTGGAAGAACAAATAAGAATGCGGAATACAGGGTTAATGGTAGGGTTCTTAGTCAGGTGGAGGAACAGAGGGATCTTGGGGTCTATGTTCATAGATCTTTGAAGGTTGCCACTCAGGTGGATAGAGTTTGTAAGAAGGCCTATGGAGTATTATCGTTCATTAGCAGAGGGATTGAATTCAAGAGTCGTGAAGTGATGTTGCAGCTGTACAGGACTTTGGTTAGGCCACAGTTGGAGTACTGTGTGCAGTTCTGGTCGCCTCACTATAGGAAAGATGTGGAAGCTTTGGAGAGGGTGCAGAGAAGATTTACCAGGATGTTGCCTGGAATGGAGAGGAAGTCGTACGAGGATAGGTTGAGAGTTCTCGGTCTTTTCTCGTTGGAACGGCGAAGGATGAGGGGTGACTTGATAGAGGTTTATAAGATGATCAGAGGAATAGATAGAGTAGACAGTCAGAAACTTTTTCCCCAGGTACAACAGAGTGTTACAAGGGGACATAAATTTAAGGTGAAGGGTGGAAGGTATAGGGGAGATGTCAGGGGTGGGTTCTTTACCCAGAGAGTGGTGGGGGCATGGAATGCGCTGCCCGTGGGAGTGGTGGAGTCGGAATCATTGGCGACCTTTAAGCGGCATTTGGATAGGTACATGGATGGGTACTTAATCTAGGTTAGAAGTTCGGCACAACATCGTGGGCCGAAGGGCCTGTTCTGTGCTGTATTGTTCTATGTTCTATGTTCTATGAGGGTGGAATGCAAATCGGGGACGGCTGGTTTGAGTTAGAAGTTAAAGCTGCTACAAAAATTTGTAATTGTCTTGGTCTACATTGTATTTCAATAGGGAAATGAACCAACAAGCCTTCTGTTTTAATTCTGAGGTTTACACGATTATTATATTTTGAGATTATATCTTTAAATTCAGGGTAAAATAAAGGGGATTGTGTAACCTCAGCTGAAATCTGCCTGACAGTAAGCCTTGATTATTTGATTGTTAAGAGATAAAAGGAAAGCTTGAATTGCTTTCCTGGGAAGAAGGTTAAAGGTTTTTATGATTGGAGACAAAGGCAGCAACCTGAGTATTAAGAGTGGAAACTACGAGACTCCATGGTCTCATAAAAGTGTTAAGAATGTCATGTTGTTAATTGAAATCTAGGCATTTTGTTCCAAGATGAAAGGCATTTGGACATTCAAGGATAGCTCATTAACAATTCTACTGTGATACAAGACCCATGTGATTCGCATTGCTAAGGGGTAGGAGGCAGAAGTAGTGCAGAAATGAGGGTAGAGGCATTTCTTCAAAATCTCTGAATATCAAGAGTTGCTTTGCTTGGACTAAAGCACGAGTCTCAAGGAAAGGAAAAAATCAACTAGGCAAAAGTGAGGACTGCAAATGCTGGAAACCAGAGTTTAGATCAGAGTTTTGCTGGAAAAGTACAGCAGGTCTGATGAAGGGCTTTTGCCCGAAACATCGATTTTCCTGCTCCTCGGATGCTGCTGTGCTTTTCCACTCTGATCTAAACTCAAGGAAAGGCAAGTCTCACTGTGAAAACCAGTTTACATGTTATAAGTCTGCGAAGAGAAAACAATGGGAATAAATCCTGAGAACCTAAGAATTGGATTAATTCTGAAACAAAAATGAATGTCTGCCTTGAGTACAGAGTCGAAAAGTGTAGTGCTGGAAAAGCGTAGCAGGTCAAGCTGCAGCCGAGGAGCAGGAGAGTCGAAGTTTCGGGCATAAGTTCTTCATCAGGAACGTGGAGTGGGATGGGGCCTGAGTGATAAATAGGGGGGTGGTGTGGGGCTGGGGGAAAGGTAGGTGGGATGGGAATAGGTGGGTGCAGGTAGGAGGTGATTGAAATAGTTTGGTGGAGCAGAAAGGTGGGAAGGAAGATGGATAGGGAGGACAGGTCAAGAGGGCCAAGCTGAGTTGGAGGGTTGGATCTGGGATGGGGTGGGATGTGGAGAGATTTGGCAACTGGCGAAGTCAATGTTGACACCACGTGATTGGAGGGTCCCAAGGCAGAAGATGAGGTATTCGTCCTCCAGTTGCGGGTGGCTTTGATTTGGTGGTGGAGGAGGCCCAGGATTTACATGTCCTTGTGGAGAGCAGGAGGGGGAGATGAAGTGGTTGGCAACCCTCCAACTCAGCACTACCCTCTTGAACTGTCCATCTTCCTTCCTACATATCAGCTCCACCCTCCCCTCCGCCCTATCACAATCACCTCCTACCTGCATCGACCTTTTCCCCACTCCCTCTACTTTTCTCTCAGCCTCCTTCCCCCTCCAAAAGCATGATGAAGGGTTTACACCCGAAATGTTGACTCTCCCGCTCCTCGGATGCTGCCTGACCTGCTGTGATTTTCCAGCACCGCCCTTTTCGACTCTGACTCTCCAGCATCTATTCCTAAAGTAAAGTATACCTGTGAAGTGTGTTTTTCATTTGGGCTAAAAATAAGGAGGGATGGCATTCTGTTTTGTTGTAGCACATATACGTTGTCCATAACGTCAGTTATGCTTTTCGTCTGTTGTTACAGTAAACGCCTTAAACATAAAAAGTTTGAAATAGTCTTTCAACTACTAATTCAGAGTTCATATTTCTTCTTTAGTTATCAGTCTCTAATGGGGATTGTTAACATTCCACTCCAATGAGGTGGTCAATGGTAGCAGTCTCACCCTTAAGTTGGAAGATTGGATTGTTCAAGTCCGAGAGACTTGAACATAACTTCAGTTCTCATTCCAGGACTGAGGGACTGGCACACCATTCGAGCTGTTGACTTTTGGATGAAACTGAAACCAAGACAGCATCTGCCCTCAGGTGAAGGCAAAAAAAAGTAAAGAGCATTCTTTATCAAGCCCTGGTCAAGATTTATAGTTACACAACATGACTGAAACAGGTCATCTGGCTGTAAGCAATTTACTCTATGTTGGAGTTTGCTGTTTGCAAACTGGCTGCAACATTTCCTACTTTACAACTGGGACGACACCTCCAAAATATCTTAGAGATCTGTAATGCTGTTATTCAATTTTACTAATTTACGAGTTTTCTTTTTAACATGCTCCAGTTTTAACAAAATTTCACATGTTGGACCCCAACAAACTTTCACTGCACAACTTGGTTCTAAGGCAGAAGGTTAAAAAAAATCCATCCCTGTATCGGATGGCCTTGAGGATTGAGAAAGGAATTATACAAATGTATGTGTTTTTTTAATTGAACACACTGGAAGCTATGAATCTGTGGGTACCACATAAAGGTAACAAGGGATGTCATGACTGATGCTGCCTTTTGCTGAATCTGTATCTGGATTTTAGGCACAGCATAAAAAGAGGTGGGGTTTGTGGCTTGAGTTTGTCTATATTTGATTGATTATAAAAACACATCAAAAGTAATAATAATAATATAGCCAATACTAATTAATGCCTTCATATCTTGAGACATAAAGACAGTCCAAAAGACTAAAATTTTTGTTTGCATAACTTTCTGGAAATTTTCCAAACACCGTTTTAAGCCAATAAAAATGCTAAACCTAACACTGTGCACACCCACTACTGTCAACCCTGTCCCTTCAACATACAGTACCTTGGCTTTGTACATTACCACCTCATTACTGGTCAGCATACACTGATTTAGGAAGTATTTGAAATGATGGAGAAGATGGGGTGTATGTGTGTGGTGGGCAGGTAGGGAGAAAAAGCTTGATGACAAGAACTGTGGTGAAAAAGCCCAACTTTGAAGCAATCTCTGGGTCAAGTAGCAGCATATTTGGGAATAGGTGCAAGGTTCAGACTTTAGAGAGGTAATATATAATTCAGTTCTAGGTGTGAAGCAAGTGTTGTAAGTTCTTTTGATCATGTTCCAATGGAATGCCTGCACTTTGAAGAGTTGGGAACACAAGCACAAGGGGAGCTGGCCGAGAGCCAGTGTTGCACATTCAAATCAGTGTCACATTTTCTGTCATTCCATCGGTACTGTAGCAACTTGGCGACATTACAAATTTCACTCCTCTGATAATAGCAGAGAGCTTTTGTCTCCATAGAATCTCTGGTCTGGACGCAGGCCATTCAGCCCATCAAGTCCATACCGACCCTTTGAAAGGCATTCCACCAAAACCCCACCCCATCCCTTTAGCCAACATGTTCCCCATGGCTAATCCACCTAGCCTACACATCCCTGGCAATTTAGCATTGCCAATCCACCTTGCCTGCACATCTTTTGCCTGTGGGAGGAAACTAGAGCACCCAGAGGAAACCCACACGGGAAGAATGTGTAAACTTTACACAGACAGTTCCTGGTGCTGTGAGGGTGCAGTGCTAACCACTGAGCCACTGTGCTGCCCCCATGTCTTTATATACAAATAATATACAATAGCTTCCATACAAATAATTAACCAATGCTTTCTTGAATGCCTCAACTGAACTGCCTCCACCCAATTCCAGGCAGTGCAGTCCATACCCACTCCTAGGCCTCAGTTCCATGTTTAGCTTTCTGATCAAAACCAGGTGTGACTGGCATGCAGGACGGGAAATCGGGTTGACATTAGGCCACAATTAAGGATCCATTGGAAAATACCCTTACAATCAGTTAAGTGACTCGGGGTATACAGAGGAGTTTGTAGTGGGGTGGGATGGGAGTAAGGATTGGTGGAGAGGATGAGGCAGCCTAATGCTTCGTGTTGGGGGTGGGGAGTGGGGGTGGCAGAAATTTGCTGCAAATGCTTCAGTTTATTTTAAAGTCTTCACTCTTCAAACAAATTAGCCATGCTTCTGAACATTATGTCTCCCTGGTACTGACTGAACTTGCACCATTCAGTTCATTAGCTATCAGCATGAAATTGACTCGGGATGGCTCTGGTAACACAGAATATCTTGAAGAAATTATTCTAATAGGCTACTAATTTCCTGTTATATAATGAGGGTATTAGCAATGCTTCTCAACAATTTCTCAACTTTCCTGAGGGCAACTGACCACTTTGCAGGTGCTGAGGCTTGATGTGATACCTGGCGTCAAGTACTGTTTCTTTATTAAACTGTTGACGCAGATCTGTGCTGCCTTCATGATCTCCTGTACCTGCAGTGATGGGCTTTTTACCTTCAGCAAGGCATTCGTAGCTGATGTGGTGCAAGTTAAGCTAGCTTTGATGAGATGAGTGTAACATAGTCCTGAAAGAATCAATCGGCTTTTATGACAGCTCTCAGTACCTACACATATCACAAAAATTGGAGGTGGGGGGTGGGGGGAGATGTTTGTGTTTCTCAGCTAACATTAAGCAATTTGCAGAATTGTTAATGGTGCGGAAGGAGACTATTTGGTCCACTGTGCTTGCTCCTGTTTACTTAGCTAGTGCTAATTTTCTGCCTTGACCCTCTATTGCTGCACACCGTTTACAAAGCTTTCTTGAATGTCTCAATTGAACCCGCCTCAACCACACTTTCAAGCAGTGCATTCCAAACCGTAACTACTCGCTGTGTGTTCTGTACGTTTTTTGTACGTTTCAGATCGTAACTGGTGCACACTTCACTCAGCGCATCACAATGCAAGAGGACTCAGTAAGATGGAGATTTTATTATCCACAGTCACATCCTGACACCATGATCCAACCATAAGATTTTGCCTTAAAGGTACACTGCACGCTAGCTGTGAACATAATGCAATGAAGCTGATACCTTGTCCTAAAGAAGCAACCCACTACTGTATTGCCAATGGCTTACACAGCCAAGAGCAGGTACCTGGTATCCACTCAACCCTAAGTTTTTACTCTGCTTCATTCCTCCCAGCATAAACAGAATTGCAGCTGAAGCTCGCTGTGACTCTAATTACATTTTCCTTCCACTGAAATGTGCATTGAGGAAATAAACCAGTACATAAGTGAAATGATGTTACATAAATATGCCCCAGAAGAGAGTTGAAATAGATGGTTTGTGAGTGCAAATTTCAGCCTCCTCTGGCGAGTCGATCAAACTGACTTAGTACAGGGGTGCACCTAAAACAAGCAGAAAACACCAAACTCCGATGCCCTTCAGCATGGACTGGACTCAACTGCACACTTACAAGCCAGCTCAGCCCAAATACTGAGCTTATATCAAACTCCATCTACACTGTTGTTTTGCTTGACAACAAAAATGTTTAGTTTCAAATTCAAACGGATTTCTCTTACTAAATGCACAAAATGTCACTGGGCACTGCTATGGACCAACCCAACTCCCTCAAAATACATTAAGAAGATAGCCTGGACACAACTTTTTCTTATGTTTAAAAGCAAGTGTGAGGCAGTGTGTTCCGGACGCAACTTGATTGATCAAACTATCAGGCTTGAGGCAAAACACAGTTTATTCTTACACTACAGTTAGCATACGAACAAAAGAAAGAAGAATTGGCCTAACTTTAACTCTATTGGAAAACTTAATAGTATAATGAATTATTTAACTACTTAACAGCAATTGTTCCAACATAGTAGCATCCCATAAATACACCCTTGGTAAAGGCAAATTCAGTAAAATAGACTGTCTCACATGAAATTCTCCAGTCCAGGAGGAAAGGACATCAAGAGAAAACTCGAGAGAGAGAGAGAGAGAGAGAGGGAGAAAACTCAAGTGTTTTGTTGTAGCAGGGAGTGGTGTATAGCAGCTTCCAAACCCTAACAGCTACTGAAAGTTAAAGTAAAATCTTGGTTCTCTGGGAGCTTGACTCCAGCCTTTCATGCTGCTTCTGTTTGAAGTTAAAAAAAAAACTCTAAGGCCTCACAAGGTCTTTACATGATTGCCGTGGTTTTGACCATCGTTAACTTTGTCTCAACCTTTCTTAATAGAAAATATGCAAAACAAAATGCACCTCTTAAAGCTATTGCATCTTCACAGCTCAGTGGCAGCACCATTTCCTCAAACTAATGTGTTCAAACTTTACCCTGGGAATTGGTCACATTTTCAAGATTGATGCTTCAGTGCTGCAATGATCTGTGTGCTGCATTGTTGGAAGGTTTACCATGAGAGGTTAACCTGACTGACTCTCTCAGATGCCTGCACACTATGGGGGTGCGCTTCAGGTAGAGCCGGTGGCTCTGAACCCCAGGCTTAAAAGCCAGGAAGGGGCTGAATCCATTTCATCATGCTGATTTCTGGCTGCGGGCAAGGGGGGGGGGGGGGTAATTTAAACCTTAGATGATTATCTGAAGAGCAGGAATTGTCATAGCAAGAACAGTTGAGGACTCTGGGGCTATGATTGATGGAGTTTGGAAGGATGATGGGGGAGGGGGGATTTCCTTGAAACTTACAGAATACTGCAAGGCCTGGATAGAGTGGACATGGAGATGATGTTTCAATTAGTCGGAGAGAACAGGACTTGAGGGTAAACCTCAGAGTGAAGGGACGACCCTTCAGAACTGAGATGTGAAGGAATTTATTCAGCCAGAAGGTGGCCACTCTGCTGTACTCATTGCCACTGGAGACTGTGGAGGCCAAGTCATTGAGTGTATTCAAGACAGAGGAAGATAGATAGGTTCTTGATTAGTAAGGGAATCGAGGATTACAGGGAGAAGACAGTAAAATGGGGTTTCCACACTGTAATGAAATCTAAATCTAAAAAAATCTAATCTAATAACAGCCATGATTGAATAGCAGACTTGATGGGCAGAATGGCCTAATTCTGCTCTTATATCTGATGGTCTTATGTGATGGTGCCCTGCCTGACATTTATTTTCCACCAAAACGATTAGATGACCGCAACTCACTGCTATTAATGGGATCTTGCTATGCACAAGCTAATTGCGATGTTCATCAGAACAGCATTCTGACTGAGCATCCAATTGATCCCACCTAAATACACATTTCTATTTCTTTATATGGAAAGAGATGTCCTGAAGTATCCATCCAGTAATTTCTCCAAAATAAAACTGAAAAGGTATAAAAACAAATGAGTATTGGAAAGCAACAAGTGTTATTGGTGTCAATGTTATTGTTGGCAGAGACAATATGGAATTCAACATGTGGGGTCCATAGAGGGGCTCCTCTTCTCCCAATCATGGAGGTTCATTGAAAAGCAAGTCCCTTAAAATCTACAAGAATATTTGGATCCCTGCCTTATCCAAGGATATATTAGACATCTCTGAGTGAGAGGTTTTAAACTACACCATATAGCACTAATTACTTATTGAGATCCTTGGTTTGATTGACACACTAGGCCTCTGGGACAGAGAATTTTAAATAACAAAGCCACCGAGATTATGGAACATTATCCCTTTATGGCTAGCACTGGAAAGGCAGCACTGAGCTGAACCGTTGACAAATGACGGGAGAGGATGACCATTTCTCAGCTATTTGCAGCACATTTAAATTGTACAGGGGCCAATAAGAGCTGACCAAATGTCAAGGGATTTCCTCAGAGCAGCTTCTGCTCTGTTATTGTAAACTATTCAGATGTGTAGTGCACTCTCTGCGCTGCGATGGATTATGGCAGCGACTGATGGAGCTCTGAGGAAATTCCTGGTACGTGGTATTCCCACCATTAACAAACCTCTTTGCTTTGCTTTCAGAAAAACCTGACAGATAGAAGATCCTTTTATTTTGTGGGTCTTAAAACTGTCAGAGCTTTTGATTAATGCGACCTGAGTCCACAGGACCATCAGACATAGGAACACAGTAGGCCATTCAGCCCTTTAAATCTGTTCTACCATTCAATGACTTCATGGTTGATCTGATCATCTTCAACTCCACTTTTCTGCTTTTTGCCCATAACCCTTAATTCCCTTCATAATTAGAAATCTGTCTCTGCCTGAATATACTTGACATCCCTCCGTTGTAAAGAATTCCACAGATTCGTTACTCTGTGAGTGAAACAAATCTTCCTCACTTCTCTCTCGACTGGACAATTTCTTATTCTGAATTATGTACGCTTGTCCTTGAATTGATTTGATTTGATTTACTATTGTCACCACATACCAGGATACAGTGAGAAATATTGCTTTGTGTGCTATCCATACTAAACATACCTTACATAAGTACACTGGGTTAATAGAACAGAATGCAGACTCCTGCACACAAAGAAACAACCTCTTAGCATCTACTCTGTCACTCCCCTCCCCCACTCCCAAGAACCCTGCATGGTTCAATAAGGTTTCCTCTCAATCTTCTAAATTCCAATAAGTACAGGTCCATTCGACTCACCTCTCCTCAAAAGACAATCCCTCCAGACATGGGATCAGCCCAGTGAACCTTCTCTGTACTATATCTGAGATCAGAATAGCTTTTCTTAGATAACAAGATCAGGATTCATTTCTTTTGCTTAAATTACAACATTGGTGTCTAACCTCTGCGTAGTGCTGCTAGGACCAGTGAAAACAAATGACCAAGAATAGTGCACAGCGTCTGAGAGTGAAGGGACTGTGGCGAGAATGTATATTTCTTTGTAAGGCTGACAATTCGATAGCTTGTGAGGAACTGCAGCCAGCTGGCAAATGTATTCATCAGGAGAACACAGTGCCAACTTCACACTTTGGGGTTCTGTTGTCCTCCATTTGAAAATGTGAGAGTAATAATAATTTATGCCATATTTCTACAAAAAACTGTCAGAGGTTACATGGTGTTCAAAGCAGCAAGTATCAATGTGAAATCACAGCCTCATTAGATGTAATTAATATGACAGTATATTTTGAAGCCCAGGACATCAGCCCTCCCAACGTCCTAGTCAAAATTCAACTCTCAACCAAAGACATCAAAAGGAGTTGAGTTAGTTATCTATCTCAGTACAGATTATAGGATTGGGCGTCCATGTTTGTCCATGCAACTGTACTCTAGAATTATTTTCTCTCATGTTAAATAAATTAAAATTAATTCTTTGCATGTTTCTTTTAACATACTTTTTCACATAAATACGTCCGATCAAAGCCAGTCTTTCAAACATCAGTCAAATCATATGGTAGCAACTTTTTTGTTCACTGATCGGATGTGGGTATTGCTTGCTAGGCCAGCATTTATTGTCCATCTCTAATTGTCTAAGGAGCAGTTAGACCAGGCCAGACCAGGCAAGGACAGGAAACCTCCTTCCGAAAAAGACATTGATGACCCAACTGGGCTGTCATCTTTTAAACAATAATTAACAATGGTTGCAGAGTCACCTTAAGGTTCCCTTTATAATTCCAGATTTTTATTGAATTTAAATTTCACTTTCTGTCATTGTTGGACTTGAATCTATGTCTCCAGAACACTGGCATGCATTAGAAGCCCAGGGACCATTACCATTACACCATCACCTTCCAATATGCCTTTTTCCACTGGACTGCAGGGGAGTGCTTGCAATGAAACAAAATTACTTTTCTACTTCACACATGCACAGATTTTTATTTCACACTCGGGGTGGCAGACTGTCAGCTTTAGTAATCTGTTTCTGGAGATACTTTCCTTTTTAATAACATCTTGTAACTGAACTAAAGCTGGGAATCTGTGTCCTGAGACATCGCATTCTGTTTCCAATAACCAACTGGAATTGAATGTGACCTCCCAGTGGTGGGGTGGGAAAATACAAGACTGGAATATAATATTCCTCTATTCTGACTAATTCCAGATCTGCAATCTACAAGGGCTGGCTATTCCCTAGCCCCCAGCCAAGTAGCCATTCTACATGAGTTGAAATTGGACAGTAAGTGACAGGAGGACATGAATCTGTGGGAATCATTAGTTAAGGCTGACTAGATGCTTGCACATTTACATTGTCCAACGTGCGCAACGACTCAGCAATTTGGACCAAGACCCTTGCCTTGTTTTGCTGAGCCCTAGTTTGAGGCAGAGAGAACAACTGTTGCTAACTGACTGGGAGATTATAAAGACAACATCGTACTATTGACGTACAATGCACATTGCTAAATCTTGTATAGATGGATAGAATTACAAATGCAGGAATATATCCATCATTTCCACTACAAATGGCATTTTTCTTTAAAAATATACAGCAATGACAATAATAAATATGCCTTGATCTGTCCATGACTTATTTATTTTGTATTCACTTTGGGATTTGCACAACAGCTTGAATTTTTTTATGTAAAATTCCAAACTTTTCTGGTTGAGAGGGAGGTAGACTGAAAACCTGGTTTATTCCAGGATCTAACAATAAACTACACAGGTGGGACTTTTCTTGTTTCTGAGCATTTGGTAACTTTTACTTTCTTTTTCAATCCGGGCTGACATACAGCCATCAACTCAGTAAGTGACTGGGTCATGCACTAGACATCTTCAAATATCAACGGAGCTCACAAGGGAAGCCATCAAAATGAAACAATAGTAGAGAACGTTCTCCCCAAAGGGAAAGAAAGCTTCCAGCAGATCACTGATGTCAGACCTTTTGGAAACATCATAACAACTTCTCCAATTTTGTAGTGACCTTTCGATATAAATAATGCCGTAAATCATTCAGAAATCACGTCTGTTTCCACAGAGACAATCGAAAAACACAACCGAACTAATGATGTGGGGTTGAGCACTTACCTACGAAGTAAGACAACAGCACCGCCAGTATGACTGACACACCAACTGCACACAGGGCTGTGCACTTCCAACTGCAGTACTTGGATGATTTTTTGAACTTAAAAGCACTTCTGGAAAGAGTGTTCCTCGGCAGTGGACGTGGAGGTGGCGAGTAGACGGCACTTGAGGCCATGGTGTAACCAGGCGAGGCTGTGCTGAACAACGGCGTCGTTCCTGTTCCGGTTTTGAAGAGGAAATGCCTGGAAAGAAAAAGTGTGGAGAAGGAATATGAGGAAATGCAAGCAAGACATAGAAACCAGCAATGGTGCTCAGCGATAAAGTGCACGGGGTTTCGCACAGGCGAGCGGAGTGTACAAACATGCTAATGTGCACAGGATGGACAAGGCAACTGAAGCTGGCTGAAGGGCTTGGTAATGGCATTAGGATAAAAAAAAAACACTCACTCCAGGTTTCCAGGAGTGTTCACACACAGAGTACTCCACAAGGCATCTCTGACACTGAATGAATGGAAATATTTACCCAACACACATAACATTCTTCCTTAATAAGGAGAGGGTAAGAACAGCAATTCTACTTTACCAGAGAATGATTGCTTTGAGTGCCTTAAGAATCTGTAACCACGTATTTACTTCTACATACACAAAAGTTCCAAATAATTGTTTAACTGCTAAAGAGTTTTTAGAATAATTCTGAGAGACTTCAGTTCAACGTTTTCAACAAAATCAGACACCTGATGAA
The DNA here is from genome assembly GCF_037043375.1 of Chiloscyllium plagiosum. Lineage (NCBI taxonomy): Eukaryota > Metazoa > Chordata > Chondrichthyes > Orectolobiformes > Hemiscylliidae > Chiloscyllium > Chiloscyllium plagiosum. The sequence goes on from NW_028270140.1 coordinate 131,864,000, forward strand.
ATTAATTTTCATAAAGGTATTTTGCAAGAATTATTGGCTGTTCATTTGAATGTTTCCAACTATTGCATTGAAGTGTTACAAAGGAAGAGTTCAGTCCTGAGCAAAAACATCTCAATTTGAGACTGAATAGAACAAGCAACACAAAAGGGCTTGATTTTATCTACATCAGGACTCATGTAAATGGCTCTGCACTTTCAGCACTAGGCTCTGTGTCATGTAGCACGGGTGTCCAACTGAGATATGTGTCTTTTTAATCAGACTAAAGTCGAAGGCAAGTTTAGAGATAATGCCAAGTTCCCTCTCATCAGCTTGGGGCAGTCAGGTGCATCTGATGAAAGGGAGGTCAGGTTTTTTTTTACACTGAGCCTCCCAGCAGTGTTAAGTGGTAATCAGTAGTTGAATGTAGACATTTTCTGAGTCAATCTGCTCAGAGACATTATTACACACTCATAGAGCAGATGGGACCAGAAACCTCCTGGCTCAGAGGAGGGACACTACCATTGAGTCACAAGACCCTCTTCACAGTCAAGTATATTTATTTCACTGAACCTATTCAGGCACATGATGACAGCCATCTGAAACCTGGCGTCCTGGCCCAGTTGCAGGAAGATACCACTGCACCACACCAGTCGCTTGTCGGTGAGCATATTGGAGTCCTCTTAAAAGCAGTCACAAGGTAAAGACTGTTTGAGTTTGGGGCACCTCCGTGATGGGAAACGTCCAACACAGAGGCATGCAGGGACAACACACACACACACACACACTCCCTGCTTGCATCTGCTTTCCACACAAACATCTGCTCCACATTATACACTATCTTACCCTACTGCTGTTCTTCATCAGCATTTTTTGTGACAATTAGCGTTTAAAGCAATGAATCCAGTTGAATTTTAACATCAGTGTGTGGTACTATTTGTTTCAAGATTATGTGGGCATATAATTTGACAGTGGGTCAACACGAACAAAGAACATTAGAGACAAGCACCAATTCTTCAGTTCCTGCATCCTTTGCCTCGGAAAATGTAATTCACTCATGAATATACGTTGCTTGCTATTGTGGATATAAATACAGGCCATTGGAAATGAACCAATGTCTTCAAGGTTGGCCCTTATGTGATTGGACACTGCTGAGAGCTCTTCAATTGACCTCTTGGTACCTATGATGTTGGGTGCTGGTCTTGGACTGAGTGGGACAAGGTCAGAAGTCAGACGACACCAGGTTATAGACCATCAGGTTTATTTGAAAACATAAGCTTTTGGATTTTTGTCCCTTCGTTAGGTCACCTCAGTACCTCTGGAAGGGAAATGGGGAGAAAATTCAGAAGTCTGAAGTGCAATGAGACTTGGGAATTCTAGTTCAGCATCTCTCATTGTAAGTTTGCAGGTTGAGTTAATAGTTTGGAAGGCAAATGCAACAATGGTATTTATTTTGAGGGGATTTGAATATAAAAGCAGGAATGTACTTCTGAGGCTCTATAAGACTCTGGTCAGACCACATTTGGAGTACTGTGTGCAGTTTTGGGCCCAATATCTCCAGAAGAATGTACTGGCCATGGAGCGTGTCCAGAGGAGGTTCACGAGAACGGTCCCAGGAATGAAAAGCTTAACATATGAGGAATATTTGAATACTCTGAGTCTACACTCGATGAAGTTTAGAAGGATGAGGAGAGATCTAACTTAAACATACAGAATACCGAATGGCCTGAACAGAATAGATGTTAGGAAGATTTTTTCATTGATAGGAGAGGCTAGGACCTGAGGGCACAGCCTTAGAGTAAAGGGAAGACCTTTTAGAATGGAGAGAAGGAGAAACTTCTTCAGCCAGAGAGTGGTGAATCTATGGAATTCATTGCCGCAGAAGGCTGTGGAGGCCAGGTCATTGAGTATATTTAAGACTGAGCTAGATAGGTTTTTGAATATCAAGGGGATCAAGGGTTACAGGGAGTAAGCAGAAGAATGGGGTTCAGAAACTTATTAGCCATGATTGAATGGCAGAGCAGACTCAAAGGACTGAACGGCTGAATTTCTGCTCCTGTGTGTTATGGTCTTCTCTGTATTCCTTATTCAGTGATCTCAGCTATGAATGTTGGGTAGGATTGAGATGGAACTCAGGTTTGGTGCTCTGAAATCTTCTGCCAGAGTTCACTGCCTTTGACTAAATATATGTGTGGGGAGATACTTAATGACAGAAGGGTGTAAAAATGGGTCACCTACAGGCAGAACAACTTCCCACTCCATTGAACTGAACAGAAGGAAAATTCATGCAGTGTGCAAAAGGGGCAGTTGAAATATTCCAGGGAAGGTAGAGTTTCACCCCCTTGGAAAGGTCATATGAATGGTGTGGAACTACAACCCAACATGAGTTATTAAATCCAGTGGAGGAGAGAAACCAGGGAGAAGGGGAGATTTTCATTTTCCGATGTACATTAGATTCTTTTTGTTGAGATCCAGCAGCTGTCTGAGGTACTGAGGATCCTTCAGAGTTTAAAATGGTTACTGTCAACTGCTGAAGCATCTTGTCAGCTATTTCCAATGGAGCAGCCCATACTTATGGTGAGGACCTGATCTCATCAGGTCATGACTGAATCTGTCACTGAAACATCTTACACCTGAGTGTCAAGTACAGCTAAAACCTGGAACATGAATCAGAGAGACCAGAACTGGGGGAGGGGGCTTGAATCTAGTACTGTGTGACTTTGAGCAGTTTACTTCCTGGCTCCCAATACAGAGGATGGAAAATACTTTCCACACTTTGTAGTTCCGAGCACAGTTCGGGTTATCACACTAAAAAAAACAAAGATGTTGTGGAGAAGGTTTTGTTTGTTCCTGATTCCTCATTCCTGAGGAAGAGCTTGAAACATTGGTTTTCTTGTTCCTCGGATGCTGCCTGACCTGCTGTGCTTTTCCAGCACCACTCTAATCTTGATTCTAATCTCCAGCATCTGCAGTACCCACTTCCGCCTTTTTTGTTCACTCATGGGACATGGATTTTGCAGGCTGGCCCAGCATTCTTTGCCTGTCCCCTGCTGTCTTGGAGAAGGTGGTGGTGAGCTGACTTGTTGAGAAAATGGAAGGCAGTTTTCCAAGATGATAGCAGAACTGAGAGGTTATAATGATTGGGAAAGAGTAAGCAGGCTGGGGGCTCTTTTCTCCAGAATGGAGAAGGCAGACAGGTCATCAGATTGCAGTTTGACAGGGCAAAGGGATAATTTTTACTGGGGACTCAAAAACTAGAGGCTGCAAATATGTAGGTTTTTAAACATGAATTCAGTGTTGCATTGGTTAGAAAATGGCTAGCTGAAATGAATAGCACTGATGCATTTAAAGAAGATGTAGACATGTTGATGAGGGTTTACGGAATAGAAGGATGTGATGACAGGGTGAGAGGCTTGTGTAGAGTATAGACACCTGCACAGACCTAATGGCCTACTTCTGTTCCATAAATTCTGCTTCACCTTCTATTTTTATGTAAAACATCTCCCCAGTGAAGTAACAATGGCTCCTGAAATGAGCTGTTTCATCCTCTTGCTATGCAGGTTGTTGTCAGCAATATCATCTCACTGATGAAAATACCTGTCCAATCTCTCATAAAGAGGTCTTATCATTAACCAGAAACAATTATAATATGGATGCCAGGGCAGTGCCTGGCGATTGTGTGGCTGTTATTCCCATCTCCAAGCTTGTGATGCCATCAAAACAAATCTGCTTAAAAATGATTCATTTATCCTTGTGCAATTTAAAGAGACAGTTTCATGGACAGTGGCAAAGTATGATAGTTATCTCCACTCATGAGTCTGGAGTTCAATTCTTACCTCCATTCTTGTGAACATCACAAACAAAGACATTTATGAGTACCTACACTTTACCCAAACAGACCTTGCTATACATTTCTTTCTCAGATTTTCTAGCTGGGTCCTCTCTGCTCCTAGAATATGCTCTACATGAACCTTCACTAAATGGCCACTTTTTCTTCATCGAGACAAGCCAAATCTACATGAGAGTTTAACCAGAAAGATTTGAGAGATCTGTTGCCCATGAGTGCTGAAACCGATTCCAGTGTATCACAGCAAATGATAAAGTCACCATGGAGCTGTTCTCTCACTAGAGTGACAGCTGGTCGTGGTTTAACCTGATGGTCACCATGCCTCAGGCGAGGGGCAGGATTGAGAAGGTGGGACTTTCATGATAACATCAGCTGGCACAGGAATTGATGTCATGCTGTTGGCATCACAAACCAGCCATCCAGCCAACTGAGCTAACTGCCATGTCCACTTTGATCGCAACCAGCTAAAGCATAACAAACTGGGGTGAGAGAGGGGTCAAGCATACAACTTTCCTGACCCAACGTATGAGATCTACATCGAAGTTCTGACAGATGTTATCGATCTAAGTTTAACAAAATGCGCAAATAGTGATTTAAATGACAAGATACAGCAGAGAAAACAGCACAGAAGAGAACTGTGAAACACGCTTATAACCTCCATGCAGCCAGTACATCACTCAATGCCAGGTTTATTTGATGCCATTTTGTAAATTAAATAATATTCAGGCAGGTCAGTTGCAAATCAAAGGTAACGGGCGAAACAACAAAGAAAAAATTAGCAAAGTGAAGCAATTCCCAAGTGCACTTCTCTTTTTTTTGGAGACATTAATGCAAACAAAGACTACATTCAGGACAGGGAATTGAAAAAGTACAGACAGAAAACGATGCAAGCCGTGACACGAGCTATCAGCAAGGCAAAGATCAAAAATGCTTCGGGGGAAAATCAGGTTGCAATTTTTAACAAATTGTATTCCTTTCTAAGGGATGTAAGCTGGTATATAATCCAATTAAGTTTTACTGCAGCTTCCAATGTAATCAGTCTGTGTCCTTAAAATTACTTTGCCATTATAATGCTAATGTCTGGGCATTTTTAATGAGTAAGCCATCAGTCCCAAAATCACTCGTCTGCTAGCCAGGGAAATGGGATTTTTAGGTAAATACATGGTTCTGGCAAATGAGGGCTCTTTAATGCTTTTGAGACTATTATAAGCTATCGCTACTCACTCCGTTTCGGATCTGCAAGGCTGTATTAACTGGTTGCACTGTGCAAGCTCTGCTTCACCTTTAGGGCTTCATTCTTCCTTGCTCACACCCGCAATTTCTGTTCCAAAACTCCCTTTCTTCCCCTCAAAAGCTTCTTCTTCGATCATGCCTACGGTCAACCCTGCCAGCTCTTCTACCTCATTCAACAAGAGCCAATTTCATTTTTATGGTGCCTATAATGTAGAAAACAAATGTCTACTGCTGCATAGCAGAGACTGAACAAAATGAACTGAAAAGGAAAATCAAAGGAGGAGGGGGTGACCAAGAGGATTTAAAGAGGTTTTTCACGTGGTGGTGGTGGGGGGGGGGGGCAATCAAAATGAGTGTCGTAAATGGTTTACCTGCGCCTGAACTTAACATTTGAAACTGGGGCATTGGGAGGACATTCGGCCCCTCAAGCCCATGATCCATCATGCAATAAGGGCACGGTTGCTCTGATCATAGGTTCAACTCCACTTAGGGCCTGTCCCACCTATACCTGATGATCGTTCATTCCTTTGTTGGTCAAAAATCTAACTCTTCCTTGAATATATTGAATGACTCAGTCTCCTCTACTCTCAGGATAGAGAATTCCAATAACTATTAATCCACACAGAAAAAAAACATATTTGTTTTCTTTCAAAGAGCCTTGTTTTAAACCATAGGAGCAGAAGTAAGTTGATCAGCCTATGGGTCTGCACTGCCATTCAATGCCTGAGCTGATCATTCTCAACTTCACTTCCCTACCTTTTCCCCATAACCCTTGATTCCCCATAACCTCTCTCAGTCTTGAATATACTTAATAACCAAGCCTCTGTGGTAAGTAAATCATCTCTGCCTTAAATGGGAAACTCCCTATTCTGTGATTATGCCTTCTGGTTGTAGCCCTCACATTGTAACCCCAGGTGTGGTCTCACTGACAGCCTGTCCAGCTGTTACAAGACTTTCCTCACAGTATACTCCATATCCCTGGCAATATAGGCCGATGTTGTGTTGTCTTTGCAGTGACTCAGCATCCCTGCAGTTCTGATAGAGCCCAACTGAGTCTGCACCACCCTCCAAAGAGCAGCCCACTCCTCCCCAACCCATAACCTTGCATTTCCCCTGACTAATTCACCTAGCCTGCACATCCATGCACACTACGAGGCAATTTAGCATGGCCAATCCACCAAACCCCCTTATCTTTGGATGTGCTGAACCTGCAAGCCACATGTGTGTGATCTTGCAAACCTGCTGCCATTACCGCTGGCCTGCTATATTTGGAAGTGCACCTTGAGATGTTTTCTACATTTGCGGTGCTACTGAAGTAAAAAGAGTTGCTATTGATTTTGCACACAATGGCATACTGAGAACTATGGGACTATTTTCTGCGAAGGTATATCAGCAATTGACAAAGTAATTGTGTGGTTGGAATAATAAAAACATGGGTCACTTGGTAGTAGTCTCAGGTCTGACTGAAAGTTGAGGGGTCAAACATATTTTGGGGATTTGGTCAATCATCTCAGTTCAGACCATTCCAGTAGCGAGGGACTGCTACATTGTTCCAGTTGCTGCCCCTCACCCAAAACACCAAACTGAGAACTCTTCTGATGGACACAAAGACATAACGGTGGAAAAACAGGAGAATCCTCCATTTATGTCCTATTCCTCGTCAATCTCAGTTTCTGCTCGTGAGATTTCACTGCATCCAAGCCAGTTGTTCAGATACATACAAATAACGACAGACAGCTTCAGTGCTTCGAGCTGTGTTTTGGTCACAAAAGGCACTACCTTTATTTTTTCATTTCAACGTTTCCTATCTAGAGACAGAATCAATGCTGGTGCCATAGCTGGCTGACTACAGAAGGAGAACAAGGCCTGACCAACTGATCAGTCGCCAAGCCTATTGCCCACAGTGGAACTGCAACATACAGGACACGACCATTGCAATATACTCAGAGAGCGCACAACCTGGGATGGCAACAGGAACAATTTGGCACTCCTAAGAAAAGGCAAGGAAATTGAGCAAGGAATTCTGTTTCCTGTCATTATTCAGAAGCTAATGTCATCAGAAGCTCAGTAAGGTGGAGTTCACTCTTATGCAGGATTTGTAAAATAAAATGTCTCTTCAGCAAACTCAGAGCGAACAGTTTGTCTTCCCTGCAGATGTAGAGCACATTCCAGCTGGAACTTCCTCGAGAGTCCAGTGACATCAGGTGACTGCAAGCTACAAGTGGGCAGCTCATTACCCAGGGGCCATCTGTCACCCTGGAACCCCGTGATGGGGCTGGGGGAGAGGAAGAGATTTCAAACCATGAACCCCTGGTTGAAAACACAGGAACAAACTGAAGGGGCTGGATTTTCCACTTCGGAATTGGGAACAAATGCTGACAGAGTGGCAACAAAAAAAAATATGGCGAGGCTGAGAGCCAGATGCAGATACATTCTTGTCTCTGTTGACCTTCCTGAGGATATGGGAAAGGTGAGCTGAAGGAAGTGGGGAACGGGCAGTACAGATTGTTGTTTGCCTTTTTAACCTGACACATTGAAGTCACTGGGAAGCTCGTTAAAAGTGTTCAACTTCCAACTCGCTGGAAGTGTCACTGGGCCTAGCAGCTACAGAGATGCTCTGTAGTGATGGCTAGCGCTAACCTGAGAATAACAGGGACGGCAACAATGCAACAGTTTCTTCTGATGGAAAAGCATGTAGGTTTGGATTCAAAAACAAGGGACTCAGCAGCAATGAGATTTCAATAACTAATGTTTCCCCTGTCCTATCTTAGGCCCCAGGCTGCTTTGAAGATGAAGTTTTTGTTTAAGACATGGATGCTGGCTGCCAATTTGGGGCCGACTTTCCGCGTTCATTCCTGACCCAGCGCCCGTATATTTCTCTGGTGACTGACTGGTCTCTTGGGTCATTCAGACACTGACCCCAAGGAAATCAAACCCCCGTCTTGGCAGGTCAGCTGCAGAGGCCAGGATGGGTCTCAGCTCCCATTTCCCACCTCTGCTGTAACAATCTGGCCAGAGAACTCCAGGTAGACAAGGGAACCAGTGAGCAGATTTCTGAATTTCCTTTTCTCCTGGAAGCTTGCAGTCAACACCTTGTCACAGGGAACATCTCCTGAACTCATCAAGGCTGTGTTCCTTCCAGAATGTTCAGAATTTTAAATTTTGGAGACTAAATTCCACTTGTGTTACATCTAAATGTGACCTCGATGCTCATATTTGCATATGTTGACACCCACTCAAATGGAATAGCTTTTAAATGCTCTAAAATCCCAGGTTCAACTTTACTTTGGATACAAAAGAAATCACAAATTGGAAGGAAAAAATGCAGTTCAGATCCCTGTGTCAACTAATAAACAAAACAGTAAAAACCTCCAGTGGCTTAAACAGGTGAAAGTGCTGTACTGGAGACTAGCTGGTGTGAATGGGAAAATGAGTTGCTGCAAGGCTGTCAGACGAGTGATTTTCCTTTCTTGCTTTTTGACAAAGTTTTGCTAAAATTAGAAATTTAGTTTTATTGTACTGAAGAGAAACCAGAGAAAAGTTCTCTGGCCTTGAAACGTCACACTAACGTCGTCAACAAAAATAAAACAAAACAAAACAAGTTTGGATTAAGAAGTTCCAGTTCATCAATAAACAGGATTCTGTGCTGGCAGCTCACATCACTTTTTGCTTTAGTTTTTCAGAATGACATACCCGTCCCCGTAACTCCCATCATGACACGGTGGAGTAAAAACATCCATCTCTATAAGGTTGTCATGCCCATTCTCAAGAACTGCCTGCTTTGCTAATTTTCTATGTGTAGAAATGAGATATAAAATGTTAAACGAGTCAGGGGAGGCATTGACCATCAGCATTGTAAACAGCAATCAGGGAAGTACACATACATTTAAAAAAGAAACATTCGAATGAGGAGCATTGTACGATTGTGAGGAAAGATGCAACCTTGGTACAAGGAAATATAACAAATCCAACTGCAATAATCAATGTGGTTCAAGACAGCTAGTGCATTTACTTTAAAAAATTATTTTGTGTGACGTCATAAAGAAAAGAAGCCTTTTACATACATGTTTGCATTCAAGTGTCTAGGGCTACAAGTTGTGGTCATTAGTACCACTTAGCAGAGCAACCCATAACTCCTTCCTGATGGAGGGGTGGCGGAGACAGTTTGGTTTTGGGAGGTATTTGTCACGTCTCACTGCTTGCCAAGTAATATCCAGTTATTTATCGTTCCTGTACGGCTCCAGGAAACGAGAGATTATATTTGCAGAACAACCTGCAAAATATGATGTTGCCAGCCAGTTTGCCGTTTCTTAAGACTTCCACCAAAAAAGTATCACCACAAAGCGCACGTTGTGAGACTACACATGTTACAATGGAGCCCAACAGAGATGACAATTCAACACATTTGTTATTTCCATTCATGAAGTGGCCCGGGATGTGCTCCTGAGATAATGTGGTTGGTTTCACTCATCAAAATAAAAGCCATAGTACAATCTAATTAGATCTTATGCATGAAATAGATTTTACTCTCCTCCGCAAGCTGCCTTGTTGCCTGTTTGAAATTTTATGTGTGTGTGGGAAACTCACTAGGAGTAAGGGAAAAGAGGAGGGGTTCTATTAATAATGATTAAAGTGCGATTAGCGTCATCCTGGCACTGTTGGTACATTCCCCAGGGTAGAGGGAAGCCCACATCATGCAGAAAGTGCAGTTGTTCTAACTGTGTGAGCTACTGTCAGGCAAGGGATTGATCAGGGTTGGGGACTCCCTGCTGGCACTTGTACACCATCTGCTTTTAACCTACTTTCCTCTCCCAATCCCTCTGATGAGACTCCTGAACCTGAGCTTCCCAGCCCTCCTGTAGATAGCACACTGCATGTACACTCAGTTGTGGCTGCTGACGCGAAGTATTCCATTCAGACTTCTGCCTGAGCTTAGGACAAAGTCTTGCCTTCAAGTGATTCGCATTGCTTCCTGCTTTAATTACAGTGTGGCAACCATTGGGACTGGTGGCAGACCCTGCCCTACCTTTTAGACAGGTGTTGGGACCAGAGTATTCTGTAAACTTCAACCCCTGTTTTATGTTTCTGTTCTTTTTTACTGGAACACGATAGAATGTACAGCACAGATACAGGCCATTTGACACAATACCTCGACATCAGTGTTAATGCTCCACCCAAACACTTCTTATTTTTATTAGAGTCATAGAGATGTACAGCAGGGAAACAGACCCTTTGGTCCTCATCTCGAGGTAATGTAACTTCTCTTCCTTTGCCCCTTACATGGTTGTTGTAAGTTTGTCAGTAACAATAAAGGTACATTTAAGGCTATGAACTATGTGTCAGACAGCATTAAGAGATGCCATTGCTGACAATGCTAAAATTTGCTAGAACCTGCATGCATACATGTTCGTGACTTCGCTGTTACACCAAATGTTCCATTTAGGGAAATACAGAGCATTTCTTAGCTGATTACTTATGAGCATTGGGGTTACAGTACAGTTAGGAATGCAGAAAGAGCAGGAGGCAATTTAACCCCCAGATCCACACTTAAGTTCTGCCTGCCATTCATTAAGATCAAGGTTGCTCCCAGAGCTAACTCCATCTAACTCAGTTATCACTTTATAACCATTGTATAACAAAAAATCAATCATACATTTAAAATTAACAGTTGGCCTAGCAGCAAATACTATTTGTATATGCAAGCCCAAACCTTCCTTTGTATGAAACTCTATTTTCTAACATCATTTCTGAAAGATCTGGCTTTGCTTGAATATGATAATTCCCTAGTCCTGGACTTCCAAACTTGCAAAAGTTAATCCTCCCTCTATTCCCCTTGCCATCTTGCCAACATCAATTACATCACCCCATCATCTATAAAATTCCAGCAAATAGAACCTGTGTGTTATCTCTCTTCACGGGTTAACTGTTGGAGTCCAGGTATTCTCATAAACCAATGACTGTTTAAGTCCCTCCAAAAAATAAACCGTATCCTCCCGAATGTGCAGTGCGCAGCTCTGCAGGTACTGGTCACCTGGGCGAAAGCATTGCTTCTACTCTTTGTCGTCTGGTTTTCTAGATATAAAGGTCAATATTCCATTGGCTTTTCTGACTATTTACTCTATCTATTCATGACACATTAAAGATCTGTGCATGCAGATCCCCACATGGTCGTTTGGCGATCATGGTTTCTGGTTTTGCACCATTTAGAAAGGACCCTATTATACTGCCTTTGGTTCTAACAGTTTCCAACTGATGAACAGGGTCTCATAAGGGAGTTTTCCTAATGCCTACGAGAAGTCTAAAGAAGATGATATTCACAGACATTCCCTTATCCACCGCTGTAGTCAGCTCTTCAACATTGAGTAATTTCTTGTCAACAAATGTTGGGTAATTTTTTTACATAATTTCCCAATTTCCTTTTCTGTTTGATGGTTTTCTTCCACCTGTTGTGAAACATAACATAGATCTTCATCCTGCCTTCCCTCACCTCCCTGATCCCCAACCACTGCATCCCTTCAAGGGAATCAGACAGATACCTGACAAGAAACAATTTTGCAGGGCTACTGGGAAAGGGTGGGGTGTAGGATCAGCTCATTGGCTCCTGCAGAGAGCCATCATGGACTAGATGGGCCAAAATGCCTACCTCTGTGAGTGCAACCATTTTGTTGTCCTATGATTCTAAAAGGACAAATGTAAAAAAGGCTTTGAAGAACCAGAGAAAGAGTGAAAACTTCAAGGTGGGCTCCTGAAGCAACATGCACAAGTTAAACGAGGCCAAAAGAGAGAGCAGGAGATCTTGAAGTACTCACTGAACAATCGCTACAGATTCTAGGGTAGAAAGAGTCAGATATTACCAAAACTGAAGACTCCCAAAATGAGGATCTGTTCTGGGAAACTGACTTGAGCAAGCATTGTAACAAAATATATTGGGAAATGATAGATAAAATAAAGACATTAAAGTCTCTTTCAATTTAGTTCCTCGGAAAATTAGTTTTAAGCTAATAGGTTTTCAATTAATTTATCACAATTAACCTATATTCTGAGAGTACTGAGATCCTGTATATAGGTTATGATTTATTGTACTGATACATAATTAATCTAACTTTCTACAGGAGTCCAGTGCTCATTGTGCCTTTATTAAAGGAGTTATCGACCATATTAATTTGTTTTTGCTGCTAAAAAACGTCAGTACACGTAAAATGTACACGAATAATAAATTAACCACAGAGGTGTTCCTCAGAGTTGAGGTGATAAATCCCCACTGATGGTGAATATATGGACTCTCAAAGTTTGATAGAGTACCATTTCATAGGCTCGTTAACCAAACTGAAGCCCAAGGGACTAAAGGGGCAGTGGCTGTGTGGAAATGACATTTACTGAGAAAGAAAATGGTGAATCATGGGGAACAGTTTTCAGACTGGAGGAATTTACAGTGATGTCCTTTCGCCGTCAGTATTTGGACCATTGCTGGTTTGGGGACATATTCATGAGGTACTGTTGAGTTGGCAGTGGATAATTTCAACGTGACACAAAACTCAAAAATGCAACAAATAATCAGGTGGATAGTAACAGATATCAGAAGCACTGAAGAGAAATGAGTGAAATCCACAAGACACATGGTTAATGCAATTTCATGCTACAAGTATGTTGCCATATATTATGGTCAGAAGATGGAGAAAAGGCATTATAAACAAAATGCCACAATATTAAAGTGGTGTAAGGAATTCCTAACGGTTCCTGAACTAAGTGATTGTTCAGCCATTCCCGGGACAGTGAAGAGTGCAGTGCTTTGTTATGGATCTGCAGTCACACCTGGATGAGAATGGTAATTTCCTTGCCGAGAGGGAATGAGTGAACCAGATGGGTTTTTACATTATCAATGATTGTTTCACAGAAACCATTACAGAGACGAGCTTCTTAAGTCCAGATGTTATTAATTGAATTTAAACTTCTCCAGCTTTCGTGGAGGGATTCAAACCCATGTGTGGGCATGTTTGTCGGTAACTTTGATTGCTTGTTTGGGGGAATACGAGGGCAGCTCCCTCCCTCCCTGTCTTCTTACCTCCCTCCCTCCTGCCCTCCCTGTCTCACTGCCTCCCTGTTTCACAGCCTCCCTCCCTGTCTCACTGCCTCCCTCCCTCCCTGTCTCACTGCCTCCTTCCCTCCCTGTCTCACTGCCTCCCTCCCTGTCTCACTGCCTCCCTCCCTCCATCTCACTGCCTCCCTCCCTCCGTCTCACTGCCTCCCTCCCTCTTTCTCTCCGTGTCTCACAGCCTCCCTCCCTCCTTCCCTCCCTGTCTCAAAGCCTCCCTGTCTCACTGCCTCCCTCCCTCCGTCTCACTGCCTCCCTCCTGCCCTCCCTGTCTCCCTCCTTGTCTCACTGCCTCCCTCCCTGTCTCACTGCCTCCATCCCTCCTGCCCTCCCTGTCTCACTGCCTCCCTCACTCACTTCCAGTCTCACTGCCTTCCTTCCTCCCTCCCTGTCTCACTGACTCCCTCCTATCTTGTAAAAAGACATCAGCCCCGAATGGCAATCGTTTAATTTTAAGGCAATGGTCCCTTACTGTGATCCTCTGTATCAGAGGAAGTAGTTTCTCTCCATTCAACCAATCACATCCTCCATCATCTTTAAACAGCTCCATTAGGTCACTTATTAATCATTTATTCTCAAAGGAATACATGCCTTGTTAAAATAAGCTGTCCTAATAATTTCACCTCTTTAGCCTTGGGGGTCGTGCTGGAGAATGACAATGCATGTCGCCTCTAAGCCTCGGCATTTTTCCTCAGATGTGAGGTCCAGTTCATGTTCATTACTTGGATCACTTAATGTTGTGAACCCAAACCAAGGGGTAACCAGAACATTTCGTTATTATCGCATTGCTATTGCAGAACCTTGCTATGTGTAAACTGGCTTTCACATTTACTACATTACAATCATGATTACAATGTAACAATATTTCAGTGGCTGGAACATGTGTTGGCACATCCTGAGATTGTGAAACATATTATAAAAATTCATTCATACAGAAAGAAAGGCTTGCATTTAATCTTATTTATGGCTTCTGGAGTATGTATGAATTAGGAGCAGAAGGAGGCGACTGAGACCTTCAAGCCTACTCCCCTCCTCACGAAGATTATGGCTGTTCTCTTTGCAATGTGAATTCCACAACCCCACTTCACCCTGGTAAGTTTTCATCCACCTGCTCAACACGATTTCCTCTACCTGCTCCCTGAAAATATTCAATGGCTCTCTGCTTCCACCACCTTCTGAGGCAGAGTGTTGCGAAACCGCACAAAACATTCCCCTCAGCTCCACCCGAAAAGGGCGACCCTTTAATTTAAAGTTGTGCCTCCTAGTTCTGGACTCACCCACATGAGGAAACATCCCTTCCACATGCAGCTTCTCCATACTGTTCGGAATCTTAGACACTTACATCGAGTCACCCCTCACTCTTCTGAACTCCTGTGGGAACAAACCCCTTCTCCCTGACCTGTCCCTTACAGACGACCCACTTATTCCAAGTATCAATCCTGTCAACCTCTTCTGCACGGCCTCCTGTGCATTTCTATCCCTGCCCAAATAAGGGGACCAAAACTGCACATTGATTTCTAAATGCAGTCACGCCAATGCGTATAACTCAAGTATTACAGCCTCACTTTTATGTTCATTCTTCTTGTTAAAAAAAAGCATTCCACAAAGCCTTCATAATTACCTCCTGTACTTGTATACAACCCTCTATGACATATGCGTGAAAACACCTAAATCCCGCTGCACCTCAGAATTCTGCAGTCTTTCTCTATTTAAGTTATACTCTGCCTTTATATTCTTCTTGCCAAAGTAAACATTTTCCCATTTTCCAACATTATATTCCACCTGCCTGAGCCCTGCCCATTCTCTTAACCCATTCACATCAGTCCTCATCCTCCTTACAACAAAGTTCCCGACAGCATAGACACAATTGATTTGAGGCCAAGCTGTCTATGATTCCCTTGCTTATCCTTTTCTTGCGGTGGCCTTGCCCTTTCCTCAAGCAAACCGTGCATCGAAGAAAGGAGTTAGCTATACTTCCGCACAAAAAAGACTATAATTTCTTCACTGTGGCATACTTTTGATGCATGTGCCAAATTATGAAGCACCTTTTGAATGAAGGTGCTTTTCCTGAATATGTAAAACAGTAGGATTAAGTGAATCAGCGTCATCATTTTTTCTCCTTATTTCATTGCATAGAGATGGGGGCGGTTGTACAAGAGGAGAATCACCTGAAAGTGTCAAGTCAGTGATTATAATTATACAAATTAAGAGCAATTCTGCAGGGCTATCAAGAGAGCTTGGTGTGTACATGTCATACAGTGTGGTAATTCCATCCTCAAGCACATCAAATTCTGGATAGCTGCTTTTGAAATTGGAACAGTCAGGTTACACAATGCAGGAGAAGAAAGAGGGGAGGTGAGGGTGCTTTCATGCTCCGAGTTACATGCCCATAGTCGGGCTCTCACATTCCCATAGGTTGGAAAGAGGTAGATCAGCTTGCATTCAGCTATCCACACAGCCTTTGCTAGAATTGGACAAGTGTTGACAGATAGCAGGTGCAGAGAGGGCCAGCATATTCCATGTTGCCCTCTTTAAGAGGTGAATCCAACAAAAGAGAGAGAGCCACTTGACTGATGTAAAGATTGTGACCCCATGTCTGTATTCCAGCAGAGATGTTCAGAAAGTCAGGGAGCAAAGATGGGGAGGAGAGAAAATGGAAATGTCTGTGCAACAAGGAAACTCAACGTTTTAAGATCTTGATTAAATAACCTCAGACACCAAATACATCTTGGTGCATGAGAAAAATTGGAAGTCCTTCGTTTCACTGCAGTTATATCAGTTGCGGCTGACAACAGTTAACAGGAGTGCAACAAGAGCTGTCACACAAAAACCAATTATCTTCCTTCATTGATCTCAACAGGAACTGAAGCTTCCATCAGTGAAAGCCAGAGGCTCTATCTAATGATGAGACATGTTACGTACACTGAGGATACTACCAGGGCAAACATCTTATAAGTCATGCAGCAACAAACTGCGAGTTGTCAACTCTCTATGATACTCTGCATACAGGAGTCTCATTTGTGGGACAAGGGGAAAAAAAAAGTTGAGTATTTGCGAAGGTTTAATGTCTTGTCTTTGGAGAATGGAAATATACTGGATCTGGGATAACATACGTCATGTTACTTAATAAGACAGGAGCCCATGGTGTTGGGGGCTATATATTAGAGATTGGCTAACTAACAGAATGCAGGAGAAGAAAGAGGGGAGGTGAGGGAGTTTTCATGCTCCGAGTTACCTTGGGATAAGGTAAGCAATTTCAGAATGGTAACCTGTAACTCGTGGGGTGCCACAGGATTCACAACTGGATCTACAATTATTTACAACATAAATTAATAACTTTGATAAGGAAAATGAATGTACTATAACCAAGTACGTGAATGGCACAAAAATGGGTGGGAAGGCAAATGGTGAGGCTGATTCAAAGACTCTACAGAGGGATATAAACAGTTTTAAATGAGTGGGCAAAAACTTGGCAGATGAAACAGAATGTGGAAAAAATGTGAGCTTATGTACTTTGGCCTTAAGACTCGAGGACCTGAATATTATTTCATTGAATAACGCCACTTCATAGAGATAGCAGGAAGTTGTCATGTAAAAGCAAGCAAACAGATTTAGCAGGAAACAGGGAAGACAAATGGAATGGAGTAATAAACAGGGAAAGTTTTGCTAAAGCTATGGAAATAGCCAGAACACACAGAATCCCTCGTGTGGAAGTAGGCCATTCGACCCACCGACGTTCTGAACAGCATTCCACCCAGACCCACCCTCCTACCCTATCCCTGTAACTCTGCATATTCCAAGGCTAATCCACATAATTTAAATATTCTTGGACACTATGGGCAATTTTGCGTGACCAATCCACCTAGCGAGCACATCCTTGGACTGTGGGAGGAAACCTAAGCACCTGGACGAAATCTCCCCCCAGATACAGGGAGAATGTGCAAACTGCACACAGACAATCAGCCGAGGATGGAACCAAACCAGGTCCCTGGCACTGTGAGAGGCGGAGTGCTAACCACTGCTAACTGCCTGTGCCACCACCTATGAACAATTTTGGGCCCTTACTGAAAGAAAGGTATATCAGCATTGGAGGCATCCAAAGAAGCTCGCAAAGTTGATCCTGGATGTGGAGGGATTGTCTTATGAGGAGAAGTTGAGATAGTTCAGCCAGAACTCATTGGAGTTCGTAAGACTGGGAGGAAACCTTTTAGAATCTTACATTTTTCAAAAAAGGTAAGAACGAAAAAGTTGTTTTGCCTTGTCGGACAGTCCAGGCCAGAGGGCATAATCTCAGAGTAAAGGGTCATGCCCAGCTAGGATAGAAACCATCTCTCAGATGGTAATAAATCCATAGAATTCTTCATCAGAGGAGACTGTCAAGGCTGGATCATTAAATACATTCAAGACTGAGACGGATAGATTTTTAATCATAGAACATAGAACAATACAGCACAGAACAGGCCCTTCGGCCCACGATGTTGTGCCGAACATTTGTCCTAGCTGAAACACCTATCCATGTACCTATCCAATTGCCGCTTAAAGATCACCAATAATTCTGACTCTGCTACTCCCACAGGCAGCGCATTCCATGCCCCCACCACTCTCTGGGTAAAGAACCTACCCCTGACATCCCCCCTATACCTTCCACCCTTAACCTTAAATTTATGTCCCCTTGTAACACTCTGTTGTACCGGGGGAACAAGTCTCTGACTGTCTACTCTATCTATTCCCCTGATTATCTTATAAGCCTCTATCAAGTCACCCCTCATCCTTCGCCGTTCCAATGAGAAAAGGCCGAGCACTCTCAACCTATCCTCGTACGACCTATTCTCCATTCCAGGCAACATCCTGGTAAATCTCCTCTGCACCCTCTCCAAAGCTTCCACATCTTTTCTAAAATGAGGCGACCAGAACTGCACACAGTACTCAAAATGTGGCCTTACCAAGGTCCTGTACAGCTGCAACATCACCTCACGACTCTTGAATTCAATCCGTCTGCTAATGAATGCTAATACACCATAGGCCTTCTTACAAGCTCTATCCACCTGAGTGGCAACTTTCAAAGATCTATGAACATAGACCCCAAGATCCCTCTGCTCCTCCACCTTACTAAGAACCCTACCGTTAACCCTGTATTCCACATTCTTATTTGTCCTTCCAAAATGGACAACCTTACACTTGACAGGGTTGAACTCCATCTGCCACTCCTCAGCCCATCTCTGCATCATATCTAAGTCCCTTTGCAGCCGACAACAGCCCTCCTCACTATCCACAACTCCACCAATCTTCGTATCATCTGCAAATTTACTGACCCACCCTTTGACTCCCTCTTCCAAGTCATTAATTAAAATTACAAACAGCAGAGGACCCAGAACTGATCCCTGCGGAACTCCACTTGTAACTGGGCTCCAGGCTGAATATTTACCATCTACCACCACTCTCTGACTTCAACCGGTTAGCCAGTTCTCTATCCAACTGGCCAAACTTCCCACTATCCTATGCCTCCTGACTTTCCGCATAAGCCTACCATGGGGAGCCTTACTAAAATCCATGTACACCACATTCACTGCTCTACCCTCATCCACATGCTTGGTCACCTCCTCAAAGAAGTCAATAAGACTTGTAAGGCAAGACCTACCCCTCACAAATCTGTGCTGGCTGTCCCTAATCAAGCAGTGTCTTTCCAGATACTCATAAATCCTAACCCTCAGTACTCTTTCCATTACTTTGCCATCCACCGAAGTAAGACTAACTGGCCTGTAATTCCCAGGGTTATCCCTATTCCCTTTTTTGAACAGGGGCACAACATTCGCCACTCTCCAGTCCCCTAGTACCAACCCCGTTGACAGTGAAGACGAAAAGATCATTGCCAATGGTTCTGCAATTTCCTCTCTTGCTTCCAACATAATCCTAGAATATATCCCATCAGGCCCGGGGGACTTGTCTATCCTCACGTTTTTCAAAATGCCCAACACATCTTCTTTCCTAACAATTATCTCCTCTAGTTTACCAGTCCGTTTCATACTCTCCTCTTCAACAATACAGTCCCTCTCATTTTAAATACTGAAGAAAAGTACTCATTCAAGACCTCTCCTATCTCTTCCGACTCAATACACAGTCTCCCACTATTGTCCTTGATCGGACCTACCCTCGTTCTTGTCATTCTCATGTTTTTCACATATGCATAAAAGGCCTTGGAGTTATCCTTGATCCGACCCGCCAAAGATTTTTCATGCCCTCTCTTAGCTCTCCTAATCCCTTTCTTCAGCTCCCTCCTGGCTATCCTGTATCCCTCCAAGGCTCTGTCTGAATCTTGTTATCTCAACCTTATGAAAGCCTCCTTCTTCCTCCTTACAAGACATTCAACCTCCCTCGTCAACCAAGGTTCCCTCACACGATCATCTCTTTCCTGCCTGACAGGTACATACATATCAAGGACACGTCATATCTGTTCCTTGAAAAAGTTCCACATTTCAACGACATCCTTCCCTGACAGCCTGTGCTCCCAATTTATGCTCCTCAGATCCTGACTTGCAGCATTGTATTTACCCTTCCCCCAATTGTAAAACCTGCCCTGTTGCACGCACCTATCTCTCTCCATAACCAAGGTGGAAGTCACAGAATTGTGGTCACCATCACCAAAATGCTCACCCACTAACAAGCCCATCACTTGTCCCGGTTTGTTACCAAGTACCAAATCCAATATGGCCTCCCCTCTGGTCGAACAATCTACATACTGAGTTAGAAAAGCTTCCTGGACACACTGCACAAACACCGCCCCGTCCAATCTACTTGATCTAAACAGCTTCCAATCAATATTTGGGAAGTTGAAATCGCCCATAACTACTACCCTGTGGCTTCTGCACCTTTCCAAAATCTGTTTCCCAATCTGTTTCTCCACATCTCTGCTGCTATTGGGGGGCCTATAGTAAACACCCAACAAGGTGACTGCTCCTTTCCTATTTCTGACTTCAGCCCATACTACCTCCAAAGGCAGATCCCCCTCGAACTGCCTTTCTGCAGCCGTTATACCATTTCTAATTAGCAATGCCATCCCCCCCCTCCTTTTTTACCACCACCCTTAATCTTACTGAAACATCTGTAACCAGGAACCTCCAACAACAATTCCTGTCCCTTTTATATCCATGTTTCCGTGATGGCCACAACATCATAATCATGAAAGGAACTGTGGGTTATGGGGAAAAGTGGAGTTCAGAATGATGATATCAGCCATGATCTACTTAAATGGAGGAGCTGACTCAAATGGGCCAAATAGCCTAAGGCTCTGACATCTCAATTTTATAAAAAGGGATGTATTGCTTTGTCCTTACTGAAGGGATGGGATATCTTCGATGAGGGCCAAAGGGCTTTCTCTCAGAACTGACATTTTTATAAACATTAATTCAGGGGACATGGGCTTCACTGTTTGACATTACAATGCCCATTCTTAACTGCCTTTGAGAAGGCAGAGGTCCGGCTTGAATCACCCTAATCCATTTGACGTTGGTCCACCTCGAATGTTGTTAGGGAGGGAATGTTAAGATTTTGACCCAGTTGCAGTGAAGGAACAACAATACATTTCCAAGTCAAGATGGTTAGTAGCCTGGAGAAGAACTTGCAAAGTGATAGTGTTCCCACGTACTAACTGCTCTTGTCCTTCTAGATACTAGATGTGCATGGTCCGGTGTTCAGAGATGTTGCTGAAGGAAACATAGTGAATGTCTACAGTGTATCTTTCTAGAGACACTCCTGTTACTGAGCGTTGGTGATAGAGGGAATTAACATTTGTGGATATGGTGCAAATCAAATGAGCTGCTTCCTCCTGGATGGTTTCATGTTCCTTGAATGTCAATGGAGCAGCACTCATCCAGGTAAGTGGGGAATAACCTATCACACTGCTGACTTGTGTCTTGTGATGGTGGACAGGTTTCATGGAGAGGTGAATTATTTGCTGCAGAATTCCTAGCTTCAGACCTGCTCTTGTAGCCACCTGCTCTCCTTGGCTTATATTCATTTCAGTGGTGACGAGTGGAATCCTTACCTTCACTTGTGTTTAGTTCCATGCTCAACCATTCCTTCCCCAAATTTGTGGTAAAGTTCAGATTTTACTAAGAAATTCCTCACTTTCCCTCAACTGTGCCCTATGTAACCTTAAGGTCAAAAGAGCAACTTTCAACATTTCTTGATCTCAGACCAAATTGTCTCCACCTCAACTATACAGTCGATTTGGTGTCAAACTTTGGATGGACTGTAACAAGTCATTCCGACTGTGAATCAAACTTTTATCATGGTAAAGAAGGATTTGTAGTCAAGAGTTATCCTGGTAGTGAACAAAAATACCTGATGAACTCTGTATGTCTCAGGTCCCTCATATTGCTCAACACATAATGAATCTAGCATCTGGCAATTAAAAAAATCAAGAAAATGAAGATAGTTTCCTTTTTACAAACCACCAGAAGTCAATCTATTGCAATTGTTTAATGCAAAATAAGGTACATTTAAGTTAAAAAATGATAGCGTATAGAATAAGTAAGAGTACTGTCAAAATAAGTTTGAACCTTAACTCAGATCAATGCATCAGCTGAGAAATCTCAATAATAAGTTCCTAAACATGAAAATCAATGATAATTAAGGCTATCTCACAAAAAACACCACAGTCAACCATCCAAAGCTGTGATTAAAACTGCTGGAGTCATGTATGAAATCATCATCAATGCAAGAATACTGTATTACAATTACTTGCAAACAGCAGGTCAGTTGCCCTGTGGAGACAAACTCAACAAGTACGACAAAAATATTGTGGTCAAATAATTTCTCATTTCAAACTGTAGTCAGTGCCAAATCACTGGCCTGTCAAGATCATCAAAGTGAAGGGATGTAGAAACCTCTGAACTTAGGCTGATGTAGAAGTTGGAATGATGAGTAAGAATGAACAGAAAAATTGACAAATTTGTTACTAAAAGAGATTCACAAAATTGCACTTTGCTCCTTCCCAGCAGGTATTGGTTGAAAGGGCAGGGTAAGATATTGTACTCAGAATGAGGCAACACTGCGTTCACTGCCCATCTTTAGTTGTCCTTCAAAGCAGGTGGTGAGAAGTAGTTTATCTGAGTACTTGCCCAGGGCTGCGATGTATTGATGCACTGATGGGAAAAGACAAGGGTCTGTCTGTGGGCGACCCATGATGAATTCAGAACACGGCATGCTGTCAGGAGGAAATAGCAACTGGAGGGAAAATAATTATAGACAGACAGCGAGACAGGAATCCAGAAGATGAGTCAATACTAACTCCACTTGGGCACTTCTTAGTGCTAAAAGAAAAACATTCTATCATTTATATAGCACATCCTATGGCCTCAAATAATCGCAAAGCATTTTACTACAAACAAAGAATGTTTTCAAGCATTGTTTTTATTGTATTGTTGGAAATGTGGTGGCCCATGTGCATGCAACAGTGTTCCAAGAATAATGGAGCAATGAACAAATCATCTGCATTGGTGATGATGGATCAATATCAGCTTCTGCATTGGGAGAACCTGCATTCACACAGCACCTTTAATGTTGCAAAGCATCCAATGTTGCTCCATTACAACATTACTCAACTAAATTTGACGGCAAGTCATATAAAAAAACTGCTAGAACGGGGATAGGCGATATGGAAACACAGAAAAGAGGAGAAGGCTGTTTGGTCCTTTGAGCCTGCTCCACCACGAATCTAACTCAGTACCCTGTTCTTACTTTCTCCCAATTATTTGATCATTTTAGCCTGAAGGACTACATCTAACTCCTCCTTGAAAATATTCAATGCTTTGCTCTCAACTGTTTTCTATGGTAAGGAGTTCCACAGGCTCACACCACTGCCTGGGTCCTAAATGGCCTACCCTGTAACCTTCGACTGTGACCCCTGCTTCTGGACTCTCTGGTCATTGGGAACATCCTTCCTGCATTTACCCTGTCCAGTCCTGTTAGATTTTTATAATGAATAGATGTACAAAAGGGCAGAATTGCAGGAGTGCAGAGGTCTCAAAGAGTTTTTGGTCTGGTGGTGGTTAAGGAAACAAAGGGTTAGTGATGCCATGGAGGGAATATGACCAGGTGGGTGAGAATTTTCACATTTGAAAAGCTGAGGAATCGTGACAGGCATAAAAGGAGGACAACTCTGTGTGTAGGGGAAGCAGTGGTTAATGTCACTGAATGAGTAATCTGGACCCCATGTGTTAATTCTACTATGCAGATGGTCAAATTTGAACTCAATACCTATTTGGTCCAATGGTGAGCATGTAGTCACTGTTAATTGTCCTAAAACCCTATCTGGTTTGCTCATATCTTTTAGGGAAGGAAGTTTCAGACCAGGTACTCACCTGGTCTGAATTACATGTGACTCCAGACCCACAGCAACAGCTCTAGGATGATTGGGGATGTACAAACAATGTTGGTCCAGCCAACAATGGCAGCTTCTTGAATACTTTTAAGATAGAGTTTTATGGGTGATTGACTAATAAGGGAGCTGAAGCGTATTGGACGTAGACACAAAAGTAGAATTGAGATCACAATCAGATCAGATTTGATCTTATCAACTTGCAAAGCAGGGTTGAGAGGCCAGCTGGACTATTCCTGGGCTATCATTCATATACTTATTTGCTCATGGCAACAAATAAGGGTTCACAGACGGGTAAAAACAAGGACTGCAGATGCTGGAAACCAGAGTCTAGATTAGAGTGGTGCTGGAAAAGCATAGCAGGTCAGCCAGCATCTGAGGAGCAGGAAAATCGATGTTTCGGGCAAAAGCCCTTCATCAGGAATAGAGGCAGAGTGCCTGAAGGGTGGAGAGATAAATGAGAGGGGAGTGGGGGTGGGGAGAAAGTAGCAGAGTACAATAGGTGAATGGGGGTGGGATGAAGGTGATAGGTCGGAGAAGAGGGTGGAGTGGATAGGTGGAAAGGAAGATAGGCAGGTGGGACAAGTCATTGGGACAGTGCTGAGCTGGAAGTTTGGAACTGGGGTGAGGTGGGGGAAGGGGAAATGAGGAAACTGGTGAAGTCCACACTGATGCCCTGGGGTTGAAGGGAGCAGCAGTGAAGGAGGCCCAAGACCTCCATGTCCTCGGCAGAATGGGAGGGGGAGTTGAAATGTTGGGCCACAGGGCAGTGTGGTTGATTGGTGCGGGTGGCCCAGAGATGTTCCCTAAAGCGCTCTGCTAGGAGGCGCCCAGTCTCCCCAATGTAGAGGAGACACATCGGGAGCAACGGATACAATAAATGATATTGGTGGATGTGCAGGTACAACTTTGATGGATGTGGAAGACTACTTTGGGGCCTTGGATGGAGGTGAGGGAGGTGGTGTGGGCGCAGATTTTGCAATTCCTGCGGTGGCAAGGGAAGGTGCCAGGATGGCAGGGTGGTTTGTTGAGGGGCGTGGACCTGACCGGGTAGTCACGGAGGGAATGGTCTTTGCGGAACGCTGAAAGGGGTGGGGAGGGAAATATATCCCTGGTGGTGGGGTCCGTTTGGAGGTGGCGGAAATGTCGGCGGATGATTTGGTTTATGCAAAGTTGGTAGGGTGGAAGGTGAGCACCAGGGGGGTTCTGTCCTTGTTACAGTTAGAGGAGTGGGGTCTGAGGGAGGAGGGGCGGGATGTGGTTGAAATGCGTTGGAGGGCATCTTGAATCACATGGGAAGGGAAACTGCGGTCTCTAAAGAAGGAGGCCATCTGGTGTGTTCTGTGGTGGAACTGGTCCTCCTGGGAGCAGATACGGCAGAGGCGGAGGAATTGGGAATACCGGATGGAATTTTTGCAGGAGGTAGGTTGGGAGGAGGTGTAATCCAGGTAGCTGTGGGAGTCGGTGGGTTTGTAAAAAATGTCGGTGTCAAGTCGGTCGTCATTAATGGAGATGGAGAGGTCCAGGAAGGGGAGGGAGGTGTCAGAGATGGTCCAGGTAAATTTAAGGTCAGGGTGGAATGTGTTGGAAGGGTACTGTTGGGGACTTCGGGAGAGGAAGAAACGGAGGGCTTGGAGGCCCTGGTCATGGCGGATGGAGGTGTAGAGGGATCGGATATCCATGGTGAAGATTAGACGTTGGGGGCCAGGAAAATGGAAGTCTTGGAGGAGGTGGAGGGCATGGGTGGTATCTTGAACGTATGTGGGGAGTTCCTGGACTAGAGGGGGATAGGACAGTGTCGAGGTCGGTAGAAATGAGTTCAGTGGGGCAGGAGCATAAAGAGACAATGGGTCAGCCAGGGTGGTCAGGCTTGTGGATCTTGGGAAGGAGGTAGAACCAGGAAGTGTGGTGTTCCTGAACTATGAGGTTGGAAGCTGTGTGTGGAAGATCTCCTGAGGTGATGAGGTTCTGTATGGTCTGGGAGATGATGGTTTGATGATGGGGGGTGGGGTCATGGTCGAGGGGGCGGTAGGAGGAGGTGTCCTCGAGTTAGCGTCTGCCTTCAGTGGTGTAGAGGTCAGTGCGCCAGACTACCACTGCACCCCTTTTATCCGCTGGCTTGATAGTGAGGTCAGGATTGGAGCAGAGGGATTGGAGGGCTGCGTGTTGTGAGGGTGAGAGGTTGGAGTGGGGGAGGGGGGTAGACAGGTTGAGGTGGTTAATGTCCTGGCGACAGTTGGAAATGAAGAGATTGAGGGTGGGTAATAGGCCAGCACGGGGTGTCCAGGTGGATGTAGTGTGTTGGAGGTGGGCGAAGGGGTCCTCGGAAGGTGGGTGGGCATCCTGATTGTGAAAGTAAGCTCGGAGGCAGAGGCGGCGTAAGAAGTGTTCGACGAGACGGCGTGTTATTAAATTCATTGATGCGTGGGTGGAGGGGGATGAAGGGGAGTCCTTTGCTGAGGACTGATCGTTCATCCTCAGTGAGGGGGAGATCTGGGGGTATGGTGAAAACTTGGCAGGGTTCACAGACAGCAACTAGGACTTTTCTGCACAGTTCAAATTGTGAATGGATTTACCTTGCATTTCTAAAATATCAATCTGACTTTCAGAATGTGACTTATAATTTTGAGGCATCAATGATTTAATGATTTAATTAGAAGTAAATCTTTTTCTTATGCAATATTAATCTCAGAGGTCATGCCATGACGTCATCCCATCAGGCTCTCAGTTGGGACTTGTCAAAAGTCAGCAACCTTGACAGTAATTTGAGATAAAGTGCGCTACTACTTCAAAGAAATTGAAGGAATCACTAATAAAACTGCAGGAGGTGCAGATATTACAACTTAAATCTCATATCATTTATGCTCTTCCTGAAACTTACATGGATGACCAACAAAGCACTGGATACTGTAGACACTTTAGTTAAGGGAGGTTACAAATAAATCTCTGCTTAAAGAGATTCACTATTCTAATATCAGCACATTGAGCCTTCATTTCTGACACGGTGTTTCTTATGCCCCGAAAATAGTCATTTACGCTGCCAAATTTGACAGGATTTGTTACTCACTATGCTTGCTAATCACCCTTTCTAAACCGATTGCTTTATAAAAACAAAAGCATCTAAAACTCATGCATCCACATATAAATGTAGACCGTGATGTACTTAAACACAAAATTGACCAAGCACTGTAAGCAGCCATTAAGTGTGCGTTTCCCTTTCTCTTTCAGCTAACCTATACAGACTATTTGCTGCAAAATAACTCATTGGTCGCCTGATCAATGCCCAGAGTTTAAATGGAAATAGCTCCATTTCAGAAGGGAAAACAGACACCCAGGATGGTTCGACAAAAAAGAGTTCATCAGATGAACACAAATGAGCCACATCTTGTATGATGCAGTGCTTTGTTTTCAATGTGGCATTTTATTTTATAGACCTTAAAGAATTAAAAATTGAAGTTTAAGGTCATTAGTTAATAATGGGTGGGATGGTCAGTGAAAGTTTTGAGAAGATTCACACATCTTTCAAAGATCCGTGCATCTTGCTGGGTTGCCCTGAGGAAATACAGTTTGATTTGATGTCATGTTACTATGAACTTAGGTGCAAACCGCAAGTTTTGCAAACATTACCTTGACTGATTTGACCTTCTGACCTCCTTCTTTTAGATGACATGCTTTCAGAAACCTTTCCAGACAATCAACAGGCCTCCCTGTGGTGAGTCAAAATTATAAAGCTAAGACCTAACCATTAGTGATGGCCCCACCAACAGCCTTTCTTTCAATTCATTATTCTTTTCTCCAGACTGTATGGCCCTGTCTCTTGAAACCAATGAATTTTACTGGAATACAGTCTCACTATGTCCAAATGACTATTTGTAGTGAGGGAGCCTTATTTGTGTTGACAAGATTTTGATATTGAGAGACATCAAAGAAATAGCAGATGCCTTGTCCAACATACACACAATTATGTTTTCAAACAAGTGAGATGAGAAAAAATATATTATTTCAGTGAGTTCTTATCTGAACTGTCTGAAAGATAGGTGGAAGGAAATGCAATAATAACCTTTAACAGTATATTAAGAATAATTGGAGAATTGCAGGGCTATGAGGAAAGAGGAGGTGAGTGATACTGATTGGGAAGGCTTGCAATGAGTTGGTACTGGTATGAGAGGCCAACTGGCTGCATTCCATCTAGCCATTACAAAAATTACTGGATCAATGGACAGCACAGTGACTAAGTGGTGAGTACTGCTACCTCACATTACCAAGGACACAGGTTTGATTCCATCCTTGGGTGACTGTGTAGACTTTGCACATTCTTCACGTGTCTGCATGGCTTTCCTTTAGGTGCTCTGGTTTCCCCCCACAGTCCAAAGATAGGTGGGTGAGGTGGATTGGCCATGCTAATTTGCCCACAGTGTCCAGGGATGTGTAGGTTAGCCATGGGGAAGGCAGCATGATAGCGGAGTGAGGTGGGGCAGGGTGGGATGCTCTTCGGCAGCTTGGTTTGCACTCAAAGGGCTGAATGGCCTGCTTCCACACTGCAGGGGTTCTATGATTTCCTTTCTCTACCAGAAGGTTTTGTGGAAGATTAAGCATACTGCCAAATTTGGTCAGTAGTTCATTATTTCCCCAGTCTTCTGCATTCCAATATGCTTAGAACATAGAACAATATAGTACAGAAAAGGCCCTTCAGCCCTCGATGTTGCGCCTACTTGTAAATTAATCTAAGCCCATCACCCAACACTGTCCCATCATCATCCATGTGCTTATCCAAGGACTGTTTAAATGCCCCTAAGGTGGCTGAGTTAACTACATTGGCAGGTAGGGCATTCCACGCCCTTACCACTCTCTGAGTAAAGAACCTGCCTTTGACATCTGTCTTCAATCCATCATCCCTCAATTTGCAACTATGCCTCCTTGTACAAGCAGATGTTATCATCCTAGGAAAAAGATTCTCACCGTCCATCCAATCTAATCCTCTGATCATTTTGTATGTCTCTATTAAATCCCCTTTTAGCCTTCTTCTCTCCAATGAGAACAGACCCAAGTCCCTCAGCCTTTCCTCATAAGACTTTCGCTCCAGACCAGGCAACATCCTGGTAAATCTTCTCTGCATCTTTTTCAATGCTTCCACATCCTTCCTGTAATGGGGAGACCAGAACTGCACACAATACTCCAAGTGAGGCTGCACTAGAGCTTTGTACAGTTGTAGCATGGCTCCGGAACTCAATCCATCTACCAATAAAACCTAACACACCATTTACCTTTTTAACAGTACTACCAACCTGGGTGGCAATTTTCAGAGATTTGTGTACATGGACATCAAGTGCAGTTTCGGGTTCACCCAGGTCTAATGAAGTATAATCGCCTCCTTATCCCAGCTCTGACTCGTGTATTTCAATGCAGACTGAATCTGTTACCTTCTCTCCCTGCACAACTCAGTGCCCACATCACTACAACAGAAATCAGTGTCAGCATTTCACTTGAAGGTATCAGGAAGATGAGCCCATTGCTCAAAAAGAATGAGATTAAGGTGAAACCCCACATCTTAGCACATCAATGGAACGGTGTGGAATTAACTCTGTGATTTTCCAGAGTGCACTCTCCAGTCATTCAATTCACATATAAAAATTGTCTGTTGCACAGCATTCCTCGATTATTTGTTTTTAAATGTGCAGTAGCATCTACTTGGCGTACAAATGAATATAGTTCAAACACAAAGAAAATGCTAGCTTTTATTCCTATGCAATGATCTGGAAAAAAAGGTCATCCGCAGAATATATGAAATGAAAATCGGACAGAGAATCACTTGGTCGTACACAATCGGAGTAACGTCGGAGAAGTAGGCATGCCGACAAGTTTTTATCTTGCATTCGTCAGGACACAATTTCAAGAATATCAAATCTCAACGGGAATTTATACAGCATGAGAAACGGGCATTGACTGGCTGGCAAGAGGACACACTGATTGGTTTGGCATTGACTGAAGAATGTGCCAAGAAAACGTCACCCCATGTTTTTCATTAAATTCAAAAAAGGCAGGACATTTCTGATTGGTCAAGATGTGAAATGCACCAGAAAATAATGTGGCCTCAATCGTTTGCTGAAGTGCAAAGATACAATAACTGGATATATTCCTTTGTGCCTGCAGAGGACTGGGTCCTGTACATTAATGTACACAGCTTCGAGCAAGAGTAAGTGAGCCTGACTGATTATCTTAAATTGGTTGTTAGTGTATTTTTTGGTACTTGCTTACTCAAGGATCAGCATCCAGTGTTGTAGTTCCAGTATTAAATCCTTTCTAGTGCCACTCCAAGAGGCTCTAGAATGGGGTAGCTGGTCTTTGAAAGTATCACATGATTTGGAAAGGAATCAAATATTGAGAGTGCAGAATAGACCAAAATAAGTCTATTCTGCGAAATAACAGGGCACCCGGATGAATCATCAGTGTTTTTTCTGACTGGTGTCCACATTGGTTAGTGTGTGAAAATCCCAGTTAATTGCTTTTTTTAAATGGAGATGGCAAACAGACAATATATACACATGATACATTTTAATTTCCCTGTAATTTTGTTTTGGAACTGTTAAATAATTGCCTTACAATAAATGCAAGGCTGTTAATTCCTTTGTAATCGTGCTTGAGAACTGCTAAATAGTTCTCATATTCCCTCCTGTGAATCCTATTAGGCAGTCCTGCCATCAGAAAAGACTGAATAATATACAACCAATATAATTTTGACCATACTAATGTTCTATCATTGAACGCGTTGGAAATATTCAAATACGTGTTTTAAGAATGAATTGCCTGTTATTTAGTCCCAGGGCTCAGATGTAGCATGCCCGTTTGAATTTCTGAGAATGAATTACCCTCATACTGCTCATCCCACACACTTATAATTACTCATGTCAAGTGTGACCAGCGCAGTGAATGTGGAACTGCTTGTAAAAGGATGCAGTGAGAAAGGGTTACAAGCAGCTTCATATACATCGTGCTCAACACTCTGCTTCCTTTCTGGAAATTTGTGAAAGTGGAGGCGAAGGGTCAAGCTCACAAAGCGAGACACTAGTAGGTGGACAAGAGGGGATGGAAGAAGTAGAATTAGTGGCTCAGTGAAGGTAGAAGTTTGAAGGAAGTCAGGAACACTGGGTGATGGTGTGCCAGAGGTTAAGGCTAGAAGGTCTCCCTGGGCTCTGACAAGACTCAGCAAGTTGGTGAATTGGGGTTTTAAGATAGCTGGATTGCCAGGAGATGGAAGAATATGCATTTTTATAGTTTGGGAGGAATGCTGAGCAAGGAAGCAAATGGCAAGAGGGAAGAGGCATTGGAACCGGGGTGGTGGGGGGAGGGGGCAAGAAATATCATCGGTCAGATGACAAATTATAAAAGAATCCTAGCGATAAGCAGAAAAAAATGAAAAGTGGCACATTGCTTTGAAGACGTCGTCTTCCTCCATCATCCTTTTCCATCTTATGCATTACATGTGACAGGTAGACTTTGCCCTTTTATTCTTGGCCATTAAGTAATCATTTGGGTTGGGCACACGGAGGAAAATTGGACAGTGAGCACTGAAATGAAACACTTAAATTAATGGACAGAAAATCAGATGGGCTCAGTCAGAGGTTCAAAATCCTCCGCAAATGATTTCTCCATTCAGCCCTGGGGATTATTTAATGGCAAGGCATTAAATTGAAAATCTGCCTTGGTGCATGTCTTTAAGGCCTCTTACAGGAAATCAATTATTCGCACATATTAACCCATTAGTGTTCAAAATGTTCATTCAAATCCAAAAGCAGTGGCAGGCCAACCTTTTGGCAGGGTGCGCAGGGTCTCTGCTGTGGTCTTGGGTTAATTCTGGGTACAGACATGAGGGGGCCAAGCAGCCTCCTTCTGTCTGTAAATCTTCCATGGTTGTAGGCTGTGAATTGGCAGGTCGTAAACTGGTAAGAGTAGGGGCAGTCTGGGTTCAAAATGGCCCTATGTCACAACATGTCCAAATAAGTTGATTAAAGATAATTGGTTTTTGTTCCTGGTGGGAATTTGTGTGTGAGATGCTCATCGACCCACAGGCTGTGCTGTGGCTGTGATGCCTCTTGTGCAATAAAGGGTCTTGCCGAACGACAGTGGCTCCTGTGTTTGTGAAGCACAGCTAATGAGATATTCAATGCTGCTGAACCCTGGAGAGCGGCAACTCATCATCTTCAGGAAGAGAAAGAACAGAACAGGGAAATAAAATTAACTAAGAAAAATAATACTTTAACATTGTAGAAAGCAACGCATCCTACAATCTGAGCTTCTATACTGGAATGCTAAATAGACTGCAGTCTTGCCTTCTGAACCTTGTGTTATTTTGCTTTATGGCACTCCTGTGAAATGCCTTGGGACTTTTCATTGCTTTAAAGGCACTATACAAAGGGCATAAGTTGTCATTCTTGACCCCGTCCACCCTGTGCCCATGAAAGCAGGCTGTAGTTCACTTCCTAAGATTATTCTGTCAGTTAGAGGTAAGGGAGCCTATTTACTGCTCCAAATTATAGGCAGTCCTATATCCATTATTGACCCAGAGACGATTTCTTCCCTCTCTGTTGAAACCCAAATAAGACTAGGCAGAAACTCAACAATTCACCATGGGCGTATTTCTTTTAACAGACACTGAGCAAGCTGTGGCTGAGTTCTATTGTTACTCACAAAACCTAGCAGTTCCTCTCTGAAGTGTCTCAATTTGTAAAAAACAAATCACAACTAGTTTTAAAGAGACACTTTCAAATAACAACAGTTCGTTGGAGATTGACCTCTCTGCCTCTCGCTCTCTCTTCATTACTACTTTCATTGCGTGCAGTCAGACAGGTTCATCTTTGCTTAAGAAGGGAGCAAGGGATAGATCAAATAATGACAGGCCAGTTAATCTGACCTCAGTATTGGACAAATTATTGGAATCAATACTGAAAGACAGAAATAACATGCCCCTTAGAAAGGTATGAATTAATCACAGATAGTCATTATTGATTTGTGAAGGGAGGAACATGCCTGAGTAACGTGAGCAAATATTCTAATGAAGTAAAAAGGATGACTGATGAGGGTAGTGCAGTTGAGGTGGTCTCCACGAATTTTAGCAAAGCACAAATTCGCAAATGGCAGATTTGTTTAAAATCAAAAGGGCCCATGAAATCCAGGGAAATTGAATAAGCTGGATACAAAATTGTTTCAGTGGCAGGGAATGAAAGATAACTGTTGACTGGGGTTTTTGTGACTGGAAACCTATTTCCAGTAGGGTTCCACAGGGCTCACAAACAGGTCCCTGCTTATTGTGCACATGTTAATGACTTGAGCATAACTGTAGAGGTCATGATCAATAAGTTTGAATATGGCATACAATTTGGCTCCTGGTTGACAGTGGGAGGGTAGCAGTATATTGCTGGAAGGTATCAAGGGACTGGGCAGCTGGGGAGAAAAGTGGCAGATGGAATTTAACTTGGAGAAGTAGCTGGGCAGCACACTGCCCTGGGCAGGACCTAGGTTCAATTCCAGACTTCGGTAACTGTCTGTGTGAAATTTACACATTCTCCCTGTAGTGGGTTTCCACTGAGTGCTCCGGTTTCCTCCCATAGTCCAAGGATGTGAAGGGTAGGGGGATTGGCTATGCAAGATTGTCCCTAGTGTCTGGGGATGTGCAGGTTAGGTGGGTTAACCATAGGAAATGCAATGTTACGGGATAAGTTGAGGGCTATATCTGGGTGGATCCTCTTGGGCAAGTCAGAGCAGACTGGATGGCCCAAATGGCCTCTTCTGCACTGTCATGATTCGATTATGCATTTGGGGAAGTCAAAAGGGCGAAGCGACACAATTAATGGAAGAATACTAAGAGGTGTTTTGGGACCTGTATTTTTTAAAATTCATTCATGAGATGTACTGCTTATGGCCGGAATTTATTGCGCATTCCTAATTACCTCAAGGGCACTTAACAGTCACCTGCATTACTGGGGTCTAGAATCACTTTCGGCCAGACCAGGTAAGGTCAGCAGTCTCCTTCCCTAATGGACATTAGTGAACCAGATGGGCTTTCTGACAATTGACAATGGAATCACAGTTATCATTAGACTCCTAATTCCAGATTTTTTTTTCAATTCAAATTCAACTGTCTGCTATGGTGGGATTCGAATCTGGGTCCCCAGAATGTTACTTGGGTCTCTTAAATAACAGATAATATCTCTAGGTGGAAGTGAGGACTGCAGATGGTGGAGATTAGAGTTGAGAGTGTGGTGCTGGAAAAGCACAGCAGGTTAGGCAGCATCTGACGAGCAGGATAACTGATGTTTCGGGAGGACTTTTGCCCAAAATGTCGATTTTCCTGCTCCTCAAATGCTGCCTGACCTGCTGCTTTTCCAAAACCCCATCCTCAACACTAATCTCCAGTATCTGCAGTCCTCACTTTCCCCTAGTTGATTTTGACCCCACTGCAACTCCTCTTCCAAGGATTCCTACCTTGAAGAAGTTCTCTTCCTCTCTCTACAAAGATAATATCTCTCGGCTATCGCCTTTCCATAATGTTCACACAATCCTGAAGACAGCAGATTAAGTAAAGTGAGTGTTTGCAAAGGTAAATTGAATGCTTTCTCTCTTTTTTGGTTGACGTACAAAAGGTGACTGATTTGCTGGAACTGTATAAAACATTTCACCAACCCGACTAGTGCATGCAACCTGGTCACCTTATTATGGAAAGTGATTATATTGTGCTAAAGAGGTTAGAGGAGATTTACAAGAACATTCCCAGAACCAGAAAATAGTGATGGTGAAAGATCTGATACATTGGGGTGGTTTTCATTCGATGACTAGAAGGGAGATTTTATTGGGATGTTTCAAAATTGTGACAGGCGTGTATAATAGAGAGGGGATTGGCCTATTTATCTTAGCAAGTCTGTCAGTGACTAGGTGGCATGGATTTAAAGCAATTGGAACCAAGATTAGAGAGGAGGTGCGCAAAATATTATTTCACTGAGAGGGTGGTGCGGGTCTGATGCTTGCTGCCTGAAATGAAACCCTCGATGAATCTAAAGAAGTTGCCTGGAAATGAAGCTGAAAAGTTGCAACCTGCAGGATTATGGATTGAATGATGGAATGTGGGATTAGATTGGGTGACTTGTTTTCCAGCTGGCAAATTGTTGCTTTTTATAATAGAACAAAGAACAATGACTGCTGGTAATCCAAAACAAAAACAGAAATTGTTGGGTACTGTTGAGCAGCGATATTCTTGGTTGCTTGGTTTACGCCTTTTAGAATCATACAATTCTTGAGTGGCCAAAAACAAGAAATTGTTGGAGAAACTCAGCAGGTTTTACAGCATCTTCAGAGGGGTTACTGGACTCGAAAAGTTAACTCTGCTTTCTTCCACCAATGTGGCCAGACCTGCTGAGTTTCTCCAGCAATTTCTGTTCTTGGCCTCTTCCTGTCTTCAATAATGGTGTGATTCTAAGAGGCATTGGTCAAGCAACCACAAATATCATTGTTGAACAGTAACCAGAAAGGAAATGAAAAATCCCAATTTTGTCATTTTCTGGGTAATTTTGTGACAATAATGTTCAGTGAGCTCTATAAATGGCAGTAATACCAGTGGGTAGTGATAGAGGAGTCCATTTCTTGTGTGTGAGTGAGGATAACTGCACAATATAAACTTAATTAAAGCAGCAATGGCATTTTTTAAGGCAATGTATGAAGCGATTTGGAACAGAACCAGATAAATGGAGTTAGGATGTAGATTATACTGAACGGCGAACATGTCTGTTAGTTGCCTCCTCCTGTTTTTCTAAACACTCTGTATTGCACAAAAGTAAATCATCCCACAATGAAATGGACTCATTTCACTATTATTTATTCAATGCCAGCTTGTATTATCAAATGAAAGAATGGTATCAAGAGGCTGAATAGCTGATTTCAGCTGCTATTTCAAGCGTTTATATGTTAATGTCTGAGAGACTGGAGGCTGTGTGAGCACCCTTTGACCTTTGAACCTTGCCACATCTCTAAATCAACTCCTGACACAGTGACAGAACAGCACGTGGGCTGAAAGCCCAGGACTAGCATCCTGCCTCTGTGAAAAGGAGACCCATTAGCAGCAGACCAGAGAGTAAAGATGTTCCCCAGAATCCCAGCCAATCAGGTGCCATTGCGAAACAGAAACAAAGCCTTTGGCTGGCTTCGCGCATTCCGGGCTTGCCAGAATGCTATGCTCTTGCCTCGTTCGAAACAGCGGGCTCCTCCGGCCGGTAGCGCACCGCGTACGTTGGTTTCACGCGAGTACCTGGTCTCCAGTGGCACATTGCTGCCGAGAACCCAGCTGTCCTGCAGCTGAACGGATTCTGGCGTGGTAGGCAGCTCGCTGGGCAGGACGGCGGTGGGGGCTGGACTCTGGTTCCTCCTCTGGCTCAGTGAGTTCCGGTTGAGCGAGGTGATGGAAGGGTGCTGCTGGCTCAGGTGCTGCTTGTGCACAGCGGGCACTGGCTGTAACGTCGACTGGCTCTGCTGGGCGGGTGGTTGCTCTGAAAGGGGAAGGACAGAGAGTGGGTATGGAGAGGTGAGGCGGGAAAAAGAGTGCAAATAAAAATACATCAGTGCGATTCTAATTTTGTCAGCTGGAGTCCTGGAATGAAGGAGGGAGCGTGACTGAGAATGACTCCCTTGTTCATCACAGTTCCATCCTGCTAACACAGATTCTCAATGAGCACATGAAAGATAGGTCAGTGCCAGCTGTTAAGTCAAGCTGCGAAGGTGTTGGAAATCAAACCGTTACTGATCACATGTGGTAAATTTATAGCATCAGACAACTGAGTGCCAACCCTGCTCATTTAAGAAACAATGCAGTATAGGAAGCCATTTGGCCCACCATGCCTCTGCTGTCTCATTGAAAGAGATTTGCAATTAATTCTGCTACCCTTGCTCTTTCCTCAGAGCCCTGCAAATGTTTTCCTTCACAAATATTTAGTCCACTCCTTCTTGGAAGCTACCACTGAATAATAGGCAAGGTCTGTTCCCAGGGTGGGAGAGTCCAAAATTAATGGACATAGGTTTAAGGTGAGAAGGGAAAGATTGAAAAGGGACCTGAGGGGCAATTTCTTCACTCAGAAGGTGATGTGTATATGGAACAAGCTGCTGGAGGAAGTGGGACGGGCAGGTATAGTTCCACCCTTTAAAAGACATTTGGACAGGGACATGGATGGGAAAGGTTTAGAGGGATATGGGCCAAATACAGGCAAGTGGGGCGAGTTCAATTTAAGAAACCTGGTCGGCATGGATTAGTTGGGCCAATGGGTCTGGTTCTGTGCCAAATGACTCTATGCTTCCACCCCTTGAAGGAAGTGCATTTTGAATTGTGAGCACATGCTTTGTCAAGAGGTTTTCACCTCTCTGCCTGCCAACGGTACTCTTAACCCCAATTGCTGTGGAACCCAGTCAGATATCCTTGTACTGCACCAGTATTTGTTTTTCGAAGTGGTTTTCGAAGGAGATGCAGAGGCCTGGTCCTTAAAGCAGTGTTTGGACTGGCAACTGTAATGAAAGACTCTGCACCTCCACTGATGGTAATCACATTCTTTGGCACATTCATACTTCGCATCTCCTCCAAGCCATTTTGCTTGAAGAGGTTGAAAGGCTTGAGTTTTAAACAAAAGAAAAAGCTGAAATGGATAAATTGAAGTAAAAAGGAACTGTGAAAATGTAAATCACATTCCCTTATGTTGGATGGTGAACCTGTGTGGGACCGAGCCAAGTAGGGCAGCGAAGACAGACGTTTCCCACGTGTACTGAGTAAAAAGCATTGAAACAGTTTTGGCAACTTGCGGGGCATTCGCTTGTTGAGCACACGTTCGTGCTGCCTGCATTGTATTGCAATAGAACACATTTCACAGTGCGAGCAGAGGTATTCCACACACGCACACTCCAGTTGGCAGAAACCCATTCTATGGAGCAGATGTTCTTTCGCGCCCATTTTACAGACTGTAGCACACGCTGATTATTGCACTCAAAACATCATGTATCTAATGACCATTAAATCCATTAGGCTACCCTTTTCCTCAACTCTCACTCACAGTTTTCTGACTTTGCAGGAGGCACACGCAGGGACACCCGTCCTGGAACTGGGAAACCTCCTCCGAGCAGTTAGTGGTGTCTCCATTACTTACACGGCTGCCTCTTGTTTAATACGCCACTAGCTGCCAAGAGAGGCTTCGCTTGAGGTCTCATTTCTCTACACAACTTTAAAAGGACACTATCAATGAGAGGGTCTGTACGTTGGCTCACTTCCTGAAATAGCACATTCCAGACTTGCTGTTGCTATGTTAAGTTCACTCTACATTCAAAACATTTGTTGCCCGCTGGACAGATTTTACAATCCAGGCATTCACACTTTTACTGTGAACAAAACAGCAGCTGAGGTGGAAATATCAGATTTCCAACTACAGAAATGATGGCAGTTTTAATTTTAAATCACAGCGTGAATTCTTGCATCTTTGTAGCGAGGGTGAATCCATCTTAGGCAGCAGTGCAAAGCCCAGTGCAAAGGTGATTAGGAATAGACAGCCTGTCTACACCCTGCTAAGGTAACAGAGTGGGAGCTGGACTGGGGTCTGAAAGGGACTGTCAATCTTGTAACTCTTATCTTGCATTCAGTACCCCGACCAACATTTGGCGATGCCGAAACATCAGTTCATCAGCATGACGCACCACTTGTGGAGCACAGCTATGTTGATATTTAGGTGAGAAGAGACCCAATAAAACTGTCTTGCAACAAAAAGTCTATCAGACTAAAGTATCTGCTTAAGAAATGTCTGGCCTTTGTACATCAAAGCACACCACAAGCACAATTTGTTGATGTACTGATGTTGATGATAACTGTCTGCTGAAAAATGTGTTGCTGGAAAAGCGCAGCAGGTCAGGCAGCATCCAAGGAGCAGGAGAATCGACGTTTCGGGCGTAAGCCCTTCTGATCTCCAGCATCTGCAGTCTTCACTTTCTCCTGGTTGATAACTGTCTGCCATTGTTTTGAAAGGTATTATTGGGTTTTCTTTCTGTTCCATCAATACTGTCTGCTGAATGTATGGAAGCAGAAAGCTGGCAGGATATGCAATGAACATTGGAAATTACTGGAACCCATTCATAAGCCTTGGAAACTGATAGAATCATGGCAGGGTCACAGCTGAAAAGGAAGCCATTCAGCCAGTTCGGTCTTTGCTGGATATCTGAGGGAGCAATTCATCAAGTGCCACTCTCCTACGGCCCTGCAAATCTTCCCTTTTCAGATCATGATCCAATCCCCTTTTGAAAACCTCAAACAACACTGCCTCCAGTCCACACCAGGCCAAGTCCTAACCACTCCCGAGGCAAGAGAACTTTCTTCATCCTTTGGCGATTCCCTAAAATCTGTGCCCTCTGGCTCTTGACCCTTCCATGAATAGTAAGAGATTCTTATTATCTAGAGTGTACAGATCCCTTGCGATTTGAATACCCCGATCAAATCTCCTCTCAAACTTCACTTCTCCAAGGAGAACAATCCTAATTTCTCAAACATAAATATGTATCTGAAGTTCCTCATCTCTGCGACCATTCACAGAGTCATACAACACGGAAACAGACCCTTCGGTCCAACCAGTCCATGCCGACCATGTTCCCAAACTAACCTAGTCCCACTTGCCTACGCTGTTTGGCCTACATCCCTCCAAACCTTTCTTATTCATGTACTTAGACAACTGTCTTTTAAACTTTGTAATTGTACCTGTATCCACTACTGCTCTGGCAGTTCATTCCATGCATGAATTACACTCTGTGTGAGAAAGTTGCTTTTCATGTCCTTTCGAAAACTTTCTCCTGTTATCTTAAAACATGTCCCGATGTTTGAACTCCTCCACCTGAGGGAAAAGACCCTTGCTCTTCCCCTTATCTATGCCCCTCATGATTTTATAAACCTCTGCAAGGTCACCTCTCAACTTCCTATGCTCCAGTGAAAAAAATCTCAGCCCATCCAGTCTATTTTAATAAGACAAACCCTCCATCCCCGGCAACATCCTGGTCAATCTTTTCTGAATCCTGTTCAATTTAGTAATATCCTTCCTATAGCAGGGAGACCCGAACTGCACAGAGTACTTCAGAAGAGGCCCACCAACTTCTTGTAGAACCTCAATATGACATCCCAACTCCTTTACTCAAAGATCTGAGCAATGAAAGCAAGGGTGCTAAATGCTTTCCGCACTTTCCACAATATCTTCATATCCTTCTTAAAACGTGATGCCGAGAGGCACAGCCAGTGTATTAAGTCCATGGTTAAATAATTCAAACATACATGACAGTGCAAATCATTCCCCATGGAGCGAGGCTGTACGTGCTATCAGACTGCTTAAGATGGTAGATCAAAGAGCATAGGTCAGGCTGCCATCCTACAGAGTGGTCCTTGGCTGCTCCCACCTGCAGATCAGCAGGGAGGGCTTTTTTTTTCTCATTCACAGGATGAAGGCATTGTTGGCTGGGCCAGCATTCATTACCCAGAGGGCAGCTAAGAGTCAATCACATTTCTGAGGTTCTGGACTTATATATCATAGAGATGTACAACATGGAAAAAGACCCTTTGGTCTAACTCGTCCATGCAACCAGATATCCAAAATAAATGTAGTCCTATTTGGCCCATATCCCTCATATACCCATCCATACGCCTTTCAAATATTGTAAATGAACTGTTAATCCAGAGAGAAAGTGAGGACTGCAGATGCTGGAGATCAGAGCTGAAAATGTGTTGCTCGACAAGCACAGCAGGTCAGGCAGCATCCAAGGAGCAGGAGAATCGATGTTTCGGGCATGAGCCCGAAGAAGGGCTCATGCCCGAAACGTCGATTCTCCTGCTCCTTGGATGCTGCCTGACCTGCTGTGCTTTTCCAGCAACACATTTTCAGCTGTTAATCCAGAGACCCAGGTGAAGTTCTGGGGACCTGGGTTTGAATCCTGCCAGGACAGATGGTGGAATTTAAATTCTGGAATAAAATTCTGGTGGAATAAAATTTGGAATTAGCCCCCACCACCACCTCAGCAGCTCATTCCATACATGCACCATCCTCTGTGTAAAAAGGTTGCCCCTTAGGTCCTTTTTATATCTTTCCCCTCTCACCCTAAACCTATGTCCTTTAGTTTTGGACTCCCCTACCCTGGGAAAAAGATCTTAACTATTTACCCTATCTATGCCGCTCATGATTTTATAAACCTCTATAAGGTCACCCCTCAGCCTCCGACGCTCCAGGGAAAAAAATCCCCAGCCTATTCCGCCTCTCCCTATAGCTCAAATCCTCCAACCCTGGCAACATCCTTGTAAACCTTTTCTGAACCCTTTCAAATTTCACAACATCCTTTTGATAGGAAGGAGACCAGAATTGCAATTGTGTCCTAACCAATCCCCTGCACAGCGGCAACATGACCTCCTAACTCCTTTACTCAATGCACTGACCAATAAAAGCAAGCATACCAAATGCCTTCTTCAGTATCCTGTCTACCTGAGACTCAAGGAGTTATGAACCTGCATTCCAAGGTGTCTTTGTTCAGCAACCCTCCCCAGGACCTTACCATTCAGTGTATAAGTCCTGCCCTGATTTGCTTTCCCAAAATGCAGCACCTCAGATTTATCTGAATCAAACTCCATTTGACACTCCTCAGCCTATTTGCCCATCTGATCAAGATCCCATTGTATTCTGAGGGAATCTTCTTTGCTGTCCACTACATCTCCAACACTGGTGTCATCTACAAACTTACTAACCATACCTCATACCTGTAGGCCAGATCAGGTAAGGATGGCAGTTTCCTTCCCTGAAGGGGATCCAGATGGATTTTTCCTGACAATCAGCAATGGATTCATGGGGTTATCATTAGACTCCTAATTCCAGATTTTATTCCACCAGAATTTTATTCCAGAATTTAAATTCCACCATCTGTCCTGGCAGGATTCAAACCCAGGTCCTCAGAACTTCACCTGGGTCTCTGGAGGTGATGGCCTCGTGGTATTATAACTGGACTGGATTAACAGTCCAGTTATAATACTACGAGGCCATCACCTCCCCCTAACCCATAGGTCTGCCTTGGGTTCTAGAACCCTCCGTCTGCTTCCAGCCAGCTACATACTAGCGTTTCAGCTGGACCCTGCTTCCTGTGGGACCTCGAGGCTGATGGGTAAAATTCTCATCATTCCTCTTGAACTATCATTTTAAATGCCTCACAGTAAGCTGGACTAATTACCAACCATGTGTAGTCAGACCTACTGCCTGCTCCCCATCCTCTATGGATTCCCCTCACACCCTCTGGAAAATGTTCCTGCAGGTGGGGGTATAGTTGGGAAACTGGTGACTGTGATTCTGGTTATCAGGTCTGCCTTGCTCCCACTCATCTCCTTTTCTGAAAATCTAGACTATAAAGGAGGGAAAGAAAGACTGAAATAAACATAACAAGAGAGAAATTTAGATTGAAAGTAAAGTCTGTATTTTTCTGATGTTGGGTTGACATCACAGGCCTTGAAAACCAGTGGGTGGGACCTGGATGTGGGGTTTTGGATTTCTGCCCTGTCTGCGATATCCTATTTTTGCCTGAGAGGGCAGAGCTGGGGTGTAGATCACTCAGGTAAGACAGCTATAATGAACAGGGCCATTTGAATTGAGTCCTCAGTCCAAACGGCTGATCCCAAGGCCTTAACCCAGGCTGGCAGAAATGAATGAAGGAGGTGTAACTGGTTTTTAATATCATTAAGGTCTGTTTAAGTGTTAATATCTGGAGATATTCAAATACCTGGCTGTACATGTTAAAAACAATCAATCAATCAGACTGCACCTTTCAATCAAAGTTAAAAACGCTGACTGCTGCACTGTTTACATTGATAGGTGATCTGGTGTAACTTAAGGAAAATGTGACCATCTACTTCTGTGATTTCAATAGATTTCATTATTGACATTTCTCACGTGTTGTTATTGCAGCTGATTAATGCTTGCTTGAGTTTCAAATGTGCAGAAGCACTTATCTAACAGAGTGCCTTAATTCACGTTTTGATTCACGTTTTAATAGGCTACTAAAGAATTAACAGTTTCTGATGCGGTTGCTCAATGAAATGTTTTTATGATTTGAACAGATGGGCCACGCAAGGGAATTAAAAATTGTTGAATGGGTTTTATCGCTCGGAGTTTCTTTCTGTATTGTGTATGAGTGAGGGCTCTGTTAGATTGTTAGAAGCTAATTTAATTATTTCAAAATATTTCCTAAGATCCATTCATAGTGGAAAATAGAAAAATGGCTGTGGACTGGCATGGGAGTTGAATGAGATGGTATAGAGTTGAGATATGGACGAGCCTTCAGTGCCAGTGAAGGGCGAGGGCCATAACAGCCTTTTATAGAGCTTGGCCAACATCTTAGTGAACTGAAGGAGGTGTGGAAGCAGCTGAGTGGGCACACACCAACTGAGTGACTGCCTCCAAACTGCCTCCGGAGGTGGCAGCCCTGACTCAATGATGACCCTGCCCTCTGGAGGAAAGATTGCTCATTGTGGGGCTGTTCCCATGGAGATTGGCCTGTTGAGCCAGGCTATTTCCCCAACCAGCCCAAAGTCACATGTGAAATTCCCAACAGCAATTAAAAGCTGAAGAAATGTGACTTCCGATGGATACTAGCTCATTTTCATGGAGGTTAATTTATAGCAACTATCAGTTAGCACACGACTAAACTGGCAATTAATCTGACATGCACAAGACCTAGCTTTACTTCACCTTGTATCTATTGTGCAAACACAGAAACAACATTATTTAGTAGCTGTCAGTGGTGAGATAGATAACAGAAAGCTGTTGTCAAAATGTTAATGCCACACAGCTTCATATTTTAGATAGTTGGGCTCAACCGTGCACCTACGCCTTGCCTGAAGTTGCAGTACACTTTTACAAAACTTTAGCAACTGTTATTTATCTCACCATGAAGCTGACAGAAAATGGTGGCCCAGTTGCACAGTAAGCTGTTCAGACTAAGATGATATTTCTTACAAAATGCAAACAATGCAAAATA
Source organism: Chiloscyllium plagiosum (assembly GCF_037043375.1). Classification (NCBI taxonomy): domain Eukaryota; kingdom Metazoa; phylum Chordata; class Chondrichthyes; order Orectolobiformes; family Hemiscylliidae; genus Chiloscyllium; species Chiloscyllium plagiosum. Next base: position 131,907,578 of record NW_028270140.1, read on the forward strand.
AAAAGTGAATATGATGTTTTCTCTCTCACAACTTTCCTTTCTGTTTCATATTTCCGACTGCAATCTTCTCTTACCCCAATCACTCCCTCAGGTAGCTATGAGAGACAACAGAACAGCATGAGCTGACTCTCACAGTAAATGTTCCAATATTGAGGAGTGCAAAACCTCGTCATGTCTCATCTGGCTGGGTTCCCACCATTTGGATCTGACTTGCTTCCGGAACCTTCTTCCCCACTGATGAAACAGATATGACCAGGAGCCGGCTTTCCAAAGGTGCTTTAGAATGTCTGTATTGGATTGTGAGAATGAATTCCAGGTGTGAAAGGCAGATCTGTTATCCTGAGAATTTACCCTTTAAAAGTAGAAATGCAGAAGTGGATTTTCTCGGACTTTATTTTGGGGATTGTAAATCCTGCGTCTTGATGAGCAGGAAGTACTCATGACAGTCAAAGGTTTCTATTTGAGTGGTCTCCAAGTGTCACACCATTCATTACATGTGGACTATTGGAATGATTCCCAAGACCAATTCCTAAACAGTGAACTGCTGAGTGCTTCTTTAGCTTGGTATCATATGATAACGGCAGCTGAATGCAAGACACGATTGAACCAACTGTCTTGCTATGGAGAAGACCGAATCTTACCATATTGTGGCAAAGTGCTGCTTTTATTGTGTTTTATAGAGGGTTTCTCCCCTTGAGGCGTCACAAGTTTTCTCTTGTTTTCATCCCAAACTCATGCTATTAAATATCCATCACGCCCTCCCCCATGGTGCCTCTCTTGTCCAATGCTACTTCGATTCTCATCTGGAAGTATTCCCAAGCAGGCCACAACAACAGATCCCGCCTGTCAGGTCTGAGGTTGCTGCCCATGTTAGTGTGGTCTCAGCATTTGGAGGAATGCCCAGCAGTATGAAAGAAGACCAATGACCTTCTCTACTCTGGTAACCTCTCTTTGCTCCCTCACACTCACTATTCTCTGCTACTGCACCCACCTCCCATCACGCCTCATGCTCTGCATGATGTTCCCTCAATCGCTCTCACCCACCCAATTCCCATACACCACCAGCCCTGCACAGCTTGTTACCTCCTATTCAACTGCTCAAGGATACCTCACCACTTTTCCCTGTCAGAGCTGTGCCCTCCATTTCCACCTCACTCAGTCCTTCCTTGCAAGGCAAATAAAAGTGTAATGTTCTGAGCACTGAGCTAGATGTCAGGCAAGTGAAGGTTAGGAAACCAAATGAGCAGCCCTGAGATGCAGCCTGGTCCTAATATGTGAGCTGGGTACAGTGCCCTGTGCTTAGTGTACATTCCACTACTGGTGCTTGAAAATTCACCATGACACTGCAGAAATACACCCATACATGGATTGGAGATGTGCTGTGCTGGTCCAAATGGACTGGCCAATATTGAATCCTACCGTCCGTGGACGTGGGGGGGCACATGCAACTGTTCCCAGGGAGTGTGCCCTCGGATGTCAGTGCCAGATACTCAGGTGCAGGTCTCGAGAAGTAAGCAGCAAGCTGGAGTCACCAGGTACCAGCTCTGAGGAAAGGTCACTACTCATTAAATTTGATTTCTTCCCTTGATGCTGCCAGACCTGCTGAGCTTTTCCAGCAATTTCTGTTTTGGTTGTCACCAGATACCTGTTCTGATTTCCATGTCTTAGTGTCGAGATCCTGACTGGCAAGTGGTTGAAGAGAGTGCATACTAATGAGGAGAGGTTAAGTAATAATGAGGTGATAATGAATGATAATCCATACTAACAGCCTCTCACTGTTCACTGATGAGAATCTTATTTTGATGGCCTGAAATTTAGTTCACAAAGGTAACTTGTTGTCAAGAAAGGTCTCACTCAACTCTTCAAGCAATTCTCCCACAATCCTCGCTATATCCTACATCATTGAAGGCCTGGGGAGATTCTACCCAATTTAGATTTTACCCCAGTTCTCTTAGTGAATGGAAGACAAACTACCACTGAAAGAAAAACACAGGTAAATGTGTTTGTCTTACCATGAACACGTTCTTCAAATGTTTCTTTTTTCAAGCTACGAATTATGGATTTTAAATAAAAAGTAATTTTGCAGACAGGGTCATGATTGGGAAGTGCATAAAGCAATGAAACAGGGAGCACATCCCGCTGACCGATCCAATTGTTATCTATTATTGAATACTACCACGTGGCATCCCAGTGAAAGCCAGCAAAAAAAATGCTATTACTTTGTGTCCTGCGGTAACCCCGTGTGAGCTGCAGTTATAGTTCAGAGGAGACAAGAGGCATGTCAACCGCATAAAAAGAGCAATTTATTAGGAGGTGGAGAGGAGCTGTACTTTCTTTTTATTTTTAACTGCAAAATCTTGCACAGTCTCTGTACAGAGCTCAATGACCATAGTTAAGGGGAGGACTGGGAACAAGAGGCTCGGTGATTGATTATGCTCTACTTGGCCACTTAATGCGTGAGGTACAGATGCTATATCGAGCAGATCACAGCTCGAGCCAAAAGGAATACAAAGTGAAAGTTATAGAGCAGCTAAAAGATTTCAGATTTCTATGGACAGCAGCAACCTGATTACAAAGCGTATACTTTGCTCACTATTTTTCAATGTCATACTGTCATGGGGCGCCCATCAGTGGCTGTTATTACAAAAGCTTTTGATTAATATTTCATGGAAGAACTGAAATTACATCCTTCATAGCTCACTCTTTTAATGGGGCTGCGATGTATCTGGCCAATACCTTTTTACGGCTGTGCCTGGTTTAATTTGAGGCTACTTGCACAGACTACACTCAGTTTATCAGACGGCCATTCAAGCTTCGCTGTAAACAAATCATATATTATAAAATGTGAGGTGAGGCGATGGATGGCTCTCTCTACAGCAGCTGCAGCCTGAAAAGGCTGAGAGAGCGCAAACACAGCAAAGGAGAAGTAACTTCAAACCTTGTTCAAAATCAGGGAGAACAGTACTCCATAGGTGACACATAGCTCGGCCATGTTATGTGAACACAATGCTAAGTTCAATAATGCCTTGACTGGTTGATGCTTTGTAACTACACAAAGCACAACCAAGAACTCTATTTATTATTCAGAGTATCCACCTCACTAAGATGACTTCAGGACAAACAACATCCAACAACCTGCTCTGAAAACTCTACTCACATTTGTGACACATTTTCTATTGCAGAAGACAACTTTAAAAAAACATCAATTCTCCCCATCTACCAAAATGAACTGATCCTTTGAAAGATTTCAGAACCTAAAACTACATTTTGACAGCGACTAATTAGTTCTTTATTGAGCCATACTCTTATCTATTTCTCTAGTTTATTGAATCCATTCATGTAATTGTGAGATATATTGGTTACATGCAGACTAAGGTAAACAATAAAAGAAAAATCCTTTCCATTGATCGTCAAGAGAAACATAAATCGTAGAGTAAAACCAGAAGAATTACTGGAATGATTTTAACCTGAGCAACAGTGCAGAAACTGAGTGGGCAGTCAGTTAAAATTGATTGTGACTAAGCTATCAATATTCTGCTCTGTTTCTACTGTCTGTAATTTTAATATGCTTATCTGAGCAGGAAAGGATGTGTGCCCAAAGCCAGTAGCAGTTTTCTTTGAATACCTTAGAGAACTCATTTTATTTTGACTGCCATTTTAACTGATGACTCGATCAAGGAAGGCAGATGAGAAAGGGACACATCCATAAGTTAGGTTCTGGATGAGAATGGTCATTAACTGGTAATGCTACGGGCCAAGTAATCCAAAGTCCTTGATAAATACTCCAAAGATGCAAGTTCATATATCGTACAATGGCAGCTGGGGAATTTAAATGATTTAATAAATCTAGAACAAGATTGTGACAGGCAAGATTGGGAAATATGGAAATGTTACAAACATTGGCCATGTAGTTGATATTAAAGAGGATGGCTATCAACTGCAGGAAAATATCAATTGCTTGCTTGAGTGGGCAGAAAAGTAGCAAATAGAATTCAATTCAGAGAGGTGCAAAGTTCTGTATTTTAGAAGGACAACCAAAACAAGGAAATGTAAAATAACTGGGAGACTACTGAAAAAGGTAGAAGTTGTGATTTCCACAGATTCCTGAAGATGGAACGATAGGGCGATAGAGTGGTAAAAAAGGCTTATGAGATGTTTTCCATCAGTGGGCAAGGTGTTAAATGCAATAGCAGGTTGCAATGCTGGAACAAAATAAAACAATGGTTAGGCTACAGCTGGAGTTCTGTGCACAGTTCTGGTCATCACATTACAGGAAAGATATAATTGCTTTGCAGTAGATAAGACCAAAGGTATAGGAGCAGAATTAGGCCATTCGGCCCATCTGGTCTGCTCCACTATTCGATCATGTCTGACAGGATTCTCAACTACATTCTCCTGCCTTTTCCCCATAACTAACTCCCCCTACTAATCAAGAACATATCGAGCTCTGTCTTCATATACTCACTGACTTGGCCTCCACAACCTCCTGTGACAATGAGTTCCACCAATTAACCTCTCACCGGTTGAAGAAATTACTCATCTCAGTTCTAAGTGGTCATTCCTTCACTCTGAGGCTATGCCCCGCTGAATACTTGGAATTCCCCAAGCTGCCATGGTGAACTTGCATCTCTGGAGTATTTATCAAGGCCTTTGAATTACTTGGTTACAGCATTACCAATGGATGACCATTCTCATCCAGAACCTATCAGTAAAAACATCTTCTCCATGTTCACCCTATCTCAGTATTCTGTAAGTTTCAATGAGATCCTCCTCATCCTGTTAAACTCCAACAAGTCCTCAACTGCTACTCACATAATAAGCCCTTTATTCCCGGGATTAACCTTGTAAATCTCTTCTGAACCCCTTCCAATGCCAGCACACCCTTTCTTAGATATGGGACCCAAAACTGCTCACAATATTCCAAATATAATCTGACCAGAAACTTATACAGGTTCAGCAGTATATCTCTGCTCTTATACTCTAGCCTTCTTGAAATGAATGTTAGCATTGCATTTGCCCTCCTAACTGCCGAGTGAACCAGCATTTTAACCTTATGAGAATGCCAAGTCCCTTTGCTTCAGATTTCTGAAGCCTTTCACCATTTAAAAATTAGTCTATGTCTTTATTCTTCTTACCAAAGTGCATAACCTGACATTTTCCCACATGGTATTCATCTGCTGCTTCTTTGCCCACTGTCCTACCATTTCCAAGTCCTTCTGCAGCCTCTCTACTTCCTCAACACTAACTGTGCCTCCATCTATGTTTGCGTCATCTGTAAGCTTAGCGACAGTGCTGTGAGTTCCTTTGTCCAGATCATTATTGTATAACAAGAATAGTTGTAGCCCCAATGCTAACCCACTGATTCCACCGGTCACTGGCTGCCATCCTGAAAAAAGACCCTTTTATCCTGATCTATCTACCTTTTGCCAATTAGGCAATCCTCTATCCATGCCAGTACCTTGCACCTAACACTATCGCCTCTTATCTTCTTTTACAGCTACCCTATGCAGGACCTTGTCAAAGGTCTTCTGGAAATCCAAACAGATCATGTCCATTGGCTCTCCTTTGTCTAACTTGCTTATTACCTCCTCAAAAGCTGAATTGGATTTGTCAGGCATGACCTCCCCCTGATGAAGCCGTGCTGACTCAGTCTTATTATACCATGCACTTCTAAATATTCTGCAATCTCACCTTTAATAATGGACTTGGAAACCCTTCCAACAACTGGGGTCAAGCTAAGTGGGCTATTGTTTCTCCCACTTCTTAAACAGGGGTGTTGCATTAGCCATTTCTGAGTCCTATGGGACACTCCCTGACTCCAGGGACTCCTGAAAGGTCACCACCGATGTCTCTACAATCTCCTCAGCGATCTCCTTCAGAATGCTGAGGTGTAATTCATCTGGTCAAGGTGACTTATCCAATTCAGACCTATCAGCTTCCCAAACGCCTTTTCCTTAATGATGACCACTTCAACTCTCCTCTGCCCCTTGACTCTCTGGTATGCAAAGGAAATTTACAAGAATCTTGCCAGGGCTTTAAAAATTGCAGCAATGAGAAAGGATTGGACAGGCTCGGGTGTTTTTTTTTCAAAAAGGAGAGGCCAAGAGTTAATTTAATTGAGGTGTAAAAATATGACGGGCCTGGATACAGTGGACAGGGAGGACCCATTAATTCTGACAGAGAAGTCAATTAACTAAGAGCACGACTTCATGGTGATTAGAGTTAGAGTTAGGGTTAGGTCAGAAAGGGCATCAGAAAGGTTGGTAGTCATTGTCTGCAATTTACTACGCTGTCTGGAGGCTGTAACCTGCAAGGCTACTGTTGAGGGGATGCCAAGTAGGAACAGTTTGGGCGACTAGTTTACATAGTCGGCAACACATGATGGGCTGAACAGCATTTCTGGGGCTGTAACATTTTTATGGTTTCTTAGATTTAGTTTCATTAACATGATCATGAAGCCACCACAAAATTAATTTGGTTCACTGGTGTCCTTACTCTGCCTTTGTTTTATGTGGATTTTCAAAAGCTATTTGTTAAGGTACTGCATATCAGGTTACTTGGAAAGGTAAGAGCCATGTGATGAGATATGAGAGTCACATGAGCATTAACAGAGACTGGCTAATGAATAGAATATAGAAAATTGAGATAAGCAGCAGCATTTCCAGGATTGTGCAGTGCCTCAGGGATCAGAGGTACCAACACCTATGGAACCATGTCTGGCGATAACACAAAACTAGGTGGGAAGGCAAGTGCTGACACAAGGCTTGCCTATTGACATCGACACAAAACATGTGGGTGAAAACCTTGGTATGGAATATAATGTTGAAATATGAGAGGTTTCGCACTTTGGCAGGAAGAATAGAGGAGATGGCTAGTATTTAAATGTGGAAAGATAGCAGAGGGATTTGGGGATCCTCGTGCATAAATCCCAAAAAGTTAGCCTCAAAATTCAGCAGGTAAGAGGGAGGACAATGAGAATGTTGGAATGATAAAATACGGAGATCTTGCTTGGAATATACAATGTACTCGTTAGGCCACATTTAGAATGCTGTGAACGGTTTTGCCCCCCTTAAGGAACGGTACAATGGTATTGGACAGTTCAGACAAAGATTCGTTAAATTGATTCTGGGCATGTCGGGATCTTCTGATGAGGAGAAGTGGGTAGGTTGGCCTTGTATCACTGGAATTTACAATCATGAGGACATGCAGTGAAACCAATAAGGTTCTTAGGCAGCTTGACAGGGTAGATGCTCAGGGGTTGCTGCCTCTTGTGGGACTTGGGCTGAAGTGCACAATCTCAGAGTTAGGGATCCCCCAATTCAGACAGAGAGGAGGAAGAATTCCTTTTTTAGCAAGTTGTGAATCTGTGCAATGCTTTAAACGCAGGTGGCAGTTGAGGCTGGGTCAGCAAGAATATTCAAGGCTGAGATAGACAGATTTTATAATCAGTGATAGGAATCAAGGGATAGGAGGAAAAGAATGGAAAGTCTATTTGAGGACTATCAGATCAGCCACGATCTCATTGATTGGTAGAGCAGACTTGGTGGGCCCAGCTGTTTACTTCTGTTCTTAATTTTACAGTCTTGCCTGCTCTGGCCTATACGTGACTCCCGATCCACAGGAAATTGATGAACTCTAAACTGGCCTCTGAAATGAGCCGAAGTGTCTTGCAGATCTTTGGGACGAGTTAAAATCATTGGTCATAGATCAGGAAAGCACAACAAATGTTATCAATCTGTAAGTAGCAATTGAATTTGTTTCTCCAGTGATGCTACCTGAACCGCTGAGTGTTTCCTGTATTTGCTCTTCATCAGTTTTCCAGCATCTGCAGCATTTTACTTTGGTAAACAGTGTCAATGCTCTGTTCATCCACTCTCGGAGCAGACACTAACAGTGCATATCAAAATATGTTGGGATCACAGTCCATGATTTTTTAATCATTGAAGGAAAATGGTGTAGAATTCACGGTTGCCTGAGTTAATGCTTCCCAAATTGTTCAACTGCTCATGCCGCTCATTAAAAACTGCAAGACACAGTCGGGAAATTAACGCTCGGACATTTATAGTTTTTGCACTACTTTTCATCTTCTGTTTAACCCACTGATATTCATGGGCTCATGGCTGTCGCTGGTTGCCAGTCCCGAATTGCCCAGAAGTCGAGAATCACATGATATAAAGCCAATTTTAAGACAAATGGGAAAATGTTACATAACTATATTATAGGCAATTTTGACTCAGGATGATTGCACATGACCTTTGGTAATAAAAGTAATGGGTGATGAATAATAGATGGCTGATCTGAAATTACCTGCTTTACAAAAGTCAAAATTACACCCTCTAAGTGTTCATTACTTCTGGAAATGACTTAATTTTGAGGTTTCTAAGAATTGAAAGGTGGAAAAGTTCAGCAAGATGATTATTTCTATTAGTTCAGACCATGGGCTGGGGGATAGGGGAGGTGGAATCATATTCAGGAATGATGTCTAATATCTTCCTAAGCCTGTCTGTGTCTGTGTGTGTGTGTGTGTGTGTGTGTGTGTGAGTGTGAGTGTGAGTGTGAGTGTGAGTGTGAGTGTGAGTGAGAGAGAGAGAGAGAGAGAGATGGCGGGAGAGAGGGAGGGGGAGAGAGAAATACAAACAGAGACAATTGCTGGAATAAACCATTCGGCCCGTCAAGCCTGCACCACCATGGCTGATAATACAATTTCAGTCTCCCATTCCCGTTTCGTCTCCATACCCCTTGATCCCTTTAGCTGCAATGGCCGAGCGTGAGCGGCGTGTGTGTCCGCATATGTTTTTTTTAAAAACATGGCCTTTTGTCACGTGAGCATCACTGGCAAAACCAACATATGTTACTGATTCCCACATCAACAGCATTTTTAGATGATTATTTTGGTGGGGCAGGGGTGTTGTGGTGGGGAAAAAGCGTATGTGTTGCTTTATCACTCTGCAAAGTCCTTCCTTTAACACCAGCCTCTGCTACATCAAAACGTTTCAATTATGCATTTGGTTCAATCCAGAGGGAATCAGTTTATCTGCAAGGAGTTTGGAAACCAGTACAAGTGCACTATATAACATAGCCGAAAATGTGTTGCTGGAAAAGCGCAGCAGGTCAGGCAGCATCCAAGGAGCAGGAGAATCGACATTTCGGGCATAAGCCCTTCTTCAGGAATGTCGATTCTCCTGCTCCTTGGATGCTGCCTGACCTGCTGCGCTTTTCCAGCAACACATTTTCAGCACTGATCTCCAGCATCTGCAGTCCTCACTTTCTCCCACTATATAACATAGTTTTAAAGTGTAAGAGTAAACTGGTTCCTTTCATCTAGTTCATAGAGTTTAGTGCAGGTGGGGTGAGTCTCAAGAATTTAGTGCAGAGATCTGCATAGCTCACGGGATTAACTACTTCAAAGTTTGTAAAATCTACTCTAGTTATACAAAACCTATGCTAGTTACACATGGTCCAAAATGAGAAATATTCATGTTTCCTTCAGCCATTCCTAAGTGCTGACTTCCTTTTTTTGTGATATTAATCGAACCTTGTTCTGATATAGAGTCCTCCCTTTTCCTCATAGGTTTCTACTTATGTCTCAGAGGAAAGCACACCCTGTGTCAAATGCATAATTTAGCAGAACAAGGTGAGTGGAATAAATCACTTCAAAAGCACGGCAGGGTTGCAAAAGAAATACGTCACTGGTATTTGACCTCAATTCACTGAAAGCAACTTCAAAAAGCATCAGTGCACATTTCTGCTGGGACTGATCATTGTTAGCATCACTTCATGTCCTCAAATTCTGCCATAATTCTATATTATTTCTCATTAATTCTCTGCTCTAGGATCCTGGAGCAATGATATTCGGAGCTTCTCCTCAATGGGTATAAATAGAACTATGTGGGCGGAGGTAAAGGTGAAAGTGAGCACACACAGAATTTGGAAGAAGCCTCAAGTTTGACCATGTGAATGTTAGAAACACATGCAGAGACGCATGTGCAGTAGGCTGATGAGCATTAGACACCAGAGATGATGCAATAGGCTTTCTGTAATCGAACAGTCCGATGAGAACCTGGTGAACCCCTGAAAACCGTGTACTTAGCTGTCAAGTATCATAAAGAAACTGAAGCTTAGAGACATTTCTGGACCTTGTCTTCTCCTCCTCAACAAGTCTATCTTGAGGCCAAACTCCATGGTGTGGGCAAAAAGCCACCCAAAATAAAATAAAATCACTCACCACTATCTTGTCCCATTGTTCATTCACAAGGTGTCAACTAAGACAAGACAACACCAGCAGGCATCCTAACCACAAATGGTATAACAGTGAAGGTAATCATGCTATCACCAGAGCACTATGCCTCTAGAAGCACTTTTCAGTGGTGCTAATTGGAAGCTTATCAGGGCTAAGGAAAGTGGTTCGACCTCCAACAGTGAGAAGTAGTAAGGCCATGTGTTTCTGTGCTGTACATCTCTCTGACCCTCTCTATGACTTGTGGAAATTTCACGGTATCCCGATTGGAATAAATTACTTTGGCACAGACGATAAACTTCAGGCAGCTGGAAGAGCTGTTGTACTTATTAGTGACATCTCGTGCAGCTCAAAGTATATTCAGAAATCAACATGGCCATTAAATTCCACCTTTAAAGGCTGACACATACAATTGCATGTAATGCAGGCATAGCATGAGTTTTCCCAAATTGGACCTGTGCTGAGAAACTTGCACAAATCTATAAACTAGTTTACAGCAGAGCAGGCCAAAGTAAAGCTGTATCCAAGGACAATTGCACCATAAAATATTGATGCAACTCTGCAAGTTGCTTAATATTAACATTTAAGCAATGTGATTGAATGGTAATATCAGACAGTAGAAGCCTTTGGGGAGAATCTAGCTACTCACTTGGAGGTTAAGAGGCCTGAATTTCTTTGGGCATTCTGTTGGTGTGCCCATCATAAATTGTTCAGATATGTGCATTAGATTGAGTTTTGAGTACAGCAGGAAGCCAAGGAAGTTCAGTCCATTTAAAAACAGCATTTGATTTTTTTTTCCCTTTGGAACTTTGAACGACACAAGCTCTGATTTGTTTTGAAAGAAATGCCATGTAAGAAAGCTGTCCTTCATATTTTCAGTAATGTCAATCTCAGCAAATTCTTCAAACAGGTTCAACTTGTCGATAAGACTTTTGACAATTCAAGAAAATTGTGTGGTCACAGCATTTTTCCGACTCTGGGATTTCTTCAACTTGCTGAGGAAAACAGAGCCTGAAACACCAGCAGCACTGTCTGATTTTGGTTACATGCATGGAAGATCTACACCTGGCATTTATCAGGATTACAAATGGTATCTTGGGGCCAGTAAGCTGGTTGGAAATGGCAGGAAGAGCTTAAATTGGAATCTTAGTCATGGCTGAATTTATTGCTCATACATTCTCAGATTGTGATCTTCTGACCCCATCTGGGTCAGTAATTCTGGTTATTTAAAAGAGGTAGCTCAACCTCAAAGTGAGAAGAGAAAAACATCTAAAATGCCCAAATCACTTTCAATTTCCCGTCAGAAACTGCATATTTCATAAGCCTTGTTCTTCACGAATAACTTCAGAAAACTATAAGTCAATCCATCCCCAAATCAACTAACCCCAGCAAAGAAGGCTGGAGTCAGGTACGACTGGCCCAATGGGACTTGCTTGATATCTGCCTCCAAATTCTGTTCCAACATCTTCAACACAACAGACTCGCTACCACAGCCACATTTGCTTCCAGTTTCCTCATTTCCCCTTCCCCCACCTCACCCCAGTTCCAAACTTCCAGCTCAGCACTGTCCCCATGACTTGTCCTACCTGCCTATCTTCTTTTCCACCTATCCACTCCACCCTCCTCCCTGACCTATCATCTTCATCCCCACCCCCACTCACCTATTGTACTCTATGGTACTTTCTCCCCACCCCTACCCTCCTCTCATTTATCTATCTGCCCTTCAGGCACTCTGCCTGTATTCCTGATGAAGGGCTTTTGCCCAAAACATCGATTTTCCTGCTCCTCGGATGCTGCCTGAACTGCTGTGCTTTTCCAGCACCACTTGAATCCAGAATCTGGTTTCCAGCATCTGCAGTCATTGATCAGCGTTGAAGGTAGGTAAAAACATTGTCAAAAAGTGCTTGACCAACATCACATTATGGATGAGCCAGAATTTCTTTCACTTGAATATCAGAAGGAAACAAAAAGCAACGCATTGAATACTCCTGACAACAAAAGAAAACCACTCTCAATTCTAACCTACTTCCCAGCTGATCATCTAGTCAGAGAACTCAAAAACTATCTGTCAGTATTCCAAACTTCTGACACAGTTTAATCTACAACAGGAAGTCCTGAATCAATGTGTTGTCAAAACGTGTCATTTACCAAACTACATGAACTATTAAAAAGAGCATTCCATGCAAAATAGATTCCAAGTGTGCATCTATACGCGCACATTCAAGTCAAATATTCCTAAAGTTAAGCAGCCTCCTATCTAAAACTTGTTCAGTACACAAGCACTCAGACAAATCTCTTACCGAAGAGCATAAAAACATATGAAATGAAGTCAGCAGTAGACCATATGGCCTTCATTCAATATTATGGCTGACTTCACTCCTGAACTGTGTTTTCCTGTCTGGTACCCATATCCCTTGATTCCAAGGAAAATCAAATATCTATTTTTGCAACCTTGAATTTCCTGAATAATGAAGCATCCATATGCCTTTGGGGCATAGATTTGCAATTCATTCACAACATTTTGAACAAGAAACTTCTCTTCCTCTCAGTCCAGGATGCTTGGTCTCTTATCCTGAGGCATTTCTTGGCTCCCCAGAAAGGGAAACAACCTGCTAGCATATATCCTATTAATCCCCTTCAGAATTTTGTATGTTTCAAGGCCCAATTTGTTAACCTCTCATGCAAAGACCGGCCTCTCAACCCAGGGAAATCTTTAGCTGCAACATCTACAAGGCAAGTATGTCCTTTCCTAGATATTTAGATCAAAATGGCATACACGAGTAGTTTAATCAAAGTCCTCTACAACTGTAGCAAGACGGCCTTCCTTCTGTACTGAAATCCCCTTGTGATAAAGTTCAACATACCATCTGTCTTCCTAATTGCTTGCAGTATCTACATGCTAACTTTGTTTCCTTCGTACAAGTAGACACAATTCTATTTAAATGTCAACATTTAAAAGTTTCACACCTCTTAAAACAATATTGTTTTTCCATTCATTCTATCAAGGCGAAGAATTGTCACACTTTCCTGCATATATCTATAGAATTACATATGAATGAATGTTTAATATTCCAAAGGGATTCCACAATCTGCTGAACACAAGTACTTTCGACGGGTGGTCATTGCTGCAGTGTCCAGTCCCACAAATAGCAATGTGCTAATGACCAGATTACATTTTTGGGTGTTGACTGAGGGATATTTATCAGTCATAATCTCAGGCAGAACTGACAATCGCTTGCCTTTAAAGAGTTATTAACTTTCCTTTGAAGTTTTGCTTGACATTAATGGATTCGCATTTCAATTTTGTATTTTGTCAATTTGTGCGGCAGGACACCATTGACGGCTGACACAAAAGGAAAGAATACAGCCACTGCAAGCAACAGCCACAGCTCCTACAAACAATTCTTGCAGATAGGTCAGGACTGCAGATGCTGCAAGTTAGAGTCGATAAAATGTGGAGCTGGAAAGGCACAGCGGGATAGACAGTATCAGGGGAGCGGGAATGGCACAGCGGGATAGACAGTATCGGGGGAACGGGAATGGCACAGCGGGATAGACAGTATCAGGGGAACGGGAAAGGCACAGCGGGATAGACAGTATCAGGGGAACGGGAATGGCACAGTGGGATAGACAGTATCGGGGGAACGGGAATGGCACAGCGGGATAGACAGTATCAGGGGAACGGGAATGGCACAGCGGGATAGACAGTATCGGGGGAATGGGAATGGCACAGCGGGATAGACAGTATCGGGGGAACGGGAATGGCACAGCGGGATAGACAGTATCGGGGGAACGGGAAAGACACAGCGGGATAGAAAGTATCAGGGGAATGGGAAAGGCACAGCAGGATAGACAGTATCGGGGGAACGGGAAAGGCACAGCAGGATAGACAGTATCGGGGGAACGGGAATAGCACAGCGGGATAGACCGTATCAGGGGAACGGGAAAGGCACAGCGGGATAGACAGTATCAGGGGAACGGGAATGGCACAGCGGGATAGACCGTATCAGGGGAACGGGAAAGGCACAGCGGGATAGACAGTATCAGGGGAACGGGAATGGCACAGCGGGATAGATAGTATCGGAGGAATGGGAAAGGCACAGCGGGATAGACAGTATAGGGGGAACGGGAATGGCACAGCGGGATAGATAGTATCGGAGGAACGGGAATGGCACAGCGGGATAGACAGTATCGGGGGAACGGGAAAGGCACAGCGGGATAGATAGTATCGGAGGAACGGGAATGGCACAGCGGGATAGACAGTATCGGGGGAACGGGAAAGGCACAGCAGGATAGACAGTATCGGGGGAACGGGAAAGGCACAGCGGGATAGACAGTATCAGGGGAACGGGAAAGGCACAGCGGGATAGACAGTATCGGGGGAACGGGAAAGGCACAGCGGGATAGACAGTATCGGGGGAACGGGAATGGCACAGCGGGATAGACAGTATCAGGGGAAAGGGAAAGGCACAGCGGGATAGACAGTATCGGGGGAACGGGAATGGCACAGCGGGATAGACAGTATCAGGGGAAAGGGAAAGGCACAGCGGGATAGACAGTATCGGGGGAAAGGGAAAGGCACAGCGGGATAGACAGTATCGGGGGTACGGGAATGGCACAGCGGGATAGACAGTATCGGGGGAACGGGAATGGCACAGCGGGATAGACAGTATCATGGGAACGGGAATGGCACAGCCTGAAAGACAGCATCGGGGGAAAGGGAAAGGCACAGCGGGATAGACAGTATCAGGGGAACGGGAAAGGCACAGCGGGATAGACAGTATCAGGGGAACGGGAACGGCACAGCGGGATAGACAGTATCAGGGGAACGGGAAAGGCACAGCGGGATAGACAGCATCGGGGGAAAGGGAAAGGCACAGCGGGATAGACAGTATCGGGGGAACGGGAATGGCACAGCGGGATAGACAGTATCGGGGGAACGGGAATGGCACAGCGGGATAGACAGCATCGGGGGAAAGGGAAAGGCACAGCGGGATAGACAGTATCGGGGGTACGGGAATGGCACAGCGGGATAGACAGCATCGGGGGAAAGGGAAAGGCACAGCGGGATAGACAGTATCGGGGGAACGGGAACGGCACAGCGGGATAGACAGTATCGGGGGAACGGGAACGGCACAGCGGGATAGACAGTATCGGGGGAACGGGAATGGCACAGCGGGATAGACAGTATCAGGGGAACGGGAAAGACACAGCGGGATAGACAGTATCGGGGGAATGGGAATGGCACAGCGGGATAGACAGTATCAGGGGAACGGGAATGGCACAGCGGGAAAGACAGCATCGGGGGAAAGGGAAAGGCACAGCGGGATAGACAGTATCAGGGGAACGGGAAAGGCACAACGGGATAGACAGTACCGGGGGAACGGGAAAGACACAGCGGGATAGACAGTACCGGGGGAACGGGAAAGACACAGCGGGATAGACAGTATCGGGGGAATGGGAATGGCACAGCGGGATAGACAGCATCGGGGGAACGGGAATGGCACAGCGGGATAGACAGTATCGGGGGAACGGGAAAGACACAGCGGGATAGACAGTATCGGGGGAACGGGAATGGCACAGCGGGATAGACAGCATCGGGGGAACGGGAATGGCACAGCGGGAAAGACAGTATCGGGGGAACGGGAAAGGCACAGCGGGATAGACAGTATCGGGGGAACGGGAAGGGCACAGCGGGAAAGACAGTATCAGGGGAACGGGAATGGCACAGCGGGATAGACAGTATCGGGGGAACGGGAATGGCACAGCGGGATAGACAGTATCGGGGGAACGGGAAAGGCACAGCGGGAAAGACAGTATCGGGGGAACGGGAATGGCACAGCGGGATAGACAGTATCGGGGGAACGGGAATGGCACAGCGGGATAGACAGTATCAGGGGAACGGGAATAGCACAGCGGGATAGACAGTATCAGGGGAACGGGAATGGCACAGCGGGATAGACAGTATCAGGGGAACGGGAATAGCACAGCGGGATAGACAGTATCGGGGGAACGGGAATGGCACAGTGGGATAGACAGTATCGGGGGAACGGGAATGGCACAGCGGGATAGACAGTATCAGGGGAACGGGAATGGCACAGCGGGATAGACAGTATCAGGGGAACGGGAATAGCACAGCGGGATAGACAGTATCGGACGAACAGAAGAGTTGATCTATTGGGCTGGGACCCTTTTATGAGTCTTCTGTTAAGTTAGCACACGTTTGCTAACTGATGCAGGAGCTGCGTTTCAAAAGCTAGTGCTTCCAAATAAACCTGTTGGACTATCACCTGGTGTTGTGTGAATTTTAACTTTGGGAAAGTGTTTTTGATACTGGAGGAGAAATGTGACAATACATTTGGAGCAGTGACGCTGAATTGCACTCAAAGCTCCCAGTAGGTGAATTGCATTTGAAAAGAGTAAAATAGTAAAGCTTCAGAATCGTGCCTATGCTTAGGACATTTCCTGACTGGTAAAAATGACACAATGATGTAACCCCTGAAGGGGAGCTTTGCCTCCAATTATAAACACAGAAATGTTGTTTGTATCTACTTGTTGCTGCAATTCAAACTGCCATTTCCTTCATGTACATGGTACTTGGACTTATTTTAGTGTAAATGACAACCATCATGAGAAGCTGACATAACTAGCAATGCAATTAGGTCACTGTCACATCTCAGGGGTTGATAATAAGTTAAAGGCAATGGGATGGGGGTGGGGGATGTTGGGACGAGTAGAGTAAGGCTAGATGGCCCTTGGTTTAAGGAGGCAGCTGGAATAATCATAGAGGACCAAAGTTGGCCTTTTGGTCAGCCGAAAATAAAAGCAAAGTTCTGTGGAGGATGGAGATCTGAAACAGAATGTGGTGGAGAAATTCAGCAGGTCTGGCAGCATCTGTGGAGAGAAACAAGAATGGATGTGTCGAGTGCAATTTGACTCTTGTTCAGAACTTTGGACTCTTCTGAAGAAGTCATATGCTCTTTCTCTTCACACTTCCGTGCACTCTGTCTGTCTTGTGGCTGTGTACTTCAGTGTCGCATTGCACTGATGCTACATTACTCAAATGGGGGAGCACAGAATGTTAGGTGTTGGTGGGACTTTTGTAAGTGCTGCCTCAATTGTTTGAGCTCCAGCTCCCTGTTGTCATCTGAAACGTGCACATTTCATCCAGGGTCAGTGGACAGCGATGAGAAACAGAATAATTGCTGCCATTCCCCTCTCTTAGACCAGGCCAATTACATTTGTCCCCATTGAGATCCTGACTGAAATGAGGTATTCCACCACAGATCAGGGATCAAACCTGAGACCTTTCTATTACTCATAGGTCAAAAATCACCACATTCACTCACTGTATCATCGAAATAACTGATAGCTATTCATTGCAGAGTCAGTTTGCTCTGTACATGATGTCCTTACAGCGGAGATGTAGTAGACTGGAGTAAATCCGTGCTGACAATCTCTGGGAGCTGCTAAGCTGAAAAGACGACAGAATCTACCCCCTGCCCCTCACTTGTCTCGGTGACTTGCTGTCACTGGGTGTGGGGAAGGGAAGGCGAGGAAACTCACTACAGGGGTCCTCAAGCTTGTCTGGAGAATATATAAAAAGATCACCATGGGAACCAGCTCCAGGTGATGATGAGCAGCCTTCTGAAAAGGTACATGTCATTCATCATCGAACAGCTGCAAAAATGATAATTTGGTAAATATACATTACAACCACCACATCTCCCTCGCTGCTTTTGCTGCTGCTGTTAGTTTAGCTCAGATTCAAGACAGGCAGACATCTGTGATCCAGCTCCCAAAGGTTACACTGCTAAATCTTTTTATTGCAGTGTTCGAATGCACGGTGGCACAGTGGTTAGCACTGCTGCCTCACAGCGCCAGAGACCCGGGTTCAATTCCCGCCTCAGGCGACTGACTGTGTGGAGTTTGCACGTTCTCCCCGTGTCTGCGTGGGTTTCCTCCGGGTGCTCCGGTTTCCTCCCACAATCCAAAAGATGTGCAGGTCAGGTGAATTGGCCATGCTAAATTGCCCGTAGTGTTAGGCTAGGGTAAATGTAGGGGTAGGGGTATGGGTGGGTTGCGCTTCGGCGGGGCGGTGTGGACTTGTTGGGCCGAAGGGCCTGTTTCCACACCGTAAGTAATCTAATCTAAAAATCGTATGGTTAGCATTCCATGGGTTTCGGATGCTGCCACTGGGAAGAGGGAGCGAGGCTTCACAGTCCAAACACTGGCTTATTGAAGTTAAAAATGTGTGCACCATGGAGGCCATTTGGAAGAAAATGGCACTCATAACAAGTATAGAGCCTGGCTCTTTCATAAGACACATTTCATAGCCATTGAGTTTCCTTTTGACTTTGGCTCTGGCTGTAACATGGAGGGACATTATAAAAGTGTTCACAACGTATTCTTCTGGCTAATATTATTCATGAAATTTAAAACAACTGTGCTCTTAAAGCAGAACAATCAGAGGGTCTCCAGCTACACTGAATGCAATTTGCCTTTCAGATCCCATGCTCTTCTAGCGGTGCTGACACCAAATTAGACCGAAGAAATCAATGCAAGCAGCAAATACTCCAGGCTTGGTTTCCTGCCCAAACCGAATAGAAGGCAGTTGTGCATTGTTGATTCATTACCATCATACCCGGTTGAGGCTGCACAAAAATGAAATTTGACCTTTTACAATAAATGCCACCTCGATGATTTGCCCCAATTTGTTTTGATGGGGGCCAAACCGAAGAGTACCTGGATAGAAGAGTTCAATGCGCCACTGGTCAGCCTCCCAAGTGCCAACCTCTGTAAACTTCACCACATTGCAAGATCTTTGGCAGGCTCCAATACCTATATTAAGTATTTATATATCTCCTATATTACGTCTCCATTATTCCTGTGCTTGTTGATCAACACTAGCTCCCGCACACCCAACACCTCCAATTTTTAGAATTTGTGTCAAAAAGTCATCCAAGATTTTTCCTGGCTGTGTGGTTTTACAATGGTCTGCAGCCCCCTAGAGATCTGAGAGAGAGAGCTGCTGATACGGTAATGAGGAGAGTGCCCTCAGGATGGATTGGTAACTCTACTGGTGCCCACTCATGAGAGGGAAACCACTTTCCACTGGATCATCCATTGTGCCACTCAGTGTCCCAAATCACTAAATAAAAACCAGAAGAACTGCGGATGCTGTAAGTCAGAAACAAAAACAGAAGTTGCTGGAAAAGCTCAACAGATCTGGCAGCATCTGTGGAGAGAATTCAGAGTTAACGTTTCGGGTCTGGTGACTCTTCTGGCCTCCGTTCTGAGGAAGGGTACCTGGACCTGAAACATTAACTCTGATTTCTCTTCACAGATGCTGCCAGACCTGCTGAGCTTTTCCAGCAACTTCTGTTTTTGTCCCAGATCACGACTTGGTGAATCTTTCCAATTTCCTAGTGTTCTCTAACTGAAAGGTCAAACAGAGATGTCAGAAGATTGATGTTTTAAAGGAAACAGGATCTCAATACAAAAGGGCAATCATAAGCTCAGGAACAAAACACCATCCACTTGGGGTCAGCATGACAACATTTCACATAATCACTTAAGAGGCTTTAGCAGACACAGCCAAAAGGATTACACGACTGCTGTAATCCTGCTTCACATGGTTTTTATTTGGTACAGGGTTAAAGAACACACTCATCAATTCTTAAATATTATTGCCTGAGTAGCAGTGACACTACTTTAAATGTCCAATCCTATGTATTTATATGTGTTTAGACTGTCTTACATTGCATATTGCAATAATTTGCATTCCTTTACAGTACAGACTGTGATACTAATTTCCAGGAAACAGTACTTAGAATTCTGTATCCCATTTGCAACAGAGTGTACTCCACAGATTACTTGAGTTCTGAGGAAGGGTCACTTGGCCTTGAAACATTAACTCTGCTTTCTCTCCACAGATGCTGCAAGACCTGCCTGCTGAGTTTTTCCAGCAACATCTGTTCTTATTTCTGATTCCTAGCACCCACAGTTCATTTTTCCTCTCTTTTCTTTACCTTCAAGTGCAAAACCTATGTTATTTTAAAGTTATATTTCCCAAAGATCAATGTTTTGGTGCTTTTAGTATGCAAGGTAACTTGATTTGCCTAGACTGCGAGCTTGGGTTACATTGAGATGGATTTAGATTTTAAGTTATACCCATTGGAAATTCAGCTTGCTTAAATCCATATAGATACACAGATCTATATCCCTCATCCATTGACAGGGATTGACAACACTTGGGCCCGTGCAGGTAAGTTAGTAGTGAGAATCATCGATCCTAAACCTTTCACATTTATAGTCTGCCCAGTATTACAACCGCAAAATAACATCATCATCAATTTGCTTCAAAGCACAGACCAACATCCAGCTGAAGAGAGTTCAGAGCAGTGTTCAATGAAAGGATACAGGGAATGGGAA
Source organism: Chiloscyllium plagiosum (assembly GCF_037043375.1). Classification (NCBI taxonomy): domain Eukaryota; kingdom Metazoa; phylum Chordata; class Chondrichthyes; order Orectolobiformes; family Hemiscylliidae; genus Chiloscyllium; species Chiloscyllium plagiosum. The sequence goes on from NW_028270140.1 coordinate 131,928,249, forward strand.
AGTAGACTCTAGAGAATGCAGATCGTAGGGTCACAAAGCTATAAAGGCATAGAAGTAGGTCATTTGGTGCAGTGAGGCCATGTTTGCTCTCCGTAGAGAGTCCCATTCAGTCCCACTTCCTGTTCTACCTGCAAGCCCTGTAAGTTTATTCCCTTCCTTCAAGTGCACATCTAATTTTACTTTGAAATCACTCATTATCTCTGTTTCAAAAAATCCTTGTAGACAGTGAATTTCATATCATGAGTACCCGTATAATAAAGCTCTTCTCACAACACCCCTTGCCTTGAGTCTTAAATCTATTTCTCCTGGGCCTTGCACTGATAGCTGATGAGAACAATTCTTCTTCATCTATCTTATCTATAGCTTTCAAAATTTCAAACACTTCTCCGAAATGCTTTGTTGATTGACATTAGTCAAGGAGAACAAACCCCGTGTCTCCAAGCTAACCTTGTACCGAAAGACACCCATCTACAGGACCATTCTACTAAAGTACCTTCAGGTAAGGCCAGCATGGTGGTTAGCACTGCTGCCTCACAGCACCAAGGACTTGGGTTTGATTCCAGCCTTGGGTGACTGACTGTGTGGAATTGGCACATTCTCCCCATTTCTATATGGGTTTCTCCATGGTGCTCCAGCTACCTCCCACAATCCAAAAGTTAACAGTGCTAAATTGCCCCATAGTGTCCAGGGATGGTAGGCTACATAAGTGTGGGGTTACAGAGAAGGATTGGGTTTGGCTGGGATGCTCTTCAGAGGGTAGGTGCAGATTCACTGGGCCTGATGGCCTCTCTCTGCACTGTAGGAATTCTATGATTCACAACTTTCCTCAGAATGAGAACAGGGTGAATAGTTTCCTTCTGATCAGGGCTTGATAAAAGTTTTTGCGTAACCTCCCTGCTTTTGTACCCAATAAGTCTAGAATACAAAGCTCAAGTTGCGACATGTAGACTGTCATGTTTCATGTCTTATACTCTTAACAGACACAATCAAGGCATTATTACTATATCACAATACATGACCAGAAGGTATAAAGAGCCCATGATCCAAATTACCTCACATCACATAAACAGCAACACTCTACTGGAAACATCCGCTGTTATAACGTTGGATCACATACAAAATATGTTTGTACCAATAGTTAACTATATTAAATGTCTGTTGGATTCTTCAATACCATACTCTCTATGTAAAGTTTCTTCTGCTGTGAGAGATAACATTAACATTACCATATTAAGTAAAGCAGTTTAGGGGCAAACTCACACCATGTCGGCAGCAGGAGCAATGTCGAAAAGATCTTTGTGGTTGATATTTGGAAAACTAATTGAATGAATAATTTTATTAGCAAGGGCATTTTGCAATAAGAATACAATAAAATACAGTGAAAAGCTTTCATTTGCTGCCACAATTCAGCGCTATTTGGTATAATTTAAAAATAAATGGTGGAAATAAAGACATAGCTCAAAGAGAGTCCAGCAGTCCTGAGCCAGCTTAACACCATCAACAATGTCTGCAGCACCACGCCTTCTCCACCACTTTGTCACCGTCTACATTGGATCCAACCAACATCAAAGTTGCTGATCCTTAGACACCATCTTTCACCGCTGGGCTGGTACACCTCCGCTACCACCTTGCTGTTGCTTGCGCTGGATCAACCAAGATTGGATTCACATCTCTCACTGCAGGGCACATCTCGTCGAGGTTGCTGTGATGCCCTTCCACCATCACCACACTCAACTAATGATGAAGTCGCTGATCATCAGGCGCCATCCTTCGCTGCTGAGCCTACCTCACCAACATCACCTACGTCAATATAGCAACCTCCATTGCTAGGTCCTGTGCTCAACCAGGTAAAATAAGGGGAAAAACAATGACTGCAGATGCTGGCAACCAGATTCTGGATTAGTGGTGCTGGAAGAGCACAGCAGTTCAGGCAGCATCCGAGGGGCAGTAAAAGCGATATTTCGGGCAAAAGCCCTTCATCAGGAATACCAAAATAAGTTAGGGCTTGCTCGAGGTCTGTGCTGGGCCCTCTCTCCTCTGTGCTGGAACCGATCAAGATCTGGGCTTGATTCACTCCCTCCGCACTGGGCTCTGTTGAGGTCTGTGCTAGGTCTTCTCTCCTCTGCGCTGGGCCTATCAAGATCCATGCTGGGTTCACTCTCCTCCGCACTGGACTCTATCAAGGTCTGCGCTGGGTCCCCTCTCATTTACTCTGGGCTCTATCGAGATCCGTGCTGGGTTCACTCTATTCTGCACTGGGCCCACTTAAGGTCCATGGTGCATCCATTTGAGATCCGCAGTGGGCTCACTCAAGGTTTGCGCTGATGCTCAGGACAAGAGGTAAGTAAGTTTATAGAATGAAGATAAAGCAAGAAGAGAGAGAAAAAAGAAAGAAAAGCAGTCGGAGTGGATGAGCTCTGGCTCAGGAGCCCAATGCCAACACGATCTTGTCCGTATATATATTTATATATACACACACATATAATTCATATATATAAAAGTGAAGAATCAGATACCGACTTTGGACATGAGAGTTCAAGTAAAGGGAGATTTTCTCATCCTTCAGCAATATTAGATTTTCCACTTGCAGTCTAGATCTGTAGACAGGACATTAACCACCAAGAAAACAGGATGAATTTACTTTTGATTCAAGTTTGAACACTTTTAAAAAGAAAGAAATTTCTCAGGTTACCTCAGATCACCTTAAATAAAATTACCGAGCACCTTTGAGCTGCAAAACAAAGATAGTACAATTCAATACAGGAACAGGAATAATGCTCTGTTCCTGAAGTCAATATACAAGCAACAGCTTTTTTTTAAGAACAGTAGCTGCAGAGCTTGCGTTTTTAATGAAGGAACAGTTTTAAATTTACACTGACATGAAGTCAGGGAGATATGCCTTAACGTGGTACAGTCCAATATTTGTAAGGCAGAATCAAGGACAGCAGAATCCTTAGTCTGGATTCAATAGCACCCAGTGACACCCTTACTGAGTTACAATTGTTCAAACACATATGCAGATCCAAGTAATAAAAGGTTCCAAAGCAAAACAAAAGTGCTGAAAATTATGCTTGCCATCAGAAAGGAGGGGCTATGCAGAATTAATACATCAAGCCTTTCCACATATGATCAGAAAAATCCAAAGATCTGGAAGATTCTCAAAGGACAGCTCAAGGTTAAAACGTAATTTCCTAATTGAGAGACTCCAACTCAAGTCATATAAACGGCAATTCCGACAGTATATTGACCAGTTTTTCAGAAGATGTCACAGTGAAGGGCACAACATGACGTTTCTGAAGAGGAGTTATTAGAGAGGCTCATTGAGTTCATCATTGTCTCTATACCGATTAAAGATTTGGGAAGAATGTTTTGGGCAAGAAAAGGGCCATATCATTGATAAAATTATTTGAGGATGGACATAAGTATGAAGCCATAATGGCAGACCAATAACAAATGCATGTTTTAGATATAGTCAACATTAATGCTATAACCAACAAAGCATCAACCAACAAGACCTATATCAGGGGTGTTGTGTCACACCTAACCAAAAGCTGCCCGTCTTTTCCTCATTATTATAAAGCACGGGCCACCAGGGGACATTGAACCCAACTAACCTGCACATGAGTCCGCAAAGGCCAAGCCAGGCCCCACAGCATAGGCAACTGACAAAATGGTACGACATCATGACACAGGCAGCAATGGAAGTCTTGCAAAGGTGCACAAATACAAACATAATGATTCAGACAAACAAAAGAAATGCAAATTTCAGAAAATGACTAAGCTTTCCATACTGTTAACCACATATGCCAAGTTGACTGTATGAAGGTGATCAGAAGCTTTTACAATGATTAATATTGTAAGTCCTGAGAAGACTGGAGAATGCACACTAAAATCTAGAATCAAAGGAACTCTCACCAACATGGCACCACTTCAAATCCTGAAAGACATGTACCTCAGCAATGTATACCTCAATTAATGTATAGCCTATGAGAGACGATTTCCACATGTAATAGATCACCAATTCCATGAACTGGCAGTGCCAATATGCAAAAACATCTTGACTTCCCAAAATCTTTTGCCTTGTAGATACCAACAGTCCAGTATGTCTATCAGTGTGCACAATTTTCAATACAGTCACAATTCATGAGATTCAAGTAACTATCACTGTGTCAGAAGAGGCCAAACAAGATGCAAGTGAATCAATGATCTCCAAGGAGATCGTTTTGAAATAATCTGTAGAAACAGAATCAGAACTGTTCTGAAGACTTGTATCAGACTTGAAAAGGTGAACTGAGTTTCTCTCTCTCTGGAGATTCTGCTCGACCGGTTAAGTTTCTTCAGCATTCTCTGTGTTTGCTTCATCATTAATTTGCAGCTACATTGCAAAGGAACTGAAGCCAGCTCAGTTAGATTAGATTAGATTACTTACAGTGTGGACAACTTGGTTGTCTTGCAGCTGACACTCAACATTGGCCCAACAAGTCCACACCGACCCTCCGACGAGCAACCCACCCAGACCCATTCCCCTACATTCACCCCTTCACCTAACTCTACGGGCAATTTAGCACAGCTAATTCACCTAACCTGCATATTTTTGGAGCGTTGGAGGAAACCAGAGCACCCGGAGTAAACCCACGCAGACACGGGGAGAATATGCAAACTCCACACAGACAGTTGCCTGAGGTGGGAATTGAACCCGGGTCTCTGGCGTTGTGAGGCAGCAGTGCTAACCACTGTGCCACCATGCCACCCACGGTTAGATAAATAGAAAACCAATCAGGGATAATGAGAGTGAGGGAAACCATTCCGACAATGATGATTATGTACCAATGTTGAGTGTCAGCTGCAAGACAACCAAGTTATCAAGAGGAGAAAGTGAGTTCTGCAGATGCTGGAGATCAGAGCTGAAAATGTGTTGCTGGAAAAGCGCAGCAGGTCAGGCAGCATCCAGGGAACAGGAGAATCGACGTTTCGGGCATAAGCCCTTCTTCAGGAATGGAGAAGGGCTGAAGAAGGGCTTATGCCCGAAACGTCGATTCTCCTGTTCCCTGGATGCTGCCTGACCTATTGCGTTTTTCCAGCAACACATTTTTCAACCAAGTTATCAAGTATGTACAACAGAAAACACGTACCTCACCTAATGGGTACATAACCAAGTTGTCAAATCAAACATTACAGAATCATACAGCACAGAAACTGAATCTTCGGTCAAATCAGTCCATGCTGAACATAATCCCAAAATTAAACTAGTTCTGTGTACCTGCTCTTGGCCCATATCCCTCCAAATCTTTCCTATTCAAGTACTTACCTAAGTGTCTTTTAAACATTATGACTGTGCCCGCATCCACCACTTCCTCAGGAAATTCATCTCCATGCGAACCAATTCCAATGATGTTAAAAATCGCACAACACCAGGTTATAGTCCAACAGGTTTAATTGGAAGCACTAGCTTTCGGAGCGACGCTCCTTCATCAGGTGGTTGTGATGAAGCCACCTGATGAAGGAGCGACGCTCCGAAAGCTAGTGCTTCCAATTAAACCTGTTGGACTATAACCTGGTGTTGTGCGATTTTTTAACTTTGTACACCCCAGTCCAACACCGACATCTCCAATTCAATTCCAATGAAGTTTTAAATGTTAGTTTTGTCAATTATGTTTTATCTGTCTGTATAATTATTGAATTGACAACACATGCCTGGATATAACTATTTGGGTTAGGCTTTTATCTTTGGAGAAAGGGGATATTGTGTTATGTTTCACAGTCACTCAGCCTTTTTGTGGGTGGCACGGTGGTTAGCACTGCTACTGCACAGTGCCAGAGACCGGGGTCCAATTCCCACCTCAGGCAACTGTCTGTGTGGAGTTTGCACATTCTCCCCATGTCTGCATGGGTTTCCTCCCACAGTCCAAAAATGAGCAGGTTAGGTGAACTGGCTGTGTTAAATTGCCCACAGTGTTAGGTGGAGGGGTAAATGTAGGGGAATGGGTCTGGGTGGATTGCTTTCGGAGGGTCGGTATGGACTTGTTGGGCTGAAGGGCCTGTTTCCACACTGTAAGTAATCTAATCTAAGAATATGTTCCTGAGATCATTTATACATTACCGCACAGATATGAGGTCTCTAGCTTACTTTGAATCTCTTGACGCTCTATGGGATCTACTATTGCAACGCAACAGCTTAATATTAGCTCAGGCATGTATGTAATATTTGCACATAATAGTTACCATTTTTGTCTTTTAGATTGCTCAATACTAAGATAGTGACATCCAGTGGCTTATGTATTCAATAAAACATCCTGATGGAGACAAACTCACAAGAGACTAACAGCTTAAGGGGAATGGACATGCAAATATCTACACCAAACAAGCAAACAAACATACTTGCCACTATCTCCCATCAACCTCGTTGTGTGCAAACTGGATGCAGTATTTACCTAAATGATAATTGAGTGACTCCACTGCACTTCAGGATATGAAAGCATTTTATAAATGCATGTTCTTCCTTCCTTTATTAAATGGCTACTAGTCAGTGCCCCTAATGATCTGGGACTGTCACACTAGTTGATGTTTACCTGCTCAGTTGTTATGCATGGCCTCCGTTTAGTTGGAAAAACTAAAATCTGTATTTCCTTGCCTGGCTCCATGATGCAACCAGAGGCAGACACATTCAATTCACTCATGTCAGTCACTGCCGCTAATCTGCAGGGAGTTTGAACCAGCTGGGTTACAACTGCACCGAAACTAATCTAACAAAAAACAAATAATAATAATGGCTTGAAACAGTATTCTCCAGAGGGATCGGGGTACAAAATACCCTCATTAAAAAAAGTAGAAAAATAACACTCCCTTCACATCATTAATTCCCTCTTCACAATAATATAGTTAAGATGGAAGAAAATAGACTACTTCCATAAATATTCAGCTTACCCTAAAGTACTTGACAGGCAAGGATATACTTCTGAAGTGCAGTCACACAGAGAAAATTGGTAGTGAATGTGTATATAGCAAGATCCCCCATAAATCATGGAGGCAATTGAAGGAGACATGGTGGCCAGGCTTCTGAAAGAACTCAAAAACAGAAATTGTTGTAAAATCTCAGCAGGCCTGGCAGCATCTGTGGAGAGAAATTGGAGTTAAAGTTTCGGGTCCAGTGACCCTTCTTCAGAACATGCTGAGATTTACCAGCAGGTTTATGTTTTTGTTTCCTATTTCCAGCATCCACAGTTTTGTCATTTTTTTTCTGAAAGAACTCCCTGCTCTATTGAATAATGCTACAGTATTATAGTCTCTTAAGCAGGTGAATTAGGCTGGAGTTAACATCTCATTTGAAATCTATCACCCTTAAGAATACAACATTCCCCCAGCACTTACATTATTTGGTCAAATCTGTGGCAAATCTTGAAACTCAAGCCTGAAATAATCAGCATTTTGACTCCAGCATAGCTATTTGATGGGGACGAGAGGATGTCTTCAAATCTATAGCTCAATGAAAAAAATGGGTTTCATATTAAATCGTGAACATAGGGATGGTGATCAAGGACCTAAACATAAAAGGACAGGCCAGGTTTGATCCAGAATATTGAAGCTAAAGGCTTCAACACTTGTGTTGTCAGATCTAGAATCCATTGGAAGTGGAAGTTATTTTTTAACAAGTATTAGGACTGCTTGAGCTGGACTTTATATTGAAGACACCTCATTACAGTTTTCTTAAGAACTACAGCTGAACCATTCTGACCAAACATCAGACGTAACGTTAAATGCTTGTTTAGTACTCCTGTGTGTGGAAATATATACACCATTATTGTATAAAGACAGGGTTGGACATTTTCAACAATGCGTTCTTTCCATTACAATATTTTCCCATGATAGGAACTACAGTGAATGTGCACTACATAGAACATAAACAATGTATATTTAGTTATTTATAAACAAACTGGGAGTCTCCTCTTTCATGGGTGACTTGAAGGATACAATCCTGACAAAAGCTCAAAGCCTTGAATTGTTAAACATTTATTTCTCTTCCGACTAATGCTGCCTGACCTGGATCAGTTTTAGCATTCTCAGCTCTGAGATAGAAGCTTCTGACCAGACACTGGGAAGGCCATAAGACATAGGAGCATAACTAGGCCATTTAGTCCATTGAGTCTGCTCCACCATTCTGATGCTGCCTGGCTTGCTGTGTTCTTCCAGCCTCCTGGCTGTCTATCTTCATCACCCATCATTCTATTGTGGCTGATAAGTTTCTCAACCCCATTCACCTGCCTTTTCCTCATAACCCTCGATCCCCTTACCAATCAAGTACCTATCTATCTCTGTCTTAAAACACTATTTGATTTGGCCTCCACTGCTTTTTGCGGCAATGAGTTCCACAGATTCACCAGAGTCTGGCTGATGAAATGCCTTCTCATCTTATTCTAAAGGATTGTCCCTTCACTCTGAGGGCATGCCCTCAGATTCTTGTCTCTCCTACGAGTAGAAATGTCTTCACCTCTTCCACTCTATCCAGGCCTCTCAGTATTCTGTAAGTTCCAATCAAATTTCCCCTCGTTCTTCTAAACTCCATCAAATACAGACCCAGCGTCCTCAACATTCCTCATATGACAAGTCCCTCATCCTCAGGATGATTCTTGTCAACTCCCTCTGGACGAACCTGAACACCAAAACATTGTTCCTTGGATATGAGGCCCAAAACTGCTCACAATATTCTGAATGTGGTATTATCAGAGCCTTATTCATCCTCAGAAATACATGTCTGTTCTTGTATTCTAACAATCTTGAAATGGATATTAACATTGTATTTGCTTTCCTAACATACCAATCGAACCTGAATGAAGAAACTTCCTGAAGAAGGGCTCATGCCCGAAACGTTCGATTCTCCTGTTCCCTGGATGCTGCCTGTCCTGCTGCGCTTTTCCAGCAACACATTTTCAGCTCTGATCTCCAGCATCTGCAGTCCTCACTTTCTCCTAATGGAACCTGCATGTCAACCTTAAGACAATTCTGAGTAGTACTTCTTAGTCCCTTTGTGATTCAAATTTCTGAAGCATTCCCCATTTGAAAAATAGTCTACTGCCATGGACTGGTTGGACCGAAAGGCCTGTTTCCGTGCTGCATGACTCAGTGACTCACACTTTCCCATATTCTAGGCCATCTGTCACTTCTTTGCCCACTCTCCTAGCCTGTCCAAATCTTTCCACAGCCTACCTGCTTCCTCAACACAACCTGCCCCTTCATCTACCTTTGTGTCATCTGTCAACATAGCATCAAGACCCTCAGTTTCTTCACCCAGATTATTAATCTATAATATGACTGGTTGTGGTTCTAATGCTGATGTCCATGGAACTCCATCTTCATTCTGCCTACTGCCAATCAGTCAATTCTCTATCAATGTCAGTACCTTGCCCCAATACCATGGGCTCTTATCTTATTTATCAGGCTGCTGTGCAGCACCTCATCAAACAGCTTCTTGAAATATAACTAGATCATATCTACTGGCTTTCTTCTGTAAAACGTGCTCATTATCTCCTCAAAGAATTCTAACAGTTTTGCCATGCATGATCTCCCCTGGACAAACTGCTGATTCTGCCGTATTTCACCATGCAAGTTATTCTATAATTTTTGCTGAACCCTCCCCCCTTTAGCTTTATTCATAATTTTCCATGCAACTGATCCTTCAGGGGCACTGCCTATCACAATCATCATTCTTTTTGTATTTGTGACTTCTTAAATAAGTTCATCTACAAATAAGCAATGAGCACTTTTGCTTGGCCCAGTGGTAGCATGAGCATTTCTACATCAGGAAGCATTGGTTTCCACTCCTGTAAGTTATATCTTAATCATGACTAATATTTTCAAATATTATTAAGGATGTCTTTTGGATTATGTATTAAAATATGGGCTCTTACTACTTAGGTGGATTCAAGGTGACATTTTTAAAGGTGAAGAGATTTAACCTGGTTAAATGAACGTTATCATTTTTCCAATACCAAGGAACCAGATTACCCGGTCATTTTGTGTTCAGTTTATTTTAACTAATTTAGTTAACAGGCTAATTAATAAAGGTACGGTTGAACACCTCAGCCCTGTGGAATGCCCTTCCACACATAAACTTTAACATATATCTGATGCCTTAGACACCTTCATGAGCAAGTCACCAATTTGAGGAACTCTCATTGCTACAGTGCCACTATGGAACTGGAGCTGTTTGTGGGATCTTGCTGTGTGCAAAGTCAATTGCAGCATTTGCCTACCTAACAAGAGTGACTATATTTCAATGTGATTCCAATGGCTGTAGCAGCTTTGCACATCTAGAGTATATAAAAGAAGCGATATAAATGCAAATTTCTCTCTTTTATTCTTCCTTTTTTAATTAAGGATCATTTCAAGCTTGAATGAAGAGATGCAGATTGAAACCACGTTAGAATCAAATGCATCAACAAACTTAGATAAAGTTCATTTGTTAAGATTTTAACAAAGGCTTGTGTCTTTAAATTAGTTATTCCTGCCATGCAAAAAAGAGAAAGCATTTCCTCAGAATGCAGGAACTTTTTCAAATTTTGTTGAAAATTTTCTAACTTGAGATTTCCACACCAAACCATTTGAAAACACAGGAGACATATCATCCTGAACAATTAACAAAAAAAATCATTGCAAGCATAATTTTAACTATTATTGCTAGGAGCACTAACCAACAGTGTTTGTTACACAGTTATATACAAGTAATAATATACTGTACTGTGAAACAAATTGCCATTAAGGGCTGCTACCACTGTCCTCCACAGAGTTCTCAGTGTTCTGGACTGCATTTGGGGTAAACAGGCACTTGGCACATAGATAGAGAGATAAAACTCTAAAGTGAGTCATTGCAAACTAATGGAATAAATCTACAATGAATGCAAGGGGCTAAGTCTATAGGTAAGCATTTAATTTAACCAACTTATAATGTAAGTTAGATCAACTGATTAGTATAAAAATATCAAAAAAAAGCTTGTTTGACAATACATAAACCTTACCTTTTCATGCAGAGGGTTATGCGTGTATGGAATGAGCTGCAAGAGGAAGTAGTGGAGGCTGGTCAATTGTAGTATTTAAAAGGCATCTGGATGGGTCTATGAATTTGAAGGGTTCAGAGGGATACGGGCCAAGAGCTGGCAAAAGGGACTAGATTAGGTTAGGATATGTGGTCGGCATGGACGGGTTGGACCGAAGGGTTTGTTTCCGTGCTGTACGTCTTTATGACTACATGACACGAATTAATATTGTCTGCAATGTATAATCTATTGTAGAATTGCGATCAAATTTTAATTTATTGATGAGATCAATGCAGATAAAGTTGAAATTAAAGAGTTATAGAATTGAGTTATGTAGATAGTAAGGAAAACATTTAAACTAACCTCCGTATAAAACAATGCTAACAACGAGAAAATAGCTGATAGGTGAACAGGCTCAAGGGGCAAAATGGTCTACTCCAGTTCCTATGTGAGTAGTTAGTAACTGGCTGCCGATGAAGTAGAAGAATGGCAGGGCAACTCAGTGGACCACAGGGAATTTCAGGATGTATTTCATGTCATGGACGACATATTGTCAGCTGAAAGTGCTCAAGTTCTGGGTTTTGCAGCTTGAACACCAAAGACTGTCACTGGAGGATTTTTGGAGGTGGACTATATATAGTTCACTTGAACAGCAAACTGGAAATTGGGAGGTTGGATCGTTTTGTTGCAGAGAATGCACCAGTTTTATTGTAAGAACTCAATGCAAAGTGAAACTATGTGGTGTTCACTCACTGGTTGTAGAAGTATTTGCAACTTTTGGGAGAAACTGAATTTGACACTCTAATGAGACATGCTGGCATCAGATGTCATTGAGTTAAAGAAAACTACCAAGCAACTGCTTGTGGATTGGTTTGAAGTGACTGTTTGTCACAGGACTGGATAGGAAAGAGTGCAGTTGGATTCAGACCTCCAGATTCCCTTTCTTTGTCTCGGAGTGGAACAAAACAGCATTAAAAGACTTTAAAACAAAAACTTGTAACTCAAACAAGAGGCCTAGGCCCAACTGACTGGCTACAAAATTAAGCATTACCACAGTCGTCAACTATGTGATGTCATCACAAAAAAACCAAAAGAACTCTGAGAAAGTCACCTCAGAGCCCTATGTGGTATGGACTCTTTAGCCACAGATTGTTCCTTTTTCATATTTTTTTCTAGCCATGATCTTTCTGAAGATTCGTTTGCCTCATCTGTCTTGTTCATCCTATTTGTGAATGAATATGTGCGTGCTTGAATAGATTTTAAAAGTCTGGACATTAGTAATTAATAATAAATTTTTGCCACATGTTGGAGGATAGGTTCATTATAAGTAATTTTTTGTTTTCTTGATCAGTTACAAAACCTGGTGTGAGTTTTGTTTATTGTAGATAGTGGCCACAGGTAGACATTAACCATCCTAGAGGTTAAACTGGATATATTCCATATATGTGACACTATCTGTATAATGGGGCTTGTCTTCCAGTGTACTTTTCCCATCAGGATCATGACAACAGAAATGGATTGAGTGACTGCCAGGCAGACTGAGTCCTGTTGGCAGTGATAATTCCTCTAGGGACGACAGCCAGAGCCAAATCCAGAATGCTCAGCTGTACGGGAGGGGAGGTAGCAAATTGGGAAAGTAATATGGATTGGGAATTTGATAATTACGGTTAATTAATTATTTATTCCTGGTGCCACATTCTCATCAAGAGAGAATTAGCACAGCACAGATGAATGCATCGTAAGAAATGGTCACAATGGAAAGTTTTAGGCTCCTGGAAGATTGGGACTCACCCTGGAGGAGGTGAAACATGTACAGGCTAGCCAGGTTTACTGCAACAGAGCTCGGACTAATTTTCTCAGGGGGTGATTTGCTATTGCCACTCCCCCATACCTCTTGATTTACTGAGAGTCCACAGATCATCCTTTTCTGCCTTAAGTGCAGAAAACAGTGCAACATCCACATCCCTTCAGAGTAGAGAACGCCAAAGCTTTGCAATGAAGAAATTTCTCTCCATTTCAATTGGAAATGATCGTCCCCTGACCAGAGCTATGGAGTGGGTGGAAACAATTTCTCAGGATCTACCCTGTCAAACCCCTACTAAGAGTCTTGTGAGCTTCCATAAGATTGATTCGCTCTCTTCTAAACTCCAGAGAATAAAAAGGCAATTCACTCAGTCTCTCATCATTGTACGCCCTTCATGTCACATGGGCCAATCAGTTTTAGATATGGAGACCCAGAGCTGCACACAGTATTTGAGATGGTGGGGACAGCTAGGGGCGCCAGTATCTGGGAGAATGAGAAGTGCTAGTGGGTGTGTCTTGAGGGGCGGGGTGTTGTTGAGTAAGCTTAGTGGGGTGGGGAAGTGGGGGTGGTGTGTTGGCTGTGGTGCCATGAGCAGGGTCAGGGGTGGAAGAGTGCCAGGGAGCAGTGAGTGAAAAGTGCTGGCAGTGCCAAAGGCTGAGCCAGGGGAGGTATGACAGTGCAGGGGTGGGAGCAGATTTGGGTGTGCTGACTTGGCTAACCAGCATTAAATATAGATCAAAGAAAACAGCAAAAATGATTAAAAACAAAGGGCCTGTCCTCAGCTCATGACACGAAAGGGTTCATGAATTCACTAGATTTGCATCTTGGTACTCAATCACTATAAATGTCTCAGAGGCCTGATTAATATCACTTAAATTGGACCATCAGAACCATTAGAAATTTGAACAGGAGTAGACTGTTCGGCCCCTCGGGTCTGCTGCACCGCTCAATAGCATCTTGGCTGATCCAACACTCCTCCCTTTCCCCGTAACCCTTGATTCCTCTACTAATCAAGAATCTATCTATCTCAGCTTTAAATATACACATGGACTCTACCCTCATGGCTCACTGTCGCAAGGAATTCCAAAGACTCACAACCCTCAGAGAAGTAATTCCTCCTCATCTCAATCTTAAATTGGTGACTCTTTATTCTGAGTCCCAGACTCTCCCATAAAAGGGAAATATCCCCTCAGCATCCACGCTGTCAAGCTCCATGAGAAACCTACATATCTCAATGAGATCACCTATTATTCTGTTAAACTCCAGTGAGTACAGTCCTAACCTGTTTGGCCTTTGAAATAGAATGACTGCTCACTGATTGCTGTTATTCCATATGGCAAAATAACTGCATTTCCAAGGTATTTCTGTAAAGTGCTTTAGAAAGGCACTATATAAATTTAATTGTTTTTTTATGCCAATGACGTTGTGCCAGGATATGGTTGCACGGGCACTTGTAGGCATCCAACTCAAAGTAAAATGAAGGCTATCCACTTGCAGAGAACCTCATGCCTGAGTCCAAAGGGGAGTTAACCCAGTCCTCACATGACCACTTGGGTGTCCTGAAGGGTTGGGCGCAGTAACCTTTGGACCTTAAACAGCAGCAATCTCCGATGTCTGCATTGCATCCGAGATCTTTGAGGATTTTGAAATCATGCAGCAAAGATAATGGTTAGATTTGGATTCTGAAGGAGTCAAAGGGACATTTAATGTAATTGAGCTGCAACCAGACAACGGTGAGTACTGAATGAGAGAAAGGAAACAAACAGGAGAGTTTTTTCTTGCCTTTGGCAGACTTGATGTTATGGAAAATTGCACATCCGCAGCACATAATTTTCCTTTAATTTTAGTGGGTGGAAAATGACGGGGTGGGAGAGTGCAATTCCCCAACAGACAAATACAACAAGGTAGAAAAACTATCTTGTAGTGTTTACATTCAAAAATTGCAGTGAATCTGCCCAGGTCACTATTACTTTTTAAACCTGCCTTTAAAATCTGGGAAAATAATATACTTTGTTTCATCAGTTAGGATATAACAGCAGTTCAATTGTGCAACAATCCTGCAACAATAAACAGCTGGATGGAATTAATAGGGAAAGAGTCTGTTTAATAACTAACTTTTTGACCTTTCGCAAACAAAACTCCCATCGATACCATTCATTTGGTCTTTCGGAAATGTCTGGCATCTCCATTCATTAAAGAGTTTGAATGAAACAAAAGCATACAACAACTTTGAATTGTTGACTGAGTCTTGGGGCCAATCTGAATGCACACTTCCACAGTGTGACAGAAATGGTCTGGCATAAAATGGCTTCTGACCTGATTCCCATTTGCACTGCATGAGTGATTGTAAAAACTGCGTGGATTTTTAACGTGACGGTTTCGCAATGTCATCAATAGTGGGCTAAAAGAAGTGTACTGTCTGTGGCAGGTTGCACTTAAACACAGTGGTAGGGTCACTATCACTGCACCACAAGATCCTCCTGCCAGATAGTTCCCCGAAGTGATTCGTCAAAATTATCTGGCAGAATGCCTCATCAACCACAATATTCCAACAAACACCAATGTGTGGATTTGCTAATAGTGAGATTCTTACAGATCCTTCCCGCACATCGGATATCACTCCTCTCCTGAACTGCCCTCGCAAAGACAATAACCATCGTCCATCTCCTGTTAGAATGTGCCTCTGTCATGAAAATTTGGGAAGAGATACAGTGGTTTTTGTTGAGGCTCACCCCCCGAATAGCTCTGGAACACAGGACCCTGTGTTCTGTGGCTGGTTCCCAGGGATGATCACTAACATAAACCTCAATTATTGTTGGAGGCCCAACTTGGAGAATGACCCCCTTTTGGTTTCCTCTAAATCTGTTGGTCCTTCAGTGCAAAGAGGGCATGGGCTGGTTGGAATGGCGCAGATGTAAGCTCTGGTCAAATGTACTTTTTACCCTGTCAATGATGGCATTACAGGTCCTGGAATAGCTGCTGAGGGCATATATTGAAGCTTGAGGCATCAATTAGAAAGGTTCATCAGGGAAAGCCACTGCCTAAGGCCAAGCTGTCATTGGATGCTAACAGGCTGAAAGCCCATGTGAAACACCTTGGGCTGTACACACCAGAGAATGACAAGTGTTGTAAGTCACCTCCTAAAGTGGATTGGAAAAGGTGGATCTACATTGCAATTTATGTTGTGTCAACTTTGAAGTTTTCTTTCTACTTTCATGCAACATGGGCATCCCTAACTGTCCTCAAACTGGTTTGCTCACTCAGGCTGATTTACAAGTGCAAGCCACACTGTTGTGGGCATGGAGTCATGAATAGGTTCGACTGGGCAAGGATGAAGCATTTCCTCAAGATCACCACTTTATCCTCAATTTCCCTGTAAAGATATGATGTTTGTGTACTTGTGCAAATCTTATGAATAAGATATACTTTTGGGAAACAAAATGTCTTCTTCAACCAGAACATCCAGGTTAGGACAAATGATTGTTAAGTTGTTGATAGAATATGAGGCCAGAGAGGAAACAATGGGAAACTGAGCACACATGAGAGCTGAGAGGTCGGGAATGCAGTGAGGTGTTGAGTGTGGAATTAGCGCTTAGAATTTTGATGTTTTTAATTTACATTAACGAGCTGGATACCAAAAGTAAATGTTGTTTTTCTGATTTCCTGAGAGCAGGAACACTAGTCAAGACAAAGGATGTAGCAATAGCATCTGGGTTTGGATCATTTATGCGACTGGTCAAGTGGCAAATTAAATTTCACGTAGCAAACCGTACGGTATCGCACAAAGGTCACAAAATGTGGAAATTAAGTGTACAGTAATCAGCACTGAATTAGCACAGGGAAATTAGAAAGGAAATAATCGAGAGGCACGTCACTTTCAATCTCTCAACAGTGTGATTAAATATGCTAATAGTGTTCTGCAATATATCACCAAAGCAGAACAGTACAAACAACAATTGGTCATGCTAAAGTTTCACAGTGCCCTGCACGGCAAGATCACAGTGTGGTGTCTAGCTCTCAGCACACATAACAAGCAAATCGACATGAATTGGGAAGGGATACAATTGTATCTCAAAGAGGTGAGCTGTGGGTCAAAATTATAAATACTTCAGATCTATTGTTTAGAAAGAAGGTGATTAAGGGGTTAATGGGATCTTGTTGAGGTACTTATCAAATATTAAACCATGCACAGATGCACGAGGATGATTCAAAATATTATTTCAAAGTCAGAAAGTAAAACCAGGGGACTTTGTGGAGGGTATAAAATATTCAATGGTGTAGAGACAAGGTAAACTCAGAATATTACTTCAAAATGTGTGTCAGAAAAAGACATTCAAAAATCATGGATTCAAATTAAAGACAAGGAAATAGAAAACATTTTTAACTAAAACTTCTGAAGGTAAATATTTTTCAAGCCCTTCCCTCCCCTACCCCTCACTCCAGCCTCTGCTATTCATTCTGAGAGTGCTCTGTCTAACATTCCCTGACTTATCAGCATTTCCAGATTCACATCTTGTTAATAAAATATCCAAAAGCAATGTCTACAGGGCAGTAAGCCCTGAAGCTACACTACCAGTCATATTACAAAAACTGGTTGCTTTAAGCCCTCGCTGTCCCACTGAGATTCTTTGATCGGGGGTGGGATAGGGGCAAGGCCTAAGGCGCACTGTTACCTGACTGGTTAGTTCACCACTCATAGACAGAGGAAACTGAAACATTCAAACACATAAAAAAGAAGTAGGAGTAGGCCATGCAGCCCCATGAGCCTGCCCGACCATTCAATGAGATCATGGCTGATCTGATTGTAACCTCAAATCTGCATTCTTGTCTACCCATCCCCAAACACCTTTTACCCCTTGCCTAACAAGATCTACCTACCTCCGCCTTAAAAATATTCACAGACTCTTTCCCCTCAACCATTTCAGGAAGAAAGTTCCAAAGATCCTTTCAGCACATCACCCATGAATGAGAACCTGTGCCAATGTCCAATCCCATTATGCCAGAGTTCAACATTAAACAGCTCTTTCCCATTGTTTCTGGTATGATCCCTTCAAGCCAGCCTGATTGTGTGCAGTATGCTAGCCAACGGCTGATTATTTGCTAAGAGCAATTTCTGTCTCTTGCGCTGATCCATAATGGAGATTCTATGCACCATGACGAACAGGAGACTTCCCCATTT
This sequence comes from Chiloscyllium plagiosum, assembly GCF_037043375.1. Taxonomy (NCBI): domain Eukaryota; kingdom Metazoa; phylum Chordata; class Chondrichthyes; order Orectolobiformes; family Hemiscylliidae; genus Chiloscyllium; species Chiloscyllium plagiosum. The sequence goes on from NW_028270140.1 coordinate 131,946,259, forward strand.
GAGCTCCCGCCTGTTTCTCAAGCTATGATGTTAGAATTCCAGTACTTACCATTTACTCTCCGTTCCAAGATCTAGCTCTTAAAGAGACACTCTTGTTATATTGCAAAGTTATCAGGCTTGGTCCAGTGGTGGCACTGTCATCTCCCTATTGGTGGTCATGTGTTCAAGTCTCACTCCAGTAGCGTGAGCACATAATCTAGGTCGATGTGATACTGAGAGGGTGCTGTATTGCACAAAGTCTAAATTTCTGAATGTGCTGCTAGTCCTAGGCCCTATCTGCTCTCTCTAGTATATTAAAAAAATACTATACCTCTGTTCAAAGCAGTACAAGGAAGCTCTTCTGATGGCCCTGGCCAATGTTATCGAGCAGAGCAATTCTTGGCTATTGCATTCCTTTATATTAAACGATGATTTAATTCCAAAAGTACTTAACTGATTGTAAAAATATCAAAAAGAGCCTGAAGGATGATACATAAATGCCAGTTATTCATAACTCTCTTTTCAGGTAATTTGCTTGACTGTCACTGATTTCTCATGCCAGCCCGATACGCTAGTTTTTATACCTCTGCGCATGAAGGAATACCCAGCTTGCAAACATTTAACCTCGAAACACAATATTTCACAAAATCACACTTGCAAAATAAAGACAGGCAGGATAAAGAGGAAGGGCAGGGTTACAGTGAATATGGTCAGAACCCACAACAGCTCCAGTCAATGATTGCATTTCCTTCAATCTCAGGTTTCTCAAAGTGATTTCATATTTTAATCTGATTGCTGATGGTGAACCCCTCCCCAAGTCGCCTTGGTGACAGACGTACTCGGCAAAATGCCCAATCGTTGGAAACAAAAAGGCACAGACTTAAAACAGCGGCAGCAAAGTCTGCACAATGGATGTGTTATCCACAGTCAAGTTAGAAATATCGCCAAAACACTGCATCGTCCCCCACTAGTGAGCAGAAATCTGCAGCAAAGTAGTGTGTCTTTTTCTTTCCAAAAGGAGCGAAACCAGAATAGCACCAGGCTCCCAGTTCTGTGGTTCAGATAATAATAGTCATGCACTAAAATAAGTAATCACTGCATTCCCGGAAGAGAATTAGATTGCAAAGAAAGAAAGAGAAAACAGCCAAGAGTGACCTGACTGGGGTTTTTTATTGCGGGCTCCATTCAGATCGAATACATCCGACAGCGTTGTATGAAAGAATGCTTCAATGGTTTATTTCCTCAAACAGCAAGCCAATAGCTGTGTAAGATCTTCTTGATTTTTGAAGCATCTTGTTTAACTGCAACAGCTGGCAAATGCCAACAGGCTCCAATCGATTTTTCCTCGTATGCGTTCCCCTCACTGCCCGCTGAAGGAAGCCTCATTGGCTCTGCTGGAGAATTCCCACATCTGCCTGTACCTGGCAATGGCAATCCTCAGCTAAATATGCTAAGCCAAGGCAGCGGGGGAGCGGAGCAGTTAGGGGCGAGTTATCTTGTCTGTAACTCAGATCTGAATGTGCTTTCACAAAATGGGGTTAGTACTTGACACAGCCCTTAAAGGATCAAGTGACAACAGGTTGGAGGTCAGTCGTGCACTCAGATAGAGAGAGGAGGCTTGCCGTGCAATAAAGCTTCGTGTTAGGAATCAATGCAGACAAGAGCAGTTTAGTAAGAGGCTAGGAGGTTAATTATCACCTAGATTGGTGCTCCTAAGTCTCTTCCAGCTGAAAGTATTGCTCAGAAGTAAGAAGGTGCCAAGAGGCAGGAGGAGCTGATAGATGCAGGCAATTCCTTACCATTATTGGCCACACACACTGTGCCTGAACTGGCCTGAGCTAGATATGAATTTGCATTGTATTCCTCATCATCTGTGTCAGACTCATGAGCCGGCTGAGTGTTGTTGTTGCCTAGCAGCCGTCTTTGGTTGCCATTGGCATTGGGCGATGAAACTGGGGAACCAGACTGCGCAATGGCTGATGGACTGGACGAGGAAGAGGAGGATGGCATGGGAGGACCTGAGGAGAGATAAAATGAGGGTTTTGATATGTGATGGTTAACGACAAAGCTTTATTTACCACTATCAAAAACAAAAGATGCACAAGCGAGGTATTTAAAAAGCAAAATGAATAGCAATGGATTCAAACCCTGCCAAGTGAAGAAACCAATTTGCTGCTGTCCTCTGGTGTTATGCAGATCAAAATGAAAAGGTTTAACATGATAGAAACTTTCTGCATGCTAAGCTCTTCTAAAGAATGTTTTTAAATTCTGAAGAACAATAATAAGCTAACTATCATGTACATTAGCTAGCTTCATTAATGGTGCAATAATGGTTTCTAATGAACACACAAAGATGGCATTTTCTTTTGACCTCTGTGGACACAGTCAAGCTCAGGCATCTGATCTTGAAGGTGCTTTTCTTTTACTGTGCTTTTTGCTCCTTGTCCTGGAGAATAATTTCTGCAAGCTGTTCCGCCTGACTCTTCCTTATTGGACAGTCATATTTGAGCCCCACATACTGTACATTTTTGACGCTAGGAGGCCTCATTGCCGAATAGTGCAAGTGCAAGAGGGCTAACCCCAGGTAATCAGTTTGCTGTAAATATCCCCAAAACCAACTGCGGGGGGGGGCACCTGGTACTCTCCGCTCCCCTCAATGCAGGAGCCAGTGGATACACACTGGGGAGGGCATTCTGATGAATAATTATCAGGAAACGAACAATCGGTGCATGATTTCAGAGGTCGGTGCTTTGAAGTGTTACTGAGGCTACTGCTGGGCAGTTTTGCACTGCTCACATCCTTATGTCAGGGCTAAGTAATGAAATCAATAGCGCATTAACAATCAGCAATTATCATCTCTGTCAAAAGTATTTCAGTCGTTATACTTCTGGAGGCTGCTTGGATGTGGCATGTACATTCAAAAGTGAGCTCTTATTGGGAATTCTATAAAGATCTTTTAAATATCTGCCCTCCCTTTCCCAGCTTGCGCACACGGTGTCACAACTAGACAGCTGCTCCCGCCACGCTTGCCTGCAGGCAGCCCTTTCTATGACCCACGTCTGCACACTTCTCTCTCCTACCCCTGTCCACACACTCAAAACATTTAAATTATATGTAACATTTAACCTGAGATGACAACTGTAGAAAGCTTTCATGGTTGAAAGCTGCGTCAAAGCTAAAATAACAGAAACTGCTCTGTATGAGTACAGAAGGCAAGCTTTAGCAAAACAAAAGCATGATGACAGGTTTGATTTAGAGCCATGCAAAAGGGGATCTTGTCCCTTGAGAAACCAGCAGTCAGTACAGATGAGCTCTAAATCTGAGCATGTCACTCCCCTTTAACCGGTTAGTTTAGTGCTTTTGCACCAAGAGCAAAACATTCTGAGCTTCATCAAAAATATTCAAATAGAGATATATTGTTTTGGAAACAAAATTACTTACAAGCCATTCTGCTATATGTGTTTCATTAACATGGATTCGCTGGAATGCAACTGATGAATTTGGGACAGTGTTTCTAAAGCACGATTTTTAAAAACGTGCGTTGGCTGTAATACAATTACATCGCCAACACTTTAAGCACAGCTTCTAAAGTGCAATTTTTCTATAACGCGAGGTTGCACAAGAACACAGCCAGCTTGTTATAGAAAAATTACCTTTACTTCAATCTAAAACCACACAATTGACATGCCGATGAAACAAAAGGGCCCAATCACTGCCTCTTAAGTGAAAATGTAACTATCTTGGCTTCATCCTACCTTTTCAGTCCTTTATCGGTGTCATGTCCTCAAACAGCAATGGACTGAAAGGGATTCTTAGTTTAATTCATGGGATTTTTTGCAGACAGATAAAAAAGTTTTCTATCTGTTTAGTGAAGTACTGACACGGAGTTTGAATTGTGGCTAACTACTGCATCACCTCACTCAGTGATTGTACATAATATCTGAAAGTAGCTAAAACTGCACTAATTTCTGATGAATCTCAAGTTTTCTCTGATTACCTGCTTGTCATGGCTCTGACTACCATTCTGATAGCTTAATCAGGTGACTTTTTTTATTTTAAATATGAATGCAACAGGTTTTGATTTCAATTCAGGATGCAGCCATTTTCTCTCCTCGGTGGGCCACACCTACAGAGCACTGCATTGGCTCCTGCTTGAAGTTTACTGGGATGATGTCGATGCTGGTGAAAGGCATTAAATATCGATCATGTCAGGAGCTTGGTCCTTCTGGTGACCATGGAAACACAGTCTTGGTGCTAAGGCAAAGACTTTCAACTGGCCTCCAGCTGGATATTGAGGGCTATGGAGGCCCTGTAGTGTTTTCTGTTGGGTCCATGAGGGCGAACAATCCTGCTGCTTCTAGGCTACAAGAAACTGGACCAAAGTGATCAAAATGAACACTGACTTTAGTAACTTCTAGCCTGCTGCTGCTCATGACTGCCTTCCGCAGGCAGAGCTGATGCCCATTTCTCAGTCAGAATTAAGTGGGGGCCTGAAACTCCTGCATTCAAATTCCTGAAAACCTGGGATACCGAAACCATCAAAACACAGGAGTGACACAGTGAGTTGTACCCATACGCTATTGGCTTCCATTGAACAGACGGGTTTAAAATTCTGAATTTTTAGTGTTGGCGTGCAATTCAACAGCAATAGGCATCATAGCGAATGTAGTTCTGATCTGTGACAGGACCGCTTCAATATTCAGGCCAGTGCAGAATAATTCAGTTTGGGATCTCCAGCTATCACAGCTACCAGCTCACCAGCACTCTGCCGAACTGCAGCTCTCCCCACTCCATCATGAGCCGAGCTATGCCAGGTCATATCAGCACAGACTAAGAATTGCAACTGCTGCTTCAGAGATCTCTCCCTTTTGGAAAAGGGAGAGTTAAAAACAGGATTCAGCTGATGTGACTGTCAGTCTTGCTAATGATGTGCTGCGGTGCAGTATCCTGAGAATTTCCACACCTTCTCCTCAAAATTACTTCTCGGCCGGGGGCAAAGCTGGTATGGCTGTGTTTAATGCCTGTCCCTAGTTGCCCCGCCCCCATGAGCCCCCTGAATGGATGCTGTGATTTTTTTAAACTCGTATCCTGTAGAGTGTAACATTAAGAGGTAGTGAACATTCTGTTTGCAGAACAGATGGCCGTGGTAACAAATCATTTGCCATAATCATCTGCCATTCTCATTTTTAGAAAGTACTTCCTTTGCAGAAAGTGATTTTTGTTTAGCACTTCATATTATGACACAGTTATTGTCCCTGACAGCAGTTTTTTAATAGAAATATATTCAGCTGCAGAATTTACTGCTGTTTTATCACATTACCCAGGCTGTCATTTCTCCTCCACAATTAGTGCACAGAAAATTAAAACAGTTGATCCAAGATCATTCTTACATCCTTTGTTTTAGTGAGTGCTATCTCAAGGTCTAATAATTACGTCTTCCCATATGGAATTCAACAGACAAAACAGGCCAGAGATAAAATGCTATTCTCTTTTAATTAATTCACATTTTATTAAATACTTAAATGCGTTTTTGTTCTAACTGCAGTACACTAAAATTGATTGAGGAGTGGAGAAAATAGCACAATAATGGCCGTCTGCCTCAAAAGTAAAGCAATTTGTCTAGCACTAGTTTGCACTAATGAATACACTTCAGGCCACATAAGAAAACGAAGTGCCTAATCTCGTCACGATGAATACTTCATGAGTCTACTTCAATCTAACAATATTTTGACACAAATAATGCTAAGGTGACTGTGCACAAATGTCTCACTCTGAGTTTCTGAGTGTTTGCCTGTGATTCCCAACCTGTGTCTGATGGGCCTATCAACAAGACCTGCAGTGCGCTTAAGCAGAAGCAGCGAGAGAGCACTTTTAAAACAAAGCGGTGAGAGACGGCTGAAGAAGAGGGTACCTGTCAAACTAGACAGAAAATGTAGGTACAAGTGGAGAAAATGCATGTCTTAAAGAAGGGAGAGACAGAGACAGAGAGACAGAGACAGACAGAGAGCGAGAGAGACAGAGAGCCAGAGAGAGAGAAAGAGACAGAGTGCCAGGAGTATGTGTCAGAAAAGGCAGACTTTCTGTAAAATGAAACACTGTACATAAAAGCCAGAGTCAGTGTGCTTATAGGAGTGAGCCAGTGTGCATAAAGGAACGGGTGAATGTGCGTAAATGGAGAGAGAAAATGTACACAAAAGGACATGGATAGAATGTGTACAAAAGGAAAGAGAAAATGTGTGCAGGAGAGAGAGCGAGAGAGAAAAATGTGTGCAAAAGGAAAGAGAAAGAGAGAGAAGAAGAATATGTGCAAGGAAAACAAAGAGTGAAAAGGCAAGAGTGCACGTGAAAGGAGAGACCGTAAATAGGACAGAGAATATGTAAAATGGGGGAGAATGTGTGTAAATATGGAGAGAGATTGACTGTAAAAGGAGAACGCATTTTAAAAGGCAGGACTGCATGTAAAAGCTTGGAGAAAATGTATTCAAAAGGAGTATGTGTAAAAGAGCGAGACAGTGTTTGAAAAATAGTATTTCTGTAAAAGGAGGGAAAAGTTGTGTTTGTGATATGATAGATTACAACAATGGAGAAAACCCTGAATGTCACAACATTATTGGATTCCCAATTTAAATCAGTAATGCGACGCATTAATGTTTTCTCATCAAACTAAATTATACAGCGTTGTAACCAGCCCTACTTAATATGTTACTACAACAGACAATTTGAAAAAACATTGGAAATTGCACAGTTGAAAGCTAGATCAATACTTCTGGCACAATCCCTTCCAAGCTATGGCCAGTGAGACTCATAACCAATAATCCTTCACTGTCATTTAAAATACTCTCAATTCTTGTGTGGAAGGACATAATTCACAAAGTAATTGTAAAGCTGGGTGTTTATATTTCCAAAATCTGGGAAGACTCTGTATGAAGATCTCACACACCCAGCTTACTACTTTATAAAAACATATAATTGGAAATAGACTCTTGCTTTTGTACAGCTAACTGCTTCACACTCTCCAGATAAGAGTGGCCGTGAAGGAGAAGGAGTTTTACGAGATGTTTTACATACAGGAACGGATTTACAGAAACCTTTCATCTGAGACATTGGGGAGCTCGTTTCTTATTGGAGAGCAACCTTCTGCAGTACAAACTATTCCCCGGCGGTTTAACCAGACAAACATCTTCATTTTATTTATAGTCTCAAAAGGGATGTACTGTACAATGTGTAGTGAGTACATCATCCTGCGCTCAATGACCGATAAACATCAATGTCTCAAGACTGTTCTGCTGAAGGCTTATTGCCAGCAGCAAGTGTTACTGTTGATGGTCAAGCAGCCATGACGGTGATCATTCAGAAAACAGATAACAGAACTACACAGAGTGTGCTGCACAGGAACAGGCCATTTGGTCCATCTAGATTGTACTGATGTTTACATTCCAGAAAGGTTTCCCTCCATTTGAATCTGCCGCATCACTGCCTTTTCATCTTTCTATTCCCATTTCACTCATTTCCTTGTCTAATTTGCTTCTGCAAAGATCTAAAGAAAGCGAGACGATGTCTGTTAATTTCTACTTCTTTACCATCGATGGTCATCCAGCAATGTGTCACAGACTGATGGCAAACAGGGGGAACCCAGCAAAACAGGTGACATACACCTCAACAACGCCTGTAATAGTGATCTCCACACTTTGACCACTCTTTGGGTACATAAATTGCTTTTCCTTTCCTTTTGGATTTATTACTGACTATCTTAGAGTCACAGAGTCACACTAAATAGAAACAGACCGTTTGGTCCAACCAGTCCATGCCAACCATAATATCAAATTGAACTAGTCCCATCTGCCTGTTCCTGGCCCATATCCCTCTCAACATTTCCTATTTATATCCTTAACCACGTGTCTTTTAAATGTTGTAAACCTGCATTACCACTTTCTCAGGAAGTTCATTCCACACGCAAACCACCCTCTGTAAAAAATCTGCCCCCCATTTAGTTTTAAAATTTCTCTCCTCACCTCAAAAATATGTCCCCTAGTTTTGAAATTCTCCATCCTAGGGAAAAGACACCTACCGTTAACCCTATCTGTAACCCTCATGATTTTATAAACTTCTACGCTCCAATGAAAAGGTCCCAACTTATTCAGCCTTTCTTTATAATTCAAACCTCTCATACCCAGGTAAATCTCTTCTGAACACTCTCCAGCATAATAATATCTTTCCTATAACATGTGACCAGAAACTGGACAGAGTATTCCAGAAAAGGGGCACCGATGTCCACTGCAATTCAACATGACATCTCAACTCTTAAACTCAAAGGACTGAACAATGAAAGAAAGCTTGTTAACTGCCTTTTTCACCACTCTGTCTCTATGTGACCCATGGCCTGAGATTTAGAGGCACAAATGACTCCAATGAAAATGAATTGATAGAGACTGCAGGGTAGATCTGCCCAAATTCCTGATAAGCAAGTTTAGAATCCAGGGAGAATCCAGACTTCTCAACACAGGTGTTCTTGGAATCCCAGAATCCTGATATAAACTGCTCACGTCCAAGTGACACCATAGTGGGAAATGAGGCTCACAATGTCATATTACTTGAGGAGTCGTAGCCAAAGTTAACAAGATTTTACACATGCAAATTGCTTAGTTTTAAAGGGCTCCACTCTCAGCACATTCTAATGGGGTTCTAAATAAATATATCAGCATTGTAAATGTTGTAGTGCGTTTTGCAGATCCAAAATTTGAAGTTGTTGAACAGTGTTATTCCAAAGCTTTTAGCAGGAATATAATGACAATTTATCAAGAGTTTGGAGACCCCTCTAGAAGTCACACCAATACAAAATCTGCACTGCAAAAGGAATTTTTAAAATCGTTCCTAATATGTAGGCATTGCTGGCTGGGTCAGCATTTATTGATCATGCCCTTGAGAAGGTGGTGGTGAGCTGCCTTCGTGAACTATTTCAGTCCGTGTGCTGTGGGCAGACCCACAATACAGTTAGGGAGGGAGTTTCAGGATTTGGAATCAGTGACAGTGAAGAGACAACGATATATATCCAAGTCAGGATGGTGAGAGGCTTGGACATGAACTTGTCGGTGGTATGGTTCCCATGTATCTGCTGCTCTTGTCCTACTAGATGGTAGCCGTTGTGGGTTTGGAAGGTGCTATCTAAGTAGCTTTGGTGAATTTCTAGAGTGCATCTTGTAGGTAGCACATACTGCTGCTACTGAGCATTAGCAGAGGAAGGAGAGGATGTTTGTGGATGTGGTGCCAATCAAGTTGGGTTGCTGTGTCATGTGGGATGGTGTCAAGCTTCTTCAGTGTTGTTATAGCTGACTGGGCAAGTGGGAAGTATTTTATATCACACTTCTGACTTGTAGATGGTAGGAATGGTTTGGGGAGTCAGGAAGTGAATTACCCTCTTATAAAAGGATGCTATAAAATTGCTGTCACCATTTTAAGAAGTTGCTCCACCACATTGATATGCTGGAGGAGACTTTAACAAGGGGAGAACTGGTCCCCTTGGGTTCCATGGATGTGAGGTCTGTGACGGATAAGCAGCTGAGCAGTCCCAGCACTGCCACAATGCAGTCACAGCCACCATCTGGAACCTATGAAAGTGTGAACTGCAGACCAGATCAGGATCTGGTCCACTCAGGATCTTGTGTTTCAACAAAGGTCACCTCTCATTGATTGACACTCAAACAGGGAAAAACCCAACTTGTTCAACCTTTCTTCGTAAGATAAACCCTGACATTCTTGGACTGAGTCAAGTGAATCTTTGAACTGCTTCTAATGCAAATATATCTTTTCTCCAATAGGAAACTAAAACTATGCACAGAATTCCAGATGTGGTCTCACCAAAGCTGTTTACAGTTGTAGCAAAACTTAGCTAGTCTTATATGCTGTTCCTTTTTCAATGAAGAACAACATTTAAACTGGGGGGGGGAATCAAAGCGACAGTGAGATAGGAGGAAAGGCTGAGGCTGGTATAGTAGATAAGGGGAGCAAGTCTAATAATCAAGGCAGACAAAATCTTGGCAGAGAACAAGGTAAGATTGATAAATCAAACTGCATTTACTTCAATGCAAGAAGCCTGACAAGTAAGACAGATGGAACTTAAGGCGGATTGTGAACATGGGACTGGGATACCATAGCTATTACAAAGGTGTGGCTCAGGGATGGACAAGGTTAGCAAATTAATGTTCTCGGGCATAGATTTGAAAGGAAAGATTGAAAATGAGGCGGTGGGGGGGGGGTGGTTGTGGGGGTAGTGGCACTTTTGATTAGGGAGAATATTACAGTTGTACTTAGGGAGAATATTCCCAAGAGATTATGCAATGAACTTATATGAGTGGAACTTAAAAATAAGAAAGGGATGATCTCCTTATTGGGATTATATTACAGGCCCCCGAATACTCAGCATGAAATCGAGAAGCAAATATGGAAGGAGATCTCAGATATCTGTAAGGAAAACAGGATTGTAATGATAAGAGATTTTAACTTTCCAAACATAGTCTGGGACTGTCATGGTGTTAAAGACTTGGATGGGGAAGAATTTGTTAAGTGTGCACAAGACAAGTTTCTTACTCAATGTGTAGATGTGCCTACTAGAGGAGTAATACTTGACTTTCTGTTGGGAAATAAGGCAGAACAAGTGACTGAGGTGTCAGTGGGAGAGCACTTTGGGGCAAGTGATCATAATTCTACTAGTTTTAAAATAGTTATGGAAAAGGATAGAACTGATCAAAAAGTTGAAGTTCTAAATTGGACTAAGGCCAATTTTGATAGTATTAGGCAGGGGAGCCAGTTCAGAGGTAAAGGGACGGTTGTGAAGTGGGAGGCTTTTAATAATAAGATAACGTGAGTTCAGAAACAGTATGTTCTTGTTAGTGTGAAGGGCAAGGCTGTAGATTGACAACTAGAGAAACTGAGGGTCTGATCAAGAAAAAGCAATTATTTATGAATAGACAGCTGGGATTGAGTGAATTCTGAGAAGAGTATAAGGGCAATAGATGTATACTTAAGTGGGAAATCAGGAGGGCAAAAAGAGGACATGGGATAACTGTGGAAAATTGAGCCAAGTACACTGAAGGGTCTGTTTTTGTGCTGTATGACTCTATGACTGTATTCCAGTTGCCTTCCTAATTGCTTGTTGTTCCTACATATTAATATCCTGAGATTCATGTATCAGGAAACCCAGATGACTGCCTGTGTAAAGTTTGCAAATTCTCCCCATGTCTAGATGGGTTCCTCCAGGTGCTCCACTGTCCTCCCACAGTCCAAATATGTCGAGGTTAGGTGGATTGGCCATGCTAAATTGCTCATATTTCCCAGGGATGTGTAGATTAGGTAGATTAGTCATGGGAAATGTAGGGTTAGAGGGAGAGGTTGGGGGGCTGGGTGGGGGTTCTGGCTGGGGATGCTCATCGGACAGCCAGTGTGAATTTGTTGGCCCTAACGGCTTGTTTCCACGCTGTGGGGATTCTATCCTAACCAATAAGTCAGATCCTTCTGTTTCGCCAAGCTCTGCATACCTCTCACTCTCATTTCAATGCTATGCTGTGTTTCTATTCTTCTTGCCAAAGTGGACAAGTTTACATTTTACATTCCATCTGCCAAGGTTTTGCCCATTTGATCAACCGACTCATCGCCCTGTGCAAACCCTGTACCTGGTACTTTCTCACCAATCCTGGGCTCTTGAGCACAGTTTGGTTCCCACATTTAAGTCATTGATTTAGATTGTGAGCATTTGGGATCCCAATACTGATTCCTTTGACACTTGTCATAGTTCCAACTTGTGAACGTAAAATGACCCATTTCTCCATACTTTCTGCTTCCTATTAGCTAATCAGTCATTTACTCATTCCAATTTGTTACGCCATACACTATGAGCTCTTATCGTATTTAATGATATTTCATGTGGCACCTTACCAAATGCCTTATGGAAATCTCAGTACATCACACTACAGGTTCCCATTTATCCACCTTGCTTACTACTTCCTCAAAAACTTGATTGAATTGGTTTAACACAATTTCCATTTCACAAAACCATGGCGACTCTGTCTGATCATTAATTATTTTCAAAAATATACTGCTGTAACTTCCCTAATAATGGATTTGAGCAATTTACCTATGAAAGATGTTATGCTAACTGGCCTATAATTGATTCTGGATAGGAACGAAAGTAACAGGGTAGTTGTAGTGGGGAATTTTAAAGTGGGCGGCACGGTGGCACAGTGGTTAGCACTGCTGCCTCACAGCGCCAGAGACCCGGGTTCAATTCCCGCCTCAGGCGACTGACTGTGTGGAGTTTGCACGTTCTCCCGTGTCTGCGTGGGTTTCCTCCGGGTGCTCCGGTTTCCTCCCACCATCCAAAGATGTGCAGGGTCAGGTGAATTGGCCATACTAAATTGCCTGTAGTGTTAGGTAAGGGGTAAATGTAGGGGTACGGGTGGGTTTCGCTTCGGCGGGTCGGTGTGGACTTGTTGGGCCGAAGGGCCTGTTTCCACACTGTAATCTAATCTAAATCTAAATCTAAATTTTTGCATTCTTGAATAAAGGCATGACATTAACTATTTCTCAATTGGCTGGGACCCTTCCAGAGTTGCCCAGGATACCCAGATTTATCATAATTTTTGGGAGGAAATAGCTCAGCATGGATGGAATGTAGTGGGGGTGGTTATGAGGTGGCCAAGAATAGAATGGAAGCATGTGTGGGGTGGGAGGGTGTAAGAAATAACAGGGCCTTACTGTTTTTATTATGATGGAGATAATTCACCCATAGCACTGAGGAGGAAAGTTTTAAACAACCCACCTTGGCACTTAGCCTCTGAACCATTTCTAGAGTTGGCTGGACCAAATGCAAGTCACATCTCCACAGCAGGGGGATATGACTCTTGGGAGCCAATTTTCCCATGAAAGATAGGCAAGCAAGAGGCTGGAAGGACACAGCAAACCAGGCAGCATCAGGAGGTGGAGAAGTCAATGTCTGGGGTGTAACCTTTCTTCAGGGCCTGAGAGTGGGTGAAGGGGAGCTGCAGATTTTGGCGGTAGGGGAGGATTTTTGGTGGGGAGAGGAGAGAGTGGTGAGGTGAACACGGGTAGAGAGTACGACCTGGTTGGTCGATGGGAGGAATGGATCCGGTTAGTAACTGGAAGGAAGGGTCAGTCAGAGGAATGGATAGGAGGGGCTTTTTCCATGAAGGCAAGTATGTGGAGCGGAGAATTTTAACAACTCCTGCTATCTACCACAAATGTGAAAATCCAGCCACTTGATCCCAGATATAACCATATAACAAGACTACCAAATGATCATTCAGGCATTTAGAACTGAGATGTGGAGAAATTCTTTTCAGTCAAAGGCTGGTTAATCTGTGGGACTTTTTAACCACAGAAGGCTGTGGAGGTCAAGTCATTGAGTGTACTTAAGACTGAGATAGATAGGTTCTTGAAGAGTAAGGGTATCAAGGATTATGGAGAGAAGACAGGAGAACTGGATTGAGAAACTATCAGCCATGATTGAATGGTGTAATGGGCTTCAAGGGCTGAAGGGCTTAATCCTGCACCTATATATTATGCTCTTATGGTCTTATGGACTTAGTTTCCAAATATACTACAATCATCTTAAAATGTTGTGCGAGGTGCCACAAAAAGAAAACTAGTTGAGAAACATGGACAAAGACACCACTTTTCTCTCTGCTGTCCAGATGGCAATAATTTAAAAAATATATCTTCCAAATTAGTGAGGTAAAGATTTATTTCACAGGCTCACTGGAGATATTGGTTTTCACATGTGCCCCTATCTTGTGCTGATATAACTAGCTACTGAATTAGTCAGCCATTCTGCATTATAACTTTGAAAATGTTTGCCGAATCTCTTTACAAAACAATCCCCAAAGCGATTGCTTACAACAGGCCATAAATAGCTCGGAGTTTCACTTCTTTCAGAAGAGAGGTGCCCCTGTGAACACCGACTTTATTGGTGAGAAAATGGAAAGCTAACCATCTTAACAACAAAGCACAGGAAAGCAATGTCTAAACTAGTGTAGGAAAGTGCAGATTGACATGTGTCTGCAACAAGACAATGAATGTCTCTATTTCATGACACTTTCTAAAACAGATAGAGATATAGGGTGGGGGGAGGGAGAGGGAGAGGGAGGGATATGGATAGAGAGAGAGAGAGAGAGAGAAAGAGAGAGAGAGAGAGATGGGGGGGTAGTGTGAGAGATAGAGACATACAGAAAGAGTGAGAAAGAAATACAGATGCACAGAGAGGGTGAGTGAGAGATGCAGACAAAGAGAGAGAGGGGGAAGTGTGAGAGATAGAGACATACAGACAGAGTGAGCGAGAGATACAGACGTACAAAAGAAAGAGTCAGAGAGATGCAGACATCCATAAGACAGAGAGAGAAAGCAAAAGAGTGAACATCAAACAGAGATACAGAGAGAAAGAAAGAAAGAGAAGCCGACTCCCAAACAGTGAAAATCCCATTCCAAATTCAGATCTTTTTCTTAGGATCTTTGAAAGTTGAAGCCTCCAAGGTCCCCAATTTTTTAAATCAGTCAAAGGGAATGGGACCAGATTGTTACTGTAGTAAATGGAGAAGGAAAGCAGACTGAGAATTACTCTCATGGACAAACCATTCTTTGCTTCCATTTTGCTGCATTCCAATCACCATGACACAAATTAATAGGAATTGTACCTCTCCTCATTTGGCCTGATAAACCCAGGCAGAAATTATTGGAATGATCACTGCAATGAACCCACATGGGAGGCTGGTGGCCTCCACGATATGGAGATGAAATGAGGCACCTGCTGAATTGTCGAATTTGGGACCCACTCTGGGCAGATTCATGTACGAATTTCAACATGCCACCTTCATCACGCCACCTTCATCCACCATTCCCACTGTCATAGCACCCGAGTCATTCTCGAAACAGCACCAACACAGAACACAGCTGGGGGAACCTCACAGACTGAAGGAAGAAAAGCAGCACTCAGAGACAGTTGTCTGTTGAAGCTAAGAAGGCTGAGTCGCATGAAGCTTGAGAGGCACGGGACTAATGATTAAAATTAAACAAGCATCAAAGTCAGAGACTTGTACAGTGTGGAAATCGGCAGTACAGCATCTTGCTGACACTAGAATGATAGGAAATTTCTGGCATCAATAAAGCAGATCTACATGGTTGGCACAGAAACCCATGCATGGGAGGACAGCGGGAACAACTGGGAAAACGTCTCAGCAACTCACCGGACTGACAGTCCATTGCCTTGTCACCGCTAACATCCGTGGAGAAAATGACAAAGAAAGTTTACTTCACTGTTGCGTGGAGTTTGCTGCTCATCTATTCCTGTAATTTCTCCGGGGAGCTGCTTACTGAGAAATGTTCAGGTTTCAACGCTCGCTGCCTGATGGTAAGCACCACACGGAACTCTCTCTCGTTCTGTACTTCAATCATCCCGAGGACGGCGGCTCTGATCAAACTCATTCCTGCACAAACATCACAGGCCAGCCAGGTCATCGTTTCATCAAGAATGACGACAAGGCCAAAGGTGAAGAATAGACCGATAACAGCATTGTGGACAGCTGGAAGAGATCATTCTCCGGAAAAATCATTCGGTTATTATTGCCCCTTTGGCAACGTGGAAAACCTCTCTGAATTGTATGCACTTAATAAGTGAGCATCACCAGTGCTTTAAATTTTGCCATTTTGAGCGTCTTCAATTAAGTTGCATCCTAAAAAAAGAGCGAACTGAAGCCTTTCCGCACTGCTGAGCACTAGGCTTGTCATAATTCATTAATAACAGTGCTTCATTCAGGCATCCATCAAACAAGCCAGCTCCAACAGAAGTGCTGAGTGAACAGCAGTCTCTCATGAGACACTGGGAGAGCTCTGCTGTGACTTGCTAGTGTTTGTGAAGCTATCATTGGAGGGACAACATGAGTGGCCTCCAGACACTTGTCTAAAACTGTACTGGGTGTTGTTCTGGCAGGCATACGAGGTGGTAATGCAAGACCTTATACTACTTTTGTCCACGAGAGCAAAAGTGGTGTAGCTAATATATTGCTTCAAATGTAAGATATTACTGTGACAAGCTGCATCCCATTAACCCTTCCCTTGCCTCAAAAATAATGATCAACTTCCCACAGACCAACATTGAGAGGAAAAGAAAATATCCGCTGCAAGAAAAGACAATTTTCAGCAATAAACAGGAGACGAGGAACAACAAGTGACTCTGATTAGATTAGATTCCCTACAGTGTGGAAACGGGCCCTTTGGCCCAACAAGTCCACACCAACCCTCTGAAGAGTAATCCACCCAGACCCATTTCCCTCTGACTAATTCACCTAACGCTATGGGCAATTTAGAATGGCCAATTCACCTGACCTGCATATCTTTGGACAGTGGGAGGAAACCGGAGCACCCGGAGGAAATCCACACAGACGCAGGGAGATTGTGCAAACTCCACACAGACAGTCGCCCAAGGCTGGAATCGAACCGAGGACCCTGGTGCTGTGAGGCAGCAGTGCTGACCACTAATGCTGGTTCTGAAATCCTTCCAAATACCTTCACTCTTACTTTGCTGGAGATTCAAGCTTCACAGTCACAATGAATAGATTTACAGGTGTTTAAACAGAGTTTCTTCTTCCCATAAGACTAAGAAATAGGAACAGGAGTAGGCTGTTCGGCTCCAACAGGCAATAGGATCCTGGCTGATCCAACATTCCTGAAGTCCGCTTTCCTGCCTTTTCCTATTCCCCTACTGATCAAGAATCTATCTGGCTCCTTTACATGCGCACGGATACTTTGCCAATAACTCTCTATGGCAAGCAGTTCCAAAGACTCTCAACCATCTGAGAAAAGAAACCCTTTAAGAATCCAATATGTTTCAATCAGATCACCTCTCATTTCTCTAAACTAGAGTTTGTACAGTCCCAACCTGATTAACCTTTGCTCATGAATCAATCCCTCCTTATCAGGGATCAACCTGGTGAACCTTCTTTGAACTGTCTCCAATGAAATGTTATTTTTCCTTAAATAAGGGGACTAAAATTGTTTACAGTTCTCAAGATGTGGTCTCACCTGCACCCTGTACAGTTGCAGGAAGACTTCACTAGTCTTATTTCCCAAGCCCTTGAACTAAGGGCCAAAATTCCATTAGCCTTCCAGATTACCTGCTGCATTGTGTGCTAGCTTTCTACGTTTCATGCACAAATGCCCCCAAGTTCTTTTGTGTTGCAGCTTTCTGCAGTTTCTCTCCTGTTCTCTTATTTCCAAAATTGACAACTTTGCAATTTCTCACATTGCATTCCATTTGTCAACATTTTCTCCACTTGTCTAACTTCTCAATATCTCTCTGTAACCCATCTGTATCCCTCTTGCGACCTGCCATTCCACCTATTTTTGCGTCATGAACAAATTTGGTTACAGTATATTTGCTGCCTTTCTTCATGTCATTCATATATTGTAAACAGTTGTGGTCCCAGCACTGGGACTCTCACAGGTCATGGGTTGCCAGCCTGAAAAAGAACCCCTCAGCTCCACTGGCAGTTTCCTGCCCATGAGCCAATTCTCTATCCATACCAATACACTACCTTCAATACCGTGGGCTCTTACCTTGTCTTAACCTTTTTGTGAGGCGTCTTGTTGAAACCCTTCTGGGAGTCTAAATATAACATATGTACTGGTTCCCTACTATCCACTCTGGTTGAGACCTCCCTGAAATTCTTTAATAAATTTGTCAGACCCGATTTCCCTTTCATGAAGCATGCAGACTCTGTTTGATTAGATTATGATTTCCCAAGGGTTCTGTGACTGCTTCCTTAATAATTGATTGCAATACCTTCAACAAAAGATGTTCAGCTAATCAGCTTATCGTTACCTGCTTTTTGCCTCTCTCCTTTTTAGAATGGGGCTGACACACTAGCAGTTTTACAATTGGTGAGAATAAACTGACAGATTTGTTGCAGCCCTAGCTCAGCTGTTCCACTGCAGCTAAAATATTAGCATCTACCCATGAATTTGCAACATTGCCCAGGTAGGTCTTGTCCACAAACAGCAGGACAAGTTCAACCCGACCAATTACTGCCATATCAATCTATTCCTAATTATCAGCAAAGTGAGGAAGGAGTTATTGACAATGTCATCAAGCAACACTTCCTCAGCAAATGGATGTTCACTGACACTCAATTTGGGTTCTATCAGGACCATTCAACTCCTTCTAGCCCTGGTTCAAGCAAGGACAAAGAGCTGAACTTGAGAAATGAGGGGAGAATGACTGCCTTCAACTTCAAGACAGCATTTGACAGAATTTGGCATCAAGGAGCCCTAGCAATTAAAAAAAAAATACTTACAGGATGTGTGCATTACTAGTTGGGCCAGCAGTTATTGCCCATCCATTATTGCCCTTGCTAAAGTGATGGTGAGCTGCCTTCTGTGATGGAATATTCCTCATTTGCCTTGATGTGTGCAGCACTGACAATACTCAGGAAGCTTGACATCATCCAAGTCAAAGCAGTCTACTTGATTGGCACCACATCCACGAACATCTACACCCTCCAATGCTCAGTAGCAGCAGTATGTACTATCTACAAGATGTACGGCAGAAATTCACTACAGTTCCTTTGACAGCACCTTCCAAACTCATGACTACTTTCATCTAGAAGGGCAAGGGCAGCAGACTCTTGGGAGCATCACCCCCTGCAAGTTTTCGTCTGAGCCACTCACCATCCTGACTTGGAAACATATTGCTGTTCTTTCATTGTTACTGGGTCAAAATCCTGGATTTCCCTTCCCAATTGCATTATGAGTCAATCAATAGCAGGTGGACTGCAGCGGTTCAAGAAGGCAGCTCACCATCACATTCTCATGGGCAATAAATGCTGGCCAACCAGCGATGCCCACAATCCATGAGCGAATAATAAATAGAAATCTGACAACCCTTACAATGGGATCAGAACTCCAACCCTCTGACTGGGTGAGTTAAGAGCACAGCTGCTGGTCACCAGCTCGCAGTAAGTTACAGAGAAACAACTGCCACCCATGGACTTTACCCCAGCCGGGATGCAATGACCAGCAGAGGGAAGAATTTTAACGAGAAAACACATTTTCAAAAGAAAAACAATTTGGAAAAGCAGCCTTTCTAGTCGTTCATTCAGTAAGTCAGTTAGCATTGCAGTCTGCAGAGATCACTTAGAAAAAAACACAACACAAAAACTGATTAGACCTTTAAAATTCAGCGATGTGCCGAGGTAAGTTTGGCAGCTGATTCATTGTTTGTGTTTTAAGCATTGAAAAGCAGATAATTGTGGAAGATTTTCTGCTTGGATCAGGGTTTTCTCCACAGAAACTAATGATACTATGATGAGGAATTCCTGAAATGGGAGTGAAGAGCATTTTGCATAGTACCCTGGAACTGTTATCAAATCAGTCATGTGTACTATTTACAACCACATTGACTCTGCCAAGTTCACTGGGGTATGCTTTTACAGTTGCTGGTTACCTTTCACTTAAGAGCAAGGTTATTTAACTATGGAGGGCATCACACTTGATTCTGATCCAGGCAACAAAACATGCAAATATCGACAAGTACACAATCGAAGCATTTAATGAGTCAGCGGTGGTTCATTTGGTAGCAATCTGGACACCGAGGCAGGAGGTTGAGGGGTAAAATCCCAATTCAGCTGCTTGACTTCAAAACGTGAAGCTGAGCCTGGTGTCAAATTGACGGAACACGATTTACAATAGTGACTATACTTTATTGGCGTTAATGTGCTTTAGTAGATTGTGAGAACTGCTATAAAAATGCAAATATATAATGAACAAATAATTACTAATATAGTCTTCATTGGCACCTCAACCACAGAATGCTAGTTTACACCAGGAGTTTGTGTACAGCCTTTGGATGGTCAGGCTAACTTGTAATATTTCAGTTGGTGACCCCTGTTGAGGCTAGGCTACAGACTGAGGATCTATTATTCCCCACTTCATACTGGGCCAATACTACTTTCCCCAGGCTGCATGTTCTCACCTCAAGGCAAGGAGACCTGGGTTCAAGCCCCAACTGCTCCACAGGTATAAACACCTCTGAACATATTGATTAAAAAATATCTATATTTGTACTACTGGGCTCTTGTGGAGTAGTGGTAGTGTACAGATCTCTGAGCCAAAAGCTCTGGGTTCGAGTCCCACTGGCTCTAGAGGTGGATATTAATGCCTCTGAAGAGGTTGATTAGAAAATATCTTTCAACAAAGTTGCCATACTCCCAAAGGGCTGCTCTCTCATTACTGAGACTGCTGGTGGTTTCAGGTGAGGGGAGAGATTGTGAAAGAGTGTCCAATATGGTAACCTCAGCCCTCAATGTGGGGATTGAATCCATGCAGTTGGCATGCCTCCGCATTGCAAACCAGCCATCCAGCTAACTGGACCCATTAAAAATATGGATAGCAAGTGTTGGAAAACATCACATAGCAGTTCCCATATCATTGGCATAAATGTAAATCTGCAAGGATGACAGCTGTGATGTGGGTCTTGTGGTACTGTGGTAGTGTCCCTACCTCTGAGCCAAAAGATCCAGGCTTATGTCTCATTGTTCAGGTGCGTCTCATAAGATGCTTGAACAATAACTTTCTTCTGTGGTGCAGTGGTAGCGTTACCTTGAGGCCAGAAGTTACATTCCATGTGCTCTGGAGGTGTGTCTGAAAATCTCTGAACATAGTAAACTCCATCCCAGCCCTGAAGCTGTTCCAAAGTACCTGCTCTGACTTGCATCAGTTTAAATATTACAAGTCAGCCCACTGGTGAATGGCTTAGCGATCCACAAGTAACCAACACGGTGCAGTAGTTAGATTAGTAATACAGAAACCGGCAGTGTTAATCCAGGAAAAAAAACTCAGTTGAATCTAAATTCAATCTAAATATCTGCAAATAAATAGCCACAGTGAAGAATTTGAGGCTACCTTGTTGAATGGTTTTAAGGTAAAAGATAGATCAATTTTTGAATAGTAAAAGAATGAAGGGTTATGGTCAGCAGTTAGTGGAGTAAGTGGAGCTGAATCCATGAAAAGATCAGCCAAGATCTTATTGATTGACACAGCAGGCTCGAAGGGCCAGATGGCCTACTCTTGCTCCTAGTTCTTATGTTCTTATCATTGTAAATCTTCATCAGTTTCACTCATAATGGGAAAGAACCTGTAGTCCTGGCTAACTGTCACCCTACTGTTGGTGGGCACACAGTTCTGAAAGTTGATTCAGATGGAAAAGTGGGAACGGAAAGCTCTCAACAGATTTCTGACTCTGTCAGCCATTTTCAGAAGAGGAACAAGCAAGCCTCAGAAAGAACGTCTTACTCTCTCTCTCTCTTCGACGATGAAGATCAATGGGAAATTCACCCACACATAAATCAAGTCTCAGCTATTGTAAAAGTATTTAAATTTTTGTGCAGCTAATACCGACAATCCAATAAATCGCAACTACTTTCTCATTCAATCCCACTTCAGTCAGCTAGCCAAAATGCTATAAGGTTAGGACCCAGTTTACATTGGATAATGCCCGCCTGTGGTAAAAGTCTCTGAATGCATGCCAATGAAGCAGAGTGCTGGGTAGTTTAATCATTAATCTTTTAGCCCAGGCTGACCATTGTTAGATACCAACACCAAGATACCAATTCAAGAAGTCAGAATGATCAGAAGGCTGAGTCGGCACTTCAGACTTGAAACAACCTTTCAATGAGTGAGGACCTTTAACCTGATTCCTTTCTCTGTACTTGTTAGAAACTTTCCTGGACGGGAGCAACATTCTTTTCATTTCTTTCAAAGGAGGTGACTTGCCTTTACACAAACCCCAAATCTAGAAGAAATGCCTTGCACAGCAGATTCTTGGAGCCTGAAGCAATTATTTTGACTTTGAAGAACCCAATTAAAATATACCCTCCCCCTGTCAAATGCAAACTTGGCGATTACATCACAAACTCGTTATTCTTACCCCATCTCCCTGCTCACTTCCAACTCCAGCCCTCAATCCTGTTGGTGTCATGATCTTTGAGGGGTTACCATGTAAACAAATTTCGAAGGCAATTCTCCACTCTGACCACTATGGATTGTACCGAGGCACCCTTGTACCTACTCATTTGAGTACATGCGACAATAAAACTAATTCAACTCAATATGATTTACAGGTAAATCAGGAAAATATATGAGGGAGATATGACAGAGAGATATCAGGGTGAAATGCTGTCAGGTGGGAAGTGTGTCACATGCAGCTTCTATACAGGCACAGACACTTGGGCTGGGAACTGGGTTCAATTCCAGCCTTGGCTAAATGTGTGGAGTTTGCACATTCTTCCTGTGTCTGTATGGGTTTCCACCAGATGCTCCAGTTTCGTCCCACAGTAAAAAGCTGTGTGGGTTAGCTGGATTGTCTGCAGCATTCAGAGTTTTACAGGCTAGGTGGGTTAGCTGTGGTAATTACAGGATTGTAGGGATAGGGTGAGCTGCTCTTTAGAGGGCAGTGCAGAATTGATGGGCAAATGACCTCGATCTGCACTATGATTTAACCTTGAGTTATGATTTATGGACTTACTGTCACATTAATCTTGAATACTTCTTTCGGGTGGACTTCTAGATACAATGGGGGTGCAAGACTTTTGGTGTTAAGGTAGGTATGTCAAGGGATATCCCCAGCCAGGGTCTCCTATTCCTTAATGCTGCTTGTCAGCTACCAGTGAAATTAAGGCTATCATGATTACGAGGCATTGAAGATAAAATTCAAAGGCACTGCTATCAAGGACTCAAGAGAAAAAAATCAGTACGCCATTGAGAAAATGGTGTCATCGTTTCTCACATACTTTGAAAACTTTCATTCATAATTTGCAATAGCATTGGAAATAGAAAAATTGTCTATTTATTTGATTGTCAAGAACCAGTTAATGAAGAATCTAATCACTTTCAAATTGAAGTGGACATGGTATTACAAAATAAGGAGCTATTCAGCAAGAAATCCAACAGGGAATTCAGTAGACACTTCCTCACTTGAAGAGTGGTGAGAATGCGAACCTCCCTACCACAAGGGATGGTTGAGGCGTGTCGTACAGGCGTATTTAAGAACAGGCTAGGTAAAGGATATGAGGGAGATGGGAACACAGGGGTTTGGCAACACTTCAGAGGACAGATGGGAGCATGCATGAGTGGATCATAAAAGAATAGCATGGACTGGTTGAACCGAAAGGCCTGTTTCTGTGCCATCAGTCATTTTCCAAATGTAATCCTGTGTGGTGGCCAACTAATAGGAAAATCTGTGGAGGGGAAGGGGTAGGGCAGCGCAGTTGAAAGTTGGAGGGCAGGTAATGAAATCTTCACCATGACATTCAACTCATACAGACAGCCTGAGCTGGAGGACAGGGTAGGATCAGCTGTGCTGCTTTTAATGGTTGGAACAGGGTCAGCCAACATTTCCACCCAAGTTCTCAAATGCTTCTTCAGTTCACAGAACTTACCCCTGCACAGGTTAAAGGAAGGGAAAGGGGAGAAAATAAAGCAAAAACTGGAAACCTAAAGCACCTACTCAATCACCTGAGCTTTTTTTGAATACTGTGCTGTCTCCAGGGCTTCTGAAATTTAAAAATTGTATGCTCCACCTGAAAGACTCCTCCAATTAACTACTGGTCTTGTTTCCTCTTCTCTTGAAGAACACAATTCATGGTATATTGTAACAAGATGCGGATAAGAAGTGTCCCTCTGATGACAGTATGACTTCAACAGGTAAGGCTCCCATTATGGACAAAGTATATATCCTTTAGAGACTGTTGGGAGGCCATTAGAATTGCGCTCACCTATTGATTGCACATAAGACTGTCCAGTGGGGAACACTGACTGACAGCACAGGATAGGAACTCTGGCGGATTTGATTTCCCTCAGGCACAATGAAAGACCATTGAGGGACAAGTGCTTACCTTGCTAACTCAGGATAACCAGTTGGCTCAGTGACATTACATTTTTAGAGAGAACACTGAACCAAAAGGTTCTCACAACATCCCAGATGCCTTTTCAAAATCAGAATGCAAAGTCAGTGAAATGTGCAGACAGCTCTTGATTTTAAAGTCAGCATAAATAAATAATTAGGTTAATTTCCATTAAACCATGCTGCAATTAAGTAGTGGCATAGCCAATGGATGCAGGCTGTAGCACGCTGCAATCACTTGAAGTCAGTGGCTTTAGTTTTTCCAAAGGGCTCCTCAATACTGAGTGGCATCTCTTTGTTCAAAGTTATCAGTCCTCCATCACAGCAATGACGTTCTTCTCGTATTGACACCGCTTCAGGAAGAGTGCTCTTTACAGTGGTGGTATGACCTGCTTTCACAATCTCTTTGCCCTGTTAAACCAGAGGAATGGTCTGGTTACGAACCAGCAGTCTACTTTTGTATTATACCGCTGACTCAGGCAAATTAATTTGGAATGTATTTCCGGTAAATAATTCGGCTAAAAATGAACTGAACACTTTGAAAATTACAACCTAGAAAATACCTGATGGCTGCCTTATTCGAAAATGCTTAATGTGCAAATGTTGAATTCCCCTCTCTGCTTTAAGAGGCCTTAGCTGATGGCATGATTGCATTGATGTGATTTAGCACAATTGCATTAGTGTGATTTAGCACAATTGCATTGGTGAGATTTAGTATGATTGCATTGGTGATTTGGTACGACTGTACTGGTGTGATTTAATTTTAATTTTCACCCTTATGGTGTTAAAGCAGCAAATTAAGTAGATACTGCAGAAGGCTGAGCTTCAGCAAAATCAACTGTCTTCAAAGTGAAAAAGATGGACAATTAAACATGCAGGGGAAAGGAATAACAAATTGTACATTTAGAGCAGAGAAACGGGTGAACTCTTAAGCTTGCGGGAGTTTCGAACAGTGTGCTAAATAAAAGTGCTCTAAAAGAGCTCAGTATTAATAATGTTTGAAGTATTTTAATTGGAAATGTGCAGTTTGAGAAAAGTTAGAACCTTAAAAAGATAACAGAGCCAATGAAGGCTATGCAATATTTGAATAATTTCTTAATGTATTGAACTGAAAGGATAATACAAACCTACTTAACTTCAGAATTTTAAATCAATCTAGCACTGGTATTGGACACATTAAAGGGGCTTATGACTAAATGGTCTCCTGGGCCTATTGGGAGACACACAAGTTCCAAAAGAAACTCAGGAGGACATTTGCAGGCCACTGGCTGCTATCGTGAGGGAATGAATCATTTGAGTGTTGATGAGACTCCACAGGACTCAAAGCAAGCAGACATTGAACAAACATGACCTATCTAATGATGGGGCCCATTTGCCGGCCATCAGTAACAGGCACTGGAATTTAAGTGATTCAAAAGGGACCAGCTACAGGAGTATATGTTTATGAATAACTTAAGAAGCAGGTTCCAAAGGAATTGAGCTGCCTGACAAAAACTCTGACTGCTTTCAGAATTCTGCAGATATTAAACTAGGCAGTGGAACACCCTTTATTAGACTTTATTAGAAACGCTGAATAAAGTTCCATAAGACTTCAAAACTCTCCCTCCCCTTCTCTAATTTCCTGCAACTTCTCCCTTCGTTTCCCGGTTGCTACCTCAAAGATCCCATCAAAACCTACGGAAAGGGGTTGAATTTCATTGCAGGACTGACAGGAGCTAACACACCAGCACTGGTCTCCCAGAATATGAAGTAAAACAAGAAGAAACTGTAAATTTTACTGTGAATAAGAAGTTAAATGAATTAATAAATAATAAGCTAAACATTCACAGTTGAAAAGTAGCATACTTCTTTATCAAGTGGTGGATGAATGAAATTGGGAGAAGTTTAAGAAAGATCTAAGTATTACAGATACTGGATTTCAGAATTACAAGTTTAGAGAGTCAGATTGGAGGAGAAATGTTAATGCTGTTTCTCCCTCCACAGATGTTCCCAGCAATTTCTGCTTTTTTAAATGGGAGGAATTCAACATGGTTGCACTCATTTCTGAGCATCGAAACAACACCGAGATGAAGAATTTTGTCTCAAGAACATCTGCTTGCCCGATACGGCCCTGATTGATGAACCAGCAGTCAGCAATTCCTGGTGAAGAGCTTACGCTCAAAACGTTGACTCTCCTGAAGCTCGGATGCTGCCTGACCAGCTGTGCTTTCCCAGCACCACACTCTTTGACAGCAGTCAGCAATTGTTGAGTGTGCGGAGAACGAGGCTGGAACAGTCGGTAGGGGCAAACATTTGCACTAGCACCCAGTCCCTGGGTCAAATGGGTGACAAGAAACAGTCATCATAAGTGATTTTTCCCTAAATTGTCTAACAGAGGCCAAAGAGTGTGTTTTCCATCCAATTAAAGAAGGTGGACCAGCTCTCAAACATAAAAAGAGCATATATCTGCAGCTTATGTAAAGGAGAGTGCGTCTACATCTCTGGGGATGCTTTTGTAATTTTTGTGTACTATACGTGGTTTCACCAGTCAGGTCAGGCAGAGGGAGGCAGGTACCAGAGTTTCCAGTGCCTGGTGGTGTGAGGTGGGGTGAGAACTCTGGCCTAGACATCTTGCATGTTAAATCCAGGTCTTACTGCCTGTGGTAGATCCCCCTCGAACCCGCACTCTGTAAATTGACAATTTTCACAAACTTCTGGGCTGTTTGCCACAGATGCCGATTGCTGGGGCTGTCAGCATCCAAACCTGTTCTCGAAATTCAGAGGCTGCTCAGAAACAACAACAAACCCTTTTAACAAAAAAGAACTAAAGACCTTTTTTTTTGGAAAGACTCAGCAAGTCTCACAGCATCAGTGGAGAGAAAGCAGAGAAAACGTGTCGGGTCCAATGGCCCTTCTTTAGAATGAAACTTTTGAATCGTTTTTGTGAAGCCAGGGAGGAGGGGGAGGAGGAGGAGGAAGAGTGCTCCATGAAAACAATGTGTCATGGACATAGAGGTCGACAGCATAGAAAAAGGACTTTCAACCCATCAAGTCTGCACCAGTCAAAAACAAATACTTAACTTTTCCGTGGGTCATTGATGTCCTGGACTCAGTCCACCCTGCTTCACCCCACCACACCCAGAGGTCAATGACAAATGGTGGTCAGATTTTGTTCAGCCCTCCTCGGCTCGTCCCATTGGGACACCCGACTGGCATCCACAGCCAGTTAGATTCATCTAGCTTAGGCCTGGGCATATCTTCAGCCTTTGACCAACGGCTTTGGGCGCACAGTCACATCTCCAGGGGGAGCTGGACTATTTAACAGAGACCAGGTCAGTTCCAGCATGAGCTGACATAACTTGGGACATTTCCCTGAAAATACCAAATGAAGAGTTGCTGAAAGTAGTTGTGGTGCAATTGGATTTTAAACATGAGACAGCTAGTGATTCTGAATCATGTTAAATAAAAGCATGACTATCTTTTTTATGAAAGACGAGCTGGCACTTGGGGTATTGGGTTCAATTGTAGTTAATTCACTTCAAATACGTATGCTAACACTGGAGATTGTGTGAAGCAGAACAACAATTAGATTGCCAAATAAAAAGGATGAACTCTGAAGAAAGATTAGAGCTATTTAAGCTGCATAATCCAGTAAAGAGGTCACTTCAGTGCTGAATAAGAAACAGCAAGAACATTAGTTCAAAGTTAGACCAGAAGACAAAGTTAAACGAGTGAAAAGTAATTTTAAACCCATATTTGAAGAAACATTTGTTCAAAAGACAGTAAGTGTCCAAAACAATCTGTCAGAGAGGATTGTAGAGATCAGAACATTAAAAATGTTGAAATATAGTTTGAAGCTATAATGGGAGATTTGGAGAACCAGAGGGATAAGTTTCAATGGACCAAATAGTTTTTTTTTCCCTTAACCTTAATTTTTCTTATGTATGTGGTATTTTGTGATCTCAAAGAAAAATCCCCAGATGGCAACTTCTGATCTTTTTGTAAGTCAAGAAAGGAGAAGCCAAGCACATATTCAGTTTTATTTCACAACAGCTTCACAGAGCTCACTTCATCACAAGTGCAATACACCTGGGTATCACAAATTGTCTTGGTCATTGTTAACAACTTTATTGTGAAGCATTTAAGATTCAGATTATATTAGAGATCTAAAAATGATGGATTTCACTCTCAAAGAATTTGCAAATTTCTATCCCCATGTTTCTGCTACATCTCTTATTCACAGTAGGAATCTTTCTACTGTGACCCACTTTCAGTGGATTCACAAGGGACATGTCATAAAAGCAGGTCCCTCAAGTATGGATGTATGTGTTCACTTCCAAAACTTTCCTAAACCCATCTTTGTTTTTTCTTATTTTCAGAATAATTGCCTACTTTGAAGCACACATCTGAAAATAAAGTGAATCCCAAATACAGAGGAACCTTGATTATCCGAATAACAATTTTCCGAATTTCGGATTATCGGAAGAAGATCTCAAGGTCCCGATAGAAACATTACATTAAAGAGGTGTTTCCAACACGGATTGTGTCTTTTGTTTACAATGATTAAAAATGAACTCAGCTTACTAAAATCCTGCTGAGAACAGTCCTGAACATTGATGGGAGCCCAGGCACCGTCTCAAAATGACTGACCACCCACCCTCTCTCTCTCACCCCACACCTTCCCTGGAGTTCTACACAGGGATGTACCCTAAACACCCCCCCTTCCCCAGATAATCTCTCCAATGTTGTCCTGAGGGCAAAGGTGGAACTTGTCAAAAGGTTGCAGTAAAGACTCATCCCAAAAGCAGCATCAGTATTGCTGTTGGCATCCAGTCTAGCTGTCCGGGGCGGGGGGGGCAATGGTGGTGCTGATGGCAGGGTAGGGTGGCCGGGGCGGATGCAGGGTTGGGGGGGGGGGGGGGGGGCAGATTTGGACAGGGTTGGAGGCAGGGGGGTGGATTGGGGTGGGGGCATGGTGGGGGCAGACTGGGAGGGGGAGGGGCCCTCACGCACAGGGTGCTGCTGCCCAATCTCCTGAACAGGGGTCCGACATAGCAACTGCTCGCTGTGTCAATCTCATTGAACTGATGGTGGGATGGTGGTGGGGGAGGCTTCAGCAATGTTGCAGGTCACGTACACACAAGTGTGTGTCTGCTTAGAAATAACCCTGAGATAGAAGAAGCAAGGCAGGCAGAGCGAGGAAAAAGGAAACTTCAGAAAACGCCGAGCCCCAGAGAGACATTGAGTCAATTAACCGAATAATCAATTATCTGAACGATTTCGTTTGAACAATTGAGGTTCCTCTGTGTTTCATCAACAGGGACTCAACTGATTGAGACCTGGCTGTATAGTATGGGAACATAGTACTGGTACAAGGACAAAGAACAGTCTACCTGAATGCCTCAAGTTACAGATACTGCAGCAGAGGAGAGGAAGGGGACAGTGAGCGAAAGATGAGAAGGCTCATGGAGGGGTTGTCATTGTGAGCAAAAGGATCGAGCACTCAAAAAAACCAACAAGATTCAAATCCAAGACAGATATCACCTAAAACAACCCCACGACTCAACTAGTCACATCAAGGACCATGATGGCAACTGATGTCCTCACCAGATTTGACATTTTACACTGGAGATTACTGTGCTGCACTGATCACATTTAATAAAATGTGGAGCTGGAAAAAACACAGCAGGTCAAGCAGCATCAGAAGAGCAGGAGAGTTGAGGTTTCATCAGGACCCTTCATCAAAACTGTGGTGTGCTTTTTCCAGCTCCACATTTTATTGACTGACTTTCCAGCAGTTGCAGTCCTCACTATCTCCAATGCACTGATCAAATGTATAAGTCATATCTCTTGGTGGATTGCTTATAGAGTTGCATATTAAATTAGTTTCTCTGGGATTAGCAGCAATAACAGAATAAGGCAAGTAGAAGTGGACTATTGCTGAACAAGGTTTCTTAACGTCTTGGGATCAAAATACCACAAGCAGACACATTTCCACAGACATATCACATCTCTTGGATCCAAAATACAATCGAGATGGTTTCAAAGTAATACTGTATGTATTATCAAGGGCAGGATCATTTAAAAGGTCTATGAATCAGTGAGCAACAAGTAAACAAGTTTCTCCATTATGCTCTCTGCACAACTTACACTCTCCCAATTCTCCCACAGACAGTTGCTATAATCTCATCATGCAGTTATCAGTTCTTGAGAGAAAATCAGGCACACTGGACAAACTGCAAGATTCATCACAGGATTTATAAGCCTTGTTTTAGCAAGACTGTCCAAATCAATAGAAGCAATGTTTGAGCCAGAGATGAGCTCATTCAAAATGCACAGTTGCGCTGGGTTAGCTGGTTTGAATCATTTGACATAAACTCATGTTTCACTTGAACCAACCTAATGGGAAACAAGAGAAATCTAAGCACCGCTCAAATATAAATGTATCCAAACATTTAAAAGGTCAGTGGTTACATGTGATGGCAAACCAAATTGAAACTATTATAATAATTCAAAAGTGATTTAAGAATTTTTCCACTGGGACAGTGAAAAGAATTCCAGTTAAAGGAACCTCAGGATAAGACACAAAATGAAGTTTGCAGAAAAGAGGCAGACAGAAGTGTCTTCATTTATAATCAGAAAGAAACTGAATAATCAGGTTCCGTTAGTTTTCTGCTCACGCTCAAAATGAAAGCGGGAGTGCAGCTGCATAACATACCCCTCGCTGACAGCTGGCGAAGGGGAGTGCTATTGCATAACATTGGCATCAGGAAGATTGCCTTGAGTACCACAGGAACACATTTTGCCAGTCAAGAGATGATTCAATATTCTGCATTATGCACAGGCCTGCAAGACAGTTGATATTTGACCAGTGTTGCTCGGAATGTGGAGATGATTAGTTCTAAATTTAAATGGCTTCCAATTAAGATGCAATAAATCACAGGACAATAATGGCACTTGGCTGACTTGCAAGGCTTTTAATTTCCAAAACATGTGCCACTGTCTTCAACTTCCTGAAGCTGATTGGTTTGTACTTCACAGCCACAGGCCACAGATCTTATTAGTGAGTTATTTTTCTCTTGCTTCCTCTGGGTTCCTCCTGACTCCCCCCACCCACTCACTCTCTCACTCTCTCTCTCCCTTCCCCCCCCCCCCCCCACCCAATTTGGTTCTTTTCTTCCCACCTCTCTCCCCTCATCCACAACCCAATGCTATGTACTTTTGAAGAATTATTTATTCATGTATGGGACCCATGACTTCCCCCACCCACTCACTCTCTCTCTCCCTTCCCCACCCCCCACCCAATTTGGTTCTTTTCTTCCCACCTCTCTCCCCTCATCCACAACCCAATGCTATGTACTTTTGAAGAATTATTTATTTATGTATGGGATTTGGGCATCACTGGCTTGACAGCATTTATTGCCCGTCCCTAGTTACCCCTGAGAAGATGGTGAACTCCCTTTTTGAACCACTGCAATTCACCTGCTGTAGAAAGACCCACAATGCCATTCGGGAGGCAGTTCCATCGCCTTGATCCAGTGACAGTGAAGGAGTAGTGGTGACTTTCCAAGTCAGCATGGTGAGTAATTGGAGGGAAACTGGAGGTGATAGCATTTCCAGGTATCTGCTACCCTTGTCCTTCTACATGAAATTGGTCATGGTTTGGAAAGTGCTGGCTCAGAATCCTTGAAGAACTTCTGCAGTGCATCGTGTAGGTAGTACACACTGCTGCTACTTAAGAAATGCAATGATTGAACCTTTGGAGTTTTGGTTCCAATCAAGCCGGATGCTTTGTTCTGGATGGTATCAAGCTTCTTGAGTGTTGTTGGAGCTGCACTGATCCAGTCAACTGGAGAGTATTCCATCACAGTTCTGAGCAGTGCTTGGTAGATGGTGGCCAGGCTTTGGGGATTCAGGTTACTTGGAGCATTCCTAGTCTCTAACCTGCCCTTGCAGATGGTGTATTTACACGATCAGTTCAGTGAGTTAAGCCCCGATCCCCATTGACTCCAAGTCTGTTTTGTTCCCACACTCAGTCAAATGCAGACTTGATGTCAAGGGCAGTCACTTTCACCTCACCTCTGGAATACAGCTCTTTTGTCCATGTTTGAAGCAAGGCTGTACTGAGATCAAGAGCTGAGTGCCCTGGTGGAACCCAAACTGTCAGATTATTGCTGAGCAGATGCTGCGTCATTTCACGGTTGATGACACCTTCCATCAGTTTACTGATGATCGAGAACAGACTGATAGGGCAGTATTTAGTTGGGCCGGATTTTGTGCACAGGACATACCTCAGAAATTTTCCACATTGCCACTGTTGTAACTAGACTGGAGCAGCTTGGCGAGGGGAGCAGCAAGTTCTGGTGCATAAGTCTTCAATACTATTGCCAGAATGTTGTTCCGGCCCATAGCCTTTGCAGTATCCAGTGCATTTAGTGGAGCGAATCAAATTGACTGAAGACTGGCATCTGTGATGCTGGGAACCACGAGAGGAAGCCAAGGTGGGAGATACATGAGGGAAAATATTCTCTCTGCTTGAGGACACTCACTCTGACTGTTGCAGAAATGTAACTGCATAGATACATTATTGAATGTGCTGTTCTTACATCAACAAAGTACATAGAGCGTCCTATCACATGCATGTCAGAGTCGATGTTGACATTAACCGTATCTGAAAGAATCAACAGGAACACAAATTCTGTGCACCCTCACCAATTACTTCAAGAAGTCATGTGTCAGCAAAATACACAAACCTTTTGGAGACTGCTTTTCATTTTTTTTTTGGAAACAAAATCGCAATGTTTCTGACTCTATCACAGAGAAATCAATTTACTGAGTAAACAGAAGGGTTACTTTCCCTTGTTCCATTGATTACAGTAATGATTCAAAGAGGTTTAATGCCACAACTTTGAATGTCTGGTGTATCAGATTCCAACATTTTCACCTTTTGAGTCCATCATGGTCATTACTAGAAAGTGGATTAAATTTCAAACAGC
Source organism: Chiloscyllium plagiosum (assembly GCF_037043375.1). NCBI lineage: Eukaryota > Metazoa > Chordata > Chondrichthyes > Orectolobiformes > Hemiscylliidae > Chiloscyllium > Chiloscyllium plagiosum. The sequence goes on from NW_028270140.1 coordinate 131,979,169, forward strand.
TTCACTATTGACAAAAAAATTATCTAGATTTAAATATCCTGCTGCCATTCAATGACCAAACCTACAATAGGATTTCAAGAATTCATGGTTTTATAGTTACAGGTGTTTTGATGGGGGTTGACTGTACAGTTTAGTAACAATGACTGGTATGTATCTCATTTCTCTTTGGTAGCTACATGCAAATGTATTCATTATTAGCATGAGTTGGCCATTCAATCCCTCAAGCCTGCTCTACTCCAAGCTCATGGCTTATCTGACTGCAGCCTTTCCGATGCCCCATCACCTGATAATCAGCAACTCCCTTGTTAGCTGAGAAACAACAATCTACTACATCTACCTCACGTATACTGACTCCAGAGGTGGGCCAGAATGGAACACATTCCATCTGGACTTAGTGAAATTGTGAAGTTTCACTCTCCATGCATTGCTATCATGAACAGACAGTCATAGAGATGAATCGCACGGAAACAGATCTTCCAGTCAAACTCGTCCATGCCAACCAGATGATATCCTAAATTAATCTAGCTTTATTTGCCAGCATGTGGCCCATATTCCTCTAAACCTTTCCTATTCATATGCCCATCCAGGTGCCTTTTAAATGTTGTAATTGTACCAGTCTCCACCATTTCCTCTGGCAGTTCATTCCATACACGCACCACCCTCTCTGTGTGAAAAAGTTGCCCTTTAGGTCCCTTTTAAATCTTTCCCCTCTTACTTTAAACCAATGCTCTCCAGATCTGGACTCCCCCATGACAGGGAAAAGACCTTGGCTATTCGCCCTATCCATGCCCCTCATGCCTCCGACAACCATTTTAAACTTAATTATACAACCCAAACATAACCACAACACCATAAAGCAAGGGCCTTCCAAATGAGTTCTTATCTCAGCATGTTACATAGAGTCATAGAGATGTACACCATGGAAACAGACCCTTTGGTCCAACTCATCCATGCCGACCAGATATTCTAAATTAAACTAGTCCCATTGCCAGCAATTGGCCCACATTCCTCTAAACCCTTCCTATTCATATACCTCTCCGGATGCCTTTTAAATAATCCAATTGTACCAATCTCCACCACTTCCTCTGGCAGCTTATTCCATACATGCACCACTCACTATGTGAAAAAGTTGGCACTTAGGTCCCTTTTAAATCTTTCCCCTCTCACCTTAAACCTATGCCCTCTAGTTTTGTACACCCCCACCCCAGGGAAAAGACCTTGGCTATTTACCCTATCCATGCCCCTCATGATTTATAAGTCGCTAAAAGGTCACCCCTCAGCCTTCGATGCTCCAGGGAAAGCAGCACCAGCCTATTCAGCTTCTCCCTATGGCTCAAACCCTCCAAGCCTGGCAAATCCTTTCTGAATCCTTTCAAGTTTCACAACATTCTTCCTACAGCAGGGAGACCAGAACTAAATGCAGTATTCCAAAAGTGGCCTAATTAATTTCTTGTACAGCTATAATGTGACCTCCCAACTCCATTACTCAATGCACTGACCAATAAAGGCAAATGTACCAAATGCCTTCTTCACTATCCTGTCTACCTGCAACTCCACTTTCAATGAAGAATGAACCTACACTCCTAGGTCTCTTTGTTTGGCAATACTCCCCAGGACCTTACCATTAATTGTATAAGTCCTGCTCTGATTCCCTCGTAAATCTCTTCCTTAATGCATGGTGGAAAGGATAATGGATGGATTGACTCAATTTTGATCACTTCACAATTCTAACAAAAGCAAAACAAAATACATCAGACACTGACTGTTCTATTCTCCTTTAATTCACTGTGGAAATGTCAAACATGCTTCTGAAGTATTGTGTACAAGGGAATTAAACACTACACTCAGTTTTTTCCATCTACTTCTCTCCAGTCTCTACAGCTCTTTGATGATACTACACGATGTCCAAATGAAGCACTGCCTTTGACCCCCACTGTCTCTTCGCCATGAGGGTGGTGTCTTTGTGCTTTTCTGCCCACAGTCAGCAGAAAGAGCCAATGCAATTCAGCTCCATTTTTGCTGCCAACATCCCAGCCCATGCAGCACAACACCAATGGTATACCATGCTCCCTCTTGTGGTCCCATTCTACCATACGGACTAGCACAGATGTGCTGAAAAACAAGCCACAATCCAGCAGACCAACCTTTTGTTTGAGGGCGCAAACATGTTGCGGCAACAGTGCACAACAGGAGCATTTCTGCAGACTGTAAGATAAGTCGGCGCACTATCTCCATGGGGAGACGGTGAAGCAGTGGTCATATCATAGATTCAGATGTTTGCAGCACTGAAAGACGTCATTTAGCACATCCTGTCTACGTTGGTTCACAAAATTATGACAACACAGTTATGGCTTGGAGCCCTGGAGGCTGAGGAAATGCAAGCTGACTACTTAATACTACTGTCGCATGGTCAAAATCCTGGAATTCCTTAATGGCATTGTAGGTCTATCTACAAGCACAAGGACTGCATTGCCCAGTGTTCAAGAGATGGGCAACAATGTTGGTCTGGCCAGCAATGTTCACATCCCATGAGTGAATAAAAAAAAAGTATGTGTGTGCATGGAAGCCCTTTGGGTTTTGCTTTATTCCACCTGCCAATGTTTCCTCATGCATTCTGTTTACAAAGGACGTCTGCTGCCCTTACTTGTCCTGGCCTCCATGTGACCCCAAAACATCAGCAATGTGTGCTGACTAGCTACCTGGCCAAGCAAACCACACATTCCAAGGGAACTTAGAAATGGGCATCAAGTCAACATCCAGTGGAGAATTAAAACAAAGTCAAGCAATGCAATATATCTTTCATCTCCCGGTGCCTGCGGTGTAAGATTCTTTGTGAACATTTCTCCCTCCACTGTTCAATTACTGTGTTGAACACCTGGAAAGTTTGCCAAGCTGTGTTGGTTTTGTTATTGATTTTCTGAGCAAATTCAGGAACAATGGCTAAAATGTGACTAATTGAATAATAATCGATTTGGTCTCATAACCAATAAATCAGCGAAATAAATAACCTTCACACCCTTAATGGATTACGCTGTGCTCCGAAGAGCACAGCAGCATATATTGCTGACGGTAAGTCACTCACATTGGTTTCAGCTTTCATGTAAGTGCCTGCTAATACGTTTTATCGGGAAAAAATATTCTCAAATATGATATTTCAGAAGATGTCATACTTGCAAGAGGAAATTTTGAAACAAAAAATCCCATTAAATACATTTCTGCTTTCCGAGTCAGGTCTGGCAGAAGACCAAACTACAGGTGTACACTGTTTTAAAAAAAGATACATTGCTGACTACAGTGGGTCAGATTTTCCTGTACTGATCTAGCACCTCACAGAGTGATCTAGAGTGCTAAGTCACTTCACAGATAGCCCCACCAATGTCCAAAAGACACATTTCTCTAAAGTTATTAGCACACACAAATGGATGACCGGTATTGTAAGATAAACACTGTACCAACATGCCCATACAAATAACAATGAGATGAGTGATGAGTTGAAACTATTTTTGACCATGTTAGGTGAAGGAGGAATGTTGCCCAAGGTAGTCAGGAAGCTATCTTCTTATCATCGTCATTTTAGCATGGAAACAAGCCTTTTACCCAACTCATCCATGCTGATCAGATTTCCTCAACTGAGCTAGTTCCATTTGTCCGCCTTTGGCCCATATCCCTCTCAAACTTTCCTATCCATGTACTTACCGAAATGTCTTTTAAATTTTGTAACTGTACTTAACTCTGGGAGCTCATTCCACATAAGCACCACCCTCCAGGTGAAAACGTTGCCCCTGAGGTCCCTTTTAAATTTTTCTCCTTTTGCCTTTAACCTAAGGCTGTTAGTTTTAGTTTCCCCTACCCTGGGGAAAAGACCTTGGTTATTCACCTTAACTATGCCCCCCCCCCACAGGACTTGATCTTGACTGTTGCACCCTGAACAGCACATTTGAGCAGGACATAGGGTCTGTTTACCATCTCATTTGAAGGAGGCCACATTATATGAGCAATTCAGTGACCCTGTGCTCCCAGCAGTTGAGCCACATTAACAGGGAACACAGAGGTGTTATTGTAAGATTGTATTGTTCAATTATTTAAGAGAATTCAATGCCAACATAGAACTCTGCAGGATCGTGAGTGTATGAAATCACACACTCAGCGACAGATCTGCAAAAATTTCTCATTTAGTGGCGTTCAACTAAACGGTGCAGCACTCTGTTTCCTGCTGAAGTTACAAATCGGTTTGTTTTAATACAGCCGTGCCTAAAGTATTAATTTTGAAATTCTTGCAATTTCTCACTGAGTTTTAAATGGAAAACTATGTAGATGGGACACTGTATTGTGTCAAAGTACAGCGTGATGTAGGATAGAACTCAGATTCGCTCTCCCTGTGTTCCATTTCAAATAAATCACCGTATAATCACTGCACAGGTGATGAGCTGTTCCACGTGAGGTAGGATGGAAATTCACCAACTGTTTTTTGACAAGTTATACCCAGATTGTGTGAAGTTTGACAATAACCACATTGTCTAAAAAATGGAAAATTAGCTGAAACCTACGACTAAAATTGGCTCTAAAAGACATCTGAGTGCACATATGTCAACCCAATTAAGGTTTTGATTTGTGTGGGTGTGAAATGTACCATGACAGTCACAGATCTACAGCACAGAAAAAGGCCCTTTGGCCCATCAAGTCTGCACGGGTCAAAATTCTCATTTTCCAGCACTTCCAGCCGTATATACCTCACTACTGTGAAATCACGTCTAAATACGTCTTAAACATAATGAGGGTTTCTACCTCTACTACCCTTAAAGGCAGTGAGCTCCAAATTCGCACCATGTACTTTTCATTTTAGGTGCTCGATTTAATTACATGTTTACAACCTATGAGTAGGTAAATGTATAATTCCACTATTTCAATTCATTACAGTGAAACCGATGAAAGTCAAACTGTAACAACTTAAGCATTTGCTACTGGTAAGTATTTTGCCAAACCTAAAGTGGGAGTTTGTTATTCTTTTGCATTATGTTACTCTTTTGGAATAAAACCTCAGATTATTTTCATGCGTGTTCAAAGTATTTGTTTATAAACTTGTAGCGCTAATCCTCAACGCAATCTGTGAACTCTGTCCTTTTGTACAATAAAACTGTACTAAAGATCCCATGAGAAAAAGAATACTGTGGTAGTCAAGAATCAGGGTGCCCTTATACATTTTCCATTTGGTTCAGAATGGCCTCAGGATCAGTCCTCAATTTATCCTGGCACCTGGTGAGGTAAATTAGCTTAACGTCACACTGAAAACCCCATTACCCACATAGCTATTATAGGCTGTGGGTATTGCTCTATTGCTTAATTCAGTTCCCTTTTATCTTTCCTTCTCTTGAATGTAAATTACAAGCCTGCTGATTGTGTGCTTTGTCCTTGTCATCATTCCAAAGTTCTGAGGCCATCTACATTAGATGGACCTCAAACATGTGGCACTTCTGCTGGGGAAGGCAGGAGGAGCAGTGGCCATTGTGCATTTCCACTCTGGTTAGTCCTGTGTGAGGAGGCAACAGCTCATCATAAAGCAAAACCTTGAAGAACACAGGCAAGTTGCTCAGCATTCTACCTCGATGTCTTGACAAACTCCAACAAAAAAGGCATTTAACACACAAACTGAAACTTTGACAATGGGAAAACAAAATGAATCAAACCGACAAAAGGAGGAGAAAGTGAGGACTGCAGATGCTGGAGACCAGAGTTGAAAAATGTGGTGCTGGAAAAACACAGCATGCCAGGCAGCATCTGAGGAGCAGGAGAATCGACGTTTCGGGCATAAGCCCTTCTTCAGGGATGAAGAAACATTGATTCTCCTGCTCATCGGATGCTGCCTGGCCTACTGTGTTTTTCCAGCATCACATTTTTCAACTCAAACTGACAAAGCACTGGTTAAAATAATATAAAGATTTTATAAAATATAATCGGACTGATTTACTAATTATTGAACAGAACAATGGTGCTACATGGCAGTCATTTGGCTCCTGAAACTAAATAATGCATTGGCATTTATCTAAGCATGCTTCAGAGAGTCCTCTCCAGATTATTAAACAAATGAAGATAAAAACATTGAGTTTAGAAGTTCCAATCACATAACAGGGACTACACTTCAATGGATGCGAAGTGCTTTAGCTTGACCAAAGAAATGTGATAAGATGCACTTTTAAAGAAAGCACTTGTATTTATAACTCTCTTTAGTTATTGATAACTTAGAGAATTGACAGCAGCCAGTAGTATAGTGACAATATTACTGCACAAAGTCACCCCAGTTAATGCTCGAGGGATTGGAGTACAATTCCCACATGAGAGCTGATGGAATTTAAATTAAACTAATAAATGAAAGAAATTTCAGTAATGGTGACCATGACAGTTATTGATTGTTGTAAAAGTTGAAACTTTATTGCTGGAACAGCACAGCAGGTCAGGCAGCATCCAGGGAACAAGAGATTCGACGTTTCGGGCACAGGCCCTTCTTCAGGAATGATTGTTGTAAAAACCTATTTGGGAACGGTTCTCTGGTTGCTCGTGATGTGACGCCAGATCCAACAAGACTGACTCTTTTTTGCCTGCTGGAATGGCCAAGCAAACCACTCCGTTCGAGGGCAATGAGAAATGGGTAACAAAAACCAGCCTTGCTGAAACACCTACATTCCAAAAAAGAAACTAAATAAATAAATAAAGGAAGGTACATTGTAATGGGGATTAAGAATCTCACCAACAGATCAATGCACTCACCTAACTTGAATCCCTTTCTAGCTCATTGTATCTCACCCTGTCCAAAACTTAAATGTGGTGTTCAAGCCGGAGAGGCATTGAAGAGAAGAACCACAATATTGATGTCTCATTACACACTGAGCTGTGAGGAAAGACGATCGAAGTTTGGGATTTCCAGCCAAGGAAGAAATCATAGTGAGACAATCACCATTTAAAATATTCAATGGCATGGAAAATTTCAGACTAACCATTGACAGTCAGACATTAGGGGCTAGGTCCAAACTAGCAGCAGGCAGAAAAGTTCATCCTCACACAAGTAACCAGAATGGATTCTGGGTTAGATAGAGGAGACAAGAACCTTGGAATTTCTTAAGGAACAGTTGAGAGACTGTGATGGAGCCAACTGTATCTTCATTCCAGGCAGAGAAATGAAAATGGGTTAAATCTGCTTTGTCATCTGCATCTCTCCTGTAGCATGTGAACAATATTTTTTTTTAGTTGCAAAAACGTACCTTTTCATTAAAAAAAATTATACACATACAAAGTTACTAAAGCAGTTTGACTCTGTCGTCTTTGCATAAAGAGAACAAACAAAACAATGGGGTTTGACTTTCAGTACTGCTGCAATGAACCCACTGCATTTCTTTCTTGTGCAAGATACCATTTAAATGTATTTAAGGCACTGGGAGGGTCCAATAACTGAACGACCTCCCATTGTAATTTGGTAGAAGGACCTTAGACTTTTTCCACTTTGCCTTGGCATCAACTGCCCTAAGCTTTAGTCCGTCCTTCAGCATGCAGTCCTAGACCTTGGGAAGTGCCATCTGCAACATTTGGCTGAGGTCAACTCTTTGCACTGGAAAAGCAGTGGGTTTCAGGGAGGCCAACATGGGTTACAACTGATCACTGATGTCCCATTTACATTACACCGGTGCCTCTGATGGCAACCTGCCTGCTTCTGGGTTGTTGTGATTCTTTTGGAGACATTTACTGTTTGCTGTTGTTCAAAAGAGCAGCCACTGCCAATCTGGTCAAGGACAGTCTCAAGAGCTCAGGCTAGTGCTACCTTTTTTGTGGCTCTGAAATGACCCTCTGAAGGGCATGGTCAGAAAGTTCAATTTCTTAAATGGCACTCACAAAACTGGGCAGCACAGCGGCTCAGTGATAGGGCAGCACAGTAGCTCAGTGGTTAGCACTGCTGCCTCACAGCGCCAGGGACCTGACTTCAATTCCAGCCTCGGGCGACTGTCTGTGTGGAGTTTGCACATTCTCCCTGTGTCTGCGTGGGTTTCCTCTGAGTGCTCTGGTTTCCTCCCGCAGTCCAAAGATGTGCAGATCAGGTGAATTGACCATGGTAAATTGCCCATAGTATTAGGTGCATTAGTCAGGGGGAGATGAGTCTGGTTGGGTCTTCGGAGGGTCGGTGTGGACTTGTTGGGCCGAAGGGCCTGTTTCCACACTGTAGGGAATCTAGTCTAATCAAATTTATTAAAGAACTGTTTCTCCACAGTATCGGTTACCTTTATACTGAGAACAGTGGTACTAATGCCTTGATTTTTATGTCCTCTTTGTCTACAGGAGTAGTCCCAGAAGACTGGAGGATAGCAAATGTGGTTCCCTTGTTCAAAAAGGGGAGTAGGGATAGCCCTAATAACTATAGGCCGGTGAGTCTCACTTCTGTTGTGGGCAAAGTCTTAGAGAGAATTGTAAGGGATAGGATTTATGCACATCTGGATAGGAATAATGTGATCAAGGATAGTCAGCATGGTTTTGTGAAGGGCAGGTCGTGCCTCACAAACCTTATTGAATTCTTTGAAAAGGTGACGAAGGAGGTTGATGAGGGGAAAGCGGTAGATGTGGTATATATGGATTTTAGTAAGGCGTTTGATAAGGTTCCCCATGGTAGGCTACTGCAGAAAATACGGAGATATGGCATTGAGGGTGAGTTGGAGGTTTGGATTAGGAATTGGCTGGATGGAAGAAGACAGAGGGTAGTAGTTGATGGCAAAGTTTCTTCATGGAGTGCCGTCACTAGCGGTGTTCCGCAAGGATCTGTTTTGGGACCATTGCTGTTTGTCATTTTTATAAATGACCTGGAAGAGGGGTTAGAAGGTTGGGTGAGCAAGTTTGCGGATGATACGAAAGTCGGAGGAGTTGTTGACAGTGAGGAAGCATGTGGCAGGTTACAGCAGGATATAGAGAAGCTGCAGAGCTGGGCAGAAAGGTGGCAGATGGAATTCAATGTAGCTAAGTGCGAGGTGATTCACTTTGGGAAGAATAACAAAAAGATGGGGTACTGGGCTAATGGTCGGATACTTGGTAGTGTGGATGAGCAGAGGGATCTTGGTGTCCATGTACACAGATCTCTGAAAGTTGCCACCCAGGTAAATAGTGCGGTGAGGAAGGCATATGGCGTACTGGCTTTTATTGGTAGAGGAATTGAGTTCCGGAGTCCTGAGGTCATGATGCAGTTGTATAAAACTCTGGTACGGCCGCATCTGGAATATTGTGTGCAGTTTTGGTCGCCATACTATAGGAAGGATGTGGAGGCATTGGAACGGGTGCAGAGGAGGTTTACCAGGATGTTGCCTGGTATGGAAGGAAAATCGTATGAGGAAAGACTGAGGCACTTGGGGCTGTTTTCACTAGAGAAAAGAAGGTTTAGGGGTGACTTGATTGAGGTGTACAAGATGATTAGGGGGTTAGATAGGGTCGACAGTATGAACCTTTTCCCGCGTATTGAGTCGGGTATTACAAGGGGGCATAGCTTTAAATTAAGGGGGGGTAGATATAGGACAGATGTTAGGGGTAGGTTCTTCACTCAGCGAGTCGTTAGTTCATGGAATGCCCTGCCAGTAACAGTGGTGGACTCTCCCTCTTTATGGGCATTTAAGAGGGCATTGGATAGGTATATGGAGGATAGTGGGTTAGTGTAGTTTAGGTGGGCTTGGATCGGCGCAACATCGAGGGCCCAAGGGCCTGTACTGCGCTGTATTCTTCTATGTTCTATGTTCTATGTTCTATAACTGGCTCCAGTTTTGAAAAAGATAAGCAAAGATCCATTTTTGAGGATGAGACAGTGCAAAGTTACACTGGAATACCACCAAAGAGTTATTATGTACTCTTATAATTTGGTGTGGTTCTATCCCACTCCCCAACCACTGCTACCTGTATCGCGCTGGTTTTTAACTAGTTCTAGGGTTTGGTGCCTATAATGAGTCAGTGCAACAAAGGTAATCAACCTAGTAATAAAACAAGATCACGACCTTCTGCTTTACACTCTCCAGGATCTATTGCTCCCTTCCTGACTCATCTCTTTAATCCTTGGCATAGGCATAAATTAAAATGATTTGAAAAAGGAACTAATATGATATGAGAGAAAACGTTTTTGTGCAGCGTGGAGTTACCACAGGGAATACAGTGCCTGAAAATGTCATGGAGGCAAGTTCAATTGATGCATTTAAGAGGGTACGAGCCATTATTTGAACAGAAATAATGTGCAAAGACATAGGGAAACAGCAAGAGATCAGCATGAGGTAATGATGCTCATTTGGAGAGTTGGTATAACAACATGATGGGCTGAATGGCTTTCTTTACCATAACAATTGTGTTGATTTTCTTGGTCTTGCCTAATTCTGCTCCTTGTTCTTCCTGCTTTCAGTCTCTGGGGTGGATAACCACCACTAATTGAGTGTGAAGCTGACCTGGAATATGAGACAGCCCAACTTTATGGTTCCAAAATTCATTTTTTTCTATGTACTTTGCTTATAAATTGGCATGTAACCCCAGTTTTCAGTCATGACAATAGGAGTTCACAGCAATTTATTAGCCTACATGTGGATGCATTCCTTTGCGGAATATATTACTGGGTGAAGGGGATCAAGCAGGTGACCCTTCTATGTTGTGTAAATGTGCAGGAACTTAAAACACACGAACACGGAACAGACAGTCACAAGAAAGCTGCTGACCTCTCTCACCCACAGTTCACTTTTAGACCGAGTATACAAGTCAACCCTGGTTTTCAGAGGCACTTCTCAACGACCTTCCCTCTAAGCTGTGGCACTCTGACAGTCCACGCACAGCGATCTGCGTGCCGATGTAACACTGCCATCCAGTGTGCAAAGTCACTGCCACACGTGACTCTTGGAGGTCAGCAAGGAATAAGAAAAATTAACTGGAGGGAACACTGCCTTGCAGCTCTTCAAAAATCAACTTCTACACTGAGAAACACAGTGAGACTGAAAGTGTGTCATGCATGCAACAGTGAATGGTTTTAAAGGGATCATGTTTCTGAAGTCCATTTCTGCCTCTGATTTAATTGTGTCAGCTTCACAGGCTAAAGACTGTACTCTGTTAATTCGCAAGAGTAGCACGAGCTAAACCAGCCATCACCTCCTGGAAAAGTAAAGCTGATAATGAAAGCTTGGCTCTTGAACATTTCAAGTGATGGGGCTGTGACTATTCCCTTTGGCAGTTTGATTCACTGTGGGATTGTCCTTAGGAAGAAAGACTCTTGACATACTGCTTTGCAAACAAATGGCCTTTGCGGTTTGTAGGCCTCAGTGGATAGCTCCCTCCTGATTTGTCAATTTGAAATCAGGTACATAGTTCTGTCAATTCCTACTAATCCAGTCCATATTTTACAGAAATTGGCCAGGATACTTTCCCTTCTTTCGCGGTAGTGAATCCTTTTCCAAATCTGATTAAGGATGTGACACTGATGGATTTTCCACCCTGACACATGCAGCACATTTTTGGATCACTTCAATCTTATTTCAATCTACCCCTGTACAAGGGTCCCACACACAACTTGCATACTCCAGCAGTGAATGAATAAATATGGACAAATTTACTGGAGAAACTCAGCAGGTTTGGCAGCATCTGTGAGTAAAAAGCAATTTTGAGGCCATTGACTCTTCATCAGAGCTGTCAGTAGTAAGGAAAAAATGGTACTAATGTTGAAGGGAAGTTGAGGGGTCAGGGGAGGAGTGAGCGAATAAGGTGGAGATGGAGCCCATAGAGAGATATGAACAGGGTTGGGTAAACATAATTGGTAGAGCAGGCCAAGTCAGAGGAAAAGTGACTAAGGAAATGCTAAAAGTGAGTAAAATGGGTTAGCTGCGTTGCCTTCAACCCACAATGTGACAAAAAAACCGAAAGAACTGCTGGAAATTAGAAACAAAAACAGAAGTTGCCGATGCTGGAGTCTGTACTGAAAACAAAAAATGCTGGAAATCACAATGAGGTCAGGCAGCATCTGTGGAGAGAGAGAGCAAGCTAATGTTTCAAGTCTAGATGACTTTTCATCAACTTGGAGGGGTCATCGAGACTCAAAACGTCAGCTTGCTCTCTCTCCACAGATGCTGCCTGACCCCCTGAATTTCTAGCATTTTTTGTTCTTACTCTCAAGTCATTGAACTTCACATGGAGTCCAAGAGGCTGGATGAATACATATTCGGTAAGCTATAACTCTGATATTTTTGTGCCCATACCCCAAGGATTCCTCCTCAGAAACACTAGAACCATCTGTACATTGGAGGTCAGCTGCTGAATGTGGAATCCCATTGTTTTTAAGTTGAACTCATGTACGATTACGTAGTTATCTACCTGTTGTGGAATTTGATTATAGAACTTCAAGCTGTTTCAGATCTGTTTTGTTGGCAATGAATGCAATAGTGTTTTGCACATCTCCGTAATTCTTCTCCACATTATGTTAGCAGAGAAGGATGACATGGGTTTGTGAGAATTACCCACAGCGTCACTTCCACTTCTTGTTTTTGCTTTTTAAGAACTTATTGTTTGGTAACTAAAATCATTACTTTAGTCACTACGAGCTGACAGTTAAGTAAAATGAGTTGACAGAGAGAATTAATGCAAAAGGAAATGGTTCTGTTAAAATGTAATAACGCTTCACAGGAATATCAACAGAGGTCATGTAATGCTTTGTGTGCAGTGAGATTATGACATTCTGCACTTTATGTATTTGCTACCAACCTTAAGCTTCCTGTGCCAGCTTGATGTTGGAAAATACTTGGAAAGTCGAGAAAAACCACACCCTTAACTTTTCATCAATCAACTGGTTAATGTGTGTAAATGGGCTGGACAAGAGAAAATTTCAATCAGAAGGGTTCAACTTGACAAAGTAGATATCTGTAATGTGTCCAGGTGGTGTGTTCATCAACAAACCCACTATTAATTTCCATGCAGTCTGCCAAGGGAATTACTTTAAATCATTTATAGAACAATGTTTCCACCGACCTTCTGTTGACACTACTGTGGACGGTCTGGAGAATCTCTGTGGAAACTCTACCTCATTGTTACTGTGGCAAGATCAGACATGAACATTGCACAACAAGAAATTCTCCTGTGCTCACATCCTATGTGGTAAACGATAGAACACTGAACAACATCAGCATAACATATATGTCTTCATTGTTAAAAGAGCTACTTCGGTAAGCTAATTACTTGATGACTTGAAGGCCCGTTAAATAATTTTCGTGCTCATACATTTTCAGTGGGTATGTCCCCTGTAACTGCATGTGTGCGCATTGTAGATTACAGTAAAATATTGGTGACCTGAGGAAAATAGAATAACCTCTGTAAATTCTAGGGAAATTCTAAGGGGGCAAGTATGAATCATTCATCTATCAGCGCTATAGATTTATCCAGAACTGTTCAATCCCTTGTGCACATGTTGCAGAGTTTCCATGCAGTCTTTGCAGCAAAGTAGAAAGGTGGGTCACAAGATGTTACACATCACAAGGATGGAAACAACTCTAGTTTAGGCACATGGCCATACATAAGTTTCAAATCAAGGAAACTGGAACCTATCACATTTCATGCATTTTTTAAAAAATTCCATTGATGTTGCTTATTCTGAATGTGTAATGCACTCTGCAGTCAGATAGCTCTTAGATGTAGGAGAGATTTGGTAAGAATCCATCCCAGCTCCCTCTTCAGTAAGAGACTGACAGATTTGGTTGCTCTTGGTGTTCAGGGCCAACTGTGCTTCTCCCTCACTACACAACTATCATTTTAAAGACAGTTTTGTGTGTCTGCCTTTGAAAAGTTGGCCTGACTGCAACTGATAGTCCCTTCACAACACATTCATATTCCTAATCCTTAAGGAGCAGGTCTTTTCTCCTCTGATGGATGACCTACACATTAGCAGTGCCAACTACGTGCTCCGAGTTATTCTTCAGTTCACGTTTTCCTTTGTCAATAAACAGGGGACTTCTTACCCAAGATGCTGCTATGGTGGCAGTTGGCCAAGAGCACAAGGTAATGAATTCTGCTGGTCCTTTTGTGTGAATGGAAGGAGACTACACTCAACCACCTGAGGTAAAATCTACTCGCTGTGCAGCCAATTCTGATGGGAGTAAATTGCCTCTGAGTTTGTGATTCAATTCTGAAGTTCATTTAGCTTATTTCAGTAATCACTTATGTCCCATTTGCCTTATGCAGGATTCTTAACCGAGAAAGACTCATGGTACGCCACAATGGATTAAAATAAGCGATGCTCATCTATGTAAGATCTCAGAACAAGTAAGGGACGTGATGGCCTATTGGCATTATTGCTCGATTATTAATCCAGAAACTCAGGCAATGTAGTCGGGAGCTGGGTTCAAATCCCACTGCAGGAGATGGTGGAATTTGAATTCAATAATAATCTGGAATTAAGAATCTACTGATGACCATGAAACCAGTGTTGATTGTTGGAAAAACTCATGGGGTTCACTAATGTCCTTCAGGGAAGGAAATCTGCCATCCTTACCTGGTTTAGTCTACATGTGTCTTCAGACACACAACAATGTGGTTGACTCTGAAACAGCCTAGCAAGCCTCTCAGTTGATAGACAATAGGGATGTGCAATAAATACTGGTCAGCCAGCAAGGCCTATGTCCCACAAGTGAATAAAAAAAAAAGCTTGACATAATTGAACACATAGCTTTTGAGAAAATAATTTAAAAGGTAGGGAGAATGATGAGATAGTACATAAGGAGGCCATTGGGCCTACCAAGGGAAGTCAGGTTGAAAAATGGATGAAGAGATTTTCAGAAACACTTCCTCGCAATACTTTGCGAAAGGTTTTTTTTCAAATAAGCTTTGAAGCAGAGGACAAGACAACCTCAAAATGATCATATCTGTCACAAAGCATTAATGCTAAATCTGATAATATTTCCAATTAATTTGATAATTAATCAAAAATATACTACGCGTAGGCAGGAGCCATTAAAAGGAGATTGAAACGTCTCCAATGTTACCTGATGGAGAAGCAGTTGCTTTGATTAATAATAGCACCACGTATATAAAATGAATAATTTCAATTCAGTTCTTTTGACCTCTGATAATAATCCTGTCATATATTTAAATAATGTTAGTTCATGCTTTGCCAGTCTGACTTAATTCTAATCATGCTTCATGAATACATTTTTTGCTCTGTCATTCCTGCACTCGGGATCTCGGTTGAACAATATGCATGTTGCCTTTCCAACTGAGTGTCAACGAAGAGAAATTATTTCAACAGACATGGATATTTTGTTTTGTGTCACGGACTTACAAGAAGTCAAGAGTGAACAGAATGCTGTCAGTTCCATTTAGATTCTGATTTAATCCAATCAAAAATCTACATCCACAATCCTCCATCAAATTTTTCAAAAATATCAGGAGCAACAAATTCTTGCATTAAAGGAAAAAAAAGCCTTATTCACTTTTCACAACCAGAGAATGTAGGAAATTGCGTTGCAGTCTATGAACTACTTTTTGATGTGCTTTCAGTGAAATGATGCAGCAAATCTAACTGCGAATTTAAAATCAGCCAATACCCACAAGCAGATATGTGATAATGGCCAATAATCTGTTTTCATGATTTTGGTTGAGTGATAAATACCAGCAAAGATATTGAGATAACTCTCCTGCTCTTCAAAATAATTAAACAAATAGATCAGCAGGGCTACCTGAGATTCAAGTCTTTTGACAAATTTAGAACTGAATTCTCCAGAAAGCAGTATTTCACTGAGTGCAGCATACATTTAAACATCACAGAACACCAGGTTATAATCCAACAGGTTTATTTGGAAATGTAAGCTTTTAGATGGCTGCTCCTTTGTCAGCTAGTTAACCGACGAAGGAGCAGTGGTCCAAAAGCTTGTACTTCGAAACAAACCTGTTGGACTATAACCTGGTGTTGCGTGATTTTTAAGATTGTCCACCCCAATCCAACACCAGCACCTCCACATCATGGCTGCAGTATAAACAACAAAGCCATGGGTTATAGTTCTTCTGACTGTCATTGCCACGCCAAATTCAGACAGTGGTCATGGGTACAGAAGATTGCAAGTTTAAGTCAATATATGGATACTGTATGGTCCAATAATGGGTAGCACCACTAATCCAGTGCAGAGACTGTTTCTATTCCTTAGTGAGTTGGCCTTTCATGTTGTATGGTCAATTCATTTCTCGGCATTGTTAATGGAATGTAGTGCATGATGTCACAGGAGCTGCCCACCTGCACCCCTTCAGTGGAATGCCTTGACAATCAGAACATTGGGGACCAGCAACCACTCCAGGGCCTGATAGCACCACTGGATATTGCTGTGCCAATCTCCACTGGATGCCTTTTCAAACACAAGCAGCACATGGCCCTCTAGCAATACAAGAGCATATTCTCGATTAAAATAAAATATTCTTGAAGCAGGGTTGTCTGAAGTGCTAAACTGATTCATGGGAAATCAGATTTGAATAGCTGGCTCGGTGCATAATGATAGATCTGGCAAGGGCAAGTGAAAAGAGAGAAAAATAAAGCTAGATTTTAAACATGAAATTTTTACAATACCTTTCACCATCATTAAATATTCAATGATGCTTCATTTCTGCATACTTCTGGCCCTCCCTGTGTCCCCTGACCAATGTTCCCCAAGTTCAATGAATTGGGCACAACAGCCATCAGCCTCCCAGGCCCAGTCTGATGAAAACCTCAGTACCTGAAATGGTCCATGTCGCTTTTCCAGCCTCACACTAATTGCACTTAGCAGGCTACTTCCTGCAGTTTCTTTGAATAGTCCACAAGACGCAGAGTTACTGCAAACTATTTAATGCTGACGATTACTAAAAAAAAGGCAACAAATCAACACTACTAGTTTATGGCGAGAGCAAAACTGTGGCTTAAAATACATGAGTCTTACATGTAAAAGCATGCAACATGACAGGGCTGTATTGGCTCTTCGATTTCTGTATTAATTATCAAGGATATGGCTGATTTAACTTGAAAGCTCACAGCAAGATTCTAACAATTATAAGAAACAACATTCAGTGCTGGTTTCGTGATGTGCAGTTGCCCGACAAATAAGAGAGTTTTATGTCCACGCTGGAGTATAATTTCTGAACTTATAGTCACAACACACAGAACAGTGAGTGGCAAGGCCAACAGAGAGATATCATAAATCCCAGCCGGACATTTGCAAGCTCACTTACCACCAAATAAAGAGGAGTGGATAATTTGTCTCAACTCCTCTCCAGCTCAAATGAATTTACCTTCTCCTGCAGGATTATGGGCCCAATTCCAGACTGTAAAAGACCCAACAATCCTTCATTCACAGGGACACATCGCAATGGATATATTGCAACAAAATACCAAGGCTCTCCTTTGACCCCTGTCATATTGAAGGACATGGGTGAGAAATGCATGGACATGCCAGCTGCCTGCAAGCGGTGCACAATCTGAGTTGAAATTCTTATTACTGACTTCCCTGTTACTTCATTGTCTAACTTGTGACCCAACGACTTAGTGGTTCAAGGTGGCAGCTCACCACCACTTTCTCCAGGGAAATTATGGATGAGCAATAAACTCTAGCCTTGCCAATCATGGCCCCATCCAAGGAATGAATACAAAAAAAAAGGCATGGGGCATACAATCCTATCCTGATCCTGAATTCCTGTCCAATTTCCAAATTTCTCTTCGTCACTGGCAGCTGTGTGGGGCCCCAAGAACATAGAATAGTACAGCAAAGGAACAGGCCCTTCAGTCCACTGTCTGTGCCAACCATGATGCCATTCTAAACTCATCTCATCTGCCTTCACATTGTCCATATTCCTCTATTCCCTGTCTGCTTATGAGTCTGTCTAAATGCCTGTTAAAATGTTGTTAATATGTTTGCACCTCCCTGGCATTCAGGGCACCTACCACCCTCTGAGTGAGAAACTTAACCTCTCATATATCCTTTCAATTTTTCCCGTCTCAGCTTAAACCTATGCCCCCTAGTATTTGACATTTCCATCCTGGAAAAAAAGACTCCAAGTGACAACCGTATCTATACCTTTCATAAGTTTACATATTTCTAGTAGTTCATCCCCTAGCCTCCAATGCTTTTTCGAAAACAATTCACATTTGTCCAGCCTATTCTTATAGCTAGTACAGTCCAATCAAGGCAACGCTCTGGTAGATCCCTTCTGCACCCTCTCCGGCACCTCCATATTCTTCCTGTAATGTGGTGACCAGAACTGCACACAATACTCAATGTGGCCTAAAGTTTTACACAGCTGCAATGTCACTCACCAATTTTTACACTCAGTCTCCCAACCAATGAAGGCAAACATGCCTTTCTTTACCACTTTATCTACTTGTGTTAACACTTTCAGTGAGTTAAGGACTTGCACCTCAAGACTTCTCTGTATGTCATTGCTCCTAAGGGTCCTGTCATTAACCATGTGCTTTCCTCTTGTATTTGATCTCCCAAATTGCATCACCTCACCTGGCTGGATTAAACTCCCTCCACCATTTCTACACCAAACTTTCCAACTGATCTATATCCTGCTGTTTCCTTTGATAATCTTTCTCATTATTCATAACTCCATCAATTTTTGTGTCATTTGCAAACATACTTGTCAGGCCAACTATATTTTCATCTGAAATCATTTATATATTTCACAAACAGAGGTCCTTGCAGAACACCACTGGTCACAGATCTTGTCAGAAAAACACCCATCCACAACTTTTATGACCATGCATGGATAGGTTGAACCAAAGGATCTAGTTCCTTGCTGTATGTCTCTATGGTCGCATGTATAAATTCCCTCCTTTGCCCCTTAGCTCTGGAATTGCTTCCCTAAACCCCGTTGCCTCACCCTTCTCCTTCAAGCACACCCTCAAAATTACCTCTTTGACCAAGCTTCTGGCTACCTCATCAACATTTTGAGTGACAACATTGCTGTGAGCCCCTTCTGTGTTAAAGGTGCAAGACAATTCTAAGTATTAGCTATTATAGTTTTGGCCACTAATTCCAGTGGAACATTTAAATACAATGTGGACAGAAACTAGTCAAAGACGGACACTGTCATTCCTGATGAAGGGCGTTTGCCAGAAACGTCGATTTTCCTGCTCCCCGGATGCTGCCTGACCTGCTGTGCTTTTCCAGCACCACTCTGATTTTAAACACCGTCATCACAAAGCCCTTTTAACATCCCCATCTCTTTACTGTGTCTGTGATATGCCAATCATTTCTCCTTAAAACATCCTTCAGCAAGTTCAGGAACATATGTCTCTCCAAACAGAGTCTGCACTGGGTTAACTCCTTAAGAAAAAGTAAAGCCATTTAAAACAAAAAGTCTGGATGTGATACTTTATAAGTGAATGCATTTCATACTTTGTCAATCCCGCAAAAAGCAGTTGGTGAGGTGATGAGACAAAACAGATGGGAAGTGTCCAGACTTGAGTTCCATATAAGAACATTTGAGTGCCTTTTACTTTTAAGTGAATCCATTAGGAATTTTTGTCACTCACCAATATATCAGGTGGTTATAAAGGAAACTGCCCTACAGTTTATCCATGGGTTCCCAAGTGTTTGATTTCATATGATGAAAATCCTGAGACAGCAGTATCCCTCCTCAAATTGAAAGTTCTTTGTGTAACATGATTATCCAGCCTCAGTATTGATCATCCAATCTTCAGTGCACCATTTTGCTCTATGTGTCACTACGAGTCTAGTCTGGGAAGTAAGAAGTCTGCTGAACCCATACATGGTGTCATTTTCAATCTTGAAAGTGATGTCTAATTAGATCTAACAGTTAACTAGTAATAGCTAGTCAGGGGACAGACTCTCAAAGTGCCTAAAGCACTCAATACAGCATCAGACAATTCTATGTTCCCATTAAAGCACACTGTTGCTGGTAAATCACCATAGTTTGGTGTGTAAGATATAACTGGAATGGGCTCAAGCAGAAAATTACAACCTTGGGGTAGCATTTCATCAACCAGTCAAGTCCAAAGGACCTCCATCTATTACAGTCCCCAGTGACATCTCATCCAAGCTGATCATAGAATGAATTATGAATCTTTCTTACAACAAAAAAAAAAATCAGCTTCAGTTTTGTTCACCAGATAGTAATATTTGATAAAACAGACAAGTAAAAAGGTGGGAACATGTATCTCTGCAGAGGCTCACAATCACAGAATCAATTTACCATTAACCTGACAGAAGTACAAAATGTTATTTGGCCCCCATCTATGATAATCAACCAGATTCCGACAGGTAACCAGTCACCATAGATGATTGATGGATCTGGCTCCATCATGTCACCACTGCTATGATGAGCCAATGGCTGTGTAAAGCTGTATTTTCTTTTGTGCAATGTCCCTTTTAGACAATATTCTGAAAATTAGATAAGTGGTTTCTGATTAAGACATCGTAGGTTTCAAGAAATGCCCATGATACATGAGCTTCATGAAGATGCACGGCTGAGAAACAAAGGGTAAAGAAAAAGTTGTAATTGTAAGGTGGTTCAGTCAGTCAGTAGTATCTGTTTCGTAGCTCAGAACACAAAGAAATTAGAGTAAAGAGGAAATGAGCAAATTTATTTTCAAATAGAACAGTTTTCCATTTGGCCCTAATCAAACACAACCTGGTGTTGAACAGCTCCCTGACACACACACACATACAATGTGTGTGCGTGTGTGTTTGTGTTATTCACTTAGAAGCAGCAGATGACTGAAGACAAGACAAGGTTGTGAACTGTACAAAATCCATTGCTGCTGCTTCAGCATTGCCAGAGTCTACCAGACTTTCTAAAAGGGTCAAAAGAAAGGAGTCAACGTCGATTCTGTGCCATCAGGATTGCCATGACCAGAACAAGAGAAGCTCTGAAGACACGTGCCTTGTCAGGGGTACCTTTTTCTGGGCATTGTCAGATGGCCACTCGAGCATACAACTGAAGAGTTGAAATGATTGAGCACAAAGTGTGTGATCTTATGTAGCAAAGGCCAAGTTATGTAGACAATGAGATAGTACAGAGGAATCTCGATTATCCGAATGACACGACGGGGATTCTTTCGCTCGGCTAACCGAATTCCGGATAGCATAGTTTAAGCAAGCATCGGGACCTCGCGATCTTGCCAGATACCAGATATTCGGATAATCGAATTCCAGATATTCGAGGTTCTTCTGTACATGGTCTCCCATATTAGAAGGAAGTAATCTGAGCGCTTGTAACTCCATGAGGTACATCTTCACTGCATTGACTCTTTAAAGCAATTATTCACCCGTGAATTAATCTTTGAGCCTTGCAGATTTTAATTGACTTATTACATTAGAATATAAATAAAAATCTTGCCCAGTGACTTTCTTCAATCTCTGTCATTGATCTCTACGGAGAACATAACTCCTTATGGATGGACAGAATTATGGTCTAATTCCCTGAAAAAGTAGTTTATCAGTGCAGCAGCAAAGTGGTAATGTTATTACCACTCAGATGGCTGGTCTAATGATTTGCGACATAGAACAATACAGCACAGAACAGGCCCTTCGGCCCACGATGTTGTGCCGAACATTTGTCCCAGCTTAAGCACCTATCCAATTGCCGCTTAAAGGCCACCAATGATTCTGACTCTGCCACTCCCACAGGCAGCGCATTCCATGCCCCCACCACTCTCTGGGAAAAGAACCTACCCTTGACAACCCCCTTATACCTTCCACCCTTCACCTTAAATTTATGCCCCCTTGTAACACTCTGTGACATGGGTTTGAATTCTGTAAGCCAGCTAGGATGATTGAAATCTGTCAAATTAAATAAACCTGGAATTTGAAAAAAGCTCATGTCACTAATGGTAAACCATTAAACTTCATATCATCACAATATCTATCCGGCTCACTGACATCCTTTACGGAAAGAAATCTGCTGTCTTTAGTTAGTCTGGTCTACTTTTGACACAAGACACATAGCCACGGGACTCTTAACTGCCCTCTAAAATGACTGAGCAAGCCATGCAATTATTGAAAAGAACTACCAATGTAGTGGTTCAAGGCAGTAGCTCATTACTACCTTCTCAATGGCAATGATGCAAATGTTCATGAATGAAACATAATAATAAAGGAAATTATCAACCACCGAGTGGAGATTTTCCCTCGCATTGTATGTTGTGAAATGTGTTTTCAGTGAATCGGTCACAAACAGAGCACAGGAAATCTTCTTCCTGTATCTAGTGTGCAAGTATTAACCTGAAATCTAAGTTCAATCTCGAAAGATACATTAAAATATAACAAACCAGCCAACACAATCAGATCTGACTTGAGGAAGTTGAATGTTTAACTTGATCCCAATAAAAAAAAACATTGTTTTAAAATAGCATGCATCCAAACAAGACATGAGCTGTTTCCTCAGCTTAGCATTATTGTTCCAGTCTACCAATGAGCAGGGAATTCAAAAGAAGCAAAGGGCAATGAAACCCAAGTCCTGACACCTATAGGCTAGTAATTATGGCCGAAGATATACAAACTATTGGAAGTCATAAAGTCTCTGAAATATTTGCATAATCTCAGCTTTAGCATCGCACATAATTCATATTTCAGTTTGAGAATACTTTTCTCAATGTATACACTTGAACTCATGAAGTTAACCATCAAATTGTGGGACAAGTTGAGCTTCTGTGCTTCATATGGTGAGAGGAAAGACTGGATGTATATTTGTTTTTAAACAGGAGACAAAATCTGGCTTATTTATGTTAAAAAGGCCATTCATCTCCTTCCCCCAAGATCAGCAAAGACATTCCTGGAGTATCACAACTGTTCCAACTTTGTGCTCCCAGTTCACCAGCAATGGCTGTGGCCAACAATTTGAGACACCAGGCTCTCTAAAAGGGCTTGTCAGTCGATTTGGCCTTGCACTTTTAAAGATTTTTAAGATTTAATTCATGGTAAGTCACTGATGCATGAGTTGATAACATCACAATGGGAAACCAAGCATTAAGCACCTGACAGAACAGGACAAACAACTGTGGTGCTGCTAAAATAATCAGTTAGAAAGACTGTGAAATAAAGATTGCACAAAGACAAAGAAAAATGAAGAGAAAGAAAGAATCCAAGGAGGTGTAAGACAAAAGTGACTGTCTTTGACTTTATGCTTATAAAATCTCCAACAGCCATGAAAATCTGAGAGTCCAGATCTGTAATAGCTTATTTTCAATGAAAAGTGGCTAATTGGCAATAAATAACAACTACCTGGTAGCCTAACTTGGTATTTTGATTTGAAACGACTCCAGTAGTGAATGCAGTTTGCACTTTCACACCATTCAGTAGGGGCAGGTGAATGTGCTCAGCATAGACATATCAGATTCCTAGTATCGGACAATCTGCTCCCAGTTAAGTAGGGGGAAGGTGGAGCCTGAACACAGGAATCCCTCGCAAAATGCGAATTAAGTTCATAAATGAGCCAGCAGTTTCAACTCTTCCAATGGTACTGTTGGCAATGGACAACTGCTAACATCTGATTAATGGCAGCTCCAATGTATTTACATCTTCGGGGGTCTGTGATCACCTGAGACACCAGGCAGTGACCAGTTCAATGTTTGACTAGACATAATTGGGTGTGACAGTGCTCCCATTGGTTCTCAAACTGGCAGGAGGAGCCTCCATCACTGGAACTTAATTTCGCCTGTTGTCATTGCTCCTCGTGATCCACTAAACAATGAATGGGCATTCTGTATATGTAAAAACTGCAAGGAAGTGCTGCACCCATAGATCGATGAACTTGGTGAGAACTGAGAAGGTAATGAGCCACCCCCACCCTCTCCCAATGGGACAGTCTGGATGGGGAAAATGGATGACAAATGTTCACTTGTTTGTTTCTGTCCCAAAATCATGTCAATCTTTTGAATTCTTCTCTCGTTCTGCCTTGCTTTTATAGATACTTCTGAAGTATGCACAGCACAGACAAATAACAGACATGGTGGAGAAAGTGGGTAGCAGAATATCAATTCTTAAGGAAGTTGCTTTCGGCAACCAATGTTTTCATAGCTTACACCAACCTGGCGGTGCTATACTGTCGCACTTTTTAGCAGGTTATAATGCAATGTTCCTCAATAGAAATTGCTGACTAAAGACAGCATCGATTATTTCAGTCACGTGCATATATTAAGAGAACACTCCAAACAGAGCCTGTACATTTAGACCATAAGATCATATGGAATGTATATTCCCATAACAAGTGTCTACCATTCTATAAGCAAGGAACTGGAGCACCCTCACCAACCACTTACACAGACTGCTTTACACATGAACACTTTACCAACAATTGTACAAAAGTTGAAGTCCATATGCATGCACATTGTGAATATCTTAACTATAGTTGTCTGTTCATAACTAAAAATGATTAAGTGCTGGTGAAATTCAGCAGATCAGTCCCTCTCTTCACTCAATGGAGATGAAACACTGGCTATTTGTCTCTCCATAGATGTTACCAGAGATGCTGAGTTTCTCCAGCACTTTCTGTTTTTAATTCCAACCTCAATCATCAGCCATGTTTTGCTTTTATTATTCATGCTGACTTCGTTCATTTGAATTGCAATCAGCCACATTTGGATTCTCTAACGGATAACACATTGGACAACAGTTGAGACCACCCTCAAACAACTGGAGGCATGCAGCTAAGTTGCTACTGGTGCAGAGTGCTACTGTGAATCTGAAGCCTCCAGAATCAGCACTGGAATAAAATTGGCTAAGTGTTTCCACAAGACCTCTGCCTTCGTGTCAGGAAAATGCAAGTCACTCCAACCCCCAAAAAATCTAAACTGAATAGTTTTTTTGCAGAAAATACACACAATTCACTCCTCCCTCCTGTGTCATTCTCTCTCAGAACATGCCACAGACTGAAGCAATCCCACAAAAATGCTATGCTGTTGAAAACCTGTGGCCTCCCTGCACAATTTCCCAATTTATTCAGTGTTTTGAAGAACTACCAAGAATTTTGTGGTGTACCAGTCTGGTTTTGGATACCTTGACAGCATGCTATTATAAAGCTTCTGAGAAAAAGGTAGCAAAACAAATTTATGCCCAAATGGAAATGGCTGACCTAAAAGCTAAGATTGAATTACACTAAATTAGCCCACAGACATAATGGAGGGGTAATCTCCAATTTCGAAAAGGGTAACACTATTCATTAAAGCTCGTAAATATGAAGGGTGACAAGCCTAGGATTTAACTTCACAACCTTCTGCTACAAAGCTATCTTCCCCTGATACAAAGCACTGAGCCATTGTTAACACGTACATTATTTGTCCTACCACCACCCCATGCTCTCATATCAGAACGACACTGCACCTCATCAACAGAATTTCAAATTATTAACATCAAATACTTCAAGGATTAATAACACTAGCGAAAATTACCACAAAAGTCTCAGACTCGTTATAATGTAATGTTAGCCTACTTCATGGACCCAGGGTCTTTCAGCTAAGGAAATAATCAGTAAATTAAACTGCAAGTAGCTACCTACCCAGACTTCTGAGACCTTTTTCTGAAAAACTCTCTCAGGGTTTGAATGATTTGGACATGCCGGTGTTGGACTGGGGTGTACAAAGTTAAAAATCACACAACACCAGGTTATAGGCCAACAGGTTTAATTGGAAGCACACTAGCTTTCGGAGAGATGCTCCTTCATCAGGTGATTGTGGAGGGCTCGATCGTAACACAGAATTTATAGCAAACATTTACAGTGTGATGTAACTGAAATTATACATTGAAAAATTGATTGTCTGTTAAGCCTTTCATCTGTCAGAATACAGTGATAGTTTCACTTCTTTCATGTGTAAATCACAAACCCCTTTTTTTAAAGTTGCATTCTCGGGTTAGCTGTTAAACATATTGTCTAGCTATCACCATTGTTAAGGTGTTGGCCCCCTGTGTTCTCTGTCTATGCCATGATGTTTAGATTGTTATCTCACTTTTTAGATTAGAATCAGAATTTTACATAAAGTCATGCAGTTTTTGAGCAAAGTACAATCTAACTCTGCAAGTACAAATTCACCCCACAAAATATATGTGTGCACGTGGGTCTTTGTCTGTCTGTGTGTGTCTGTCTGGGGTGGGAGTTGTGAGTGTGAGAAAGTATGTGTGTGTGTGTGTGTGTGTAGTGAGTGCAGAGTGTCTTAAGTCTGTGAGGGGGTGCATGTGAGAGTGTGGGAGTGTGCGTGTCCATAAGGGTGTGTGGGGGTGTCTGTGTGCGCGTCTGTGTGGACCTGTGTCTGTGTGCATGTGAGTATGTGTGTGTAGTACAATGGTGATCACCTGTAATGTGACATGAACCCAAGGTCCCGATTGAGGCCCTCCCTATGGGTACCGAGCTTAGCTATCAGCCTCTGCTCAGCCACTTTTCTCTGCTGCCTGTCCCGAAGTCCACCTTGGAGGATGGTCACCCGAAGGTCCAAGGCTGAATGTCCTGGACCATTGAAGTGTTCTCCAACTGGGAGGGAACCCTCCTGTCTGTTGATTGTTGTGCGGTGCCCATTCATCCATTGTCGTAGCCATGGCTCGGTTTCCCCAATGGACCATGCCTCCGGGCATCCTTGTCTGCAACGTATAAGATAGACAACGTTGGCTGAGTCATATGAGTACCTGCCATGTACAAGGTGGGAGGTGTTCCCATGCGTAATAGTGGCATCTATGTCCACAATCTGACACGTCTTGCAGCGTCCACCATGACAGGGTTGTATGGAGTTGTCCTGAAAGCCGGGCAGTTTGCTACGAACAATGATCTGTTTGAGGTTTGGCGGTTGTTTAAAGGCAAGTAGTGGAGGTGTGGGGAGAAGGTCTTGGTGAGGTGCTCATCCTCATTGATAATGTGTTGCAGGTCACGGAGAACATGGCATAATCTTTCAGCTCCTGGGAAGTACTGAACAACAAAGGGTACCCTGTCAGTTGCAGCACATGTCTATATCCTGAGGAGGTCATTACAGTTCCTTGCTGTGGCACGTCGGAACTGGTGGTCGATGAGTTGAGCATTGTACCCCGTTCTTGTGAGGGCATCCTGGAGTGTTTCCAGGTGTCAGTCACGTTCCTCCTCTTCTGAACAGATCCGGTGTATGCGTAGGGCTTGTCCATAGGGAATGGCTGTTTTAATATGTTTTGGGTGGAAGCTGGAGAAGTGTAGCATTTGAGGTTGTCTGTGGGTTTGTGGTAGAGTGTGGTGCTGAGGTGTCCATCCCTGATGGAGACAGATAGTCGAGAGTAGTCCATGGTGAGTTTGATGGTGCAATGAAACTTGATGATGTCACTGTGTAGTTTTATCAGTGACTCCTCGCCATGGGTTCAGAGGAAGAAAATGTCGTCAATGTACCTGGTGTACAATGTTGGTTAGAGAAGAAATCTTGTTCGAACCGGTGCATAAAAATGTTGGCATATCGGGGTGCAAATTTGGTCCCCATGGCTGTTCCGCGTGTCTGGATGAAGAACTGGTTGTCAAAGGTGAAGACGTTGTGATCGAGGATAAAGTGGATGAGTTGTAGGGTGGTGTTGAGACTGGCAGTTGTTGGTGTTGAGTACTGAGGCTGTTGCCGCGATGCCATCATTGTGGGGGATGCTGGTGTAGAGTGCAGAAATGTCCATTGTGACTAGGAATGTTCCCGGTTCGCCTGGTCCATGGGTGCTGAGTTTCTATAAGAAATCCGTAGTGTCGCGACAGAAGCTGGAGATCCCCTGTACAATAGGTTTCAAGATGCTTTCCACATAGCCAGAGAGATTCTGACATAGGCCGACATGATGGGACGTCCCAGTGTGTTGGCTTTGTGTGCCTTTGGCAGGCAGTAGAAGTCGCCTGCTCGAGAAGTACGTGGGATGAGGGTGCGTAGGGAACTCTGAAGGACTGGATCCAAAGTTCTGATCAGTGTGTTTAATTCTCGGGTGTGTTCTTTGGTTGGATCAGCTGGTAGTTGCCTGTAGTGTTCCTGGTTGTTCAGTTGTCGGGACACTTCCTTGCAGTAATCTGTTCTATTCTGAATGACAATGGCTCCTCCTTTATCTGCTGGTTTGATGACAATGTTGTGATTGGTTTTGAGAGCCTGAATGGCATTGCATTGTGAACGGGTGATGTTTTGCTCTACCTTGTGGGTACGGCTGATGAATCTGGCATTTATATATTTCCTGACAGTTTGAGCAAACATGTCAAGCCCAGGGCAGCGGCCCTCCGGTGGGGTCCATGTTGACACCTTCTTTGGTCGCTCCTCTACAGATCCCTGTGATGACTGTTCTAGTTCAGTGGGCTCAGTGGGATCACTGCTGGCACCTTGAAAGAATTCCTGGAGTCTCATTCATCTGATGAACTCCTCTGTGTCTGCTGCCAGAACCAACGGGTCCATTTTGGTGGTGGGGCAGAAGTTGAGACCCCTGCTCAGGACTTCAATTTTGAAGCATCAAAGCAATAGTATTACTTTAACAAGTTTTCTGACAGTCAGAGTAATTTGTGTACAGTCACCATCTTCAACTCTTTACTGCCCCTGAATTCCCCTCTGTACAGGTAGAAATGGGACCATCCGTAAAATTAAATATGTGCTTTAACAATGAAATAACCCATCCAGAGGGTCAAACTAATTTTAAAAATAGCAACTTAATTAACAAATACATGTGTTTATGGAATTCACTCCCAAAGGCCCAAATAAAAAGTATTTGAAACTCTAATCTTCACCACGGAATGTTAGTTCCACAGTAAAATGAAACAATTTAATTTGTTGAGATCAATCATCTTGATTTATCTTGTAGTGTGAGCTGGTAAGTTTTCTCAATTTCAAAAGGAAAGATAACACTTTGGAAACTGCCTGGAATTCAACACAGCAGGAAATGTCTGTCCAATTGTTTTTTATTTATTCAGGAGTCTCTGCTCAATGACTGATGGACTTTCTTCAGGGATTCAGCTGCTCTGAAACATAATTTGTTCCCCTGGGAAGGCCTTAAGCAGGATTTTAAATGTTTCACTGCTACAGTTGAAGAAGCCTCTTGTTAAAAGCCATCAGCTCCTTTCCCAGGGTCGGTAATCATTGCTCAAAACAAATGCATTTTCTTTTTCCAATCATATTGCAAAGGCTCTTGCAGCATGCGCCATCTGTTTAATAAAGTCAGGTCGGGCATGAGATGGGCTAGTTTACTTCAGAACTCATTCATGACTGCTCCAGCGCTTTAACCCCAGCTTTGCAATTGCATCCCATACTTCAACAAGTTCCGTTTTCTCCGACAGCCATTCTTAAGTGCTTCTCTTAAGCAAGTTTGCCCAATTAGTGCCGAATCACAGCCAGTTTTGTACAGCTATACACTTACTTCCACCAAGCAATTTACTAGGGCTGACCTACATCATTTCGCAGAATAGCTGTCGAGAGAAAACTTTATCATTCCATTTCTCTGAACTAAATTTAACTCAGAATCAAGACTTGAAAGTTTTGCTTCCACCGTTAATATCACCAATTGATTCTGCTTCTTACAATCACTCACATCGGGAAAAGTTTTTGCTCTTTGACAAAATGAATTGAATGATTAGGAAACAGACTCAGACTTGCTTGTCAGTACACTAAAAGTAGAGAGGACAGGAACCATATAGGACTGAAAAAGAGTGTGAAATTTACAGTTGGCATCTTTAGTATGTGCCATTACAATTCACACCATTTCCTATCCTCTTTAAGGAGGTTGGTTAGCTCAGTTGGCTAGTTTGCAATGTACAATAGCACCAACAGAGCAGGTTCAATTCTTGTACCAGCTGAGGTTACCATGACGGTCCCACATTTTCAATCTCTTCCCTCACCTGAGATATGATGGCCCCTCAAATTTAATCACCACCACTTGTTTCTCTCAGTAATGTAAACAGAATATCCTCTGGGACCTTAGTAACGTTACCTTGCCTTTTATCCCCTTGAAGAAAATAAAGTGGAATTTATTATTTAACCTAATATTTATAAAATGCCTGAAAACAACTCTGTTAGGACTGATCTACTGATCGAGAAGGGGAGAATTTGCAATGACTTTTGGGCTATTGAAGATGCAAGCACAACGGATAAGATACGCTGGATTTCCCTTTTGTTTGAGGTTGTACGTTCCAAATCAAATCCAGCCACATTCAAAGGAACCATAACATGACTTAGAAGAATGTACAAACAATTGTAAAGGAATACAGTGCAATTTTGGTTTGATTTATTTGATGGCTGCAGAGAAGGTGCACAGAGAGTGAGATTAACATTAAATTTAAAATTTGAGAGATCCATTCAGAGGTCGAATAACAGCCGGGAAAAAGCTGTTCTTGAATAGCTTTGTTCGTGTCTACAAACTAATGTGTTGTCTGCCCAACAGAAGAGGGTGGACAGAGTACAACCAAGGTGGGAAGGATCTTGATTATGTTGGATACTTGCCCAGTACCTCAGCATTAAAATTTCCTCTTTATCCTGGAATCAGGTTGGTGCCTAGCCTCAGCTCACAACTTTCCCCTTCCCTTGACAGTCTTGTTGCGATCAATGAGGATCATTGAGTCAAATAAGTTCGCTTTGTGCTGCGGTACATTGTTACCTCCCCTTACACTAAGTTGCCCAAATAATAGCCAGTGATTCAATTCATGCGAGATGTTTAGGCTGAATGGCACAATTTAATATTAATTATTTTGCGTGATTGAGTTTCAAAATTTATTTCCAGGTTGTATGAGCCTCATTGTTTTTTTTACCATTTATGTTGACCCAATAGATGCAGTTCAATTAAAGGATAGGAAATATAATTAGATTTTCTGAAACAGAAAAGGTCTCAGGGTGATTCAAGCAGATTCTAGGACTGCTTAACATAACTCAAATGAATTAAAATGGCTGGTGAAACCAAAATGACGTGAATGCCAATGGGAAACCAAGCAGAATTTCAGCCCACGTGAACCCAATTAGATTTGACAGCATTCCGTCTCACAGGACCACGACGGACCACAGACTCAAAGCAGGTACAAAATCAGCAATGAATGAGAAAACTTGGCTCACGCTAAGGCTCACTCCACACTGCACAATTCCTCATTGTACTCAAGTCTGGAATGAATCACTAGGGGTTTTGGGCAGATTCAACTGGCCATTTCCACTAGTTAGAACATCCAAGAGAAGGCTCTAACTACGTAGCTTTAAACAAGTGACCTGAAATGAGCACAAATTGAATCTTCACCATTCTGGTCAGCTCTTAACAATTCTCAAAACCTTTTTCAGTTATTTTTGTTGTTTCTGATTCTGGTTTATGGGTGGTGGGATGGAATACAGACTGCATTTGGGTGATTTAAGGGAGTTGCCTTAATGATCCTGGTGACCTTCAGTCTTACTCCATGTGTTTTTTATATTATCTTACTATTTCAATTGAATGTTCACATATATAACAAAGAGTCTTTATAAAATTTTCAAAAATGGCAAAACAATGATACCAGTTTGGCAACTCTATTAGTTCAGCTAGTCAAATACACGGCAAGGAAGCAATGACTGATGTTTTAGTTGACAAGATAAAAATCCCCAACATCTATGAAGTTGAAACTGCTCTCTGTAATCCTTTACCTGCAGCGAGTATGGAAATTCACAGTGACAATGCTATATACACAAAACACACAATTTTAGATTTCTTTTCAAGCCGAACACCGAAAGCAGTTGTGTTCATACCGAAGCCTATCGAACTGCATGTCTCAATGTATCATATCAGAGACGGTTTCTCATTCTCTTTCTGTGCAGCAAGACACCACGACTAAAGCAACCAAACATGAACCACAGACCAGAACTCAAATGCGTGAGTGCACCGTTCGTGTGATTTGGGAATATATTACTCATGAATCATCTTGTTATGAGTATAAACACACCCCAGGTCATGTTAGATTGAATGGAAGAACAGAATAAGTACGCTTTATTTTGCAACAACCCTCTATTTTCGCTTGTTATTAATACTGGCACTGCTGGTGTTTTTTCAAAAAGCACAAATATGGAATGTAATTTTACAGTCATATCTGTGATGATACTGTGAGGGAAAAGTGCTGCCATTTTCTGGGATTTTTTTCCCCCTTTTATTTTTCTGTGCTGAACAGAAACATTTTCAGGCTTTTACTTGACTCTTCTTGCTTCCTTTCTGTTGAAAATTTTCATTTCAAGTAATTGAAATGTTCTTTCATCTTATTTGAATCTTCTATACTGTCCTTCTTCCTAAAACCTACAAAGTGTTAAAACCTGTCTGTTGATATTTCATTCTATTCTTATGGAAAGGCAGACCTGCATTCACATGGTACTCTTCATGATCTTCGAATATCTGAAAACATTTAACAGCAATTAAATACCAAATAAGCGTAGTCACTCTTGTAATGGAAGAATTGTCTCAAAATTCAAAAAGAAAATTGCTAATAATGGGTGTTAAGAAAAACCTAACTTTTCCTGAAAGTATGGAGGTATAAAATAAGCGTGTGTGGTGCACAGAGAGAGTGCATCACACATCAGCTGTCCAAGCAATGACAAGTAAAGGGAAAAACACTGGCCACAGTCCTCCTAACATCTGTTCTCATGAGGTTGATCTGGCAGGAAAGCCACCGTCATCATTCTGATGTGGTTTTCTGTTTAAAATAGGAGTCAGAGTCCAAAGTTGTCATTTGATGTATTTCATAAGGATCCCATTGGTAACTAACCTCTTGCTTCAGAGCAAGAACCTGCAACAGTGGTCTGGGTTGTTGGTGGTGATTCCCACTAGCAAATTTTACTGCCTGTCACTTGGTTTTTGCAAGGAGGGCAAAGTTCAAACTGCCCTTTGAATGACAGCAATATAGTTGAATAATGGGTACATCCCAATCAGGTCTGACCCACGGTTTCAGATGACATCCAAACTTGCAAACCTAGTGTCAAAGCAGGCAGAGTTTGATTCTTTACAACAGCTGGCTGATGCAAGACCCTGTTACAGAGCCAGTCACTGAACACTGAACCCAATGCAGGTGGGACTTTGAACCTGTAACCTGCCTCAAACACTCATACTGAAACCTCTCAGAGGACACTGGCTGCATTGAGAAATGGGCAGCAGTACCAATAGCGTATGATGAAAACCCATTCCTAAAGCTGGAGTCGGTCACAATTGTGCTGTTTCAGCTTTCACTTCCTGAAGTGGAAAGTCTCTTACCAAACTATTCTTTTTGCACCCAATTTTCTGAGACAGTCTGATTTTACAGTAACAGCAAAAGCAAGAAGCAGTCGAGATTTCAAAGTTGCGTGCTTACAGATAGTGTACATACTCAGCCCAAAGAAACTTTGATAAAGTGAGCTGTCCTGAACTACGGCTAAAATAAGACCTGGTGTTATCACAATTTTATTAAGTCATGAAATGGTCCAGATACGGATCACAAGCTAAAGCACAAATGTCCTTCCAAGATAGACATGCCTGCAGTTGCTTTCAAATGTTGCAAATAACTGATTCAAGATTGGGATCTAGCATTGATTTTCACATAGCACAGCAAAGGAACACAAGTAAGCACTCTCTTGTCCTTTCTGTCAACCAGCAGACCATTTGCCAGGTTCTCACAGCATTCCGATCACCCCTACAAGTGGGCAATAATGATTCCACAACAGTAACGTTTTTGCTGCATGCCCAGTTGTAACCCTATATCAGCAGCTCTTCCACACTGAGTGCATTGCAAACAGGTCCCACTTCTGTTCAAACCTTATTCAAACATGCAAGCTGCTTTATACAGGAGGAAACCAGTCTAATTAATGGTCTACTTCAAACCACTTAATACACAATCAAGCATCGGACATTGCAAAGTCAGTTTTGAATTTTATCGTTGTTACTCAGTTGAAGAAATAATAAATATTAATTGCTTCTAGCCAAGGTCCATGGGAAATTAGGCATTGTTTACAGTACTTTTACACTGACGTATCTGTTTCCCAGCACAGTAGATAACACCATTACTATCCAGGATTCAGAAAGGAAGAGATTTATGGAGCCCTGCTATTCTGATATTCCCAGTATCTCATACAGTTATTGTTGTCAGCTGGCATCAATATCTTTTGACAAAATGATACTAACGATCTTCCTGCATTCACTGCTTTCTTTGGACTGTCAGTACCACTGAGAGTCAGCTCTGATATTCAGCTCTGCATCAGTTCCACTCTGACCCACACACTTGGCTACCATACCTACTGCAGTGACCAAAATGCTCCTTGCTAGCAATAAAATAATGTTGGCTACTTGATTTGGCAGGTGAGCTGACATGTTGTGTAACAGAATCTGGTTTCCAGAGTCCCCTTCCTGAATGATATGGTCCCTGTGGCAGTGAATCGGGGATTAGCTTCTGCTGTTTTAGCTGCCCTTGGTAACTTGATGCTGCTGTGACAGGAGTTGGGAAAAAGCAGTTTAAGAGTTCTCCACATTCATAATACCTGTTTCAAAGTGCCTGTGTTGCAGACAGCAGAGGGGGATTGTAGGAGCTTCGACAATGAAAGTGGCAGGAAGTCAAACTGTTCACTGTTCAACTCACACATCACAAGAGTGCAATCGTAAACCCAGATATTGCCAATCTCTGAATCCAAGCCACAGCATGAACATAACAGAGAAATTGCCACGGTATGGGGAATGACATGAAGGGGAATACAGACTGGGAAGCAAATAAGAGACGTCTCTGGAAAACTGCTTGTATGTCAATCACATTTGCACTGAAAATTCAAAGTGTTCAACTTAAAATAAACAGAGTAAATAACATGGCAGCACAACAAATCAGTTCTGATAAAATAAGTTCTAATGATCAGACAATCCATGGTAAGTGGTTTTAAATTAAAAGGAGTGGATTAGGTACTTTCTCTGAATTTAGTCTGATGCACTGTCGAGGCCGGAACTTGTCCTTTAACTTCAATCCAGACAGCAGTGCTGCCGGAGCATGAATTATAAATAAGCCTGTGGTAGTTTTCATAATTGCTGCTAATAAAGTGATGTCCAAGCATTGTGTACAAACATTTAGAATGAGATCTGCATCTCATTACTTCTTCAATAAGAAGCCTGGACTTGGAAGCTCTTTAAAACAGCATGAAGACGATTAACAGGAGATGCCGTTGTAATTGTTATTTTACAGGGATTGAGAGATTTGGTACGGAGGGTAATCAGGCAGGGATCCCAAAGCAACTCGGTGGGAGTCCCAGGCAGTAACATGAGATGAGTGTGTTTGTTGATGCAGGAGGAATTTTTTTGGCCATTGTCAACTGCTTCAGAAAGCCTAACGAATTATGAATTGAAGTGGGACTGGAAGTGGTGCGGTTCATATTTCATACGACTGCGTCAGGTCTCATGGGGGCCCCTCAACACCAGGAAAGAGAAAGGCGGTGAACAAAAAGCCTCACAAAATATTAAAACAATTCTTTCAAACAATGAACAAGCCGAATACCAAAGACTGTGCGCTCCATTTTGGCAATAGTCATTGGAGCCGACAAAACAGTTTCATCCATGAGACGTATTCTGGCAGAAAAGGACTTGCATGGAACTGGTGTTTCAATATTTTCTTTTGGGCACTTCAGCAACCATGAATTACTATGGAATGACTGTTCTGAAATGTGCTCACCAAAACGGCAACAAAGACAGACTGAGGTAGATATCCAAAGATGTGCAGGTTAGGTGGATTGGCCATGGGAAATGTGGGGTTAACAGGGGGGAATGGGGCTGAGGCAGGGTCTGGGTGGGATGCTCTTCAGAGGGGTGGTGCAGAGTTGATGGGTCAAATGGCCTCTTTCTGCACTCTAGGGATTCTATGATTCTAGATATTTTTAATGTGTCAACACACCTCTGAAGCAGGCCTTCTAACCACCACAATGTCACAAGAGCTTTAAAACAGATACATTTGGATTTATAGAGTGCTTTACACGACTCGACAGGCTTTACAGACAATTAATTACTCCTGAGCTGCAACCATTTCTACAGTGTCACCTTCAGTTTAGAGGCCAGCCATTCTACCCTCTAACCCAGAAGGTTATGAGGTCAAGTGCCCCTCCAGGGACTTGTGGAAAAAAATCTAACAGCATGGTTGTGTATCATTCACTAACAATCAGACATTCAACTGGTCACTGTTAGGTCTATCCCGGGGCGAAAATCCAACTACTGAGAGCTGCTGGATAATAATCTTTCATTGCTGTCAACAGCACAAGAGTTGTCTTATTTATTGAAGGGATATGAGCTTCTCTGGCTAGGCTAGCATTTATTACCCTTTCCTAACTGTCCAAGGGCAGTTACAAATCAACCACATTGCTGTGGTTCTGAAGTCACATGGGAGCCAGACCAGGTAACGATGGCAGTTTCCTTTCCCAAAAGGGCATTAAATGAACCAGATGGGTTTTTCCAATGATCAACAATGGATTAATTGTCCTTGCATTCCTCCTATGTCCAGATTTGTATTTGAAGATAAAATTAAAATGCCACCTTCTGCCATGACAAGATTTGAACCCAGCTCCCCTGAACATTACCTTGGTCTCTAGAATAATAATCTAGCAGTAATACTACTAGTCATCTTGGCAGATGTTGGCACCGTGCCTGGAAAGGCTTGGTTTTCACAAGGGGCCTGGGCCAAAGGGGAATGTCGAAAAGATGGGGTCATGGAAAGGGAGACAAATGGTCAGAGGCAAGGATGGAAGAGGTTACATTGGGCACCTTAGCATGTTGATGCTGGCTCCCTCTGTCAGGAAGAAGAGTCATATTTGACTTGTAATGTTAACTCTCTGTCTCCTTCTCCACAGACTCTGCCAGACCTGCTTAATTTCTCCAGCATTTTCTGTATTTGTTTCAGACTTCCAGCGTCTGCAGTATTTTGCCTGTGTTTGAGGGTATACTTCCCCATCTCAAGGGTTTTGGAGAGAAAGCTGGAATGGGATACTCAGATTACACAATCAGCCATGATCACATTGAATGGTGGTGCAGGCTCGAAGGGCTGAGTGGTCTACTTCTGCACCTATTTCCTATGTTTTTCTATGTGACATTCGTAAATGGGAAAATCCTATTTTCCTACTGGGATCCCAAGTGTTTATATTTTAATGTGTTGCAATATTTATTAGAGGCTACATATCAGCTCAAAAATCAAAATAAATGTCTTTTTCAGATAAATTCCTTATCTTTAATTGATTTTGCACTGAAACCAATGGCACCAGTAGAGGGGCCATGAAATCCTCAGTAATGCAATACTCGTGCTGCTACCAAAACTCAAAACCACCCAGGTATTCCTGAGTAACTACTTTTGTAAAGTTAATTCCCGTGTGGTATACATAACAAAATTGTAAATTTGCACTAAAATCGGAAACATGCCTATGGTTCAGTTCACAAGTGTAAGCACAAATCAAGAAACATCCATAACTCCTATTCACTACTTTTCATCGTTCATGGTTAAAAAATGTTCTCCATGCATAGAGCTATTAGAATATGCAATGCATCATGACAAGTGGCTCTTGAAACCAAGCCAGAATAGATATATAGAAATAGATAAATATTTAAACAGATAAGATACTGAAGAGTACAGGGGAAGCACTGACAAATAAAATTAAGAGTAGACAGTTTGTGTTTAGCTTGCTTTGAGCTGATGGGCCAAATGGCCTTCTATCACACTAGTGGTTCTAGAACTAAGTGCATTTATAACTTCAGTAATTCATATGAAGTGAATTTCGACACTGGGAGAGAAGAAGTCAAAGCTTTTCATCTTCCACTCAACAGGGCTTGGACATAGGTAGTGTAAAAGGGTGCTGGGCTGTCATTGGCATGGAGACACAACAAGGACGGATGTGTTCTTTGTTCTCAGATTAGACACACACACACACACACAGAAACTCAGCAGGTCTGTGGAGAGAGAAACAGAATTAACATTTCATATCCAGAACCAGAAGCAGGTACAGTGTTGTCATGGGAATGCAGCAGAGATTGTCAGTCTCCATGACCTCCTTTTTCCATTGAAAAAGGTGCAATATATGTACAAATTCTCTCTGTCAACATCAGGCGTGTTTCTGGTCTTCTCATCCTCACGTGTGGAGGAAGAAAATGTTTTGATTCATTGTTTTAGCAATGTTGAAGTGATTTGGTACAAGATCATACATGCAATTCAGGGCTCAATCAGTCCTGCTTTCCTACCAGACAGGAATTTAAAATGTTCTTTCAAAATGCAAACAGATAAGATCAAGAAACTGAAATTCTACTTATCCAATAATATTTACCAAGAATTTGTAATATTTGTTCTCTAAGCATCGTTTTTTCTTGTGTAAAATTAAAGAATTTGACAGTTGGCCCCATCTTGCCTGAAAGCAGACAGTAAGTAATGGTTAGGAGTTCCTGCACATTTTACATTTAACCCACAGATAAAGTCAGATGGACTTTGTCCATAAGGTGAATATAACACTTGCAGAAGTTTCTACCCACAAACCTTACAGAGTTTGCTTTTTATTTTCTATTCAGAAACATTTTGGAAAACAGCCAAGGATGCCAAAAATAGGGATTTTTTTTAATTGCAGCAATGTATACAAGATCCTTTCATCTGTTTTCGTCAGTAACACTATAAATTGTTATGAACATCTATTCACTGCAGACTCTCACCACTATCCAGGCACACCAATGCAACACATGAACAATCTTATGCCTTGCTTCCTCCCATATGAAGTCTGCTCGACCTCATCCATATTTTGTAACCCCTCCTATCCAGCTCTGCCTGAGTCATCGAGATGCTGAAAGTAGTCTACCACTGCTGTCTTCCTTCGAGGGGTTAAAAAAAGATAGTCGAAGACAAACAGATCACATTTCAGTGCACTCAATTCCTAGGTATCCAGAGAGATAAAAATCACTGGCTAATATCAAACAAAGGACATCTGTGCTGTGGACTGACAACAGAAAATTGATCTCTGACACAGCGAGCATTATTTAGTCAGCATCTGTTTTCAGACCGTCTCACAGCCTGCTGTAAACAGAGATCTCAGCTTCAGACTGTCATTTCAACAAACCGGTCTGAACCGTCAGACCCCCACAAACACAAGCCCTAACATGAACTAAAAGGGAAAGATCTGGCACCATTTATAACACCAATCTCATTCCTGGAGTGAAATCATTGTAGACCCATTCAGTACGAAAGACCAGGTTAATGCACAGGCTTTCGCCTCAAAATCGCAATGATGAATGAATATCAGCACAGAGTCAAATTTGTCCCTCCAAATTCTTTGTCCGTGCTTTCAATAGTGCTTACCCATTCTCATATGGAGTTCATTTGCTTGGTATTTCCACAAGTTAAGTCTCCTACAAAAATAATGAACGCAGATACTGCATCAGAGATATGATAACTTCACAACGTTGTGGTTCAGACATTGCAATGCTTACAAGATGAAAGCTTGGAATGGAGTCAGATTCTGTTCCATCAGAATATTTCAGAAAATCTTTGATCCGTAAAAAAAAATTACATTTTATTCAAATTCAGTGCAAATTCATGTTCATGTTCATGAATCGGTAGTTGCTGTACAAAAAAATCATTTTGTATCATCCATTCAAAGGCAGCAAGTTAAAAACATGCATCCTGGAAGGCTCCTAATACTTGCTTTGGATTTAGAGCACAGACAAACACGCTAGTGTGGATTTGGCTTTTAACGGAAGGTCCTTCCCAACAACTTCTTGCTCAGACAACCTTCACTGCTTTATTGGTTTGTGAGCCTGAAGCTAACTACCTCCCTTTCCATAACAGTGAGTTAGGCAGTGAGAAATGATCTTGCACAAGTTGCGTTGTGACAACTGACCTGCATTTTCAATGCTGAATGCCACCTTGAGTTTTTATATTAACTAAATTCCATTCTCAGCTTGGGGGTCAAACAGCAATGCAGGAACAGAAAAGGGCCATTCAGCCCCCAAGCCCACTTGGGAGCCATCAGTTAAATCATGGCTGCCTGATCTGTATCTCAACTCCATGTGGCAGCTTCAGTTTTCGAAGATTTCAACTCCTTGTATCAATCTCAGCTTCAACTGAACTAGCCTTAACATCTTTTTGTCAGGGGCTCAGTTTGGCCCCACCAAGAATGAAATGGTCCTTTCTGGAACTTCCCCACCCCCCAAATGGAGAAGCTCTAATTTAGCAACAGAGAGGATAATTTGGTAGCTATCTATTCGAGTATAGGATGTTTGGTTGCAGTGATGGATGATAAAAATCCTCCACTAGGCTTCCTGGTTCTTCTGTGGTTTTATATAAGCCAACTGTCAGTCTTTGATAGGAGCAGTGGGATGTTTTATTGGAACCTCATCAGTGCGTCAACATTCACTGACATAAAGCTTGCAACCAAGCCTCCTTTATTCTCCACT
Source organism: Chiloscyllium plagiosum (assembly GCF_037043375.1). Taxonomy (NCBI): domain Eukaryota; kingdom Metazoa; phylum Chordata; class Chondrichthyes; order Orectolobiformes; family Hemiscylliidae; genus Chiloscyllium; species Chiloscyllium plagiosum. The sequence goes on from NW_028270140.1 coordinate 132,019,461, forward strand.
GACACTCTGACCAAGTCTGCCGTTTAACTTGCCAGCTCCTTTTGGTGCTGCTTTCATATGCCAGAGGCAGAAACCCTTGCGACAATGAGGGTCCCTGCTCACAAGAATCAGAGGCAACAATTGCCCATCAGTTGTGGCAGTAATATAAGGAAGCAGAAATTGTCAGGTACTTTATCAGTTGGGCTCAAGGGTAGATCGGATGGGGGAGACATGCGTCTGTGGAAGGAGAATGTATTGGGAAAGAAGGAGGTATGACACAGAAGATACATCTTTAGATTTTAAAGACATGAAAAGGTATGGGGAGAAAGCGGGAATACAACATTGAGCTTGAGGATCAGCCGTGATAATATTAAATTACAGAACAGGCTCAAAAGGGCTGAATGGACTGCAGTTGCTCTCAATTTCTGTGCCACTTTCTATGACATTGGATCTTGGGATTTGGGCTAGAAGTGAAGCAATATGTATGACCTTGAGAGAAAATGGAGAAGGACAGCAATGAGGCCAGGACGCATTAAATAAATAGCAACTGAGGTGACAGAAGGCAACATGGTGGCTAGGATACGAGGCGTAAGAAGTTAGCAGCGTTTTAAGGGGGAAAAGGGAGAAATGCCATGTGAGCAGAAGCTTAAATTGGAAGGAGCAAATAAAATGCGAACACACACTAATGGTGGATGGCAGCAGGATGGGTAAAAGCCCCAGATTTTGGAACTGTATAGAGGTGCAGAAGATAGTCAGTTTCAATAGGATGAAAACAGCGCTGACTGCTAAGCTGAATTAATGAGGGAGACAATCGTAGCAGGAAGAACTCAGTGATAACAAAGGAAATGCTTCAATGGATGGATGGGATTTGGATGGGATATAGTGTCATGACCAAGTGTATTTGGAAGGGAGAGAGAAACTTTATGAATTGGAGAGAGGGGTCAGATTGGGGACAGGGACGGATTCAACAATTGTTGAAGAAAAGACAGTCTGCTTGATCTGTTACAGATCTAAACATCACTTTGCCTTTCTTTAAGGAATACCCATTTGATATTTAACATTAAATTTATAGAAAACACAGAGACTCGTCGAAACAATGGCATAGGAATGTAGACCACTGGACACTCTAGCCAGAATTGCAAACCAAAGTGGCAGGAAAATAACAAATCAGCTGCAAACAGCTGACTGACTAGAAAGCAGCACTTGCTTCCAGTCAGGAGGACTAATCAAAGTGATGAGTATCACTGTTCATAGTGGAACAGCTACAAGCCATCTGGAATGCACAGGAGAATCTGCTGCTACTCTTTGTTCAATTATGGCTCACTCACTTCTCTGAGACAGAAGGTTGTAGGTCACACTTCATCCAAGGACCTCTGCATAAAGATTGATGTTCTACTGCAGCACTGAGGGAGCTCTGCACCATCAGGAAGTGCTGTCTTTTGTATGAGGCATTAACCTGAGGCCACGTTGGTCATTCCAAGCATGCATAAGAAATTCCATGGCACTAACCAAGTTGCCAGATTATCTGGCCATTATCACATTGCTATTTTGATTAAACCTGCTGTGTAAATATTGCCAACTGTGTTTACTGCATCACTACGGTGATTACAGCCAATTAAGTATTTAAGACACAAAGTGCCTTGAGTGATCCAGTGACCATGAAAAGAGCTATAAGTGCAAACCTTTCTAATCTTTGTATTATTTTGAATAACAGCAAGGGATTTAATCACAGAGTCTTCAGCAGGAATGGAGCACTACAGTATCACATAACCCTCTTGGTCTATCTGTTAACTCGGTTCAGTGAATGCATTCTCAAAACTCTCAAATCCTATAGTAGCACTGGACCAGTTTCTATAATCTAGGATGATGGATGAATGCTGTACCAAGGGGGCTCTTGTTCTGTTGGAATTGATCCTTAGAATCCCTACAGTGTGGAAATAGGCCATTTGGCCCAACGAGTCCAAACCAATCCTCCAAAGAGCATCCCAACCAGTACCATCCCCCACCCTATCCCCGCAATGCTGCATTTCCCGTGGTGAACATGCTCAATCTGCATGTTCCTGAATGCTATGGACAACTCAGCATGCTCAATCCACCTTACTTGCACAACTTTGGACTGTGGGGTGAAACTGGAGTACCCGGAGAAAAGCCAAGCAGTCCCATGGAGAACATGCAAAGTCCACACAGACAGTCACCTGAGTGTGGAATCAAACTCGGGTCCCTGGTGCTGTGAGGTAGCAGTGCCAACCACTGAGCCACCATGCTGCCCGGGGTGCATATTTTTGATAATATATTAAGGTATGTTTTGATCAGAGTGGTGCTGGAAAAGCACAGCAGGTCAGGCAGCATCCGAGGAGCAGGAAAAATCGATGTTTCAGGCAAAAGCCCTTCATCAGGAAGGTGCATCTGCCAATTCAGATGAATGTAAAAGATCATGCAGTACTTTGGCAACTGCTGCTTCAGCGGCTTCTTCAGCGTCATGGTGGATTGAGCCTGGGGGTGCTTTCGGCGTTGGCTTTTGGTGGTTGGCTGGGATTCTTGCAGTTGTTTTGGTGTTGGGTTTCCACAACCTCAGGAGCCATGGAGCTGTGAATTGAACTAAGATGGACTTTGTCTTAATTTATTCTTTTTCTTTAATATAATTTGTTATTAAAATGGTACCTGTATATGGCAACTTAAAACATTTTCCACTTTTTTTGGAAAAAAAATACAAGTGGCAATAAATTGTTGTTCTATTGAAATAACTGCAAAGAGTTGTTCTAATCCACATTAATTCGAATCCCAAAGGATGCTGGTCATTCAATTCATTGCAGCTTGTGGGATCTTAAATGGGCAAATTGTTTGCTGCAATTCACAGCAATGATGACTAAATTAACAAGTGACTCATTAACTTGCAAGGTGCTGAAATAGACACGGGGGGTGGGGGGGGGGAAAGAAAGGGTTTTTATTCTTTCTTTCAATAACTAAAAATGATCTGGAACACAAATGTAGAAATGTCTCGACCAAATAAATCCATGTACTGCTGATTCCATTGGTATAGGAATAAATCACTGATGGCTACATCAGGTGCCTCTCACAACAGAAAGCCTTGGTCTATTCTATAATTTATTAGAAATTGTTAATACTGCAATTTAAAACTGGGAATGAAAAGTTAGCTGCAGATGTCTCAAAGTGAAAGATCCAGCCTGATCATTAAGGAGATTGTAGAACAAAATAACTCAGCCATTACGTCTTACACTTCCTCTCCTTGATGATTCCGATTGATCCTCCTGCTTGGCTTGAACTATATGTCACATTTTCCGCAGACAGACACGATCTGAAAACCACCAATCCCTTCAATTACTGTTCCTCAAAGTTGCTCCCAGAATCCTTCAGTGAACCTTCGCAAGTGTTCCAAGCTATGGAAGAATGACGGCGACACACGGCTACAAATCACTTTGCTATAATTTCAGAAAACAGAGCATAGTAAAACACAAAGGGCACCTGCCTTAAAGGCAGGATCCTGCAGGTCTGCATCAAAAAAAGCAGAGAAATTGCCAAGGTATTTCAAACTGCAATGCTTCATGTTCACAAGGTGGGTTGCAAAAATATAGAAAACTCAACACTGATGGGATAACTGAGCTAAAGACAGATTGCTCGAAGGCATCTGCTTTATGCCTGCACTCGACCCATTACATTAAATGCATCAGAAAGCCACCTCATGGGTTCTACCGCCTCACGGTTCACATGGCATCCTATTTAGTCAAAAGTTATCCACACGCTACAATTGTCTAAACGAGATTTTGTTTTTTTTTTGAAAAAAAAGTCTTTTGAATTTGAAATTGAACATGGTTTTAAGATGTGAAATGCCAATGGAACACATTTCAACTAAAAGCCATTGAAAATATTTGTGACCAAATCTTGGAGAGGGGTAGGTAGTTGTAGTCAGGCTGCTGCAAATGATTGAGACATCAGCACTTTCTCTACTGTAGCAGGCATGCATTCTTTCACAATCCTGTTTTCATCTTTTTGATCCATTTAAGTACTATTGATGGATGGTCTGACCTTTTAAGCTCTTTGAAGGCCACAGTGTGTTATACCCCATCCCTCCCCCTTCCAGAAATAATGTAATTGGAATATTTCATTTGCTTTTGGTGTACAAAGCAAGTGCCCTTTGTGTTTGCTCAATCACACCTCTGCTGACGGCAGTCAAAGCATTTAAATCCAATATATTGCTCCTTGACCCTCCTCTCTTGAAAGCAATGACCCATGCTGACCTTGGATTGCAGGAGCAGCCTTCTGGAGTCTCAGACAACTGGCCATTGTTAATGAGTCTGCACTGTAGCAGGACAGAGCTCGGCTGAACTGTGATGGCTACTTCAGATGAACAGCCAAAACCAATTGTACAGGTTGACTGTTAAAGAATAGCTACTTGAGGAAAGACTATCATAGATCAACACTCCAACTGGAGTTGATATCTACAGGTGAAATAATGAGACAACTGACATAAATGAACAAATACAGAAACAAACACAGAATAATTTAGGAGAAGCTAACATTAGTCCAGAAACGATCATGTTGTTGTTGTGAAGATTGTCAATTATATATCTGGTTGAGTGTCAATTTGACTCAAATTAGTAGGACTTTTAAACAATAGATCAGAGATTCAAGTCTTTGTGGATTCAAGTGGATTCAAGTCTTTGTTCAGGACTTAAACACATATGCTAGACTAATACTTTCGAGCAATACTGGAAGAGTCCCACTTTGTCTGGAGATTTCATCTTTCAGGTAGGATGTTAGAGTATAAAAGATGAGATAATCTTTTTCCAATCATCATATTTAATGGTGTTTCCTGGCCTTCATTTATATCTTAACCAACATCAATAAAAATGTTAAAGTTGACAATTATCTCTTCTGCTATTTGTGGGACCTTACTCTATGCAAATTGCCTGCCTACATAACAATAGTGACTACACTTCAAAAGCCACTATTGGCAGTGAAATGCTTCTTGACGCTGTGAGAAATTGAAGGTGATATATAATTGCAAGTTTGTTCTTTCCAATACAATTCCAAACAGTGAAAAATGTTACATTAAGTGACAATATTTTACCAATGACAATTATGGTCATTGTGTAAATGTTACACAAGATGATCTTTCTTCCTGTTGCAGTTAAACAGCTCAGCAAATGCAACAAACATACTGTGTTAGTGCAAGTCCCTCTCAATACCCTCATCAACCACATACATAACACTGTCTAGTTTTGCTGAACTGCTCTCTTGTAGCCTCTTCAAAGCTGCATTTATTCCACGGGGACAAGTTTTGTTTGTTTTAATTTTTGCTTGGGGATTTGATTGTTGTGAACAGATCACACAAATCCAACAAGGCATGATGCATCTTAAATTCCAATATAATCCGTGATTGTTTGCAACCCTACAAGAATTCTAGTTAAGGGGTTGGCCCAACAAATGCAAATTTGCTTAACAATTTTCAGTAATGATCATAGAAATTATTGAGATTCTTCACTGTCAGTGCAATTCACAATTTTGTCAAGTGCAAGCTGACTTGAAGAGTGATATTAATGACATGATAAATTTGGGATCAGTATTTAGATAAGTTCCGCTTGAAGCAGTTTATTGGGTTACTCTCCATCATTTATGCCAGCCATAGTTGTTGGCTTCATTATCTATTCCTCCCAAGTGGTTGGATCACCTGTGAAATGTCTCCACATTGAGGATAACCTCCATTGTGTTGTATGGCACGACACTGGAACTAGTACCTCAAAACTGGGCATCCACGAGGCACCTGAGCCATCAGCCAAAAAATTGTATTCAACCACAATCTGGTACCTGTGCCCGGACATCATCATCAAGCTGGGAGGTCAGCCTTAGCTCAATGAGGATTACAAGATGGAATGTCAAAGGCAGCACCAAGCATACCTAAAAATGAGGTGTCAACCTGGTGAGATCGCAACAAAGAGCAATTTGCATGCCAAGTGGCAGGAGCAGTATGTCACAGATGGGGTAAGCAAGCAGCTTTACAACCAACAGATCAGATCTCAACAATGCAATCCTGGCATCACCCACTGGAAGTGATGGTGGACAAGTAAACAATTAACAGAAGGCATTGACGCCAAAAATATCCCTCACCTCATTGACTGGGGAGCTCATCGCCTTGGTGCAAAAGCCAAGCATGATGCATTTGCAATGCTCTTCAGCCAGGAGGGCTGAGCAGATGATTTATCTCTGCTTCCTCCTGACTTCTGCAGCATCACAGATATCGGTCTTCGACCAATTCTATGTGACATTTCGGGGGAAACAGTGACATAGTGGTAATGCCATCATGATAAACTGCTAAATTTTGAATTGCATAAAAATCTGGAATAATGAAAATTGATTACTGACATGGATGTCCCTACTGCCAATTGTTTTAAACCCATTTGGTTCACTATTATAATTTAGGGAGGGATATCTGCCATTCTTATCTGGTCCCAGCCAGGGTTACAGCCGAAGCATCGGCTTCTGCACCTCCTGATGCTGCCTGGTTTGCTGTGTTCTTCCAGCCTCCTTCCTGTCTACATTCTTACCTCATCTGGCTGACATCTTACTCCAGACTCACAGCATTGTGGTTGACACTTAACTGTCCTCTAGTCAATTAGGGGTGGACAATAAATAATATCCTAGCCAGTGAAAACCATATCCTTCAAGTAAATATATATATATATTATTTTTAATATCAAGAAACAGCCAAAGGAACCAATACTGCAAAGGCTGTGAGCCCTGACAACATTACAGTAACAGTAGTGAAGACATCTCTGCTCCACAGCTTTCCATGTCCACAATCAAAGCTATTCTGGCTCACCTATACCATTGGCATCCACCTAGAAATGAACAAAATTGCCCCATATATGTCATGTCCATAAAAAGCAGGAGAAATCCAACTCGACCAATTACTGTCTGATCAGTCCACTCTCGATCATCAGCATGGGATGGGATGGGATTATTTGTTATGCTACTTGTTCAACAATAACCAGCCACTGATTTGGGTTCTGGGTGCTTGGATTTTGGGTTCTGCCACAGACACTCAGCTCCTGACCTCATTACAGCCTTCGTTCAAACATGGACAACAGAGCTGAATTCCAGAGGTGAGGGGAGTCCTTGACAGCTAAAGCAGCATTTGACAGAGTGTGGCATCAAGGGCAAGCATACTGGAATCAGCAAATCCTCTCCACTGGTTGATGTCACAAAATGAACAGGGTTGATCACTGCTACCGCTTGATAGTATTCATTCTGACAAAGACCATTTTGGTTAGCAGCATACACCTTTCATTCTACACCAGACATAATATGTGCCAGAGAATCACTGGACAACCGGACAAATGAAAATCAACTTACAAGAAGTGAATGAAGAACCAGTGAGAGGAACCTATGCCAACTAAAAAGCCACATGGCGTCAGTACAGGAGTTACTGAGGATGGAGTCCGACGCCAATCACTTTAAAAGTGCTTCTTCAAAAACCAGAGGAAATTCACTGATGCTCTTATGGAGCAAGACCTGGATATCAGTCATGCCTGGACTGGTAAGTGACAAGGAACATTCATGCCATACAAAAAAGTGTCAGGTAATGATCATCTCAGTTAAGGGAGAATCTAATCATCTCCTCTTGACGTGGAGTTGCAGGTTTAGAAATAGATTTGATTGTGGGATGTTGGTGCGCTAGCTAAGCAGAGGGCATTGAAGATCAACCACATCACTTTGAGTCTGGAGTCAGAGGTACCAGACCAGATAAGGATGGCAGATTTCCATCTCTGAAGGGTATTAGTGAACCAAATGAGCTTTTATAATAATGGGGACCTTACAATAATTCACAGTGGTTACAGTTCAACAAGCTTTTAATTCCAGATTTTATTGAATTCCAATTTTACCATCTGCCAAGACAAGACTTGAATCCATGTCCTCAGGACATTAGCATGGGTTTCTGGATTACTAGTACAGTAATATACTCTTTCCTCCCTGCATTACCATTGCTCAGTCCCTCAATATTGATATGTTAGGTATTACCACACATCAGAAACTGAAATGGACCAACTGCAGCTACAAGAACGAGTCAGATGCTGGGAATTCTGCAGTGAGTAACTCACTTCCTGTCTTCTGACGTCAATTCACTGTCTACAAGTCATGAGCGTGATGGAATAGTCTTCATTTGCCCAAGTACAGCTCCTCAAAGACTCAAATAGCTCAAGACAAAGACAAAGAAGCTTGCCTGACTGACAGCCTAACCACCACTGACCATATTCTCTTCCTTCGCCACTAACACATAGTGGTAGCAGCACACAGCATGTACAGGATGCGCTGCTGCAAGTCTCCAAGACTTCCCTGACAGCATCTTCTAAACTTGCAACCGCTACCACCTCGAAGGCAAGGGCAGCTGATGTATGTGAACAACACCACCTTCAAGTACTCCTGCAAATGACACTGGTTGGAACTTTATCACCATCCTTTCACCATTGTTGGTTCAATGGCTTGGAACTTCCTCCTGAACAACACTTAGGGTGGCTCTATACCACAAGGATCCCAGCAGTTCAACGTGTCTCACCAGCAAGTCTGAGATCGGGCAATACATTTTGATTTAATCAGCGACACTCACCTCCAAAATAAAAAAAAATCCATACGTGGCATCAAACTGGACCAGCTTGAGGTCAGACCTTACCACCAACACAACTGGACCATCAGACAAAAAACAAACTAATCACCCTCTGTTTGACGATTAACAGCACCCTGAATCTATATTCGGGTGCACCTTTAATGTAAAAGTTGCACCCGAAGTGATTCAGAGAGACGATCAGAACTTTTTATCTCATTCGCGAATGATTCTACAGATCAGCCAATATTCTCCCTCGAGTGTTCTCTTCCTGATGCTGTCTAATAAATAGCCAGAATTTGTCTGCTATTCCCCTGACTGCCTCTGTCAAGCGAACTGCAAAGTATCAATTTCTACTCGTATGATCACTGCTACCATTTGATATTATTCATTCTTGCACAAAGACCATTCTGGTTAGGAGACTACACCTTTCATTCGACACAAGACATAATTCAGCTACGTTCCACTGAATCGTCAACAACAAGACAAATAAAATCAAAAGTCACAAGTACACGTAAAACCACTGAAAGGAGCCCACTACAAATAAAAATTATTTGGCAGACTAGCCAAAAACTACTGAATCCCTATAGTATGAAGCAGCCATTTTGGCTCATTGAGTCCATACCAACTCTCTGAACAGCATCCTACCTAAACCCATTCCCCTACTCCTGTAACCTTACATATTCCAGGGCTAGGAGGAAGTGAGGATGCAGAGACTGGAGACTCAGTCAAAAAGTGTGGCACTGGAAAAGCACAGCAAGTCAAGCAGCATCTGAGGAGCGTAATGGTCAACGTTTCAGACACAAGCCCTTCATCAGGAATTCGTAATGAAGGACTTATGCCCAAAACCTGCTCCTCAGTTGCTGCCTAACATGCTGTGCTTTGCCAGTGCCACAAATATTCAAGGGCTAATTCACCTAACCTACACATCCCTGGACACTACGGTCAATTTAGTTAGCATGGCCAATCCATGTAACGTGCACATCTTTGGTCTTTGGGAAAAACCGGAGCACCCAGAGGAAACCCACAAAGACAGTGCATGCAGACACCACACAGACAGTCACCTGAGGTTGGGATTGAACCTGGGCCCTTTGTGCTATGAGGCTCCATACCAGTCTTGAACACCAGCAAGCTACGAGTTCACCAAAGGAAACTTTCAGGAATCGGCAACTGAATGCTGCAACAATATTTATTTACTTATAAATACTCCAAAGACAGGTTAGCACCTTCCAACTGTGACTAAGCATGGTCTTGTTTCTGAATTGAAAGGTTGTGCCCTGCTCCGGGACTTGAGCACTAAATTTCAAGATTGACACAATGATGCAGTACCAAAGGAGTGGGTGGAAAGTAGTTGCCTTGTTTTGAATATTACAACAGAGGCTACATTTTAAAAATATATTCAACTGGTTGCAAGGTGTTTTAAGACATGCTATGGTGGCGAAAAGTGCTATGTAAATACATATCGGTTGTATCTTTTTGAGTGTTTAGCTTCTTCCACGATCACAGGCAGTGATCACCTGTGAAAGGTGAGATCCACTGGTGACGCAGAATAGGTTAAGCCACAGATCGAGTATTGTGTGCAGTTCTGGTCCACACACATTGTAAATGCATTGGAGAGAGGGTGCTGAGGTGATTCATCAAGGTGCCTGGGATGAAAAGTCTCAGTTATGAGGAGAGACTGGATAGACTGAGTTTGTTTTCCTGGGGCTTGGGGGTTGGGTGGGATCTGATTAAGAAATATAAAATTATAAGAGGGATACACCGAGTAGATCATGACAATCTTTTCCTCATGCAGACATGTCTGAAATCAGAGAACACAGGTTTAAAGGTGAGGAGCAAGTGGTTTAAAGGAGATATGAGAAAGATATTTTTCATATCACCAGACGGTGACAGATACACAGAACATGCTGCATGAGAGGGTGGTGGAAATAGATACTCTCGCAACATTTAAAATGTATCTGGATAAGTACTTAAAGTGCTGGGGCATAGTAAGCTTTGGATCAAATGCAAATGAATGGGGTCAGTTTAGTTTGGTGTCGGTTGCTCAGCACAGACATAGTGGGCTGAAGGGCCTGCTTCGATGCTCTATGACTCAATGAGTACCAGTGCAAGTTGGTGATATTTCATATGTTTTAGTCATGCAAATTGACATTATAGCTTATAGATAGACCAGCCATTCCAAAACTATGTGAATCAATTTGAATTCTAACTATCTCAACTTTCAGTTCCTCCAAAAGTAAGCAGAATGGGTCTAATCAGACAAGTTTAAATCAGTAACAGATGCTGCAGCACTCAGTCCCCAATAGTTTTTTTTTGCTTTGGCTATATCAGCAGCATTATCGTCAGGAAAAGAACAACTCAGACACGCATTGGTAAGTAAATCTTTTCCTTTTTTCGCTCTGAAGGCTTACAGACCAGATGTGAAAGAGTCAATGCAGATTGAGAAAGCTCCCCAGCTTCAAAATTCCCAAACGCAGTCCATCTTCTCGCTACAGGGATTCAGGGGAAATGTTAAAGGCTGCCGAGAATGCTGTAAAACACTTGCAGTACCCTGAGGACTAACAACATAAAACAGATCGCATTGCACTGCAATACCTACTTGCAACTTGAGACATGAATAGGCATGTTCACATGCTCTCTATGGCTGCAACTCAAAGCTCTGAGGTAGTATTATAATAGTTACATTTATTCCTGTTACATCACATGCAGGGTTTCAACAATATTCTGTGGATTAATACATGTTGTTAATATGAGTCTAAGCCACATTCTTTAAGATGCAGTTTTCCCCTCAGGTTTCTCACCTCCCCCGAGGGTGTTGCCTCCCTCACTGGGTACAACTCCACGGGTTGCAGTCACCACTTGCTACTTTGACACTTGTCTTGCGGAGTGTCAGAAGGCTACATGTCACTACGGAGAGAGCACCACCTGCTCCGCGAGATGCTCTCCTCACCTGCTGCCCATGCCTTTTCTTGTAAGGATTGGTCGATAGGGATTTAGAATGGGAGAGTTTATGCCTACACCCAGAGTATTTTATTGGGCGGCTATAGTATCACCTGCGCACAGGTCAACAACAAAGTATCATACAGGATTACAGCATAGTATCAGGCTGTTTGGCCCAACTAGTCCATACTAGCATTACCCTTCATGTGAGTAGCAGCTTTATTTCCATATGACAGGGCTGGTTCCACAACCCAACACCACCATCATTTCCTTTAACCTATTCTTGAAAAATCTTAGCTTCAATCAGTAACTCCAGTTTTGCCTTCCACGGCCCTCAGAACTACAATTCTTCTCTTGCTCTTTGTCTGAAATCTCTTAAATTTAATTGTACATCTACGTCCCCTCTTTCTAGACTGCTCACTCACTGCTCCCTATTTTTATCTGCTCTGTTCCCCTATCCCCACATCATTAAAATATGTGCATTAACACTGTTCTTGTAGTAATATCTCCAATTTGACTTTCTTTCTCTACTGGGCAGAATCCGAGTGATCTAGGGACTCAATTGGTCTTCAAGCTTTTGTTACTTTAGGAGTTTTCAAAGGCAGTTACAGTCCTCCTGCCATCCAAGGCTTTCATCAATGCCACGATGGGCATCTCCAGAGACCGTGTGCATTTGAAGCTTTCCGATGAGCTGTCCAGTTACTTCTAAATGGGTAAAACTGGGTGTTACTCATTGCACATGGGCATAAATACCATGATACATCCAAATGACTTAATTGTAACTTTCACATTACAATAAAACCACGAGTCTTCAAATGCTCAGTGAAAAACTGCAGCCACTTGTTTCTCGGTTTTTGATCAGTGTATTATGATTTCAATATGCCGGGGATCCTGGATTGTATGTACTTAGCAGTGAAAATCATGATATTGTACAAAATCTGGGGCATGGAACAAAAACAAAAGCTTCTAATTTGTTGTGGCAGGACAGCACTAACCTGAAGTAAACAACTGAGACTGGCATGCAAAAGTCACGGACATCTGATTGAGAAAGACTGTCCCGATCATGCTTCAAAAATAAAGCTGCTTTGTTTTCCATGCCAATCTTTTGCATCCCCAATACCCCCCCTCCTTCACCTAAAACCCATCTCTCTCCTTCCACCCCATCCAATTTTCAAAAATGTGTTCACTCGACATTGATATCGCTGGCTAGGTCACCATTATTACCGGACTCTAATTCCTCTTGATAAAATGTCAATCTTCAATACGGATAATCTCATGGATCAAATATTGTGGTTAAAATTCAGTGACCATCCGTCAACACCTCCTCCACAGGATTGCTGTGTACTATATAAAACCTTCTGATTGTGTGGTACTAGACAAACTCCAGCTAATGTATTCATATATTCTGCTCAAATGGAGGGGAAAGGATTTGGCAAACCTTGTTTACAAGAACATATGGTATACTGCACCAGTGCAGTATATGAGATTGTCTGCAAGTGGCATTAATCTATCAAAGATACCAGGATAATTTTCCCTGTCCAAAATGTCATTGCAATATATTTACTGCAACATCCACAGATACATACATTTTAAATATATACACAGATATATTTAAGATATATGCATATAAGGAACACAAACTTTTAAGCACTTCTCTAAAGTAGATGAGAATGTGTACAGTATGTCATTTCACACGAGATTATCGCGTCCAGCTTGGATCAGGATGGTGAGAACTAAATGTAACCTTGCAGACTTTGCCGCTCAGCTGGACAGGATCAAATTACTGCCCTGACCCACGTGCTGCCAAGCAGAGAGCTCGGAATCCTGACTGCCAAGCACGGAGCCAGATTCAAATTTTTATTATTTTGCAGAGAGCACTCAAATTCAGAATTCCTGCATAGAAAGAGCTGAGCAACTAACTGCACCATTTCCCCAGTGCTCAGTTAGATCTGTACAGTGCAGAAGTCTGAGACTGATGCTGTCCACAGAGGGTTAACAAGTGAAAAAAAAGCCTTTTCCCAAAGTCACTCTCGTCATCCCCAGAGATAGTCCTTCCCCTTGACTCAAAACAAATTCAATGCCAGTTCAGCACTAATAGGGTAATAATGGAGTGAAAATTTAGTGACTAGATTGAAACCACACAGAAATCACCCAAAATAAGGTATAATATTTCCATTAATGCCTATCATTATTTTCACCAAATAGATTCAGGGTGTGGTTTAATGTTCCCATAGTTGCTTGACTATGAATAATCTGACATACAGAATAAGAAGGCACTATTAGTACAGGTACGATTTCAGTTCTAATTATAGTCTGCAATAAAATGACAAAAATATAAATGTGCAGAGGCCAGGGCCATGAATACACAATTCTTTTACATGACAAGGTAAAAGCACGGCCACTTCATCACCTAAAGAATGGATAAAAAGAGATAACATTTAAGGTTGGGTATCTGGTAACCTGACATCACATCAAACATCCACCAACTCTTTTGTGCAAGCTACAGAGAACCCAAAGCTTCTTTTGATTCCGGAAATCATAACTCCCGACCAGGCACATTCAGCTCCTGCTCTGATAGGATTCTTTTCTATAATTACCTGAGCATTTACTGGCTGGGGTTTTAGCTCCTGAAATCATGCTTCTGATGCCAAGAAGCACGGGAGCAGAAATTCATTGTGTTGCGAGATGACTCTTGCACTGTCTCCTGTTCAAAACCTCTCTGTCTGAGATCCTTGAGAGAGTATTCCCATAATTTGCTTCTGCCGCTTAAAAGTAAGATGCAGGGAATAACAGCAAGGCTGAAGAATGGCCAAGTCGACTGGCAAGCAGAAATACTCTGCTACCAAGAGATTTTCCACTGCAGCATTATAGGGCTGAAGCACGTGACCACAGCTTCTGTATGAGAAGCTATTAACTTTCAAGTTTTTGTTTCAATAAGACTGTTAAAAAAAAAGAGCCTGACAGAAACAAACTGCAGATATCCTTATCGATTCTGCCAGCGCAGTTACCAGATGTTTCAGACTCGGGGTTACAACTTCTTCCGACACTTCCATCACACCGACCGGAGCAGCAACAAAACTGTCAATTCAGCTGCTTTATTCAGAGATGCAACCCTGCTGTGCTACCAGGAGACCTCGCAAATAATTAACACCCGCCTTCAGCCTGCACTAACCAAGCCACAATGGCACACCAGCACTTCTTCATTTAAATTTACGCAGACAATCTTCCCTCCCTCCATTTTTTTACTCTTTTGTCCTTAAGATCAGAGGCACTTACAGAATCTGATACTAAAGTCCCAAAGCACTGACGTCTATCTTCTGAGAAATATTAACTTTGGTCTAATTTCTCAAGTGGCCTAGTGGTGCTTCTTTCAATATAAATATCAGATGCTTCAAGCGCTTCCTAAAATTCCATCAATCGTACAAATAAACTTTACACAGAATATTTTTCTTCACCATGCCTCACATAGAGAATATCATAAGAGTTTTTAATTTAACCCTCTGAGTGACAAAATTCTCTTTTAACTTTCAAAATGCAAATCATGTGATTACCATTTTGACTTTGAGAGAGACGGTAAAGCGATCAGAAATAAACATTAGAAGAGATGTAACAGCTATCATTTCACTACCATCCTTTTGTTTTACAATATTGCATAAAGTCAAAATGAGCTGAAAATGTGTTGCTGGAAAAGCGCAGCAGGTCAGGCAGCATCCAAGGAGCAGGAGAATTGACGTGTCGGGCATGAGCCCTTCTTCAGGAATGGCTCCCTCTTCAGGAGCCCTCCATTCCTGAAGAAGGGCTCATGCCCGAAACGTCGATTCTCCTGCTCCTTGGATGCTGCCTGACCTGCTGCGCTTTTCCAGCAACACATTTTCAGCTCTGATCTCCAGCATCTGCAGTCCTCACTTTCTCCCTAGAGTCAAAATGAGCCTCACATAGCTTTAACGTGAATCATTCTCGCTGAGTTATGAAAACTATAAAGGGATCATTAAAAACCAAGCACTTTTCAAAAATACCACAAAGGATAATCTGGAGAAGAATTTTCATGCCATCACCTCACAGCCATGTCTGCTTTTTGAATTTGATTTTCATCCCATTTTATGTGCTCGAACTGAAAGCTGACAAGTGAGAGCAGACCTACCTTGCAGGGGATAAGGTGAAAAGGCAAAGTAAAAAGTATTGATTTTGGCCATCTTGGAATTATAGAATTGTACAGTGCATAAACAGGCTGTTCAGCCTATTGAATCTGAGATAGCATGTTCAAAAGGACCATTTCACGAGTTCAACTCCCCCGCCAACACTTTATCCACAAGCTTGCAATTTTGTCTCCTGCAAATATGTATCTGATTTACTTTTAAATGTTGCAATCGAATCTAATTAACTGAAGTACCAGGTAAGGCATTTCAAATCCGAAATCACACAAGAAAGTTTTTTTTCCTTGTCATTGCTAGTTCTTTCATGAATCACCTTTAATCAGATTCATCAGCCCTTGGAAGCTATTACTCTTCCTTTCCTATATATTAAACGCTTGTATTAAACTTTCTCATTTCTTCCGAATTCTCAGGGAACAATTTCAACTTCTCCAGCCTAACTATGCAACTCTAATCCTGAAACATGCTTCAGTACCCTCTCTGAAGCTCTCACACCCTTACTGACTGTGGTCCCCGAATTTGGATACAATACTCCACCTGAGTCATCGAATCACACAGCATGAAAACAGACCCTTCAGCCCAACTCACCCATGTTGACCGAGTTTCTGAAACTGAACTGGTCCTACTTGCCAGTGTTTGGCCCATATCCCTCTAAACCTTCCTATCCATGTACCTGTGCAGATGTCTTTTTAATGTTGTAATTGTACCTGCCTCTACCACTTCCTCTGGCAGCACATTCCATACGTGATTGACCCGGTGTGTGAAAAAGGTACCCCTCAGGTCGCTTTTAAATCTTTCCCCTCTCACCTTAAAACTATTCCTTCTAGCTTTGGACTCCCCTACCCTTGGAAAAAGACACTGGCTATTCACCTTATTTACATTTCTTATGATTTTATAAATCTTTATCGGGTCATTCCTCAGCATCCGACACTCCAGGGAAAGAAGTCCCAGCCTATCCATCCTCCCCTTAAAGCTGAAACCCTCTAATGTTTCATATAAGCTTATAAAACTTCCTGGCATTTGCAATCTTGTTCTGAAGCCCAGGATACCATATGCTTTGTTAACTGTTCTGGTTTCACTGAATTGCCTTCAAAGATTCAACTGTAAACACCTCTAAGTTTCTCTCATCTTGCACCCCTTTTTTAACAGTCCAACTCCGAGTAGGTTTTATCTTTCCACCTTTTTTCTATCAAATTGTATCACCTCACACTTTCCTGCATTAGATTTAATCTGCTGTGTGGCCAAGTTTCTGAAACATTTTGACCATTGAACTTTTTTATAGCTCAACCCAGAAACTCAAACTTTGTGTAGATGGACTATCAATTGATCCACCAGTACAAGATATTAAATCACATGCTAATAAGGCAATAATATTACTTGTGAGAATTGGAAAAACCTTTTTGAGTAACATTTTAAGGATGCAATATGAATCATAGATCAGTAGTAAATGCTGTTCCCAACATTAAGTTACAATACTCTGGGTTCAAGTCCAACTCTAGACCTTGAGCACTTGACTGATCTAGACTGACCTTTCACAGGTATCCTAATGGATTGCTACACTGTTGGTGTCAGTGCTTCAAATGAGATAGGAGAAAGTGAGGACTGCTGGAGATCAGAGCTGAAAAATGTGTTGCTGGAAAAGCGCAGCAGGTCAGGCAGCAAAGGAGCAGGAGAATTGGCCCGAAAAGTCGATTCTCCTGCTTCTTCGATGCTGCCTGACCTGCTGCGCTTTTCCAGCAACACATTTTTCAGCTTCAAATGAGATAGTAAGCCAAGGCCCTTCCTGTCTGCTGGGCTGTATATAAAAGATGCTTGGCATTATTTGATGTAAAACAAGTCCCCTGCTGCCAGACCAACAGTGCTCACCCAGCCAACATTAATAATTAAGACTGCCTGGCTATTTATTTCACTGATGACATTGGTGAGTACAAATTGGGTCCTGCATTAACCTAATATACAATGCTTTGAGTATATTTTAAGACTGTAAAGGTGTTGAGGTTGTGAAATGTGCCATATAATTCAAAAGTTCTTTCTCGCTTTCTCTCGCTCACAAATTAGGAACTTTTGGTTTTGGAATGGTATAATCCTACAAGTTCATAACAAATCGGAGAGGCAACTTCGCTAAGTTTTAGAAGTATCAACGTTCATACCGAGGAAGACATAAAGATAGAGACAGGGAAGTGGAAGAATGTGTACTGAGTTCTGAGCCCTCATTCAGGACACCTGTTGGTAACTTATTTCTGGAAAATGAGACGAAGGAAGCCCATTCAAATTTGCAGAATAAATGATTTTTGAAAAAAAATAGATACTTTGGGATAAAGGGGGATTTGGTGAAAAGTAACAACACAAATTGGGTTTGTTGACTCTCATGTAGTGTTTGTGTACCTATTGCATTTGTCCGATCCTCTTTTTCTTCAGTTCTCAGTCCAAAGGCAGCTATACCTCGCAGTGCCACAATCTTCACCAAAGATTGAATACATCCCAAACCAACCCCAGCTGGAATGGGGATGATATTCATGTTATTGGCACCAATCTGATCCATACTGCCCATCTTACCAAATAAGCCAAAATACTCCATCATCTCCACCACCCTAAACATCCCCAAAAAACTCCAACCGGTGTGTGGTCACATGCACATTGTTGCATAGAGCTATGAAGGGTGACAGTAGAGGCTCCTACTTCTTTTCCACCAAATGACGGACCAGGAATTTCTACTGCCTGCCAATGCCATATGTTGGCATGATTTATAGATTGATATACAAATTTGTTGGCTGTGTTATGGATGAACCTTTGTTAGTTGTGAAGTGTTGGAGTGGCAATTGAATCCAGAGCCTGGACCTCAAAAACAGAATGCTCCTACTGCACTACAAACCCTTCTATTTTGCACAGACTTCTGTTTTCCTGTAGGGGTGTGCCTGATGGGTTTGCTGTCTTGCTTTTGCCAAACTGACGGTGCAAGTGGGGACTTACATAACCATTGCTCTCTGATTGACATTTCTTAGAGGCATTAATGACATTCACTGGTACTTGTCTTCTTATCACAGTTACCCTAAGTGGTTGTCTGACACAGATGGAGGACAGGGTCAATATGGAATTACAGCTTGAGGAGATGAAGTGAAAAAAAAATTGCTCCTATGTGGAAACAAAGAGTTCAATGTTTCCAAGCTATCAAATCAAGGGGAGGATGGAAATAAAACCATTGTCACTCAGAGCCATGAGAATGTTAAGTATTTGCTTCTGAAACAGAGTCAATCATAATACCTCAAGGGAATTAGATGGAACACCTAAAGAAGAAAAACATTGCAAGGCAGGAGGCACGAGCTGGGACTGAGAACTGGAAAAGAATTGTTCGGATGTGGAATCTGCACCAATACAACCCTGAAGAGCTCAAAAACGTCTTATTCTGTACAACGATCCATGATTCTACCATTGTTGACTATTTCCGAACTGCAGGACTGTTTCAGTTAAAGGCCAGAACATATTGCTTGTGAGTAAGAGATTCTATAAATACTAGATGACAGTCACTTGTCACTTTTTCATATCACGGAGTACTGAGATAGCAATGCAGCATCTCAGTCACAATACACACAAGACATGGTGGCTCAGTGGTTAGCACTGCTGCCTCACAGCACCAGGGACCTGGGTTTGATTCCTGCCTCAGACAACTGTCTGTGTGAAGATTGCATGTCTGGTGGGTTTCCTCCAGTTTCCTCCCACAATCCAAAGATGTGCAGGTCAGATGAATCCATTATGTTAAATTGCCCATCCAGTTAGGTGCATTAGTCAGGGGTAAATATAGGGTAGGGGAATGGGTCAGAGAGTATGTATAAGCAGGCAGGTAAAGAGTTAAGCTCTGAGTTTTGTGAAACAAGAGTTTCAGCTGAGCATGACTCAGATCAGATAAGAATTTAAAGTTAACAATGGAGTGCTGGAGGCTAGGGTAATGGGTTAACAAGGTGGAAAAACAGTCATTATATAAAGCCATTTAACAAATTTGGAAGCATTCAGTATGCAAGGTCAGCTAACAAGGTGAAAAGTATCTATTGTATGAATCCAGTTAACAAGGTTAAGAACATTCATTGTATAATAGTAAAGGGCTTGGTCTCTGCCACTGATACTCGTTGATTGTAACGGTCACCTAATTAATATGTGTGTTGCCTTATCTGGAGGTGCCACCCTGTAAAATGACTATATAGTTCATTGAGGAACTGCTGTTCCAGAGAAGACCGAGAACTCATGTCTCTGTGTACATGGGCAATCATTCTCTCTCCCTCCTGGGCCCTGACTAAAGATGAAGGAGGTAAAACTATACTGTGTCTTAGCATTTTGCTTCGACTGGGTCGATAGGTCTGGGTGGGTTACCCTTCGAAGGGTCGGTGCAGACTTGTTGGCCCGTTTCCATACTGTAAGGAATCTAATCAAAGACAAACACTGATTTGACACAACTTTATACGTTGACTTTGTCTCTGGGTAAAATATGCTGGCAGGTACTCCATCCAGTGTGAAAAGTGTTGTAAACAGGCACTTGGCATCAAATATTTGCTACTACTCCACTCGTACAATAATGAACTACGTCTATAAAAGCTGAGCAACAAAGGTGTGCATGAAGACAGGCCCAGTATTATGGCCAGAGCAATGCCAATGAGCACATATTTTAGCGTCTTCTACATGCCAAAGAATAGGAAGCTTTGTGAGTAAATCCATTGAGTGTAATCCTTCAGTATGGTCAAAATTTATTAAAATATCTTCAGAAGCTATAATGTTACATACTAATATTTTAATTGTATTAAGAATGAATGCAACACAATGCATCAAAACCTATTCTAAAACTGAATGATTTCAGAAACATAACAATCCCCCTTCTTCAAAGTGAATTGGTGAGAGAGAAGCTTCTTTATGATAAGAGTTTAAACTTCAAAAATAAATCAAGGACCTTCCTATTTTTGGGTGAATAGACTTTTGAGGTATTATTCAAGCTTCGAGCATTTGCACTGGTATTTATTTAAACACCAGACAAACACATTGTTGAGTGATGCTAAACTCTCCTCTTCACAGCTCAGCACCCAGATGATGTTTAACATGTGGGAGAGAACTGTTGAGATTTATAGTTGAGCAGGCAACTGGACCCATTTTGTTGATGCCAGCCCCTCGCCAAAACATTCAATAACTAAGACCTTGCTATGCTTTCTCTTCACAGTCTACTTTCATGTTCTACTTCAATGGCATACCTAATTTTCCCTTAAAAGAGGCAACAGTCCCTGCCTCTTTTATAGCTAACAAGAAAAGCATTCCATTTTATTAATCTTCAATTGATGACAACTGGAGGAAATGCCTTCTCCGTTCAATCTATCAAAACCATTCATCATTTAAAAAAAAAACCCTGTTAAATCCAAGCGATACGAGCAAGGCCTGACATTTGATCCATCATCTGAGTTGAGTTAGCTGATCCAACCCAGGCGGCAGAAATGGTTTACAATGTGCTTCGCCAACCCTGGACTCAGGAACGTGAAAAATAAATAAATAATGATCTCTTCAGCCCCTAACAGGTTATCAATAACTGGTTGGGAGAAATGTGTGTGAGCATGTTCCGAGCATATGTGAAGATGACAGGATATGCCTTCGGTACAGTCCTCCCAGGTTGGCTAACCTTGTCAAAAGATCATGTGTGACGAATAGCTGCTCAGCAAGGTAAGAGAGCACTATTATTATCTATGGAATTATAACCCCAATGAGAGCCAGTGGCCTCCGTTTTCCAGATGTAATCCTGACAGAAAGCCATTCATTTTAATGGCTTACCGTCGGAATAAGAATCGGAAATCCTCTGCCAGCATCTTTGTGCAAGAGGGCAGAAAATTTTGGGGGCTGGGGAATGAAATAGCAAATATGAAAAACGATCTCCTGGAAGTCAAGTACTCCAACATAAAACCCAGCTCTTAATAAGCAGCTCAAATAATTCCATTACACATTTATAATGAAGTGTTTATTTTAAAAGTCTTGTACTCTAACTCTGCAGATCATTAACTGAAGATGGATACAATAAAAGGGCACTGACTGACGCCAAGCGAGAGAGAGTCTCGAGCTGGGTAGCTCCTGGCCCCCCCAGGGGACGTTCTGGAGGAGTGCCCAAAAGCTTTACACTTACTTAGAGAAACAGGATCCCCTCAGCGGCGCTGACAAGAGCACAGACCGCACTGGTTAAAACTTAACAGCAAATCCCCAACCCCAAACACTGCAACACTCAGGCTTACACACAGCAATGTTTTACCAAACTCAGGATGCCTTTCTGTCAATTTATAAAATTCAGAGTAAACAAAGGCTGGCAAGCACATTCCCAGACAGACAGAAATATCGATTTACACGGCCTGCACAACACTTTGATTCCTGATTATTTTTTAAGAGAGGAAAGATTTTATTCATGATTTTTCTTTTCAGGTTCAAAATCATTTTCAATCCAACTGTGAGCAGTGATGGTATCACTTGGAGAACACATTGTGCACAAGAGTCAGGAAGGCATATATTTAAGTGGCCGAAATCACCGAGGTTAGTCTCGCGCCTTTTCAGTCAGACTCAGTGACTCCTCCATGCTGACTGTCCATAGACAGCTCTTTTGGATGCAAATATAACACAAAGAACGACATTTATTTAAGAGTGAGCGTCGAGGCAGCTCTGTGAGTCTGATGACAAAGCTTTTACCTGATGCCAGTAAAAGCTCGGTGGTAGCACTCAAACTCTTAGGGCTTTTAAATCTCAGCTGCTACCATCTGTCAGTACTGAGAGAGTGCCTCACTGTCTGCTGTGCCACCTATCACGGCCGGCTCTATAGTCTTACGGGGAATATGACTGGTTCAAGAAGCCTGCATTTATCCCTCACTAAAGAGCAGATTATTTGGTCGGTGATATGCTGCTATCTGTGGGATCTTCCCACACAATTTTAAGGGTTTTTTAAAATTCAATCTTGTTGCTATGGTTACGATATCAGAATAATGACTACACTCCAAAAAGTACTGCACTGGCTGCAAAGGCCTTTGGGCCATCCTGACACCATAAAAGGTGCTATACGAATGCAAGTTTTTTCTTTCCACCTTGCTGCTTTTCTGCAGAACTGCCTATCGTTTGTTCAGAGGGTGGCAGTAGGGAGAAAGAGGGAGAAGGAGAGAGATAGAGAGTGCGAGAGAGATTTAGAGACACAGTGAGATAGACAGGGAGACAGAGACACATTATTAAATAGCAAGATAGATAGATAAATAGAGACATGTAATTTAATAGAAAGTGAGATAGAGAAACAGATAGATGTAGGCACATAATTAGATAGATTGTGAGGTAGAAAGACAGATAGATAGATAGATGGATAGATAGATAGATTAGAGAAATTAGACCATGTCAATGAATTATAGGAGTCAGAACAGGAAATGAATAGAATAGGATTGTGCCCGGCAAGGGAAAAGGGTTCCAAAGGTGTGTGTCATAATGGTGGTTGGGAAGAGGGGCGGAAAGAGACAATAAATGCTCATTGAGTCAACAGTGAATTGCTGCAGCCTATCGGCACACATCAAGGTAAAATCAGAACTTGTGACAAGATTGAAAAATCAATACTATCAGGGGAAATGAAATCACGTAGTTGACAAGCATGTATCTGAATGCTTCAGTTAGCTACTGCCCTGAAGCATACTCTCAGTAACATGCACTTGGAAGATTTGAGCCTCAGTGTGGCAGCAAATAGAGCCACAACTACGAGTGGGCAGACGACAGTACATGTCGGATAGAGAGAGTGTTTAGCTGCTCACAAGAAGAGAGTCCTGTTTCACAGAATCCCTACAGTTTGGAAGCAGGCCATTTGGCCTTCAAGTCAGCACTGACCCTCCAAAGAGGATAACATCCAGACCCAGCCTTCCCGTGCCCAACCTATCCCTGAAACTATTCTCTTATGCATTTGACTGTCACCTTTGATTTTCATTTTTGGGCCCTGTAATGAAATTTGAATGAAAAGTCTTCAGACTCAGGGGTGAAAGGGTTACCAATTGAGCCATTCTTAACACAAAGGTAATATAAATGGACTTTCAAAGAACATGGACATTTTGGTAGAATAGAAAGATACATAGATTTCCCATAGTGTGGAAGCAAGCCAGCCCACCTCATCCATTTAAAACCACATTTCTCTTGGCTAATCCAGTTGGCCTGCTATGGTCAAGTTAACATGGCCAATTCACCTAACCTGCCTTCTTTCAGTTTGGATGGTAAGCCTTTGAGCTGAAACATGAACTCTGTTTCTCTCTCCACAGATGTTGCCAAACCTTCTGAAATTTCCAGCTTTCTCTGTTATTACAGTCCGGTCAGTCAGGTCTGGTCAAAAGAGGATCGACTGACTCTCTTGGTGAAGAGTAAAGAATAAACTGGTCAGAGAATCAAGTGGACACTGCTGCAAGTTTTCCACAGCCATCAACCTCCCTGAATGAACACTGCACTGAGGACCATCTAGCTGTGCAATCCTGCCCCGTGGCCCATGGTACATTTACGAACTGAAACAGCAGGGGTGGAGAACGTTTCAGTATGTTGCAGATGGCTCAAATGACTTCAAAATGGACAATGCTTTCAAAAATGTTTGCCTTTGAGGATAAAACAATGACAACTGAAGCTCAAACGTCCGTGGTCAAACTTTTGGGAGTGCAACTTTTGGAGGCTAGAAATGAACATTGACAGTGTTGCCAGCAAGTTCCTAAGGGATTATGCCTCAGCTAAAACAGGAGGCAGAGACTTCTGTTTCAAATCCATTAAAACATCCATGTGTTCTGCAAATACGGCACGAACATGGAGAATGGGAACAACAACATGTCAATGCAGCCACATTGAGGGAAATAACAGGAACAAAAGACAGGTTAACCTGTCCAAGGTCCATCCTTGACATAACAACAAACTCGCTCCTTGTATGAAGGCTAATCTTGGCCTTTGATAAACCAAAGAACTGCAGATTGCAGGAAATCTGAAACAAAAATGCAAAGTGCTGGAAAATCTCAACAGTCTGGCAGCATCTGTGGAGAGGTAAACAAGAGTACACGCTTCAGGTCCAGAGACACACCTTCATAAGAAGTCTGTTCTGATACTGCCAGACCTGCTGAGTTTTCTTTTCAGCAATTTGTTTTGCCAGTGGGGCCTGATCTGAAAGGTCAGTCTGAATGTTGCTGAAGGATGATGCAGACTCAAGGGGCAGTAGACTGACCACTTACCACCAGTGTTCCTTTTGTTTAGCATTTGCTGCTGTTTCTGAAAGTGTGCAGTGGGCATGTCTTCACACCCAAGCAGTGCCCTGAGAAACAAAGACTTCAACCGTGGTCCTAACCTGGGCAGAGCACCTACTCTGTTGCAACTATGATGACTACTAAATGCAATCATTGCCACAGCAATCAGCTTCCACACCTATTGAAAAGATCACTGATTGCTTTTAGATGCTTAGGTCTTAACGTTGACACCTATATTAAAACAAAAATTATCCATCCTAGAGTTATTGGCCTGATAGCCTGCAGAAACCAAGAATATTTCCTTCCTTATCAATATCTCCAGGTATCTAGCCTTGCAGTTATCTAAATTAACATTCCTACCTTTGCCATCCAGTAAAATTTAGGCAATAATCCTATTTTTGCTGACAAACGTTTTTGCTATTTTCACTGTTATTTGGAAAATACAGACTAATGCTCAACCTATGGGCTGACACCGAATGCTTCTTTGCAAACCAGAACTACTTTTCCATTCTGCTCCCTGCCTCTCCTTAGATCCATGCCCGAAATGCACAGTTCACAATGGCCCACGGGGTTTGTAATAGATGTATTCAAAGCTCACACCACAAAGCACAATACTAAGCCACACATCAGAAAGCTCTCATGTCAGTCAGCTCTAACCAAACTCTGAGATGAACTACACACTGCCCTTTGCAATGGGCACCAGTAGAAGGGTACAAGATGACTCTAGTTAGTTTTGGCTTCCTCTGAGCTAGGAGAAAGAAAAATGCCCTCGTACCCACATACGTATGTTTGTGCCCAGACACATGGGTAAGGCATGTGTGCCAGGCCCTAGATTGTAGGGTTAGGTTATTTGTAGTCCAAGAGACTGCCTTTATTCAGTGAGGAAATTTATGAATGAGGTTACACAATGGAAGATGGGAACTCTCTAACTGGGCCTGCAATCAAGCAAGCTGCTTTCTCAGGGGAGAAGAATGGAGAATTGAAGCAGAGGGCAGGCCAATCACCATAAAAGCCAGGCAGTAACTAGCCCAGTCTTCACGAGATGTGGAGGAGACAGGCAAGCGAGAGAAGTAAACACACAAACACAGCACCCATGTGAGCTCGCTGTTTAAGTTTCCCATCAGCCACCACACCCCTGCCCTGACTTCACCCTTGGATTTTTCATACCACACACATGCAGGAAACATACAAGGCACTTTGTCTTGCTACGTACGTGCAGCAGAATTTCAGATGGGGCCTGAAAACTCCCTCTTCTGGTGTCAGGAAATCTCGTCAGCTTTTGATTAATGACAATTTGGCTGGTTAGCGGAAGAAAGCTGCGAGGGAGACAGCAATCAGTAATGTTTGACAGACCCTCTCCTGTGATAAAGAGAGCTCTGAGGCTGTCACAGAGTAACCAAATGGCTTTTCCCACCCAAACCAAGGTCACAGACTCCACTTGTGATGACTGTGCTCAACAGGAGCGATGCTTTTAAATGCTTTCCCAGCACCAGACTTCAACCTTATCATTAATCCAAACGGTTTTGTTTAAATAAGTCTGCCTTTCGTTTATCCCCAAACAAAAGATTGCTGTAATTATTATTATTATTTTAAGAGGTTTTTCTTCTCCCAGACAACTCCCTCATCCTGCATCAGTACAGCTCTCCCTCGATATAAATAAATTGATTTTTAAAACCCCTTTCTGGTTGGGTGGTGAATTAGGATAATAGTCGCAAGCGAGCGAGAGAGAGTAGACACTTTTGATGTAACTACTAATGCATCATTTGTGCACCAACAAAGCCTAATGAGTGATTAAGCACGAGAATAGAAAGTTGCTCGTTTGAGATTTTCAATCAATAGAATCACTGAATTCAAACTTTAAAAATATTGTTTTATTGCAGTATTTTGTCTTTGAGAATGATGTAAAATATACATCCGTCAGGATCTGAGCACATGATCTAAACTGTTTAGTTTATACCCTAGGGAGACACTGGATGACTTACATTAAGTACATAAGAACAAGGACCAGGAGGAGGTAATTCAGTCATTTGAGCTTGCTCCACCAATCTGATCTCAAATTGGCCTCAACTCCACTTTCCTGCCCACTCTCCATAACCCATTAAAGATCAAAAATCTGTTTGTCGCTTCCGTAAAATTTATTCAATGTCATAGTATCTACCTTACTCTGGGGTAGTGAATTGCACAGATTAGTGACCCTTAGAGAGAAGCAATTTCTTCTCATCTCTGATTTAAATCTGTTAGCCAGTATTTTCAAACCACGATCTCTCGTTCTAGATTGCCCCTGCCCTCTTTCAATCCCTTCAACATCTTATGTACCTCAATCAGATCTCCTCTCATTCTTCTCAACTGCACAATGTCACTTATTCACATAAATTAATTAAAACCAGTTTAAAGTTAATTCTCATAATACCTTATCCCAGACATTGAACATCATGCAACATCCCACTCAACTTTTTTGCCAGTTCTTAAGGTAGTGTCCAGCAGCAAAAGAGGAAGGGGTTAATGATCCGTGTTCTCACAAACCTGTCTTCAAAAACCTTCTTCAGTGAGTTCCAACTCGTTCTCCATAGATTTGAAAATCTCTCCTTTTCCGGTGTATGTCCATTTTGAACGTTACTAGTGAACCCATTCACTCCAGCTTTTTAAACTGTGCAGAATTTAGAGAAGAAAGTGAGGACTGCAGATGCTGGAAATCAGAGCTGAAAATGTGTTGCTGGAAAAGCGCAGCAGGTCAGGCAGCATCCAGGGAACAGGAGAATCGACTTTTCAGGCATAAGCCCTTCTTCAGGAATGAGGAAAGTTTGTCCAGCAGGCTAAGATAAAAGGTAGGGAGGAGGGACTTGGGGGAGGGGCGTCGGAAATGTGATAGGTGGAAAGAGGTCAAGTTGAGGGTGATAGGTCAGACTGGGGTGGGGGCGGAGAGGTCAGGAAGGCGGTGCTGAATTCGATGGATTTGACTGAGACAAGGTGGGGGGAGGGGAAATGAGGAAACTGGTGAAATCCGAGTTCATCCCTTGTGGTTGGAGGGTTCCTAGGCGGAAGATGAGGCGCTCTTCCTCCAACCGTCGTATTGTTGTGGTCTGGCGATGGAGGAGTCCAAACACCTGCATATCCTTGGTGGAGTGGGAGGGGGAGTTGAAGTGTTGAGCCACAGGGTGGTTGGGTTGGTTGGTCCGGGTGTCCCAGAGGTGTTCTCTGAAACGCTCCGCAAGTAGCCGGCCTGTCTCCCCAATATAGAGGAGGCCACATCGGGTGCAGAGGATGCAATAGATGATGTGTGTGGAGGTGCAGGTGAATCTGTGGCAGATATGGAAGTTTCCTTTGGGGCCTTGGAGGGAGGTGAGGGGGGAGGTGTGGGCGCAAGTCTTGCACCTCCTGCGGTTGCAGGGGAAGGTGCCGGGAGTGGAGGTTGGGTTGGTGGGGGGTGTGGATCTGACGAGAGAGTCACGGAGGGAGTGGTCTTTACGGAATGCTGATAGGGGAGGGGAGGGAAATATATCCTTGGTGGTGGGGTCCGTTTGGAGGTGGCGGAAATGACGGCGGATGATGCGCTGTACATGGAGGTTGGTGGGGTGGTAGGTGAGGACCAGTGGGGTTCTGTCTTGGTGGTGGTTGGAGGGGCGGGGCTCAAGGGCGGAGGAGTGGGAAGTGGAAGAGATGCGGTGGAGGGCATCGTCAACCACGTCGGGGGGGAAATTGCGGTCCTTGAAGAAGGAGGCCATCTGGGTTGTACGGTATTGGAACTGGTCCTCCTGGGAGCATTTGCGGCGGAGTCGAAGGAATTGGGAGAATGGGATGGCATTTTTACAGGGGGCAGGGTGGGAGGAGGTGTAGTCCAGGTAGCTGTGGGAGTCGGTTGGTTTTAGAGAGTCATTAAGATGTATAGCACGGAAACAAACCTTTCAGTTCACGCAGACCAGAAATCCTAAATTACTCTAGTCCCATTTGCCAGCATTTAGCTCATATTCCTCTAAGCCCTTCCTATTCATATACCCATCCATGTGCTTTTTAAATGTTGGAACTGTACCAGCCTCCACCCCTTCCTCTGGCAGCTCATTCCAGACACACACCACCCTCTGCGTGAAAAAGTTACCCCTTAGGTCTCTTTTATATCTTTCCCTTTCACCTTAAACCTATGCCCTCTAGTTTTACCTGCCCCACTCCAGAGAAAAGATCCTGGCTGCTCACGCTATCCATGCCCCTCGTGATTTTATAAAACTTCATTATGTCATCCCTCAGCCTCCGATGCTCCAGGCAAAATAGCCCCAGCGTATTTAGCCTCTCCCGATAGCTCTAACCCTCCAACCCTGGCAACATCATTGTCAATCTTTTCTGAACTGTTTCAAGTTTTACAACATCCTTCCTACAGCAGGGAGACTAGAATTGCTTGCAATATTCCAATTGTAGCCTAATCAATGTCCACAACATAACCTCCCAACACCTATACTCAATGCACTGACCAATAAAGACAAGCATACTAAAAACCATCTTCACTATTCTGTCTACCTGGGATTCCAATTTCAAGGAACTATGAACCTGCACTGCAAATACTGTCCAGGACCTTACCATTAAGTATACCAGTGCTGCCCTGATTTGCCTTCCCAAAATGCAGCACTTCACATTTACCTAAATTAAACTCTCACTGCCACGCCTCAACCCATCTGAAGAGTCGACTTGAGGGGCTGAGTGGCCTGCTTCCACATTGTAGGGATTCTGTGATTCTTCAAATTCTGCTGTGGTGCTTTTCAGACTGAGAAGCGGAAGATGATAACAGCAGGGCACTCCCACAATACACAGACTGAAGTGTCAACTGAGATTTTACACTCAAATCTCCAGAGTAGGACTTGAACACAGCCTTCTGAATCAGGCACACGCTTGAATCCAACTGAGTCATGGCTGATGCCTGGCGAGGTCGGTTCCGAAGAGTCATCTTGGAAATATTCACCTCCTTTTTGGGGTGAATATTCATTGTAATTATCATTTTTAATCCACTGCGCAGAGGACAGATTCGGAGAAGCAGCAGAGGCTGCCTTTGCTGATCCTACTCGCTGTTCTTTTGACAATCAATTTCTGCTGACCTTTTCCTGAACAGAGTATGTTTTTTTTTAATGTACACTTTCTGATCCCAGTGCAGCTATTTCCTGCAGCGGTGAAGAGTTGGATTGATGCTGGGAAATGAGAATCAGGGAGCCTCCTGGGGACCTGTCTCGGTAGGTTACCAGCCACTTCAGAAAGAGTGAAAACAAAAACCGATCAGTGTTGGAAACTGATGGAATCTGTCTCTGCTGGCCATTCACCGCTGCACAGAACCTATGTCCCAGGTCAGAAACCCACCCTGTATGGGAAATAGCTGTTGTCCTGTGATTTTCCCCGAATTGATCAGGTAGTGTCCAGAAGGCAGGCTGGCCATCCAGTTAAGGATGGAAGCCCAGTCCAAAACCAACAACAAGAACAACTTATATCTACATAGCATCTTTCATGTACAGTTCCAAAACACTTCAGAGGGGCATTCTAAAACAAAGCATAACATCAAGTCATGCAAGGAACAGTTAGAATAGGGAATGCATAAACTCGCAGATTTAGATGAGCTCAGTTAACTTGGAGGATTATAGAGTTGGAGGAGACTACAGAGATATGGATGGAAGAGATCATTAGGGGATTTGAAAAGAAATATAGAAAGGTTAAAATTTCGATACAAGGACCACACAGTTCACTGAGCACAGGAGTGACTTGCAAAAAAAAAAAAAGCAGTCTAGGCCTCAATTCAGCATCTCATCCAAACAGTGGCATCTACAACAGTGCAATATGAGGCACTTTGATCTTTCACTTCAGTCCTAGAGTGCGGCTTGTACTCTCAACTTTCTGGCACAGAAGAAAGACAGCGACCACATCAGCCATGGTTAACATGAAGTGACAAGGCTTTGCAATGCACACAAATCTCAATCAGCAGATACTAACAGATCTCAGTTTTTTTGACTTAGACTTAATGCACAGTAAAGACAATGGTGCTATGAATGGTGCAGATTGCAGATCTTGGAGGTACAGAGGGATCTGGGTGTCCTGGTACACTGAAACACAATAAGTAGGTCAGCAGGTACAGCAAGTGATGAGGAAGGCAAGAGGAATGTTGTTGTTCATTCCACGTAGAATGGAATATCAAAGTAGGAAAGCTTTGCTCCAGTTCTACAAGGTATTGGCTTGACCACATCTCGAGTTGTGTACACAGTTTTGGTCTCCTTATTTAAGAATGGATATAAATAAATACATTAGAAGCAGTTCAGAGAAAGTTCAATTGACGGATGCCTGGGATGGGGAGGCGAGTCATCTTGGCGAGACAGGCTGGGCCCACACCCACTAGAGTTCAGAAGATAGAGATCCGATCTGAATGAAATATAAGAAATACTGAGGGAATATTGAAAGGATGTTTCCTCTTGTGGGGATGACTAGAACTGAGGCACACAGTTTAAAACTAAGAAGTCAGGCATTTGAAACATAAATGAAGAGAAATGTTGTCTATCAAAGGGTTGGGAGTCTTTCAAACTCTCTGCCCAGTGAAGGAGTTATTACATATTTTTAAGGCAGAGATAGATGGATTCCTGATGTATAAGCAAGTATTGGGGAAAACAGGAGAGTGGTGAAGCCTCAATCAGGTCTTACCTTTTTAAATAATGGAGTAGGCTCAACCGGCCTGAATGGCCTTCTCTGCTAATTCATAAATTCTTATGTATCCAAGGCTCTAGTGCCATAGGTAGGATATATTGGCACCAGCGGCATGGTGACTCAGTGGTTAGCACCACTGTCTCACATCGCCAGGGACCCAGGTTCAATTCCAGCCTCAGATGATGATCTGTGTGGAGCTTACACATTCTCCCCATGTCTGTATGGGTCTTCTCTGGGTGCTCTGGTTTCCTCCTGCAGTCCAAAAATGTGTAGGTTAGGTGGATTGGCCTTGGGAAATGCAGGGATATGGGGCGAGTCTGGGTGGGAACAGAAAGTTGGCGTGGCCTTAATGGGCCGAATTGCCTGTTTCCACACTGTAGGGATTCAATGAAATACTAGGAGAGTATGGGAGTTAAGTGTTTTTTTTTAATCAAGCCAAATGCCCTCTGTTTACCTAGCCAGAAATTACTCCCTCTTTGTGAACCTGGGAACAGAGTCCCATGATAGTATTAATTTATTCATTCCACAGTTGGGAACCAGGAGTCATTTTGAAATGCAGGGAGTTGGTGCAAGAACATCACCAATCCTCCCTGGCATTCCCACACGATATCAAAAAGAAAACAGCTTTGCTCGGAGTCTCATGCCCTGACAGATATGCTGATGTCTGCAGAGTGAGGAATGACCCTGATCTGAATAATTCATCAGGAGTTAGGAAATGTACAAATATTGCAGGTGATGTTTGTGAGAATAACTGAAGTCTAAGTTCATGTAATCACAAGCTGTCAGGTTCCCTTTCTTCAGATGGAGTGAAGAAACAAACTGCTCACCACTGAATAATCACAGTAATGATTCTCGACAGTGACCTTACTGAAGTACATTTTCACATGTGTTGCCAAACCTCTGGTACCTCATCCAGTGATGACCTACAGCAATGGCTTTAGATGGCAATTGTGCGCTAATTCTGGTGTACCCCCCCCCCCCCCCCCCGCCCGCCCACCACACACACACAGGAACAGCTACTATCCTGAAAGGTTTCTCTTCAGAACTGCCTTTCTAAATTTCTCCTTGTACATTAGCCCCATGGAAAACTCAGGCTCCCAAACTGGGAGGTTGACTGAGCCATTTAGCATGGTGAAAAATTACATAACTCATCCCAAGTGTGAGTTATGCTCCCAATAGAAAGTCATCAGGGATTCACACGATGCATTCATACTAGTCAGCTGCCAATCCTTTGGCACTATGCCATGCAGTACTCACAGGCAACCTCTGTCAATGTAAGACCATCAAACTGACTCAATAAGAATTGAGCTGGAAATGTGTTGCTGGAAAAGCGCAGCAGGTCAGGCAGCATCCAGGGAACAGGAGAATCGACGTTTCGGGCATAAGCCCTTCTTCCTGAAGAAGGGCTTATGCCCGAAACGTCGATTCTTCTGTTCCCTGGATGCTGCCTGACCTGCTGCGCTTTTCCAGCAACATTTCCAGCTCTGATCTCCAGCATCTGCAGACCTCACTTTCTCCTCAATAAGAGTTGAGTTGAGTTGATGGATGAAATGGTAAACTGCACAAGTGGAGTAGCTACCTGGTATTTTGAAAAGTGTGAGAGCAGTGTGTACGTCACAAAATAATCCAGGCTTCCAAATTGCATAGATTTGTCAGTAACCCTACCCTTTATCCTCAGTGGGGACATGTGTCATGCAGAATGTTACTCAACAACATGGGCTGCCAGTTATAAGGTTTGGCGCTTGTTCAGTGCTGATGCAGATGACCTTGGTGGGTCTGTGACTTTATATCCTCATGGTGGGGAAAGGGCAACTGGCGCAAGATATATCAACATTAGAGAAAGTCATGATCACTTTTGACTGTGATTTCCCCAAAATCAACCCCTATTCCCTCAGCCTGTCCATCTCGCCCCCATAATACAACTTTCCCTGTGAAGATTAGCCATTGGCTTATGGGGTTGGAGGGAAGGCACATATAGAGCTGTGGCGCACTAAGTGTTATAATATCCAGAAGATGGTGGTCAGGGCAAGGAAACTGGACGGAAAACAGTTCAAGTCATACAAAAGAATGGCTGGAACAAAGAAAGCAAAATAAAAGACTGGAAAAATAAAAACTGGAATTGCTTGAAGCAAAGTAAAATGGTCAAGATGGTGAGCAGAAATATGTTGGGGAGGAAGGGTGATAATGATTGGTCAGGGTCCATAATCCCAACTGCTACCAAATGCTCAGTTATGAAACAGGTTGAATGGTCTCTGGACAGTCACAGTCTTACCACAGGCACAATGACTGACTGTGCGAATGAGACATTGGCAGAGCCAATGTCTACAGTGCAAAGCCAGAACGGCAGCCCAATATTACTCTGAAGAGGGAATGGAGTGGAAGAGAGGTTGTAAGCGAGAGATGCAGCCCTTGGATTTTGCGTCAACTTGCACATTCCTACATGGTTCATAAAGTGCTAATATGAAAAGGTCAAAATACAGTAACTGTTCTGCTCCATTAAGCCACTCTTTATGGCATCGGAATCATCCACATGATGTAATAGAGTGAAATCAGTGCCAGAATTCAAATACACTCAGAGAACTATTTCAAACATTTAACAAAGAAATCTGCCCCAGATCTTCCCACTACACTGCCATTCACAAGACAACATGAACAAGCAGGATCAGTCTTCTCACAGCTAAAATTAACATTCTTCCCCGTTAATGCGATTGACATGATTTAAAAAGGTCACCAAGTTGCTGCTTTGTCGAGGCAGACACTGCACTAAAGAATGCTTATCTAATATAGATCTGCAAAATCAGGTATCTAATCCATTCATTGCCTGTGGCAAAATGTCTTCTTAACTGTCTTCAGGTGGCTTTCCAAAAAGATAAGAAAGCTTTGCATTTATATTGCACCTTTTATAAATTCCCAGCATTTTATGTCAATTAAATATTTATGAAATATTGTCATTATTATTGAAAACATTGCAGTCAATTTATCCATATCAGGATCTCACAATCAACAATGCAGTAGTGCTATTGGCTGAGAGTTAAATCTAAGCTAGATGGGCACTATCTGAAGGTATGGAGACAACTTCCATATACATACTAATGATAGATAGCCCTCCCCTGCCATCATCCTCTTTAGATATCCCCTTGCCTACTCCAGTTCTTCTGCATCGTTAGTCAGTTAAGCTGACATCCGATGCATCACAATGTCAGTCACAGCTCCACATTGGGGAGACCCAAGCCATTGGCTCTTCAGCCTGCCATAATCTCCACGCTGTTAGTGTTAATTCCATCCCCCTCTATCCTCCAACACCCCTCACCTAACACAGCCACTTTTTCACACTGACCCGAATTATGAGTAACCTAGATGCTACATTCCTGACTTGAGCTCCTAACCTCCAAAATCATCCCCAACTTTTCTACAGCCCCTTATGCAGTTCCACCAATGACAAATGTCTTCCGCTATCTCAGCCCAAACTCTGGAATTTCCTCCGTAGACCTGTACACTTTATTCACTTCCTTATAACCTACTTTTTGTCTGATTCTGTTTCTCTGACAAGTTTTAGAAATGGATCTTTACTTAGCTAAGATTGACATCAACAGGCAGAAAACCGGAGGCTCCTTATAGCATTGAAGCATAAAACCCAGTAACTACCTTCAAAGACCAACCAACAATAGTGACATTTTGAGCTCTCTGCCCATGGGCCTTCCAATCCAGATAAATTATGGGAGACTGAGCTACGTTCAGATTTTCAATCTGCAAACTGTACTGAAACACCAACTCTTCCCCGCCTGCACAACAGCTTGGTTTGAGAAGTCTGCCTGGGAGGCTGGCTTTCTGCAAGCAATTATGGCACATGAAGAATTAATCTGGCACCTGTTGAAACCTCAGCATTTTCCCAAACACCGTCAGATTGGTATGTCTCACAATACTTCCTCTGGTGGCCCAATCTGGCATTGGGAAGGACTGCGTGAGCAAACATTGGCTCGGTTCAAGAAGTGCCTTTGCTATTCATTGATCTGAGCTGCATCAAAAATGAAAGAATGCATTCATAGGAGTTACTTATTTCAAGTGGATGGCAGACAGGAGTTACACTCACAATAGAGTTATACAGCACAGAAACAGGTCCTTCGGCCCATCATGTCCATGGTCAATGAAAACCAAATTATACTACCTGTAATCCCTTTTCCTTTTCTTGGTCCACAGCCTACTATGCCCTGGTTTTTTAAGTGCTCCTCCGGATGATTCTTAAATGTTGTGAGAATACCTGCCTCCACCACCCTCTGAGGCTGCATGTTTCATATTTCTACCTCTCTCTGGCAACATAACCATATCAGCACAAGCAGAGAATTGGGTTGTAAACCAATGAGAGGTCATTGAGCAATGGAATTGAGATTCTGTGCATCTGTGTGTGTGCATGTGCATGGGGCTATGATGCAAACACACACAATGGATATTGAAAGAAATGGTATAAAAGTTGATACCCACCTATCACTCAATCAGTAAATGAACTTATTTGTCACAGTTAGTAACGCAAATGAAAACTTGAGTAGGCTGATGTGGCCCTTCCCATGATGGATTCAGAGGTGACACAGATATGTAGAAATGGAGCTACTGACTCAGATTTACATGATCAAATCTTACCTCAAGTCAACAGAGCTGACTAAGTCAATGGTAGCAATATGTGTAACCCTTTCCATTTTGTCACCAACTTGTAGTCCCTCGAGTGAAATGAAAAAATGCTGGGGAAAGCTATATTTTTGATCAAGTGACTGAAGAAAACTAAAGTTAATTGGAAAGGGAGAGGGAGAGTTAGCAGAGGAAGTGGGCCATGTAGACTCAGAAGGCTCTAGGAGCTTCACAGAGTAGCATTGCTTCGCACAGAAGCAATACTGTCCTGGCACCGGCTCATCAATGTATACACATGGACACAGCCCGCATACACATGAGGAGTTGTTCCTGGCCACGTGGATGTGCGGCAGGGAAAATGAAAGCTAATTCTGTTTCTTCTCCAACAGGAAGTGTTGTCACTTGGTTGGCGTATCAATCTTGTTCCCTCCACACAATTGTTATTCTTTGGAGCTAGCATGTGTTGTATCACAAAGTCTCTGGCATACAACGCATGCAATTTGTCAGAGTGACAGAAGCTATACAATAACTAAGTTCTGCCAAGAGTAATTGCACAGCTGCTAAACCTCTGGACTTGTTCAGAAGGCACTAAGTCACAGTTAAAAGATTTGGTGATACAGTATCCACTAACCGTATCAGCACAATCATGGTTTGACCAGAAGCAAGTAATTGGGGAATTTGAAGCCCATGAGTTATGTAGAAAACCACTTAAGGTCATGTTTTCCACAGTCTTTCCCACTGGTTCAAGAATCAAAGTGCTTGGGTCAGATCAATCCGTGAAACTGGTCAAGCCCCAGGTCAGAGTGTGAGACTTTTTTGATCGATGTTCGGATTCAGGAAGACTCTTCAAATCATACTCATTCATAAACACAAAATTTAGGGATATTTTAAAAATATTTTGACAGTAAAGTATGAAGAAACTTACTTGTGTAGACCAGTGAAATTACTAGATGGTTCAGCAGAGATTTTGAAAAGTTCTTTTTAGTGATTTTAAATCAATTTCCTTAGTCATGGAAGCACTCTAAAATGTTTTATTGTGATGACAACCTCTTTTACACCAGGCACCCATTCTTCTACACAAAACCAAAACTTTTAAGGGAAGAGAAACAAAAATCACAATCTACTAGCCTGTCCTATCACGTGCGTTCACTTAAAAAGTTACATCTGTTATTATGTCAATAAATCTTATGGTAAACTTGAATGGTCACTGAGCCAGTGCAATTTTGATTACATTTTGGGTTCAATTTTTCAACTGCTCCCAAAGTGGAGATTGTACCACGTGGTCTTTTTAAGTGAATGGCTTTATTTCTCTATAACCTGTCCGTGGGTAAATTTTGCTTTAATTGTCTCCTTTCCAGGTCCATCCAGCCTGCACACTTTTCCCTCTCGAGGTCGGGAGCTGCACAACCAACTTTCTCCCCATGACTTCTGCCACTCCCCAGTAGGGGGAGCTTAAGTATAAGTCCCACCAGATGGAACCGCATTCAATGTTTGCTCTCTGCTGAACAATGTCTCTTTCTCGTCCTTGGGTGCTGCCCCATACATAGTTGCTAACTTTCCACCTGGAATCAACGCTGGATCTGTAGTTCATTAAGCCCTTGGCTTTCTAAGTCCCTGTATAAATTTACAGAACCATATACACACACACACACACATTAGATATAACTGTAGAAACAAAATTAACAACCTTTATCATCCGGAGCATTACTACCTGGGTAGATTCAGAGTTTGGATAGATTTAAGAGATAAAAGTGGTTAGGCAGGCAGTGGCTAAGTGGAAGCAACAATGTAAAAACAGTGATACATATTCATGTTTTACACATGAAAGTACAGTAAAAATCATAACCCATTTAAAAAGGGTAGAAAGGTTGATCATGAACTTCTGAGGGGGGCGAGGTGACTACTTTGCTAACAACCAGTTTCTAAATAAAAGCCTGCTTACTTGCAATAGAAATAGTTCACCTACTCTGCTCAACTTGGCAAAAAAGTAGGGAAACAAAATAATACCACCTTTGCCCTTATGTGCACTTCGCCACAAAGTGGCAAAGCTGACGATTCTACAATCAGTTCCCCCCCCCATACATTCCACTGTCATAGCTTCACGAACAATTGTAACACAAATTAACTGCGCTCACACCTCAGCAGCCAGCCACAGATGCTAAGAGCTGACCTGCTCCGTTTCTCACTTTATTAAGTTGAGCTGTTTTGAAAGCGATCAATAAAGTCATTAAAGTTCAATCGGTTTTAAAAGAAACCCAAAACAACTCTCCCCACACCCATCTGGTTGCAGCACAGATTGCAAGTGCCTCTCCGGGAGCTCCACTTCATCACCGTGCAATCCTGCAGCTGGATATGGAGCACATATTAACATCAACGGGAAGGTGGTTCCTCTGCCTTAGCCGTTTGAGGACACTGGCTGTAACCGAAATAAGATTTCACATCACTTCAAAACACAGAATTGGCTAATTTCGAAAGCAAATCACACAGACGGAGCCAACTTCTCTGAAAGCAATTAGGAAGCGAGCTCAAGTTGCAAACACCAGTACACTGTCCGTCTGAAACTGCATTGTGTCCTCAACAACTTCAAATGTAACGCGCTAAACCTTTCATTTCCTCTAAAAGGGATGAAAGCAGAAGGAAATCTCCCTGTGTCTCACATGTGAGTAACAATCTATTCTGATTCAGATTAAACCCTCTCCAATCCGGCTCATCCCATCAAGCGTTAACCCAAAGCATCACAATAACATAACGCTGGTAACAGCAGACATGAATGACCATGCGTTCTGCCAAGACTGTTTCTCCTGGTCCCTGCCTGCTAGGTCAAACGGCCAAGCAGCTGCTCACCCACCTTTCTCTGCCGTCTCTCCTCACTCTGTGAGAATGAATAACTTGAGAGCTCACAGAGTGTCTGTGCCTGCCTTAACCATCACTATCCTGGATCACATTACACAGTCCGGCCCTGGAGGGGGAGAGCGGGGACCTGCAGTCAGTCAGGATAGGCTGAAGCTCCCAGCTGTTTCCTCCCAGTAGTGGGAGAGAGGGAGGGCTGGGCTACACTCGCTTCAACCTTTTGCACCAAGGTTAAAATCATACACAGCCCAACCTCCTTTAGGGATCATTATTGAGGGACAGTGAGGAACTGTTACTCTGTCTGGTTCTCTCATGAATAAAACAATCAGTCTGTCAGAGGAGGGGGGAGACAGGGGGGCAGTTAACTTGGAATGAGCTTCACGTGTTCTTGGATTGTTCTGGGTCAGCCACTTCTCCCTTCTCCGCCGTTTTTATTCGAGACAGTTGCATTTTCCAACAGGTCCATTTCAATTTTGTTCTACATGTCTGAATTCAGCTAAATTAGGTTTGGCTGCACGCTCAAGCAGTAGATCAATTGCATCTGTTTGCACTCTGGGACTGAATTAATAAAATATGAGACAGAATTAGACTGGAGGTACAGAATGATCAAATCTGTCTCCATGAGTCTCTAATCAACCAGTTTATATTCAAAACTGTTCACACACACATACATGCAGAATCCCTGTGATGCAGAATTTTCTCAATCAGTCTGTTGTGAATTAGATTTCACTAACTTCACAGAGAGAAGACTCCCTGATATTCACCCCCACCGTTTCCTACATTGCTACTAGCCAAATTTTAAAATAAACCATGGACGCTTACTTTCCAACTTTAATAAGCAATGCTTACTTTTGCTTCCCACTATCTCCACAATCTTTGAATTTGTCTTGCAGATCATATTCCCATATTTCAGTACGTATCAGAGGATCTGACTCCATGCTGAGGAAGAATGGTACTACCACCATTCAAATTAAAACTTGGATCATTTAACTTTTAAAACAAACCATTTGGACATTTCTCAAATTATAATGGTGTCATTAAGTGTACCATTTTGCTAAAGTATTAAACTGATAGTCTGTTTTCTTTAATATCTTTTGGATCTTACAATGCAGGATATATTGGCTTTTGCCCAAACCGTTGATTTTCCTGCTCCTCATGTGCTGCCTGCCCTGCTGTGCTTTTCCAGCACCACACTTGACTCTAATCTGCAGTCCTCTGTTTCGCCCAACATATTAGAATGGTCTGGCTCAGTCAGCAACTTGCATGTATATGGAAGTGCAGAGTGATACAGCATATCAAGGGTGCAAATCAGCTAATTGTTCCTGTGCCTGCAGGGCCACTCACTTAATCCCACTCCCCTGCTCTTTTCCCATATCCCACTACAGTTTTTACCCTCAACTATTTCTCCGATTTACTTTTGAATGTTCATATTGAAAGTACTTCCAACACTGTTTCAGGCAGTGCATTCCAGATCATTACAACTGTCTGAGGAAAAGAACGTTCCTTCATGTTACGACAGATTATTTTGCAAATCACCCAAAATTGATGCGCTCGGATTACCTGTCCGTCAGTTGTTGGAAAATATCCCCTGATCAAAATGATTCATAGTTTGGTGCAACTCTATCAAGCATCACCTTCACTTCTTCTGTTTTAAAGACCAATCACAGCCTCTCTCCAGTCTTTCAATACACCTGAAGTCTCTCATCCCTCAAGAAAAGTTCCTCTGCACCTTTCCTTTTGACATCCTTCCTGTGGCTTAGTGCCCAGAACTGGAAATAATACTTCAACCAGCTTAACCAGTGTCTTATACAATTTTATCACAACTTCCATGCTTTTACTCTATATAAAGTTAAAACTCACACAACACCAGGTTATAGTCCAACAGGTTTAATTGGAGGCACTAGCTTTTGAAGCACTGCTCCTTCATCAGGTGGTTGTGGAGGGCACAATTGTAAGACACAGAATTTATAGCAAAAATTTACAGTGTGATGTAACTGACACTGTATGTTACCCTTTACGATGCCAAGAGTCCCATATGCCTTCGAACAAGCTTTTTATGTGTCCAGCTACCTTCAAACACGTCCGTATCCCCCCACCCAAGAAGTCTTAATCCTCCTCTCACTTACCTCATCTTGAGATCATGTAACTGGCTGGATGACTAATTGTAATGCGGAATGATGCCAGCAACACAGTTTCTTTTATACCAGTTGACGAACAAATTACTGCTAATGCTGGAACCTGCACTGAAATTACCAAATGCTGGAAATCACAGCAGGTCAGGCAACATCCATGGAGGGAGCAAGCTAATGTTTTGAGTCTAGATGTTTCTTCAATGAAGAGTCACCTAGACTCAAAATTTTAGCTTGCTCTCTCTCTCCATGGATGCTGCCTGACCCACTGCGATTCCCAGCACTTCTTCTTTTCTGTACTAGTTGAAGTCACCATGACGTCCTTGCCTTCTCAACCTTGCCTGAAGTGTGGTGATGCTCCAATTAAACTCAGCATCAGTCATCTCTCTACAATCGGATATATCTTACAGTGACCCGAAACTATGGTGACTTTCACTTCTCTTTGAACACTTAACTCATATTTCCACTCTTCATTCTTCTTTCCAGGATGGATCAGTTGATGTACTTCTGCTTTGAATTCATCGACCAAGTGCTTACCTATTTCACCAGTCTCTCTGAAGTCTGTTGTGATTTGATTTTATGTTTCATGTCACCTGCAAACGTCCTTATAACATCCTATACTCCCAAATGAAGCTCGTAAAAGGTCATTAGAAAGACCGATGATTCTAATACCAACACCTGGGGAACAGTTTTTTCCAGTCTGAAAAATAAGCATATTCACTGCTCCTTCATCAATGTTTGTATATGTGCTGCCAATGCATCTTTAATTTCATGGACTTTAATTTTAGTAGCAAATAGATGGGCAAATAGAGAATGCAATTTAAGTTTGCATCATTGTCGTTAATAATCTGTTTTATTAACTACAACGATGCAAACTTAAACTGTGTCCCTTTCAATGCAAAGATGGAATTGACTTTGGTATGTTTGATCTTATCACAATGGAAGCATGTTATTTACCGTAATTTACATTCAGATTCCAGCCTTTACCCTTCATTATTTTGG
The DNA here is from genome assembly GCF_037043375.1 of Chiloscyllium plagiosum. Taxonomy (NCBI): domain Eukaryota; kingdom Metazoa; phylum Chordata; class Chondrichthyes; order Orectolobiformes; family Hemiscylliidae; genus Chiloscyllium; species Chiloscyllium plagiosum. Next base: position 132,061,642 of record NW_028270140.1, read on the forward strand.
CACCCTTCTGTTTTCTCCATGAAACTACAGAGTTTTCCATTTGTAGATTTTCTATTCCTTCTACTTCCTGGTGGGTTTCCATATGATTATCTCCCTTCATCTGTTTGTGTGAAATATCAGGGGATCTACCAGAATTATTGCTCTTCAGATTTTTTGACACTTGATATCTTAGTAAGTTTTATGTTCTTCTGAAATGCTATTTTGAAATTCTCTCATAATCATGATTTCCCTCACAATCTCAATTTTTTCTCTAATTTAACTGAAACCATTGATCTCATACCATCTATTTCCCTCTTGAAAAATGTACCTTTGACAAATATCTGATAGGTTCCTTTCTTAAATTTCTAAATTTTAATTGATACACTTTAAGGATAAGTTCACAAGCATTTAACATTGCAGTCACATAGTCTGCGCATTGCTCTTCTGGTAAAGTGGCATACACATTCATAGCTGTATCTGTCAAATCACTCTTCAATGTTGAGGTCCAAACATCTTTTGGCTACTTTGTCTTCACAGCCAGTTTTTCAAATGGGGTGAAATATCTTTCAATGCCATTCAATGAAAATTTAGACACTAAATGTATACCACAGAGTGATGGGGTTTGGAATGAATACCTGGGAGGGTAGTTGAGGTGGGGAAACTCACAACCTTTAAAACCATTTAAAAGTCATATCAAAAGTACTTAGATGAACACTTGATATATTATTACATTTAAGACTATGGGCCCAGTGTGGGAAAGTGGGACTAATGTAGGTGGTATCGTATTTTTGGTGAAACAGGCCAGATGGCCTGAAGGACCTCTTCTGTACTGTATGATGCTATGCTTCTATTTTAACATAAACAACAACTCAAAATTTCAACCTGTTGCCCAGCATTATCTATTAACAAATGCTCAAAATCAAGAGAAGTATTACTCCTGTCTTGAGTTGATTTTTGTACTTAACAGATCCCTCATGGGTCTTCTCCTAGGACTGCTGAGACAGCCAAATGACCTCCTTCTGAGACTGCTGTCACAAACTATTTCCAACTCGGATGGCCAAAGCCTCTTTTGAGTTTAAGATAGCTTCTTACACTTCTTACCTTCTCACAACTTGGATGCTTCACAGACAAAAATCACTTCTGCCAGCATGACTGGCTTTCCTGAACAGAAACCTAACCTTCCTGTCCCCAGTCAAAAACTCCTGATCCTGATCTCACTTCTCCACTTGTCACAAACTCAGCAGTGTCAATACTTCATCCAATAATAGCAAAGGTGTCCAGCCACACAGTGAACTAAAGTCACATACCTACTTGAAATGAGGTATTTAGGTCATTGTTCCAAATTATCACCTGATCTTTATAGAATCCTTCAAAGAACTCACAAAAGTACACCTGCCCTTATTTTAAAATCCAAACCCATGCAGGGTTATGGGGTTGGGTGTGGGGCTGGTGAATCCAGGTGGTATGCTGTTTGGAAGGTCAGTGACCTCTTTCTGCACTGTAGAGAATCTATGATAATATGTTAATACATACACATACCTTCTGTCATGGTTTCTCATTTAGTACATTATTCCCGTGCGTTTGGACTCCATCACCTTGGGTTTGTGAAATTCAGAATATGGCAACTTAAATTCTAAGAGTGGGGTTAAAATTGGTGACTCACTGGCCAATTCAAATATGTGCACATATAAAGACTGTAGTCCGTTATTCTGTTGTGGTCCTCAGACAGGAAACTCAACCAAACCTAAACGTCTGACTGAGAAAATGCAAATATATCAGACATTTTTAAAGGAAATATTTTCTGTTCACTGCATTTTGTGCAAAGGTATTTGTGCAAAACTTCATTGTTAAAGTTGAGTCTTCACTGTACTGAAGCATGAGTCAGAGATAAGACAGAAGATCTACAGGGAGGATTTGGTCTGTACTCCACTGTGCCCATAGAGGTATATATCTATAGATGGTTTGAGGAAGTATTGGTTCCACGGTTACACTATGTTACAATGTTACCTTAAAATTTGGTTGACAGTAGCTCAGTATAACTGGATGAAAGGAGGCCAGCAAGCTGACTGGCATGACTAAACAAGCTTTTACTGGATATGAGTTACCAAGGGGAGGAAGAGATTAGAATAATTGAGATGACTTTATTCCAGCCATTGCTGCAATCCTGACACAGCGTTAGGATGTATGGAAACGAGCACCTCTGTTCAAATTATTAAACTGGACGTGGAGGCCACTGTCACTAAATTAATGACACTCCATATACAAAGAAAAAGGAACTTCAAGCTATGGCACTCTTATATGACAAAGTATTAATACATTGGAAGAAAAGTCTAGTGTATTGAAGCAATGTATAAAGTTCCAGCCCGTCTATAATGATCATTTACACATGTTGTCACTACAAAAACAAATGTTCTTTCCTTTGTTTAAAAAAAACCCAGCCACAAAACGAACATTGCGGGTGAAGCCATCGTTTAATAATGTGCATCCTAATTACTCTTGAGAAGTTGACAGTGAGTAGCATTCCTGACAAGAGTTAGGCTTGCTATAGCATAGAATCCCTACAGCGTGGGAACAGGCCATTCAGCCCTTTGAGTACACACTGACCCTCCAAGAACATCCCACTCAGACCCACTCCAGTAAACCCACATTTCTCATGGCTAACCCACCTAGACTGCAATTGCTGGACATTTCGGGGCAACTTGCATTGGCCATTCTACCCGACATGGACATCTTTGGACTGTGGTAGGAAATCCATACAGACACGAGGGAGAATGTGCAGACAGTCACCTGAGAGTGGAATCGAACCCAGGTCCCTGGTGCTGTGAGGCAGCAGTGCAAACCACGGAGCCACCATGCCACCCATAACAGAAGGGAATTAAGAGTCAGCCACAATGATACAGATCAGACTGGAGTCACATATAGATATGATCATGTAAAGATAGCAGATTTGCTTCTCTAAAGGACATCAGTGAATCAGTTGGGGGTCTCAGTAGCTACATGCTCACCATTACTGAGACTAGCTTCTTATTCCAGATCCATTTAATTAGCTCATTTAAATTCCCCGGCTGCTGTGGTGGGATTTGAAGTCATGTCTCCTGATTAGTTGGTCAGGCCTATGGATTACAAATCCAGTAATGTAACCGCTATGTTATCTCATTAAATGCCATCAAGTATTAGTATTAAACAGTCATTAGGCACACAAAACAAACCTTACTCCCATATACTGTTGATAAAAATATTGCTTTATTCCATGCTTTTCTCAACCAACATAATTCATTAAGACGACACATCAAAATCATGCCAGTGAGAAAGAGATTTACCTACAGTCCTTAGCTGCAGAGAGAGTGTTTTCTAATTGTTGGGGATTGTGGAGTATTTTCAGACTTTATAAAGTATGGGTCAGCTTCGAATTAAGTTGAAACTGTCTTGGAAACCGAAGAGGTTGGTGAAAAAAAGAGGAAAAGAAAGAAAAAAGAGAAATCTCCAGAATCATTTTAAAACAGTTAGTTGCCATTTCAGGTCATTGTGTAAATAGGCATGTTTGCCTATTACATCCATATTCATCCCGTGAAACAAAACAATGACCTTACGAGCTAGTGATGACTGCTAGTACTTTACCAAATATGTAGTCGTAACCTTGGATTTCAGCAGTGCTGCTGATTGCTTACAGATTTATCCAACTCATCGATTAGAATGCAGTTAGAAAATGGTGTCCAGTTTCAGATCCTTATTGTAGCAAATATTCACAAGTGCAGAAGGTAGCCAGAAGAATTTTTAGTTATTTATGAGCAGGGAATGGAGAAATCAGATTTCTTTTCATTAATTATAGGGTGATCTGACAAAGGTGTTTAAAAGTATTCAAACCTCTGACACTGTGAATTATGAAAAATGCTTTCCACTGGTTGGTGAAGCGGAATTAAACACTATGAATTTAACAACATCATAAGGGGCTGGTTGGAAGACTTCTTTTGTGGTAGAGAGTTACTGGAGCATAGAATGTTCTTTCAGAAACAGCAGTGGACTCCATAACAGCCTTCTGAGAGGAACGTTTAGAATTAAGAAGACAAGGGGATGATGTTCCCTGAAAGTGGAGTCAAAGGCAGATGAGTTAGTGAAGAAGGCATTTGGTATGCTTGCCTTTATTGGTAACTGCACTGAGTATAGGAACTGGGAGGTCATGTTGTGGCTGTGCAGGGCATTGGTTCGGTCACTTTTGGAGTACTGTGTGCAACTTTTGTCTCCCTCCTATAAGAATGATGTTGTTAAATTTGGAAGGGTTCGGAAAAGATTTACAAGGATGTTGCCAGGGTTGGAGGATTTGAGCTATAGGGAGAGGCTGAATAAGCTGGGGCTAATTTCCCTAGAGCATTGGAGGGTGAGGGGAGACCTTATAGAGGTTTATAAAATCACAAGGGGCATGGATAGGGTAAACAGGCAAGGTCTTTTCCCTGGGGTAGGGGAGTCTAAAACTAGAGGGCATAGGTTTAGGGTGCGAGGGGAAAGATTTAAAAGGGTCTGGAAAGATCCACTGGGGCCTTGGATAGAGGTGAGGGGGGAGGTGTGGGCACAGGTGGCAAGGGAAAGTGCTGGGAGTGGAGGGTGAATTGTTGGGGGGCATGGATCTAACAAGGGAACCGGGGAGGGAACTATTTGTAGGTGGCGAAAATGGCAGAGGATGATGCATTGTATCCGGAGGTTGGTGAGTTGGAAGGTTTGGTCCAGGGGAGCTCTTTCCTTGTTGCAGTTGGAGGTGTGGAGTTCAAGAGCGGAGGTGCGAGAAGTGGAGGAGATGCGCTAAAGGACATTGTTGACCATGTGGGAGGGGAAATTTCAGTCCTTGAAGAAGGAGGCCATCTGGGATGTTGATGGTGGAATTGGTCTTCCTGGGAACAGATGTGGTGGAAGAATTGGGAGTAAGGGATAGTGTTTTTACAGGAAGTGAGAGGAAGTGTAGTCCAGGGAGCTGTGGAAATCGGTGGGTTAGAAGTAGATGTCTGTGTTAAGTCAGTTGCGGGAAATGGAGATTGAGAGATCCAGGAAGGAGAGAGAGGAGTCAGGGATGGTCCAGGTGAACTTGAGGTCAGGGTGGAAGGTGTTCATGAAGTTGATGAACTGTTCAACCTCATCATGTGAGTATGAGGTGGCACCGATACAGTCATTGACATAGCGGAGGAAGAGGTGAGGAATGGTGCTAGTGTAGCTCCACATATCTAACAAAGAGGCAGGGATCAATGTTGATTTAATCAGTTTCCTCATCTCCCCTTCCCCCACCTTGTCCCAAATCCAAACCTCCAACTCAGCACAGCCCTCTTGAACTATCCTACCTGTCCATCTTCTTTCCCACCTGTCTGCTCCACCCTTCGCTCTGACCTATCACCATCACCCCCCACCTTCATTGACCAATTGCATTCCAAGCTCTCTTCCTCCCAGCCCCCATGCCCCTCCTATTTATCTCTGAGCCCCCTTGGGCCTTCCCGACATTCCTGATGAAGAGTTTATGCTCAAAACGTTGACTCTTCTAATCCATCAAATCCACACGCCATATTCAAATGCCTCAGTGCCTGGTATCCTCACCTGAGTAAAAGGTCTATGGGTTTGGATCTCAATCTGTGCCTTGAGGACATAGTCTAATGTTATACATCAGAACAATGTTAATGAGTGCTACATTGTTGGAGGTGCCATAATTCAAATGGAAATTGTGTCATGGATCCATTCCATTGACTCAAATGGGTGGACGTCAAGGCACTGTGAAAGAATGGCATCCTCATTACAATTACAAAAGAAACGAAATCCATCAACGTATTCTAATTTGTGTGGAATCATCTGCATGATAAGGCTGCCCACACATTAAGGAGTTTGTTGCACATCACAGTAGTTCATTGCAAACGGGGGTTTCTCAGAGATACAGTCATGTTGGACTTGAAACATTAACTCAGTTTGACTCTCCACAGCTGCTGTTTGACCCATTGAGTTTCTCCAGCACTTGCTATTTTTATTTCAGATCTTCAGCTTTTGAAGTATTTGGTTCTTATTTTAGAACAAATTGAAAGCTTTAATTGCTGCATCCTGCAAGGGTGCCACTGCAGAACGGCTGGCTTTCCCGATCCTGTTGTGTGTACCAGGCTGAGCAGTTCACTAGACAAAGAGTAGACCCTGAACAGCACAAAAATCATAACTCCACCTCTGTCTGCCTTCATGATCCTCCACACTCATCCCCATTGCAGCATCCACCCACCTTATCCTCTGTGCCTAGCTTTCAGAACAAGTTTAATCCAATTTAATTGGACACTCACTAGAATTGGACAAGTTAGTCAGTCACACATAGAAAGTCTCCTGAGAACGTAAACAATAGCATTATTGTGCAAAAGTCCTAGCTGTTTTGCTTCTTCAGTCATGGAAAAAACCTGGATAATTGTCATTTATGTGCAAGGACATCAAACGCATGTTTTTCTCTCCCTGCATTTTGATTGCCATCAAACTACAGCCACACTAAATGACATTAAGGATTTTTTTAAAAATGAGAGGGCCAGCAGAAATAAAGCCCCAATTGAAGTTAATAAGAGACACTGCTGTTTTATGGCTGTGGATTTGCAAAGGTCTAACAGTGGGGAGCCCAGGCCTGTTAGAGAGCCTATTAACAGCACACACATTGAGCAGGTGCACTTGCTTTTCCCAGTCACCCAAAGCTGCAGAGAAGCAACATGAAATTGATTTTAAGAACAGGTAAAAAAACGGTGGTTGAACAGCAACCCGATTAATTTTCCTGCTCTCCTCTTGATAGATTGCTGCTAATGGCAAATGCAGGGTTCTCTCTACATGAGGATTTACTTAGAAAGGCAACTAACATAACACACAGACTGACGTACAAGCTGCCAGTGAAACACACAGCGCTGCGTTTGCCTGGGTCCATCTTGATTGACATTCATTGCAGAGGTGGGAAAGTGAAGCTGTTCTCCTCAATAGACACTGTGATCAGAAAAGGCCTCACACCTTCCACCAGGGCCTCCTTTTTAATTCAAAAACTGACCTACATCTTAAACAATAGCATTTTTGTTCTGGTTATTTAGCAAAACATATTGCATCTCATAGGTTGATAATCAAGTTGATTTATCTGTGCGCTAAGTCTTTGATCAGTCTACCTCTCAAAATGAGTTCATTGGGTTACAGACTGCTGTGGATTAACAGTGCCCAATGTGTTGGAATTGCTTATGCCCCGTTTTTAGCAATTATTAATAAGTTAATAGTCTTGCACCCTCTCTAAATGATTGGTAATGCAATGTCACGGTTAATTCTTCCACCATTCAGGCAGTGCTTTTCCTATAATCACTGCATTGTTACATTTCAGTGTGTGTTCAGATCAATTTCTCAATTCAAATTCAAGGGAAACCTCAGAGAATGTGGTGCAAAGGCCTGTTTACTCGGAAATCCAGAGGAGTCCTGAGGAATACTCACGTCACATCCCTGAACAGAAAATTTCAGTCAGAAACAGAAACTCATTTAAGAAAAAATTGTTTTTAAAACTGTCAGAATAATCATTCAGAAACATACTTTTAGTTTCTCCCATATGCAGGTAAAATCAATGAGACACAGGTTTGCAACCTTTTTCACTCATCTCGTGTGGGTTTCCAATTTACAATGCTCCCCAGTTGTGAGTCTGGTTAATGTTAGCACTTAGTTCTTTCAAAGCACCCCCCACCCACCCCCATGCTACAAGTAGCAATCTGTATCACATCTCTCACACTGAGAACAGCTGACTTAGCGCAACCTGGGGAGCGCACCCACCTCCTCTGCTGTTTGCTCTGCTCAAAGTCACACCGTACCATGCATCCACTCGCCTAGACTGCTGGCAGAGGGTTGTTTCAGCTGTGTTATTCTCAGTAGGTGGGCTGCAGTGACATGATGGCTTTGAGCTGTTCACTCACAGTCTCTGCCTGAGGACAATTACCTGGTAGCGAAGGTGATGTCATCGAGCTTTTTCCTCAACCCTTTGGGAAAACAGTTCACCTCCTCCCATTTGTTGCATTTTTTTTATCCGCATGAAATATTTATAGAATGAGCCAACTTGCATCAGATAGTAGGGGTCAGAGCAAGGCTAAATATATTTCACGAACATTAAAGAGTTCTGTTCCATTCAATACCATTATTGTTGTCTTCACTTTCTTTTTGCCTGTCTACCTTCAGTTTTCTGGTTTTGCAAACATCTCAGATCTTTATTTCACTTCCTTGCAAAACAAAATTAGCTAAATGAACATGTAAGAGTGAACCACATCATTGAAATCAAATTAAAAACCTGAAAGAATGCACTAAGTTGGTGACCTAAGGAAAAGCAGGATGCTGTGAGGCGGGGTCAGACTTCCAGATGATCTTACCGAAAGAGACTGGTTTAAACCATTCATTATTTTTATTCTCTCAGGTGAATGCAGCAAACTGGTGTGTTGCAGCCACAAGCATGTTCTGACAGTTTCTCAATCTGGTTCAGCTGTTTGTCCCAGGCAACAGACAGGAAATTCAGTCTTCACAACAGAGATGAAGGATGACCAGGAGGGGACAGTGAAACAGCAGGCGTAAGAGAGAAAAGGAGAGGTGGAGAGAGGCAGACTGGTCATCGGTGAGGTTTCCCAAACGTCCCAGTGAATAGTTTCATCGTTTCCACATCTTGCTCTGTACGGATTTGTGCTGGTGTTGAAGGAGAGGGGCAGCAAAAGCGAAGTGTAAAAGGGAAAGCATAGTGTGGAAAAGGAATACTTAGGTTTACATTGGATATACGGCACTGAAACAGCCCATTTGGCCCAACCATATGACACTGGAGCAAAAATGAGGCCATTTGGCCCAGAGTCTGCTCCACCATTTGATCATGGATGTTTTTTTCCTAACCCTATTTTCCCGCTTTCTCTCCATAACCAATCTATACCATGTTAAAAGTTCCAATTAAGGATCCTTCTATTTTTTTCTCATCTAAATCTCCCTCTCCATTAAATACTTGTCTCTTTTCTTAAGTGCATTTAAATTATATATATTGGGGAAGCATGGTGGCTCAGTGGTTAGCATTGCTGCCTCACAGTGCCAGGAACCCAGGTTTGAGTCAGACAGACAGAGACATAGAGACATACATCTGGGAAATAGACCCTTCGGTCCTCCTTGTCCACACCAATCAGATATCCTCACTTGATCTAATCCCATTTGCCAGCATTTGGCCCATATCCCCCCCAAACACTTCCTATTCATATACCAATCCAGATGCTTTTTTAATATTGTAATTGTACCAGTCTCCCCCACATCCTCTGGCAGCTCATTCCATACACACACCACCCTCTGCTTGAGAAAGGTCTGGCATGTTGGGGTCAGGCTCAGAATGGAGGAGCTCACAAAAGGGTCTAGCATTAGTAGCAAAACGTTTGGCCAAGAACATGAAAGGTTTTAAAGATGGGGCCCATCCACGAGAATGTGATTATGGCCTCAGCACCTACCTGAGCAGGAGCCTTTGATGACCCTACAGCATTCTGTTGGGAGGCTTCTAACACAGTAAACCTCTATAGGTCTTATAAAATGAGCCTTCTTTGAGGCTTTAATGACCTTGATTGCCTCCATCAAGGAGGATGCTATCTATGCCAGCAGCCCTCACCTTTCTCTCACTCCATGGGGAAACCTGCTGGAGGTTTAACTCCCTCAGGTTTGTCATTCAAGCAGCGTTTTCTGCTATTTTCAGGGACCCCCTCTAACCCCAACCCAGTTGCCATAATTCCTGGGAAACCAATCTCCCCCTACTTCCTCTGCTAACTCTGTTTTGCTATTCACTTCCAGGATTGATGTGAACTTTGCATTTTCTGATTTCACTTCCGAAAATTTAATCTTTGATCCAATATTTTGCTTGGGGGCTGACATCCAAACGCTTAGTCACATGTCTCTTCAGGAAGGCACAGCTCTATCTTCTGTCTTGATTTGGCTTGGCTTTGCAAATTCTGGCTTGGTAATTTAAAAAAAAAGTCACTCCATGACAGAAAACAATGGTGGGCTGACAGCTGGCCATTAGGAATTATATGTAATACACTTAATACACACAGCCCTTGACAAAAGATACAAATTTAGTATGCTCTGTTCTTTGATAAATGAGATGAACGTATAAACAGCGGGTTCCCTCATTGTATAATAATTACAGGGTAGTTCCAAAGCTATAAATTCTCCCTCCTTAGCAGTTAATTCTCTGGAAAACCAGATGGGCCAGCCAACTCTCGAGATACTTTAAAGCAAAGACCCACAGGTCTTTTTTTTCACCTTGCCTTTGCTCTCTTCATTACTTCCCTGCACCATCAGTCAATCGATTTACTACATTACTTTTGCATCAGAAAGAGAGATCATGTGCTGATTTAAAACCAACCTGTATTGCCTGCACAACAGATGCATCTGTTTCTGAAGAAATCTTATGCAGACCAGCCCCAGTACAAGTAATATCTTCACACAATACAGAAGTGAAATTCTGTAGAGGTTGGAAGTCTGAAATAAAAACAGCAAAAGCTCAAAGAGCTCAGCAGGGTCAGGCAGGTCTCTGGTGAGAGAGGAACGTTTCAAGTCAATTACCTTTCATATTGAAATGTCATGACATGAAAAGTAAATTCTGTCTCTCTCCATAACAATCACCTGACTTGCTGAGATTTCCCAGCTTACTTTTGTTTTTATTCCTGTCATTCACCTAGTTTTTGCTCCCTTCGTATTGATGCTGATGTGCTGTTTGCACAATTTGGGTCAATCCTCCCAACAGAAGCCCATTCGACCAAGGGGCCTTGTCAGTACAGTGGCAATGTCACTGGGCTCAGAATTGGGAAGCTGTGTGGACATGGGCTCAAAGAGCAGCTGGTGAGGTTTAAATTCAATTCATAACTCTGTAAATTGAAAGCCACTTTCAGTCATGGTGATCAGGAAACTATTGTCGATTGTTGTAAAAACATGTTTGATTCACCAATTCACTTTAAGGAAGAAAATCTGCCATTTTTCACCTTGTCTGGTCGAGATGTGTCTCAAAACCCACAGAAATATGGTTGACTCTTCACTGATGTGGTCTATCAAACCACTTAGTTCAAGGGCAATTAGGGATGGGCAACACATTATTTTTAATTTGTTCACAGGATGAGGGCAATGCTGGCCAGGCCAATATCTATTGGGCATCCCTAATTACCCAGAAGGCAGGTAAGAGTCAACCACATTGCTGTGGGTCTGGAGTCAAAGGAAGGCCAGATGAGGCAAGGATGGCAGTTTCCTTCCTGAAAGGACATGAGTGAGCCAGATGGGTTTTTGGGATAATTGGCAATGGATTCATGCTCATCATTAGATTATCTTAATTCCAGGTATTTGTTGAATTCAAATTCCACCATCTGCCATGGTGGGATTCAAACCCAGGTCCTCAGAGCATTACCTGGATCTCTGGATTCACAGTCTAGTGATTATAACACTATGCCATTGCCTCCCCTAACCTTTCTAGTAACATTCCATGAAAGATGGTGTGATCTACATCCACGGCAGTAAGGCATTCGACAAGGTTCTCCAGGGGAGACTGGTTAGCAAGGTTAGATCACACAGAATACAAGGTGAACTAGCTATTTGGATACAAAACTGGCTCGAAGGTAGAAGACAGGGTTTTGTGGAAGATTGCTTTTCAGACTGGAGGCTTGTGACCAGCAGTGTGCCACAAGGACTGGCACTGGGTCCATTGCTTGTCATCATTTGTATAAATGACTTGGATATGAACATATGAGGTATGGTTAGTAAGTTTGCAGATGACACCAAAATTAGAGGTGTAGTAGACAGCGAAGAAGGTTACCTCAGAGTACAATGGAATCTTGATCAGATGGGCCAATAGATTTTAATTTAGATAAATGCGAGGTGCTGCATTTTGGAAAGGCAAATAAGGAAAGGTCTTATACATTTAATGGTAAGGTCCTGGACAATGTTGCCCAACAAAAAGACTTTGGAGTGCAGGTTCATAGTTCCTTGACAGTAGAGTCTCAGGTAGCCATGACAGTGAAGAAATCTTTTGGTATGCTTGCCTTTATTGGTCAGTACGTTGAGTATAGGAGTTGGGGGGCCACGTTGCTGCGGCTATACAGGACATTAGTTAGGCCATTTTTGGAATACTGCATGCAATTCTGGTCTTCTTCCTATCAGAAAGATGTTGTGAAACTTGAAAATGTTCAGAAAAAATTTGAAAGCATGTTGCCAGGGTTGGAGGATTTGAGTTAGAGGGAGAGGCTGGAGCTGTTTCCCCTGGAGCGATGGAGGCTGAGGGGTGACGTTATAGAGGTTTATAAAATCATGAAGGACATGGATAGGGTAAATAGACAAGGTCTTTTCCCTGGGGTGGGGGAGTCCAAAACCCAAGGGTGCAAGTCTAAGGTGGGAAGGGAAAGATTTAAAAGGGACCCAAGGCGCAACGTTTTCACACTGAGGGTGGTGCATGTATGGAATGAGCTGCCAGAGGAACTGGTGGAAGTTGGTACAATTGCAACATTTAAAAGGCACCTGGATGGGTGTTTGAATAGGAAGGGTTGAGATGGATATGGGTCAAGTGCTGGCAAATGGGACTAGATTTATTTGGGATATCTGGTCAGCATGGACAAGTTGGACCAAAGAGTCTGTTTCCATGCTGTACATCTCTGTGACTCTAAGTTTCTACCAGGAAGGTTCTTTTAATATCCTGCCATTGACAATTTTTCATATGGGCGTCAGTGGTAGCAATAGATTCTAAATCACATGAAATGAGTTCCAAGTGTGCCAACGACACCACTACAAATGTTGTCCTTAATTTTCATTTGGTGAAGTCTGTTCATTTTGTTAGACTTGAAGTCTTGAGCTTGCAGCTGTTTTCAATCAAAACATTTATGGGATGTGGGCATCACTGACTAGGTCTTTTCTGGATCAGCACCTAAAATGGAGTGGCACGGTGGCTCGTGACCAGCACTGCTGCCTCACAGCACCAAGGACCCGAGTTTGATCCCAGCCTCGGGCAACTGTCTGTGTAGAGTTTGCACATTCTCCCCATGTCTGTATGGGTTTCCTCCAGGTGCTCTGGTGTCCCCCAACAGTCCAAAGATGTGCAAGTTAGATTCATGGAGTTCAACCTTGATAAATAGGAAGTGATGCATTTTGTAAGGTCGAACTTGAATGCTGAATATAGGAGTAAAGACAGGGTTCTTGGCAGTGTGGGGAAACAGAGGGATCTTAGTGTTCAAGTGCATTGATCCCTCAAAGTTGCCACCCAAGTGGACAGGGTTGTTAAGAAAGTATATGGTGTTTTGGCTTTCGTTAACAGAGGGATCGAGTTTAAGAGCCGTGAGGTTTTGCTGCAGTCTACAAGACCTTGGTGAGACCACACTTGGAATATTGTGTCCAGTTCTGATCTCCCTATTATAGGAAAGATACAGAGGCTTTGTGGAGGGTGCTAAGAAGGTTTACCAGGATGCTGCCTGGACTGGAAAGTTTGTCTTACAAAGAGAGGTTGACTAAGCTCATCTTTTCCCTCTGGAGAGAAGGAGGAAGAAAGGTGACCTGATCATATACAAGGTAATGAGAGGCATGGATAGAGTCAATAGCCAGAGATTTGTCCCCAGGGCAGCACTGACTGGCTCAAGGGGTCATAGTTTTAAGATATTAGGTGGAAGGTATAGAGGAGACATCAGAGGTAGGTTCTTTATGCAGAGAGTTGTGAATGCATGGCATACGTTGTCAGCTATGGTGGTGGAAACAGAGTCATTAGGGACATTTAAGCAACTGCTGGACATACACAAGGACAGCGGTGAATTGAGGGGTGTGTAGGTTAGGTTATTTTAGTTTAGATTAGAAATAATCCTCGGCACAATATCGTGGGCCAAAGGGCCTGTTCTGTGCTGTACATTTCAATGTTCTATGATAGGTGGATTGGCTGCAGTAAATTGCGCATGTTGTCCAGGGATGTGCAGCTCAGGTCTATTAGCCATGGGAAGTGCAGGGTTTTAGGGTAGTGGTTTGGGTGGGATGCACTTTGGAGGGTTGGTGTAGACCTGATGGGCTGAATGGCCTGCTTCCATGCTGTAGGTATTCTATGATGAAATGCTGGTTTCTTTCCATCATCTGGGTAAAGGAGTTAGAGTTGGGGTTGACAACTGAGTCTTCCTTGGAAATTCCAACAAAAAACACTGTAGTCCAAACTGCTTTTTCTTTTATCACCTTGCTCCTTTTATTTGCCATTTATTTTTGATATTGAGACATTTCAATTAATTTATGTTTGCAACAAACAGCAAAGCTGTGATCTGATTGAGATTATGACAATCTGAATGATGGAGATTTCATTAGACATCAATCTGCAGGCATTTACATTCTTTCACAAGCTTTTGTGTGAACTGCCCAGAGGCAGATCCTCACCTCTTTGTCTGCTGATGCTTCTCAACTTGAGTTATTTTCCTGGCAGCACTTTTTGTCATATGGTGTTCTGCCAATGCCTTGTGCTCTCAGCAGTAAGCCACCGGATAGGGGACCCCTGTCTAGAATGGGAATTGATAATGCACTGTTGTCTGATGTACATATTAGCCATCCAACCAACTGACCGTGCAAGCCTGCAGCCAATTATGATGACTGGAGGTACCAGAGAAATACGCTGACCCCAGAGATGCAAAACTCTGACTGAAATTCTCGGGATTTCGTTTCTTTCATGGTTTCTTGGTCATTACAAAAAAATCCTCAAACCAATATGTCACAATCCTGACTTGGGGATAGAATAGCCTTGTGATATTATGTGAATTGGTAATCTAGAGACCCAGGTAATGTTCTGGGGACCTGAGTTTGAATCCTGCCTCAGCACAAGATAGAATTTGAATTCAATAAAAAAAACTGGAATTAAATCTGAATCTACTGCTAATTGTTGGATAAACCTGGGCAATAAATGTTGGCCTAGCCAGTGATGCCCTCACCTCATGACTGAATAGAAAAATAAACTTCTCACTAGTACCACTTTCAAATGGTCAGAAGATCGGCCTGAGTTTTCCCACACTGATTGTGACTCTGATGTTCGAATGGAACACTACCTGTGGTCAGGATGCCCCCTCCTAATAGGCTGAATGCATGTGCACAATGATGGAGGACGTTGTGAGCAGTGTCTGTCGGGCACACACACAGAGACATACACACACACACACAGACACACACATACAGACAGACACACACACACACACACACACAGACACACAGATACAGCCTCAGCATGCTCAGTGTTGGAAACATCCTCACTGTTGTGCCAATTTGTAGGAAGCCAGTTATACCTCAATTTCAGGAATAGAGTGGTGCTGGAAAAGCACAGCAGTTCAGGCAGCATCCGAGGAGCAGTAAAATCGACTTTTCGGGCAAAAGCCCTTCATCAGGAAAACAGGCAGAGTGCCTGAAGGGTGAGACATAAATGAGAGGAGGGTGGGGGTGGGGAGAAAGTAGCATAGAGTACAATAGGTGAGTGGGGGTGGGAATGAAGGTGATAGGTCAGGGAGGAGGGTGGGGGAAGGT
Organism: Chiloscyllium plagiosum; assembly: GCF_037043375.1. Taxonomy (NCBI): domain Eukaryota; kingdom Metazoa; phylum Chordata; class Chondrichthyes; order Orectolobiformes; family Hemiscylliidae; genus Chiloscyllium; species Chiloscyllium plagiosum. Next base: position 132,077,137 of record NW_028270140.1, read on the forward strand.
AGCAAAGGGTACAATGGGTGGATGGGGGTGGGTTGAAGGTGATAGGTCAGGGAGGAGGGTGGAGTGGATAGGTGGAAAAGAAGATAGGCCGGTAGGACAGGTCATGGGGATGGTGCTGAGCTGGAAGTTTGGAACTGGGGTGAGGTGGGGGAAAGGGAAATGAGGAAACTGGTGAAGTTCACATTGATGCCCTGGGGTTGAAGTGTTCCGAAGTGGAAGATGAGGCGTTCTTCCTCCAGGTGTCGGGTGGTGAGGGAGCGGCGGCGAAGGAGACCCAGGACCTCCATGTCCTCGGCAGAATGGGAGGGGGAGTTGAAATGTTGGGCCACAGGGCGGTGTGGTTGATTGGTGCGGGTGTCCCTGGGATGTTCCCTAAAGCCCTCTGCTAGGAGGCGTCCAGTCTCCCCAGTGTAGAGGAGACTGCATCAGGAGCAACGGATACAATAAATGATATTGGTGGATGTGCAGGTAAAACTTTGATGGATGTCTTGGAAGGCTCCTTTAGGGCCTTGGATGGAGGTGAGGGAGGAGGTGTGGGTGCAGGTTTTGTAATTCCTACAGTGGCAAGGGAAGGTGCCGGGACAGAAGGGTGGGTTGTTGGGGGACGTGGACCTGACTAGGTAGACACAGAGGGAACGGTCTTTGCGGAAGGCGGAAAGTGGTGGGGAGGGAAATATACCCCTGGTGGTGGGGTCCACTTGGAGGTGGCGGAAATATTGGCGAATGATTTGGTTTATGTGAAGGTTGGTAGGGTGCATTGGAGGGCATCTTTAACCACGTGGGAAGGGAAATTGTGGTCTCTAAAGAAGGAGGCCATCTGGTGTGTTCTGTGGTGGAACTGGTCCTCCTGGGAGCAGATACGACGGAGGCGGAGGAATTAGGAATATGGGATGGAATTTTTGCAGGAGGTAGGGTGGGCGGAGGTGTAATCCAGGTAGCTGTGGGAGTCGGTGGGTTTGTAAAAAATGTCAGTGTCAAGTCGGTCGTCATTAATGGAGATGGAGAGGTCCAGGAAGGGGAGGGAGGTGTCAGAGATAGTCCAGGTGAATTTAAGGTCAGGGTGGAGTGTGTTGGTGAAGTTGATGAATTGCTCAACCTCCTCGCGGGAGCACGAGGTGGCGCCAATGCAGTCATCAATATAGCGGAGGAAGGGGTGGGGAGTGGTGCCGGTGTAACTATGGAAGATGGACTGTTCTACGTAGCCAACAAAGAGACAGGCATAGCTGGGGCCAATACAGGTGCCCATGGCTACCCCTTTGGTCTGGAGGAAGTGAGAGGATTCGAAGGAGAAATTGTTACGGGTGAGGACCAGTTCGGCCAAACGAATGAGAGTGTCAGTGGAAGGGTACTGTTGGGGACGTCGGGAGAGGAAGAAACGGAGGGCTTGGAGGCCCTGGTCATGGCGGATGGAGGTGCAGAGGGATCGGATATCCATGGTGAAGATGAGGTGTTGGGGGCCAGGGAAACGGGAGTCTTGGAGAAGGTGGAGGGTGTGGGTGGTGTCTCAAATGTATGTGGGGAGTTCCTGGGCTAGGGGGGATAGGACAGTGTTGAGGTAGGTAGAGATGAGTTCAGTGAGGCAGGAGCATACTGAGACAATGGGTCAGCCAGGGTGGTCAGGCTTGTGGATCTTGGGAAGGAGGTAGAACTGGGAAGTGTGGGGTTCCCGGACTATGAGGTTGGAAGCTGTGGGTGGGAGATCTCCAGAGGTGATGAGGTTTTGTATGGTCTGAGAGATGATGGTTTGGTGATGGGGGGTAGGGTCATGGTCGATGGGGCGATAGGAGGAGGTGTCCTCGAGTTGGCGTCTAGCTTCAGTGGTGTAGAGGTCAGTGCGCCAGACTACCACTGCGCCCCCTTTATCTGCTGGCTTGATGGTGAGGTCAGGACTGGAGCAGAGGGAGTGAAGGGCTGTCATTGTGAGGGTGAGAGGTTGGAGTGGGGGTAGACAGGTTGAGGTAGTTAATGTCCCAGCGGCAGTTGGAAATGAAGAGGTCGAGGGCGGGTAATAGGCCAGCACGAGGTGTCCAGGTGGATGCAGAGTCTTGGAGGTGGGCGAAGGGGTCCTCGGAGGATGGGTGGGATTGTGAAAGTAAGCTCGGAGATGGAGGCGGGGGAAGAAGTGTTTGACGTCATGGTCTGTATTAAATTCATTGATGCGTGAGCGGAGGGGGATGAAGGTGAGTCCTTTGCTGAGGACTGATCATTCGTCCTCAGTGAGCGGGAGGTCTGGAGGGATGGTGAAAACCTGGCAGGGCTGGGAGCTAGGGCCTGGTGTAGGTGTGGAGAGTAGGGGCGGAGCCGGTAACTGGAGTGGGCGTGGTGATGGGGGGTAGAGTCATGAGCAGGGGTGGTGTTCCCCACAGAGTTCTGGAGGGGGGCGGGGATGGTGACAGTGGGATCTGCGGGGGGCATGTCAGCATGTTTATACCTCAATTTCAACAAACTGATTCAAAGAATGGAATGTGTCAGGGAGTTGGATCTCATGTATTACTTTGTTATTTTGCTCCCGGTCTGTCATCCGTTTTCTCGTCTGCTTGGCCAGAAAAGTTCCACCCTCTCCATCTGTCTCAATGACAAATCCTATGATAGAAATAAGGCCTCACACACTGGTTTGGTGCAACCTGTTCCCCAGTGAAGCAAACTGGAGCTGGATGTCAATCTGACTGCTGGAAAGGTGAACAGTTCAGTCAGACCACTTTCAAACAGCACCATCACATGAGCAGACTAGGGACCTCACACTTGAACAATGTCTCCTCCTGACTTCAATGCTTTTAACAATAACGCGGCTGATTTTAAGTTAACGTTTTCTTCAAAAGCATAGAAAAGAAACCAGATGTTTGCTGCTCTTTGACAAAGCAGCAGCACCATGTACAGACCCACGGACTCATTACCATCAAACCGATCAGTTACTTTCATAGCCAGAGTATCTCTCCATTGAGAGAAGGGTTTAAACTGGAATGTTTCCATTGTTATGATTGTACAGTGTTTAATGATTTTAATATCAATCTCATTCAACGACAGAGGGTTGGAACAAAGGGGCATTTTCATTATCGCAACCTGCAACCAGTGGTGTACCACAGGATTCAGTGCTGGGATTATAACTATTCACAAAATATATTAGAATTAGAATAGACATGGAGTCATAAAGTTGTACATGACAGAAACAGACCATTCATTCCAACTCATCCATGACAACCTAAATACCATTTCCTAAACTCACCTAGTCTCACTTGCCAGCATTTAGCCTATATTCCTATAAATCCTTCCTATTCATGTACTCATCCAGATACCTTTTAAATGTTGTAGCTGTACCAGCCTCCACCACTTCCTCTGGCAGCTCATTTCATACAGGAACCACCATCTGCACGAAACATTTGTCTCTTAGATGCCTTTTAAATCCTTCCCTTACCAGCCTTAAACCTATGCCCTCTAGTTTTGGATTCTCTTAGCCTGGGAAATGACCTTGACTGCTCACCCTATCTATGCCCTTCATGATTTAATAAACCTCTATAAGGTCACCACGCAGCTTCAGCTGCTTAAGGGAAAATAGCCCCACTCTATTTAGCCTCTCCTTATAGTCAAACCCTCCAATCCCAGCAACCATTAGTTTTGTTGTCACATATACTCTGGATTAGAGTGGTGCAGGAAAAGCGCAGCGGTTCAGGCAGCATCCGAGGAGCAGGAAAATCGACGTTTTGGGCAAACGCCTTTCATCCTATTCCCGATGAAGGGCTTTTGCCTGAAACGTCGATCTTCCTGCTCCTTGGATGCTGCCTGAACCGCTGTGCTTTTCCTGCACCACTCTAATCCAGAATCTGGTTTCCAGCATATGTCGTCATTGTTTTTACCCTGTCACATATACTCGCATGAGTACAGTGAAAAGTTTCCAAGCCGCCACTTACGATGCCATCTTAAGTACCAAGGTACCAAGGTATAGATGCTAAAGTACAATTTCTGAGGGAAAAAGTATGAAAGAAATAAAGAATGACTTGCATAAGAAACGTGAATGCACTATAACTAAGTATGCGGATGACACAAAAATATGTGGGAAGACATATTGGTCAGAGTATTGAGTACAGGAGTTGGGAGGTCATGTTGCGGCTATACAGGATATTGGTTAAGCCACTGTTGGAATATTGTGTGCAATTCTGGTCTCCTTCCTATCAGAAAGATGTTGTGAAACTTGAAAGGGTTCAGAAAAGATGTACAAGGATGTTGCCAGGGTTGGAGGGTTTGAGCTACAGGGAGCGGCCAAACAGGCTGGGGCTGTTTTCCCTGGAGTGTCGGAGGCTGAGGGGTGACCTCATAGAGGTTTACAAAATTGTGAGGGCCATGGATAGGATAAATAGAGAAAGTCTTTTCCCTGGGGTCGGGGAGTCCAGAACTAGAGGGCATAAGTTTAGGATGAGAGGGGAAAGATATAAAAGAGACCTACGGGGCAACCTTTTCACACAGACAGTGGTACATGTATGGAATGCCAAAGGAAGTGGTGGAGGCTGGTACAATTGCAACATTTAAAAGGCATTTGGATGGGTATATGAATAGGAAGGGTTTGGAGGCATAGGGGCCGGGTGCTGGCAGGTGGGACTAGATTGGTTTCAGATATCTGGTCAGCATGGACGGGTTGGACTGAAGGTTCTGTTTCCACGCTGTACATCTCCCTCTATTCAAAGGGAATGGAAATAGGCAGTTCCTTCTAAAACTATACAGGGTACTCAGTCAGAACACAGCTACAATATTGTTGACAGTTTTGTCCCTTACCTCAGCAAAGTATTGGCATTGGAGGCAGTCCAGAAATGGCTCAGCAGGTTGATACTAGGTATGGGGGGAACTGCCTTATGAGGAAAGGTTGAGTCGGTTTGGCCCGAGATTATGAGTCGGGTCATAATCTCAGAGTAAGGGGTCACCCATTTAAAACAGAGATTAGATTACTTACAGTGTGGAAACAGAGGAAATTATTTTGTGAGACGGTAGTACAGGCACAGTTGTTAAGTATATTCAACACTGAGACAAATAATTAATCAGTCAAGGAATCAAGGGTTATGGGAAAAATGCAGGCAAATGAATTTGAGAATTATCAGTTCAGTTGTGTTCCCATGGAATGGTGATGCAGTCCTGATGGGCTGAATGGTCTCCCTCTATTCCTACAGTTTATGGTCTTGTTACAGGATGACAATGTTATCTATGTGTTACTGAATGCAAACTATGTAGTTCATCTACAAGATTGCTCCTGGATGAATAAGAATGATTTCATTACAATCACAGTTTAAATAAAGACTTCCATTCATATAGTACCATTCATGGCACCCGGACTTCCTGAAGTACTTTACAGTTGATGAAATATCATCACTGTTGTAATACAGGTATAATGAGGAAGATGGTATTATGGATATTTTTAAAATTTATTCATCCAGAGGGCAGTTAAGCATTAACCAGATTACCATGGGCCTGGAGTCACATGTAGGCCAGACAGGTATGGATGACAGTTTCCTTCCCAAAAGGATATAATGGCAGTGCCACGAGACAAATCCAGATCCCAGTCTAATGTTTACATCTTCAAATTCCAAGACAACATCGGGGAGAATTTAAATACAAATAATTTTAAAAATCTGAATATATAGCTGGAGGTGATCATGAACCATATGTTGATTGTCATAAAAATGCATCTGTTTCACCAAAATTCTTTTGGAATCTGCCACCCTTCCATCCATGTCTAGCCTACATGTGACTCTAGATCCCCAATGACATGGTTGACTCTTAAATACCCTCTAAAATTTCCTAGAAAGCCATTCAATTCAAGGGCAATTAGGGGTGGACAACAAATTCTGGGCTTGCCAGTGATGTACAGTGATGTGCAAAGATAAAAAAATGCAAATATGGCAACTAACTTGCGCACAGCAAACCTCTGTGAACAGCCACGTTGTAAAGACTAGATAATCAGAGATGCAGGTAGAGAGTAAACATTGTGTATGAAACCTACTGTTCAAATAGGATGCCATGGGTTCTTTGACATCTACCTGAGGGAGCAGATACGGCTTTACTTTGAAGTCTTCTCTGAACAATGCCATTGTCGGGAATTTTGCAGTATTGCAGCGGAGTGTGATCAGCCTGGATGCTTTTAAACTTGAATCTCTCAAGAGGGATTTGATCCCACAACATTCTGACTAGGAAAACATAAGTGCTACTAAGTGAGCCACAGCTGGTAATCAAGACCATTTAGCTTTTGGATTTCTCAGGAGCCTCTTGGAAAGATCTGTATATCTCTTGGCAGCCCGACCATACAAATGGTGTTTGTTCACTTTCAAGTAGAGCACCACCATGCCACCCACAGTGTCATACATAAATGCTGCCAATAGACATGCAAGCTACATTCCCTTTAATTCTTCCTGCGACTGCATGGTCTAAACAAAACTGTTAAAAACAGGTCTGCTCAGTATAAGGAGGTTAGTAAAAGATCCAGACGAGAAGTGTTTGGTTAAAATGCTGAAGGGGACATTTGAAGTTGAGAAAGTTTAAGCTCAGTTGTATGAAGGCTTCAAGAAGAGACAATCATATTGTCCTGACTGAGAATTGATGCCAAGTCAAATTAAGCTGAAAGGGTAATAGAGAAAGGAATTCTCTCTGCAATGAGTCTTGTCAAGGAGTGCTTTAGCTTTAATAAGATTATATCTTCATTTTATCTGAACTTCTTCTGCATTATAAAATTCTGTGTTATGATTACGCCTGATTCTGCAGCATTGTGATTGATGTTTCAGTGAAAGATCATCTCAGTAAACAAGAAAAAGCAAAGATCTATCAAGTCAGATTTCAAACTTGGATCTGACTTGTGTGGTCACAATATCAATTGGGATCACAACTTTAATGAGTGAAATTTGTGTTTACTTTCTATATCTGAGCCAAAATTTACTAAGTCATAAGTCATTGAGTCATAGGGTACAGCATGGAAACAGACCCTTTGGTCCAACTCATCCTTGCTTCACCAGATATCCCAACCTAATCTAGTCCCACGTGCCAGCACCTGGCCCATATCCCTCCAAACCCTTCCTATTCATATACCCATCCAAATGCCTTTTAAATGTTTCAATTGTACCAGCCTCCACCATTTCCTCTGCGAGCTCATTCTATCCATGTACCACCCTCTGCTTGAAAAAGTTGCCCCTTAGGTCTCTTTTATATCTTTCCCCTCTCACCCTAAACCTATGCCTTCTAGTTCCCCACCCCAGGGAAAATACTTCCTCTATTTATTCTATCTATGCCTGTCATGATTTTATAAGCCTCTATAAAGTCACATCTCAGCCTCTGAAGCGCCAGGGAAAACAGACCTAGCCTATTCAACCAGCTCAAATCTTCTAACGCTGGCAACATCCTTGTAAGTCTTTTCTGAACCCTTTCAAGTTTCACAACATCCTTCTGAATGGAAGGAGACCAGAATTGCCCACAATATTTCAAAAGTGGCTTAACCAATGTCCCGTACAGGTGCAATATGACCTCCCAACTCCTGTACTCAATACTCTGACCCATAAAGGAAAGCATACCAAATGCCATCTTCACTATCCTATCTACCTGTGACTTCAAGGAGCTATGAACCTGTACTCCAAGGTCTCTTTGTTCAGCAATCCTCCCCAGGACCTTACAATTAAGTGTATAAGTTCTGCTAAGATTTGCTTTCCCAAAGGTCTTTGAAGTAGGGCTCTCATCTTGAGCTTCTTCACTCCTGTCTGGTTCCAAATCTTGGAAAGATGCTCAAATCTTTTGGCAGCTGCTGCCAGCAGGCTGACAAAACCTTTTCTTGAAAACTTCTCACCAAATGGTGCCCATTCCCCTCAGACTCTTCCTGCCATGATTATGAATTATTTATCCCATTCTTGTCTGTTATAAGGTATTACAAATATTCCTGTGCAAATAACCTGTGATGGACTGGTCGTTACTGTCGGCATCAAAGCTTTTCCGAATTTTGCACCTGCCCCTATGAATCATTTCCCAACCTTTGTGTTCCTTTCTTCCCAGTGCGTGCCCAGCCCCCACCAAATCCTGGTTTCTCTTCTCCATCCTGGCTCTTGGAACATCTTGCTCAACAAATGCTGCCACAAGAACAGGAGGAAGAAAACTCAACTCTGGGAAACCCAAAATGGTGTCATATTTACGGATGACATGTGATGCAATCAAGCCTTCAGGAATGGATCCTGCCTCCTTCAAGGTGGGGGTTATGAGTCCTATATCAGCCTTAGAATCCAGAATTTACACCGGGCACAATTTTGTGCTAGGCCTCGACTCCCTTGATCCACTTGTCTAGCCATATGTGCCACATTTTATGGGTGTCAATTGGCTTGGTGTGGGTTCTGGGGGAGGGGCTAGCAGCTTGAGTCTTAACAGCAGCCTGATGATTGGTGGCTGCTGCTGGGTTGGCAGTCAGTCAAAGAATGAAACAAGCTATGGTGAAGTGCGGACAGATACAAGTCTGCTGGTCACATCAGGGCCAAGCAGGAGGGTGCTGGTTGGGTGGCAGTTAGCAGCTGACACACAGTGCCCTCCACAGAAAGACCTCGTCAGAAATAGTCCCAGTGGCCTCTGCTAGTTCAAGTTCCATGAGAGGCCTGGGTGCCAGGAACTTCTGATGCTAACACACTCCTACAAAACCTATTGTTTGTTATCTGTTTGGAAGAAACCTGACTGGCCTTGATCTAAGGAATGTTGTAGACTCAGATGGGACAAAATGTGATAAAAAAATGACACTACCAGACAATAGATGAAATTGTGTTAACAAGCCAATATTGGATAAGATGCATAGTTACACGTTGTCTCCAAATTTTCAACAGACCATTTTTATGTTTACCCCCATTATAATCCGACAGTGCAGCCACAACTTTAAAGAAGTATCATAAATGAACCTTCCTTTCATTGTACCCTCCAGGCCCATTTCTGTGTCAAGTTCATTCTTTTCCACAACACTAATCTACATGTTCACTTTCTCTCCACTTTCCAACTCTATTTTCCTCTCATGCGATTTCTTCAGTTTTCCATTTACCAATCTTAGTGACCCATTCATAACTGAAATCAAATGAAATGTCTTCAGCAGATGATTTCCAATCATCCCCCATCCAGCTACTCCTTGCCTGAAGGCTGTATGTTTACTGGTCCCATTGAATTTACATCACCCTAGAGGTTCATCAGTGCTCAGAAACAACACACAGTGTCTTTCTAAATTAATTTCGCCCATCCTCACTCCATTCCTGGTGTCATGACCACAGCCTCTGCTATTGAAGTCATCAGTGCTGCCATGGAGATCTCAGTCCTTCCACAGTCCTGGTCTTTGACACAATCCCTGTTGCTGGTTTGCCAATTACTGAGATTCCGACAAAGGCTGAGGAGTCAGTCATGACAAATAGTCACGAAGCCTCTGAAACTGTCAGGATATAAAGTTTCACATGTCTATCGAAGACAGTGCTTTAAATATTTAATCAATGCATTTCACGTGATTTATTTGAGTTGCACTACATTTAATGATTTGTGCATTTTTCACAGATAAGACATAAAAACTAGGGAATGAGGCTGTGAGGAGAAATGAGGCAATTCTTGACTCTGTCATTTCACCTTTACTGACTTCAACGGATGCTTGAAGCGGAATTGGATGAATGTGTAGAATCTTTCAATATTTTCCACGTGAGTGCCTCTCTGCTAAACAGAAAATGAATGATAGATCAACCAGCCACTATTTCTGGGAACTGGTTTTCAATGGTGCCAGCTTTTCACAGGCAGGGTATCAGCTACCGACTCTTACTTGTTATTTGCCTTCAATGTCTCCACAGACTCCCCAGTTATGTTCTCTTCCTTGCTTTAAGTTACTTTTTTCTCTCATAGAGCATCCCTCATGATCTTCCCTTTCCTACAATACTGTCACATTTTATTCCTCAGGTTCATCTAAATGAAAAAAAGAATTGGCCAGCTCCTATTTTCAATTTTGCCTCCATTTTTTGCCAGCCATCAGCTTTGTGTGAGCAAAGCCCAGTTTCCAACCTGGGGTGTGGGGAGTCACCTGCGCTCTCCTGACATCCTCGCGGTGTTGAGAAATCAGAAGGTGATAGGGAACAGGATGGAAGTGACTTATTAATGTCAGACTGAATCCTGAAAGAAAACTGCAAGCTCCGATAAGTGTATTAAAATCAGTGCTGCCTGGAAAATGGTGGCTCTTTGCAGGGATGCACTTCAGAAAGACTCCTCTTGAGAACACACTGCAGACGATAATCAGGTGTAGACAGCAGGGTGCACTGGATCTGATTCTGGTGAAGAGAAACTTGTGTCTTTTTACTAATTGCAAACTTAAGAAACTCACAAAGCTCCCTTTCGTTTTATTTTAGCTGATGACTGGTGTGGCTTCACATATTTTCGTGGCTAACAAATCATTGGGCGGATTAACCAGAGTGGTTAAAAAGATTTTCCTTCTCTCTTGCACCAAAGAAATCAATCAGCTGCCGGCCTGTGAAGATGACACGATAATACATTCAAGTTTGAAGCTTAAGATCTCTGAAGCTTTGTGCGTGATAAATCAGCAATCAATGATTAGATCATGCCTAATAAACATTGCTGCTTTGAAATGATCTTCGGTTCCTGGATGAAAGCATTATTACTTTCAGTTGGAGTAGCACCAAGAGAATGCAGCTTTCATTTAAATCACAGTTTGGAACTCCACTGCAAGTTAAAAGATCATTATTCTTCATCATCTCACACAGTTTTAACAAGATCATAAACATTTTCCTCTTTTTGTTGTTTAAATGTTATCTTCAGTCACTAATGAATAGCTGGCAAATTTCATTAATTCTCACACAAAATCAGCAACACTGAAATGGTTGAATATTTCTATAACACCTTTCCTAACCACCAGACATTTCAAAACGCTTTACAGCCTCGTGAGTTCTTTTGTTACAACACAGGGAACACAGCAATGCCACAATATCCAGATAATCTGTTCCTGTGATGTTGATTGAGGAATTAATAATGTCTAGGGCATGTAAAATAAGGTTACTCCTTTTGTTTAAAATAATGTCATAAACAAAACAGTTTTAACATGTCAACCAGATGACAGCAGCTCTAACAGGGCAGTACTCCCTCAGTACTACAAGGGATAATCAGCCTCCATTTTTGTCCTCAAGCCCTTGAGTGGGACTACACACTCGTCTTCTGATATCCAAGACAGAAATTTCCTCCAAATATATATTGACAACACAAAAGCTTTTGTTTGTGGTGCCCCCCCACAAACTCTGTTGCCAAGCTGTGCCAACTCTCAGCTTGGAGGAGAAAGTGAGGACTGCAGATGCTGGAGATAAGAGCTGAAAATGTGTTGCTGGAAAAGCGCAGCAGGTCAGGCAGCATCCAAGGAGCAGGAGAATTGATGTTTCGGGCATGAGCCTTTCTTCAGGAATGAGGAGAGTGTGCCAAGCAGGCTAAGATAAAAGGTAGGGAGAGGGACTTGGGGGAGGGGTGGTGGGAATGCGATAGATGGAAGGAGGTTAAGGTGAGGGTGATAGTCCGGAGTGGGGGTGGGGGCGGAGAGGTCAGGAAGAAGATTGCAGGTTAGGAAGGTGGTGCTGAGTTCTAGGATTGGGACTGAGACAAGGTGAGGGGAGGGGAAATGAGGAAACTGGAGAAATCTGAGTTCATACCTTGTGGTTGGAGGGTTCCTAGGCGGAAGATGACAGCAGTTCCTCCAGCCGTCGTGTTGCTATGGTCTGGCGATGGAGGAGTCCCTGGACCTGCATGTCCTTGGCAACTCTCAGCTTGGTAACTGTCCGAGACTGAAGGAGTCCCTATGCAACCTTGCCATTGAGGACCTTGAAATTAGCTTCCCACCACATAACTCCACTCTCACAAAGACTGCCCATTTCCACCTCTGACACATTGCTCATGTTGACACTGCCACAGCTTATCTGCTGCTGAAATCCTCACTTATACCTTTGCTACTTCTGAACTGACTATTCCATTGCCTTCCAAATGCTACCATTTGTAAACAGGCTGCTCATATCTGAACTCCCATCAAGTCTAGTTTGCCCATTACTCCTATGTCCACTGCCCTACATCGGCTTTGAATTAAGAAAAACCTCAACTTTAAAATTCACAACATTCTAGTCCAATCATACCTCACTTTTCCTATCTTTGTAACCTTCTCCAGTCTTGAAAAACTTCAGTGTAACCTGAGCTCTACCGATTGCAGTCTTTGAGCAACTCTGATCTTAATGGCACCACCATTGGAGGCCATGTCTTCATCTGCCAAGGCTCTAAGTTCTGGAATTCCTTCCCTGTCACTCTCTCACCTTCCTTTTACTTTTAAGATGCTTCATAAAACTACACCTTTGATCAAATGTTTGGACAACTCCCCTAAGATTTCCGAGATAGTTCAGTTTTATTTTAAGACTGGATAATGGTCTTGTGAAATACACTGGGTCATTCACAATATTCAAGGTGGTAAATGAATGCAAGTCATTGCTGGTGCTAAAGAGAGCATACCACAGAGCTGGAAGAGGATAGAAGCTCTGTGGGGTTAGTGACTGCCATTGAGCTCATTCACTTCGAAGAATAATACAGTGAAAGAAGAAATCGCTATCTTAAAAATAAATAAATTCCTTCAGCCTTTTACAAAGACTGACAAGTTAGTGCTGTTTCATTCATTTAAAATCAACTAACAAGCTCTCGCTATGTGGAAGAGTTGACTTTGGAACCGTGAAAAGAAGGCTTGAAAATGGAAGATGTGTCATCACAAAAAGATGATTTGAGACTTTCTACCTCCACCCATTCTCCGAAACAAAACAAGGAAAAAAAGTCAACGCTATCTTTGAAAAGGAAATCTTCAAAAGGGGTGAAGCCTATATAGCCAACTGAACAGATTTGGTTATGTGACTGAAACTTGCCATCATTTTGTTTTCTGAGGAATACACAGAAACTGATACTGCAACATTTCCTCACCAGGTGTCAAGTTCATGCTTAGCATTTCGAGGCAGCTACCTCTTATCGTAGCTCTTATTTCCTGAAGATGCTAACTTGTGGTAATGTTGCCAGCTCCCTTTGAAACACTGTCTTGTTGTCTGCTTTCAACTGTGAAAGTTTATATACAACTACCCTGATGATCAACAGTGTAGTCTGTGTTCAAATCTAGGATCTCCTTGCTTTGCATGGCTCTGTAACACTGAGGTGTCTAACTTTAAGCCTAAATGCCTAAATTCTGAGATTCCATGCCATGCAACACTTTTTAGTTTATATTCCTTATTCATGAATACGCATTGATCATGGGCTTTGGAAACACCACATTAGCCGTCTTGGCTCATTAGGTTGACCTGGACTTTCAGATACAGTTTTGGGTCTGCTTCCCAAAGGAAGGTCATACTCACAATAGAGGGAATGTAATGAAGCTCCATCAGTCTGCTGTCTGGGATCCCTGAGGAGGCTGGTGATTTATTCTCCAGAGTTTAGAAGAATGAGAAGTGATCTCACCGAAGTGTGGAGGTCCAGGCATTGGATATGCTCAGTGTTGAGATTGTATGTTATAGACTAATGGATTGATGATGAAACAGTGACGCTACCAGTCATGTGCTAGAGTTTGGGAAGAGAAAGGCACAGTCTGTGTCAGAGGTAGAGAGCTGTACCATCTCTCATGAGAATATACAGTGTTGTGTACATAAAAGGCATTTTGCAGAAACATACCTGAGTCAGGATGTAGTCATTCACAGGGAGATAGAACCTTCCTTGTACTTAACAGGCCACATGTTACCCAAAAAGACATGCAAATTGTCCAAAGGTGGAACCAAATCACAAACCAATAGATTTCTACATAGTCAAGCCATCAAGGGATATGATGATGATGTGGAAAAATGGCTTTCATGGAGAATATCATCCTTGAGCTTATTGATTTGTGGATCAGGCTTGATGGGCTGAACTCCTATTCCTGTTTCCTATGTGACTGAAGTAAATCCTTATCAGCACAGGTATATCAGTGTCAGCAACTTGAAGATTACTGATCAAATTTGGCATGGACTTAAACATCACATATGCAAATTAATCCTAATACAAAACTGCGGTATCAGCTGAGATATAAAAATGGCGAACACTGTTGAATCAAGGTGCCTTAAGAGTTGGCTTAGCAGGGTAGTCCTACAGAGTCTCACATTGGTCTGTGTGACTCTGAAACACGGAAGTGTGCAAAGAAATCCTGGATTCAGTACTTTATCTTATCTCTAATGATCTCATGTAAAACTAAAATGGCAATTCTGGAAGGGTGTTGACAATGAGTTGGAAATTTTGATTGCCTTTGTTTGAGAACTCCTTCCCTTGCTGCTGGAAGGAATTGAGAATTCCCTCTCTTTCCCTGGCTGCATTCTAGGCACACACTATTGCAAAATCAAAGTCTCTCCAAACAAAGATTTGTTCAGTCTGTTGAGGACAATGGAGATGACATGCAACAGAAACTGAATTTTTTTAGATGGTGTGGTTGATTGAGTGTTCTATTTGACAGGTTGGGAAAGAACAGCGGTATTTTAAAACTCTTCACAGCAATCTGCAAACCTTCCCAGCTTTGGCATTGGGACAGATGGTCCTAAACTTGAGCAGACTATAAGTTACATAAGAAAGATAAGAACTAGTAGCAAAAGTTAACAATTCCGTTCCTCAAGCCTATGCTACCATTTAATGCAACGATCATTTATCTCACCCCTCGGCCTCAACCCCACGTTTCTGCCCACTCTCCCTAACTCTTCAACCCATTACAAATTAAAAATCTGTTTGTTTCCTCCTTAAAACTAGTCAGTAACACAGCATTCAGTGCACTCTGGTATATTTATTCACAACCTTTTCAGAGAAGTAATTTCTCCTCATCTTTGTCTTCAATCCGCTTCCCCTTATCCTAAAACTATAGCCGTCCATTCTAGATTGTCCCACATGTGAAAACGTCCTTTCTATGTTGACTTTGTCAATCGCCTTTAGCCTCTCGGCCTACCTCAATTAGATCTCTTCTCATTCTTCTAAATTCCACAGTGTACAGGCGTAAACTACTCAATCTCTCTTCAAATTGAGACAGCGAGACTTGCCTTTATATTGCAGTCTTCACAACCTCATTTGATTGCTGTTTTCATTAAGCATTTTTGAAATGCAGTCACTACACTGCCATAGGAAAAATGACTTTCTTTACGTACACAGCAAGCTACTTACAAACCACAATGTGATCAGTTTCAAAGGAGAGTCATACCTACGCAAAGCTTTAATTTTGTGTGCCTCCCTTTTTACCAACGTTGCTAGACCTGCTGGGATTCTCAGGCACTTGCTGTAAGCAACACTGGTTATGAGATAAATGTTGGCTGGGTCACTGAGAGAAATGCTCCTGCTCTTCTTCAAATATGGAATGGTTTTCATCCACCTATGAGGTTGGACAGGACATTGATTATAAGAACATAAGAACTAGGAGCATGAGTAGGCCATCTGGCCCTTCCAGCCTGCTCTGCCATTTAATAGGATCATGGTTGATCTTTTTGTGGGCTCTGCTCACTTACCCGCTCTCTCACCATATCCCTTAATTCCTTTACTGTTCAAAAAAATCTATCTTAGCTTTAAAAATATTTCTACCTCTGCCTTAAAAATATATGCTAACGCTGCTCTCCCACCTTCAGACGGAGACAGTTCCAAATCATACAACCCTCTGAGAAAGGAAATAAGCCTTACCTCCAAAAGGACCACATTAATTTTTAAAAGTGTCCCCTGACCCTGAAGTGACCCAAAGAAGAAACATTCTCCCACATCCACACTATCTATTCAGGATCTTATCCAGTTCAATCAAATCACTCTTCTAAACTTTCATGAAAATAAGCCCAAAATGTCATAACCCATTCTCAGAACCCAACTCACTCATTTCAACCTCCTTGGAACTACCTTGAATGCATTTATATCTTTTCTTAAATAAAGAGAGCAAAGTTTTGCACAGTTTTCAAGACACGGTATTATCAGGGCACCGTATAACTGAAGCATGATGTTCTTATTGAATCCATGCAGGATTCTACGTATGCCTCAACGAACAGTAGTCACCAAAGCCTGAAAGGATCACTCTCCCCTTCGAGAGAGCTGTCCGGTGGTCAGTTGAACCCAAAGGTCTCCTCAGGTAAGGGGCAAGATTAAGAATGTGAACCTTCTTGGTAACCTCAGCTGGTGTGGGAATTGAACCTGCGCAGTTGGTGTCATTCTGCATTGCAAACCAGCCATCCAGCTAACTGACTCCCATTCAGTGAATATAAACTCCTCGCAATGACACAGCCAGAGATTTATTAGAAGTGTTATAATTGCTGCAAGAGAAAGATTAAAGATTAAGTTAGAGAGTTGGATTAAGGGAGATATTTTCAAGATGGCAACCTGTAACTGGTGGAATGCCACTCTGATTCAATGTTGGGGACACAATTATTCGCAATACATTTTAATGACTTGAATGAGGAAGGCGACTGCCCTATAGTAAAGTTTGCAGATGACAAAAACATAAGCAGGTGGGGTGGCAAGTGGTGAGAATGATTCAAAGAGTCTGCAGAAGGATACAGACAAACTCAGTGAGTGGTCGAAAACTTGGTAGATCCAGTGTGAGGTAGAAAAATGTGAGGTGGAAAAATGCACTTTGAGCAGGAAGAACAGAAGAGTTGAATATTAGTTAAATTGTGAAAGACTGTGGACAGCAGCAGCATAGAGTGATTTGGGAACTCCCATGCACAAATCAAAATAAGGCAGCGTACAAGTTCAGCAATTATTGGGGAAGGCAAATGGAATATTGGCCTTTACATTAAAGGGAATGGAATTTAAAAACAGGAAGTTATTCCTTCAACTTTCAAAGACATTAGTCAGAATATAAGTGGAATACTATGGACAGTTTTGGACCCCTTTTCTAAGGGACGATATACTGGCATCAGTAGCAGTCCAGAGGGAGTCGCAGATCAACAGGATAGCGAAGAAGGCATTTGGTATGCTTTCCTTTATTGGTCAGAGTATTGAGTACAGGAGTTGGGAGGTCCTGTTGCGGCTGTACAGGACATTGGTTAGGCCACTGTTGGAATATTGCATGCAATTCTGGTCTCCTTCCTATCAGAAAGATGTTGTGAAACTTGAAAGGGTTCAGAAAAGATTTACAAGGATGTTGCCAGGGTTGGAGGATCTGAGCCACAGGGTGAGGCTGAACAGGCTGGGGCTGTTTTCCCTGGAGCGTCGGAGGCTGAGGGGTGACCTTATAGAGGTTTACAAAATTATGAGGGGCATGGGTAGGATAAACAGTCAAAGTCTTTTCCCTGGGGTTGGGGAGTCCAGAACTAGATGGCATAGGTTTAGGGTGAGAGGAGAAAGATATAAAAGAGACCTAAGGGGCAACGTTTTCACGCAGAGGTGGTACGTGTATGGAATGAGCTGCCAGAGGAAGTGGTGGAGACTGGTACAATTGCAACATTTAAGAGGCATTTGGATGGGTATATGAATATGGAGGGTTAGGAGAGATATGGGCTGGGTGCTGGCAGGTGGGACTAGATTGGGTTGGGATATCTGGTCGGCAGGGATGGGTTGGACCGAAGAGTCTGTTTCCATGATGCACATCTCTATGACTCTATGACTGGGACCAATTATGGATGGACTATCTCATTAGGAGAGGTTGAGTAGGTTGGGCCTTCAGTCATTGAAATTTAGAAGAATTCTTACAAGATTCTGAAGGGACTTGAAAGAGTAGATGCTGAAAGGTTGTTTCCACCAGTGGGAGAGTCTAGGACCAGTGGGTAAAATCTCAAAATAAGAGACAGGGAGACATTTCTTCTCTCAGAGTTTAGGGAATCTGTGAAATTCTTTACCTTATCAGAGAGCTGGGTCATTAAGTATACTTAAGGATGAAAGAGACAAATTTTTAATCAGTAAGGGAATGAAGGGTAATGGGGAAAAGCCAGGAAAGTGGATTTGAGGATTCTCGCATCAATCGTTATCTGATTGCATGGCAGAGCTGACTCAATGGGTTGAATGGCCTACTTCTGCTCCATTGTCTTAATGCTTTCTGCAGAGGTTACTGGTGTTGGAAATCAGTGAGGAAATACTGATGGATGCCACTTACTGAGTGAAGAGACAGGATGGACATAAACAAACTGTGCGAGGTGCATTTAGAAATACTGTCTGATTGAAGCATTTGGTTCCAATGTTGATGCTCTAAGAAGAGATCAGATGAATGTGCTGAAAACAAAATCTGCACAAAATGTGGAGCCACATCACAGGAATATAGGGGGTCAGGATGCATTTTTCAACAGACGGCATGATATATAAAACTCTTTCATGGACTGAGCAGCAGAAGCATGCTCCCTTCTCTCCTCCCTATCTTAGCTTTCGACTTCCCAGTGCTGTTGAATTATCAAAGCTGATTAAAAGATTCAGTCTGTACTTGAAAACACTCTCAATTCAAAAACTGCCCCTCACTGCCGTGACCTATTTCTCACTCTGTACCATCAGCAGTATCTTGTATTCCACTGAAATAAGCATTTGCTTCCAGCGCTAAACAGAGAAAACTGAGCGACAATCACAAAGGTCTTTGCTCTTTCACCCTAGTAACTAAGTGGTCATAACTCCAGCTATAATTTACATAGGCTTTTGACATCAATGCATGACCCTTATGCTCGCTACTACTTGCAGACTGCAACTGAGAGTCAGCAGTTCTAAAAACGAACATTTAGTTTATCCAGTATTGAATTGTGTCAACCCTTCACAATAGCATAATGTGAATGCTCCACTCTCAAACAGATCTCCAGTCACTGCCTGGGAGCCACCCCATAAGTCAGTCGAATTATCTTAAAATATATAGATGGAATGAAAACATTGTTAGTCTTTGCAATCATCCAGTTGAGGAATGAGTACTGGAAGCAATATGAAAACAATAAGAAAAGTTAATTGTGGAAACCAACAAGCTGAATCAAAAGAATGTTTGTCTTAGCTATATTGACTGAAGAAGACTGAGTGTTAGATGAAGGGATAAATTGGACAGGATATGATTCGGAAAATATCAGGAAATGGCACATGTTTTCAATTAACTCTTCAGAAATGTCAATAGTGGACACATTTCTCAGAGTTAGTTAAAGTGGCCCAGGAGTGTGTAATTTTTTTGCATAAGTGTGCTAAATCCTTATCAATTTAAGGAAGAAAATTTACTTTTAATCTTTTTGTTCTAAGTTATCATGATTGAGAGTTAAGTATATCGCCTGAAATAATGTTCTTGGTTATCTTTAACCATCTCTCTTTCTGTGCTTTGACACCTTTTTTTCGATGAAGTTGCCTGAACAGTCTTTCTAAACATTAAAGCTTCTGTACAATTTCAAGTTCTTATTGTACTGACATTTCTTCCAGCTACCCCAACTCACCCTGAGATACATATTGAACTGATGCTGAAACGACCCTGAAACTGCCATCAAACTTGACGGTTCCCTACCTGGCGGTTTCTGAATGACTGACAATCATCAGCAAGTTTGTTATGAAAGGCAAAGCAGGTGAACTGAGATGAGCTGAATATGAACAAATCCAAATGCTGGCAAACTACCTCAGCATAGTTCAATTTAGACCAAATTTGCATTCAGTTGAGTCTGGTATTTATTCATACCACAGTCCAGAACTGGGATATGACATGTATTGTTTATTGGTTGTTCATTAATAGAAAGACTCGATTAAGTCCTCACTGTGTACACAGTGTGATAAACACAGTCTGCCATAATTCTGTCTCAGACACAGCTTTAAGTGCCAGGATACATTTTTCATGGGTTACATCTAATTGAAATGACAAACACTTCGGGCATGTCTTTCCAGCAGACTTCAGGAGGTGGGGAATGGGAGGGGGCAGGGTTGCTACTCAGGGGTAGATTTTGGCGACAATAAGCTTCACTATTGGCAGGAATAAATCCTCAAACAAAACAAGCTACTGCTTTTGCTGATGCCCTAGCATGTACCCCAGTACACAAAGGAGAGGGAACATGAAACAGCCATTGGAGATTGACTGTGACAGGGACTGTCAGCACACATCATGAATCAGGAGTTCTGCAACTGATACTGTACCAACGAAAGACAGCACTTGAACTGAAAGCAGTGCAGATGACGCACAGGTTGAATCTATTCACTGCTGGGATTGAGACAGGCAGAATTCAGTGCTGGATTAGTGGTGCTGGAAGAGCACAGGAGTTCAGGCAGCATCCGAGGAGCAGTACTGCTGCCTGAACTGCTGTGCTCTTCCAGCACCACTAATCCAGAATCTGGTTTCCAGCATCTGCAGTCATTGTTTTTACCTAGAATTCAGTGCTGAGTGATTGGTGAGTCCACTCCTGTCCTGCGCCAATTAGATGATTGTAACAGCAACTCCGTGACATCTCAAATGGTGTTGACTCCCCTGTCTCATGGCACTTGCTCACACTCCTGCTCTTCGCTTCTAATTAAGCAATGCCTTGACTTTAAAATTCCCAGCCTTTGTTTTTAAATCCCTTCCTGGCTTCAGTTGAACCTTTTTCTGTGATCTCATCCAGCCCTCTGTTACAGGTGTGTTAATCTAATTTTGGTCTCTTCATGACTGATCCACCATTAGTAACCATACCGTCAGCTACCTAGGCTCTGAAGCTTTGCTTTGGAACATAATTGTGAAATACAATAAGAATTACATCACATTAAAGGCACTACACAAATGAAAGCCATGATGGTACTTTGCTGCCAGTGGTGTGTCTGTCATCCTGATCAGTAAGGTGTTAGTAACAGGTACAAACTCAATTTTAACATCTTTTCAATAAACTGGGATATAAGCTCATGTCATCCCTTCTTGCTCCAGCCTTTGTATCTTTTTAAAAGCTGATTTTATAATTTAGAGGAAAGTAACAAGGGTTACAGCACGAAATGCATGAATGTTACTTGCTTCAACTTGCTTCCTGCACCTTGTAGTGTTTCATAGTTTATTGAAAGTGGAGTTCCAGATCGACAGGGTAGTGAAGAAGACATTTGGCATGCTTGCCTTTACTGGTCAGTGTATTGTGTACAGGAATTGAAAGGTCAGGTTGTGGCTGTACAGGACATTGGTCAGCCACGTTTGGAATACTGCACACAATTCTGATCTCCCAGCTATCGGAAGGATATTGTGAAACTTGAAAGGTTTCCAAAAGGCTTTACCAGGATGTTGCCAGTGTTGGAGGGTTTGAGCTTGAGGGAGAGGCTAAATAGACTGGGGCTGTTTTCCCTGGAGTGTGAGAGGCTAAGGAGTCACCTGAGAGTTGTTTATAAAATTATGAGGGCCATGTATAGGGTGAATAGAAAAGGTCTTTTCCCAGGGGTGGGGTAGTCTAGAACTAGAGGGCATTAGTTTAAACTGGGAGGGGAAAGATTTAAAAAGGATCTCAGGGCAACTTTTTTCACGCAAAGAGTGTTGCATGTCTGGAATGAGCTGCCAGAGGAAGTAGCAGAGGCTGCTGTAATTACAGCATTTAAAAGGTATCTGGATGGTCTATGAAGAGTAAGGATTTCGAGGGATATGGGCCAAATGCTGGCAAACGGGACAAGATTTATTTAGGATATCTGATCGGCATTGACGAGTTGGACTGAAGGGTCTGTTTCCATGCTGTACAACTTTTTGACTCAATAGCTACACTTTGCTGCAATTAATTCCATATTCTAGTGATGCCTTGTACAAAGAAATTTCTCCTGAATCATCTACTTGATTTGTTAGTGACAATCTTATATTTATGGCCCCTAGCTTTGGTTTCTTCCACAAGTGGAAACCTTTCCTCCACATGTGGACTCTTTCATAATCTTAAAGAACCAAGTCACTCCTTGGCCTTCTCTCATTCGCTCATAAAGCTTTGCAGCCTGTTTAATGTTTCCTGATAATTATAACCTCTCACATGTGTTCCCACTTAAGGTTTGCAAAACACTCGACATTCAAGTGATACAAATGTGTAGAATCGCTTTATGCAACTGCAGCTATTCACAGTATTTTATTGGTACAATGGTTTTGATATCAGTTCTGCTGGCCATCAACCCTCCTACGCAGAAGTAAAAATAATTTTTGCCGACTAATGGAATTTAAGACAACTCTTGTAATTTGAATATGAATGACCTGTTTTTAATCGGAGATGTTACAGCAATTCATCAAGTGCAGCAGGGTCTACATAGATAGGAACATAGGAACAGGAGTTTGCCATTCAGCCACTTGAGCCTGTTCCACCACTCAATGAGATCATGGCTGTCTGTGGCCTAACTACATAATCCTGCTTTTGGCCCATATCCCTTAATACCTTAACTTAAAAATGTATCTACTTCAGTTTTAAAATTAATGACTGATCCACTGCCATTTGTGGAAGAGAGTTCCAAATATCTACCATCCTTTCCCTGTTGAAGTGTTTCCTAACATCTCTCCTGAACACTCTGGCCCTATTTTTCAGAATATGCCCCAAATTCTAGAATCTCCAATGAATGGAAATAATTTATCTTTATCTACCCTGTCTTTTCTTGTTAACATCTTGAAGACTTTGATGAGATCACCCCTTAATGTTTCTAAATTCTAAGAAAGCAGAGCAGCTCATTTAGCATCTGAGGAGCAAGAGTGCCGACGTTTCAGGCTTAACCCTTCATCAGGATTGGGGAGGGGGAAGGCGGCTGAGAGATAAATGGGGGTTTGGGTTTGGGGGAAAGGTAGGTAGGATGGCGATAGGTGGGCGACGGTAGGAGGTGGCGGTGATGGGTCATTGGGAAGTGTGAAGCGGATAGGTGGGAGGGAAGATGGACAGGTAGAGTTGCCGTTTTGGGCTTAACCCTTTCATGTTCAGTCTGAAACATCGACTCTCTTGCTCCTCTGATGCTGTGCTTTTTCCAGTGCCACACTTTATCCACTCTAACTTCTCCAACATCTGCAATCCTCACTATCCCCTAAACTTTAGATAAAACAAGTCTACACAGATCAAGATCTTTGACATTATGCATGGCAATTGATAGCGGGAGTATCACATATTCACTCCTGAGCACATTGCTTTTCACGAAAAGGTATCTTAGGATCTGACCAGCCCTATGGAGATGACCTGGGAGGTGGGAAGACAGAAAAGACACAGGTGGCTTCAGGGTGGCATGCTTGACATCTTCACCCAGCTGTGTCATTTTGATGGGCGTGAGAACAAAACTGACCAGCCTGTAAACAAATGATCCACCGAATGGCCAATTAAGAATAGTGCCTCTGTTGACCAAAGTGGCTGGGGGCACTCTGGCTGGTAAACCCTGGTGGTCAGCCCAGGCTCTGGTGGAGAATGTGGCTCTCCTTACTGGACACTCCTTACAGGCACAGAACCTCAGAGCAGAGAGGTAATGTTGAATCATTAACTCGGTCACAATTTGAGAACTGGGTGCAGTTCTGCTCACCTCATCACAGGAAGAGGATGCAATTACACTGACGACATTAAAGGGGCAGTTTACAAGAACGCTGTCAGGCTTGGAAACAGAAAGGTCTGACAGGCTGAGGTTGTCCTCCTTGGATCAGAGGAAGTTGAAAGGAGATTTGATTGAGTTGTAAAGAATTGTGAGGGATTTGGAGAGACCTAAAATAAAGGGCTTATTTACTTTAGCAGAGAGACCGATGATTCAGAAGCATTGATTTAAAGTGCTCAGTACAAAGATTAGAGAGTGATGAAGAAAGGTTTTCTTCACCTAGAGGATCAATAGGGTCTGGAACGCATGGCCTGAGAAGGTTGTAGAGACAGAAGCGCTCAATCCACTTAAGCGGAGTCTGGATTTGCACCTCAAATGTCAAGTGTGTTAGGTTTCATTCATAGAGGGATTGAATTCCAGAGCGCAATATCATGCTGCAACTATACAAAACGCTTGTGCGGCTACACTTGGAATATTGCGTACAGTTCTGGTCCCCACATTTTGGGAAGGATGTGGAGCACTGGAAAAAGTGCAGAGGACATTTGCCAGGATGTTGCCTGGTCTGGAGGGAAGGTCTTATGAGGAAAGGCTGAGAGACTTGGGTCTGTTCTCATTGGAAAGAAGAAGGCTAAGGGAGGATTTGATAGAGACATACAAGATGATCAGAGGATTAGATAGGGTAGACAATGAAAGTCTTTTTCCTAGGATGATGACGTCAGCTTGTAAGAGGGGGTATAACTACAAATTGAGGGGTGATGGATCTAAGACAGATGTCAGAGGTAGGTTCTTTATGCAGAGAGTGGTAAGGGCGTGGAATGCCCTACCTGCTAATGTAGTCAATTTAGCCATTTTAGGGAGATTTAAACAATCCTTAGATAAGCACATGGATGATGATGGAACAGTGTAGGGGGATGAGCTGAAAATAGTTTACAGGTCGGCGCAACATCGAGGGCCGAAGGGCCTGTTCGGCGCTGTATTGTTCTATGTTCTAAAATGTAAGGGCTGTGGAGTAGGTACTGGAAAGTGGGATTAGACCAGGTAGCTTGTTTATTTTGCTAGCACAGTCACAACAGGTGAAATAGCTCCTGCTGCATCATGAAATTTTGATGTTCCTATTCTTTGGCAAACAGAAGAACCCCCCCTTCCTGTGACAATGGCTCTGCCCATCTTCAGTTACCAACCATCCTTGCTGTATCAGGGCATGTCTGGCGATCGCCATCCTCCCCACATGCTGTTCAATAATATGCCCTCATCCTGCAAATGCAGGCCCCTCAGCAAACACCACTGCTCTCACAGTATCACTCTGAAATCTCCTTCCTTACCGATTCCCAGTGACCCACTGATGGACTTTCTACACTGGATAAGAATAGGATTAGACTGCGTTAGCCTTCACAGTTCAACAACCATAAAACAAGACAGGATAAAATACTGGAAAATTGTCATGTGATCGCAAAACCACATCACAGCAATTGTCGGCAATGTTAAGAGGGAAAGAAAGTAAATTTGGAAGGGTCTCAAATGTCAAGCACAACACCTTTATTCAAGTGTCACCAAGAAACCTGCCTCCAGCGTATGATCCTCTTGGTTGCATAATGACAGTAAACTTGGAAGAACGTTTGTACACAATTGCTCGTCAGTCTAAATATCCCCATTTTTTTACTCAAAACAGTGAAAAGAAAATTGCATTCATTCTCACGTACATTCTGAGTTACCCAAGAGATCAAGGCTGTTCTTGTACATTAGCAACTGTTTGTTCTTCCAACTCGTCCCACTTTTAGACTGTATATGTACATGCACAACCCCTATGATCTTTAAAGTGCTTGGATCTTAAAATGGTACACATGTTGGCTTTGTCTCCATTATCCATTATTAGAATGATGTGCTCTCAGCTGACTCTGATCGTTTACACTGTTGCCTCTTTCCTTTTGGTACATTCGCTGTGTCTGGCAAGTCTTTTCATTTTGGACCTTCAGCATCAAGATTCTCTTGAGTTCCTGCAGTTGGACCCTCTCTGTCTTGCACTGTTTGTTTGTCTGCTTATCAGACAATGAGGCCTGTGAGACTTTGTAATTTGCTTCTGGAGCATTTGAAGTGATTAGTCTGAGCTTTCAACTTGATTCTGCTGAGATGAGTGGCTTCAGCTTTGTCTCTAAAACTTGGAATTGCAGATCTTCACTCCTGTCACAGCAATGGGCTCTCAAACGACTTTGTCCTGTCATGGTGAGCACTGCTCTGTCAGAGTCGCAACTTTACCTTCCAGGGATTCTCTTCTGGATGACCATTGGGTGTAACTTCACACAGGTCTGCACACAGGAAGAAGCACCAGTATCTGTCTCGTGCTTCATAGTCAGTTGATGCTCCTGTTCTGTTGTCTTCTTTGCAATCGTTACAAACTATTGCTCTCCTTTTCAATGTGATGCTCCTGGCCTGTTCGACAGTGTTGATTGAATCATCTGTATCTTCATCTGACACCTCTCTTGCTGCCACACTTGATTTATCCGAGTCATTGTCTGACATTGTTTCAGCAATTGTCTTTATAGGCTTGCTTGTCAGCTTCCTGGTACAACACTTGCGTGCAAAATGGTTTCGTTTCTGCAGTTAAAACACAGTTTGCCCTACATTTCATTTGTTTTATGCAATGATCTCCACAACATTTGCAACTAATCCCTTGAGCTTGATTTTTTCTGTCAGCTCTTCTGTAGATAATTGCTGGTTTTCTCCACATTGTTGCATCTGTGAGGCATAGACTGCTTTAGTACATGGTGGCTGGGTCTTCTCACCACACAACACAGGTCTGAGTTGTTTCTGCACACTGTGAACCAACCCGCTGTTCTCCCATGTATGTACTGGAGCTGTTGATTCACACATTCTGAGCTTCTGTGCATTTATAACTTTTGTGAGAGTCAAGTTTTCTTAGCCATCGCACTGTCATTGGTGTGACTCTTACCCCCAAGATGATTTGTCATTTACAGAGAGACAGCAGAGTAGTGGTAATGTCACTGGACTAGTAATCCAGAATTCCAGGTTAATGTTGTGAGGACATGTGTTTGAAATCCACCACAGCAGATGGTGAGATTTCAACTCAACTAATAAAAAGCTGGCCGAATGGTGACAGTGTTTAAAAACCTATCTGCTTCACTAATGTCCTTTAGGGAATGAAATCTGCCACCTTTACCTGGTTTGGCCTACGTGTGACTCCAGACCTATAGAATTGTGGCTGACTCCTAACAGCCTCCAGACAATTAAGGAAGGACAATAAATACTGGCCCTATCAGTGAAACCTATATCCTATGAGAAGTATTTTATTTTTTATTTATCTCATCTTTTCGTTGCAGAAATTCCCAGGTTTCCGTGAACTCAGTTATGTATTGATCAATAGACTCCATCTCCCCTTGTTCAATAACATTGACCAGGTACGGTTCAAATGTAGCATTCACTTGGGGCTCAAGGAGTGCCATCAAAGCTTATAAACTTTCTGCCTTGTGTTTTTGCTGCTCTTCAGGGAAATTTAAAATACAACAATATAATTAGTAATTAGAAACAGTCTCTTCCCAATAGTGACAAAAGTGTTGTGAACTCCAACTGTTCTGGTTGCTCAACAAATCCTATCTACCATTGTGCATAGAATAAGTTCCAATTGCTTCATATTCCCTGTCATTTGATTAGGAGCTGGTAGGGGAAAATTGCAGCCATTTTCTTTCAGCCAGTATTTTAACTGTGGGTTGTTTAATTGATTTTCTTTTTTTCTCAGCAGCCCATAGTTTTGTATATTCCTGTGTCTCTCTTTCAATAGCATTGTTTCCTTACAGCTCCACAACACTCACTTCAGTGACTCTTCTGACACTACAAGTGTGCAACACAACTGTCTGTGCAACATGAGGATTTTATTCAAGTGAAGACAAGATATCTGCCTTCAATGTGTGATTCTCAGTGTAGATCTCACACGATTACAGCAAACTAGGAAGGGCATTTGTACATGACTTCATCTCAATCCAAACAATTTACCCTTTGGAAAGGTGTATCTGGCTGCAATTAAGTTAAAGAATGTTTTTCAAAGCTGAAAAAGGCAGGAATGAATGGTAGTTTAAGGGACAAGTATCATAGTGAATTTGCATTGAAGAGTACAACTGACTTATTTTGATCCACACATTCCCTAACCAAGTTGCACCTCCATTTCTTCAAAATGTTATAGATTTTATCAGAGTCACAATGCTCATGTTGATTGATTCATGAACTATCACACATCACTTGCAATTTGACAATAGCTTAAAATTCTCATCAACTCAGATGGCAATGGTCTGGAAATAAACCAACATGGATACTTTAAAAATCACACCAGCTAGTTTATTTCCAGTTTCATTTTTTCAAGCTGTCATGCAGTGAGACCATTTCTAGCTAATGCTGGTGCATGGCAGATTCCTTTTCTGCTTCCGAGCTAAGGTGTACTCTAACAAGGCATAAGCGTTAAATAACCAGCATTATGCACAATTGTTATGACAGCAACAAGACTTGAGTGAGCCTCGTTTTCACCATTTTCACAGAAGGACGCTTCCCGGATAGTGAGTACATCTTATGATTCCCACAACACTGTTGTATGTTCAGCGTGATATAAATAAAAAACACCCTCAGGGAGCAGCCACCAGGCAGAATTCCTATACTGCTTTTATGCCACGTGTGAATGCTCCCTTGGGAGTGGAGATGTGGTGTACTGTGAAATGTATGCAGAGGAACCTTGATCTTCCGAAGGGCACAGGCGGGGTGTATTTCGTTCGGTTAATCGAATTCCAGATAATCGAATGCCAGATAACGTAGTTTAGCCAAGCATTGGGACATTGCAACCTTGCTGGATAATCCGATATTATAATCAAGGTTCCTCTGTAGTCCTTGAGAAGCTTCCTGATAGAATTGCTGTGAATATGGAGTTAAAGTTGCTAATGTCTATCAGAATGGCTTCCACTGTGCACAACAGTGAAAATCAGACCTTAGCAGTTCCTTTCTGTTTTGTTCATTCACAGGACTGATGGGCATCTTGAGGCAGGCCAGCATTCACTGCTCATCTCTAATTGCCCAGAGGGCAGATAAGAGTCAACCACATTGTTGTGGGTATGGAATCACATGCAGGCCAGACCAGATAAGCACAGCAGCTTCCTTTCCTCATGGACATGAGTGAACCAGATGGGGTTTCCCCGACAATGGTTTCATGGTCATCAGTACACTCTTAATTTCAGATTTTTTTTTGTTTTCAAATCCCACCATGGTCGATGGTGGAACCTGGGTTCCCAGAATAATTACCTGGGTCTCAGGATTAATAATCAGCAATAATACCACCAGACCATCACCTCCCCAGTATTACATCTCTCTGGAATCTTATTCCCACTGCTGATTGACTACTGCCCATTTTACACCATTCGACAACTTCAAAACCTGGATCCTCCTTCTATTTTATAATCAACAAAGAGGCTTTTACATACTGTCAGTACAAGTGGGACTTGAATCAGTGGGCCCAGGTATCACTACACCACAAGAATCCATGACCTGGATCTTTAAATTTGGATGAGTCAATGGGGCTGCACAAGTGATAACTAGCATTATAATATGCTCATGGCTAGGTGGCACTGCTGAATAACATACTACTCCCAGTCACTGTCTCACATATTGAAGGTAGTGCAAATGAATTGGTTAAAAAAGTTGTTGAGAGGGTTTTAAGCCATTTTAAATATAGAAAGTATTAAAGGAACAAAATCTCAAGGGATAATCAATCATCCTTCTTATTACATTACCAGCTCCTGTTTGCATTGTAGTTGCAGTATTTGTGTCTTAGATATTTCTCGCCCTACCCTTACAGTACGCCCTCTGCTCTTTGTTTTTGTCCAGCCAGTCGTGTAGACTTTTGGTCGAGTGATGAGGACTTCACTCAAACTTTGGTTCAATTGGAGAAATCTTACTCAGTGAAACAAAAAAAGGCGTGTGAGATTTCGTCAAATGGGTGTGCCACGTAGTGCATTCAAAGCAACTTTGTATGAAAAGATTGAACCAGCCCATTCTTTCTGAGAGTGAAACTGTGAGTAAAATTATTGCTTACTTTACTTTTTCCATTTCTGTATGGTCAGAGAAAGAGCTTCGTAAATTATTTTTTGCTAACAAAGACAGTTTATTTTCTGGAAGAGTTCTTTGCAAACTTCTAAACTACATTTGAAAGCTACTCTTAATCATTTATCGAACACAGAACATAGAAAAGTACAGCACAGAACAGGCCCTTCGGCCCATGATGTTGTGCCGAGGATTAATCCTAATGTAAAATAAAATAACCTAACCTACACACCCCTCAATTCACTGCTGTCCATGTGCATGTCAAGCAGGTGCTTAAATGTCCCTAACGACTCTGCTTCCACCTCCACCACTGGCAACACATTCCATGCATTCACAACTCTGCATAAAGAACTTACCTCTGACGTCTCTTCTCTACCTTCCTCCTAATATCTTCAAACTATGACCCCTCATCCCACTCAACCATGCTCTGGGGAAAAGTCTCTGGCTATTGACTATATTTATTTATTTTGATATATTTGCTGCAGGAGCATAATTGATTTTTACTTTGTCCCATTTTTAATATTGTGTTTCCTTTTCACCCATTCCTGCATTAGCCACTATTGTTCAAACAATGGAGTAAACAGATGCTTCAAGGGGTCTGCAAGAAACGCACTTTAAAGATACTCAAAACTGTATCAAATACATTGACCACCACTCCAGCTTCTAACTCACTGAGCTGCCCAACCCGCCCCAGCCTGGAATCCTTCACAATAGGACATGTTTTCTGTACAAGTTAACCTTGGTTGAATATCAAATGTAAATCAAGATGGAAAAGCTTAGAGATGATCCAAATGAACTAGAAACTCTACAAAGCAGTTACAGTCTTTGTCCCAAACATGCACTTTCTGTGGATTTGAGTACAAGGAGAATCCCTCCCTATTACAGTCACACCTTTGCTCTATGCCACCAATCCTGTAAATCCTGAAATCAAATACAAAATATTAACTCTCTCTCTCTCTCTTTCTCCACAGATGTTGTTGGATCTTCTGAGTTCCTCCAGCATTCTCGGTTGTGATACAATTGAAACACGTGAATTTGTTTTTGAGTTTGAGGCAATCTGAGCAGTTCAAAGAAAACCTGACTGAAGTCAGATCCAATTATAGTCTCTGTGAAAAAAGGTGATTGTTTAGAGCAGTTATGGAATTACATTTATTTTGTGAGAGTTAGGTTTTGTGAAACTTCCAGACCAGGACTGCTTGGTTAGTATTCTGTATATTATTAAAAGACTGAGAAAGTCAAAGATCTCGGTTTCATCAATTTCCACGATAAAGTCTGCATATATCAAAATCCTGAGAATGAGAAGATGCAGTTAGGTCAAACTGTAGATCTGAACAGGAACGATGACTTGTCGTGTTATTTGATAAACTATAATGTGATGGTCTTGAGGAGTAGATAGGATTTTGTTTCACTAGTAGTTTGAAATAATTTAAACTATGTTATATGTAGATAGTTTAATTTGATTTATTTTCTTTTTTTGTTTAATAAACTTCTTTGAATTATTAAATCAAACAGTGCAGATGTGGCCCTTCAGTCCATTGAGACCATACTGCCAAAAATGCACTACCACCTACATTGGTCCCAGAGCCTTGAATGCTATGACACTTCAAATGCTCATCCAAGTACTTTACAAAGGCTGTGCCCCAATTACTCCAACTTCCCCACCCTCACCTAGGTCATACATTCCAGTTCTCACCACCTTCTGGGTGAAAATAAAATCTCAAATTGAGTGCAAAGCTTCTGTCTGTTCACTTTAAAGTCAGGCCTCTTTGTTAGTGACCCTTGCATTAAGGATAACAGCTTGTTAAAATCATGTCTGTAGCCTTGCATTCTAATGTTTCAGTGAAAGGTCACACATTAAATGAAAATAACTCAAAACAAAACATGATCTATCAAGCCAGATTTCATTCCAGAATCAGACTTGTTCAGTTGTAATAGGATCTGGGATCATAATAGTTAGTAATTCGTTTGTCAGACAGCAAGACAGTGGTCAAAAGGGATTCACCAGTGCAGAAAGATGAAGGTTTCAATATCTGCAGGTAAAATGGATGTTGTGTGAATTCCGGAAGTTTTGGGATCTATTTTCCTTTTCCATCCTGAAGAGAGTTGGACTTTTGCCCACTGCTCTGACATTTTCATAGTTACAGCTGACTGGTTTGTTGGAGGACATTACCAGTGAGAGCTTTCAGAAACTTGCCTTTCCCTCCCAAAAAACCTGCAGTGGAAATCCTAATGCAGCATCAGCACCAGTGAGAGTCAAGGATAAAGGGTGCCTAGATGCAAGTCAATCATTCAGTGCAGGGAGACTGTTGTTGGGCAGCTTTCCCAGTCTTACACTGGAGACTAGTTCCGGGGAAATGAAATGAATGGACCATGAGCACATGTTGTGATTCGCTGAAAAAGGAGGCTGATGCTAACAATAAGGCGAAGGTGAGGACTACAGATGCTTGAGATTAGAGTTGAGAGTGTGGTGCTGGAAATGCACAGCAGGTCAGGCAGCATCCAAGGAGCAGGAAAATTGACATTAAGGGCAAGAGCCCTTCCTTCCTGATGAAGGGCTTTTGCCCGAAATGCTGATTTTCCTGCTCCTCAGATGCTGCCTGACCTGCTGTGCTTTTCTAGTGCTTTTCTTTTTTGGTTCGATTTTGTGGACTCAGTCATCCAGTTAAACTCAAGACAACTTTCCTCCAATTCCCTAATTCTCATTCACATGCTGTTTTAATAAAATGTTAGCTGTTTCATTTTCTTGCCACTTATTAATGACTTAAGCTCCCAATGTTTCAATGCAAGTTAAATTATTTTTTTTTCAGCTTGACAGGCATTTATGTTTACATCTCATTCAGCCTGTGCAAGTGGATTAAACAATGTGATTCCCATTTTATTTCTTCCTTTACACCAACCAGCTGATGCTCTTAAAGTGACACACAATAATTCCTTCAGACTGTTAATTTTATCCTTGTCCTAAACTGCTTTCTCATTGGATTCTACCTGCTTAAATTGGCAATTCAAACTGAAATCACTTGCTTTCACACAATTCATCATGTTTGATGCACAAGCGGTCAGCAGACATGTGCTGGAGTGTGACTCGAGCTGTGGTAAGCATCGTGTTCAAAGATTTCAGTCAAACAGCAGGCCTGCCTGGCAGAGTCAGGAAGTGAGTTCTGTCAATACTCTACAGAACCACAAGGAACGCATAAAAAAAGAGCTCAACTTGCGAAGAGCTACCCAAATGATTGGATTGTGCTTGCTCTTCCTCAAAACACCTTTTCACTTAATAGAACATAGAACATAGAACAGTACAGCACAGAACAGGCCCTTCAGCCCACGATGTTGTGCCGACCAATGATCCTCATGTATGCACCCTTAAATTTCTGTGACCATATGCATGTCCAGGAGTCTCTTAAATGTCCCCAATGACCCTGCATCCACAACTGCTGCTGGCAACGCATTCCATGCTCTCACAACTCTCTGTGTAAAGAACCCATCTCTGACATCCCCTCTATATTTTCGTCCAACCAGCTTAAAACTATGACCCCTCGTGTTAGTCATTTCTGCCCTGGGAAATAGTCTCTGGCTATCAACTCTATCTATGCCTCTCATTATCTTGTATACCTCAATTAGGTCCCCTCTTCTCCTCCTTTTCTCCAATGAAAAAAGTCCGAGCTCAGTCAACCTCTCTTCATAAGATAAACCCTCCAGTTCAGGCAGCATCCTGGTAAACCTCCTCTGAACCCTCTCCAAAGCATCCACATCTTTCCTATAATAGGGCGACCAGAACTGGGCGCAGTATTTCAGGTGCGGTCTAACCAAAGTTTTATAGAGCTGCAACAAGATCTCACGACTCTTAAACTCAATCCCCCTGTTAATGAAAGCCAAAACACCATATGCTTTCTTAACAGGGATCTATGTACCTGCACACCAAGATCCCTCTGTTCCTTCACACTGCCAAGAATCCTATCCTTAAATCCTGTACTCAGCTTTCAAATTCGACCTTCCAAAATGCATCACCTCACATTTATCCAGGTTGAACTCCATCTGCCACCTCTCAGCCCATCTCTGCATCCTGTCAATGTCCCGCTGCAGCCTACAACAGCCCTCTATACTGTCAACGACACCTCCAACCTTTGTTGTCTGCAAACTTGCTGACCCATCCTTCAATCCCCTCGTCCAAGTCATTAATAAAAATTACAAACAATAGAGGCCCAAGGACAGAGCCCTGTGGAACACCACTCACCACAGACTTCCAGGCAGAATATTTTCCTTCTACTACCACTTGCTGTCTTCTGTTGGCCAGCCAATTCTTTTTCCAGACAGCTATGTTCTCCTGAATCCCATTCCTCCTGACCTTTTGAATGAGCCTACCATGGGGAACCTTATCAAATGCCCTTGCTGAAGTCCATATACACCACATCCACAGCTCGACCCTCATCAACTTTTCTAGTCACATCCTCAAAGAACTCAATAAGGTTTGTGAGGCATGACCTGCCCCTCACAAAGCCGTGTTGACTGCATTTAATCAAGCCATGCTCTTCCAGATGGTCATAAATCCTATCCCTCAGAATCCTTTCTAACACCTTGCAGACGACAGACGTGAGACTTACTGGTCTGTAATTGCCTTCTTGAAGAGAGGAATTACATTTGCCTCTCTCCAGTCCTCAGGTATGTGGGATATAAATGAATTAATGTTATTTCTGCAAGTATAAATTCTGATACAGAATAGGAATGAGAAAATACATATTCAGCAAAAAGAAAGCATGAGACATGAATACAGAACAATGGTGGATATATGGGCAAACAGGAAAGCATCTGTTTCCCCCTTACACGGGGACACAGGAACAAACCCTAATCAAAGAGGTCAAAGTGGCCTCTGGATGGAAATAGATGCTGATAGAAGAAAAGATATGCTTAATCAATAATCTACAATAGACTGACGTCAAACACCCTTATGGGAGTCAGAGATAAGAGTTTGTCACGGACAAGACAGGATAAACAGAAGTTGTGGGATAAGTCTTAAGGAAATGAGTGACGTAAGCGAAGCAGGGAACAGACAATGGAATAAGGAAAAATATGGGGATTCAAACTGTATAAATTTCGAGAGTTTGTTGGATTTGGTGTGCATTTTGTCATTACCTTACCTGGTAATGAGACAGGGCACCCACCTATAGGTGTATAAATAAATGGCGGATTCAGATATTTGTCTCGGACTGAAATTATTAAAGTAAGTGAGCTTTTGTTTCTCACAATTGGGGGCTCGTGTCCGGGATTTTCTTCCATCACCGGGGGGAGTGGCTGGCCTTGGACACTGGGAAGACGCGTCCCGTTCCCCATTGAGGAGCGGTCTCGTGTCCCGGTTTGGTCTGCTCCCTTAGGTGACTGATGTGAATCCTATAAGAGAGACATCTGAATCAGACAGTGATAGGAGCTCGATAGAAAATACGGTGACAAAAGGGGCCAGGCAACTCTGTGCACAGACCAAGGTAAGAAAATTGACTTTTAAGTATTGCCTTGGTGGCCGGGATTGAGTTTTAGTAGTTAATAAGGGACTAACGAAGGAACTCAATATGGCTTGCGCTTTGGGTAAGGAAAAGGCCTCCGGGGAAACAAAGTAAGGAAACGGCAATGGAAATGGAGGCGGGGTCCCTTACAACATTCCTCTGGAAAGTCCTTTGGGCAGGATGTTGTGGAAATTGGCAAAATAATACTTGTGCAAGGGAGAAAGATGATTAAATATTGTTGCTTTGTATGGGCTAAGGACTCCATTCTTCGTCCCGCTGTCTTCTGGCCAAAGTACAGATCGGACGAAGACTGGGTTTGTGAATATCTGAGTTTATATGTCAATGTGCGAGAGAGAGAATGAAAAGAGCTGTACAGCTGGTAGGAAGTTTAACCCTTTGTGATTTGATTTGAATGCACATTTGTTTGTTGGTGATTGAATGTTTGCGTTTTATTCCCTGGTGCTTGAGTTCCAGGACTGTTTTGAATCTGATTTTTGTTATGGAAATTTAACATGATTTCTTTTAAGGTTAAGGATTCTATTGTGATTATGAAAAAAAAAAGGAATGATAACTCCTGTTCTTTTTACAGATCATGACTGCCTTACTATCAGTTTCTAACTAATCTCTTTTATCTTTACATAAAAGCGATTTATAGAGGACAGTTGAAGTTTCAGTTCAACATTAGATTGTAGTAAAAGCAAAATTCTATGGTTAATATCTGTGACCTTGGATTCAGCCATTGTTCATGCATTAGAAGTTTTTTTAAAAAAAAACTTGAGTAGACAAATTCTTTTAAGGCAAGTTCTGATTATTTTACGACTTATAGTATTGTAATTGAGCAATGATTGGTCAGGACTATTTAAGGAAACTAATTCTGGATCTAAATTAAAGGACTAAAACTGGGTAATTACAGTGAATTGCAAAATTGGGAACTGTATGCATTTTGCATTTTGACTATTAAATACTGAAGAAATGAACGTAAATATATATAAATATATTTATAAGTTAGGAACAGGCTTTGAAGGTTAGTCAAGCATGAATTGATGAATTGGTGTTTGAAGTTATGGGGAGCTAGAAATATTGCAATATTTCTTTAAAAAAAAGAAAAAGGGGAAAAACGTAACGACTTATCCCCTTTGGGAGGTACCCATAGGGGACAAAGAGATTGGGTTTGTAAGTGCCCCCCCTCACCAGTGGGGAGGTCAGAACATTTAAAAAGGAAATGGAGGTCCTGGTTGAGGATCCGGTGGGGTTGTCTGAACAAATTGTTCAATTTTTGGGGCCCAGTCTGTATACCTGGGCTGAATTAATGTCTAGTTTGAATATATTATTTACTGGGGAGGAAAGGGGACTTATATGAGGAACTGCCATTAAAATATGGGACAGGGAACACCCGATTGGAGATGGGGATGCTGGACAGGGAGAGATGAAGTTTCCCCTCAGAGACCCCCAGTGGGAAAACCAAAACCCGGAGCATAGAGAAGAAATGAGGGAATTGAAAGACCTGATTCTAAAAGGAATAAGGGAGGCAGTTCCGAAGTCACAGAATTTGATTAAAGCCTTTGAAATTAGACAGGAGAAAGATGAGACTCCCTCAGCTTTCTTGCAAAGATTAAGGGACTCAATGCGGAAATACTCTGGAATGAACCCTGAGGACCCAGTGGCACAGGGTCTTTTGAAAGTACATTTTGTGACAAGAGCATGGCCAGACATACAGAGAAAGATACAGAAGATAGAAGGATGGATTGAAAAACCATTAGATGAATTGTTGAGAGAGGCACAGAAAGTGTTTGTAAAGAGGGAGAGGACAAGGGGGAACATTTGATAGAGGGTTTGAGCGACAGGGGCAGAGATGGAAGTCGCTACAGGCAGGATGCTATTATTATGGAAAGATAGGGCATTTTAAGCGGGAGTATCCTGATCTACAAAGGGAAGAAAAGGCAATTCCGCTTATGAATTATGATGAAGAATAGGGGTGTCAGGGGTTCCTGCCCTCAGGAGCCCACCAGGAACCCTTGATAAACTTGAAGGTGGGACCGTGTAGGGAGGAGGTAATCTCCCTAGTAGATACGGGGGCAGCACGGTCATCGCCGAATTTTAAACCAAAGAAAGTAGAAATGTTAACACGGTCAATTACTGTTTCGGGGGTGAAAGGGGAAGGATTTACTGTTCCAGTATTTGAACCTATGATGATAGAAGTTCCTAAGGATAGGATCACAGGGGAACTGCTGTATATCCCTGATTTGGAAGTAAATTACTGGGGAGAGATTTAATTATCCTTTTAGGACTGGAGATTGGAATTCAGGAAAAAGAATTAGTTGTACAACTGGCAATATTGACAGAGGATGCTGAGAGAAAGATAGACCCTATTGTATGGGCGAGAGAAGGGAATCATGGAAAACTACAGATCCCTCCCCTTACAATAAATTTAAAATGGGAAGGGGACGTTGTCTGTGAACGACAATATCCTATTTCCATAGAAGGTAAACGGGGACTGCAGCCAGTAATTGAGGGACTGATTAGAGATGGTTTGTTGGAGCCATGTATGTCTCCTTATAATACCCCAATTCTACCAGT
Source organism: Chiloscyllium plagiosum (assembly GCF_037043375.1). Classification (NCBI taxonomy): domain Eukaryota; kingdom Metazoa; phylum Chordata; class Chondrichthyes; order Orectolobiformes; family Hemiscylliidae; genus Chiloscyllium; species Chiloscyllium plagiosum. The sequence continues at coordinate 132,114,699 of NW_028270140.1, forward strand.
ACGGAAATCTGATGGAACTTATCGATTGGTGCAGGATTTGAGAACATTAAATCGGATAGTGCAGGTCTGGCACCCAGTAGTGCCAAACCCCTATACGTTATTAAGTAAGATCCCTCATGATTACAGATGGTTTAGTGTGATAGATTTAAAGGATGCCTTTTGGGCTTGTCCCTTGGCGGAGGAAAGATTTGGGACTATCCCCCTATGAAATCTTATTTGAATTACCCTATCTGGGAACACAGGGAGAATTGCCAATTCCCGAAACTAAAGATTTGTTTTTAAAGAAGTATGTACTGGGCTTGTCCTCCTCTTTATCTTTCCTCAGAAAACAGGGTCTATTGGCACAGACTCCGCCCCTTGAATTTGCTGTTCATCCCATCCGGCCAGAAGATTGAGTCTTAAAATCATGGACAGAGACTAAGCTGCAGCCAGACTGGGAAGGGCCGTACCAGGCTCTTTTGACCGAAACGGCAATAAGGACGGTGGAGAAAGGCTGGACTCACTACATTCGGATCAAAGGGCCAGTGGACCCTCCAGTTGAGGAAGAAGTCTGGACAGCCGAATCAACGCAAGACCCGCTGAAACTCAGACTAAAGAGACTTTGAGTAATTGACTATACAGTGGCGATGCGGGCGCGGGATTATTTCTGTAAGATTGTATATTAAGCCTTTTTGTGTTTTAGCATAATGATCAGAATACTGGGAATACTTAGAGTTATGATGCTAGCCCTCTTGGTATTAGGATTTTGTCACATATCATTTTCATATGTATTATTAATGGTTCCTGAGTCTGATAATCCACAAGTAATAGACACTGATATATGTAGCTTAGTAAATTGTGGGAATGTAGCTAATCAGAGACAATACCGCAACTCAGAGATACATCTTAAGTCCTATGGGGATGGCCTCGGGGATGGTACCTGGTATAATGGTCTTGTCACAATACACCGGGCCCCCTTCCGACCAGCACGCGATTGTCCCAATAAAAAGTGTAACCCCATATATTTAACGATAAGAAAAACCACATGGCACGGAGCGGTTTTGGGAGGTGGCACTTATGAGGTACAATTAAATGAAACATTTGGGATTGAAATGAAAGCAAATAGGAAGGAGTTTGTGGGCTGTTGTTTTCGAATTAGCATAGGACAGGGAAAAATGGGTAGAATTACTGGGTAATGAGATACAACCTTTCACTCCTCCCAATGATCCTACAGTAGTAAAAATTATAGAGGTAAAGGATTTGAAACAGACCATCGAGATAGAGACTGGGTACGGGGATACAAATGCCTGGGTTGAATGAGTAAAGTATACTGTAAAAAGTCTGAACAAAAGCAATTGCTATGCATGTGCCTCCGGTAGGCCAGTGGCCCAGGTGGTTCCCTTTCCGCTCGGGTGGAAGCAAGACAGGAAGGGCATGAAATGTATGATAGCCCTGTACCAGGATGAGACTGCATGGAATGATAGGAATTGTACCTCCCTATCTCTGATGTTCCCTCCCTTGGAGGAGAAAGATGCAAAAGTTCCCCCCCACATTTTCCGCCGCAGTTGGAAATCACACGTCATGTGTGCACAGGCGAGGTACGAGTCAGTCGAGAGATTTGGGGGAGCTGAAATTATGTACAGAGATTAAGAATGTTACCGAAACGGAGAAGGGAGGGAACTACTCAGCATTAAAGGTTCCCCGAGCGGATCTGTGGTGGTACTGTGGAGGAAAAATATTGAGACCCACCCTACCTCCGGATTGGAGAGGGATATGCGCAATTGTACAATTGGCAATTCCATTTACCCTGGCATTTGAGAAGGAAAAGATAGTAGGGAGAAAGGGAAGGGGTAAGAGATTACTGTTAGATACTTCGGTATCTTGATTCGGTAGGAGTCCCTAGGGGAGTACCTGAATTTAAAGCTCGTAACCAGATTGCAGCAGGCTTTGAGTCAGCTCTCTTTTGGTGGGCAACAATTAATAAAAATGTAGACTGGATAAATTACATTTTTTATAATCAACAGCGATTTATAAATTATACAAGAGAGGCGGTTAAAGGAATATCAGAACAGCTTGATGCGACAAGTAGGATGGCATGGGAAAACAGAATAGCCCTTGATATGATTTTAGCAGAGAAAGGGGGTGGTGGTTTCTATCCTTACTTCCCTGATAGTAGTAGTCGGGGTATTGGTGGCCATTGGCTGTTGTATCATTCCCTGTATACGAGGGCTCACCCAGAGGCTCATTGAAATAGCCTTGGTGAAACGAATGCCCCTGAGGGGAATCAGACTGAGGAACTTTATCGACTAAATAATAAGGAGATGAGTGAGACTAAGATGGATGAAATCTCTGAAATGATGCTTGCGAATTTTGGGAACAATGTTTAAACAAAAAAAGAGACAAAAATGCAGAAGATAACAGATAGTAATGAAAAGAAAAAGGGGAAATTGTGGGATATAAATGAATTAATGTTATTCCTTATTCTGACTTCCAGGCAGAATATTTTCCTTCTACTACCACTTGCTGTCTTCTGTTGGCCAGCCAATTCTTTTTCCAGACAGCTATGTTCTCCTGAATCCCATTCCTCCTGACCTTTTGAATGAGCCTACCATGGGGAACCTTATCAAATGCCCTTGCTGAAGTCCATATACACCACATCCACAGCTCGACCCTCATCAACTTTTCTAGTCACATCCTCAAAGAACTCAATAAGGTTTGTGAGGCATGACCTGCCCCTCACAAAGCCGTGTTGACTGCATTTAATCAAGCCATGCTCTTCCAGATGGTCATAAATCCTATCCCTCAGAATCCTTTCTAACACCTTGCAGACGACAGACGTGAGACTTACTGGTCTGTAATTGCCTTCTTGAAGAGAGGAATTACATTTGCCTCTCTCCAGTCCTCAGGTATGTGGGATATAAATGAATTAATGTTATTTCTGCAAGTATAAATTCTGATACAGAATAGGAATGAGAAAATACATATTCAGCAAAAAGAAAGCATGAGACATGAATACAGAACAATGGTGGATATATGGGCAAACAGGAAAGCATCTGTTTCCCCCTTACACGGGGACACAGGAACAAACCCTAATCAAAGAGGTCAAAGTGGCCTCTGGATGGAAATAGATGCTGATAGAAGAAAAGATATGCTTAATCAATAATCTACAATAGACTGACGTCAAACACCCTTATGGGAGTCAGAGATAAGAGTTTGTCACGGACAAGACAGGATAAACAGAAGTTGTGGGATAAGTCTTAAGGAAATGAGTGACGTAAGCGAAGCAGGGAACAGACAATGGAATAAGGAAAAATATGGGGATTCAAACTGTATAAATTTCGAGAGTTTGTTGGATTTGGTGTGCATTTTGTCATTACCTTACCTGGTAATGAGACAGGGCACCCACCTATAGGTGTATAAATAAATGGCGGATTCAGATATTTGTCTCGGACTGAAATTATTAAAGTAAGTGAGCTTTTGTTTCTCACAGGTACGACTCCAATGGAGAGGGAGGATGAAAAGATCTTCGCAAGTGGCGAAGCAATCGCATTTTTCGTTTCCCAAAGCAGCCGAGGACAAATCTGGTCTGGGCCTAGTGACTTGTCAATCTTAATGTTTGACAAAACTTTCAGCACATCAGCTTCCTCTATCTCTATCCATTCCAGCATGCACACCTGCTCTTCAAAGGTTTCATTCACTACAAAATTTGTTTCTTTCGTAAAGACAGAAGCAAAAAACTCATTTAGGGCTTCCCCTACCTCCTCAGACTCCACACACAAATTCCCTATGCTATCCCTGATCGGCCCTACTCTTTCTTTGGCCATTCTCTTATTCCTCACATAAGTGTAAAATGCCTTTGTGTTCTCCCTAATCCGTTCTGCCAAGCCTTTCTCGTGCCCCCTCCTGGCTCTCCTCAGACCATTTTTAAGCTCCTTTCTCGCCTGCCTGTAATCCTCTAGAGCTGAGCTTGACCCTAGCTTCCTCCACCTTATGTAAGCTACCTTTTTCCTTTTGACGAGAAGCTCCACCGCTCTCGTCATCCAAGGTTCCTTTATCTTACCCCTTCTTGCCTGTCTCAGAGGGACATATTTATTCATCACTTGCAACAACTGTTCCTTAAACAGTCTCCACATGTCTATAGTGCCTTTACCATGGAACAATTGCTCCCAATCCATGCTTCCTAACTCATGTCTAATCGCATCATAGTTTCCTCTTCCCCAATTAAATATCCTCCCATTTTGCCTAATCCTCTCCTTCTCCATAGCTATGTAGAATGTGAGGCAGTTGTGGTCACTATCACCAAAATGCTCTCCCACCACAAGATCTGATACCTGCCCCGGCTCGTTTCCGAGCACTAAGTCTAGAATGGCCTCTCCCCTCGTCGGCCTGTCAACGTTCTTCTCTCAGGAGTTATAAAAGTTTTACCGTATTGAACCACTACAAGAGATCTTATGTTACAGCCCAAGGGGGGCTACTGCAGCTCATAGGAAGGGAAGAAACAGAAGGTGACATTCATACAGGAGATGAAGGAGGATGGAAGAAGGCTCATGTGGACCACTGACTCTGAACTGACCTGACAATGGCCTTCTGCATGCACCATAACAAAGTGATAAAGGCTGAGATGGGGAAGTATACATGACCTCTCAAGCAGTCATGGAGTTATACAGCTGTACAGCACAGAAACAGACCCTTCGGTCCATCTCATCTGTATCGACCAGATATCTAAATTAATCAAGTCCCATTTGCCAACATTTGGCCCATATCCCTCTAAATCCTTCCTATTCATGTAACCAGATACCTTTTAAATGTTGTAATTGTACAAGCCTCGACCACTTTCTCTGGCAGCTCATTCCATACACGCACCAAGCTCTGTGTGAAGAAGTTATCCCTTAGGTCCCTTTTATACTTTTCCTCTCTCATTTTAAACTTCTGCCTTCTAGGTTTGGATTTCCCAATCCTGGGAAAAAGACTTTGGCTATTCACCCTATCAATGCCCCCCATGATTTTATGGTCTATAAGGTCACGTCTCAACCTCGGATGCTCGAGGCAAAATAGCTCCCAGCCTATTCAGCCTCTCCCCTCAGTCAAACCCTCCAATCCTGGCAACGTCCTGGTAATTTTTTTCTGAACCCTTTCAAGTTTAACAACACCTTTCCTTTAGCAGGGAGACTAGAATTGCATGCCGTATTCCAAAAATGGCCTAACCAAGGTCGTATCCAGCAACATGACCTCCCAACTCCTATACTCAATGCACTGACCAATAAAGGCAAGCATAGCAAATGTTTATTTTACCACCCTATTTATCTGTGACTCCAACTTCAAGGAACTACAAAGTTGACCTTAAAAATTCTTTGCTGAATATTAAAACTATGGGATCCCCAAAGCAATACAAGCAAAAGTGGGTTATTTAGCTCATCAAGCTCTGCCATTTACCAAGGTTTTGGCTGATCGGAACTTGTTCTCAACTCTACTTTTCTCCATACAACCTGATGAATTGAAAATCTGTTGAGTTCAGCCCTGATTAAATTCAATGAGCTGGCTTCACCGCTTTCTGAGGACGAAAATTCCAAAGAATCACAATCCTGAGTGAAGAAATTTCTCCTCATCTCCATCTTACATGATTGGTTCCTCATTTTTAACCGGAGCTCCCAAGTTCCAGATTCTATCAACAGTAAAAACACTCAATTGCTTCACTAGTGCATAGTTTGAGGCTGAAATTCTAATTCCCAAATTCCATTTGCTGAAACAAGTACAGTTTAGTAGTAGCATTCACTCATAGCAAAATCAAACTTATAATTTTATAGTAAAATAGCAATAATGAAATGTTTTTATAGTGTAGCGGATTCAGGATATTTAAACTCTGCAGGCAATGCTAATACCTGTTCTTTGAGAATCATATTAGCAACAAATATACTAATCCAGTGCATATACTTGACACTATAATTATTAAAAAAGGATATATTGTCTGCTGTTTGAATTAATATAAGCAATGTGACCAGAGTCAATCATATTATTTTGGCCAAAATGCATTTGATCTTTCAGCAGCAAAATTTTATTTATTCATTCATCGGTGTCTCTGGCTGGAGGCAGCAGTTATTTCCCATTCCTGTCAGTTCGGACTGTTAGACTGAAGGGCCTTCACTGCGCTGTCTGTCTTCCTGAAGAAGGGCTTAAGCCCGAAACGTCGATTCTCCAACTCCTTGGATGCTGCCTGACCTGCTGCGCTTTTTCAGCTCTGATCTCCAGCATCTGCAGTCCTCACTTTCTCCTGTCTGGCCCTATCCCTAGTTAACTAAGAGAAGGTTGAGTTGAGCTGTTTTCTTCAACCACTGCAGTCCATTTGGTGTGCGTGCCACCAGAACGCTGTTAGGAAGAGAGGATGTTTCCGGATTTTGACCCAGCAACACTGAAGTAACAGTAAAACAGGATCATAGAACTCCTACAGTGCAGATAGAGGCCATTCAGCCCATCGGGTCTGCAGTAATCCTCTGAAGAGCATCCCACCCACACCCACCACAACCCCCTAACCTATCACTGTAACCCTGCATTACCCATGGCTAATCCATCTCACCTGCACAATCCGAGACACTATTGACAGTTTAGCATGGCAATCCACCTAACCTACACATCTTTGGACTATGGGAGTAAACCAAGTAGACACAGAGAGTACATGCAAATTCCACAGAGACAATCTCCTGAGGCTGGAATTGAACTCAGGTCCCTGTAATAGTGAGGCAGCAGTACGAACCATTGAGCCACCGTGCTGTCAGGGTGATGAGCGACTTGGAGAGGAACTTGCAAGAGGTGGTACTCTCATGCATCTGCTGTCTTAGGAGCCTTGGTGAATTACTTGCAGACGGTGCACTGAGTGTCGGTGATGGACAGAGTGGATGTGGATGCGTTGCCAATCATGCAACCTGGTTTGTCCTTGAGGTGTCAACTTTCTTGAGTGTCGGTGGTGCTGTGCTCATTCATGCAAGTGAGATATATTCTATTATGTTTCTGAGTTGCACCTGGCAGACTGCGGACAAGATTTGGGGACATTGGGAGGTGAGTTACTCACTGCAAGATTTTTAGCCTCTGATCTGCTCTTGTAGCCATGGATTGATATGGCTTGTTCAGTTCAGTTTCCGGTCAATGGTAATCCCCAGAATGTTGATAGTGCGTGATTCATTGATGGTAACATCATTGAATATCAAAGGGCAATGTTTAGGTTCTCTTTGTTGGAGGTGGCCACTGCAGGCGCATAAATACTTGCCACTTATCAATCCAAACTTGGACATTATCCTGGTCTTGCTGCAAATACACATGGACTGCTTCGCTGTCTGAGGAATTGTGAATGGTTCAATCTTCAGCAAGCAGACACACTTTTGACTTCATGATGGAGGGAAGGTCACTGATGAAGCAGCTGAAGAAGGTTGGGTCTTGGATAGAATTCCTGCAGAGATGTCCCAAAACTGAGATTTTTCATCTCCAAAATCCAAACCTGTCTTCTTTTGTGCCAGGCATGACTTTAACCAGCGGAGCATTCTTTTGGCTATCGGCCCTTTTTCCTCCAAATTCTCTCCCTTTACATGTATCATCATCACTTTTCAAACACATTACCTCCAGATAACATTGACCAGCTCGTCAATTTGGCAAAGTACTTAAAATTTAGTGTCCTGAGACTATTTTGGTGGCAAAACTGTCCTCTGAGGATAGCTATTGACAAGTTAAGAGCTGCATTCTGTCAATGTGCATCCTATCTTTGACATGGATTGCAAAAAATGCCACAGGTTAGCAGAATAATGCAAAAGATAAAGTAATGAATAAACATGAAGAAAATAAACAGATTAGGTGATATCAGTGACTTCAACAACGACACAGTACAAAAGCAAAATACTATGGTCATGTTCGGTAGTGATTTTCTCAGTTATATTAGCAATAGACTGTGCATATTACAATTATTAATCTACAATAGCTGCATTATTACTGCAAATATTTTAAAATTTCACAGTCACAAAACATATTCTAATACCTTAGAATCCTCTTGACTGTGACTATAAGCCAGCAAGCTGACTTCCCTGCAATTGCTAGCAGTCTAAATGGAAAAATTAAAACAAAACACTCTAACGCATAATAATTCTTTAATATCACAGTGTCAAGTGACATCATTACCCTTACGTTCACAAGGCTTCATTTTCCCAATGCCCTACTCTTAAATCACTTCACATTGCATTTCTGTCAAATTCCTTTGTGTCCCATTTCAGAGCAATAGTCAAATCAGAAATTTGACAGAAAGGTCCTGTTAAAAACAGTGAAAACCAAAGCCTCGTGAGGCAAGGATTGCCTGGCCACTATGTGTCATGTACAGGCATTTGTGAACTAAAACTTGATTTTCTCAAGAGAAAAGAAAAAGCAATATTTCAGACTTTACTTGAAATATCAGAGGAAACCTTTATCACTTATTGATGGCATCACAACAGACAGTTCTCTTCACCATACACCCCCACCCCCAGCCTCAAACAACATCACAAAATTAATCAATGAGCATTTTCCCTCACAAAGGACATGAAGTTGGATTTAAATGTACTGACTGTAATATTAAAGTTGAGTCTGAAACACTGCAGTAAAGCCAATGATGTTAATTGACCATGATTCAGAGTAGAAAGGGTAATTTCTGATGTCTATACACCACCAGCCTAAATTGCCAGGAAAGAGCATCAGCTGAGGAGCCAGACAGGAGCTGCAAGCTGACACCTTACTTCTTCATGTTGCAGTTCCTGTTCCTTATTAACACGGTGATCTCTCCAAGTCTGCCCCTTGCACCTGTCTGTAAGGTGATAACTCCGGCTCCCTTCAGAGCACAACCCTGCTACAAAATTAACCTGGTTTCTGGGAGCAAGGCTGTCAGCGAAAGCAGAGACAAGCTGTCTATCTGCTGTCACACATTTTCTGAATCTAAAAGCTGCTGGCCATAGCACAGATTCCAAAGCAGGATGACAAACTCTCAGCACCTTTATTCTTTCATGCATAGCTGGCCTCATTGGCCATTCTTACTAAACTGACCAGCTCACTTCCGAGGGCTGAATACGAGCTAATTAGTTTCAGGTACGGATAGATTTTTTTTCCCTGGAGGACATTAGTAACCCAAAGGGTTTTTAATGACAATTTCATGTTACTATTGCTAAGGTGAGTTTCCAATTATTTTTAATTTAGTTTAAATTCCAACAGCTCCTGCAGGTATGAACCTATATCTCCAGAACAGTATTCTGAGCTACTAATCCAGTGAAATTACAACTTCACCAACATCTGTTCTGAGTACTAAAAACATTCAGAGAAATACTATGCAAGACATAACATGACTGTAATGTCTGATACTGACTGAAATAAGAAATACACAAAGGAGTTAGATTGTTTGTTCCTTGAACTTGCTGTAATATTACATAGGCTTATGGCTAATCTTCTATCTCATTTCCACTGTCATGCCTGATCCACATATTGCTTGATGTTATAAGGACTCCAGGTCCATTTCAGGCATATATCATTCCCCAAGTTCTTGCACAGATTACATGGTTTCCTGTGCTCACCCTGCACCCCCTGTACTGACAATGGCTCATTGCTGAGCCCTGATTTCAAAACTCATCTTTATTTTTAAATCCTGATGTTCCGCATTGGTAATTGTGAGGTACATATTTTGTTAGGAAGAACAGGAAGGTCACTCACTCCTCGGAAGGTGCATGTCCAGGTGGGGAAGCGGAGCAAAGGATCTCAGCATGGACAGGTCGTTCTGCTATAACATGACAGTTATGTTCCTCTGCAACTTCATGCTACAGACAACCGTGATTTGGGAAATTGCTATAGAAAATTGCGTGGTAGAAGATCGCTAATAGGAAATCGCTATATCTGTCCAGCAGAAAGTTCATGTTATCCAGACAATGTCTGTAATTCATCAATCACGTTATAGCCAATTCGGGCTAATGAAACATGCATTATAGCAGAACGACCTGTACAGACATCAATCACTGAATATTACATGACACCTTAGTAAGGCTGCAAAAATTTGCAAACCAAGCAAAATACTTTACCTCTCTCCATCCTGTTGAAAGGCACTCTTAGAGACTTTTGATCAAAGCTAGATGGTACACTTGGAAGAAAATGGGCTGATCAGGATAGGCAGCATGGTTTTGTGCAGGGCAAGTCATGTCTTACCAACTTAATAGAGTTCTTTGAGGATGTGACAAAGCTGATTGATGAGGGAAGGGCTGTAGATGTTATAGACATGGATTTCAGTAAGGCATTTGATAAGGTTCCCCATCGTAGGCTGATGGAGCAAGTGAAGTCACATGGGATCTAACTAGATGGATCGAGAACTGGCTGGGCAACAGGAGTTAGAGAATTGCAGTGGAAGGGAGTTGCCCAAAATGGAGAACTGTGACCAGTGGTGTTCCACAGGGATCTGTGTTGGGGCCACTGTTATATGTGATATACGTAAATTATCTAGAGGTAGGCAAAGATAGCCTGATTAGCAAGTTTAAAGATCCTGGATGTAGGTTTGCTCACTGAGCTGGAAGATTCGTTTTCAGACGTTTCGTCACCACATTAAGTAACTCATCAGCGAGCCTCCGGAAGAAGTGGTATGGCCTGCTTTCTATTTATGTGTTTAGGTTTCTGTAGGTTGGTGATGTCACTTTCTGTGGTGACATTATTTTCCATGGTGACATCATTTCCTGTTCTTTTTCTCAGGGGGTAGTAAATGGGATCCAAGTCAATGTGGTGTCCTTCCTCATCTGTATATAAGGATACTAGTGAGAGTGGGTCATGCCTTTTTGTGGCTAGTTGATGTTCATGTATCCTAGTGGCTAGTTTTCTGCCTGCTTGTCCAATGTGGTGGGACAACGCATCCATTCTAGGACAAGCCAAACAGAGACACGGGCGAAAATTCCTAGAAGCATAGCATTCCAACAGGAACTATATCAACAAACATATTGACTTGGATCCCATTTATCAAAACCTGAGAAAAGAATAAGAAATAACATCACCACAGGAAATGGCATCACCACAGGAAATGACATTACCAACTCAAGGAAACCTAAACATATGAATATTTTGGAGGAACTGTTGGGTAAAGTTCACAGCACAGAAGCAGATAAGTGTATTGTTGTTTTAAGTGTGACCTACAGAAAGTCTGCAGTAGTGAGTAGAGTGGGTTCTTTCTTGATTGTATGTTTTTGGAGATATGTCTCTTGATTAAATTGAAAATATAAAGCATAACTATTAATTTAATCTGGGGCAGTGTTTGTAGAGGAATAAGATGGTATTATTTTCTGGGTCTGTAGATTGTGAAGAAGCAAAAATGGCCTTTGGTAGAGTCATATGGGCTTCTTGTCAGATGTGGGAGTTTAAAGAGAGTTTAAGGATTACAGCAGATTATATCTGCCACAAATGCTCTTGGTTGCAAATCTTATCAGATCGAATGGATCGGTTGGAGAGATAGTTAGAAGCAATGAAGAATTTGCAACAACAACAGTATGTAATGGATGGCAGTTATAGGAAGGGAGAAAAGTCACAGATACAGCCACACAGATGTGTTAATTCCAGGAGAGATAGGCAGCTAGTGCAGAAGTCTTTTTTGGCTATACCCATTTCAAACAAGTATGCTGTTTTGGAAAATGTACAGGGGAATGGATTCTCAGGGGAACGTAGCATGAACAGCCAAGTTTCTGGCATTGAGACTGGCTCTAATGCAATGAGGGGTATGTCGGGCTCCAAGAGATCAATTCTGTTAGGGGATTCTGTACTCCTAGGTATAGACAGACGTTTCTGTGGCCAGCAGCAAAAAATCAGAATGGTGTGTTGTTTCCCTGGTGCCAGGATCAAGGATGTCTCAGAAAGGGTGCAGAATGTTCTCACGGCGAAGAGGGGTCAGCAAGAGGTCATTGTCCACATTGAAGCCAATGACATAGGAAGGTATAAGGTTGAGACTCTGAAGGGAGATTACAGAGAGTTAGGCAGGAATTTAAAAAGATCGTAAAGGGTAGTAATATCTGGATTACTCCCGGTGCTATGAGCTAGTGAGGGCAGGAATAGGAGGATAGAGCAGATGAATGCATAGATGAGGAGCTCGTGCATTGAAGAAGGATTCACATTTTTGGATCATTGGAATCTCTTTTGGGGTACAAGTGACCTGTTCAAGAATGACGCATTGCACCTAAATTGGAAGGGGACTAATATACTGGCAGGGTGATTTGCTAGAGCTGCTGGGGAGGATTTAAACTTGTAAGGTGGGAGGGGGTTGGACCAGGGGGGAGTGAGTAAAGAGGTCAATTTGAGACTTATACAGTTGAGAACAGAAATGAGTCGGGCAGGAAGGGACAAAGCAGAGAACAAGGTAGGACTAATAAATTAAACTGCATTTATTTCAATGCAAGGGGCCTAACAGGGAAAGCAGATTAATTCAGGGGATGGTTAGGAACATGACACTGGGATATCATAGCAATTACAGAAGCATGGCTCAGGGATGGGCAGGACTGGCAGCTTAATGTTCCAGGGTACAAATGCAACAGGAAGGATAGAAAAGGAGACATGAGGGGGAGTGGCATTTTTGATAAGGGATAGCATTACAGCTGTGCTGAGGGAGGATATTCCTGGAAATACATCCAGGGAAGTTACTTGGATGGAACTGAGAAAGAAGAAAGGGATGATCACCTTATTGGGATTGTATTATAGTCAGAGAGAAATTGAGAAGCAAATTTGTAAGGAGATCTCAGCTATCTCTAAGAATAATAGGGTGGTTATGGTAGGGGATTTTAACTTTCCAAATATAGACTGGGACTGCCATAGTGTTTCGGGTTTAGATGGAGAGGAATTTGTTAAGTGTGTACAAGAAAATGTTCTGATTCAGTATATGGGTGTACCTATCAGAGAAGGTGCAAAACTTGACCTACTCTTGGGAAATAAGGCAGGGCAGGTGACTGAGGTGTAAGTGAGGGAGCACTTTGGGGCCAGCGACCATAATTCTATTAGTTTTAAAATAGTGATGAAAAAGGATAGACCAGACCTAAAAGTTGAAGTTCTAAATTGGAGACAGGCCAATTTTGACAGTATTAGGCAAGAACTTTCAAAAGCTGATTGGAGGCAGATGTTTGCAGGTATGGCTGGAAAAAAGGGAAGCCTTCAGAAATGAGATAACGAGAATCCAGAGAAAGTATATTCCTATTAGGATGAAAGGGAAGGCTGGTAGGTTTAGGGAATGCTGGATGACGAAAGAAATTGAGGTTATTGTGAAGAAAAAGAAGGAAGCATATGTAAGGTATAGACAGGACAGAGCGAGTGAATCCTTAAGAACAATATAAAGGCAATGGGAGTATACTTAAGAGGGAAATCAGGAGGGCAAAACAGGGACATGAGATAGCTTTGGCAAATAGAATTAAGGAGAATCCAAAGGGTTTTTACAAATACATTAAGGACAAAAGGGTAACTAGGGAGAAAATCGGGCCCTCAAAGATCAGCAAGGCGGCCTTTGTGTGGAGCCACAGAAAATGGGGGACATACTAAACAAGTATTTTGCATCAGTATTGACTGTGGAAAAGGATATTGAAGATATAGACTGTAGGGAAATAGATGGTGACACCTTGCAAAATGTCCATATTACAGAGGAGGAAGTGCTGGATGTCTTGAAACGCATAAAGGTGGATAAATCCCCATGACCTGATCAGGTGTACCCTAGAACTCTGTGGGAAGCTAGAGAAATGATTGCTGGGACACTTGCTGAGATACTTGTATAATCGATAGTCACAGGTGAGGTGCTGGAAGACTGGAGGTTGGCTAACGTGGTACCACTGTTTAAGAAGGGTGGTATGGACAAGTCAGGGAACTATAGACCAGTGAGCCTGACACTGATGGTGGACAAGTTGTTGAAGGGAATCCTGAGAGACAGGATGTACATGTATTTGGAAAGGCAAGGACTGACTTGGGATGGCTTTGTGCGTGGGAAATCATGTCTCACAAACTTGATCGAGGTTTTTGAGGAAGTAACAAAGAGGATTGATGAGGGCAGAGTGGTAGATGTGATCTATATGGACTTCAGTAAGGCGCTCGACAAGGTTCCCCAAGGGAGACTGATGAGCAAGGTTAGATCTCACGGAATACAGGGAGAACTAGCCATTTGGATACAGAACTGGCTCAAAGGTTGAAGACAGAGGTTGGTGGTGGAGGGTTGTTTTTCAGGCTGGAGGCCTGTGACCAGTGGAGTGCCACAAGGATCGGTGCTGGGTCAGCGAAGAGGGTTACCTCAGATTACAACAAGATCTTGACCAGAGGGGCCAATGGGCAGAGAAGTGTCAGATGGAGTTTGATTCAGATAAATGCGAGGTGCTGCATTTTGGGAAAGCAAATCTTAGCAGGACATATACACTAATGGTAAGGTCCTAGGGAGTGTTGCTGAACAAAGACACCTTGGAGTGCAGGTTCATTGCTCCCTGAAAGTGGAGTTTCAGGCATTTGGTATGCTTTCCTTTATTGGTCAGAGTATTGAGTACAGGAGTTGGGAGGTAATGTTGTGGCTGTACAGGATATTGGTTGGGCCACTGTTGGAATATTGCTTGCAATTCTGGTCTCCTTCCTATTGGAAAGATGTTGTGAAACTTGAAAGGGTTCAGAAAAGATTTACAAAGATGTTGCCAAGGTTGGAGGATTTGAGCTATAGCGAGAGGCTGAACAGGCTGGGGCTGTTTTCACCGGAGCGTAGCAGGCTGATGGGTGATCTTATAGAGGTTTACAAAATTATGAGGGGCATGGATAGGATAAATAGACAAAGACTTTTCCCAGGGGTTGGGGAGTCCAGAACAAGAGGGCATAGGTTTAGGGTGAGGGGGGGAAAATATAAAAGAGACCTATGGGGCACCTTTTTCACACAGATGGTGGTACGTGTATGGAATGAACTGCCAGAGGAAGTGGTGGAGGCTGGTACAATTGCAACATTTAAGAGGCATTTGGATGGGTATATGAATAGGAAGGGTTTGGAAAGATTTGGGCCGGGTGCTGGCAAGTGGGACTAGATTGGGTTCGGATATCTGGTCGGCATGGACAGGTTGGACCGAAGGGTCTGTTTCCATGCTATACATCTCTATGACTCTATGACTCTAAAACTGGCCATAGCACCAGTGTTTCATGCAGAGGCTCACTGATGATGTTACCCAGTACGGTGACAAAACGTCTGAAAACAAACCTTCCAACTCAGCAAGCAAACTTACATCCAGACCCTCAACCCGAGCTGCAAGTCTTCTCAAAACTCACTAAGTTTGAAGATGACACTAAGATTGGTGGAGTAGCAAATAGTGAAGGGCACTGTCAGAGAATGCAGCAGAATATAGATAGATTGGAGAGTTGGGTGGAACAATGGCGGATGGAGTTCAATCCAGGTAAATGTGAAGTGATGCATTTTGGAAGGTCTAGTTCTCGAGTGAACTATATGGTAAATGGAAAAGCCCTGGGAAAAAAACTGATGTAGAGAGAGATTTGGGTGCTCAGGCCCATTGTTCCCTGAAGATGGCAATGCAGGTCAATAGAGTGGTCAAGAAGAGATACGTATGGGGTATTGAGTACAAGAGTTGGCAGGTCATGTTTGGGCTTCGGTTTGGCCGTATTTGGAATACTGCTTACAGTTCTGGTTGCTACATTACCAGAAGGATGTGGATGCTTTGGAGAGGGTGCACAGGAAGTTCACCAGCATGTTGCCTGGTATGGAGGGATCTAGCTATGGAGAGTAGATGAAGATTATTTTCATTAGAAAGACTGAGGCTGTGGGGGGACCTAATTGAGATCTACAAAATCATGAGAGGTATAGGCAGGGTGGCTAGCAAGAAGCTTTCTCCCAGAGTGGGGAACTCAATTACTTGGGGTCATGAGTTCAAAGTAAGAGGGGAAAGTTTAAGGGAAATATGCATGGAAAGTTTTTCACACAGAGAGTGGTGAGCATTTGTAGTGCATTGCCAGTGGAGGTGGTAGAAGCGGGCACAATAGAGTCACTTAAGACGTATCTGGACAGATACATGAATGTGCAGGGAGCAGAGGGATATCGATCCTTGGAAAATAGGTGGCAGGTTTAGATAGCGGATCTGGATTGGTTCAGGCTTGGAGGGGTGAAGGGCCTGTTCCTATACTGTAAGTTTCTTTGTTCTTTGTTTTTTGATCGATCTTGTGTCCTGTAATTGTTGCAAGGTCAGCATTTCTTTGCCCATCCTGATCCTCAGAGGGCAGTTCGGAATCAATCCTATTGCTTACAGTGCTGGCGAAGGGTCAGTACACTCGAAACATTAACTCTGCTTCTCTCTCCTCAGATGCTACCAGACCTGATGTGGTTCCCCTTATCACTTTCTGTAGCTGATGCATGGCCCCATCAACTTGGAGTTGCATGGCTCTGTTTTGGTTGGCTATGTCAAGAAGTCACCTTCGTTCAGGCTGGGGTTGCACAGCTTCTTCCCTTCACATTGAGAACGAACTGCATCGGAGTTAATTCAGGCATACACTGTTTGGGGATCATTTCGCCTTTGGTGTGATTCCATCAAATGAATGACAGTGAAGCATTAGCCCATTTTGCATCTCCTATCATTTTTATTTCCATGAACTTCAATCAGGAAATAAATAAGATCAGCTGCCAATTCACTATCACCTCGTCTATGCTATTGTTCTCGGTCAAAGCAATATCCTTTTATGATTTATTTCAGGATACACAGCTTTTCTGTAGGTATTAGGAACAGGCTGTTTATTTGATTTATTGATGCGTTTCCTCCTTGCTCTCTGTTTTGAATGTATGCACCCTTCAATCTTTGTCAGCATTGCACAACTCTCTCTGTTCAAATTGGAGGCAGTGTGTAGTATTCAGACAATTCACTCAGCTGAAATGTGATTTGAGATAAGGGTAAAAGCTGACTATTTGGTTCCTCTTTGCTCATTAATCTTTAAAATTCTACCCATCCCTTGGCCTTCGAGAAGATCCTAGGATTTTTACTGTCACAGTTCTATCAAATGAGACAGCGGTGGCAATGTCACTGGACTAGGAACATACAATCCTGGCCTAAAGGTTCCGGTCCCACCACAGAAATTGGTAGAATTTGAGTTCAATTGATTCATCTAAAAATACACCTAGGATTGTAAGCCAGTCTAAGTAACTGAACCTATCATAATTAGAAATCCATTTGGTTCAATAATGCTGATTTAACAAGGCATTCCTTCAAGGCAGCACAATTGCCTCACAACATCCAGGGATGTGGGTTCGATTCCAGCCTTGGGGGAACTGTTCGTGGAGTTTGCACATTTCCCCCATGTCTGTGTGGGTTTTCTCCGGGTGCTCCGATTTCCTCCCACAATCCAAAGATGTGCAGGCTAGGTGAATTGGTTATGCAAAGAACAGCCCTGTAGTGTGCAGGTAGGTGTGTTAGCCATGGGTAAAAACCCTATGTGGGGTCATGGTGAAGGGGTGGTTCTAGGTGGGACGTTCTCTGGAGGGTCAGTGCAGCCACAGTGGGCTGGATGATCCCTTGTTGTGCTGTAGGCATTCGATGTGACTTCAGAGCCAAGGCAACACAACTGACTCTGAAGTGTCCTGCGAAATGGCCACAACCCTGAAGGGCAGTTACGGATAGGCAACAAATGCTAATGGATCAGCAACATCCACATCCTTGGAAAGGTTAAACTAAACAGAGAAAGACAGGCGGTCTGTCTCCAGTAATATAAACCTTTTGGAACTCAGCACAGCAAATCAAACCTAAGTTCCACTCTTTAAGCACCCCGTTCAGTTACGCTGCTGGCTCGACAACAAGCAGAGATAAAGAAGTCAATTTGAACTAGCTTGCCAGTTTTACACTCCATCTAAAATTGACTTAAATGAAGGGTAAAATCAAGCAGGGTGTAAAACAAGGACTGCATCCGGTTGTGTCATTTTACCAACAGGCCAGAGGATTATATTGTTCCCAAAGGTCTGCGAACTTGCTGAGTATAAGCACTTCAGCCTAGTACCTACTAGAAGAACAGCTGCCTTTATATACATCTCAAAATACTTTACAGTCAATCAAATTCTTGTAGTTGCTGTTGTCATGTCACTGCATTTACACTGAATGGACCTTTCTTGAAGCATCAAATCGAAAACTGACTGAAAGTTCATTTTACTGTGAACTTTTATCCAATGTGGCCAATGGACATACTTCTGAAAGAGGAATAATTTGCCTTGTGGACAGGGGTTCACAGAAGTATCATAATCCAGAGTCGGTACTCAAAGGTTTATGAAGGAGCTTTCCAGGTGACAAGGTACAGAATGAGTTATGATTGAAATTTTGCATTCATTTGGTCGCAGCATCAAAAAAAAGTGCTTGCATGAGAAAAGAAGCAGGAAAAAAAAACAAGACTTCTTTCCCGTATAAATGTTGTATTATCAAAGAGAAAATTACAGAAGTTCAAATCCTGCAGTTTTGGGTTTAAAAACTAAAAAGAAGATGGAAAGCTTGAAATATTACATTTATTAAACTTAGAGCAGATAATCGGACAAACATCTTTACTCAAATGGTGACAAGCATTTTGAAATGAGCTAACAAAGAAAGAGGTTAAAATGCTCAATTAATTTAAAGTATAATTAGGTGAGTGTGGGATGATTAAAGATGAGGCTGAATGTGATAAAAGGCCCTTTCTCAATCCGGAATTATCTCCTGTTCTGGGGCTGCACAGTTTCCCCTTCACAGAACGTTTACCACACATTTCTTAACTTTTCAAAAGTGGCAATCCCAGCCTCAGCAATTAGGTTCACTGCTGTTTTACAATCAGAACCACCTTCCTTTGTGCAAATTATGGCTCCAAGCAGTAGGGGTTTTTTGTCTAGTTTCCCATTGACTATAGTTTAGCTTGGACTCTTTGATCCTACCCTCAGTTAAATGTGAACTAGTTGTCAAGGACAGTCACTCTTCTCTGGACTCTGGATTCAGCTCTTTTGTCCACATTTGAATTAAGGCTGGCTTTAGATCAGGAGCTGAGTGGCTCTGGCAGACCTCAAATTGAGCATCAGTAAACAATATTACATCATTCCAGCTTAATAACACTGTAGACCATGCCATCTATCCACTGATGACTGAGAATGTAATGACTGGGTAGCAATAGGCCAGGTTGGATTGGTCCTTTTTTTTGGTGTTGAAAAGTGTGGTGTTGGAAATTCACAGTCGGTCAGGCAGCATCCGAGGACAGGAATTTCGAGGGGCATAAGCCCTTCATCAGGAATGTGGGGGGAAGGCGGTGGTGGGGGGAGGGTACTGAGAAATATATAGGACCATGGGGGTGGGGCTGGGGTAAGGTAGCTGGGAAGGTGATGGGGAGATGGAGGTGGTCGGTGGGGGGGGGGGGGGGGGGTGATGGTGAGAGGTCAGTAGAGTGGATAGGTGGGAAGGAAGATGGACAGGTAGGACAGTTCAAGAAGGTGGTGCTGAGCTGGAACTTTGGATCTGGGATGAAGTGGGGAGTAGGGGAGATGAGGAAACTGGTGAAGTCAACATTGATGCCATGTGGTTGGAGGGTCCCAAGGCGGAAGATGAAGCGTTCTTCCTCCAGGCGTCAGGTGGTTTGGATGGCCATCCCCCTTCCCATCTATCCGCTCCAACCTCCCCTCCGACCTATCACCATCATCCACCCACCTGCATCTACCTATCGCCTTCCCAGCTAACTTCCCCCCAGCCCCACCGCACCCTCCGATTTATTTCTCAGCTCCCTTGGAACATGCACTGTACGGTAGAAATAGAGAAAGCAGGAGTAGGAGTAGGTCATTGGGTCCTGTGAATTTGCTCCACCATTCAATATGGTCATGGCTGATTATTCAACTCAGGGTCCCTTGACCCTTTTAGTCCTGAGAACTACGTAGGTGCTTTGACTCAATGATGCTGAAGAAGTAATGTCAAGTTGCAGTCTGACTGCATTGACAACCACCCTGCATCGCACAGATTTCAACTAGCAAATACCATTCATTACAAATGGGCCATTGAATCACACCACAATTTTCAACTGTGTGCTGCAGATTTGAATATCAACTTCCACCATTTGCGTTCAGAATTTGAATCTTGCTATTGAACTAGACATATTCTGTTACTGAGTCGTTGCAGCAAGGTCCCATTGCCCCATGCTGAAAACAACAAATGCTGGAGATCACAGTGGTCTGGCTGCTGCCTACCCTGCTGTGATCTCCAGCATTTGTTGTTCTCAGTACAGATTCCAGCATCCGTAGTAATTTGCTGTTCCATCTGCTCTGTCTCTTATTAAAGTGATTAATTTAGTGCTCTGCTCTTCACTCCGCCCCTTACAAATGTATCCACTTTAAGTGGATGTCTAATTCCTTTTTGAAAGTTATTTTTGATTCTGCTTCTGCCAGCATTCCTGTTTACTTGTAAAAAATTGCTGCATCAATTTCTTTTTCCACATGCTGCTTCGGGTTTTGTTTGTACAATTTCAGCTCATTATTGCAGAGTTAGCCTCAACCCAAATGCAAGCCAATCATTTCGTAGCATCTTTCTTCTGACTGTCTGTCTGTCACAGGCCAGCTGAGAAACCTGTCCTTAAAAACCCTAGGTGGCTAACGTTACTTTATTTATCTTTGAATTGAACGTAACCGCTGCAGTCACTGCTAACTGAGTGGTGCAAAAACCCACAGGCCAACTGAGCCCCTGAGTACTACTATGTCTCTATTCTTTGAATGAAATATAAACCACAATCATGTTATATTGTTATTTCTGTTGCTGATATATCACTGTCTTCCCCGAAAAGAGAAGTGTTGATTTTAAATCTCAGTCTTCATCAGATCCAATGTGTAGAGGTTTACATGTAACTTTGTCTTCCCTGAGATACTGCTCCAAACAATAGCCTGGGTCTCCACTTATACTTTACTCTGCAGATCTGTGGCACCACAGAATGTTTACAGAGACTCACAGAGTTCTTCAGCATATGAAAAGGCCAATCAGCCTATTGAGGCTACACCAGTCAAAACAATGACCTTACCATGTTCCAGCACTTATCCCATTATATGCTTTGGCATCGTACAGTGCACCTTAATACTTCTGCAATGTTATGAAGGTTTCTGCCTCCACCACCTTTACAGGCAGTGAGTTCAAGCTTCCCATCTCCTTCTCAGTGAAAACAAAACTTCACATCCCCTCTAAACTTCCTGCTCTTCCCTTAAATCTATGACCCTTGGTCATTAATCCCTCCACCTAGTGAAAAAGGTCATTCCTGTTGACTCTGTGCCCCTCATAATTTATACATCTCAATCACGTGCCCCCAGTCAGTCTCCTCTGCTCTCGGGAAAACAACACCAGTCTGTCCAAACTCTCTTCATAACTAAAGCTCTCCAGATCTGGCAACATTCTAGTCAATCTCCTCTGCACCCTTTACAGAAATGAAATTTCTGCCGGATGCAAAGCTGGGAAAGTACGTTGCTTAAAGACCGCAGCAATTCAATCTCGGGGTCGATGAACATTGAATCTAAATTTCAAACACACAATCTCTCAGTGGAGCACAGCATTTAATTCAACACTGAGGCACCAAAGATTTTTATATATGTCTTAAATAATCATTTCAATCCCATCATTCTGTGCCTTTTGATTTGTCTTGGCTTTTGTTGCAGCAAGCTGCTGCAATCAAACTAAACTATGATTGAGCATTTACAGTGTAATTGCAGAATTAATGAAGCATTACCTTGTAGATTGCTTGTATTCTGCCCATCTTCTGTACCGTCTGTTTAACTTTACTGCCTGAATATAAGGCCTCCATAGCAACAAGCAGTTGACAGCACACTCATTCAGTCACATTATGCTGCAAGTACGTAGTCCACAATTCGTGTTAACTAGTTGGGTTTTCTGGGGTGGGATTAGCAGTAATCCCACGGTTATGACCTCAGCTAACCCTAACCTATTACAGTCACACATTGGTAGAGAGCACCTTTCACGTATCAAGCACGACTGCAACATTTTTTCGATTAACTCTTTCAAGGGCTGAACTTCTCTTCACAGATCCAAATGACTTCACAGAAAATCATAAAAGCTTTGAAATCTGAAAAGCAGGAAATCAGCAGGAATCCAAAGGCCTGATTCAGCTCAGCATGGTCAGGGATATAGATTTACTGGTGTTGGAACCCCATCTCAGGAAATGTCTGGGTCCCAGCCCCGTCTTGTATGGGTATTCGATGACTGACGTGATTTGCAATGAACAGTATAATTAGTGGTCAGGGTGAGTTTTACCATTCAATTAAAAATAGTGGATGGGCTCCCAAGACTAACAGCTCTCAAAAATCCCCAAGGTTTCAACGTAAAGGGAGAAAACACTTAAGACTGATTAGGAGTTTTTTTTTCATTCAGAGAGCTGATGGCTGGGAATTTCATTTATTGGTTCTGTTTCGAGATTGACAGATTTCCATTCGCCAATGATGTAAAAGATTCTTGAAATAAAAACAATTAAAAAAAGCAGCAATAAAGTATTCAATTCTTTGAACCTGCTCTACCACTCAATGTGATCATAGATGATCATCTAATTTAGTCCCCTTACCCCACTTTCTCCCCATACCCTTTGATCCCTTAGCCCTAATAACAATAAAGGTGGTTTGTGTTGGAAAAAAGCTTTGAAGTGAATGATGATCAGTCAGGAACCAATTGAATGGCAGAATATACTCAATGGACTGAATGGCCTACTGTAGCTCCGACATTTCCAAGCCCAAAAGGTCAGCAGTGCCCTGGCCAATGACTAACTGCCAACACCAACAACCAAACAGCTTAACTCATCAAGTTGATTTGCTCTCTACTAACTATTCTGCGCTAAAATGATTGCTACACTTTTAATGCATCATTGCAACGTCACACTGTTCACTGTAATTCATTAGTTGATGAGCTGAGGGACCTTTAAGTTTGTGTGATGTAAAGCACTTCAAAATGCAAAGCTTTCCTTTCTAGCCCTTTAAAAGACTGACTGATCATTCACAGTCATTGCCATTTAGAGCTTTTACGCCTTATATGATCAATAATGATTTAACTGGATCAATTCTCGAATTAGACACTCGCCATTATTTAAAAACTCCAATTACCATGCTCAGTTGGTAGCACTCTCACCTCTGAGTCAAAAGGTTGCTGGTTCAAGTCTCACTCCAGAGAGCTGAACACAAAAATTTAATCTGACAATCCAGTGGATTGGAAGAATGAGATACTGTGTTCAAGCTAAAAGGTCAAACCAAGTTTCTGTCTGCCCTCTAAGATGGAAGTAAAATATCCGGTGGTACTCTTTTTAGAGGATTAACCAGGATTTCCATAGAGATAGGATTTTAGGAATAATCAGATGAGTCTCTGAGGTATGCTGCAATGTAACTGTGACATTAGTAGGCAGTTGACAAGAGACTGCTACAGGATTGGAACAAAAGTAAATTAGGCCAGAGATATCTGCTGCAGAACCTGATATACATGAATTCTGTTTGAAGAAACACCTCGAGGTCTGACTTAGACTCATTTGAAGAAAAAGACTTGTTCAAGTAATGTGAGCACTAGTGATTGAGCCAGTGTTTATTGCCCAACCCATAATTACCATGGAGAAGGTTGCGGTGAGCTAGCTTCTTGAACAGCTGCAGTCCATATAGTTTAGGAGCACCCATAATACCATTAGAAGGTAGATTTTAACCTAGCAGCAGGCACAGTGACATACTTTCAAGTCAAGAAAATGTGGGTGCCTTGGAGAGCAACTTGAATGTTGTGCTGTTCCTATGCCTCTGTGTCCTTGTTTCTTTGGGTGGTAGAGGTCATAGCTTGAAAGTGGTTTTTAAAGAAACCTTGAAGACTGGATCTTGCAGAAGGTACACACTGATGTACGCTGTGAGTGATTGTGAAATCAGTAAATACACAAGGTGCTCGATGGGGTGCCTTCAAACATGCTGCTAATGTCAACCTTCTTTAATGTTGTTGAAGCTGCAGCCACCCAGACCATTGGGAAGTATTCCATCACACTGACCTGAACCTTGTAGGTGGTGGATAAACATTATGGAATCAGGATGTGAGGTACTCGCTGCACCTGTCCGACATACTCTGTATGTACTGTGATCCAGTTCTGTTTCTGGTTGATGGCAGATGGTTGATGGTTCAGGATGTTGTTAGTGAGAGATTCAGCTATGATACTGCCATTAAATGTCAGGAGTTCCTCTTGACGGAGATTGGCATTGCCTGGCACCGATATGACAGGAATATACTTGACACTTACCAGCCCAATCCTGGATGTTGTCCAGGTCTTGTTGCATAGGATTCATCAGTATGTGCGGAGTTGTGAATGGTGCTGAACATTGCACCATCATCACTGCGCAGCCCCACTTCTGACCCTGGAAGGAAGCAGCTGAAGATGGCTGGGCCTAGGACATTACTCTAAACAACTTGGACATTGTAATGAAGCAGCTGAAGATAACTGAGCCTCAGACATTACTTTCAAGAACTTGTACAGTGATATTCTGGGTTGAAATGACTGACCTTGAACATCTTCTTTTGTGCTAGGTTTGACTCAAATGAGCACAGATTTGTCCCTCGATTCCCAATGACTCTAGTTTTGTTACTCCTCCTTCATGCGACATTTGGTCAAATGTTAAGGGCGGAAACTCTCACCTTAGAGTTCAACTCTCTCGTCTCAACTGAGGTCAAGAGTCAAGTGGTCTTTGAGGAACCAAAGTTAAAAATGACACAACACCAGGTTATAGTCCAACAGGTTTATTTGGAAGTACTAGCTTTCGTAGCGACGCTCCTTCATCAGGTGGCCATAACGATGATCAACTATGATGGGCTGGGCGTGTCATCTGCCTGACTCCCCAAGCAGGTGCTCTACTCCCAGCTTCGAAATGGGCAGGAGAGCCCAGGTGGACAGAGGAAGTGCTTCAGGGATACCCTCAAGCCTCACTGGTGAGGTGCAGCATTCCCACAGACACCGGGGAATCACTGGCCCAAGACCATCCAAAATGGAGGAGGAGCACCCGAGAAGCTCTTGAGCACCTTGAGACTTGCTGTCGGGAAAAAGTGGAAATCAAGCGAAAACAGTGAAAGTGCTGCCACACCCCATCCCTTCCCAAGACTGCCATCCGCCCCAAGGGTAACAGAGCCTGTGGTAGCCGCATCGATCTGTACAGCCACCCATGGACTCATCCTCAGAGTGGAAGAACACAATCACCTGATGAAGGAACAGCTCTCTGAAAGCTAGTGCTTCCAAATAAACCTGTTGGGGTATAATCTGATGTTGTGTGATTTTTAACTTTGTACACCCCAGTCCAACACCGGCGTTTCCAAATCATGAGAGTGGAAGAGTCATTCTCGTCTGCAAGAGAACACCAATGATGATAATGATGACGATGATGGTTTTCAAAAATACTTCCTTGGCCTTACAACAACGTGGATACCCAGTGGTGCTGTTTGAATGCTAGTCTTTTATTTCCTGCTCCCAAGGATAGTTCAGCACTAAACACATTTGGGTCTTTGTGGATAATTTTCATTCAGCAAACTGTAGGATACTGTGTAACAGACTCAAAGACTGCAGTTTAAAGGCCATAATCTCCCACTGAGATAGTAAGACCACTGTCAGCGTACAGAGGGGCGAGGCAATTCAGCTTGCACCAGCTCCGTGTGTCGACTGATTTTCTGCAAGACAGGATGATGTTGTGGGTGCCATTCAGGCATCCTGATCCAGCTCACAACTCGGGAAGTTTAGGAAATCGATTGGCTTTCACAAAAAGAGTTTGCCAGCAGGTCTGAGATCAGGGCAGAGGTCAATCCCAGTGGGGATAATTGGAGGCTGCTACTTCACCAAAATGAAAGTAGTCATGAGATATTTTCTGCCATCTGCTTCGTTCCCATGTCTGCACCCTGCACCACATTCCACAACATGTTCATTTGCTTACGTGTACATTTAAAAAAAAAAAATTCACGGGATGAGGCATCACTGGCTGGGCCAGCATTTGCTGCTCAGAGGGCAGTTAAGAGTCAATCACATTCCTGGGGATCTGGAGTCACATATAGGCCAGACCAGGTAAGGATGGCAGTCTCCTTCCCTGAAGGACATTTGTGAACCAAATGGTTTTTTTTCCTGACAAACAATAAAGCATTCGCAATCATCATTCAACTCACAATTCCTGATTTTGTATTGAATTCAAATTCGACCATCTGCCATGGTCGGATTCAAACTCGAATTCCAAAAATATTATCCAGGTCTCTGGATTTACAGTCCAGTAATAATACCAGTAGGCCGTCGCGTTCCCACATAAATCACTGCAGTTCTTCACAAAGAATGACAAAGTGTATTCTGGCAAATTCATTCCTCACCGAAAAGATTTCCCACCGCCAAAAACCCAGTTAATTTGAAATCACTTTAATAGTCTTTCTTTGCTCTGAAGAAAATGGTTTTCAATAAATCTAAACACAGCAATTATTTCCATCAGAGAGCTCTGCAGTTTCTCTCATGGCAGACCATTGATGCAGAATGGATACAAATGGAAAATAATTGATGTACCTCGCGCAGCTTGGGACAACGTTGTACAAGCTGTATTTCTACAGATTATCAGCTTTAATATTAGCTTTCACTATTTCATAGTCATGATAATATGAGCTAATTCACTGGCCTCAGCCATGTACAATGATGTCATTACAACCAATATCACAATTATTTCAAAAGCTGTGACATAAAAGTACTCCATATTATGCCTCAAGTTATTTAGTTCATTAGTGAACAGTTATTCCAAGCCATTACATTGGGATGTGCAGTAATGATATATTCTGACTGGTAATCTCAAAGGTGAGTTCAAATCCCATTACACTAGAATCAATGAATTTAAATCTGACATGTAACAGAAAAAGCAAGCACTTTAAAAATAAGCCCACAAATCAAATTAATTATTGTAAAACCTTTGGTTCACTAATATTCTTCAGAGTCTTAGAGTCAACCAGCACAGTTATAGACCCATCCACAATCCCAAACTAAACCAATCCCACCTGCATGTGCTTGGCCCATACCCTTCCAAACACATTTCATTCATGGACTTATTCAAGTGTCTTTAAACATTATAACTGTACCTGCATCCACCATTTCCTCTGGAAATTCATTCATTCATTCCACACACAACCCACTGTCTGTGTAAAACAATTACTCCCCATGACTTGTTCAGATCTTTATCCTCTCATCTTAAAAATATTAGAGAAGGACATCTACCGTTCTTAAAAGGTAAAAACAATGACTGCAGATGCTGGGAACCAGATTCTGGATTAGTGGTGCTGGAAGAGCACAGCAGTTCAGGCAGCATCCAAGGAGCAGCGAAACCGACGTTTCGGGCAAAAGCCCGCTGGATGTTGCCTGAACTGCTGTGCTCTTCCAGCACCACTAATCCAGAATCTACCGTTCTTACCTGATCTGATATGCATATGCACCCAGATCATCAATAATGCAAATTGACTGCACATGAAACAACCCCCAGCAAGCAATTCATTGTAATCAAGAAGACAGCTCATTATCACCTTCACGAGGGTAATTAGGGAAGGGCAAAAAAAAGTGACATTCATATGAACAGAAAACACCCTTTTCCTCTGTCTGGAAGAAAGAAATATTACTCCAATAATGAAGAATTTCCCTTTTGCAATCAATACCAAAAGTTTGCCTTAGAAATGATAAGTCACTGCAGCAAATTTAAAAAATGATCACCTAATGGTCCGACTGTCCCGTTGTTACAACCGAGACCTGGAATCAAATAAATTACCCAGTTACCAATAAGACCAACTGTATTTGGTTTAGAAATAAAAGATCAATCAGGTTTATTTTTGATTGTCGATTTATTATCGAAGAGGAGTTAGGCAGCAGAAGTGCAAAATAGGTTAACGGGCATATTTAACACACAGACACACACACAGACACACACACAGACACACACACAAAATCAAGTTTGGAAATAATTGTTAGTTCACATTAGTTCAGTCAGCACCATGGCTCAAACAGGTTGAGTTACCAAACACTGGCAATTGTTGACAGAGACTCTGCAGATTCGGTTTTGTTGATTATCGGAAAGACCCTTCTGGTCCACTAATGTCCTTTAGAGAAGGACATTCTTATCTGTTCTGGTCTGAAATTGACTCCAGACTCACAGCAGTATGGTTGACTCTAAACTGTTCCCTGGGCAATTTGGGACAGGTATTAAATGCTGGCCTATGCTCATCCCATAAATGAACAAAAATATTGTCAGGAAGAACTCTTCAGGGTGCTCCAAGGAGAACAGCAAGATCAGGATTTCAGTTCTTGCAATGAATTCACAACAAGGACTTTTCAGAAAGACACTGAGTTGGTTAACTACTTCCTCTTAATCAGCTATAACCCAACTGAAATGTCCAAACACCACTCAATTCCTGACAGCGATAAAAACAGTCAGGACCAAGTAATTAGTTAAGCCAGCTGACTTTCAAGAAGCTTCTTTTTCAAGTCTGCTTCCAATGACCTGTTCAAGAAAAAGCTTGGATATCTAAATGTATCTCACAAACCTCTAACATGAATCATAATAAAAAAAAATGAAGTGCTTTAAACACCGTATTGGTTTGGAATCTGATGAATCTCAGTGGAGCTCGATCCTCTGTGATTTCAACATGGACTCAGACTATCAATAATTTCTGCTCTGGAGTTTTGAAGATGATGGCTGACAGATTTCTCAGCTGCACCACACACAATAAAGGTTAAACAAAAGAAGATTTTCCCATATCTGTACTTTTGATATTCATCAGCAATGTTTTTTGGAAACTGCCGTCAGTTAACATATATGCAGGAATTTTTGATGATCATGTTCTTTCAGCCATTTCCTTGAAACCATGGCCAAAAAACATTTTCACTGATGTGCTCTCCCAAACTGAAGGTTGTGATCATGCTATTACATTACAAGCACTTGTAGCTGTCTGATACTTGGCAAATTGGTCATTATTGAGTCTCAGATTGAATGTCAACGCAGGGAAGTCAGTTGCCACTCGCTGTCCTAACACCTCTGTTCATGTAATTCATGAATGGATTGCTGACTTGGGATCAGGAGGAATTCCTAACTCGAGGAAGCTGAACTTATTGCTGGTTCTAAATGTACTACCCACAAATTATAATCTGAGAATTTAGAAGCTGTCAGTGATTGAACCTGTGGCTTCATTTGTCTAGAATAAGACGGCATAAGCTTAAAATTAGAGATGCACTGCTTACACAGGATAAAGTAATTTATCACAGAAATGCTCTGGAAGATAATATCCAAACTGAAGCTGATAGATTTTACAGAGTAAAGACTGTAACGGGATATGGAACCAAGGCAAAGATGCAAATAAATCATGATCCAGAAGATGGTCGATGGACTGGATGGTCTACTTATATTCCTGTGCTTATGTACTAACATGACTCAAATAAAAATAGGTTTACTTTGTCTGAAAGAGGTTGCCAAGAGGCAGAAAATGCTGAAGCAAATGGCACTGAGGGTTTGAGGAAGATGCTTCTGACAGTTCTTCAGAAAAACTTTTTAAAAATCATTAAAATTGAAACTCCCGTGTAAAGGAGCTGGCTTGCTGGCAACAGATTGCTTGCGAAACATTCTCACAGGCAGGAGAAGGCAAGGTGTGAAGAGTGCGGCTGCTATCTTGTGCAGACCTTTTGAACCAATACAGGATAAAGTGCAGCTGGAGCAACCCTTGATTTCCTGGCAGAGATGGGAGTCTGGCTTTTCAGCATTAGCAACTCCAGTAGCGTTGCCTTCGTCAGCCAGGCTATATCACTCTGCCACAAAACTACATTCATCACACACGCACACGCAAAGGGGATCTACATTTATCTGTTTCTATGCCAGAAGTTCTGGGTTCAAAGTCACACTCCAGGGTTTGATGGCCTAGGAAGGTACACTCATAATTCAGCCAAACAGGATGAGTGTCAATTTATAATTCCTTCCAAAAAGTGTACGGCAGGTGTCAGGAATGTGAGCATCAACCATGCACAGAATAGTGTGGTCCCCCTGAAGCTTCAATCTCCGGAGAGAGGCTGGTGACCTATTCCAGGAAAAATAAAGCTATGGAAACAGTCATAAGTGTGTGTTTTACTTGCCTCTTATGCCACAGGGCATGGGAAAGGAGTTAAAGAAAAAAGGAGGAAAAAATCTTCGGGAATCTTCCAAACACTTCAGAGAACTGAGAACAAGCAAAAAGACTCACAATTAGATTTGATTCCCTACAGTGTGGAAACAGGCCCTTCAGCCCAACAACTCCACACTGACCCTCCAAGGAGCAACCCACCCAGATCCATTCCACTTTGACTAATGCACCTAACACTATGGGTAATTTAGCATGGCCAATTCACCTGATCTGCACATCTTTGGACAGTGGGAGAAAACCAGAGCATCTGGAGGAAACCCACGCAGACACAGGGAGAATGTGCAAACTCCACACAGACAGTCGCCCTAGGATTGGGATTGAACCTGGGACCCTGGTGCTGTGAGGTTACAGTGCTAACCACTGAGCCACCGTGCCACCCCAAATGCAGAAGAATAGAAATTTTAGGAGGAGTGAGCTTGGTCAAAGGCCTCAGTTTCAAGGGTGGTCTTAATGGAGCAGAAAGACTTCAAAGGGAGAATCACAGAAAGCAATATCCAGACATGTAAAATCACAGCTCCAGATGATGTGTGTGTGTGTGTGCGCAAGCTAGAGTTCAAGGAATATCTCATTCCCAGAGGGTTACACAACTGTAAGAGGGGGATAGCCTTCATATTGAGGAGCAAGCTGATGGAGGAATTTGACAATCAGCTTTTTAACTGGGCAGCCTCTGGTGGACACAATGGCTGTCCAGGTTAGTGAGCACGGAAGGGTGATGAGCAATGTTCCTGCTCAGCTATGTGACTGCACATAACCTTTAAAAGTACTGAATGGACCTTCCTTGATGTGTGCATGACTATGAGACCCAATTAAAGGGTCTTTACACTGAAAACATTGGCCAAGCAGAGATAAATTTTAAATTGAAAATTTCTCACGAGTGAATAGAATGTAGTAGAAGTAATGGGATGGACACAGGCCCCATAGGGTGAGTAAGTACAGAAGTGGGCAGGGTATTTTTCCTCGTCAGCTAGCGTACCGGTTCCTGAGTGCCATCCTGCCATTCTCCTGGAGGCAGAATTGATGGGTACAGCTGGAGCGGGAGGCAGGCTCACCCATTTCTTAGCAGCAAGTAGCCTGTTAAAGGTCTTCTACTTTTATTACCTTCTGGAATATGAGCATCGCTATTTGACCAATATTTATTGCCCCTCCCTAATTTCAGGAGAAGGCCTTTAGATGACGTTCTCTATCATTGCTGCCCTTGTGATACAGGGACACTTACATTGCTGTGAGTGAAGGAGTTCCAGAATTTTCTCTCACTGTGAATGAACAAACATATATTTCCAAAGAAGAATTACTTGGAGCAGAACTTGCAAGTCGTGGTGTTCCCATTCATTGCCTGTCCAGCTGATAGAAGTGCATGTTTAGACAGTGATCTCAAAGAAGGCTTGGTTGATTTCCCAGTGCATCTTCAGCATTGTATAAACTGTTGCCATCAGGTGTTGATGATTAACTGAATGAACATTGAAAGTGATGTTCTGGGCATCAGTCAAGCAACTTGTTTTGTCTTGGATGCTGTTGAGCTTCTTGTGTGGTGTTGGAGCTGCAGCCATCCAGGTACATTCACTCACCATGAAGTCAGGACTCAGTCTCCACAAGGACCGTGCTGTATTCACTCCTACCTTTGTTGTCATCCATGACAGGTAAGTTGCTGAGAGCAAGGTCATCATGTGGATTAGAATAACCCTCTTATTGGTTCCCTCACAGACCCAGTCTAGCAGCTCTTTCCTTTCAGATTTGCACAGTTCAGTCAGTTGTGGTGTTGCCATGTAACTCTTGGTGATCGTCATTGAAGTCATCCATCCAAAGTAGATTCTGTGCTCTTGCCACCCTCAGTGCTCCATTCAAGTGGTGTTCAACATGGAGGAGTACAGATTCACCAGCTGAGGTGGGGGTGAGGGTGAGGGGAGTTGGTGGTAATCAGCTGAAGGTTCCTTTGCCTGCATTTCACCAGATACCAGTAACCTTCATGGGATCCAGAGTCAACGTGGATAACTCCCATCGGCAACTCTCTCCTGTATGCCACTGTACTGCCACCCTGTATGTGGTGAGCCTCTCCTCCCAGCAGGATAGTACATTACCAGGGATGCGGATGGTGATGTCTGGGACACTTTCTGTGAGGTATGATAGCATGATAATGACCATTTGGCTGTTGTGAGACAGTTCTCCCAATTTTGGCATGAATATTCAGATATTAGTAAAGTTTCATTCCTTTATTTAGGCGCTGCAGCCATTTGATAAAGATTAACAGCTTGCTAGACCATTTCAGAGGGCAGATCATAGAATCCCTACAGTGTGGAAGCAGGCTGCTCAGCCCATTGAGTCCACACTGACTCTTCAAACAGCATCCCACCCAGACTCACCTCATCAACCCTGCATTTCTCATGACTCTGCACACCACAGGGCAATTTAGCATGGCCATTTCACCGAACCTGCACATCGTTGGACTGTGGGAGGAACCAGAGCACCTGGAGGAAACCCATGCAGACACAGGGACAATGTGCAAACATCCACACAGGCAGTTGCCTGAGGGTGGAATTGAACCAGGGTCTCTGGCACTATGAGGCAGCAGTGCTAACCACTGAGTCACCATTTGCAAAAACATTACTGTGGATCCAAGGTCACATGTGCGCCACAGCAGGTAAGGAGAGTATATTTCCTTCCCTAAATGGCATTAATGAACCAGATACTTCCACATCAATCAACAATGGTCACTGTGAGAGAGAGTTTTTGGTTCCAGTTTTTCTTTTCACAATCTGTGACAATGCGATTCAAATCCCAATCGCCAGAACATTTAACTCTACCCTGTGACTTTGGATTCTGAGTCCAGTGACATTAACGTGATGCCACTGCCTCTTCTATTGTCAGAATACTGTTTGCAATTTTCCGAGTCAGACTTCCAGGCCCCAAGTGGTATCAGGGAACAGTACAGATGCTTAAAGGCAGCCCCTCAATAGCCGATCGGAGGAGGGTGAGGCTTTAGCTGCAACACAGGCTGTCCTGTGGAGAGGTTTCACCCTCTGAGGACACTTTTAATATTAAAAATAAGATGAAAATTCAAAGTGACTGCACTCTCTCTCTCTCTTAACTCGAAGGCAGTTTGGTGCAATTTCAGTGCAGGATAGCCTGCTATTTCCCCTCCAGCTTTGAAAGCCTGACTTATTCAGCTGGTGAATGCACAGTGCTGTCAATAATTAAGCAAGGGGGGATGTTTCATCTGAGAGGGTTCCCATAAGGGGCGGCCTTTGGATCCCTGTTTGATCATGATGATAGTATCCTGAAGCCCATAGGGAAATTCAACCCAATATATTTGATACGGCAAGTTAATTTACTCAAGTTATTTCAAACTCAGTATTTCTCTGCAACTCAATACCTACCTTTTTGGAATGTGACTGCAGACACCATTTTTTCAGGAAAACATCTGACACAGCCAGACGTTTCATGTGCAAATGCATACTAACTTTATAAAGTCTCTCAAATAAATGGAACAAACAGCTTACATTTTTTAATGACAGAACGTATGGTAAAAATGAAGGAAGTGAGTAATCACTGAGTGGGAGAAGCACAAAGTGAGGACGACAAAGTTTGACAATGTATACATCGGCTGTCGTTGCTACAATTTATCCTTGGACCCACTAGGCAAGGGTTGGAAGGTCCTCAGCCTGGATTCCCACTTCAGAATGCGGGGATGAATTAGATTAGATTACTTACAGTGTGGAAACAGGCCCTTCGGCCCAACAAGTCCACACTGACCCGCCGAAGTGCAACCCACACAGACCCATTCCCCCACATTTACCCCTTCACCTAACACTATGGGCAATTTAGCCTGGCCAATTCACCTGACCTGCACGTTTTTGGATTGTGGGAGGAAACCCACACAGACACAGGGAGAATGTGCAAACTCCACACAAAGAGTCGCCTGAGGCAGGAATTGAACCCGGGCCTCTGGCGCTGTGAGGCTAACCACTGTGCCACTGTGCCGCCCACGGTGAATTATTCCTTGGAAAGTCTCGTGTGTGAAAGTTGGAAGAGGCAGAATCAGAGTAAACCTTCATGTCTCCCCACCTCCCAAAATTCCCTTCTATGGATGAAAAACTGATTGGAACTTTCTCGGTTTACTTGGTTGAGGTGATCAAAACAGTTACACATGGAGAATCATTTCCCAACTTGAGGTACTGCCTTCAGGAAAAGGGAGGTAGCACTCTTGTCTCTGAACCAGGAAGTCTCCTTCTTTTGAAATCGAACATCTACAGCAATATGTTGTTTGTGATTTTGCAGGTACAAGTGCACCACATGTTGTCTGTGGGTCACTAACAATTGGTAAATCCTGTAAAACAGCCTCATGGGTAATGCTCACAATCATTGGCTCTGTCTAGGTCATGGTAGTGACAATTTAGGATGAAACTCTATGTGCCTCTGCACCTCACGAACTGCTGACATGAAATGTCATGGCCCTCAATTTCACTTGTGTTATTAAAATATTACTTTGTCTGTAATATAAAAAGAGAATTGATTTATACCTCCACAGGCTTTGGGGCTTGGCTTGAGAACTGGTCCTCAAATAGAATTCTTGTTTGTGGATACCTTTGGCACACACTGACTGACATACTTTATGTCATCCTGTCAAAACTGTATCACAGTAAAATGTTAAGCTGACATTTCAAATTCGTGCTGAAGAAACTGACAGCTGGACGTAATAAAGAGATAGAGTTGAACAAAAAAAAGGCAGAAATGGAGTTGTGCATTCACAAATGACCTTTATATACATGAAAAGCTCAAGTCTCAGCAGAGCTCCCCCGCAAGTTTTATCTGAACGTATCTCTAATTCATCATGCGAAGAAAACTAACCTGACAGAATAAGCTCGGAATCTATTTTAAGTCCATGGCCACAGAAAGTGCCAAGTGCAATATTGGTCCTGATCACAGGAGCCGCCTGTCTGTCTTGAGACACAAACAGTACTTAGCACTTACCCTGTCAAACTCTTTCTTGATGTTTATCAACACATTGGCCTGAAGGTTACAAAGGCAAATCCAATGGATGGGGCATAGAAAAGATTGCGCCCACTAGAACTCGGTTTCCTGGTTGACTGGTGCTAAGTTAGCCTCAGTGCGGGAGCACAGGCCACTCTCCACAAATACCCTATAGGGACGGACATCTGCCATCCTTCCCTGGTTTGGCCTACATGTGACTCTGTACCCATGGCAACGTGGTTGACTCTCAACTGCTCTCTGGGCGATTCGGGAGGGGCAATAAATGCTGGACCAGACCAGAGACCCACATCCCATCAATGAATTAAAGATTTAAGAAAAGGTGGAGGAAATTGAAATTAACCTCCTGCCTGAAATCAGCTCTGACATCTGGCATTTCTTGGCAATGTATTAAATTACACACTGAAAGTTCTCCTCCAAAGGCTGGTGTGGAAGATGGAGGGTAAAAATCAGAATGGTTGAGCAAAGATTGTGTTTTGGAGGTTAAGGAGAGAGCAAATTTTCTCATTCATTCATGGTATGTGGATGTCATTAGCTCGGTCAACATTTATTGTCAATCAAATTGCTATGTGATCAGTTAAGGAGGGCAGATTTCCTTCCCCAGAGGATGTTAGTGCACCAGATGGGTTTTTACAAGAATTGGCAGTGTTTACATGGCAGAGAAAGTGACGGCTGCAGATGCTGGAGAGTCAGAGTCAAAAAGTGTGGCACTGGAAAAGCACAGCCGCTCAGGCAGTATAGTTTACATGGTCACCGTTAGGTTAGCGAGTCATTTTGACCTAAATAATTTGCAATGGTAAGATTCAAACCCATGTTCATGGAATATTCATCAGGTTATTAGGTTAGGTTATTAGTTCAACAACAATAACAGATTATTCTGTATGCCTGTATATAAAGAGAGTTTCCATGGGCAGAAGTGCTGGCAACCAGAGGATGCAGATGGAACACAAGTGGCAATAGAAATGGGGGTAATATGAAAATTATTTTTACTGTCATTTATTATGATGTGGAATGCGCTGCCAGAAAGCATGGTGAAAGTGGGATCAATAGTGACTTTCAACAGAAAACTTGACAAAATACTGTAGGACAAAGCATTTATCAGGGTTTGTAAGGGCAAAGAGTGAAACTACTTAACTAACTCATTCATCTTAATATAAAATGTAGTTAAGCAGGTGATTGGGTTAATTGATTAATGAATTGACTGGATAGATAGTGGCTAATAGATAAAAATAATGCTATTCATTTGGTGATGAAAACAAAAACATTCAGTTGTATGTAAGAGGAATTAGAGTCATGGAGTCATAGAGACGTACAGCATGGAAACAGACCCTTCGGTCCGACCCTTCCATGCCGACCAGATACCCCAACCCAATCTAATCCCACCTGCCAGCACCCGGCCCATATCCCTCCAAACCCTTCCTATTCATATACCCATCCAAATGCCTCTTAAATGTTGCAATTGTACCAGCCTCCACCACTTCCTCTGGCAGCTCATTCCATACACATACCACCCTCTGCGTGAAAAAGTTGCCCTGTAGGTCCCTTTTATATCTTTCCCCTCTCACCCTAAACCTATGCCTTCGAGTTCTGGACTCCCCGACCCCAGGGAAAAGACTTTGTCTATTTATTCTATCCATGCCCCTCATAATTTTGTAAACCTCTATAAGGTCACCCATCAGCCTCCTATGCTCCGGTGAAAACAGCCCCAGCTTGTTCAGCCTCTCCCTGTAGCTCAAATCTTCCAACTCTGGCAACATCCTTGTAAATCTTTTCTGAACCCTTTCAAGTTTCACAACATCTTTTCGATAGGAAGGAGAGTAGAATTGCACGCAATATTCCAACAGTGGCCTAACCAATGTCCTGTACAGCCGCAACATGACCTCCCAACTCCTGTACTCAATACTCTGACCAATAAAGGAAAGCATACCAAACACCTTCTTCACTATCCTATCTACCTGTGACTCCACTTACAAGTAGCTATGAACCTACACTCCAAGGTCTTTTTGTTCAGCAACACTCCTTAGGACCTTACCATTAAGTGTGTAAGTGCCGCTCAGATTTGCTTTCCCAAAATGCAGCACCTCACATTAAACGTTTTTTTAAATGATTCGCTAGTTATAATGGGGAACGGATGGGAATGATGCGTGGATGGAGTTGGAAAACTGAATAGTCTATTATAATCCACAAAGAAAGGTATATTGGTTTCTGTCTCACCAGATTTAGATTTTATTGTCACCTGTACTCAAGTATGGGGGACAAGAGTGCAGCGAAAAGCATAAAATGTCGCCACACACGATGCCATCTTAGGTACAAAGTACCGACGAGGTGCAAAATCTCGGTAGAAAAGTAGAAAAATGAAGAAACAATTTAAAAGCTCAGCACTACAGCCTTCTTCGCATAAATGTGGAAAAGTAAAAAAAAAAGTTAAAACATCATTACAGTCCTTTCTTGAGCCACTGCACTCCAAGTTGGGCTTTCCTCAAATGAACTTCCCTTTGTTGGGCATGCTTCCACATGTGCTTGGCTAAGACCAGCCTGGGCACACCAGGCTTGGCTGCCGCTCACAAGGCTTCAACCCCAATGGCTACAACACCGCTAATCACTACTGCTGCCATCTTTCGCTGTTGCTAACTGACTTGGATCTGACTGGACGATTCATTGAACTAATATGGGTGCGATGGGATGAACAGCCATCTTGTACATGGATATTTGACTGTGCAACAACTCATCTGACAGTGCTCGAACATTTCTCACGGGTGAAATTTTTCACACTTGGAAACAGAAGGAAGTTTATCACCTCAATGGTCAGAAGTCAGTGATCTGCTCCTCAGCAATAACAGTTCACATCAAGCTTGAAACAAATCAATGAGTGATCAGGCTTTCCAGGAATGAGCTTCAATATCAGAACTGGGATTGACTGATAATTGGGTCAGTTTGTCTATAAATGGCATCTTCCAAATGTGGATCAAGTTCAACTTCCAATCATCTCCAAAAGGTAGGTCTTTTGGTATGTTAGGGGGCAGGGAGATGAAAAGTGTTCTATGAAACCTATCCCAATGCTTAGAAACCAATCCAAATCTCAGATTGTTGGAATACTTTGGGCAAATGTTATGCATCTGCATTCCTGACATCTCAGGTGTGTCTATTTTGAAACAGCATAGTTTTCCATTAAAAAGGGTGTGTGAAAAATACAGTGTAGGACTTAGGGTGCAGCATTAGAATTTTATACCTAAAATAATCAATATTTAATTAGCATTGCAAACTTCTGCAATGAACATGTTGAGCATGGGATGCAAGAATGGACAGTCTATACAAGATTGGTGGACAGAAAACCTTGTGGGATTTGCTGACCTTCAGGGAAAGCTCTGAAACAAAGTGTAAAATATATTTCCTTCTTCTTTAGCGACATCAATCCTCAAGGGGAAGATAAATGCCATACCACAAAAACAATGATACATCCAAAGATTATGCTTCTTAAAGGGGAATCAGAAACAACTAACAGATAAGTTTTATTTCCTGTAAAACTCAAACTTGAAATACTGTAACATAGTTTTGCAATGCCATTTAGGGTGGTATGGTTGCATTGCTGCCGCAGA
The DNA here is from genome assembly GCF_037043375.1 of Chiloscyllium plagiosum. Lineage (NCBI taxonomy): Eukaryota > Metazoa > Chordata > Chondrichthyes > Orectolobiformes > Hemiscylliidae > Chiloscyllium > Chiloscyllium plagiosum. Next base: position 132,153,403 of record NW_028270140.1, read on the forward strand.
GCACCAGGAATCTGGGTTTAATTCCAGTCTTGGGTGACTGTGTGGAGTTTGCATATTCTCCCCGTGTCCGCGTGGGTTTCCTCCCACAGTCCACAGGTTAGATAGATTGGCAATGCTAAATTGCCCTGTCGTGTCCAGGGATGTGCAGGCTAGTTGGGTTAGCCATGGTAAATGTGGGGTTACAGGGATGGGGGGAGGTGAGTCTGCGTGGGATATTCTTCGAAGGGTCAGTGCAGAACTGATGGGCTTATGGCTTCTTTCTGCATTGAAGGGATACTACGATTTTATTTGCTTACCTCAAAAAAGAACAAATGAAAAGATAGCTGTGTGGAGGTTGGTTTAGTCTGACAAGATCATAGGGCTTCTGGATTAGTGATGCTGGAAGAGCACAGCAGTTCAAGGCAGCATCCAAGGAGCTTTGAAATCGACGTTTCGGGCAAAAGCCCTTCATCAGGAATAAAGGCAGTGAGCCTGGAGCTAGAGGAGGGTGGGGTGGAGAGAAAGTAGCATAGAGTACAATGGGTGAGTGGGGGAGGGGATGAAGGTGATAGGTCAGGGAGGAGAGGGTGGAGTGGATAGGTGGAAAAGGAGATAGGCAGGTAGGACAAGTCCGGACAAGTCATGGGGAAAGTGCTGAGCTGCAAGTTTAGAACTAGGGTGAGGTGGGGGAAGGGGAAATGAGGAAACTGTTGAAGTCCACATTGATGCCCTGGGGTTGAAGTGTTCCGAGGCAGAAGATGAGGCGTTCTTCCTCCAGGCGTCTGGTGGTGAGGGAGCGGTGGTGCAGGAGGCCCAGGACCTCCATGTCCTCGGCAGAGTGGGAGGGGGAGTTGAAATGTTGGGCCACAGGGCGGTTTGGTTGATTGGTGCGGGTGTCCCAGAGATGTTCCGTAAAGCACTCTGCTAGAAGGCGCCCAGTCTCCCCAATGTAGAGGAGACCGCATCGGGAGCAACGGATACAATAAATGATATTAGTGGATTTGCAAGTAAAACTTTGATGGATGTGGAAGGCTCCTTTAGGGCCTTGGATAGAGGTGAGGGAGGAGGTGTGGGTGCAGGTTTTACAGTTCCTGTGGTGGCAGGGGAAAGTGCCAGGATGGGAGGGTGGGTTGTAGGGGGGCGTGGACCTGATCAGGTAGTCACGGAGGGAATGGTCTTTGCGGAAGGCGGAAAGGGGTGGGGAGGGAAATATATCCCTGGTGGTGGGGTCTGTTTGGAGGTGGTGGAAATGTCGGCAGATGATTTGGTTTATGCGAAGGTTGGTAGGATGGAAGGTGAGCACCAGGGGTGTTCTGTCCTTGTTACGGTAGGAGGGATGGGGTCTGAGGGCGGAGGTGCGGGATGTAGACGAGCTGCGATGGAGGGCATCTTTAACCACGTGGGAAGGGAAATTGCAGTCTCTAAAGAAGGAGGCCATCTGGTGTGCTCTGTGGTGGAACTGGTCCTCCTGGGAGCAGATCCGGCGGAGGCGGAGGAATTGGGAATACAGGATGGCATTTTTGAAAGAGGTAGGGTGGGAAGAGGTGTAATCCAGGTAGCTGTGGGAGTCGGTGGGTTTGTAAAAATGTCAGTGTCACGTCGGTCGTCATTAATGGAGATGGAGAGGTCCAGGAAGGGGAGGGAGGTGTCAGAGATGGTTCAGGTAAATTTAAGGTCAGGGTGGAATGTGTTGGTGAAATTGATGAATTGCTCAACCTCCTCGCGGGAGCACGAGGTGGCGCCAATGCAGTCATCAATGTAAGGCTGCTCTCACATTAGAGAGGTGGTGGTTTAACCTGAGGGTCATGAGACCTGAGGTTAGGGTGGAGGAGAATCCTTCATCGTAACCTCAGCCCGTGTAGGAAAGCATGCTGTTGGTGTCTCTCTGCCTCACAAACCAGCTAGCCAGCCAACTGAGTGAACTAACCTTCTTCTGCTACACTGAAGCCATGATGTCAATGTCAGTGATGGCTCTAACCATCATCCCTACCTCCTACCCCTTCCCACCATCTTATTTCTGAACTCTGCTTTAGGAACATGATTCTCAGTTGTAGGCATGATCATTTTGATCCTTCATGGAAAAATAACCTTTATATTGGTGAATCGAGTACAAAATAGAATTTTATTTATCAGTCAACCTAATTAATAGTTAAAGATAATCACAGCTTTCAATGTTGTCAATAATTTTGTCATCAGCATGGTAAGAAGTCAAAAATCAGAAGCCATCGCTAAATTGCCTGTATACAAACACAAGAATTTTTTTAAAAAATTCATTCACAAATGTGGACACTGTTGCCTGTGCCAGCAGGTATTCCCAATCTCTAGCTGCCTTTGAGAAGGTGGTGGTGAACTGCCTTCTTGAACCAGATGTGGAGGTGCCGGTGTTGGACTGGGATGGACAAAGTCAGAAATCACATGACACCAGGTTATAGTCCAACAGGTTTATGTGAAGTCACAAGCTTTCAGAGTGCTGTTCTTCATCACAGAGTTCTACCGCACAGAAAAAGGCCCTTTGGCCCATCACATTCATACAGATAAACCTTCACAGAATCTCAGAAATTAAGTCAGGCATTCAGTTTAGATAGAATTCATTTGACATAGGCTGCGGAAAGGACAGGATTGATGGGCTGAATGATCAATATGTATCCAATCTCATGGTTAATATTTTCTCTTTGATCAATCTCACTAAAGGCAGCTTATCTGATCATTATCACAAAACTGGACTGTGACTGTGTGTAAACTGGCTGCTGCATTTCCTACATTACAACAGAAACTTTTCATCAGGAACAGTTACCTCATAATCAGTAGGTGTGGAGCAACTCAGCAGCATAATGAGTTAACATGACAAAGGGTCACTGAACCCAAAACTTCACTCTGTTTTTCTCTCCACAGCTGCTGTCAGACCTCCACTGAGTTTACTCAGCACTTTCAGTTTTTGTTTCAGGTTTCAAGCATCCGACATTCTTTGTTTCTATTTTATTATTTAGTTTCATAGAATCCCTTCAGTGTGAAAGCAGGCCATTCAGCCCATTGAGTCCACAATGATCCTCCAAATAGTGTTCCACCCAGACACATCCCACTTCATCCTATAACCTGAATCCACCTCGCCTGCACATCTGTAGACACTATAGGCAATTTAGCATGGTCAGTCCGTCTAACCTACACATCTTTGGACTGTGGGAGGAAACCAATGCAGACTTGGGGAGAATGTGCAAACTCTACTTAGACAGTTGCCCGAGGCTGGAATCAAACTTGGGTCCCTGGTAAAAACCAAAAGAACTGTGGATGCTGTAAATCAGATACAGACGTTGCTGGAAAAGCTCAGCAGGACTGGCAGCATCTGTGAAGAGAAATCAGAGTTAACGTTTCGGGTCCAGTTCTGGGAAGAGTCACCGGACCCAAAATGTTAACTCTGATTTCTCTTCACAGATGCTGCCAGACCTACTGAGCTTTTCCAGCAGCTTCTGTTTTTGTTTCTGGGTCCTTGGAGCTGTGAGGCAGCAGTATGAACTGCTGAGCCACCGCCATAATTAATAATCACCATCTTTTCAATATACGGTTCAACAAAGCAGCTCACCATCATCTTCTTGAGGGCAATTAGGAACAAGCAATAAATAACGGCCAAGTCAATGATACCCCATCCTATGAACAAATACTAAAACAAAACTGAGGGATGATTAATAATACCGACATCTGGTCAGTGCTAGGACACAGTAGGTACATGTAGTTCTGGGATAACGCGCATTTCAGCAGCGCGCCTCAACTATAACGTCACTGAAGAATTAGGGAATGGTATTTTCAAGAACACTTACGTCTGTTCGCAATAGTGCGATTCCAGGGGAATCGTTCGTACACTTCGTTCTGCACATACGCCAATGTCAGCTGCTGACACAGCAGCTTGCTGTGAGAGGTACTGTACAGAGAGCAGCTTTCTTACATGTTTCGTTAATAAATATGGTTTCAACCTTCATTCAGGTGGTGCTATACTTTGTGTTAGACTTTTGGGTGATTTTTTAACGATTGTGAGTGATATTTTTGCTGGTCTGCCCCTAACCCACCTTTTCCATAGGCCCCAATATTTCTATGAAGTGATTTTCTATTAAGCGAGGTTTCACTGGAACACAACCATGGCATTATAAGAGAACTACCCGCAGCAGCCACTCTCTTGCCCAGTGGCATAAGTCAGGGTTACTTGAAATGCTATCAAAATACAGAAAGAACCTGCAGTAACATAATGTTTTTCCTAACCTCAGGACATCCGAAAGAATTTTATGATCAAGCGGTTGACACTGTTGTAATGTTGCAAGTTGTGAAACCAATATTCACATAGCAACATTCACAAACAACAGTGAAATAAATGACAGCTGCTTTGATGGTGTTGATTGAGGAATAAATGCAGGTCAGGGTACAGGCTTAATCATTGGCTCATGGACTGTTTGATGCCCTCCTGACCTAATTTTAATATCTCATCCAAAAGACATAACCTCTACAGTGTATTGGACTCGACTGGCAGGCTGGATCATAAGCATAAATCCTTCTGACTCAGGAGTGACAGTGTTACCACTGAGCTATGTCTGACACCTAAAGAGTAACCAATCTGTTGCACATTCATAAGGACAAGCAGATGGGATGAAACTGATGAGACTGGTTGATAAAACAATTTAGGACATAATCTAAAAAAGACATAAGACAGAAGAGCAAGATTTTTCTGCAGCCATACATAACACTTTAAAGATGTCTTCCCCAGAAGCTTCTGCTTATCCTCATCTTCATTTAATTTATTTTTCTGTTTTATAATTCAGGACATTTAGGATAACATTGCTGAATCAACCACTTAGCACAGGCCTGCACACTGACATTGCTGAGCTTCCTAAGTCAGTCCCTAAATGTTCTTAGATTATAACATAATATTTCTAAATGATATGGTGAGACACTTTTTAATGTCATTATTGAAATGATTTGCACACAGTTTGCTGACTCCTCTGTACTGGAAGAAAAAGCCTCCTAATACGGTGTTTAAATAAATTAGGCCAGTGAAAAATTGCCCGATAACTTTGTTGTGGGATTAATTCTTCAGGATATATCATCAACAAGATTACCTTTGGCATCCCTTGTGCGGGAACTCATTTTTGTACATGCAAAGACTACTAATGCTACAGTATCAGAGGCCAAATATTGAATGATCTGTCACAATTTGATATTTAATCCAGCAATTGGATGCTACTAAAAGGATCCAGAAGGCATCAAGATGAATGAATTTTGACCTCAAAACTCACAAAAAGACAACACAAACAATTTATCTTTCTGACCTTTGCTTCAACAGCCTGCAAGCAGTTGCGACTGCTAGGAGAAATTAAAATTAGTCATTCTCAAATTTGGGTTCGCAGATTGATCAATGCCACATTAGCAAAATCCCAAGGACACAGCCCAGGGATTCATGCAACCTACTGCATTTGCTTAAGCGGTGCTCTTGAGATAATATAGTCTAATCCACATTGAGAGATAAATTACTCTCACTTGCTATTAAGTGAAAAATGTATCCATATTTAATATCAAGAAACAGGAGCACAGATTTCCTGAACAGTGATGGATTGTGAAAATAACCCCAACCCCAACCCCCCAACCCTCCCTCAAAGCTGCAAACATTTATTTTCTAAATGACCTGTTCAGAGACATTACTACACATCTCTGCAACTGGTAGGGACTTGAATACAGGCTTTCCCACCAGTTCAGGGGTAGGGGCACTACCACTGCATCACAAGAACACCCATCCAAATTGTGAGCAATGTAATGCTTAGCAATATCATCAGCTACGATAACGTTAAGCACCCTGACTTGACACGAGTCCACTGAAGTGTTAAATACCATGTGGACCCATACTCCATATTTACAAACATTTTAAAATCAGGACTGCTGACATTAAGCCTGCTCTAGCTGAGCCATCAGGCAATCTCAAAAGAATAATCCGCAGCTCGTACATAAAGAAACCTTTAAAAGTTTCTGTAGACAACTGCCTGCATGAATACGGTGCATTTCACAGCCTGGCGATTCACTGTGCCATTCCAGCTAATGCCCAGAGGAAGTGTAAGAGAATATAAATTATTAAACAGCTTTCCCCATGAATATCAGCATTGGACATTACAAAGGCTTGGCGTGTCCTGTCAAATGTAAAAGCATCTGTGATTCTTGGAAGAGTTTCTCGAGCTGAGAACAGCTGGCTGTGCAGTTTTCAGTGTCACCTGGGATACTGCACACCATTGTCTGTCATCTCCAAGTATGTCGCCAATCCTGTCTACAAAATGCAAAGTCCAGGTGAGGGATGTGGCTCATAGCTCTCCTTAGAGAATTTTCAACTGCTTCATAAAATAACCTCTCGTAAGCTTGGATGGTGCGAAGGAGATTTATAGGCTCAGAGAAGCGCAAACATACATGATTAAAAAAGCCTTCCAACAGGCTCTCATTTATTCACGTGGGTATTCTGCCAGGTAGCTTTGGCAGCTCTGGCTCAATCCATCGCATTTTCACCTCTGAGCCGTAAGGTTCTGGATTCAAGATCTGCTCCTGAGCGTGAACACAAAAACGGAATCTGACTAGCGAGGTATTGCTTGGGCCACTGCAATGTCAAAGGTGTTGTCTTTCAGATAAGAAGTGGAACTGGGTCCTATCTGTGTCAGACTGTGTAAGAAGTCCTAAGGCACTGTTTTGAAGAAAAACAGGGAGTTATCTCCAGTGTCCTGGCCAATATTTATCTCTCAGTCACCAACACAGAAACATTGCTTTCTGTGGGAGCTAGCTGGGTATAAATCGGCTGTTGTATTTTCCACACAGTATCAGTGACTACAGTTCAAAAGCACACAACTGGCTTAAAACTGCTATAGGTATTGGGGTTTATTGCAGATAAATGTGAGGTGATTCACTGGGAAAAATAACAGGAAGGTAGAATACTGGGTCAATGGAAAGATTCTTGGTGGTGTGGATGTGCAGAGGGATCTTGGAGTTCATGTACATAGATCCCTGAAGGTTTCCATCCAGGTTGATAGTGCTATTAAGAAGGCATATGACGTGTTAGGTTTTATTGGTACAGGGGTTGAGTTCTGGAGCCATAATGCCATGCTGCAACTATACAAAACGCTAGTGTGGCAGCACTTGGAATACTGTATACAGTTCTGGTCACCCCATTAGAGGAATGATGTGAAAACATTGGAAAAGGTGCAGAGGAGATTTACCAAGATGTTGCCCAGTCTGGTGGGAAGGTCTTGTGAGAAAAGGCTGAGAGGCAGGTGTCTGTTCTCATTGTAAAGAAGAAGGATGAGGGGGGATTTGATAGAGACATACAAGATGATCAAAGGATTAGGTAGGGTAGACAGTGAAAGTCTTTTTCCGAGGATGATGAGGTCAGCTTGTATGAGGGGCTATAAATTGAGGGGTGATAGATTGAAGACAGATGTCAGTGGCAGGTTCTTTACTCAGAGAGTGGTAAGGGAGTGGAATGCCCTGCCTGCCAATGTAGTTAACTCAATACATTCGGGAGATTTATACAATCCTTGGATAAGCACATAGATTTTGATGGATAATGTACAAGGATGGGCTGAGATTAGTTCACAGGTTGGCTGAACATTGGCTGTATTGTTCTCTGTTCTATGTAGCAGGTGGTCATGTAAAGCAGTACAGAATGCCAGTCTTTCGTTTTTCTTTTCACTTGTTTTGTAATGTCACCAAGTTACAATTTTATTGCATCAAGCTTGGTGATGGGCTATGCTCTGTAAAACCACTGCAATATTTTTGTAATCTTCAAAGGGGTTGGTCTGTGCAATAATTTGCAGACAAATTACAGATCCCATTAAATACAATGAAAAGCACCGACAACAACTATTAGTCCCCATTAACTTGGGCTGAACTGCAATGTACGTGAAGAAGAAATACATCCGACCCTTTGGCCAAGCCAGCAGAAAAGGCCATTTGATAATCACTCAATCAATCCCATTGACCAGGACAACATCCCAAATCTCTCTCTGATGCACTTTGACAGTGAACAGTGAACTCCCCTTTTCTCCCACCTCCTTCACCAGACATACAACTGCTGCAGATAACACTTCTGCTTTGCTCCAAGGATGGAGGCTGCTTCATTTATTCAACACACAGTTTGATTGAAAAGGAAATGTGGACTTCAGATAAGACTGATCATTTCAGATAATATTTGAACTCGTTCAGTGATTATCAGTTGTTCACGATGTCAACGGTCCAAAGAGCAACAGTGAAAGAAAGTTGGAAATGAATTTCCAATCCCTTATAAAAACAAAAATTGTTGGAAAAGCTCAGAAGGTCTTACAGCATCTGTGGACAGAAATCAGAAGTACCGTTCAGATTGGGTGACCCTTCTTCAGAACCTCCAATTTCTCTTTCCCCTTTACCTCACCCAAGTGGTTGATATTTGTAATACTTTTGACCTGGAGTAGGCCATTGAATTTGAGAAGATATCATAAGTAAAATTGATCCTGTGATCATTCAGAATTCACATATTCAAAAATAGCTGAAGAAGAATAAGGATTAGATGGTCTTGCTGGTCTGCTCTCATTAATTCAGAGTTTCTAGTTGCATTCTGATAACTATCTAGGCAAGACACTGACCAGTAGACTCCACCATTCAGTTAGATAGTGGTTAACATAATTAACATTAGCATTTATGTGATACCAATACTATGTGCTCAGAGAGTGGCTTTCATTTAAGAAAATTACCCAAGTTGCTTCACGCGACTATGAGATAACAAAATCTGCCACTAAGCTACAGAAGGCGATAACAGGACACATGACTGAAAGCTTGGTCAAAGAGAATTTAAGACACTTTTAGGAGGAAAGGGAGGTAGAATAAAAAGATTTAGAGATGGATTGCCACAAGTTTATGGTCTACACAGCAGAGGGGACAGCCATCAAATGTGAGGCAATTAAAATCGAGATGCTAAGAATTCAGAATTAGATGAATGTGAATATGTCAGAGGAGTTGGGGAGAGGTGAGGCCATGGAGGAATCTGTAGATTTAGATGAGAATTTTGAAATCAAGGCTTTGCAGAACCAGAAGCCGATGGAGGTCAGCCAGCACAGCAGTGTTAGGTGACTGGATACAAGAAAAGAGATGAGCAGCAGAGCTTTGGCTGATCCCAGGCTTACGGAGTATACACAAGCCAGCAAAGTATTGGAATAATGATGCCTGGAGGTAACAAAGGACTGGATGAGAGTTCCAGTAGCAGCTAAGCTGAGTCAGGGGTGAAGTTGGGCAAAGTATATAAACAAAGGCCAAAGAAAGAGATAAAAATACATTGAAGGAGCATGTTCAGTCAAGAAACAATAAGACACGGAAGCAGAAATAGGCAATCCATTAATCAAAGACCCCTCCCACCTCTTCCATCAGGCAGAAGATGTACAAGTTTGTATACACATGCAAATACGTTCAAGAACAATTTCTTCCCTGCTGTTACTTGACTTCTGGATGGATCTCTAAAATTTCAAATATAATGTAGATCTCGCTCTGTGTGCACCTTCTCTACAGCTGTAACATTGTATTCTTCGCTCTGTTCTATTACCCTATGAACTTTGTATGGGAAAATCTGTCTGTACTCTACCCAAAACAAAACTTTTCACAGTACAAAGTTAAAAATCACACAACACCAGGTAAGAGTCCAACAGGTTTATTTGGAAGCACTAGCTTTTGGAGCAATGCTCCTTCATCAGGTGGTTGTGGAGGGCACAATTGTAAGACACAGAATTTATAGCAAAAGTTTACAGTGTAATGTAACTGAAATTATATCTCCAAATCATGACTTTTCGCTGTAGTTAGGTACATGTGATAGTAATAAATCAAACCAAATCAAATCAGATCATTCAATGAGATCATGGCTAATTTGATAATCCACTCTCCTGACTTTTCCCCATAATCCTTGATTCTCTTATTGATTAAAAGCTGCAAGATAGTGAATCTTAACAGCTTACTGAAAACTCACATAAGGACGTTGATGGAAATTAAATTCAAACTGAGATGCTGGCACATTGTACACATTTGTATCTCTCAGCAGGTTCACCAGTGAGTGTAAGAAAAACAAACAAACCAACGATGTCCACAGAACATGGGCAAATCCATTCCAACTTTGTTGACAATGCCAAGGATCACCATTGACCACCTGTAACCCAGTTAAGATTTAGCTGCTTAAAATCTACTTCACTTTGATTACGAAAATGGTCCTCCTGATGTTCAGTTACAAAAAGTGGGCAGTGAAGAGGAAAAAAAAAATCTAAAAATCTGAATAGCTGATAAGCAAATATTTGAAGAAAAATGATGATCTCAACCTCTTCAACAATTCTGAGGGAAACAGGTTTTGAAGTAAGGGAATTAGTTTTAGCATCAAAAAATTGAGATGTTCTTGCTTTCCAAGAAAACACTAATTTTTTTGTAAAAAATATACTTGCTGCTGTGACATGCAAACTGTAAACATATGGCAAATATTGCTGCAAGTTGATATGGCAATGAGCAAAATGAAAGCAGTGTAAATAGTCTAATTTGTTTTGGCTGCACAAGATGTAGCTTACAGCAAAACATGGGAAACGTCAACATATTTTTCAAAAATAAATCATTTCAGAGCAATTCTCTTTAAAATGCTAATTACCATTGGTTTCGTCTCTGTAACTATCAGATAGCTGCAGATCCAGAGACAACAATTGGCAGAGATCAGTCAGACAGACCACAATCAGTACTCAACCTTGTTTGTAATGGAGATGATGTTAACTGGGGTCAGAACACGTGTTGGTACATTTCCTACACTTCAGACAGCATCTCCCAAACTGACAGCCTCCACCAAGCATTGTCGGTGAATAGGAATGCCGGAAGGTCCAATTCACCCACCATACGGACCTGTCACTGGGTCCAATTCGTGCCAGTACTTCCCAAACACAGCTTCACCAAACAGGAAGAAAGCTAATCACCATTGGCTCAAAAGCAGTTAGGGATGGACAATATATTTTGAACTTGCCAGTAGTACCCATAATCTGAAAATGTTTACCAATGTACAGTATATATAGAGAGGCTATTCTGCCCATTATGCCTATGCTAATTTTTTGAAACAGCTTTCCAGTCAGCCTCACTCTTGATTCCCTTAATCCTTGAATCGTTTCATATTCATTTGCTTATTCAATTGCTCATCTATTCCTCTTTCACCTTCAACCTGCTCAGGCAGACAAGTTTTACTATCATAGAGTCACAGAGTCATACAGCAAAGAAACAATCTGTTCAGTCCAATTAATTTATGCCGAATGTAATCCCAAATTGAACTCGTTCCACCTGCCTGCTCCTGGCCCCTACCCCTCCAAACCTTTCCCATTCAGGTCCTTATCCAAATGTAGTTTACATGTTACAATTGTACTCACATCCACCACTTCCTCAGGAAATTCATTCCACCCTCTGTGTAAAACATTTGCACTGCATGTCATTTTAAAATCTCTTTCCTTTCACCTTAAACAAATGCCCCCTCGACTTGAAATCCCCCATCCTTAGCTCTATTTATAACCCTCATTATTTGATAAACTTGGATCAAATTGCCTCTCAACTCCCATTCTCCAGGTAAAAAAGTCCCAAACTATCCAGCCTTTCTTTATTACTCAAAGCTTCTATACCCGGTAACATCCTGGCAAATCTCTTCCGAACCCCCTCCAGGTTAATAATATCCATCATCTGTCATGTTTTCCTACTTAATAAGTAGGCCATTCAGCCCACCACAGAAAGAAATGTTTAATTATTTTCTTTTCAATGATGCTATAATCTTACCCTGATGTTTCCATCTTTACTCCCGGATGGTTTCAGCTCAATCATGGAGAATTAGTAACACTACATGTAAAGAAACAGTCACAACTTGGGACAGAACAGATGTACTTTTGTAGATTCTCCTCTAGTATCTCGATCTTATATTATTCTGAATAAAAATCAGTGAAGAACCAGAAAGGAAGTGTTCCATATGAGGGCAACAATTCCAGCTTAGGAGGAGCAGGGAGAACACCACCACCATCCCCACCCCAAGTGTACCTCATCTAAATGGCTATTCTTCTTGTGTGAGCTGAATTAATAAAGGTTTGCATGTGGTGAGGGACTTTCCCATCACACAATATTCATGGAACATTTTCCCCTCAGTAAGATTACTGGATGTAACAGCCACGATTAGCAAAGAGGATTTCTTTACTTGCTGGCTGAAATATACAGTGACAAAGTTTCATACCCCTTCCTACTCTTCTAATATCTGTCAGTATTTGGTTTTAGCTCATTTTATGAAGTGTAGGAAATTCGGCCCCTGTTTGGAAATACATATCAGGGTAGACTTCCTTTTCTGTCTTTACCAATTTTGGGGCAGTGATTATCGATCATAAAATAGGCATGAACACCCTGGTTGCCACATTTGATAATGAGATGACCATTTTGCTCTTGAACAATCAATGTGACGCCTTCAAATTGCTCGGCCCAACACCAGATTATCAGCTGGGCAAGGGTGTTAAAGGGCACTGAAATGTCACAGCAAGAAATGATTTCATAAGGCTAATTTCAGAAGAAATCTATTCCTTACCAAAAGTAACCTGATTAACTTTTCGTATAAAATCAATGAGCTTGATAGAGTCAGAGGGAATGATTAATTTTGAGAAAGCGTCCTGTTTGTTTTCACTGGAGGTTCAATGAAAGCTGCCAGGATAGAGATAAAGGATTGATTCTCATACCAACTCTATTCAGCACCAATCAATGGATTCACAACATTCACTAACCACATTAAAGAATAAAGGGATCTCAGACATTCGTTTCAACATCTGTCCCATAATCGAGCTTATCATGAAATGTGCAGTTGAAAAATAACACCTTGAGGTTATATAATAACTTAAGGCATGCACTGCTCCAAAGGTACATACTATATCTTTACTCACTTTCATATCTGAATTGCAAGCTCCATACTTTCCCTATGTTTTTGCTTGGCATAATTCAGCTGTTTACAGCAATTAGATTTCGAAGGTGCACTCTTTAAATCTCAATTCAGTCTTTCACAGTGGTGAAGTATCACAACAGACAGGTTTTTAAGTTTAACATTTTAAGTTAAATGTGTTACAGGAGACAGACAAGCAAAATACCTAGCATCAATCTCAGCTATACTTTTACACTTTGTATTTATATGTATATATACAGTCAGTGGAGGAGCTAGAATAATCCAAATTACTTCTTGCAAATTTCAAACCAAATTTTCTCTTGAAATGCTTCATTTCTTCAATGAAAGCCCAAGCTGAATTTCAACTGAGTATGCCTTTTCTTATATTCTGGTAAAAAGCCATCAGGAAGTCCTGAATTTTGATTATCTCACACCAAAATATTGTAAAAGGACTTTGTGTCATTAAGAGCTAGAATCAATCATTCATCATATGCTTTTAGCTTTCATCATTCTTCCTTCTGACCTGTAAACAAGCATTTTGTATCACAAAAGTATCAGGCAATGATCATCTCCAACAGGAGAAAATGCAACTATCTTCCCTTGCCAATTAATGGCATTGCAATAAAACTAGTTCCCCATTATCAACACTTTGGAGGTCATTATTGACTCCAAAATTAATTGAACTAGCCATATAATTACTATGGCTACCCAAGCAGGTCAGAGGCTGGGGATTCTGAGGCAAGTATCTTTCACAAGTGCCAGGCACTGACCAAATTCAATAAGATAGATCCTATCACTCCTTGACATTCAATGGCACCACCATCAATGAATACCTCACTATCAACAACTTGAGGGCTACCATTGATCAGTAATTGAACTGGACCAGCAATATAGATTTCATGGCTTCATAAGCAGGTCAGAGACTGGGAAGTTTGGGGGAAGTAGTTCTTACCTTCTGACTCCACAGAACCTGTCCGCCATCTTTAACAGAAAACTCAGGAGTGTGATGAGAAGAGGAAATTGCGTGGTGATATCACTCAATTAGTAATCCAGAACTCCAGTCTAATGGTCTGATATAGTGATTGTAACAAGGTCAGCCAAGTGGACCTCATAGAATATGAGTTTCCTGATTGGGGCTGTTAACTTTGTCAAATCAGGGAGCCCTGACTGACAAATAGAAACAGGCTTGTCAGAGGGAGCTAGACAAGGACTCTCCATGTGTAAACTAAGGGTGACTTGGTGATGGGATACCAACCTCTGCTGAGCTATTTCACTGGTGATATAGGTAAGGTTCCCATCATGGCAGATGGTAAAACTTGAATTCAATAGGTGTATGGAATTTAATATGAATTATAAAGAAAGGCTGGATAGGCTGGAACATTTTCACTGGAGCATAGGAGATTGAGAGGCGACCTTATTGAAGTTTATAAAATAATAAGAGGTATAGATAGAGTTAATGGTAGTTGTTTTTCCCAAGGATGGTGGATATCAAGACTAGGGGGCACGGTTTTTAGGTGAGAGGCAATTTTTTTACACATAGGATGGTTCACGTGTGGAATGAACTTCCTGAGGAAGTGGCAGATGTGTGTTCAATTCAGTATTTAAAAAAAAACATTTGGTTAAGTACATGAAAAAGAAAGGTTTGGAGGAATATAGGCCAGGAGCAGGCAGATGGGGCTAGTTTAGTTTGGGACTATGGTCGGCATTGACCAGATGGGTTGAAGGGTCTGTTTCCATGCTGTATGATTCTATGACTGAAAGGCTGCTGAATTATAACCTTGCAACCATTGCTGATTATTGTAAAGACCCATTTGATTCACTAATATCCCATCAGGAAGGAAATCTACAATCTTTACCTGGACTAACCTACATAAGCCACAGCTATGTGGCTGCCTCCTAATTGCCTTCTGGGTAATTATGGATGGGCAACAGATGCTGACTGAGCCTGTGACCTCCCCCCCACCCCCCCAATTCCCATGAGTAGATTTAAAAAAAACTCTTGCATATCCTAGATAAATGAAGAAACTCAACATTATCCAGAAGAAAGCACGTCACTTGATTGATATCCCTTCCACAAATGTAATCATTCATTTACTGGCAGCAATGTATGCTATGTATATACTAAATGCACTAAAACAACTCACTGACATTCCTTTGTCACTATCCTATGATCTCTACCTCCTAAAAGTATAATGGCATTGGTTACTTCAAACCCTCTACTCATGTCAACAAACCCGAAAACTGCATGAACAAGGCAGCAGATTAACTTGTGACACAAAATGAAATTCAGCTAACTGTTACTCAAAAGTCAATGAGAAAATTTACGAGAACCTCTGGCACAATTGTCCAGTTTCATCAAACTGCACTGTAGGTAATCTGGCTACTCTGCCACATTTAGTTTTATGTGGCTGTGTCATTGGATAAAGATTAATTTGATCAGTATGAACTGAAGGCTGCCATTAATGTTCTCTTCTGACCAGTCTCTAAAGGCATTCAAGGTAAGGGTACTGTTTGACTTGGTACTGATTCATTCACAAAGAGGGAGGGGTTCTCCTTGTTGATTCAGTTACCTATTTGAGCTGAACAGCTTATCCTCTTTGAGTCTTCCTCTCCTTAAGGTAGTGACTGATATTGAGGGTGATATCTGAACAGAAACAATAATTCTTCACTGCCTTTTCCAAGTGACAGTTTTTATTCCAGAGCCTTGACAATGCCTCTGGGCTAGTTGGCCACAGGGAGCTCCTGCAGAGCCTGTGCTATGAGGGACACTTGCTTAAGGCTGTAAAGAACAACACTCTCAGAGACATCCTTGGACAATTCTGCCTTAATACTGTTACACAGGAGGAACTGTGATGAATTGTCCAGACTGCTGTTTAAGATGAGATCAACTTACTCATCATTAGGAACTAGGGAATAAAGTTCACTAACTCTCAATTGCTCAGGCCAATAAATTATGATGCACTCATGGTGTCAGGGATGTTCTACAAATAGAAATTCTGTAATGTCTATCAACCACACAGGGTCTACATCCACTGGGAACAGAGGTAGTGATGGGGAGCAATAAGGGAGATCTAATTGAGTTTTCTTTACTCATTCCTGGGATGAAGACTATTGGCTAGCCAGTATTTATTGTCCATCCAGAAGGCAGTTAAGACTCAAACACCTTGCTGTGGGTCTGGAGTCACATAGACTAGACCAAGTAAGGATGGCATTTACCTTCCCTAAAGAACAATAGATGAGTTTTTCCAGCAATCAACAATGGATTCATCATGAGGCTCTTAATGTAATTTTTTAACAAGCTTTTTTTTTATTGGATTCAAATTCCATTACCTGCCACAGTGGGATTCAATGGGTCCAAACTGGTTTGTGGGAGCTAGGACCTGGTATAGGTGTGGAGCTGGGAGTTGGGGGGTGGGGGCGGGGGGAGGCTGTAACTGGAGTGAAAGTGATGGTAGGGGGAATGGGGGTGAAATCATTAGCAGTGTTCGGGGGGGGCGGGGATGGTGACAGTGGAATCTGTGGAGGGTGCATGTCAGTAGTATGCAGATGAGTGGTGTTGGTGGGGGCGGAAGTAGTGGCAATGATGGCAGTGGGGGGCGGGGGGCAGAAGTCGCGGGACATGTGCCGTCAGCGATGTGACGGCACACATGGTGTATGTGAAGTCGTCGTGGACGGAAGCGGCTACGGAAGCGTCCGTGATGGGGGCGGAAGTCGCGGAACACGTGGCTTCGGTGGTGATGCCGGGGGCAGAAATTATGTCAGGGGGGTGGAAGTGATGAAGGGATCCTGCCCAAAACATCGATTTTCCTGCTTCTCGGATACTGTCTGACCTGCTGTGCCTTTCCAGCACCACTCTAATCTTGACTCTGATAGTGGGATTCAAACCCAGCTACCCAGAACATTACCTGGCTCTCTGGATTAACAGTCCAATCATCATATCACTGGGCCATTACCTCTCTGAATTTGAATATGAACACAGGCATTAATAAGGGACGTGGAAAGAAACTATTTCACCTGACGATGGCGACCAGAACAAGGGAGCACCACATTCAAATTTAAAGTAGGCCCTTTTTTTAGGCAGGGGAATAGGGGAGCATGATAGGGGCGTTGGGACAAAATGTTTCTTCACACATTAAGTGCTTTGCAAGTCCAGGACGCCACCTCAGGGAAAGCTCTTGAAGTTACCAACATTGAAAGTTTCAAAAACTGACATTGACAGATATTTCTTTGGACATTACAGGAATGAAGCAAGTGGGTTAATGGAGCGAAGGTACATGATCGAACTGAATGGTGTAACTGATTTGAGGAACAGAATAACTTCCTACTGCTTCTATACGCCTGGAGTTACGATGGCATTGTTCACCATGGCATGTAGCCTCACATAAGACAAAGAAAAGAAATATTAGGGTCAGATATATCAACCCTTAGTATCAATAAATATAGACTACAATTACAATTTGAAAGCAATATAACTATTGAAAACTACAAATGAAGAAGGGAGAGGATGAAGATGGACAAGCTTCTGCAATTGCTTACTATCGATTTCTAAAAATAGGCATTTTTTTAGATATTTATGAGGAAATTGTTGACATCAGTACATTTAGTCCACTTAAAATCATTAACTAAAGACTCTATAGGTGCTGGAGCTGCCAGCAAAGCTCCATTTAGAGAGCTTTTAGACAGTGGACCACACACTGATGAAGCCCCTTCAAACATCACTCAATGGATAGCACAAGTGATCCCTCCTTTCAGAAAGGAGACTCTTTCTTTGTAACGGAGGACTGAGGATATTTGAACTGGATAAATAAGGTAAAGTCTAAAGATCTGTGACAGCGAAGCATAGATTATTAGAAGTGATGCTTATAACCTTCCCTGTACTTGGCACAAAGGCGCAGCAATAGAGCAACAGATTGCTTCTCACAGCAAATGATCAGTTATCTTGTATAAACTAGGTATTTTTCTATCACGACTGACGTTGACCGTAGCAATACCTCTGCTTTCACACAAGATTACATACTGTCAGGCACTGATTATAGTGAATGGTTAGAAAACAGGGCCCTCAATTCACGCCCCATTATTGAAAAGACATAGATTTTTTGATTGGTTGCTAGATTCATGCTGAAAGAAGACTGTGAAACTTTATATGAAGAGAAATACAAAGAAACTGCTGTTTAAATCAAACCCTTTTTTCCAGAATAGATGTGAATGAGTGAGATTAGCTTCCTTATTTCAAAAATATGTTTTATTCATAAAAAATCTTTATATACATACATAGTCATGATAGCAGTTCAATTCTGTACAGTCTTTGCACAAACAAACCCAAGGCATTTCTTACTTATGCAAGACTATATATACAAACATTTGATGCAGTAGTAGGGCCTGATAACTAAATGGACTCCCATTTAACTGCGGCAGAAGATCTCAAACAGTGATCTTTCCCCACTGTGCCTTGGTGGCAGTTGTCCCAAGCTTTAGTGTGCCCCTCGCACGTAGTCCTGGGCCTTGGGATGTGCCACTCTGCAACACTGACTGGGGCCAACTTCTTGCTCCGAAAGACCAACAAGTTTTGGACAGACCAAACAGCATCTTTCACCGAGTTGCTGATCTTCCAGGCTCAGTCGATGTTTTCTCAGTGTGCATTCTAGGAACAGACCGTAGAGCACAGAGTCCTGTGTAACAGACTCTGTGCTACAGAGCTGCTCAGGAACGAAGCTGGACAAAAATTATTGCCTCTCTCTCTCGACCTCCTTTACAAAGGCACATTCCACCAGCTATGTGACCGTCTCTACCAGCCCCAGCAGCAGCTTCACATGAACACGATTACGAGCAAACAGAATCCTTTACAGCATTCAACCCATACAGGGCCACCGATTACAAGAGCCGTGAGACCCATTGCAGTTCCACTTTCTGGTTCTTTCACAGGCAAGGAAAGAAAGTTCAGAGTAAAAAGCAAAATACAAGCCTAGCAAACACTAGAAAACTGAAAATGAAAGAGAAAATGGCAGAAATGCCCAGTCAGCCAGTCAGCTAGCCCGAACAGGAGAACTGCAGCAGGTCAGGCAGCATCCAGGGAACAGGAGAATCGACGTTTCGGGCATAAGCCCTTCTTAAGGAAGGGCTTATGCCCGAAACATCGATTCTCCTGTTCCCTGGATGCTGCCTGACCTGCTGCGCTTTTCCAGCAACACATTTCCAGCTCTGATCTCCAGCATCTGCAGACCTCACTTTCTTCCCGAACAGGAGAACTGTCAGGGGCAGTATCTCCTCAGGACATTGCCAGGCTTCTCTCTTTATCACCGTCATGCCCTGCTACAAAGTTCCAAAACTGAAACATTGCTGTATTGATGGCTTTCTCCAGGATTTTTACTTTCATTGAATTCAGGGCCAACGTTTTAGAGGAATTTCTGATGGTCTGGGGTATTGCAGCTCAATGTTAAGTAAGTTCTACACAAAAAAACCATCTTTGGACCAGTACAAGCTAAGAGCCTGTTCAATGCAAGCAGGATGCTCTCTAAAAGCACCAAGGTAAGGAAGTAGAATGTCAAAAAACAGAATTCAGCCTAAAACTTCCAGCATCACCAAGTGGTGTAGCAGATCTTTTACAATTTCAATACAAAGGAACAAATTAACCAGTGTCTCCAGACAACAGCGGATTGCCCTGGGGGAAAAGGGAGTGGGAATCAAAGTGCAAAGTGGAAAACATCTGCTGACTTGACATGCAGATTGAGGCCCAATGTATCAGTGCCGATCTGAAGCCATTACGCCACATTCTGCTGTGTGTTCCTGAGTCTCAGAGAATGTAATTCTGCGTGGTGACCAATGTTTCAGAGTGGCCTCAAACTTGGACAAAGTTAAAATTCATACAACACCAGGTTATAGTCCAACAGATTTATTTGGAAGCACTAGCTTTCGGAGCGCCGCTCCTTCATCAGATTGTCCACCTGATGAAGGAGCAACACTCCGAAAGCTAGTGCTTCCAAATAAGCCCGTTGGATTATAACCTGGCGTTGTGTGATTTTTTTTAACTTTAGCCACCCCAGTCCAACACAAGCACCTCCAAGTCATGGCTCAAATTTGGAAAGAACATTTCCTGTCGCAGGTTCGGGTGTAAGAAATGCTGAAAAGCATTGCAGCAACTCGCTCAGGCACAGGAAGATACTTCCACTCACACAGTTTAAGCACTCAGGACTGCTACTGTTGACAGGGAGAAATATTTGGGATTTCGTAATGCCTATTGTGTTGGATATACGGGAGTAATTATCAAGCCGCAATTGGATCAGAATTAAAACAAAAGCGAACATTACAAGGATTAAATACATAATATGGTAGTTCAGTGGTTAGCATTGCTGCCTCACAGTATAAGGGACTCGGGTTCGATGCCAGCCTTGGGTGACTGTGTGGAGTTTGTACATTCTCTCTGTGTCTGCACAGGCTTCCTCCAGGTGCTCTGATTTCCTCTCACAGATGTGCAGGTTAGGTGAATTGGCCATGCTAAATTGCTCTTCATGTTCAGGGATGTGTCGGTTAGGTTCATTAATCAAGGGTAAATGTAGGGTAGGGGAATGAGTCTTGGAGGGATATTCTTTGGAGGGTTGATGTGGACTTGCTGCTCCAAGTGGCCTGTTTTCACACTGTAGGGATTCTATGACATAACTGTTGTTTGAATGGTGAGATGAGATTTTTAATATTTTATATATATTGTTCCAAATAAACTAAATCTTCTCTTTATATTTGGTCTGTCTACTAGCAGTGACATTGCCCTGGAATATACTAGCCAGTAAATTACCACACAACTACTGATACTTTTTCATTCTTCCCTTTCCTTCTATTTTGTCCACATGGACTCTTGCTGTGCCACTTCCTAGGGCTTGATAACTCTCTGGAAGACAGAGATATGAGACACACATATGTTCCTCTATGCCCAGTGAATTCCAATTCACAAACCTAGTCAATGCCTTCGTATTTGTGCTTGTTGTTCTTAACTGTTGCAACTTCCTACTTGTGTCTTGAATTTCAGGAAGGGCTATCTCGTTGGTGGATAAGTCCTAAATCAAAACACTATGTTCTGTTAACCAGAGTGACTGGATATATGTAGAAATAAACAGAAGCATAGATTTAGGCCAAAATTTTCCACCTCGCCCCCACTAGGCTTTACAAATGTGAAGGGATGGTAAGGATCAATCACGTTTTTTATTGGGTTCCAAACTCTTTTTCTGGCTGTTTGCAATTCTCCTGCCAGACGTGCGGAGGTGATGTACTTGAAATCCACTCAATTACGATTGGATATATCTTAACAATATTCAAAAGGTTAGGCATAGATACTCCCTTCCAGTGCAATGCTGAAAATCATCAGGAGCACTATCTTTCAAACAAGATGTTAGAAGTAAACATTGTTATCTGTGAGGCATGACTACATACAAATTAGTGACTGCATCTCCATCCATTACAAATCAGTGAATACATTTCAAAAGTACCTCATCCAAGCCAAACAGTAATGGAATTTAATCAAGTTTCTACAGGAAGGAAGTTCTATTCTCACCCAGTCACTTCGGTAGTTCTTTTTAAAATTTAAATATAATCGGCAAATAATCAGCAATCTTTAATGGCCACCTACAAAGTCATTGATTCATTTGGAATTAGTTGACACGAAAGAGGGAAACTTTAGTATTTATCTGGTGCCATCTGAACCAATGCCAATGGATTCCCTTTTGAAGTCATTATATGATAAGGTGCTCAGAGGAAAACCTGTTACCGCCATGCCATATTTTTGAGATCCCTGGCTGACCTTGTTCCTAACAGGGTAAAGGTCACCACTGAGACTGCCTAAAAGGAGGAAATCTGGCTGCAAGCTTTATGTTTAATTGAAGACCCGAAGGCAATTCCCCCAAATCAAGGATCTAGGAGTCTCCATTTCTATCATCTCAGAGTCCAAGCATTAGAACCACTTTATGGGAGGGAGTAGTGCATATCTCTCAGCAACAGTTTTACTTCAGGTAAGTCTACCTGCTTCATTTTCCATTCTGAGAAGAGGAGATGAAAGGAAAAAGATGAGTGAGAGGGAAGGAATCCAAACAGAATCATCCCCTAACCTTACATGTAACTGAACCTCACCAACCTCATTTATTGTTTAGTTTCTTGGAAATTTCTGTCCAAATGGCAAATATAAATGATAACACGGGAAGTGACAACGATGACAGAACCTGATAGAGTAACAGAGCAGAATTAATATCAGTCGAGATTCCATCATTAATCTGAGGCACTTTATTGATTCTGTCATTTCAACTGTATATTATTAATGTAACACCCTCGCACTGTCATTGACTGTTATGGGCAGTAACTCCCACCCCACTTCACCCAATGAAGTTATTAGCATTCAGCATTCAAACATATTAATCAGAAACAGAGAGGGAAAGACGACAAATTATTCAATTTAAGCCTCGTTTTTATTCATTTGGATGCTCCAAATCCCCTTTCCTCTGTCAGAAAATGAAGAGAGAAAGGAAAATGGCTAATCGATGAGACTCCCTCAAGAGAAAATTCTCAGCCCTCATGAAGGGGCTGATTGAGTTGCTACACGATGCCACGGGATGCCACCACTTTCTGTAACCTTACTTTGCGCTCAATACAAAGTTCATGCAATGCAGGTGTGAATCTTTACTGAACTGATGGAAGTGAAATGTTGAAGTACAGGGCGACCGCCATATCTACGGAGTCGGTTTCCACGGTTTCAGTTACCCGCGGTTTGCCGTGGCTCGAACATATTACATGGGACATTTCAGAACCAGGGGGCAAGGGGCTGCTGGGGAGGTACATTTCCCATTTAAATGGATAGGTTCGCTACTATCCGCGTTTTGGGGCATCTGCAATAGGTCTTGGAATCCGTTCCCCTCAGGTAAAGATGACTGTATAACACCAGAAAGGTTAGAATGCTAGACTAGTGCACTGTCTGATTAACTTGATAGAAACCTGGAATCAGAAAAGGAGATCCAAACTAGGTGGCAGCTATGCCGTATTGTATTATATTTGAATAACCAGCTGCACCAACATTCAGAGTGGAAAGATTGAACATGCATTTCCTTTCATCAACTTAGGATTTCTGAGGCACTTCATAGGGAATGGACTGCTTTTGATGTGTATCGCACATCTGTGACTTCCTTTGCTTTACCATTGTGAACTATGCCTCCAGCTGCCTAGGCCCTAAGCTCTGGAATTCACTCTCGACTCAACCTCAGTGCCTCTATCCTTCTCTTAAGACACATCTCACACCTTGCCTCTTTGACCAAGCTGCTCTCATATCTTTTGTGCAGCTCAATGACAAATCCTGTCCAAAATTCACTCCTGTGGAGCACTTTGGGACTAGTGACGATGGTAACGGATCAACGTAAATGCAAGCTGTTTTTCTTTTTGACAATTAGGAAATGAACTATTAATATTTTAGGTTATGTAATTTCAAACTGAAGATAAATTCCATCTGAATATAGATGTGGCAAAACCAATACAAAAGTGGACCAAATACAATTTAGAATTTACTGGATGCCTGATTTGATTAGATTTTTGGTCTTAATTTAGGCAGAGAACTTATTAAACCTACTTAAATGAGGTGATCAGGCTCATTTTCTTTTCTCTAATAGTCTCTTTGGGAATTAGAACAGTGAGAATGGAAGTTAGGGTAGTTGAATGTTCCTCCTGTAGAATGTGGGAGGTGACAGTCACCACTAGTGTCCCCACTGACTTCATCTGCGGGAAGTACACCCAACCCCAATCCTCAGAAACCACGTTAGGGAACTAGAGCTGGAGCTGGATGAAATATGGATTATTTGGGAGGGTAAGGGGGTAATTGAGAGGAGTTACAGGGAGGTAGTCACACCTCAGATGCAGGAATAAGGCAGATGGGTTACAGTCAGGAGACGGCAAGTGAACTGACAGCCACTGCTGGGATCCACTGTAGCCGTTCCCCTCAATAACAAGTATCCATTTTGGACACTGTTGGGGGAGATTACTTGCCAGGGGTAAGCAATAGGGCACAGGTCTCTGGCACAGAGTCTGTCCCTGTTGCTCAGAAGGGAAGGGGAGTAAACAGGAGAACATTAGTCATTGGGGACTCCATAGTTAGGGGGACAGATAGGAGATTCTGTGCAAACGAGAGAGACTCACGGTTGGTGTGCTGCCTCCCAGGTATATAACGCAGGGCAAGAGTTATAGCTGGGGGAAAGGCAATTATGATGTGATTAGGCAAGATTTAGGATACATAGGACAGAGAAGGAAACTGCAGGGAATGGGCACAATTGAAATGTGGAGCTTGGTTAAGGAACAGCTACTGTATGTCCTTGATAAGTATGTATCTGTCAGGCAGGGAGGAAGTGGTCGAGAGAGAGAACCGTGATTTACTAAAGAAGTTGAATCGCTTGTCAAGAGAAAGAAGGAGGCTTATGTGAGGATGAAACGTGAAGGCTCAGTTATGGTGCTTGAGAATTACATGTTAGCTAGGAAGGAGCTGAAGAAAGTGCTAAGAAGAACCAGGAGAGAAAATGAGAAGTATTTGGCAGGTAGGATCAAAGAGAACCCTGAAGCTTTCTGCAGGTTTGTCAGGAATAAAAGAATGACTAGAATAAGATTAGGACCAGTCAAGGACAGTAGTGGGAAGCTGTGCGTGAAATCTGATGAGATAGGAGAGGCACTAAATGAATATTTTTGCCAGTATTCGGAGTGGAAAAAGACAATGTTGTCGAGGGGAATACTGAGATACAGACTATTAGACTAGACAGGATTGAGGTTCATAAGGAGGCGCTGCCAGCAATTCTGGAAAATAGATAAGACCCTGAGGCCGGATCGGATTTATCCTCGGATTCTCTGGGAAGCCAGGGAGGAGATTGCAGAACCTATGGCTTTGATCTTTATATCAACTTTGTCTACAGGAATTGTGCCAGAAGACTGGAGGATAGCAAATGTTGTCCCCTTATTCAAGAAAGTGAGTAGAGACAACCCTGGTAAATACAGACCAGTGAGCCTTATTTTGGTTGTGGGTAAAGTGTTGGAAAAGGTTATGAGATAGGATTTATAAGCACCTTGAGAACAAGTTGATTAGGGATAGTCAACACGGTTTTGTGAAGGATAGGTCATGCCTCACAAACGTTACTGAGTTCTTTGACAAGGCGACCAAACAGGTGGATGAGTGTATATGGATTTCAGTAAAGCGTTTGATAAGGTTCCTCACGATAAGCTATTGCAGAAAATATGGAGGTATGGGATTGAGGGTGATTTAGAGGTTTGGATCAGAAATTGGTTAGCTGAAAGAAGACCGAGGGTAGTGGTTAGTGAGAAATATTCATCCTGGAGTTCAGTTACTAGTGGTGTACCACAAGGATCTGTTTTGGGAGCACTGCTGTTTGCCATTTTTATAAATGACTTGGATGATAGTGTAGAAGGATGGGTTAGTAAATTTGCAGATGACACTAAGGTAGGCAGAGTTGTGGACAGTGCTGAAGGATGTTGCAGATTACAGAGAGACATAGACAAGCCACAGAGCTGGGCAGAGAGGTGGAAAATGGAGTTTAATGCGGAAAATTGTGAGGTGATTCACTTTGGAAGGAGTAACAGGAATACAGAGTACTGGGCTAATGGTAAGATTCTTGGTAGTGTAGATGAACAGAGAGATCTCGGTGTCCATGTACATAGATCCCTGAAAGTTGCTACCCAGGTTGATAGGATTGTTAAGGAGGTGTACGGTGTATTAGGTTTTAGTGGTAGAGGGAATTGAACTTCAGAGCCACGAGGTCATGTTGCAGCTGTACAAACCTCTGGTACACTGCACTTGGAGTATTGTGTACAGTTCTGGTCACCGCATTACAGGAATGATGTGGAAGCTTTGGAAAGGGTGCAGAAAAGATTTACCAGGATGTTGCCTGGTACGGAGAGAAGATCTTATGAGAAAAGACTAAGGGACTTGAGGCTTTTTTCTTTAGAGAGAAGAAGGTTGAGCAGTGACTTAATAGAGACATATAAAATAATCAGAGGATTAGATAGGGTTGACAGTGAGAGCCTTTTTCCTCGGATGGCGATGACCTAGCTTTAAATTGAAGGGTGATAGGTATAGGATAGGTGTCAGAGGTAGGTTCTTTACTCAGAGAGTGGTAAGGGCATGGAATGGCCTGCCTGCAACAGTAGTAGACTTGCCAACTTTAAGGGCATTTAAATGGTCATTGGATAAACATATAGATGATAATGGAATAGTGTAGGTTAGATGGGCTTCAGATTGGTTTCACAGGTCGTGCAACATCGAGGGTTGTTATAGCGCTGTAATCTTCTACGTTCTCTGTTCCATTGATATAAACTATTTTTCCATTGTACTGCAAGGTGCCCTGACGATTATATTATTTGACTGATATTGTACTGGCCTGGACTTGAAATTTTTGAGACATAAATTCAAATCTCACCATAGTCGGTGAGGACCTTGAATTCTGTTTGTCAAATAAATCTGGAATAAAAAGCTCGTCTCAATAATGATCACCATGAAACTACTGGACAGTGGTGAAACACACTTCTGCTTCACACATGCCCTTCAAGGAAGGAAACCAATCGTTTTTACCTGGACTGTCACTCCAAGTCCAAATGTACACAATAAAGTAGCTCAGCAAACCCCACAGTCGAAACTTGCATTAATTCAAGAAGGTTGCTGAGCACCGTTTTCCTCAGGAGCGACTAGGGATGGACGCGAAATATCAGCCCTGCCAACGATGTCCATGTCTGCTGAATGATCTTTTAAGATATATGCCCAGGAAACACTGTGATCTTGGGACACCATAGGAAAGAAAGGAGATAGGCTTGCAAGACTAAGGGTTCATTTTGGAAGGATTTCCAGCAGTTTGGTTTCTGACATGCAATTTCCGGTGCAAATCCAAATTAGGTAAAACCCATTAGAAAAAGCGGCCTGTCCATTTTTTTCATGGCTCGAACCTGCAGTGGTAGCAATTACAAAGCCCCAAAGCCATAGCTGCCGCCAAGCTGACTATCCTTCACTTGCTTAAAGCACCACCTTCGATCTAACAGAATTGGCATTTGTGCAAGGCAATTCTGAACCTTCACAACCATCCCACGACTTCACAATCCCTCCTGTATGTTGCAAGAATAGGATATTTGAAGTACACCATCCTTCACTTTGGTTTGGTACTGCACTTTCAGTGTCAACTGACCGGTGTGGGCATTGTCAGGGAAGGCTGGCATCCGACATGAGAAGACTACGCAGGTAACTTCTAAGGCAAGTTGCTGTTTGTGTTTTTAGGTTTCCCCGTGAATATGGGGGAACGAACATGCTCTTCCAGGAACCACCTGGAAACTCCTGTTCAGAGTATTCTCCCCAGTCAGACTTGCTATCAGAGCTCCCTAACTCCCCACCCAACACTGATGGATGGGATCAGTTGCATTGGTTGTGGCCTACACTCACCAGCCAGCGTGAACACTGTGAAGTTAGCGTGTGCGCAGTGAGTCAATCCACTGAGCCAATGCTGCCCTCTTACGACTCAGGTTAAAAGCAGAGGTTATATATTGGGACACTAATTGTGGAGCTGAGCTGCCCAAATCCACTGCAGTTACTCACATTGGCTCTGTACCTGTTGCTGCACTTTGAAGATATAGAATATTCACAAGGTATCCTTGGAGTAAGATGACAGACATCTACACTGGGTACTGCTACAAGACAGGGAGCAAGCTGTGCCTAACCTTTCCAAGTAAATACTGCATCAATGAACAAATCTGTATCTGGGTGCCAAACGTGACCGAGTCAAACAATTTACCATTGAACTGAACGCAGTGTCTTGAATGTTTCAATGCCTTCAGTATGTTTGGCTCTGGGAAACTGATTTTGGTTTTGTAATACTGTATGGAGCTGTGACACTTCAGCAAGTCCGTTAATATATTCTCCAGGAAATCAGAGTGTGCTCAGTGAACATTCTGCAAATATGATGTACATCCACATGACAGTGTCATCTCAGTTAACAATCAATCAACATGTGTCACCATTTTCTGATGGTACCGAATCTCTTTTTACCACAAAGCAACCGCTCCATCCTTCTGCCGGTGATGTAGATTTGGATTTCGCGTAGAGTACGGATCTTTACATATCTCTCACCTACGGGTTGTAAACTTGGTCCTGGTCTCCACCAGTGCCCAATATTAACCCCCATATCTCTCTTGTCTCCACTGCATGTGTGTGTGCTCCCCCCAGTTGACACTGAGGTCAACGCTGAAAGCTGAGCTGAGTCCTGTTTACCAATTTTGGCTCAGAAACACACTGACCCCAGCGAACTGGCTCAGTGGCTTGACTAGGCTGCTGAGGGGAACTTTAACTCCCCATGGCAAACACGACTCAGCACGAGCCTCGTGTTGTCAGACCAAAGGCCTGTTCAGTTGGATGCTGTTGCCAGTTGTGCACGTCATTGACACCAGGGGTTAGCAGCACTACTCTCATATTCAAGCACCTGCAGAGGGGAAGACTTTTTGAGCTTTGAATCAAAGCGAGCTGTCAAGTTCACTGACCTCGAGAAGCTGTTCTAACATCTGCACCACACGGTTCCCAGGACACACTTTTTAAAGTGCTTTCAGCTCCTAATGGAACACTATTTCAACTGCTCGCATTATCGTTGCTTTTTAAAGATGATGAATTTGTGCTCCAACCTCCAATCACCCCCATCCTCTCCCTGCCAGCATCATTAATAAAGTGCCCTCCGTGGTTACTCATCCATCCACAAGAATCTATACATCTCTGCTGAGTTTTCTTGACGAGGAATGTTCAAAGACACCTTCGATTTGAGGCTGGGCTCCCGGGAACATTTTATCTCCATGAGCTGCATTTGCACCTCCACTGAGATTATCCAGGAGACACAATAGATATAAATCTTGGTTATCTGCTCCCCTCACCCTCTGCTCTTCCTGCTTTGAAAACCAAACCCATCAAATCCTCATTAATCTCACAAGAGTTCCTGGCCCCTGAGCCCAGGCTGTGATCAATGCTACCAGAGAATTTGCAAGACAAATTAATCATGATTTCGACAATGCTGCACCTCAACAATGTCTCTGAAATAGTGTCGGAGGTGCCCAGCATAACTCAGCTCGTCCCGTGCCCTTATCGATCTGGGGCAACGGCAATACCCAAGGGGCCTGACATCTACGGGGACTTGTTCCTGGGAGAATTGAGAAAAATGAGAGAGAGAGAGACAGAAATGGCCAGCAAGTGTACTTGGAATTTTAAAGAAGCTTTGGAACTCACCGTTCTCACTGTCTGACTTGTTGTTCTCGTGCTCCGTGTCGGTTAGTGTGAGGGCTGAATTGGAACGACTGGATAGGCAGGAGCTGCGTCCGGATTTGACCCCCCTGCCCCACAGCCTCATGGCATGCTCCGGGGACATCACGCCTTCATTTTCCGTCTCAGCGTCGGAGCCTGCATTGACGGAGTATCCTCGGTGGGGGAGCCCCATCTCCGAACAGAACGCCAGGCCCCGGCGAGTGGCAGGCTCACAGATTCCCAGCTCCCTCAGGGAGAAATTTGCCCCTAGTTGTGGGAATAATAGAGGAAGTGAGCTTTGCTTTCTCCCCTTCTGTCCTCCGTTTAAAACGTAGAATAACAAAGCTAAAAGCAAACAAACACAAAAGCACATGCACCCAGAGAGGTTTCAGATTTCGCAGAGAGGTGAGTTCTTAACTTTTTGGTGTTGGGTGATCAAGAGCCGTTCTTTTGTCTGTTGCATTCCACAGCATTCACAGACATAGCAGCAGCTTATCCCTGCTTTATCATCTCCAACCCTCCCCTGTCACCTTCATTCAGGTGCCAAACAAACAAAAACAAGCTGGCAGGTATAGGAGACATTGGGGGCTGGGAGAACACTTTGCAAACAGCTTTGTGGACAATAGAGGGGGGATTGGGATGGGCACACAAGGTGTGAAAAACGATAGTCGGCTCTTTGTCTCCAATCCTCCAAGCTTACTGAGACAAAGCTTCGGGGCCTTCACTCAACTACGTTAGTGATGACAATTGTCACAAAAGAGTAGGTTTGAAGGCTGAGATTCCTCTCGGAGCCATTAAAAGAATGTGCTGTCCTCTTAGTGTTACAGACCATTAGAGTGATGACGGAGCCACCTGAAACAGCTTGTCAGAGACTCCCCTTGATTCTGCTTTCAGAATACCTTACCTCCTCGAAAAAAAAGTTCCCCCTTCTGGTTCCTTCCCACACAACTAGCAGCTTACATCCAGACTCAGTCAGAATCACTTTGTGTCCAAATGCCTCATGCACTGGGCCAGCTTTTGTAGCTATTCACAGACAGAACTCAAGATCCGAAGAGTCATACTGCACCAAAACAGACCCTTGAGTCCAATCTGACCAGGTTTCCCAAACTAAATTAGTCCCGTTTTGCCTGTGTTTGGCCCATATCCCTCTAAACCTTTTTCTGTTCATGTACTTGTCCAAATGATTTTTAAATGTTGTAACTGTACCTGTAACTACCACTTCCTCTGGCAATTATTCCACATACAAACCACCTTCTGTGTGAAAAAGACGCCCTCAGGTCCCTTTTAAATCTTTCTACTCTCACCTTAAAGTTATGCCCTTATTGAACTTCCTAATCCCAGGGAAAAGACCTTTGATATTTACCTTATCTATACTCCTTATGGTTTTATAAACCTCGATTAGGTCGCCCCCTCAACCACCTATGCTCCAGTGAAGAAAGTCCCAGCTGATTCAACCTCTCCTTTTAACTGAAACTCTCCAGTCCTGGTAACATCCTAATAAATCTTTTCTGCACCCTCTCAAATTTAATAATAGCCTTCTTATATCGGTGTGACCAAAACTGTACACAGTACTCCAAAAGTAGCCTCCTGTAAAAGCGCAACATGACATCCCAACTCCTGTACTCAATGGTCTAATCAATGAAGACACTTTACCAACCTGTCTACCTGTGACACCACTTTCAAGGAACAATGCACCTGAACTACTAGTCTCTCTGTTCTACAACACTCCCCAGGTCACCACCATTAACTGGGCAAGTTCTGCCCTTGTTTGTCTTTCCAAAATGCAATACCACACATTTATCTAAATTAAATTTATCTAAATTTGGGGTGGCACAGTGGCTCAGTGGATAGTGCTGCTGCCTCACAGAGCCAGGCACCCGCGTTCGATTCCCACCTTGGGTGACTGTCTGTGTGGAGTTTGCAAGTTCTCCCCATGTCTGCGTGGGTTTCCTCCGGATGCTCCAGTTTCCTCCCACAATCCAAAGATGTGCAGGTCAGCTGAACTGGCCATGCTAAATTGCCCATAGTGTTAGGTGCATTAGTCAGGGGTAAATGTAGGGTGGGGGAGTGGGTCTGGGTGGGTTACTCTTCAGAGGTTTGGTGTGGACTGGTTAGGCCGAAGGACCTGTTTGCATACTGTAGGGAATCTAATCTAAATTCCATTTGACACTCTCCAGCCAATTGGCTCAATTGATCAAGATTCCTTTGAAATCTTCAATAACTTTCCTTTCTATCTACTACACCCCCAGTTTTGCTGCCATCCATAAACTCACTAATTATGCTTACTGTATGCTAATCCAAATCGTTATTCTACCTGACAGTGTAAAATCAGTAGCTTTAGTCAGCTTCTCACCCACCCCTGGCTATCCTTCCACTTTCAACCCTTTCTAAACTAGAGACATCCTAACTCTGTTGCCTGAGTTCAATCTCACATCATGTATAGTTCAGTCATGACTCCTCTGTTCGCTGATCAACACTGGCTCCCAGTTTAGCAATGCTTTGATTTTAGAGTTTTTATTTGTTTTTGAATCTCTCCATGGCCTTGCCTCGTTCTAGCTTTCTAATCTCATCCTGCAAGCCTCTGAGATAGCTTCCTCTGCCAATCTAGACTTCCCACACTCCACCACTGGTGACTGTACCTTCTGATGTGTAAGCCCTAAGTTCAGAGATTCCCTCCTTAAACATCTCCACCTCTTCCTTTATTTAAGATGCTTCTTGAAATCTGTCTGTCTGACCAAGCCTTTGGGCACCTGCCTGAAGAGCAGGGAGGTTATGCTAGAACTGGACAAAACATTGGGTAGTTCGCATCGAGAATATAGAAGTGATGTGATGGCACTGGGGAAGATGCGGGTGGGGGGTGGGGGAGGGGAGCGTTTACCAGGATATTGCCTGGGCTGGAGAATTTTCTTGATGAAAAGAGTTTGGATAGAATCAGGTGGTTTTTCTTGGAGCAGAGAGACTGAGGGACCCCATGATTGAGATGTATAAAATTATAAGAGGCAGAGACAAGGTAACAGAAAGGAACTTCTCCCTTTGGTGAAATGATCAATGACCAGGGGGACAGAGATTTAAGCTAAAGGGCTGGAGATGTGTGGAGAAACATTTTCACCCCAAGAGTGGTGGGAGTGTGGAACTGTAAGAGTGGTTGAAGCAGAACCACTCCCAAGATTTAAGAACTACTTAGGACAAGCTAACATTTTGAGTCGAGATGACTCTTCACCGCTGATGAAACGTCATCTAGACTTGAGACATAAGCTTGCTCTGTCTCTCTCCATGGATGTTGCCTGTCCCACTATCATTGTTGCTTTTCAGTACAGATTCAAGCATCTGCAATAATTTGCTCCCAAGAAGTACTTAATTGTATTTGTCATGCAAAGGCAAAAAAGGCTATGGGCATTCCTGAGCCTGTGATCACATACCCAGAGACTGTTCCTGGCAATAATTTACTAAGTCCGTGTGCCAACACTCTTGACAGGACACATTTTTTGAATCCCTTACAGAGTCTGACCATGTTTTTACCAGCATTCTGAGCCTAGTTCTCCGATGACAGGTGTCTGACTCCTTGGCATATGTGCCCGATCCCTGGCTGCATTGCAAGCTACAAAAGGCTGTGCTGCCTAATGTGTGGGCCCTCAGTACAACAACATTGGAAAGAAGATTGAGAGAGAATTCCAATTCTAAATCTCCTGAATTGATCGTTTAATTACATGTTTGTCATTCCTGGAAAGAAGTAACTGGTGATTTTAGTGATACTATATGAAAATCAGCATTGTGTGGATAGGAGGATTGGAGAAGGAACTGGTTGAGGATGCTGTAAACAGCTATAATCGAGTCCAGGTTCTCTTCCTGAAACAACTCTCAATAGAACATCACTTCGGCAGAATCTTGGCTGACTTAACGTTAACTCTGCCTGTTAATTGGTTCATTGTCCCGGTCATATCACCCTACACCACTCAGCATTATCAAGAGCTGGAATGCTAAATGGGGTCTGACAGTGAGACTCATAAATTATGAAAATCAACTGCTATAATTAACTGCAAATCAAACGTCAGCTGTCATGGATTTGCAATGCAGGAATACCTTAACTGATTGCTTCGGAGACCTAATGAAGCGAAACAAATAGCAAAACAGCCAAATATCAGTCTCCAGTGCAATGTCACGCTTTCGAACAATGACATTGGCCAGCTCAGAGGAGACTTTTAACTTGAATTCTGTTTATCCCTGGGATTTGTTGCAGTTCTGCAACAGTTGTTACAGTAAATTGCAGTATGTATGGTTTATTTTGCTAACCCCTTGGGAGCCAAAATATTATATGATTGGAAAATAAAGTTCGTTCTAATTTTCTGCCTCCTCTTGTGTCCTGAACTGGGGATGCTATGATTTGCATTGCCTCACTCTTGGGAACTGTGCCTTCAACTGCCTGGGACCTTAACTCCAAATTTCTCTCTCTAAGCTTTGCAGCCTTGCTCCTCCCTTCCCATTATGATGCTCCATACCTGTTGTTCCCTGTGCTAACATATCTTAGGCAACTCCCTGTCCAATTCTGTCTCATAACATTTCTGTAAAAATGCCTTGGTTTACAACATCAGCAATGCTATCAGAAATCCAATTGTTAGATTGTCATTTTATGTTTTGCGGCATTTGGATGTCAGAGCAAGATTAGACCATTCAACCCTTCACAATTGCTGCACTATTCATGAACATGGAATCCCTATCGTGTGAAAACAGACCCTTTGGCCCAACAAGTCTACACCGACTCTGCGAAGAGTAACCCATCCAGACGCATTTCCCTACCCTATATTTACCCCTGACTAATACACCTAACCTACACAACCCTGAACATTATGGGCAATTCAGCATGGCCACTTCCCAAAGCCATTGTCACTCAAGATTTTGCTATCAGAACTACAACTTTGAATTAGAATTCTGACAGTGTGGAAACAGGCCCTTTGGGCCATCAATTCCACACTGACCCTCCGAAGAGCAACCCACCCAGACCCATTCCCCTACCCTATTATCCCTATATTTACTCCGAATTAATGCAGCTAGCCTACAAATCCCTGAACATTATGGGCAATTCAGCATGGCCAAATCCCCTAACCTGCACATCTTTGGATTGTGGGGAGAAACCGGAGCACCCAGAAGAAACCCACCCATACATGGGGAGAATGTGCAAACTTCACACAGACAGTCATCTGAGGCTCGAATCGAACTCGGGTACTGGTGCTGTGAGGCAGTAGTGCTAGCCACTGGCTGTGGTCTGAACTCCACTTTCCTTTCTGCTCTCTGCAGCTCTATTGCTTTTAACTCTCTTATCTCTCAAAAATCCATCTAATGCTGACTTGAGTAAGTTTCTCCAATTAGTGGCCATGCACACGTGTGGCTGCTATTCAAATGCGAATGTCTGAAATGAGCTAGTTAATTTCACCACATACACATGCGACAAACAAAGGCCCTGTCACGTTCTGTCAACCTAAAACAGTAATTTACAGCACAGCTCGCTCAGCAGTGAGCAAAAACAGGGCCTCTGGCTGTATTCCTCTTGCTTTGCTGTTTGTGGGATCTTGCTGTGCATAAATTCACAGCCTCATTTCTGACATGACAGTGGCTATACTTCTTCAGCTATGACATACTTTGAGATGTCCTGAGGTTGCAAAAAGTTTTTATATCTGTAAGCTCTTCCTTTTGTTGGTGGTTTTAGATGCCCCAAGGTTGGTGGCAGACCTGTGGTCGGTCAGCTCAGTTGACTGGATAGTTGGTTTATTGTGAGCAATGATATCACCAGCGCATGTTCAGTTCCTGTCCCACCATGAAGGTCCCACTTCCTTGACCTCTCACCTTGCCTGAGTTAAACCACGACCAGTCTTCTCTCTATAATGAGAGTGTGGTCCTCTGGGATGATGGTAACTTTAACTTGACTCACTGCACAACTATAGTTTCAACTGAGATCTGCAAAGTCAGATGTGAATCTCATAACTTTATAGACTTCTATCAAGTTTTCTCTCAGCATCCTTCACTTCAGAGAAAACAACCCAAGTTTTTCTAGCCTCTCATACCCTCCAATCCAGGCAGCATCCTGGTGCACCTCTTCTGCATCCAAAGGCTCCACATCCTTTCGGTAATGTGGTGACCAGAACTGAACACAATACTCCAAGTGTGGCCTAACCAAAGTGTTATAAAGCTGCAGGCCTGAGGAAGAGTCACCGGACCCGAAACATTAACTCTGATTTCTCTCCACAGATGCTGTCCGACCTGCTGAGTTTTTCTAGCAAATTCTGTTTTTGATCCTGACTCTTATACTCAATTCCCTGACCGACAAAGGCAAGCATGCGATATGCTACTTGCGTGGCCACTTTCAGGGAGCTACGAAAATGGACCCCAAGATCCCTCTGTATATCAATGCTGTTCAGGGTCCTGTCATTAACTATATACTTTTCCTTAAGGAGTTGATATCCCAAAGTGCACCACCTCTCTCTTACTCAGATTAAACTCTATCTACCATTTCTCTGCCCATATCTGCAACTAATCAGTATCTTGCTGTTTGCTTTGACAACCTTCGACACTATCTACAACTCCACTGATCTTTGTATTGTCTATGAACTTAGTAACCCACCCATCTATGTTTTCACCAAGTCATCTATATATATCACAAACAACAGAGGTTCGTGCGGAACATCACTAGTCACAGACCTCCAGCCAGAAATACCACTGGCAAACCATATCTGAATCCACGAGACCATGTCACCATGGATCCCATGCATCTTAATCTTCTGGATGAGCTTATTATGAGGGACCTTGTCAAAAGCCTTACTAAAATCCATGTAAGCAACATCCATTGCTCTAGCCTCATTGATCACCTTTGTCACCTCCTCAAAACATTCAATCAAGTCAGTAAGACATGACCTGCCCCACACAAAGCCATGCTGACTGTCCCTAATTAGGCCAGAGTTTTCCAGATGCCCGAAAATCCTATCGCTAAGAATTCTCTCCAATAGCTTACCGACCACCAATGTGAGACTCACCAGTCGACAGTTTCTCGGATTACCCCTATTTACCTTCTTGAACAGAGGAACAACATTAGCTACTTGCTCTTCCTCCAGGACCTCTCCAGTGATGAGCAAAAGTCTTGGTCAAAGCCCCAGCAATATCCTCTCTTGCCTCTCCCAATAACCTGCCATAGATACCATCGGGTCCTGGGGACTTATCCACCTTAATGTTCTTCAAGAGATCCAACTCCACTTCTTTCTTGATGTCAAATGCACTAGTTTATTAGCATGCTCCATGAGTGGTCCTGAGTGACCTGGTTAATAGCTCTCTCTAACTCAACATTGTTGTTGTATAAGGATGTAGGAATCTGAAAAGGTGAGTGCAGAACAGTGTCTTACTATGATGGCACCCAGTACAATGATTTCAAATGGGCTTTGTGGGAAAACAGCTGAGAAACTCAAAGGAGTAAGACCTACCATCAGGATATCCCTCATTGTCTCGCTAACAATGTCTATCATATTGATATAATATGCTGCTATTAAGCAACAACTACACCTTGTTTAAGACATGAATGTTTTCTCATTAAAATATTGAAGTGGTTTTCTTCTACTATACCAGACTGAGTAGTTCCTGTAGATCTCCACCAGGAAAGCCAATCGATCACAGATCGCTCGTATGATAGGATGAGCAGTGGTGAGGGTTCATCATCAACAATCACTGAGCAGATTATCAACTCATTCTCAGCAATGCTGTTTCATGCCTACAAACTGGCTGACTCATTTCCTATATGGCAACAGTGACTGCATAGTCAGCAGTTAGTACTGTTACCTCACAACTCCAGGGACTCAAGTTCAATTCCAGTCTCAGGTGACTGTCTGTGCAGGGTTTGCATATTCTCCCCGTGTCTGCATGGGTTTCCACAATGTGCTCTGGCTTCCTCCCACAGTCCAAAGATGTGCAGATTAGTGAATTGGCTGTGCTAAATTGCCCCAGTGTCCGGAGGTGTGTAGCTATGGTAAATGGGGAGTTACGTGGATGGAGTGGGTCTGGGTGGGAGGGGTGTTGTGGACTTGATGGGCTGAATGGCCTGTTTCCACACTGTAGGGATTCTATGATTCTGCACTTCATTGGTTGGGAAGTGTTTTGTTATGCCCTGGGACGATCAAAGACACCATATAAAAATAAATTTGTTTCCAAAGTGTCAGCTACTGGATAAGGACCAGATCAAGCTTTTCTGAGCTGTCCTACTGGCCATCACACTCTGGGCTAACAAATACAGAAATAAAAACAGAAATAGGAATGTCTCATCAGCACGGTGTAGCTATCAACTGTGAACGAATTCAACTCCAGAAATGGACAGGATGGGGAAAAGGACAGTGAACAAAATAATAATTGCAAGTAACAACCTGTATTCCTCCAGCAGCTTTAACATCACAAAATTCCCTCAGGCTGGAGAATAAGAGTGCTGTAAAGTATAATTTGACTCTGAGTCACCTACAGAGACGTAGGTTGAAGAGATCCGTTTTACTTAAAGAAGGAACGGCACAGTGGCTCAGTGGTTAGCACTGCTGCCTCACAACACCAAGGTCCCAGGTTCGATTCCAGCCTCGGGTGACTGTCTGTGTGGAGTTTGCATATTCTCTTCGTGTCTGCGTGGGTTTCTTCCGGGTGCTCCGGTTTCCTCCCACAGTCTAAAGATGTACAAGTCAGGTGAATTGGCCATAGTGTTAGGTGCATTAGTCAGAGGGAAATGGGTCTGGGTGGGTTACTCTTTGGAGGGTCAGTGTGGACTGGTTGGGCTAAAGGGCTTGTTTCCACACTATAGGGAATCTAAAGTAGAGAGGCAGAGTGGGTGCTGAAGGATCTTCTACAGTTATGGACAAGGTGGTGAAAAGTATGGTTGCTGATAATGGAGTGATTACATTGAGAAGCATGAAACTCGAGGGACGGAAGTCTGTGGGACTGGAGGAGATAGTGATCGGCAAAGCCCGGGAGAGATCTGAAAACCAGAATGAAAATTTTAAAATTGTTAATGAACAGGAATACAGGCATGATGGATGGGACCTGGTGCCAATAAAGCCATGGTCAGGAGAGTTTTGGATGACCCAAATTTCCAGAGGATAGAATACGAGAGGCCAGCCAGGAGTGGATTACAATAGTTAAGTCCATAGGTCAGAAAGGTGTGAATGAGAGTTTTGCTGGGAGGAGAATTGAGGCTGGACATAGTCGAGAGTTTTACCGATGGCAGGATTATGTGGTCACGAGTTCATCTTGCAATTAAATATGGAACCAAGTTGGCACACTGTTTTGTTTGATACCAGGAAGTTGTACACACGTGCAAGAGTTTGATAGCTTTCATTACAAGGGCTGAGGGGACTCTGAGTTCCATGCCAAATCAGACATTCCAACTTGTTTCTGAGGGCTACTCATTCATAGATATTGCAATCTTGCAGATGCTGGGACTGAACCAAATGAACTATGTGTCTCAGCTGCAAACCCATGGCCCAAGTGGGGACTCGGTTGAGTTAGGTCTGAAGAAACTGGAGTGACAAAGAATCCATTAGCATCCTCCTCAGCTGCTGGCCCCTGGAACTCACAGATTGTCTCACTTACACAATGCTCCAGGCCTCAAAGGGTTAAAGGGTCTGACAACAAGTCACACACATTGCATGCTCGGTTACAGATTTCTAACATGGAATGGAAAAGTCTTTAAAACCAACAATCGAATCAATGACAGCACGAGTGCTTAATCTAGTTACAGCAGTTTGTTTGCCCATGTCTTGGAGCATTCCGAAGTTGCAGAAGGGTGAGTCTGTGCAAAACATCTCAAGGAAATACATCTGTTCCCCCGATACTCAAGGAGAATCGAGTTCAAGGGGAATAGTCTCCTTTGTAAGGAATTGTAGCATTCTCTGCTTCCCCTGCACTCTCAACTCCCCACCTCCTTCCCTCTGCCAAACCATCCAGTACAATTGGAGCTGACTCCAACCTTAGGCAGCAATATATTTACAATAAACAGTCTGGTACCCTGGGGTAATCAGAACACGGCAGCAGAGTTGCTGCTAAATCAAACAGGTTGTTGCTGATTAAGAAACCCATCACATCCCCAGCTCTGGATGATTGCCATGGAAACTCTACTATAACGTAATAAGAGTTTGCTTAATAATAAGAATGGAAGTTTGCATATTCTCCCTGTGTCTGTGTGAGTTTCCTCTAGGTGCTCCGGTTTCCTCACAAAATCTAAAGATGTGCAGGTCAGGTGAATTGACCATGCTAAATTGTCCATAGTGTTCAGGGATGTGTAGGTTAGATGCATTAATCAGGGGTAAATGCAGAATAATAGGGTAGGGGAATGGGTTTTGATGGGGATACTCTCCGCGTGTCAGTGTGAACTTGCTGGGTCGAAGGGCCTGTTCCCACACTGTAGGGATTCTATTTGAAGACCATAAGATATATGAGTGGAATTAGTTCATTTGGTCTGTGGAGTCTGCTCCACCATTCACTGTGGCTAATATGTTTCTCAGCCCTATTCTCCTGTCTCCTCCCCATAGCCTTTGATCCCTTTACCAATCAAGAACCTATCTGTCTCTTTCTTAAATACGCTCAAGGACTTAGCCTCCATAGCCCTCTGCAGCAGTGAGCTCCACAGATTCTTTGGTGATGATGAGATAGATAAGAATGGTGAGAGCAGTCCCAACAATTGGACAACAATGGAGGATGTTGTGGTCAACCATGTTAAACAAGCTGAAGACGTGAGAATGAGGAGGATAGTTTATCTCTGTGGCAGTCTCATAGGATGTTATGTGTGAGTTTGATATGAGCTGCTTTGGTACTGTGGCAGAGGCCTCAAGACAGATTAAAGACTGCCACCTCTGTTTATAAGTTTCCCAACTAGCCACAACCCTTCTGTTGGATTTTTGTACGCTCCTGTCAATGGGCTTTCCCCATTGAAGTTTATTTTTTGAGAACAATTACTGTGCACAGTCCAGACTGTCTGTATGTATGGTGCAGGTTAGCCTGAGGTGTTCTGGTTCAGAAGATTTGTAAGTGTAGCTTGAGAAATGCAAAGACTACACTCTCAATGATTACTTCAGTTCCTTCAGTTCCTGTTTCCTGAAAACAGTGTTGCTGCCCTGAATCCTCACTCACTGGTTATTCTCTCTCAGGGAGTGGCTATTGCCATGGCTATCCTCCTCATGAAGATTCACAAATGAATATGCCAACATCTTCATGCACAGGTTCAAACAAGACTTCGTCTCTCCGCAGGACCTCCAACCAACACCATACAGCAGGTACATTGATGACATTTTCTTCCTCTGGACCCATGGCAAGAAGTCACTGATAAAACTCCAGTGATATCAACAAGTTTCATCTCACCATCAAACTCACCATGGACTACTCTCGACTATCTGTCTCATTCTTGAACACATGCGTCTCCATCAAGGATGGACACCACAGCACCACACTCTCCCGCAAACCCACAGACAACCTCACAATGCTACACTTCTCCAGCTTCCACCCAAAACATATTAAAACAGCCATCCCCTATGGACAAGCCCTACGCGTACACCGGAACTGCTCAGATGAGGAGGAACGTGACGGGCAACTGGAAGTACTCAGGGATGCCCTCATAAGAACAGAGTATGATGCTTAACTCATCAACCGCCAGTTCCGACGTGCCACAGCAAGGAACTGTAATGACCTCCAGTACTTCCCAGGAGCTGAAAAATTACGCCATGTTCTTCAGAGCCTGTAACACATTATCAATGAGGATGAGCACCTCGCCAAGACCTTCCCCACACCTCCACTGTTCGCCTTTAAACAACCACCAACCTTCAAACAGATCATTGTTCATATCAAACTGCCTGGCTTTCAGGACAACACTATAGAACCCTGTCACGGTAGGCGCTGCAAGATGTATCAGAGTGTGGGCATGGATACCACCATTACACGTGGGGACACCTCCCACCTTGTACATGGCATGTTCTCATGCTTCTCAGCCAACGTTGTCTATCTTATACGTTGCAGGCAAGGATGCCCTGAGGTATGGTACATCAGTGAAACCGAGCAGAGGCTACGGCAACGGATGAATGGACGCCGCACAACAATCAACAGACAGGAGGGTTCCCTCCCAGTTGGGGAACACTTCAGCGGTCCAGGACACTCGACCTCGGACCTTCGGGTGACCATCCTCCAAGATGGACTTCGGGACAGGTAGCAGCGAAAAGTGGCCAAGCAGAGGTACCCACAGGGAGGGCCTCAACTGGGACCTTGGGTTCATGTCACACGACAGGTGACCACCATTGAACTATACACACACACAGACACTCCTACATACAAACACAAACAGGCAGTCTCCCTCTCTCTGTCTCTCTCTCTCACACGCACACACTTCCACACACAGACACTGACACACACTCCCACAGGCACACATGCACCCTTTCACAGACTTAGACCCCTTTACAATCACATATACATATACAGTCTCTCTCATAGACATACACACACCCACAAGCACACATACACATATACGTTTGTGGGGTGAATTTGTACTTGCAGAGTTACATTGTACTTTGCTCAAAAACTGCATGAATCCATGAAAAATTCTGTTAATTCATTTTTTAGATGAGACTCAGTCTAAACATTATGGCACAGACAGCAGTACACAGGGGACTAACACCTTCAACATATTATCTGTGCTGACACCAATTGTTACAGTTAACCTGAGAACATAACTTTTAAAAAAAGTTTTGTGATTTACTTTTGAAAGAAGTGAAACTAACATGGTCATTTTAACAGATGAAAGACTTAACAAACAATCAAGGTATTTTTCAATGTATAATTTCAGTTACATCACACTGTAAACTTTTGCTATAAATTCTGTGTCTTACAATTGTGTCCTCCACAACCACCAGAAGGAGCAGCGCTCCAAAAGCTATTGCTTCTAATTAAACCTATTGGACTATAACCTGGTGTTGTGCGATTTTTAACTTTGTACACAAATGAATAATTCACCAATTATTCTTTGTAGCGAATGTGTGACTTGGTGGGCCACTTCACTGAGTGCTGTTGGACTGGAGTGACTTACAAGGATGAACGAATGGCAGATTTCCTTCACTAAAGGATATTCCTCAGCCAGCTCAATTGTTGAAAGCCAATTTGGCAGTTCCACAATCATCTTTTTTGGTTCCTGCCTGCTTTCAGTTACAGAGTTTTAAGAGCATTTTAAACTTTTCCAAAAGGCATGGACATTCTTTAACCCATATTCTGAGGATTACAAATCCAGGCTGCTGGATCATCCATTTCAGTAACATCGCTAACAGTACGGCAAGGCTAACAGGGAGATTTTGGCAGGCTCAAGAATTTCAACACACTTTCAGGCATCTCAGCCAAGCTGGTCGGACATGATGCATCAACTTGAGTACGTGCAGCCTCATCACGGCACCCACGCCAATCTCTGTGGCCTCAGCAGTCATTTTCAGCAGGGGCCACTGGAGAGCAACACATGGCCATCTACCTTTTCCTTAGGCAGAAGACAGTGGGGTAGCACTTGACACTATGACAGAGTCTGAAACATACTAATGAGGTTGTAGTTAATGTCCTAGGGGTGGCATGGTGGCTCAGTTGTTAGCACTGCTGCCTCACAGCGGCAGGGATCCAGGCTTGATTCCAGCCTCGGGCGACTGTCTGTGTGGAGTTTACACATTCCCCATATCTGCGTGGGTTTCGTCCGGGTGCTTCAGTTTCCTCCTACACTCCAAAGATATGCAGGTTAGGTGAATTAGCTGTGCTAAATTGCCCATAGTGTTAGGTGCATTAAGTCAGAGGGAAATGGGTCTGGGTGTGTCTTCGGAGGGTCGGTATGCACTTGTTGCGCTGAAGGGCCTGCAAGGAATCTAATCAAATCTAATCCTACCACTGTAAGTGCACCACTGACTTTACTGGCAATAAAAATGTGAAGAGACATGAACTTGTCTAGTGCTCTCAGCTGTTACACAAACTGCACTGATCTGCTCCTTGAATCAAAATGGTTGGGACCAGAAGTTTCCATGAGAACCATGCTTCAATACCACATCTCATACCAAATTTACCCACTGAGTCTCTCGATTCCAACTAGATCCAATGTGCTACCAAACCAACCTCGACTTGGTAACACCTGTCTATTTCGCTCTTAGAATTACATCCAGCCCACTGGCCAAAAAGGTAAATGACATCATAGATCTCACTACAAAACACTGCACAATTGCAAACAATTCAAATTTATTGACAAAGGAAAAGGCCAATCGCTTACTGCTGGAAGTAAGATTCCTGAACTCCTGCAGTCAGGAGTTTATGTTCTCAGTAATTCTGGTATCTGAATGTCTTGATGCTGGATTGACACCAAAATGAAAGTATGTGAAGTTAGACAGTGCTGTCCAGGTCTGGTACAGTCGGTGCAGAATGGGTCTTAGTAGGATGCAGTCAGAATCAGCCAAGGCAAAGGCTGTCAGTCTTGGTGATTAGAATGTATTTGTCTGTGAGTGGATAGGTTGTGGTTTGAAATCCTATTCCAGGAGCATGAAGAAATAATCTCGGCTCACTAGCTTCAATATATTGACACTTCAGACTAATACCAAAGAGGGCTGGGTCATAACAAGTGCTGTCTTTCAGCTCTGTCAACTGGATGCAAAGATCCCATGGCATTATTTTTGAGAAGACTCAGGGAAGTTCTCGTAAGCCCCTTGGTCATAAGCAATACCAACAACAAAACAAAACGACATTATTTGACATTTATGATATTGCTATTTGGAATTAGCAGCTACACTTCCTTCATGACAACAATATCTGATCAGAATGGTCCTGTGGTTATAAAAGGCACTTCATGAAGCACAATATTTTGATTGGCTGGTAGTTAGGTGATGGATAGGCAGGAAGGAGGGTAAAAAGGAAGGTAGGAAGGAAGGAAGGAAGGAGGGAGGATAAGAAGTAAAGGCAATACAGAAGGCTCTTTGCTGTTCTACCTTGCTGCTGCATGCACTTGACAGGCATTAGCTGCAACTGGGAGGGCAACTTTAAGCTCATCTTTTCTGGTCTTTTTACTTACTTAATAAAAAAAATCTCTATTGACTAAATCCATAATGTGCTTGTACCTTCTTTTATGTTAATCGATTTATTGTTGTCACATGTACCAAGATACAGTGAAAAGTGTTGTTTTGCGGGGTATAC
Source organism: Chiloscyllium plagiosum (assembly GCF_037043375.1). Lineage (NCBI taxonomy): Eukaryota > Metazoa > Chordata > Chondrichthyes > Orectolobiformes > Hemiscylliidae > Chiloscyllium > Chiloscyllium plagiosum. The sequence continues at coordinate 132,197,790 of NW_028270140.1, forward strand.
AGGCATATCATATCAGACAAGTGTATCAGGATAGCTGAACAGAGTGCAGAATACAGTCTTACAGCCACAGAGAAGGTGCTGAGGGAGAGAGACTAGGATTAACATTTGAGAGGTTTATTCAAAAGTCTGATAACAACAGGGAAAAATATACGGTTTAAGTAGTTAAAATCTTCGGCGAAACGGAATTAGTAAACTGTCAGTTAATATTAGTGTGAAATCTGTTAGTTTCAAGGGATTTAAATGTTATGGCTTCAGGAACACTGACATGCTAATTGTACTTTAATTCTCTTGTCTTCAATCTGTAAGGTGCATTATTAATGGATGACATTTAATTTCACTGGAATTTCATCTTAATGTGTTTCATCACACCCCACACCCGATCATCACCATTATTTCCCCTTCCTCTCAGGAAGGAAATGAAAGCTTTGTATTCAGCTCAAACCTGAATAAAACTACGAATTTGGATGAAAAATTGGCTGAAGAGAGGGAAGCCTTGGATAATGCCTAATGCTGCTTTAGAACTGCTTATTGAAACTGGCTCCAAACATCTATCAGTTGGGATTTGCTGAGTCCCTTCGGTAGACAATGCTTTCTTGCATTGCTTGTTCTGAATTGGCTTCCAGGAGATACACAAGAGTTTTTTTTAAACTATTCTATCCACTTCTTCTTGTAAGAAGGAGAAGAAGCATTCAATCTCCTGACTGAAAAAAAATAGAAACAATAACATTGAGAAGTGCAATTATAAAGCGTGGCACCAATGAAAGGAGCTGATGCCAATGTGATTGGCTGAATGGCGTGCCTTGATGATTCCAGCAACTCAGATGCTTGGGAAAGTGTAGGGAGGGAGCCTCAGCGCAGTGCATTGTGTCAATTTGTGCACCAGGTCATTGACACAGCTCCTTGAAAGCGAAACCACAATACCCATGGCTTTCCACTTGATCTGCGCTTCAACGTGAACTTTCAGTTTCTACTGAGTACCCCTGAGTGAGCAGTGGTAAGAGCAGCCTTTCATGAGGCCATGCTATGATACATTGGATAACTTTTTATTACTCAGAAACTAAGCCAATTTCTAAATCATGTGTAAGAACTCCCAAATCCTTCTCTGCTGCAGCTTTCTTCAGTCTTTCCCTGGCAAAAGTATTAAACGCCTTCCTGCCAAAGTGCATAATCTCACATTTTCCCACATTATATTAATGTTTTTCCCCTCACTTAACCTGCCCTGCAGACTCTTTGTTTGATCCTCACCACTTACCTTCTCACTTATTTTTGTGTCATGCGCAAACTTGCCTGTAGTACATTCACTTTCCTCATTCATGTCATGAGTGTCAATTGTAAACAATTGTGAGTCCAGCATTGATCCCTGTGGCACACCATTAATTACAGGTTGCCCCATTTACCCCAACTCTGTTTTCTATTAGTTCGCCAAGCTCTATTCGTGCTCATATCGTACATGCTTTTCCTATAACTCCAAAAATGATCTCCCACAAACTTCTAAGATTGAAACAGCAACAAAAAATACTAATTTTCTCTGTTGATAAAATATAATAAATTTTAATAAATTTTATAAATTTCGCTCTTCACTAAGATTTCTCAAATTCATTTATTAAATTGAGAAATTTTCTGTTTGATTAATTTAATGGATTTTTGACCTTTTTTAACCAGGGTAGACCAGATTGAAGCCCAAAATTCCCCCAATAGGGTGTGAAAAATGATCACTGTACTTGCTTTTCTAACTTCCCTGGCATTTGAGAAGAAATGTATTTGCTCAAATCTTTAAATCTTTGGAATTCTCTACTTAATGAGTTTGGAGATGAGCCATTACTGAATATGTTTAAGGCTGGGATAGACAGATTTCTTGGTATCTTAGGGAGTGGAGAGATATGGGCAATTACTGAAAAGAACAGATTTGCCCAACAAGGTATGTTTCTACTCCCATAAAAGTTCGAGGTTCAGGCTACTATCGTAGGATTCCAAGCTAGATGAGGATAGCTGGTGGGTGATATGTTACAATCTATATAAACTACTGCAGTAGATTCACTCTGGCACTTCACTCATCTCACATCTTAGCTTGAGTCTGCTGTCTTGGTGAGCTTGGCATCTTTGGAAATGCTTGCCTTTTTATAGCTACAACTTTCACTCATTGCAGCTCATCTTCCTGGGAGTTGTTGTGAAGAGGGCTTTTGTTTTCTGAAATTGTAAACAGTACCTTATTAGCATGTTGCCTCAATGGCAGATGGTTGCAGCAAAAAGTGCCCCATCATTCCCATAAGAAGCAAGTGCATCAATGAGGTACATGAGATCTCCTGTTTCTGGGAAATGAGAACAGTTCTGAGCTGGTATTAATGCCCATTTTATTGGCCTGTGGTCATGACCAGTCAATTGTACATTGTGGGCTTGGAGTCACACATGGGCCCAACTCACTAGTTGCAACAGGATTGCTTCACTGAACAGATGAATGGTTATGCAGCTTTAATGGCCATTTTCCACAGTGGAAGGTGGCCAATTTAATCCAGTGTAATTGACAAAATTGTCAGGGTGGGCATTAAATTGTTAACCTCGTGAGTTGCTCGGGCCAGTAACATAGCCACTGGATTATCAAAAACACACAGGTGTGAAGAGTCATGCAACGTAAAGTGAAGTTTTATTTTTACCTGGTCTTGTGTACTCATCAGCCTCCCTGTGAACCAAGTCTTTGACCCTGTTTCCATACAGAAGTCTTGTATCGTGATCATACGCTTTAAGTGTTTCGCTGGAGCTGTAGGATTTCTGTGTGGGTACTCGGCAATCGTCGTTGTCCACTGATGAGCTTGTGAAGCGACGCTCCTTATCCCGCCTGTTTTTTGTCAGGGAACAGTAAGGCCTGCGTTCTTTCACATCCATACTTCAGGCATTATGTGTCCAAGCTTCCCCTTGTCTCACTCTAATCTCCCCTCGGTGCTCAGCTCAGCAAGACCTGCACGAGACAAAATCAAATGTGATCAAAAAGACAGCAAATCCCTGTTGCCTTTCCTCACTTTTACATGACTTTTTCTTGATGTTGCTCAGAGTCCACATATTTACTAGAAGAGTTATTAAGAAAGCATTATCTCAAAAAATGATTCAGTGAAATGTGACAACTATGGATCTATTTTCTTTCCATTTAAATTTCCCCAAGACTGCAACATCACCTGCAAAGTACATCCCTGAGATAGTTAACAGATTAACCACAGCTTTTGCTTCCTTCTCCGTGTTTACTTTGGTAGCAGCTGAAAAATGCAATGAAAATAAGGAAAGACGACGCAGGTGAAAAGATTAACAAGTGAAACAGACCACTTCCATTAATATGGAGACTACAATGGCAAGTCATAGAGAGAGGGAAAGATGGGCCTCAGCTCCTGTGTTGGCTTGGCTCCAATGGAGCAGGTTTAGTACCGTTTCCATGACAGCAGTTATCAAATTAAGTTGGCTTCACAGCTGTCATTCAAAAATGCGCTTGCTCACACCAGAATCAAAATAAAAGTGCTCACCTCACACGAACACCTCTGCGTTTCAGAGATTGTGAATTGTGGGACAGTCTTGGAATTTGATTAACAAAGTCCAGTACCATTACAAAGCTGATGTGATCAAATTTATTAGAAATTATCTACCCTCTTATTTACACTGTCCCACCTCCACACGGCATCCTCTTTCATAATGGGGGTAGCTGAACTATTATGGAAGTCTGTATGGGTGCAACAGTAATGCTGACTGATAATGTGTGTGGCTGGATGGTTATCCAAGACATGATGTTAAAAGACAAACTGCTTTTGGAAGCTACTTGAGCAGGCTTGCTTGTAAAAGTAAACAAGGTCATGTATTTAATAATCCCCTGAAAATCTGGGCTGACATTTCTGTCAGAGTTCCCAGGCTCATGTGCTTTAAGTCTGCATGTTGTTGATAAAGGCTGCTCAGTTGCCACTGACATCACTAACCTGACATAAAACCATCAAGGATACACCATCTGAAATGGTACAACATGTTTTATTAACTAAGTAGAAATTTGAACAATTTTCCTTACCCACATTGCTACTACTACTGGCTTCCATCCGTCTGTCTTTGTTGACCTAATTGCATTGTCATTTGTGATATGTTGTGACCTTATCTGCCCAACTGATACATTTTGGAATTTCAAGACAAATTTGATAACATTTTGGATGACGAATCAATAGTAACAGGAGAGAGGGCAACACAAGCCAGAAAACTGATCAATAAATTCCACCAGCTGCCATGAGCAGGGAGTAATGGAATTATTTTAATAATTATCTTTTAACTGGGCCAATGAATGGCAGATAAAGTTCAATATTGTTAATTGTGAAGTCGTCACAATGGAAGTGCAGAGCTACCTATGATGACACTGAAATAACTCCACAGTAGTCAGTACCCTGTCACCGAGTCACCCTTTATTTACATTGCATTGTACATTGTACTTGACATGAACATGGCACTGACCCAGAGTGAACCGAATCTCTGACACTCCTGTTTTTATCTGTCAGCCAGGGCTCCTTGATTGAACTGGATTGACAGCCCCACTCTGGGAACTCATATTCTATGAGGTCCACCTGGCTGGCCTCATTACAATCACTATAGATACAACAGTGTTCTGGATCTTCAAAAAAGCAACAGTAGTCACTGGATTGCTACTATGCTCATAAATTCCCTGAATCCAACCTGGTCTGCACTTTCTGGGAAACCTCTGAGCCTGGCTTTCCCACAAATTCACAGTGTAACTTCCAAGGGGAGCTCTATTGGTGCACCAGGATGAATGTAATCCCTGCTATGGAGGAATTGACTTAAAAGCAAAGGCTAAACAGGTTAGGACTGTACTCACTGGAGCTTAGAAGAAAGAGGTCTCATTGAAACATATCAGGAATCTTAAGGATCATGGTAGGGTAATTGCTGAAAGGACGTTTCCCCTCACGAAAGGGTCTAGGATCAGAGGGCATAGGCTCAGAATAGAGAGGAGGAGGAATTTCTTCTCTCAGACAGTTGTGAGTCTTTGGAAATCCTTGTCACAGAGGGCTGTGGAGATATTTGTGTATATTTAAGGCTGAGATATAGATAGATTCTGGATCAGGGTTACAGGGAAAGGGCGGGAAAGTGGATGTGAGGAATGTCAGATCAGACTTGATCTTATTGAATGATGGAGCAGGCTCGAGGGGCCTATGTTAATGGACTTATGTTAATGAAGTAGAGTTTGGAAAAGACAGAATGCGGACCCTTTATATGGCATGAGATGTTGGGTGGAAAGTTTCAGTGTACAGCCTTTCAAGGTCAGTGAACGGTTGAGTGCATGGATGGGTGGGTTAGGTAAGGGGATAGATGGATAGGCTGGTAGGGTGTGTGAATAGTGGGTAGGTGATATGGGTGTGTGAGAGAGGTTGGGGGGTGAGGTGAGTGGGTATGTTGGTGGGAGGGTGAGGTGATATATTTGGGATAATCAGGTGGTCAGGGAAGGTGGTCAGGTCAAGGGATAGCCAGGTCAGGTTGTGATGCAGTCAGGTTGAGGAGTGGAGTCAGGTCCAATTGGGGTTTAGTTGGGTGGTCAGGATGTCAGGGGTTAATCAGGTGGTTGAGTGGGTTTTAAGATCAAAGTGGCATATTCAGAAGGTAAAGTATAGTCTTGGTGTCAGTTCGACTTATGCGAGATGTGTCACTCCTTGGGTATGCGCATGGGTTCCATTCAGCTTAGTACCACAAACTGTCCAATGCCTCGCGATCAGAGTTTAGCCATATTCACAGATTCACAGGAAGCAGAGAAATTGTACCTCAGAGGGTGAAACATTCAGAGACCCGAAGATCCGGCCCACATGTACAGTTCCCTTAAACGTATTAGCATGGCAGACTTTACACCAACACCTTATGAAGCTAAAAATCACACAACACCAGGTTATAGTCCAACAGGTTTAATTGGAAGCACACTAGCTTTGGGAGCGTCTCTCCAAAAGCTAGTGTGCTTCCAATTAAACCTGTTGGACTATAACCTGGTGTTGTGTGATTTTTAACTTTGTACACCCCAGTCCAACATCGATATCTCCAAATCATGACCTTATGAAGCAGCACCTTTGATAAAGCGGCAAAGATTATAAACTTCAATAACCGCAAAACTAATTCTTATAGTTTTTCAAAATTCATTTACCTCAATGTAAATATTCTTGTTCAATCAAATGGTCACATGAAATATCAACAGCTAATTTAATTTCAAGTCAATTTCTCCTCAAATTACCGTGATCTCTGCGATATAGTCAGTTGAGGGTGTGTGTGAGAAGACTCTCTGCCAATAAGTTTTATTTAAGGCAAGGTGGCATTATTACTTAAGTGATTTATGCTTTAAATTAAGTATAACAGTAATGTGTATACCCCCAGCCTATGTTTCTGTTACTTTTTGTGTGTTTTTACATTGATTACGTGGACCTCTTGATTATTTGGAATATTTGATCAACTGGCCCTCTCCTGGTCCCATAGGTACCAGTTAATAAAAAGTTTGCAATTCAAGCCTTAAACTGAGAGACACAGCTTTTTGACGCATTGTCTGAGAATTTAGTTGAGTCAACCATTTGCCGAAAAACACAACTTAATTTTGCATCTGATAGATAGAGTCATGTTTTCCCAGGGATACACCAACAAAAAGAGTGAAAATTTATCAGCTGTGTGTAATAGTGGTACAGAGGCATAAAACAATTGGTCAAGTATAGAGCAGTGACAGGATTCTTCATGGGCAGGAAATGAATACAGCACCACAAAGCCAGATTTGTTTTAAACAATTTCACTGCTAGCATTTCATTTTTCCCAGAGACTTAATTACAGGCAACACTTGGCATCTTTGAGAATTAATTATAGCTGTGATGAAGCCTTCAAGTCAGACAAAACATTGATCATAAAATTCACTGAGAAAATACTTATGGAACGGCTTATTGAATCCATTATCTAAGAAAGAGTTTGATTCAACATCAACTTAAATCTGCATCTAATGACACTTTTAAGTGAGCAATCTGCATTTGTCCTACTTGCAGACTAATCATACACACCCTTGAGTACTCAACTAAGAAAACAGCCTGTGGAGGCAACTATCAAAGAATGGAAGATAAGAGGATGTCAACATAAACTAATCTTGGAAAGGTCTGAAAGCAGATTGTCTTCTGTGTTTCCTGCCAAAAAGCATAATTTGCTCAAGGATTGGAAGATTGAGATGAATAAAGCTTAAAATCAAGACCCGCACTCCTGCTGGGCCACTCCCCCACGAGTTCCTGTTGTCCTCACATTCCACCTCGCCAGCCTCTGTAACCAATGACTGTCCCAGTTCCATCACCTCAAATCTGATGCTAGCACCAAACATGTCTGTTGGTCCACTCTCCTTCCAGTATGCTGAAGGAACCATTGTTCAGCACAAAATCATGGTCCATCTGTCAATCAGCCTCAACACCCACTCCTTTTCTGATAGCAAGAGATTCCACTCTCCTTTCTCACAGCCCAAGACCCCAAGCAATCCTTTCAAGTGAATCAGCAATTTAATTGCACCTTCTTTCAATCTACTTGAGTGCACCTGCTGCTCACTATGTCGTACCCACTGTGTTGTGTCGAACAAGCACAGATTGGGTGACCACCTTGAGGAACACCTCTGCTCAGTCTACACAAATGACCGCTGAGCTTCCTGCTGTCTGTCCATCTGATTCCACTTTGACCTTGATGATCTTGGCTGTTACAGGGTTACAAAAATGTTCAATGCCAAGCTCAAGGAACAACATCTCATTTTTCAACACTTCACAACATGTAGGGTTCAATAATTTTAGATCATAACCTCTAGCCCTACTTCAGTCTGTTTTTAATTAATTTCATTACTTTGCATCTGGATGGTTTTCACTCACACCTCACCATGATACATAATTTTTCATTCCATTATGTCTCCCTGCAGCTTTTCAACATGAAACCATTTGTTAGTTAATCATACCACCCAAGCTCAGACCATCCCTTTTGTTCTTCCTCTCACATTCCACCCTTTCATTTCCTCAAAACAAATTACACTTGTAACTTTTCTCACTTTTGGTGTAAGATCACAGACCTGAGACGTTAACTCCGCTTCACTTTCCACAAATGTATTTCAAGCCTTTCTGTTCTTATTCAGCTTTTCAATGCCCACAGTTCTTCACTTTTGCACAGGGGACTGTACAGTCAATCCAACAGCACATGCAGAAGCCACATGATCAGATGTCAAGTGGTCAGAATTCCTGGAACTTATCCAACCAAGTTCGGAAGCGCAGTAGCAAAGTAACTGCCTGTCTACATGACAACCATCAATGCACTTCACCTTAAAATATGTAGAATGCTTTGAGACATTTCTGAGAAGTGTGATAAAATGGAAAAAAAATCTTTCAAGCTTTTCTTGTACACCTTCAAGTCAATTGTATTCAATTATACTCAGCCACTTTTACTGAGCCTCAGAAGACCTTCTTTGTTTCTGAACGACACATTCTGATTGCTTCGAGAAACTAATCAAAAGTACTCAGATGAAAGCAAAATACTGCCAAAGAAGAGACATACTATACATGAAGCATTAACTTTGTTTTTCTCTCTCCACAAATGTTGCCAGACCTGCTGAGTTTCTCTAGCAACCTCTGTTTTCAATGCAAAACCAGTTTGATACATCCTCACTGTTTAGATTAGATTCCCTACAGTGTGGAAAAGGACATTTGGCCCAACACCGACCACACCGACCCTCCAAAGAGTAACCTATCCAGACCTATTTCCCTAACTTACTCCTGATACTACAGGCAATTTAATGTAGCCAATTCACCTAACCTGCACTTCTTTGGACAGTGGGAGGAAACCCACACAGGCACAGGGAAAATGTGCAAACTCCATACAGTCACCTGAGGCAGAAATCGAACCTAGGCCCTTAACGCTGTGAGGAAGCAGTGCTCCCTACTGTGCCCCCCCATCACAGTCTCCAAATCCATCCCTAATAAAACATGGTCTCCTTGCCCTTGCAGCCATATTGCATTATCACTCATTCCATTATAATAAATATTTTACAATGTGATTCCAGTACTGGATTTCCAGTATTCTACTTTGCTCTTCCCTCAAGGGTGTTCCATATCTGCTACAGACATGACCTGCATGTCTGTCACTTTCCCTTTTAGGAAAAAAGAAAGACTTAAATTTATATAGCACCTTTCATGACCACTAGGTGTCTCAAAGAACTTTGAGGAATCACTAATATATTTTGAAGTGCAGTCACTTTTGTGATGGAATGTAGAAATAACGCAGCTAATTTATATCCTGCAAGGTCCCATTGCTGGCAATGTAATAATGACCCAGAAAATCTGTCATTTGGTTTTAACTGCTGGAAAAATGTCCTCTTCTCTTCTTCAAGCAAGTGCCACTGCATCCTTTGTGTCCATTAAGAGGGAACGCTGGACCTTGGTTTTAATGTCTAATCTAAAAGACTGTTATCAAAGACTGGCCTCATTGCTACTGGATTGGACTCAAACACACCACTTTCAAATTCCAAGGTGAGACTGTGACCTACTGAGCAATACCTTATGAACAATTGTAGAACAGTATAAATTTACATAGAGATGTATGGCACAGAAACAGACCCTTCGGTCCAACTTGTCCATGCCGACCAGATATCCTAAATAAATGTAGTCCCATTTGCCAGCATTTGGCCTATGTCTCTCCAAACCCTTCCTATTCACATATTTATCCAGATGCCTTCTAAATGTTGTAATTGTTTCAGCCTCCACTACTTCCTCTGGCTGTTCATTCCACATACACACCAGCTCCTGTGATCTTGAACATGCACAGAGACAACTCCATATATGCATTTTCTCCTGTCACTGCCAGCTCGCCTACTGCTATAAGCCCTTGTTCAAGCCTTTTTTGACTCTAAGTTGACTATGTCAATGCAACATTAGCCCGCCTATTATAGTTGACCCTGTGTGAGACTTGAAGATCATTCCAAACTCTTCTATTCATGTCCTTATAGACATTAATCCCACTTACTGATTGCCTCCATGCTCATTGGTCTATCTTAGCTCCCAATTGTGTAGCCCCTCAATTTTCAAATTCTCATGTGTTTCCATAGCTCCACCCCTGATCCCTGTAAACTCTTCCAGTCCACAATCCTTTGGGATATTTGCATTTACTGAATCCTGAACATTTGAGCATTGTTGCCCTGCATCATTCCACCTTTGGAGGCTACGCCTTCAGGTGGCTGGGGCCTAAGCTCTCCCCTCTCAAAAATTCTCTTTCTTCCTTCAAGTTTCTCCTTTAAAAGCACGCACCAGTCCGACCGGTCTTGTTTAGTAATGTGCCTGTAAAGCACATTGGGTGATATTTCATTCTGTCAAAGGTGTTATAAATGCAACTGATAGCTGTTGTTCTAACCCGCTCAACCAGTTGACAACGACATTCCGACTGAGTTGTGGGGACCCATGGCGACATCACAATCAGGGAGCAAAGAGACTGCATGAAAGCAGCATTTCCTGAAAAATGAGCACATTTGCGCCTGTGAGTTAATCTTAAAGGGAGCACGCAGTACAAAAAGCAGGTTATATTGAGCAGTCAGGAGTTAGAGGGAATGTTGCTCAGCAATTATTCCCAGAAAAGACAAGCTCATTGGCGCTATGAGCCTTCAACTTCTCCCACTCACCGATCCACACAGGTAGACATGAACATCAGCTTCAATCTCCAAACTGGGTTTGAATCAGGGTTCTCCACTTTTCACATCTGAGACTGACACGCTGTGCCTTTCCAAATATACTCTTACTTACATTTCTGCCTGCACATCTACCTGGTGTTTAGGAATAATTACAGGAGTTTGAAACAGTAACAGTGCCTTGTATTTAAACAATGCTCTCATTACCACAAAAACTTCCCAAGGTGCTTTAGAGGTGTTACAGAGGATGGGGCAATGACTGGGGCAGGGGATCACAACAAATTTGGAGATGGTCAAAAACTCAAGCTGTGTTCTGAGCCTAACTTGTGAGGAGGAGAGAGGGAAGGTGGAAGGATTTCAGTAGAGGAGAAAGGGCACAGAGAGGTCCAGAATCTGCAGCGACAGAGGGAGGGAAGATGCAAAAAAGGATATAGAATGCGAGAGGACTGAAGGAGTGGACAGAATACAGGACTGGGTGCTGTTGCAGAATTCAGGTCTTGCAAGCTCTGAACAAAATTGAAGGTAAGGATTTAGGTTCTAATATTGCTGTGTTGGAAGCGTGAGAAATAAGAAAGGATGATCCCCTTATTGGGATTTTATTCTTGACCTCCTAACAGTCAGCGGGAAATTGAGAAACCAATTTGTAAGGAGATCTTAGTTACCTGTAAGAATAATAGGGTGGTTATGGTAGGGGATCTTAACTTTCCAAACATAGACTGGAACTGCCATATTGTTAAGGGTTTAGATGGAGAGGAATTTGTTAAGTGTGTACAAGAAAATTTTCTGATTCAGTCTGTGGTCGTACCTACTAGAGAAGGTGCAAAACTTGACCTACTCTTGGGAAATAAGGCACGGCAGGTGACTGAGGTGACAACGGGGGAGCACTTTGGGGCCAACGACCATAATTCTATTTGCTTTAAAATAATGATGGAAAAGGATCGACAGGATCTAAAAGTCAAAGTTCTAAATTGAAGGAAGGCTAATTTTGACGGTATTAGGCAAGAACTTTCAAAAGGGGATTTGGGACAGGTGTTCACAGGTAAAGGGACGGCTGGAAAATGGGAAGCCTTCAGAAATGAGAAAATGAGAGTTCAGAGACAGTATATTCCTGTTAGGGTGAAAGGAAAGGCTGGTAGGTGTATGTAATGTTGGATGATGAAAGAAATTGAGGGGGGTGGGCTGGGGGGAAGGTAGCCAAGAGTGAAATAGGTGGATGGAGGTGGGAGTAATGGTCAGAGAAGAGGGTGGAGCGGATAGGTGGGAAGGAAGATGGACAGGTGGGACAGGTCATGAGGGCGGTGCCGAGTTGGAAGGTTAGAACTGGGACAAGGTGCGGGGAGGGGAAATGAGGAAACTGGTGAAATCCACATTGATGCCGGGTCTTGGAGGGTCCCGCCATCCTGACAACCCCGGCTGACCCATCGTCTCAGCCTGCTCCTGCCCCACTGAATTCATCTCCACATACTTCGATACTGTTCTATGCCCCCAGTCCAGGATCTCCCCATCTACGTTTGTGACACCACCCACATCCTCCACCTCCAAGACTTTAATTTCCCTGGCCCCCAAGATCTTATTGTCACCATGGATATCCACCCCCTCTACACCTCCATCCGCCATGACCAGGGCCTCCAAGCCCTCTGTTTCTTGCTCTCCCGATGTCCCCATTAATACCCTCCCACTGACACTTTTAATTCCTTTGCCTCACCCTCAATAATTTCTGCTTCGAATCCTCCAACTTCCTCCAGATGAAAGGGATACCCATGGGCATCCACAGGGGCCCCAGCTATGCCTGTCTCTTTGTCAGCTGTGTGGAACAGTCTATCTTCCACCGTTACACCAGCACCACTCCCCACCTTTTCCTCTGCTATACTTACGACTGCATCGGCGCCACTTCATGCTCCCACAAGGAGATTGACTAGTTTGTCAACTTGACCAATACATTCCACTCCAACCTTAAATTCACCTGGACCATCTCTGACACCTCCCTCCCCTTCCTGGAACTCTCTATCTCCATCAACGATGACCGACTCAACACTGACATCTTCTACAAACCCACTGACTCCTACAGCTACCTGGATTGCAACTCCTCCCTCCCTGCTTCCTGTAAATCTGTTACCTCTTATTCCCAATTTCTCCGTCTCTGCCACATCTGCTTCCAGGAGGATCAGTTCCAAAACTGAACACACCAGATGGCCTCCTTCATTGAAGACTGCAATTTCCCCTCCTGTGTGGTTGATGATGCCCTCCAGCGCATCTCATCCACTTCCTGCACCTCCGCCCTCAAACCCCACCCCTCCAACTGCAACAAGGACAGAATTCCCCCGGTCCTCACCTTACACCCCACTAACCTCTGTATACGTCGCATCATCCTCCGCCATTTCTGCCACCTACAAATGGACTCCACCACCAGAGATATATTTCCCTCCCCACCCCTACCTGCTTTCCGTAAAGACTGTTCCCTCCGTGGCTACCTAGTCAGGTCCACGCCCCCCCAACAACCCACCCTTCCCTCCCAGAACCTTCCCGTGTCACCGTAGGAACTGCAAATCCTGCGCCCACATCTCCCCCCTCACCTCCATCCCAGGCGTCAAAGGAGCCTTCCACATCCATCAAAGTTTCACCTGCAATTCCACTCATGTCATTTACTGTATCCGTTGCTCCTGATGCATTCTCCTCTATATTGGAGAGATAGGATGCCCACTTGCAGAGTGCTTCAGGGAACATCTCCGGGACACCTGCACCAACCAACCACATTGCCCCTTGGCGAACATTTCATCACTGACTCCAACTCTGCCGAGGATATGCAGGTCTTGGGCCGCCTCCATCGCCACTCCCTCACCACTCGATGCCTGGAGGACGAACGCCTCACCATCCGCCTCGGAACACTTCAACCCCAGGGCATCAATGTGGATTTCACCGGTTTTCTCACTTCCCTCCCCCCCCCACCGCCGACCTTATCCCAGTTCCAACTTCCAACTGAGCACCGCCCTCTTAACCTGTCCCATCTGTCCACCTTCCTTCCCACCTATCCGCTCCACTCTCTCCTGCGACCTATCACCATTATCCCCCACCTCCATCCACGTATTGTACTCTTGGCTACCTGCCCCCAGCCCCACCCCCCTCAATTTCTTTAATCATCCAGCATTCCCCACACCCACCAGCCTTTCCCATTTGTCTCTCCACTCCGAGGCTCCCAGCCTCATTCCTGATGAAGGCTTTTGCCTGAAATGCCGATTCTCCTGCTCCTTGGATGCTGCCTGACCTGTTGTACTTTTCCAGCACCACACTCTCGACTCTGATCTCCAGCATGTGCAGTCCTTACTTTCACCGAAAGAAATTGAGGGTTTGATTAAGAAGAACAAGGAAGCATATGTCAGGTACAGACAGGAGAGACTGAGTGAATCCTTGGAAGAGGAGAAAGGCAGTAGGAGTATACTTAAGAGGGAAAAAAGGAGGGCAAAAAGGGGACGTGAGATAACTTTGGCAAATAGGGTTAAGGAGAATCCAAAGGGTTTTTACAAATACATTAAGGTCAAAAGGGTAACTAGAGATAGAATAGGACCCCTCAAAGATCAGCAAGGTGACCTTTGTGTGGAGGCTCAGGAGTTAGGGAAGATACTAAATGAATATTTTGCATCAGTGTTTATTGGAAAAAGAAATGGAAGATATGGAATATGGGGAAATAGATGGTGATATCTTGAAAAATGTCCATATTACAGAGGAGGAAGTGCTGGATGTCTTGAAATGCATAAAAGTGGATAAATCCCCAGGACCTGATCAGGTGTACCCGAGAACTCTGTGGGAAGCTAGAGAAGTGATTGCTGGGCCTCTTGCTGAGATATTTGTATCATCGATAGTCACAGGTGTGGTGCAGGAAAACTGGAGGTTGGCAAACATGGTGCCATGGTTTAAGAAGGGTGATGAGGACAAGCCAGGGAACTGTAGACTGGTGAGCCTGACGTTGGTAGTAGGCAAGTTGTTGGAGGGAATCCTGAGGGACAGGATGGACATGTATTTGGAAAGGCAGGGACTGATTGGGGATAGTCAACATGGCTTTGTGCGTGGGAAATCATGTCTCACAAACTTGATTGAGTTTTTTGAGGAAGTAACAAAGAGGATTGATCTATATGCGATCTATATGGACTTCAGTAAGGCGTTCGACAAGGTTCCCCATGGGAGACTGGTTAGGAAAGGTTAGATCTCATGGAATACAGGAAGAACTAGCCATTTGGATACAGAACTGGCTCAAAGGTAGAAGACAGAGAGTAGTGGTGGAGGGTTGTTTTTCAGACTGGAGGCCTGTGACCAGTGGAGTGCCACAAAGATCGGTGCTGGGCCCTCTATTTTTTGTCATTTACATAAAGGATTTGGATTTGAGCATAGGAGATATAGTTAGTAAGATTGCAGATGACACCAAAATTGGAGGTGTAGTGGACAGTGAAGAAGGTTACCTCAGATTACAAAACGATCTTGATCAAATAGGGCTGAGGAGTAACAGATGGAATTTAATTTAGATAAATGCGAGGTGCTGCATTTTGGGAAAGCAAATCTCTGCAGGACTTATACACTTAATGGCCAGCTGTGTTGCTGAACAAAGAGACCTTGGAGTGCAGGTTCATAGCTCCTTGAAAGTAGAGTTGCAGGTAGATAGGATAGTGAAGAAGGTGTTTGAAATGCTTTCCTTTATTAGTCAAAGTATTGAGTACAGGAGTTGGGCGGTCAAGTTGCGGCTATATGGGACATTGGTTAGGCCACTTTTGGAATATTGCATGCAGTTCTGGTCTCCTTCCTATCAGAAGGATGTTGTGAAACTTGAAAGAGTTCAGAAAAGATTTACAAGGATGGTGCCAGGGTTGGACGGTTGAGCTATAGGGAGAGGTTGAATAAGCTGGGGCTGTTTTCCTTCGAGCATTGGAGGCTGAGGTTTATAAAATCATGAGGGGCATGGATAGGATAAATAGACAAAGTCTTTTTCCCTGGGCTGGGGGAGTCCAGAACTAGAGGGCATATATTTAGTGTGAGACAGGAAAGATATATAAGAGACCTTTAGGACAACCTTTTCATTCAGAGAGTGATACGTGTATGGAATGAGCTGACAGAGGATGTGGTGGAGCTGGTACAATTGCAACATTTAAAAGGCATCTGATGGGTATATGAATAGGAAGGGTTTGGAGGGATATGGGCCGGGTTCTGGCAGGTTGGACTAGATTAGGTTGGGTATCTGGTCGGCATGAGCGAGTTGGACCGAAGGGTCTGCTTCTGTGCTGTACATCTCTAAGACTCTATCTATGACTCATTTCCAATAACTCTTGCCTGATAACAATGGGCATTCAAATAAAATGACCACCCGAGAAGTCAGTGATTCCATGAATCCAACCGTAACTGATGCTTGGGGAAAAATGGTAAGCATGACTTAGAGTTGAGATCCACTGTCTGTCAGAATGAGAAAGTTTAAGTCCATTGACCTCTTTCAAATCACTCGTGGTTACATCTCACAGCTGAGGTGAATCTGCCCAAAAGTTGTTTCAACTTAATGTGCAAGGATTTGCAATTAGCTCATCAACTGAGTGACCTGCCAGATGACTGTTGAAGATGGACACTCAATCCCGAACCACTTAAGAGTGTTCACTTCCAACCATTAAGTTCATCCTTCAATACGTATAGTAAGGTGTAGGGTGCTGTGAAATCCTTTCAAATGAACAATGCTTATCGCATCAAGTTACCATCACAGCTACTGTGTTAGAGAAGGAGAGAGAGAGAGAGAGAGAGAGCAGGTTTTTATCGATGGTAATTGTTTCCTTCACAAAACATTAAAAGAAGAACAGGTAATTGAAAGATACTGAACAGAATTGTAGCCTGCAGCACTATGTTAAGCTGTTGTATCAACCACGTTTCTATATGAAAATGTCAAATCATTGTTGCCTCGATGTTTGCCACAAAAATGATCATATTAACTTATAATCCACGTTACATTAACTGATCATTGTGTTATAGAAAATGGAATTCTTTACTAAATAACCAATGTTTCCAATTCAGGTGTTTCTTTATCTTCCTTATTATAGTTTACAGTGTCCTTCCAGGGTTTACTTAGTCTGCATCAAGGTTTTATGATGTTTTAAATTAAAAATCCCACCCTCAGTTGAAATCATTCCATTTGTTGAAAAAAACATCTCTTAAGGAGTTTCTTGTTTGTTTTCTTCATTCCCAAGTATGCTGTCAATTAAAGCACTATAAGGGACCACTTCCACTTGCCTCTGGCTACATCGGCAAAAGATGTCCACAATATTAAAACTGTCAGTCTGCTCTGAGGAGACTTGCAGCTTTACAAAGATAAACTGTGTTTATTATTAAAGCAGTTTTAGCATGATTTATAATATCTTTACTTGTCTCCCTAATTTCCTTTCCTCATCACCTTGAGGTGGTGATTCAATCATGGAAACTTCAGTACATATGAAATTGTGCACGGGCGGGCCATTCAGCCCATCGAGCCTGCTCCACCTTTCAATAAGATCACGGCTGATCTGATTGTGTCCTTAACTCGACTTTCATGAATGCTCCCCATAGCCCTTAATTCACTTGTTAATTAAATATCCATCTCAATCAGCCTTCAGTATATTTAAGAACCCAATCTCTGTTGCATGAGGAATCCATGCCTTGGCCCATTATGTTGTCTGAGCTTTTTGTTCTTCTGCTGACTACAAGGTAGGTGTGTTGTCACCATCCTCTTACCTGGTAGGTATCTCTAGGGTCTTGTTGGTCTAATGTAGTTGAAACAAATCACTTGCAGGTCTAACAGGAAGAGCTTCTTGTCTGAAACATGCTGTTGTTTATTGCATAGCAACAACTAGCAACAAGATACACTGATGTGACAGACATTGTTACTGAGTAGTAGACAGAGCCAGATGGTCGGTCTTCTAAATTGTTCTCCCACCAAGTCCATATAACACCGTTATAATATGGGGTGCTGAAGACACTCAGCATTAACTCTTTCAGACCCTTACACTCTTGAAGAATAGCCTCCAGTGTTCTCTATGAAGGACATTCCACTCATAACAAGGCAGCACGGAATGACGGCTGTCTTCCAGTGCCTCATCACCTGGTTATTATGAAGCTATCATTCTAAAAAGTGTCATTCAGCCATTTCCATTTTCGTGGACGGTGATCTTATTCCTCACCTGACATATGCACATATCGAGTGTAACCAAGGGAGACAGCAAAGGCAAGACCTTGCTAATGTTAGATCTTTAGATATTTAGGCCCATAATTGTTGCGGTTTGAAAGAAAAGGGAGCTCACTGAAATGCATAAATTCTTCAAAGGTTTGATAGGACAGACTGGTTCTCTTGGCTGGAGAGTGTAGACATTGTCTCAAGATATGGGGTTGGCCATTTTGGACTGGGATGTGGATAAGTCTTTCCACTCACTAGCTGGTGAATCATTGGAATATTTCTCTTCTCAAAAGATTGATGAAACAATCATGAACTGCAATGGCCTAAGTGACTTTCCCTTCATTGGACTGAGGGAGGAAAAATGGGCAGGCCTTTCCTGTTCTCTGTGTCAATAGTGGCATGGCTCCTGTAGACAGGAGAGAGGACTGTGCATGAGAAGGATGCACTGGGATGGCTCCCAAGAGAGAACAGCATGCTGGCACTTGGTCTCAAGCTTCACATGTGAATAATGGCTCATGAGCTGAAGCACTAGAGAGTCACATCAAACCAGGGAATACTGCTTCAACCCTTCACAGTAAGAGGAGTCCAGGGAGACAACAACATCAATAAACCAGTAAAAGCTGAGAGTGTGTCAAAACACAAGGAAATGAAAAGGGGTTGCACACAGAGTGTTTTTTCCTGTGAAGGCTGGGCGAATAGCAAAGCAGCAGTTATATTGCCCAGAACATCCCACAACTTTCCAACTTCTAAAATATGGTTGGGATAGCTTCTACCAGTCTCCCACCACTCAGAAAACATTAAAGGCTTGTCTCATGTGTTCAGAGATTACTCCAGCACCAACTGCTGAAATCCAGGAATTCCCACGCCTACTAAGAAGAGTGGGGCTTCAATTTGGGCTCGGACACTGGAGACTATCTCTCTGCTCTCATTGAATGATAAAGCACAAAACAGAGCCATTTGGACCATCCTGCTTGTTGCTGGGCGAAATGGTGTCATGGGATCTGTTATGTCTACATTCATTTTCATGCCTCCTCCAAGAGATAACGGCAGGGAGGCAGTGGGAAATGGGGGGGGGGGTAATTGGGTGGATTGGTACTGCGGAGCTATCCATTCCCTTTCCTACCGTTTCTGAAATTATGTCTGAGTGGGAAGGTCCATGGCTGACTTTTCTGACCTGCAACCAATTAAAACCCTTAAGTGGCCAATTAATAATCACCTATAGGCCTCTTCACACCACCACCCCAATTAGCCAGGTTCCTAGCCGGTAGGAAAAGTGGCAACTTTCCTGATTGGTAAACCGGAAGAGCCTGCCTGATGGATTAAGGGTGGTGGTTGAGGGGGTGACCTCAATGTACTGGGACCGATTGGAGGCACGATTGGGACACCAGAACAGTCAATAATACTTCGAGATGAACACACCCATTCTCCATTTTTAAGTATACTAGATGGGTACAAATGTGTCTTCTTCAGTTTAACTGGATTCTCCTTTTGGGCTCGTGGAAGCCCACCTCCCCTAATCTTGCATCCCACACTCTTACTCTGAGATCTTCCTGCACCCTTCTCCTACCGCAGGTCAGAAGTAGAATCATACTGGACTCAAAATGCTGACTTAGTTTCTCTGTCCACGTGCTTCCAGGTCTGCTGAGTTACACACACATGCTCTCTCGTGCAAACGTATGTACACACACCGTCATTGTGGCACGTGCTCCTCTAATCTCGTACTTACTAAATTTAAAGTTATTGTCTAGGCGATTTGGGGGCCCTCAAACATAAATACAATGGTTTAAGGCTTTGGTCATCTGAAGCACAAGGGAACATAGAAGTCACAGTTCAGGACTCTCTTATGGTTTAGTATTCTTGCCTTTATTGATCAGTGGCTTGAGTATAGGAGTTGGCAGGTCATGTTGTGGCAGTACAGGACATTGGTTCGGCTACTTTCGGAGTACTGTGTGCAGTACTGGTCTCCCTGCTGTTGGAAGGATGTTGTGAAACTTGAAAGGGTTCAGAAAAGATTTACAAGGATATTGCCAGGGTTGGAGGGTTTGAGCTATCGGGAGAGGCTGTATAGGCTGTGGGCGTTTTCCCTGGAGTGTCAGAGGCTGAGGGGTGACCATACATAGGTTGAGAAAATCATGAGGGGCATGGATAGGATAAATAGACAAGGTCCTTTCATCAGGGTGGGGATGCCCAAAACTAGAAGGCACGGGTTTAAGGTGAAGGGGGAAAACCTTAAAAGGGACCTAAGGGGCAAAGTTTTCACACAGAGTGGTGCGTGTATGTCACCCCCTCAACCCGTCAAGCAGACTTTGCTGGAGGAAGTGGTAGAGGCTGATACAATTACAGCATTTAAAATACCTCTGAACAGATATATAAATAGAAGGGTTAGAGGGATATGGGCCAAATGCTGGCAAGTGGGACTAGATGTATCTAGGCTGTCTGGTTGGCATGGATGGATTAGACTGTTTCTATGCTGTAAGTCTCTATGACTCTAACATGCAGGTTCAGTTGGTAGTTAGGAAGGCAAATGCAATGTTACCATGTATTTCAAGAGGGCTAGTATACAACAGGAGAGATGTACTCCTGAGGCTGTATAAAGCTCTGTTCAGACCGCATTTGGGGAATATTATGAGCAGTTTTTAGCTCTGTATCTAAAGAAGGATCAGCCAGCATTGAAGGGCTTCCAGAGAAGATTGACAAGAACTATCCCAGGGAATGAAGGGCTTGTCATATGAGAAGCAGTTGAAGATTCTGGATCTGAACTTAATCGAGTTTCGAAAGAAGCGGGGGCACCTGATTGACACTTACAGAATACTGAGAGGCCTGTCTAGAGACAATATAGAAAAGACATTTCCACTTATTGAAGAGACTAGTACCAAAGGCACAGCCTCACAGTTGAGGGACAACCCTTTAGAACTGAGATGAAGAGGAATTTCTTCAGCCAGAGAGTGGTGAATCTGTGCAACTCATTGTCACTGAAGGCTGTGGAGACCAAGTCATTGAGTGTATTTAAGAGAGAGATAGATCGGCTCTTGATTAAAGGTTTGAAGGTTGGGGAGAAGGCAGGAGAATGGAGTTCAGAATCATATTAGCCATGATTGAATGGGCTGAATGGCCTAATTCTGTACCTATATCTCCTAGTCTTGTGAGTGTTAGGCTACACTACGTGTTTTGACCTCTGGCTTGAACTCTTAATCTTTGAACTCAGGGTGAGAGTGCTCCCACTCAAAACTGTATTTAAGAAAAGTACATATTAATACATTTCCAATGCAGACAGGAAAATGTTAAAATTACTACTGTGTTTACATGGCTTTGCATTGAGACTGTGGTTACAGGTGGTTCTCGAAAGAATAAACAAAGCAGAATGCCACCTCAGTTGGGAGAGACAATGCATCATTTTTGCTGCGATATGCCACTTGTTGCTTATTTCTGCCTCTATTCTGGAGTTTGCTGCCAACTGCAGTGTGTCAGATTGTTATAAAATTGACATACACACTTGCTGACCGGTGGCAATATTGTGTTGGGAATATCTGAATGTAGGATTGTCCACTTGCCCTTTAACATAAAGATGCCATGCCATATGTCTCTCAGTAAGAAGGTTGTTCAAATCCACTAACAGTACAGCCAAGGCTGACCAGCTATGCAGCACGAAGGCAGTGACACTGTTAGAGGTCTCACCCTTTAGCTGAAGCCCTTTCAGTGAGACAGAAGGGATCCTTTGGCACTCTTTAGAAAAACAGCAGGAGATATCTGCCTGGCACCCTGACTAATAATCACCCCTCAAGTAACATCACAAGAGTTGACAACCTGGCCATATCACATTGCTGTCTGTGGGAACATCCTGTGGATAAATGGGCTGCTGCTATTCCTCCATGACCACAGGAAAAATACTTCTTTTGAAAGTAAAGCCCACTGTGTGCAGTCCTAAAGTTGTGGCCTTGCTACAGTTCATGTAGACAATGTCTACTGCTCTGCCTTCAGCTAGCTTTTGGTCAGCTCTCCATAGAACTCAATCAAGTTTGTGAGATGTGATTTTCCACACATAAAGCCATGCTGACTATCTGTAACCATTCCTTGTCTTCTAAGTGTATGTAATTCCCATCTCTCAAAATCCCCTCTGTTGTTTTCCATTTAAATAAATGATTTTGATGAGTATATACCGTTTATACTCAAGTAAAAGCCAATCTCATATAAAAGTCGATCCCTGATTTTTGGCCAAAAAAATCGGGAATTTTCCATATATCTAATTTGACCCTAGATCTTCTTAGATAACAGATCAACATTTGTGAGTCAGGGTATTGTCCTGTACATAAATGTTGCGTTGTGGAAATGAATTTTCTTTCTCGTGCTATTAAATGTTTTGATGTACAATTCACTCTAATGTCAGGCTACTGATTCCTTAAGTTCATTATCGAATGAGCAGTATAATTAGTGCGATACAAAGTTTATCACACCATCATTTCCTATATAAGATAGGTCGATATGCATTTACTTCACTATAATTCCCGTGCAGCTGTTGATGCTTTCTCATGACTGCAATGATTAGTGAGACTGTATGAGAGTCAAATGTCTGATCGCTTTTTTATCAGTAATAAAAGCTTAAAACATTAGTTTGAAAAACTAAATCAACAGTAGATGCGAGAAAATGGAGGGAAATGGAAGAATTTGGCATGAACGTCGAAGATGCATCAGGTCAGAGTCAGGTGAGAATCTCCCTCTGTGTGCAGCTCAGATCCCCCCTGTAGCACTCATGGAATTACTGTACTTCACTGTGGTTTTTCTTCTTTATTCGTTTAAAGATCAATTGGCTTCTGCTAATGCAGTATTTTGAACTGCAGCATGAATTTCAGCCCCCGCAAAAGTAGCATCCAAATAATAGTCAACCCATAAATTTAAAATAATCTAAACAATTTGACTTTTACATGAGTATATACGGTAGGAGGCATGGTTAGCAAGTCAGTAAGCAGATGACACCAAACCTGGTGGTATTGTGTGCAGTGAAGAAGGTTATCCAAGAGAACAATGAGCTTTTGATTAGCTGGGCCAATGGGTCAAGGAATGGCAGAATGAGTTTAATTGAGGTAAAGGTGAAGCCCTGAAGAATGTTGTCAAACAGTGGGGTGCAGGTACATAGTTCCTTGAAAGTTACATCATAGTTAGAAAAGGTGGTGAAGAAGGAATTCGGCATGCTTACTTTCATTGGTCAGAATGTTGAGTATTTGGGTTTTGGGACGTCATGTTGCAACTGTACAAGGCATTGGTGAAGCCATTTTTGAAATACTGCATACTGTTTTGATTTGGAGATGCCGGTGTTGGACTGGGGTGTACAAAGTTAAAAATCACACAACACCAGGTTATAGTCCAACAGGTTTAAATGGAAGCACACTAGCTTTCGGAGCACTGCTCCTTCATCAGGTGGTTGCTTTTCTGTTAAAATAGCGTCAAGAATGGATTAAGCATTTCTGCATAGATATTGTACGTAAATTATGTCTGCAGGCTCCTTTAACCAATTCACTACCATTTTCAACGGATATTTCTTCTGGAGCAAGAATACATCATTCAACTTGATCAAGCCCATTCTGTCACTCAACAGGATGACAGCTGTTTGGTTCCTTAGCTCCCTTTAACATTGATCTTGACCTCCTTACTTGATAACCTGATGAAGGAGTGTCGCTCCAAAAGCTAGTGTGCTTCCAATTAAACCTGTTGGACTATAACCTGGTGTTGCGTGATTTTTAACTTTGCATACAGTTTTGGTCACCCTGCTATAGGAAGAATGTACTAGACAGTATAGAGTGCAGAAAAAATTTACAAGGATGTTACCAAAACTGATGGGTTTGAATGATAAGGAGAGGCTGGATAAGCTGGGACTTTTTTCCCTGGAGGGTAGGAAGCCGGGGGCTGATTTCATAGAGGTTTACAGGATCCGGACAGGGATAGATAAGATAAATAACCATGGTCTTTTCCCCAGTAGAGGAGTCCAAACCTAGAGGGCATACGTTTAAGGTGAGAGGGGCAAAATATAAGAGGGATGTGAGAGGCAACTTTTTCATTCAGAAGGTGGTGCTTGTATGGAACAAACTGCCAGAGGAAGTGGTGGATGCTGTTACAATTACAACATTTGAAAGACATTTGGACAGGTACATGAATGGGGAAGGTTTCATGGGATACGGGCCAAACACAGGGAAATGGGATAAGCTCAATTTAAGAATCCTGGTCAGCATGGATAGGTTGGACAGAAGGGTCTGTTTCTGTGCAGTATGACTCTATGAAACACAAATCTTCCCTTCTTTTTCATAGCAACAGAGCAAATTAATGGTTAGGATTGGGTTTAAGGATTACAATTGCTTTCTGATTTCCTACTCCTGGAATAAGAACATGTTGAGTGTTTTGTTTTGAATCTTGACATTTTCACCAAAGCTAAGAATTTGGGACAACCTAGAAACTGGAAGCTTTCACCAGGAATGCTGTCATGTGAATCCCTAACATGCCTGTATCAAATTCTTCCCTCTGGTATTACAAATCAATTATCCCTTCTGTTAAAACAGCGTCAAGAATGGATTAAGCATTTCTGCATAGATATTGTACGCAAACTGTCTGCAGGCTCCTTTAACCAATTCACTGCCATTTTCAACGGATATTTCTTCTGGAGCAAGAATACATAATTCAACTTGATCAAGCCCATTCTGTCATTCAACAAGATGACAGCTGTTTGGTTCCTTAGCTCCCTTTAACATTGATCTTGACCTCCTTACTTGACAAAACTATGTCAATGTTGAAAGCAGGCTGACATCCCTCGCACTGAACAGCACATGACTCAAATGGTCCACAGAGGACAAGCAGTGAAAAGATGAGCAGGACACCATATCCTAGTAGGCTGCCTGAGTTTAGTTAGTCCAGCCTGCTTGGGGGATTTGTGGGGACTGATTTTAAAAATGGTTCTTGGATTCAAAATGTTAACTTTATTTTCTCTCCAGAGATGCTGCCAGATCTGCTGAGTTTCTTCAGCAATTTTTGCTTTTCTTTCAGATCCTCAGCATCCACAATTCTTTGTTTTATGTGAAAGCTCATGTCCCGGGAAGATGGTACCTGAACTCAGACCTTCAGGGTCAGAGGTAGGGACAATACCATTGCTCCAGAAGAGGTCTTATGAGCTTTCTCCGACCCTCCTTCAACTAAGCCTGTCTGATATCCATCCATTCCCATCCCCATTGTCTTACCTTGTCATCTTTCAAATACATCTTTACAATATGTAACGAGTTCCCCATTCCAGCTACTCACTGACTAAAACAGAATTTCTGACTGCACATTTATGCGTAACCTCAGTATTTGATTCTCCGTAATTGGAAGCATCTTGTTTCCATCTAATTTGATCAAACTCCTTCATAACTTCCAAGAGTTCTGTTGGGGCTACCACTTAGTGCTAGCTTTTCAAGGGAAAAGAGCAAAGGTCTGTTCAGAGTTTTCTGATTTTTGTAATCCCTCAGCTCTGATTCCACTTTTGTCAATGTGCTTGTTGCGGTGAGCTAAGGTGTGCAAAGGCTTAGTCATAGCACCAAAGTGCTCCTGCATTACAGTCAGTCAGCACTCTAGATTCTGACTGCCATCTTCTGTGTGACTGGTCAGCTGAAGGACCACCAATGGCGAGGAAACTGTCTCCCAGAAACAAGTTATGCACGGGAGAGGAATGGAAGTGAAAAAATTGACAGGGACTGTTTCCTCCCCCAAAGAAATATCTGCTTAAAATGGCAACAATGAAGGATGGACTTACAGATAGAGCTTGATTTATATGCTTATTTAATCATTGTTGCATTATATACATAGTTGACTCACTGACCATCAGACATTTTGCTATATCGAGAGAAGAGCTGAAAATGTGTTGCTGGAAAAGCGCAGCAGGTCAGGCAGCATCCAAGGAACAGGAGAATCGACGTTTCAGGCATAAGCCCTTCTTCAGGCTTATGCTCGAAATGTCAATTCTCCTGTTCCTTGGATGCTGCCTGACCTGCTGCGCTTTTCCAGCAACACATTTTCAGCTCTGATCTCCAGCATCTGCAGTCCTCACTTTCTCCTATATAGAGAGAAGATGAAGACATCTTGTACCAGCGATGCTATACAGTCATGCAGTACAGAGAAGGCCCACTGAGATTGCACCAACTATAACTACCACTGTCTCAATCTTAAAGACACAATGACTCTCTGCAAACTGTGCAATGATCCAACAGCATCTATTCCTGAAGTAGCCAGATAGAGCAAGCAGAACGCCCATAATTGGAATGACTTAGGCACAGAGGTAGCTGTGCAAAATTGGCCATTTCTTTATGGCATTGGTGCAGTATTGTACAAATCGAAACCTACCAGATAATCAGTATGCAAAATGTTTCACCCTTGGATGAAAACATTGATGACAAATATCCCTGTCTGGGGAAGAGGATGATAGTCTGCCGAAGAAATTCTGTTTCCCCAGCTATGGCTCTTTACCATTGTGCTGCTATCTAATTAGAGAGAGATGACTGCTGTGGTTTAACCTGAGAATTACCATGCCTGAGACAAGGTTGAGAGGGTGCTCCTATATGGTAATGTCAGCTGGAACAGGAATTGAAATCCTGCTGTTTGTTCCATTTCGAACCAGCTATCTAACAAACTGAGCTAGTCAACCCCCTCAGCACTCTAAACGGAGCATAAGATTAAGAAAACCACCGAGGCATCTAGTTTGTTGATATCCAAGCAACCTCAATGCTTGCACCAATAAAAGCTAGTGGGAGAGACAGCAAAGCAGATTTGAAGTAATTCCAAGGTCAGTTCAGGGAGTCAGCAAAGTTCTCACTCCATAGAGTTATCAGAGATAACAGTGAGTATCCAGGGTTCAAATGTAGCTGTTTTGCAATGAATTTCACAAACACATTTTCACATCTTGTGTGAAGGGGTTTGCTACATCCTCTTTCAAAACTGCCCTTTGTCTGTCTCATTGCCTTATCCTTAGACATCTTTCCAAACAACCCATTCTCTGCTGCCTAATTAACAGTTCTATTATTTTCAAGAGTCATTCACAGGGTGTCAGTATCAGTGGCGAGGTCAGGTTTTATTGCCCATCTCTGGTTTCCCTTGAGATGCTGATGGTGACCAGCCTTCTTGAACTGCTGCAGTCCAGACCCACAGTCTAGAATTTTGACTCAGTGACACCGAAAGAATGGCAATGTAGATCCAAGTCAAGATGGTGAGTGTCTTGCAAGGCAACTTGGCAGCTAGTGCATTTCCATTTATCTGTTGTCCTTGTCCTTTCAGATGGAAGTGGCCATGAGCTTGGCATGTATTGTCGAAAGAGCCTTGGTGAATTTTTGCAGCGCAGAATGGTAGACAGTACACACTGCTGCTACTGAGCACCGGTGACGGAGGGATGTTTGCAGATGTAGTGCCAATCAACAGGGCTACTTTGTGTTGGGTGGCGTCAAGCTTTAACCTCATTATCAAGTCTTGTCTTTCATTAATGCTTGCAGAGATCTTCAGCATAAAGTGGCAGCTGCATTTCTCGAAATGACAAATATTTCAGATCACTCTGAGGTCATGGGTGTCACTAGTTAAATGCGAGTTCTTTCTTTCAACTAACACAGATTCATTTTCTGCACTTGAATAATCACAGCAATTAGTTCAACAAATTTACAGAACCTTGAATCATTCCATTTACTACGCTCTCTGAATTTATTTTGGTATTAGTGCACACATCCTCCTCCAGTCTGACAGGCTGGAGAGTTTATTTGATTTAACTCCAGATATACCATCAGAAATTTTGCCTTGAGCTCTAGAAATCCAGACACGTCTCTAGCTCAGGCGTAAATTCACATCTCTGTTGAAAACCGATAGCCATGTACCTCCAGGTAATGGAGCGAATAGATCGGTGGACGAGGTGAAGATGTGTCAGCGTGTTGGTCAGTCTCTGGTTTAGATGTATAATATTTAAGCGGATGTTTGAGGTTCCCAACTGGTCATTTTCATTTTTAAAGAGTTAGGATTGAAATAACACTGCAGAGGCCAGTATCCTATCATCAAGTTACCCCTTTATTGCAGGGAAGTCCCGCAGAACCGCACACCAGTCAGGCAGCAGTAAGGTCACCCGCGGACCTTCCCCTAGGATCTAGACCAATGGCGGAATGTCTACTCTGATGAGATCCACCACCGCTAAACAGTCCTTGACTACTCTGACACTCATCCTTTTTATATGTCAGCCAAAGCTCCCTGACTGGTCCAGATTAATAGCACAATTCGGGGAAGTCATGTGAGGTCCAGCTGGCTGACCTCATTACAATCCCAACAGGGTAAACATAATAGTGTGCCTGTCCATTTGGAAAGCACTAACAGTCAGTCATACAGGCTGAAGTCTTCTTGGAGGCAGGTAAGGCATATCATTTGTGAAGTAATGGCTTCCTGGCTGCAGGAAAATTAAATTCTGGGCATGAAAGCTCAGGGCTGACCTTCCCTCCCCAGTGAGGGTGATTAAAATAGTTAATTAAGGACAAAATAAGGGATTCAGGTTGCTGCCACAGGGATTATCCCAGCTGCAATCCCAGCTCCCATGGCCATGTCACCAGAGGGCAAGCATATAATCAAATTGTACAGGCCATCTTTCACCCGGTGTGGGGTGTCTCCTACACAGCCTCTCAGCATCTGACTGAGGGTCTGCACATGAGGCAGAAGAGTCCCTGCTGGACACCTGCTCCACCCACCCTCGGTTTGGCCAAATCTGCCACCTCTTTCCTGCAGCCCTCCAGCTCTGGGACGGGAGGGGAGGCGAGGGGAGGCTGTACTCTTCTCTTGCTGCCAGGCTTTGTTTGGCTGGCGAATCTCATCAGAGTGGGCATTCCACCATTGGTCTTGATCCCAGAGGAAGGCCTGCGGGTGACCTTACTGCTGTCTACTCGTGTGTGGCTCTGCGGGACTTCCCTGCAAGAGCCTAGCAACTGGCTGACAAAACTGCTGACCCCTAGAGATTCCATCCATCCCGTGGAATCAGCTGGAGGCTAGATCAGAAAGGTTGAAGCAAATTACTTCCCGAAAATAAAACATTTAATCAATTGGCTATTCTTCAGCCTCCAACTCCCACACCACATTACATGGTAACTTGCCATATGGAGTTATTTGAAGTCAGAACCTCCAGCTTACAGGCCCATTACTGCAGCCATGCAAACCTATGACAATTTTCATCTTGTGTTGACTTGGCTTCCTCTGTTGCTGTTTTCTTGTCTCTGTGCCCAAACCATCAGGTAGCTTTTCTCGGCTCTGCCTTACCTTGCTAACATCTTCAATGGTTTGCACTACTTCAGCGACAGCTGTGACTTCACTCACGTTTGAGAAATCTCCTTGTTTCTTTCAAGCCGACTCAATAGCCTTTCTCTAGGCCTCCAATCTGTTGGTCAACGGTACTCGAAATCAGAAAGTGAAAGAACTTCAACCTTTTCAAGCATGTGGTCCTGGGCATTGACGGTTAGAGAGGTCCCAAAGCGGAGGGGGGGGTTCCACGTTTCAGGGCTGGCTCCTGAAGGCAATGATGGATGCAGAATAATTGACCTTCATGACTACATCTAGAGCAGTGCACAACATTTTTTTCCCTTATTCTGTGGCTATAGCAACTATTGAAAACATGTGTATAGATCCCAGATGGGGCCTGAATCAGATGTAACATAACTGTGTTGTCATCACTTGTACATGGATGGTGGCTGTTTGAGATACAGAGAAGAACTGATGTCCATATTTGATGAAAGTGTCCTTCAGAGAAAACAATTGAAGAAGTCTTCAACTTTGCTTTGAGCCCTAAGGCTCCTTATCTAGGAACTGGAAACAGCCGTCTTGCTGTGGGAGCCATAATACCATTGTAGGTGGCTTATCTGTTATAGACCAGGCCAGACCCCCTCAAAATATTTCAAGAAAGTAGCCTAGACCCTAACCTTGCTTGTTGCTTTAAGCAGGTGTAACATAGATATTCCAGGAGGGATGCAGCTGGCCAACCACTTAGTTTTCAACCAAACAGAATTTATTTGCAAGATTACTGAAAGAAACACAAATAAAAGAGAACAGAATATAAAATAACTTAACCTATCCGAAAACCCAGCAAATTATCCCAACTTAACGATGCTGTTCCAAATACATGCAACAATCCCCATAAACACCCCTTTGGAAAAAAAAGAGGAAAATCCAACACAGGTTCTTACAGGAGAGATGTCAGAGTCAGGAAGGATCAGCATGGACCTGCTTCTTTGGATCCAGCAGCTTCACCACTGACTGCCTGCTAAAATCAAACTAAACCCAAACCAGAGAAAAGCTGAGCTGGGAGAACTGGCCACTCCCCTTCCATTGTACAAGTGATTTTTAAAAAAAATCTTGAAAGCCTTTTGCCTGAGGAAGTATCTGTTAGCTATAATCAAATTGGCCTTAAAATGCTTCAAACTTCGACTTCCTGGAGTGCCTGCGTTTACGATCCCTCTGAAAAAATAACCAAGGACAACACAACCTTGTTAAAGGGGCAGCATCATCACATATCTTCCAACGTCTGTACCATTCTCTTGTGCCCCCAAGATCTATCTGTGGTACCTCCACCACCCCACTGTTTCTCACCAACCTGCTACCCCTCAGCAACATCAGGATGCAGTGGCACTTAACAACCAGAAGGGCATTCACCCACTGCGCAACCACTGCCTCTTACCTGGCAGAAATTTTAAATTGGGTGGAAGATTTGTGGGGGCCTTGTCCTAGGCCAGTTAAGGGTCACTTTAGGACCTTAGCTCACCACCACAGGTATTTTCCTTGAGATGATTGGGGGAGGTGCTGTCATATGAAAAATGGGGATGGAACAGGCAGAACCTCATTTGTGGCTCCCTCTGGCATCTTGAAACTAGCTTCCATCCTGTCCAACTCACCCTACTCACTGCTGCTAGATTTGCAGTCGATCCAGCCTTCTCAGTATTATGGCCTGCCTGCAGTCTGAGTGGTGGTCATCAATATTCCCTCTAACTGTGCAGCCATTGTGACTTTCCGTGCACATTGATTGATGTGCCAACACATTGACTTCCGCACGTGGAGGCTGCTATGACATCTGTGCTTTGTAAAAAAAAATTAGACTGAGTATTGGTGATCAGTGACACGTCTCCATTCCTGAAGAAGGGCTAATGCCCGAAACGTCGATTCTCCTGTTCCCTAGATGCTGCCTGACCTGCTGCGCTTTTCCAGCAACACATTTCCATCACACGTAAAATCAGCCCATCGTATTAGTTTGCACATGTCTGCTGATTGTACCCAACCTAAGTTTGTGGCTACATCTTCTAATATCATCGTATCCTTAAGTATCTAGTCAACAGCCAAAGGAAAAGGAGCTGATTGGTGAATGAGGCTGAGCAGTTCTACTTTCTACTCTCTAATCTCCGGTTTCTAGGAAATAATCCAGAAGTCAGCTGAAGACATGGCAAGGCAGTTCGGCCATGTAGAACACCCAACTTGTGGCGTGTGGGCAGTTGTGAAAGTTCACGTGACCTGGACAAGCACAAATTGAAGAAGTGCTACAGGCTATAGAAACCGAGCTCCAAGCTTTCAGAGTCCAAGTCTCTGCAGTGGATCTGCGATGCAGTGGACTATACAGAAAGCATGTTTAGATTCTTGGGACATTAAGGAGCGATGTGGGGGAGAAGGCACCTGTACAGACCAGATGGGTTGAACTTGAACAGAGCTGTGACTGAGTTCCTTGTGGTGTGTTTTGACAGTGCTCTTGGTGAAGGCTTAAGCTAAATCAGCAGGGATGCAGGAACCTGAAGTGAATATCAGATAGGAAGATCAAAGTGCAGAAAATACTGGAAGAAACATATAGTGCTAAAACAGAGATCAGTATTTAGTGAGTACAGTCAGAATAAGGGAGAAATTAAAATGTTCTAAATCAAGAGTTACACTATACCATATGTGAATGCACATAGCATAGTTAATAAGATTGGTGAGTTACAGGGTCAGTTGCCATGTGGGGTTATGGTGTTGTGGCTATACAGAGATCTGGCTCAAGGGAAAGCAAGAATGTGCATAAATCATTCTGGAAACAGGGTGTTCAGGAAAATAGAAAAGGAACAAAATGAGGAGGGGTGGCAATATTGTTTAAGGAAAATAATGCGGCTGAAAGAATGTCCGAGTGCATCCAAGGGCTGTTTGGCTCGAGCTGAAGAACAGAAAAGATGCAATTACATTGTTCAGTGCAGATTGCCACCAACTAGTCGGAAGGATGTGGATGAACAAATCTGCAAGGAAATTACCAAGAGATACGAAGATACAGTGCAGTTCTAAAGGGGACCTTAATTATCCAAATGGTCAGTGTGTAAAGGGAAGAGAGAGGCAAGCTTTCATAGATTGAGTTCAAAAGAGTTTTTAACTGTGGAGTGTGACCATTCCGCTGAGTCGGCAGGCACCACCAGATCTTGTTCTTGGTAATGAGGTAGGCCAAGAAGGACAGCTATCTGTCAGCTGTAGGGGAAAGCAATCATTTCAGCGTAAAGTTTACAATGGCAGTGAAAAGTGATAATGAACAGTCCAGAGTAAGAATAATTAATTATGGGAAGTGAAGGGTGTGGGGGGGGGAACGAACAGCAATGTAACAAGAACAGAATGGAGCCAGATCAATTCAAGCCAAAGGTTGTCAGAAAAATGTGTAGCTGAATAATGGTGCAACGTCAAAGACAAGATCCTGCGTAATCCAAGATGGAGGACAGGGAAAATTTCTGGCTGTAACAGCTGCTCCTTTTTTTGAGGTATTTTAGATGCTGGAGGTGATTTCCTCGAATTGCAGGAGCAGCAATTACTGTTTTATATGCTGTTGCATTGTTTTGGAACTTTGGAAAAGAAAAGTCAAAACAACAGCAGTTTTAAAAAGGGAGAAGATCAGACAAAGGAAGCACATGGTGAGGACAGTGCAGGAGAGAGAGAGAGAGAGAGAGAGAGACTACACAGTTACTGCCTTTGCTGTTTTGAATTCGTGTATCGCTGGACATCGGAGTGCATCTGGGAAAATTAACAAACAGTGAATTTCACAACTAATCTTGGAGGAACCAGTTTGGGTGAAGTTCACAGCACAGAATCAGATAAGCTAATCATTGTTTTAAGTCTGTCCAAGAGAAAGGCTGTATTAGTGAGTACAGTGGGGTCTTTCTTGATTATGTGTTTTTAGAGATATGTCTCTTGATTAAACTTAACATATAAGACATAACTATTAATTTAATCTGGGGAGGTGTTTTGTAGAGGAATAAGACAATGTTATTTTCTGGGTCTGTAGATTATGAAGGAGCAAAAATGGCCTTTAGTAGTGATATGTACTTCTTGTCAGATGTGGGAGTTTAAAGAGAGTTTAAGGGTTACTGTGGATTATATCTTCCATAAATGCTGTTGGATGCAAATCCTATCAGATTGAATGGATTGGTTGGAGAGACAGTTAGAAGCGATGAGGAATTTGCAACAGCAACAGTATGTGATGGATGGCAGTTATAGGAAGGGGGGAAAGTCTCAGATACAGTCACATAGATGGGTTAACTCCAGGAAAGGTAAGAGAGGTAGGCATCTAGGGCAGGAGTCTTTTGTGGATATTTCAAACAGGTATGCTGTTTTGGAAAATGTCGGGTGTGATGGATTCTCAGGAGAACGTAGCACGAACAGCCAAGTTTCTGGTATTGAGACTGGCTCTAATACAACGAGGGATACGTAGGCTTCCAAGAGATGAATTGTGTTCATGGATTCTCCAGTCTCAGATTCTGTGGCTAGCAGCAAAAATGGTGTGTTGCTTCCCTGGTGCCAGGATCAAGGATGTCTCAGAGAGGGTGCAGAATGTTCTCACGGGGGAGAGGGGACAGCAAGAGGTCATTGTCGACATTGGAACCAATGATACAAGAAGGGAAAAAGTTGAGATTCTGAAGGGAGATTATAGAGAGTTAGGCATAAGTTTAAAAAGGAGTCCTCAAGGGTAGTAATATCTGGATTACTCCCAGTGCTATGAGTTAGTGAGGGCAGGAATAGGAGGATACAGCAGTTGAATGCATGGCTGAGGAGCTGGTGTATGGGAGAAGGATTCACATTTTTGGATCATTGCAATCTCTTTTGGGGTAGAAGTGACCTGTACAAGAAGGACGGATTGCACCTAAATTGGAAGGGGACTAATATGCTGGCAGGGAAATTTGCTAGAACTGCTTGGGAGAATTTAAACTAGTAAGGTGAGGGGGTGGGACCTAGGGAGATAGTGAGGAAAGAGATCAATCTGAGACGGGTACAGCTGAGAACAGAAGTGAGTCAAACAGTCAGGGCAGGCAGGGACAAGGTAGGACTAATAAATTAAACTGCATTTATTTCAATGCAAAGGGCCTAACAGGTAAGGCAGATGAATTCAGGGCATGGTTAGGAACATGGGACTGGGATATCATAGCAATTACAGAAACATGGCTCAGGGATGGGCAGGACTGGCAGCTTAATGTTCCAGGATACAAATGCGGCAGGAAGGATAGAAAGGGAGGTAAGAGAGGAGGGGAAGTGGCATTTTTGTTAAGGGATAGCATTACAGCTGTGCTGAGGGAGGGTATTCCCGGAAATACATCCAGGGAAGTTATTTGGATGGAACTGAGAAAGAAGAAAGGGATGATCACCTTATTGGGATTGTATTATAGACCCCCTAATAGTCAGAGGGAAATTGAGAAACAAACTTGTAAGGAGATCTCAGCTATCTGTAAGAATAATAGGATGGTTATGGTAGGGGATTTTAACTTTCCAAATATATGGGACTGCCATAGTGTTAAAGGTTTAGATGGAGAGGAATTTGTTAAGGACGTACAAGACAATTTTCTGATTCAGGATGTACCTACTAGAGAAGGTGCAAAACTTGACCTACTCTTGGGAAATAAGGCAGGGCAGGTGACTGAGGTGTCAGTGGGGGAGCACTTTGGGGCCAGCAACCATAATTCTATTCGTTTTAAAATAGTGATGGAAAAGGATAGACCAGATCTAAAAGTTCAAGTTCTAAATTGGAGAAAGGCCAATTTTGATGGTATTAAGCAAGAACTTTAGAAAGCTGATTGGAGGCAGATGTTCGCAGGTAAAGCGACGGCTGGAAAGTGGGAAACCTTCAGAAATGAGATAACGAGAATCCAGAAAAAGTATATTCCTGTCAGGGTGAAAGGAAAGGTTGGTAGATATAGGGAATGCTGGATGATTAAAGAAATGGAGGGTTTGGTTAAGAAAAAGAAGGAAGCATATGTCAGGTATACACAGGATCGAGTGAATCCTTAGAGTATAAAGGAAGTAGGAGTATACTTAAGAGAGAAATCAGGAGGGCAAAAAGGAGACAAGAGATAGCTTTGGCAAATAGAATTAAGGAAAATCCAAAGGGTTTTACAAATATGTTAAGGACAAAAGGGTAACTAGGGAGAGAATAGAGCCTCTCAAAGATCAGCGAGGCGGCCTTTGTGTGGAGCCACAGAAAATGGGGGCGATACTAAATAAGTATTTTGCATCAGTATTTACTGTAGAAAAGGATATGGAAGATATAGACTGTCGGGAAATAGATGGTGACGTCTTGCAAAATGTCCAGATTACAGAGGAGGAAGTGCTGGATGTTTTGAAACGGGTAAAGGTGGATAAATCCCCAGGACCTGATCAGGTGTACCCGAGAACTCTGTGGGAAGGTAGAGAAGTGATTGCTGGGCCTCTTGCTGAGATATTTGTATCATCAATAGTCACAGGTGAGGTGCCGGAAGACTGGAGGTTGGCAAACCTGGTGCCATTGTTTAAGAAGGGTGGTGAGGACAAGCCAAGGAAGTGTAGACTGGTGAGCCTGACCTCAGTGGTGGGCAGTTGTTGGAGGGAATCCTGAGGGACATGATGTACTTTTTTTTGGAAAGGCAAGGACTGATTAGGGATAGTCAACATGGCTTTGTGCGTGGAAAATCATGTCCCACAAATTTGATTAAGTTTTTTGAAGAAGTAACAAAGAAGATTGATGAGAGCAGAGCAGTAGGTGTGATCTATATGGACTTCAGGAAGGCGTTCGACAAGGTTCCCCATGGGAGACTGATTAGCAAGGTTAGATCTCATGGAATATAGGGGGAACTAGCCATTTCAATACAGAACTGGCTAGAAGGTAGAAGACAGAAGGTGGTTGTGGAGGGTTGTTTTTCAGACTGGAGACTTGTGAC
Source organism: Chiloscyllium plagiosum (assembly GCF_037043375.1). Classification (NCBI taxonomy): domain Eukaryota; kingdom Metazoa; phylum Chordata; class Chondrichthyes; order Orectolobiformes; family Hemiscylliidae; genus Chiloscyllium; species Chiloscyllium plagiosum. The sequence continues at coordinate 132,233,818 of NW_028270140.1, forward strand.
CAGTGGAGTGCCACAAGGAGTGGTGCTAGGTCCTCCATTTTTTGTTGTTTACATAAATAATTTGGATGTGAGCATAAGAGGTACAGTTAGTAAGTTTGCAGATGACACCAAAATTGGAGATATAGTGGACAACGAGGAGGGTTACCTCAGATTACAACAGGATCTGGACCAGCTGGGCCAACAGGCTGAGAAGTGGCCGATGGAATTTAATTCAGATAAATGTGAGGAGCTGCATTTTGGGAAAGCAAATCTGAGCAGGACTTATACACTTAATGATCAGGTCCTAGGGAGTGTTGCTGAACAAAGAGGCCTTGGAGTGCAGGTTCATAACTTCTTGAAAGTGGAGTCGCAGGTGGATAGGATAGTGAAGAAGGTGTTTGGTATGCTTTCCTTTATTGGTCAGTGTATTGAGTACAGGAGTTGTGAGGTCATGTTGCGGCTGTACAGGACATTGGTTAGGCCACTGTTGGAATATTTCGTGCAATTCTGGTCTCTTTCCTATCGGAAAGATGTTGTGAAACTTGAAAGGGTTCAGAAAAGATTTACAAGGATGTTGCCAGGGTTGGAGGATTTGAGCTATAGGGAGAGGCTGAACAGGCTGGGGCTGTTTTCTCTGGAGTGTCGGAGGCTGAGGGGTGACCTTATAGAGGTTTACAAAATTATGAGGGGTATAGATAGAGTAAATAGGCAAGGTCTTTTCCCTGGGGTCGGGAAATCCAGAACTAGGGGGCATAGGTTTAGGATGAGAGGGGAAAGGTATAAAAGAGACCTAAGGAGCAACTTTTTCACGCAGAGGGTAGTACATGTATACAATGAGCTGCCAGAGGAAGTGGTGGAGGCTGGTACAATTGCAACATTTAAGAGGCAATTGGATGGGTATATGAATAGGAAGGGTTTAGAGGGATTTGGGCTGGGTGCTGGCAGGTGGGACTAGACTGGGTTGGGATATCTGGTCGGCATGGATGGTTGGACCGAAAGGTCTATTTCCATGCTGTACATCTCTATGACTCTATGACAAGATTATAGAGGCCAGGTATATCCCCTCAAAAGGGAAAGACAGGGCAAACAAATTCAGAGCTACTTAGACTAAAAAACAACAGCTAGAAAATAGGATAAAGACAAAAGCAGATATTTAAGACATTTGTCAAGTAGAGAATATGATTGAGAACCAAGTTAAATACAGATGACAGAAAAGCAAATAAGATTAGCAAGGGGGAACTATGAAAAGAAGCTAACACAAAAGGGATGCCCTGAGGCATGGTACATTGGCAAGACCAAGCAGAGGCTACGGCAACAGATGAATGGACACCGCATAACAATCAGTAGACAGGAGTGTTCCCTCCCAGTCGGAGAACACTTCAGCGGTCCAGGCATTCGATCTCGGACCTTTGGGTAACCGTCCTCCAAAGCGGAGTTCGGGATAGGCAACAATGAAAAGTGGTCAAGCAGAGGCTAATAGCCAAGTTCGGGAACCATGGGGATGGCCTCAATCGGGACCTTGGGTTCATATCACACTACAGGTGACTCCATTGCACTAGAAACACACACACAGACAGACGGACACAGACAGACGGACACACACAGACAGACACAGTCACTCCTACATACACACACGCACACTCCTACAGACACACACACTCTCCTACAGACCCATACACTCATGCAGACCCTCTCTCATATGATCTCACATACACTCCCATACTCACACATGCACCCTCGCATAGACGTCTACCCCTTTACACTCACATTCACACACATACTCATAAACTCTCACAGACACTCATAACCTCTGCAACCCCCCCTTCCCCCCACCACCGCACAACCCCCAAAACCCAAACACCTGCATGCACACATACACATATAAGTTTGTGGGGTGAATTTGTACTTGCAGAATTACATTTTACTTTGCTCAAAAACTGTATGAATCCATGTAAGATTCTGTAAATCCATTTTTTAGATTAGAATCAGTCTGAACACTGTGGCACACACAGCCTCACACAGGGCACCTCACACTTTAAATGCATTATCTTGGCCGACATGACACCAATTGTTAAAGTTCAGTTGAGAATGTAACCTTTAAAAAAGTTTTGTGATTTACATATAAAAGAACTGAACATGGTCATTCTAAAAGATGAAAGACTTAACAAACAATCCAATGTATAATTTCAGTAACATCACACTGTAAACGTTTGCTATAAATTCTGTGTCTTACAATTGTGTACTCCACTACCACCTGATGAAGGAGTGGCGCTCCGAAAGCTAGTGCTTCCAATTAAACCTGTTGGACTATAACCTGTTGTATGATTTTTAATACAATGCAACACCGGCATCTCCAAATCATGAACACAAAAGGGAACAGCACAGTCTTCTGTCGGCACATAAAAAGAAAAAGAATGGTAAAAGGAAAAGTGGGGCAATCTGGGACCAAAATGGAGATTTACACTTGGAGACATTGGAATGGCTGAGGTGTTAAATAAAGACTTCACGCCTGTCTTTAAGAGAGAGCAGATTTTACCCCAGTCCATGGTGACAGCGGATGAAACTCTGTCACTAGAAGTGATATGGATGTCGTATTGGATAAGCTGTCAGCACTCAACTTGACTCAGCTCTGCGACTGGCTGATATGCACGCAAGGATACCAAAGGAAGTGAGAGTGGAAATCGCAGGGACACTGGCAATAACTGTTCAGTCTTCCCTAGACTTGGAGAAGATGCTAGCAGGCTGGAGAATTACAAACATTACACTCTTGCCCAGCAAATACAGACCAGTTGCTTTAACTTTGGTGGTGGGGAGCCTTCTAGGAACAATAATTCAGAATATAAGTAATATTCCCATCAATAGACCTGAGTTAATTGAAGGCAGACGCCATGGGTTTCTTCAGGGAAAAAAAATAGTTTTCTTTTCTTATGAACATGCTGAACCATTTTGAGGAGATGACATAGATGTTTAATGAGAGGCATGTTGTTGGTGTGATGGAAATGGACTTCCAAAAGGCATCTGACATAGTGCTGCACAACAGACTTGTGAGCAATGTTAGAGCTCATGGAATAAAGGACATAGGAGCAGCGTGGAAAGAAAATGGCTCAGATAAAGGAAACAGAGAATAATAGTAACTGGATATCTTTTGAGTTGGATGAGGGTTTAGAGGTCCCCCAGGGGTCAGTATTGATTGCTTTTCCTGATACATGTTCATGATATATACCTCAGTGTACACAGGATAACTTTAACGTTTGCCAATAATACAGAACTTGGAAGACTCGTAAGCTGTGAATCGGACATTGCAGAACTCCACGAGGACACTGACATGCTGGTGGGATGGGCAAACAGGTGGCAGAAATGTTCAATGCTGAGAAGTGAGAGTTGATACATTTTGTTAGAAAGGACATGAGCAGATAGTATAAAGTGAAGGTTACCACTCTAAAGGGTGTGCAAGAACAGAGTGATTTTGGTATATATCTGTATAAGTCATTAAGGATGGCAGATTCTGGATTAGTGGGGCTGGAAAAGCACAGCAGTTCAGGCAGCATCCGAGGATCAGTAAAATCGACGTTTCGGGCAAAAGCCCTTCATCAGGAATAGAGGATTAAAGATGGCAGGACAGGTGGACAAAGCAGTGAATAAGGCACACAGTATCTTAAGTATCATTGATAGAGACATATCAGATAATAACAAGGAGGTTGTGCTGAACTTGTTAGACCCTACTGGAGCATTGTGTACAGCTCTGGATCCCACAGAGAAACACAGAAATATTAAAACAATTAGAAGAGGAGTTGGCCATTTGGTCCTTTGAGCCTGCATTGCTCGTCACTCTGAGCATGGCTGATTATTGATCTCAGTCGCATGTTCCTGCTTCTCCCCCATAGCCTTTGATCTTGTTAGCACCAACTTCCCACACCTCAGGAGGGATTTGAGCTCACTGGAGACAGTGCAGAACAGGTTTACACGAATGGCTCCAGGGACGGGAAACTTCAGTTGTGAAGATAGTTTGGAGAGGCAAAGGCGAAAATGAGCCTAAAATGAAATTCAAGTTCCAAAATCCTGACGGAGTAAATAGGGAGAAACTTAGAAAAAGGTTTAAAGTAATTTGCAAAAGAGGTAAATGCAATGTGAGAGGAAAATGTTTGCCACAGTGAGCTGTTTGGGTCTGGAATGCAATACCTGAAAATGTGATTTTGGCAGGTTCCACTCAGGCATTCAAGAGTAGATTAGATGACAATTTGAATCAGAACAATATGCAAGGTTACAGGGAAAAAACAGGGGTAAATAACACTAAACCATGATACTCATTCAGAGAGGGTACAGGACTGGTACACTGTGATTCTGTGACTTTGTATCTGCTTGGTGTTCAGATGCATTCAAGAAGGCTTCTGTGATGCACTTGTTTTTGTCAAATTCTAACTTAAAAGGCACAACATAAAGACAAGTTGTTGTTGCTTTCACGTCAATCATGAGAAATAGCCCAGTGTAATTTTTAAAGTTGAATTAAATAATTTTAAAGAATGATAATTAAATTGCAGATGATGTGCAGTGTGGTAAATGTAGTCCAGTCTCAATCTTATCAATAGAGTGAGAGGAAGCAAGATGATGAGAAGCTCATGTGATACATAAACACAAAGTCGTAATGGACTAAATGGTCTGTTTCTGTGCTACAATGCTATGCTAATACCTTGTAAGCTCCAGAAAATTTGATGTTTGATGAAGTTAAGATTTGTGACAGAAAAGTAACCTACGATGCAGTGGTCCCTTTAATAACTTTCACTGCTCTAAGTAAATTTAAACCTTAACTCCTCCACTGAGGGATAGAGGGAGGGAACATGGCTTCAACAAGAACGTACTGACAATTGAAGAACTTTTATTGCTATACCAACTTGACTGCTAATGTCTGACACAGAACCCATTGAAAGGTCCTTAAGATTCTTTAGTTCTTTTCAGCTCATCCTTTGAAAGAAATGCACAAGGTTTTTTTTCATAAAGTGGCTGAAACAGCAGCTTTCTCTGAGATTTAATCTAAAGCCACACAGGCTATTAGCATTTTTACACTGATTGATCTAGAGCAGGCCTTAACACACTCACATTCCTAATGCATTAACTGAAGTAGACCAATTTGAAACCAGAGTTCAGGTCAATAGATAGGTTTACATTTAGCATTTGTGGGAAATAGCAGAGGGCTTCAATGGTTCACAAAAGGTTTTTAATTCTGCAGTTTCCAGCTTATCCTGCTTGAGGTTCATTTCAGTGCACACACTAAATTGGATACGTTCCCTGTTCCTGACCTTTGACATCCCTGCTCTTGCACTGGGTGGGTTCCAAATCCCAAACGATCAGCTACAGCAAATCTTCCTGTCAACAGAGCACCCTGCATCTACTTGGTTCAAAATAAAAGCCATTTCAAATTAATTTCTACTCTGATTGATAGATACAACACAGCAAATTCAGCATGCAAATCTTGGACTTTTTTTTATCAACTTTGCATTGTGGTCACACTGAGAAATCAAACAAATTCCATAATATTATTCAAGTAGTAAGAGGAAGGCTGCTCAACCTATCTTTGCTCATCCGTCCAAAAAGCCCTAAAGGTCTTCCTGCAATGCCACGCAACGGTTCCTTGTAATGACTTAAACACTGATTCTTGTTTAGTTTTGAGTCACAAGGGACTGGCAACCACAATTCTGCTGTAGGGGTAAAGGAACTAGATCTATCAGTGTAAACATAGGAAGCTTACACATATGTGCCAAACAAGCGCCAGTATAAAAGCAATTCTCAGGGCATCCAGTTTATTGTCTCCATCATTCTGCTCAGGCATCCATTGCACGTGATGTTTTCAGGCTAAAACTTCACCTCGGCCAGTTGTGCAAATGGGCTGTATTGCATGGACTGTCTGTTCCAATCTCCATCCTTGAGTAAAGTCAATTGGAGAGCTGTCACTACTGCCATCTCTATTGAGGAGGTGCAAATAGCATTAGTTTAATACTGACTGACTGCTGTGAATCCACATAGAATCCCTACAGTGTGGAAGCAGGCCTTTCAGCCCATCAAGTCCACACCAATCCTCTGAAGAGCACCCCACCCCCATCCCTACAACTCTGCAATCCTCCTGGCTAATGTACCTAGCCTTCACATCCCTGGAAACTATGGGCAATTTAGCATAGCCAAATCCACCTAACTTGCACATCCTTGATTGTGGGACGAAACCGGAGCACCCGGAGGAAACCCACACAGACACATGGAGAATGAACAAACTCCAGCCAGACAGTCACCTGAGGGTGGTATCGAACTCATGCCTCTAGTACTGTGAGGCAGCAGCGCTAACCACTGAGCCATCGTGCTGCCCCATAGAACTAAATGCAGGCATTCACTGTTGATTAGAAATAACCAGTCATGTTCTTCATGACTGACATCCGGAACGCTAGTTTTTTGTTCATTGTGCTGCACAAGACACAACATCAGAAGAACTGAATGTGAGATTCTCCCCATTGACAGCTGCCATCAAGGTTTTCACAAAAGCTAACACTATTAAAGCAAATGAAAGGAAGGAAGATATAGGCCACTTTAGCAATCAAAGACTCACAGTGCTTCACTGGAGAATTTTGTAATAACTGGAAACTTCAGTTCATTTATGACTTGCACTTTCTATCTGACTTTCAGTTTGGGCTGTAGTGGAGGCAGAGGAGAATTCTCATCCATTTCCTATGTCAGATTTCTTCTTTTAAGCAAAGGATCGACATGAAACGGTGCCCTTCTCAAACCTTCATTAGCTTGTGCATACACCTAGTTTCTTTCCAACTCCAATCACACACTTCTTCCCACCTCTGTGGTTTCTCTTTTGACTTGCGTGGGACTCTCCGGGTTTCATGTTTTATGTATCGGATTCTCTTTACCCTTGTCTTGTTTTTCTCTTACTTTGTTATTCTGCAAAAATCCTCCAGGTCCAGTGACAACAAAGACAGCATTCTCAGCAAAACCACATACCCAACATCAAGGTGCTGGTGATTAAAAAAAACCTCTGAAATATTACGCAACCTGAAACTCAGTTACAGCAGGAAACTCTCAGGAGGATACTGGAGATGGGTGTTCAGGGCAAACTTTCTAAGTTTGCAGATGATACTAAGCTAGGGAAAAGAATGAACTGTGAGGATGATGCTGAGCAACTTCAGAGGGACATTGAAATGTTGGCCAGATGGGCAGACAAAATTCAATTCAATATAGAGCAATGTAAGGTAATGGGAGAAGGAACACAGACAGATAATATGAGGGGGGGTGGTGGTACAGGAGCAGAAGAATTAGATTCCCTACAGTGTGGAAATAGGTCATTTAGTCTAACAAGTCCACACTGACCCTCCAAAGAGTAGCCCACCCAGACCCATTCTCCTCCTATTAATATACCTACCACTATGAGCAATTTAGCATGGCCAATTCACCTAACCTGCCCATCATTGGATTGTGGGAGGAAACCAGAGCATTTGGAGGAAACCCACACAGATACAGGGAGAGCGTTCAAACTCCACACAGATAGTCACCCGAGGCTGGAATCAAACCCAGGTCCCTGATGCTGTGAGGCAGCAGTGCTGACCACTGAGCCACTGTGGTGGATTGCAGAGCCCCCCCTTCATGATTCTCTGAAAGTGGCCAGGCAAGTTGTTAAGCAAGCTTAACAGAGTCTTTGGTTCTGAAAGTAGAGTATAAAAACAAGGAAGTGATGCTACACCTCCACAAATAATTGGTCAGACCACATTTGGTGGATTGTGTTCAGCTCTTGGCACCTTATTTAAGGAAGGATATGAAAGCCTTGAAAGAGTTCAAAGGAGATTCACTGGAATGATAACCAGAATAAAGGATTTTACATCCGATGAAAGATGAGAAAGATTAGGCTTGATCTCCTTGGATTAAGAGGCGACCTTATTGAGATATTCAAAATGATGAATAGTTTTAATGGGATAAAAAAAAGCATAATCTATTTCCACAAAATTTCATATGTCAGTAACAAGGGGTCAGAGTTTCAAAATTACGATCAAAAGAGTTAGGAGTGAACTGAGGAGAAACTTCTTTACTCAGAGTGTTGTTAGGATCTTGAACGCACTGCGTGGAGAGTGGTGGAGATAGATTCCAATTGAAGTTTCAAACGAGAGCTTATTTGAAAATGATGAAGTTAAAAGGCTATGGAGATAGGGCTGGAGAACGAGACGAGCTGGGAAGTTCTTTCAGAAGCCAGTACAGGCACAATGGGTCGAATGGCTTCCTTCAGTAGATTAGATTACTTACAGTGTGGAAACAGGCCCTTCGGCCCAACAAGTCCACACTGCCCCGCCGAAGCGCAACCCACCCATACCCCTACATTTACCCCTTACCTAACACTACAGGCAATTTAGCATGGCCAATTCACCTGACCTGCACATCTTTGGACTGTGGGAGGAAACCCCGAGGAAACCCACGCAGACACGGGGAGAATGTGCAAACTCCACACAGTCAGTCACCTGAGGTGGGAATTGAACCCGGGTCTCCAGCGCTGTGAGGCAGCAGTGCTAACCACTGTGCCACCGTGCCGCCCAGGACTGTAAAATTGTATATTTCTATTGAAACGTCTCAATGGTATCCTCAAAGTATTTCCAAAGAGGACTAATATCCAAACCGACTGCTGAGTTCTCCTGGTTTGTGAATCACCAAGATGAAGAAGGTTCATTTGGAAAGCCATCAAATACATCGGGAAACTTCATCGTAAACATGTGGAGATGAAGCTGAGGTAAGAGTGCAGCAAAGTCCAAATCCCTCCCCTTCCTGACCCTTCAAACCCGAACTTCCCCGGATGTGTCAGAGTCTGCACTCCACCCACCCAACATTGGACTTATCTGAGAAGCCATCAAACTGGAGAAGAAGCAGATCATCTTTGATCCTGAGAAATTAGCTGAGAAGAAGTTTTGCGAGCCTTTTGTTTGTCGTCTTTCTCTTATAGCCACAGTTCAATTTGAAGTCAGTATGCTGAGTTCTGAGTTCCGGGGTTCTTTGAAAAAACATCAAAATAGCAATTTCCTTCCCTTTACAAAAGAATTACCCCTCAGAGCTTAACCAGCCTCTCTGTATTTCCTCTCTCTCTCTCTCTCTCTCTGCTTGTTTAATTAACCATTCTACATTTCCCTCTTGTGATCACTAATTCGAACTAACAGGCCGAATGCCTTTCGAAGGTTGGACCTTTCACGGCAGGAATATGAAATTTAAATTGATGTTTTGGCTCATTGCAAAACAAAAAAACGTCTGAACCAGAACATCTGGATCACATACCAAGACAGATGATTTAAAAAGAAGGGGGAAGAGACACTCTTTGAAACCTAGGACAATAGGTTTAACATACCCAATAATTTGCTCTAATTAACTGATGTGTAAAAAGTGCAGCAGCTAATCAGACACATACTTTTAAGAATGACTGTCGCTCCAGGCTTGAAATCTGACTTTATCTACATGGGGTGTGCTTCAGCAGAATTGAACTTAATCTGAGGTCTAGACTTGGAAACTCTTAACACTGGTTTCCAGTAACAATGTAATCAGTAACAAAACCTGGAGTGAGACAGGTTTTCATTTTACCATTGGCTGCCAATTTTCAAAGACTAGGTGCATCAGCAGTGTTTTCATAGAATCTGTTCAAAGAGGCCATTCAGCCTAGCGAGTCAGCACCTCCAAAGAGCATTCTACCCAACTACTCACCCAATCCCCACATTTACTAGAACTAATCCATCGAACCTGCACATCTGGTTAGCACTGCTGCCTCACAGCGCCTGAGACCCGGGTTCAATTCCTGCCTCAGGCGACTGACTGTGTGGAGTTTGCACATTCTCCCCGTGTCTGCGTGGGTTTCCTCCGGGTGCTCCGGTTTCCTCCCACAGTCCAAAGATGTGCAGGTCAGGTGAATTGGCCATGCTAAATTGCCCGTAGTGTTAGATAAGGGGTAAATGTAGGGGTATGGGTGGGTTGCGGGTCGGTGTGGACTTGTTGGGTCAAAGGGCCTGTTTCCACACTGTAATGTAATGTAATCTAATCTAATCTTTGGACTGTGGGAGGGAACCTGAGCACCCAGCGCAAATCCACGCAGACACGGGGAGAATATGCAAACCCACATAGAGAGTCATCGACAGCTGGAATCAAACCCAGGTTTCTAGTTCTGTGTGAGTGCAGTGCTAATCACAGTAGCACCGTGCAACCCTGAATTTATACAGCATCTTTATCAAGATGCTTCATAAATAGATGCCAAGTTAGGAGAGGAGGGATTAGAAGACATGAGCAAAAGAGGAGGTAAGCATCTAAACATATTTTTAAATGTGAATGAGTAAAAAGAAGAAAGAATTTGCAATTATAAACTGGTGGTCATCACCTCAAGGCATCCTGAAGTTCCTTAGAGCAAATAAAGTACTTTGGAAATGCATGATTTGAAGTGCTGGTGTTGGACTGGGGTGTACAAGGTTAAAAATCACACAACACCAGGTTATAGTCCAACAGGTTTAATTGGAAGCACTAGCTTTCAGAGCATCACTCCTTCATCAGGTGGTTAGGAGTAACGTTCCGAAAGCTAGTGCTTCCAAATAAACCCGATGGACTATAACCTGGTGTTGTGTGATTTTTAACTTTGGAAATGCAGTCATTGTTGTAATGTAGAAAACAAGACGACGAGGTCCCAAAACAGCAAAGAAGAAAGCAAGTTGGGAAGAGGTTCCAAAACATCAGGGCAGGGCAACAGAAAGGACTGTTTCTCAATAATGGGGTTGAGAAAGAGATAAGTGTAAATACTGATTTCAAAGAAATTGAATTGCTGGAGGTGATGTGGACTTGTCAGAGGTAGTAAGGAAAGATTGGGGTCAGGGCACATGAACAAATATTTGAAACACTTTTTGTGAGATGGGTGGCAATGATGGAGAGGGACATTGACGAAGAACAGGATGTCCGGCGTAGTCTTTCACAGTCTGATCATGACCATTACTCCCAGATGGAATTTAGAGAGAATGATGGATTGGAAAAGTCAAGTTTGGTGGGAACAAAGGCAAGTTTCAGAGCTTTCGCAATGATGGAGGGGTTGTGAGGTCAGGGAAGGGGGCTACACATTGGAGGCAATGGCTTTGACCTCTCTGATAGTCAGATGCAAGACTTTGCAACTCCTCCAGGATTCACTACTGAATAATGGCTTGATAGATTAAAGGCATTGAGGGGCTGAGAGAGGACTGACATCGTTAACATACATGCAAAATTAGACTTTTCGACTAAAACAGTGCAGGATGAGGTCAGGGATAAAGCACCACATTCACATTTCCACTGGCTGTTATTTGCATAAGAGTTTCCAACAATCTAAATTTTAAAACAAATACAATAACGTAACAAAATTATTTTTATTGACTTTACTTAGCATATGGATACCAATACACAACATTAAAAAAAACGTCAGAAGCAATAATGCCTCGGCATTGTTTTCAGATGACATCTCCCAGCTTTGCGTTAATTTCCCATGTGAATGACTCCATGTAACTTTTGCTGTTGCTATTTACATTTCTTGGTAATATTTCAGTATCAGTTTGACATGAGCACTCTGAGCTCTCAGTTGAACTCAAGGGCATCACTATTTTACTTAGCCTTACCCTTCAGTGCTATAAATGGGGATGTGCTACATTGTCTATAAGTGCCATATTTGGCCAAGAATCCAAATAAAGCCCATCCTGCCTCCTCCAGGGGACGTACCAAGTTACAGTAGAGTGGGCTTTCACAACTAACCTTTTCTTCAGCCAACACTGTACAAAACAAGTTCACTGACCATTTGATTGTCGGGACCTTGCTGTGTGTAAAATGGTCACCATGTCCAACCAGAGACTGATGGTTGATTAATTGATTGATTGATTGTCACGTGTATGAAGTACAGTGAAAAACTTTGCTTACAAGCAGTACAGGCAGATCACAGTAAGCAAAGAGTGTTGGGGCGTAGTTTGTAATGATGTGTAAGAGAAACAAGGTTGATGCGAGAGAAAAAAATATTTTCATAGTCATACAGCATGGAAACAAACTCTTCAGTCCAACTTACCCATGCTGACCATGTTCCCAAACTAATCTAGTACCATTTGCAATTGGCCCATATCTCTCTAAATCTTTCCTACTCATATACTTATCTGAATATCTTTTAAATGTTGTAACTATACCCGCAACTATCACTTTCTCTGGCAGTTCATTCAACACATGAACCACTCTCTGTGTAAAAACGTTGCCCCTCATGCCTTTTTTAAAAGTTTCACCTAAACAAATGCCCCTTAGTTTTGAACTCCGCCAACCTAGGGAAAAGACTCTTGCTATTCATTTATCCATGTCCCTCATGATTTTATAAACCTGTAAGTACTGCGTAGTTAGGGTATGGAATGCCTTGCCTTGGAATAAGGTGGAGGCAGTTTCAATTAAGGCATTCAAGAGGGCATTGGATGATTATTTGGATTGAAGTAGACAACAAGAGCATGGGGGGAAAAGCAGGAGATTGGCACGAGGTCATGATACTCATTTGAAGAGTCAGCAGAGGCACAATGGGCTAACTGGACTTTCTAATAATTCAGTGACTCTGTGACCCAAGCCGCAGCACTGAAATCCATTCATGTGCTTCCGAGTCCATGTGTCTTTTTGTTAGTCTTGAAAGTTGGTTGGGGTCGTTCGAAAGAACATACAGCCTCATTGTGCCATTTAGAGGCACGAGCAATGTTTTTATGAAAATAAATCCTCCTGCCACAAGAGACTTAGTGAAGGGGGAAGCAATTTTCCCGTATGTGTGTAAACACCACCCCCCAACTTCCCAGTGGTCAGTTCTGGCTGAGGGGAGAGTGGAAAAGAACAGTAGCTCAGTGTGGTCATTCTCAGTGAATTAGTCCAACCGGAGAGGTTCCTGAGTCAAGTTTCAGTCATCATGTAATTTAAACTGCATGGCCAGTCCTGCTGTCTAAATTTTGACCAGTGCACCACGGCCCATCCCCCAAAGTGGGTTTGCAACTATATATGATCGCAACCGGTGTCCTCCTTGTGCTAAGTAGCTTTCTGTGAATGAAACCCAAACTTGCTCCAGATGGTCAGAGGAAGCCACCCCCAGCAGCTGACAGGCATATGTACCGCGAGCAGCAAAATACAAACTCTCAGCTCACAACAAATGGCTAAGCTTCCCATTGTTTTCTTAAACTTCCCCTTCAAACCGGGGAGACTGAGCACCCCCCCCCCCACCCCCCACCCCCCCACATATGATGGAACCAACATGCTTTGCTCAGGATTATGCAGAGGTGAGAGAGCAAGAGGTCAGAATGGAAGACAAACACACAGGGTCCTACTCCCATTTCAGGCCCATACCTGAGGTAAACAAAGGCATGGGTGTGCGCAACCTTCATCATTTGCCTGATTTTCTAATCCACTTGTTGGTGATGGAAATGGACTTCTAAACATTGTTTCATAAAATTGCGACGTAAAAGTGCCATGCTGTTGGCTTGCCAATAAATTAGGCAGTAACCTGTGGAATAACAGGGACATTGGTTGCATGTATACATAGTTGGCCGAGCGACAAGAGTGCGCAACAGGGTTGCTCTCAGGTCAGAACATGGTCCACTGCTTTTCGTGACATATCTTTGTAATGTGGGCTTGGATACACAGAGCCCAATTGTAATATTTGTTGCTGATTCAAAACCTGGGAGCATAGGGTCAAACAGTCACACAGCATGGAAACAGTCACTTTGGTCCAACCCATCCAGGCTGACCAGATATCCTCAACTAATCTAGTCCCATTTGTCAGCATCTGGCCCATATTCCTCTCAATTCTTCTTATTCATGTACACATCCATATGCCTTTTAAATGTTGTAACTGTACCAGCCTCCACCACTTCCTCTGACAGCTCATTCCAAACATGCACCACCCTCGGAGAATAGTGAGAGATGCCAAGAAGATAGAGATAGGCTGTTGGAGTGTGAGGATTTGCAGCAGATGATATTCAATGCACAGAAATGTGAAGTAATATTGATAGGAAGAACGAGGAGATGCAATAGGGCAATATACAATGCAGGATGCAAACCTAAAGTAGGTGCAGGAACAAAAAACTAAGGTATATGTGCACAAGTCACTGAAGATGGCAGTGCAGTATGTTAAAATGGTTAATAAGATATCAGATATAGCCTTTATACAGAGATGCAAAGAGAATAAGAGTACAGAAAATATGATTATCCTTCACAAGAACCCTGTTTTGGCCATGGCTCGAGCACAGAAAATCAAAACTAGAATAGGCCATTCAGCGCTTTAAATCTGCTCCCCCGTTCAATATGCTCATAGCTAATCATCCAACTCTATCCTCCATTCCTGTTTTCTCTCCATACCCTTTGACCGCTTTAGCCCTCAGAAGTATATCTATCTCCTTAAAAACAGAGAGGCAGAATTTAAGTCCCTGTGGCAAATTTGATAGTGCAACAGGTGAGATGGTGATGCATACAGGCAATGCCTTTAATATTCCACCGACTGATGCACAATTAATACCTGCTTAAAGGCCACACTATCTTCATGTGTGGGCTTTTCAGGGTGGGGGCTGGGCAAGGTGGCGGAGAGGGGGCATTGGTGAAAGGGAGGAGAGGATAGCTAGTTGTCAGGCAGCTCTGCTGATCGAGAGATCAAACATAAGGAAGAGAGGGTCCACTAGAAACCACTCTGACCCCCCACTGCTTTCAACTGTCCTCTCTCTCCCCACAGTGACCGCCACCTCGCAATGCCCACTCCCACCTACACCCACTTCTGCCGGTATCCATGTCCTCAACTGGGTGTATACCAGCAGAAACCACTAGCCACCCTGTGGCGCTGCTATGCTAGAGACACTGGACTCTGAGCTATTGATAGAAAGAGAACGTCTGCCCTTGGGGTCTTTGATCCAAGGAAGGACCATCACTGCCAGTGCCTCAGTAACACATAATACAATGGGCCTTGCCAAAAGGAGGTAGACAAATCCTTTGCTGGCACTCCAGCTAGCAGGTGACTTCGTCACTTCCATTAAATACCAGCCACTGTGTTCAAATCAGTTGAGATGCAAAGGATTCGGTGAGGATGCAGAAAAGATTCATAAGAATGTTTCCAGAACTAAAGCATTCCAATCCTGTGAGTATTTTAAAGACCTCTAGGGTTTTTCCCCTTCAAGTAGGGAAGGCTGAGAAGTGAGTTGAGAGAAGTGCTCAAAATCACAAGGGGACTAGACAAAGTGGATACACAGAAATTGTTTGCATTGGTGGAGGGATTGAGAGCTAGAGGTCACAGATTTAAGGTGACTGACAAAAGAGCAATTGGTGACATATGGATTTTTTTGTAACACAGTATATGTGCGTACAATCTGGAATAAACTGCCTGAGATCACGCTTCTGAAAACGGAATTGGATAAGCGCTAGAAGATGAAAAGAGAATGCAGGGGTTACAGGGAAAGGGCTGCAGATTGGGACCAACTAAGTTGCTCTTGTAGAGAGCTAGGACAGAGTTGATGGGCTGTATAGGATGTAAGCAATCTCTGATTTTTTTGAGACTGCATCAGGGCTGCACATTTTGACAAACTGAACAGGAAATGACATGTCCTTTTATTGTAGCAATGATGTAAGAAGAAAGATCTCTCTCCCTGGCAACAGTGTGAGATTAAGGCAGTGTGTTTGCAACCTTTGCTCCAGAGATGAGCTTCTGACCTCATTTCTTGCCTTTCATCACCTCTATAACACTGCGCAAATTAGGAGAGTGTGTGTTATCCTTCATATCACAGTTTACCTTCTGCGGATTGCTTACGATTGCCATGGTTAAAACCATCAAAAATATCCAAGGATGGCAGATTGCTCACTTTCCTATCTTGTTCCACAGTTACACACATTATGCTTGCCCATATTAAACAGGTGAACGCAGTCAATGCTGGGTGGCTGGATGTGCTTAGAGCCTTTCTGAAGTAAATTCACCTTTTTTGTACAGGTCCAATGGACTATCTGAACAATAATTACATTTACATTAATTTTGATATGTTATGTCTTTGGGGATGAGGAACATAGGAGGTTATTCAGTCCCTTGAGCATGGTCCACCATTCAATCAGATTGTGCCTATTGAATTTGCCTGCTTTGGTTCAGTATTGATCCATATGGATTTGCAGTATCCTTTGTGTGAAGAATTGCATCCTAATATCATTGCACACTGACTAGCTCACATGTTAAGGTTGCATCCTTTTGTTGTGGGTACTTAGATACAGGAAAGTCACTTCTTCCCATCGAATCCTATTTAGACATTTTTTGCAATATTTCATATACTCTGCTTTGGCATGTGGGATGGAAATGGCATAGTAGTATTATCGCTAGACAATTAGAACATAGACCCATGTAATATTCAGGGGGCTTGGGTTCAAATCCTGCCATGCCAGATGGTGGAATTTGAATTCAACAAAAAATCTGGAATTAGGAGTCTAATGATGATCATGAATCCATTGCCAATCCATTGACAGGAAAAACCCATCTGGTTCACTAATATCCTATTCAGGGAAGGAAACTGCCGTCCTTACCTGGTCTGGCCTACATGTGACTCCAGACCCACAGCAATGTGGTTGACTCACAATCTGCGCAATTAAGAATGGGCAATAAATGCTGGCCTCACCAGTGAAGGCCACAGCCTATGAATGAATGAATAATAAAATGGTATTCAGGGTACACAAAAGCATATATATATATATATATATGAGAGAGAGAGAGATGTATACTCTATAAAATAAGTAGAAAAAAAAATCTATGCATTCCCTGAGTAGAGAAGCAGTGAATGGAGCGTTATAACCAGCAGTGATCAGGAAGTTGCAAATTTTTGCTCAAGGGTCTGCGTTGGACTCATTAATCTCAGCCAGTGACATATATGGTACTGCACAAAGGACAATTACAGACAGCAGATTGTCCACCAAGTCAACTCCACTCCTCATGATAACTGGAGCATCATGTGACACATTTGAACCTACCTGCACCCCAGCCTCTGCTCATCTGCTGCTGAAACACTCATTCATCCAATTCCATATCCAGAGATGTCTATTCCAGGCCAGCCTTCCACCTTCAATAACCTTGAGCCCAACAAACTCTCTGCTCGTATTCCTGTACACTCATTCGCTTTGGGTGTGCTGATATATATTGTCCTCCAGTTAAGCAATGTTTTGTGTTATAAATGGCCACATTTGCTTTGAGATCCTTCAGCCTGCCAACCCTCTATGGTCTCTCTGCTCTTCCAGTTCCAACCACTTGAACATTCCGAATTTTGACTGCTCCACAATTCCTTACCAGGAGCTGTCAAGGCTCCCATTGTGCCACCATCTGAGCAGGGCGTCTTCCTGAATTCCTGCGCGCTGTGCAACCAGATTTCTTTTCCTCCAAGGAAAACCATTCCATTTCTTTTTTCCCCTTAAGCAAAACAAAACCTCCCACAAAATTAGATCCCCAGTGAAAACATGTGGAAGACATTAGCACATGTCACTGTTTGGCAACAAAATGGAGCATAATTTGCCAATATTTTTAAAATCACAATTTTTAATGCCACAAAATTAAAGGGTTTCAGTAAGGAAGGGAAACAAGTAATTTTGCGGCGAGTAAGGAACTCTCAGTTTTAAAGTGTGATATAGTTTATATTAGATGTGATTCTCTATAATTAGCTTCTGAGGACATATTTGACTAAGTTGGGAAAAGGAACCAAGATAAAAACAAACTCTGTGTTTTGGTTAACTATGTTTAACAGTAGTGAAAGTCAGAGCATAATATCCAAACCGAGGTTTAATGAAACAATGCTTACTGTTCATGATCATCCTTCCTCTGTTAAGAGTCAGCTAAAGTTCTTCTCTGTGATGTGCTGCTCCACACTAAAGCACTTTATGTTGTATAGTTCCCAAAGACAGTGCGTGATTAAACAATGGCTTTATTGTATAATTAAAAAGAAGTTAAAAATCCTTTTGTTTGACAGAACATAAAGCATAGAGGAAAAGGAATAGACTTTCATAAACTTCCAACTCCCAGAATTTAAAAATGCGTAGCGCGATTAATTGAATTTATATATTAAGGGGTAGAGTTTCCGTTTTGGGTGCAATCATCATTCCAAGCACAAAATTATGCCAGTTTTACAAATTGATTTTATGCTTCAGGTCGCTGCTCAAACTCATTTGCATTTTGTCAAACATAAAATCTTTCATTGGCCAGTGCCACCGGCAGAATTTTAGAATAATTGTTTCTCTTGCATTAAAACATATTTGTGGGATATATTTGAAAATGCTAACATGGTGCGGTTCTATTCATACAGCTAAAAACAGATCTTTAAAAACAACATGCATTTCTAATCAGTGGAGTCTGAATTATCTGAGGGTAACCAGATTTTAAAAATACTGTAAAAAAAATCTACAGAATCATTTGATATTTATGTTGATGTACAGTAGTCATTTGTGCAGTAAATTATTTTTGAACATTTGAAAGCCTTTAAAAGGTGTCTATTAGTGCCCTTGCTCATATAAAACAACTTAATTGTTTTAACAGCCTGGAAACAAGTGCAATTAGCAGCAAGTCACGATGTAAAAATGTCAATAAAGCATCTGAAACAGAATCCAATTGTCTACCTGTTTTGTTTCTCCTTGCTCATTTAATGCTGCGTGCTCAGCTCAAACGTTCTTGCCCCTTAATTTCACAACAAGAATGAGGGGAGATTTGCTCCTGAAAGAACGGACTCTCAAAACAGCTGTGTGGCTCAGAAAAAAATCAAAATGGTCTGTTTAGAGGTGCTTGCAACCAAAACTCAATGATCGTCTGACCTCAAATTCTGATCTCAACAAGCCAATTGGACCTTTCGGTTTCCTCCTTGGGTTGGTAAAAATTCAAGCTCCAGTTACAAATTATAACAAGTGCTCTGATGTGATCTGTTGAAGGAATGGAGGGGTGAACATTGTTTGAATGGTAATACTGATACACGGAGAACAACAATGTATTGACTTTGTGAAATGTGTCTGCCGGTCCTATTTTCCAGCAGCTAGAAGCAATAACAATAAAAACATAGTTACCTTAAGGGCTACGGGGAGAATGTGGGTAAGTGGAGTTGAAATACCCATCAGCCATGATTGAATGGCCGGGTGGACTCGATGGGCCGAATGGCCTTACTTCCGCTCCTATGTCTTATGGTCTTATGGTCTTACTGTTAAACTAAAATTGACATAAGATGCTATGGAAGAGATCTGTTGCAACATGTACAGAGGAACCTCGATTATCTGAACAAGATGGGCGGGCACTATTTCATTCGGACAATTGATTATTCGGTTAATTGATCCAATGCCTCTCCTCTGGGGCTCGGAGTTTTCTGAGGTTGCCTTTTTCCTCGCTCTGCCTTCCTTGCTCCCTCTCTCTGTCTCAGGGTTTGTTTCTGAGCAGACACACACTTGTGTGTAAGGGACCTGCAGCATTGCTGAAGCCTCCCCCCTCCGCCCCCAATCAGTTTAATGGGACTGACATAGCGAGCATTTGCTATGTCCACTCCCTGTTCAGGAGACTGAACAGCAGCATACCACGCACAAGCCCCCGCCGTTCCCCCATCTGCCCCCACTCCTGCCCTCGTCCTTCCCCCCCAACTCCAACATCACCTGCCATCCGCGCCCCCAACCCCAACCAACACTGCCATCCGTCCATCCCACCTCCACCCCCATCCGTCCTCTAATCTCATCTAACCCCGCCCCCGTCCGCCCCACAACTCCATCCAACACCACCCCGTCAGGCCCACCAACCATCCGCTCCCCCCTCATGTCCGTGCCCCCGTGCTCCTCCACTCCCCAACCCACCCTCCACCCACCCGTCTGCGCCTCTGCCCCCCAACCGACCCGGCTGCACCCAGACACACAAACACACACACACACTCAGAGCCACACATACAACCTTTTACTGCAACTTTTTGACAGGTTCCACCTTTGAAGTGTACAGGGCAATGTTGGAGAAATTATCTGGGGAAGGGGGGGTTAGGGTACACCCCTGTGTAGAACTCCAGGGAAAGTGTGGGGAGAGAGAGATGGCGGATGGTCAGTCATTTGGAGACGGTGCCTCAGCTCCCATCAATGTCTGGGACTGTTCTTGGCAACATTTCCATAAGTCGGGTTCATTTTTAACCATTGTAAACAAAAGACGCAGTGTTGAAACGGCTTTTTGATGTAATGTTTCTATCAGGACCCTGAGATCTTCTTTGGATAATCCCAAATTCATAAAATTGACATTTGGATAATCAAGGTTCCTCTGTATAAACTGTATAAAATTGAGAACTAGGTTATGTCTCATGGCAATGCTGATGACTGATCTGTCAATGCGTTAGCCATGTAAATGCTTTAGGTGTCTTATGTAAATCTTGGTTTATCTTTGACTTGCCACTAAACTAAATTATTTGGTAAAGACTTGGTAACTGAACATGTGTTGTCAATGCAACTCCTGCCACCCCCAAGTTAATAAAACAGTCTGTTTCAAGAGCTCAGTTTTTCAGCAAATTTCAAAGTTTAAGAAAATTGAAATAATCACCATTCTATTTGAGAGCGCGAGGAAACTAAATTGGAGTTTTTGCCACCACTATCCATGGCTACAATATGCACTCAAAAACATCTACATGTTCACTGACGACACCATCGTTGTAGGCCGGATCTCAAACAATGATGAGACAGAATAAAGGCAAGAGATTGAGTGCTTGGTGGTGTGGTATAAAGGTAAAAATCTCTCCCTCAACATCACCAAAACAAAAGAGCTGGTCAATGACTTCAGGAAGCAAGGTGAAAGGCATACCCTTGTCTATATCAATGGGGCTAAGATAGAGATAGTCCAGAACATTATGTTCCTAGGAGTGATGATCACCAACAATCTGTCCTGAGCCACCCATGTTGATGCTACGATCAAGAAAGCACAACAATGCCCCTACTACCTCAGGAGGCTAATGAAATTTGGCATATCTGTGAAGACTCTCAACAATTTTATAGATGGACCATTGAAAGGATCCTATCAAGATGTATCACGGCTTGGTCTATTGAATCCATCAACACTTTTCTCTGACTCAGGAAGGCAGCCAACATAATTAAAGACGAGGTAAAAACAATGACTGCAGATGCTGGAAACCAGATTCTGGATCAGTGGTGCTGGAAGAGCACAGCAATTCAGGCAGCATCCGACGAGCAGCAAAATCGACGTTTCGGGCAAAAGCCCTTCATCAGGAATAAAGGCAGAGAGCCTGAAGCGTGGAGAGATAAGCTAGAGGAGGGTGGGGGTGGGGAGAAAGTAGCATAGAGTACAATAGGTGAGTGGGGGAGGAGATGAAGGTGATAGGTCAGGGAGGAGAGGGTGGAGTGGATAGGTGGAAAAGGAGCTAGGCAGGTCGGACAAGTCCGGACAAGTCAAGGGGACAGTGCGGAGCTGGAAGCTTGAAACTAGGATGAGGTGGGGGAAGGGGAAATGAGGAAGCTGTTGAAGTCCACATTGATGCCCTGGGGTTGAAGTGTTCCGAGGCGGAAGATGAGGCATTCTTCCTCCAGGCGTCTGGTGGTGAGGGAGCGGCGTGAAGGAGGCCCAGGACCTCCATGTCCACGGCAGAGTGGGAGGGGGAGTTGAAATGTTGGGCCACGGGGCGGTTTGGTTGATTGGTGTGGGTGTCTCGGAGATGTTCCCTAAAGTGCTCTGCTAGGAGGTGCCCAGTCTCCCCAATGTAGAGGAGACCGCATCGGGAGCAATGGATACAATAAATGATATTAGTGGATGTGCAGGTAAAACTTTGATGGATGTGGAAGGCTCCTTTAGGGCCTTGGATAGAGGTGAGGGAGGAGGTGTGGGCACAGGTTTTACAGTTCCTGCGGTGGCAGGGGAAAGTGCCAGGATGGGAGGGTGGGTCGTATGGGGGCGTGGACCTGACCAGGTAGTCACGGAAGGAACGGTCTTTGAGGAAGGCGGAGAGGGGTGGGGAGGGAAATATATCCCTGGTGGTGGGGTCTTTTTGGAAGTGGCAGAAATGTCGGCGGATGATTTGGTTTATGCGGAGGTCTGTAGGGTGGAAGGTGAGCACCAGGGGCGTTCTGTCCTTGTTACGGTTGGAGGGGTGGGGTCTGAGGGCGGAGGTGCGGGATGTGGACGAGATGTGTTGGAGGGCATCTTTAACCATGTGGGAAGGGAAATTGCGGTCTCTAAAGAAGGAGGCCAGCTGGTGTGTTCTATGGTGGAACTGCTCCTCCTGGGAGCAGATACGGCGGAGGCGGAGGAATTGGGAATACGGGATGGCATTTTTGCAAGAGATAGGATGGGAAGAGGTGTAATCCACGTAGCTGTGGGAGTCGGTGGGTTTGTAAAAATGTCAGTGTCAAGTCGGTCGTCATTAATGGAGATGGACAGGAAGGGGAGGGAGGTGTCAGAGATGGTCCAGGTAAATTTAAGGTCAGGGTGGAATGTGTTGGTGAAGTTGATGAATTGCTCAACCTCCTCACGGGAGCACGAGGTGGCGCCAATGCAGTCATCAATGTAGCGGAGGAAGAGGTGGGGAGTGGTGCCGGTGTAATTACGGAAGATCAACTGTTCTATGTAGCCAACAAAGAGACAGGCATAGCTGGGGCCCATACGTGAGCCCATGGCTACCCCTTTGGTCTGGAGGAAGTGGGAGGATTCGAAGGAGAAATTGTTAAGGGTGAGGACCAGTTCGGCCAAACGAATGAGAGTGTCGGTGGAGGGGTACTGTTGGGGACGTTGGGAGAGGAAGAAACGGAGGGCTTGGAGGCCCTGGTCATGGTGGATGGAGGTGGAGAGGGATTGGATATCCATAGTGAAGATGAGGCGTTGGGGGCCGGGGAAATGGAAGTCTTGGAGGAGGTGGAGGGCGTGCGTGGTGTCTCGAACGTATGTGGGGAGTTCCTGGACTAGAGGGGATAGGACAGTGTCGAGGTAGGTAGAGATGAGTTCAGTGGGGCAGGAGCATGCTGAGACAATGGGTCGGCCAGGGTGGTCAGGCTTGTGGACCTTGGGAAGGAGGTAGAACTGGGCAGTGCGGGGTTCCCGGACTATGAGGTTGGAAGCTGTGGGTGGGAGATCTCCTGAGGTGATGAGGTTCTGTATGGTCTGGGAGATGATGGTTTGGTGATGGGGGGTGGGGTCATGGTCGAGGGGGCAGTAGGAAGAGGTGTCCTCGAGTTGGCATTTGGCTTCAGCGGTGTAGAGGTCAGTGCGCCAGACTACCACTGTGCCCCCTTTATCCGCTGGCTTAATGGTGAGGTTGGGATTAGAGCAGAGGGATTGGAGGGCTGCGCGTTGTGAGGGTGAGAGGTTGGAGTGGGGGTGGGGGGTCGACAGGTTGAGGCGGTTAATGTCTCGGCGGCAGTTGGAAATGAAGAGGTTGAGGCCAGGTAATAGGCCAGCGCGGGGTGTCCAAGTGGATGCAGTGTGTTGGAGGTGGGCGAAGGGGTCCTCGGAAGGTGGGCGGGAGTCCTGATTGTGAAAGTAAGCTCGGAGGCGGAGGCGACGGAAGAATTGTTCGATGTCACGGCGTGTATTAAATTCATTGATGCGTGGACGGAGGGGGACGAAGGTGAGTCCTTTGCTGAGGACTGATCGTTCGTCCTCAGTGAGGGGGAGGTCTGGAGGGATGGTGAAAACTCGGCAGGGCTGGGAGCTGGGATCTGGTGTGGGTGTGGAGCTGGGAGTGGGGTCGGAGCCAGTTGAAACTTTATTGCTGGAACAGCACAGCAGGTCAGGCAGCATCCAGGGAACAGGAGATTCGACGTTTCGGGCACAGGCCCTTCCTCAGGAATGACAGGGTCGGAGCCAGTACCTGGAGTGGGTGTGATGGTGGGGGAATGGGGGTGGAGGCATGAGCAGGGATAGTGTTCCCCTTAGGGTTCTGGGGGGTGGGGATAGTGACAGTGGGGTCTCTGGGGGGCATGTCAGCAGAATGCAGGTGAGTGGCGCTGGTGGGGGCGGAAGTGGTGGCAGACATGGCAGTAGGGGTGGCGGAAGTCACTGAGCGTGTGGCATCGGCGATGATGTGAGTGCCGGAAGTGGCTGTGGGACCCCTCCCACCCAGGTTATAATCGCTTCTGTCAGGCCGAAGATACAAAAGCTTAAATACATTTTAGATTAGATTCCCTACGGTGTGGAAACAGGCCCTTTGGCCCAACAAGTCCACACTGACCCTCCGAAGAGCAACCCACCCACCCCCCTCTGACTAATGCACCAAACACTAGGTTAGTCTGAAACACTAGGTTAGTGTGTAACACTATGGACAATTTAGAATGACCAATTCACCTAACCTGCACATCTTTGGACTGTGGGAGGAAACTGGAGCAATATCACATAGAAATGGGGAGAATGTGCAAACTCCACACAGACAGTTGCCTGAAGCAGGAATTGAACCCAGGCCCCTGATGCTGTGAGGCAGCAGTGCTAACCACTGAGCCACCAAGCCACCATAATGTACTAAGAGATTCAGGAACAGCTTCTTTCCTGCTGTTAATAGATTTATGAATGGACCTCTCAATTTTTAAATTGCTCTTTGAGCTACTTCTCTGCTGCTATGATATTATATTCCTTGCTCTGTTTTGTTACCCTAATGCACTTGATATGGTATGGTCTGCCTGTACTGCACACAAAAATAAACTTGTCACTGTACCTAGGCATATGCGACAATAATAAATCAAATCAAATCAAAGTGCACATTGCCACAGCAACTCAGTCTCCATGTGGAAGACTAGTTGGCTGTTCCGTCAGTGTGGACATTATATTGCAGTAATACAAAGCCCTAGTTCTACCCTATTTAAAGTATTGTGAGCAGAGCTGAGCGCCACACCTTTGGAAGAATATCTGGCCCTTGAGGGAGTTCAACACAGGTTAACAAGGATGATACCTGGACATCAGGGTTTAGGTTTTGAGGAGAGATTAGACAAATTAGGCCTTTATTCTCTAGAAGCTAGAAGGTTAGGGGGGGACTTAATCAAGGTCTTCAGGATATTATGAGGGAAAGACAGGTTCTACAGCCAGAGGGCATCGTCGAATTAGGCAAAAGTGAGGACTGCAGATGCTGGAAATCAGAGTTTAGATCAGAGTGGTGCTGGAAAAGTACAGCAGGTCAGGCAGCATCCGAGGAGCAGGAAAATCGACTCTTCCTGATGAAGGGCTTTTGTCCGAAACATCGATTTTCCCATAGTCTAATTAGGATCAGGCAATTCAGGAGAGATTTTAGATGTTCGATGTTCAACACACCAAGGGTACTGGAGATTTGGAACTCTCTTCCTCAAATGGTGATCAATGTTAATTGAATTATTACATTTAAATCTGAGATAGACACATTTTTATTAACACGGTAACACGGGATACAGGCCCAAGACAGGCATTTGAAGTTACACCACAATTCAACCATAATCTTAATGAATGGTGAGTAGGCTTGAGGGTCTGAATGGCCGACTCCTGTTCCTATGTGTCTAAAGTGGTGTCAACAATAGGGAATACCATTAACCCGGTTTTTGGTCTGGCTGAAATTTCCTGGTCTTTCAGGGCAAAGAGTTATCCTTGACCCAGTGTTGGAGACTGGCACATTTCAAAGACCACGAGCACTGGCTAAGGGACATACTAAAGCTAGGGACAGTTATCACAGAGGAACGACGGGGAAAAGCCACTGACTAAGCTGTTCAATCACATGGATTAGAGAACGTTTTGGGTTGTAAACTACTAGTGAATGCACATTGGCGATCTTTGCAATTGGATTGAGACTCCTCAGACTGCAGCATTCTCAATGCAGAATGGTTATAGTCCACTGCATTTTCTCTCATATCCAGTTTGAAATGTTTTAGAGCACTTGTAGATATTTTTGTAAAACAGAAAACATTTGGTTCGATCCCCATTCCATCTGGGGTAGATTTAGGAGCTGCCTCCTCACCTTACCTGTGATGGAGATTGTGGCACTGTGGGTCAGACCTGCCCTCGGGCAAAGAACTGAAGAAGATGATATTTGAGAGTAACAAGAACCAGATTGGGAAAAAAAGATGCTGCTTTCGCCCAAGTATGAAAGGTAAACACCTACATAAGGCCAAAAAAATGAAAGAGAGCGAGTTTAGGCTCTTTGAAAAGGTTGCTAGCAGCTGAAATATTCTGGAATGAACTAAAATGAGGAAAGTTGGTGGACCTAGAAATTAAGCGTTTAGTCTTTAACCTGAAGAAACAGGAAGGTTTTACAGCACGAATAAGTGATTTTGTTTTAATCCTTTACACTTGTTCTGCTAATTTTTATTGCAGAGGGGTATGGGTGGGGGGGGGCGGGGGGGATTCTGGATGGCTGGTTTGCAGCGCACAGTGACGCCAACAGCATGAATTCAGTTTCCACATTGGCTGAGGTCAACACAAAGGTCCCACATCCTTGATCTCTCCCCTCGCCTGACACGTGGTGACACTCAGGTTAAACCACCACTAGTTATTTCCCTCTCATGATACACTTTACTGACACAGGACAAATGGCTTGCTGTAGATTTAAAAAAAAAATTATTTCATGGGATGTGGGTACGACTGGCATTTGTTGACTCTTCCTCGTTACTTGCCAGGACTACTTCTGACATCACAGCAGTTAAAAGATCAACCGTATTGCTGTGAATCCTGGAGCCAGACAGGGGCAAGGATGGCAGATTTCTTTCTGTTGGCAACTTTGGAGAACTAGAAATTTGTTTTTGAAAAATTGATGATAGCTGTTACCATTGCTTATACTGTTGATGTGAAAACTGAATTTAAATTTTATGTGCCATGATTTGATCCCATGTAATGAAAGCGTTCGACTGGCCCTCTGAATTATTAACCAAGTGGCATTACCACTCCACCCACATAGCAATGCTACCTTATCATGCATTATCAAGTACACTGCTAATTTCTGTAAATATGCAGCTCAGTCTTACCCATCTTGATGCCTATTGACTTTGAGGAAGCACAGTTATCTACAAAAGAACATACCAATCAGTACTTGTGCTGCACTTCCTAAAGTAATAACATCCCACTCGCAAAGGGCTGAGATTACACAGATTTAAAGTAATTATTAATAGAGGGAGCAAAAGTGAGATGAGGAAAAAACATTTTCATACAATGAGTGGTTAGGGCCGAGAGTGCAGTGCCTGAGATTGTGATAGTAGCGCATAGTCAAAGGATGTTTATTTTACCAGTGTGCAGGGTAAGCTGGAAGAATGCAGGAAAATGGCATATGTGATCTGTTCACTTGGAGAGCTGATGCAGAAGTGACCCTCTTTCTGTACAATATCAATTCTTTGATCATAAAATCCCTACAGAGTGGAAGCAGGCCATTTGGCCCATGGGGTCCACACCGAACGTTTGAACAGCATCCCTCCCAGACCCACCCCCTATCCTATTCCGGTAACCCTGCATTTCCCATGGCTAAACCACCTAGCCTGCACATCTTTAGACACTATGGGCAATTTAGCATGGCCAGTCCACCTAACCTGCACATCTTTGTACCGTCTTGATGTTTGTAAATTTGTAAGCATAACTATATTCGCAGCAAGAAAAGGGGTGCATCACAGAGACAGGCAAGGAAAGCAGGGAGGTTTAACTTTGCTGGGTTGCAATTTGCTTCTTCCACAGATTTAACCCGTGACTAGCTGCCTCAGCGTTAACCTCAGGGCTTTGAAGAAACCTTTCATCACTTCTCCAAGGGGTTATTTGAACCACTTTAATCAGTGAGCCATGCAGGGCACAAAGATGAGATCAATGCTGCTGAGCCCAAGGCTAAAATGCTAAATGTGTACTTGGCATTGAAGAGAACAAGCAGAACACAATGTGTAAAAGTGCTGCAAGACAGCGGTATGTGTGACAGTGGAAGCCCCTACATTTTACCTGCCTGTTACAGTATTTGCGTTGTGATCATGTGCTATTGGTGTAAATAAAACACAATTCCCTGCTGTGATTGTGGAAGATGACTCACAATGAATTGGTGCCTCATTTTAGATCTCTTCAATTTTATGGGACTGACTTCAAAGTAAATTAAAATGGGGAGAAACATGAAGAGGGTTGCATTCTCACTGTTGCCTGCTTCACCCTGCCCACAATCAAATTTAACACAACTGCCTTCGAAAATGAACATAACTGGTGTCTGACTGAAGAGAGGTGTTTACTTATAGTGGCAAATCTCTGCGAACATGAACTTTTGTGCAATGCAGGAATTGAACGACACTGGCCATCACTGAAGCGGGTGAGTGAGATCTTTATCCCAGACCTCATTTTGTCTCTTACCTCTCTGAAGTCTTTTGTTGGGCTTTCTACTTGCATGCACATTCTCTTGTCAAATTACCACAGCCTCTCGCAGCAGAAAATGTCGTAAGTGTTCTTTAAAATCCTGCCATCCTTCAACTCCTCTGTAACCTTCCCTACTCCTCCATAACCTTCTCTCAGCATTGTAGGCTGACAGAGCAAAACCTGGTGGGGTTTGAGTTGCGATAAATTTAACCTTCTTCCTCATGTCTTTCTTGTGTTCATGATACTTTTGAGGCAGCCCCTGACTCTTTAGCCAACTCTATTCAGGCCACCAATCACTGGAGAATGTCCTTCCACACCAACAGGAGTCACTATTGCCTTGAGAATCCAGGAAGGAGCTGGCAAGCTTTGCTGACTTGTTCCAACAGTTTACCACCGGATTCAGCATCAATATGAATCCAGGCAGGGAGCTCACACCATCTCGTTGATGGCCCACAGTTTCCAAGCCCCTGTACTTTCCAACGTATCTCCTACTCAGAGAAAATTCTGTGGTGCATGTTAAATCATACATGATACTCCCTCCTGTTAATCAAAAGAAAAGTTCTTCTGCTGGATGTAAACATCATAAATACTGTGCTAATGATAACAATAATTGAAAGTAGACCCGAAGATGAGTCATGCTCAACCAGTGTTGTGAATGCTTGATTGCTGAGCCAGGAGATAAATGCACCCCAATCTCACATGAGGAGGGAAGAGATGATTTGTTGTACTTTTGCTCTGCTGTCGCTGTTGATATAGACACTAGAAAAATCACTAAGAGTGGATCTGAGAGACCACTTAGATCTCTCTCAGCCTATATTATCATTCACTCATTCACACATTGCTAAAATTCAGTTTCAATGCACTAAGCAAGGAACAAATATAGCAGAGAGCGGTAGAGTGCAAAGTGGAAGCACTTGTGGAAACAGGCAGACAGGCTCGTGAATTGGTCTTAAAGGATCAGCCCTGCTTTGTCTCAGTGGTTCACACATTGTACCCTGGTGGACCAGAGCTGTGTGTTAACTGGCAGTGTGTGATACTGGTGATAATGACAGGAATTTCTCAACCTGGCTGATTCTGCCACAGTCAAGAGCTATTGGAAATACAAACTGTGGGCTTGGGATTTGCAATTTGCTCATGTAAATTGAATTCTGATTAAATTTGTAGCAAATAGCAAAAAAGGGCAAATGGGTGAATTAAACTGAAATTAAGTTACTCCTCACTGTTTGCAGGATACATCTAATCCGAACACTGGGCCAATTTGTATACTTCAGTTCAATTGTAAAGTGTTACAGAGGCCAGTACTTGACTACGAACCATAAAGTGATGAGTTCACTGCCCAAGGGCTCCTCTTGTTAATGGCTGGTGTGAAAAATCAACAAAAACACCATTCTAGTCAAGCTTGAAGTTCGAGCTGGAGTGCATTTGTGAGGCTGGGTTAGAAAAAGCTTTTCTATTTATCTGTCTGCACTATACTCAGCCTGGAAGGGTTGGTGAAATGGGAAGAGTTTTATTCCCAGAACAAAATCCCTTGTACCGATGATCATTTAAAATAGGACTAGTCATTTAGAAAAATCCTTTCAATGACAATTAGGAATCCTTTCCAGGTTGCAACATTTGCCATTTCAAGCTCTCAACTGCTACAGGGCAACAGCGCTGTCTCAGAAAAGCTTTTATTCATGATGTCTTACCAAAATCATGTTACATGAAAAAGTAACAGCAAAAATGAACAGATTGCTTTGCTTGTATTTGGCATTGTTGCAGGCTGGCAGTGGCAAAGACATTATTTGTGTTAGATTTGGCACAAGTGAAAGTGGGAGCATGTGGTGCTGAAATTGGGAGGGTGTATTCCCTCATGTCAACAAGCATCCAAAATAGCAATGATTATTTTTGCAAATCCTTTCCTGGTCAGTCAACGTGCTATATCAATTATAACAATAAATGTTCACGCCTTTCCTTACTTAATGTTTGACAATGCTGTTGGCCACAATTCCGAACAGGAAGAAGTCTCCTTTCGTTTCCACTTTCCCATTGGGTTTGTTTAGTGCGCTGCATATTGGCCCATGCTATCGCCTCGCCTCCCCCCAATGCAGTAGTTACCACCACAGCAACCTTGGCAGTTGCAAAACACAGCATTTAAAACTCAGGACTTTCAGTTGGGCAAGCCATACGTTTTTTGGAAAAAAATCAAGAACAGAGCAAAAATATTTTTTTAAAAAGTAAGTTAATCTAAAATAAATATCAATTAAGTGAGGTCTTTGCTTGCTTTTCCAAAGTTAATTTCTTCTGTGCTTTACCAACATCAGGAGCCTTGTACATTGTTATTTGAGGAACATGAGAAGTTAGAACGTTTTAAATTTACTTTTAAGAAAAAAAGCCTAAACTTCACAAAGCAATATTTTCTCTTTAAATTTTAAATAGAGAGAGTAAGTTAAAAAAAATAAGGAAAATGAAGCCAAATGCATTTCTTGTGCATGAGTCAAACTGGAGTTAGACAGAGTTAATGTTTCAAGTCCAGTGATCCTTCTACAGAACTGGTTCTGAGGAAGGGTCACTGGACCTAAAATGTTAAGTTCAATTTTTCTCCACAGATGCTGCCAGACCTGCTGAGATTTTCCAGCAATATCTGGTTTCCAGCAATCTGCAGTACTTTTGGTTTTTATGGAGTTAGATCGAGTTCAGTTCATGTGAAGCTGGAGCTAGGAGTGAGATGCAAAACTATAACAAACACAGAGATGCTCAACAGACTTGGGAAAAATCACCAAAGATGACGCAGTGATAAAATTCAAGCAAAAATGTTGTCTAAAGTAGCAAGAAGGTTGAGAGATTGAGCATGACTGAATTAGCTGAGAGCTGGGGGAGCCCTGGCCAATCTGAATTCACTTAACAGCCAATGAACACCTTTTTTTCCTTGGAGCATAAACTGTTGTGAAATTTATTTGGAGATTTTGACATTCTTGCATATGTCCTGATTGAGTCCAAGCCAACACGATTTAACAACATGCTTCTTTTTACAGCAATATTGGAGAATGAAGAAAGAAAGATTTGCATTTATATTATGCATTTCATAATCTTATTAGCATCCCAATGCACTTCATAGTCAATGAAGTATTTTCAAAGTCTTGTCACTGCTGAGTTGTGACATCGCAATTTGTACATAAGATCAATGGAAAACTGGGGAGGGAAGGTCTATGGAAATCTAGGGTAGACAAGTGATCAAGAAACAGAGTTGGAAAACATCCATTCAGCATTATAATGAATTTTGCAACAAATATTTCAAAATAATTTACAGGGAAATGCAATTACACTACTTGCACTCATTTGTGGACCTTTGCTACAAAGATCACTTCTTGAGATTCGACAATTGAAGGCATTCTCTGCTGAACTGTGCATTGCAACACAGGTTAGAACTGCAGTGAACATTATAGCAGCCTACATTATAGCAGTCTCACAAAGATTATCATGAGAAGAGAACTCTGTGCATGCTTAACTGGGCTTACTTGCACATGCACAGATGGTACTCACTGTATGGCATCCCAACTTCTACTCAGTTGTAACATGTTTTTGCCATCATAGCAGGAGCTGGTACATCATACTAGATCAAACATTTGCACTTTAACTCTGGGGTGGACCTGCAGAATGTTGGCAAACTGATCAGCATCAATTTGGAGGGCAATCCTACTCTTTTTACCTGAGGTTCGCTTCTCTGTACTTTCCAATAGGATTCACAGATCTCTCTGCGAGCTTACCTTTGTAGCCAGGAATCGCTGCAAGTCATTCAGATCAGTTTTTATTTTAATACAGATCAGAAATCAACAAGTTGCTTTCTGATTGTATGGTTTACTGCATTACTGATTAACAATGCCTTTCTCCATTATGAGATAAGGAAGCTAAGTAACTGTTTTAAAGAACAAAGTGGAACTTCTGCACGAATAACTAACTGTTAACTTTCACAAATTGGAGGTGCAAAGCTTCAGCAGTAGCTGCTTGTTTCATCATAGCCTAATTATAGTCAACCAAAACACTTGTAATATGACCACATCTTCTTATTCGAGTCATAAAGATGTACAGCAGGGAAACAGACCCTTCGGTCCAAATCGCCCATGCCGACCAGATATCCTAAATTAATCTAGTCCCATTTGCCAGCACTTGGCCCATACCCTCCCTGTTCACATACCCATTCAGATGCTTTTTTGATGTTGTCGTCAAACCAGCCTCAGTCATTTCCTCCGGTAGCTCATTCCACACATGCACCACCCTCTGTGTGAAAAGGTTGCCCCTTTAGTCCTTTTAAATCTTTCCTCTCTCACCCTAAACCTATGCCCTCTGGTTATAGACTCCCCCAGGGAAAATACACTGTCTATTTACCCTATCCTTGCCTCTCATGATTTAATTAACCACAGTAAGGTCACTCCTCAGCCTCTGACGCTCCAGGGAAAGTAGCCCCAGCCTACTCAGCCTCTCCCTATAGTTCAAGCCCTTCAACCCTGGCAACATCCTTGTAAATCTTTTCTGAATGTTTTCAAGTTTTACAATATCCTTCCTATAGGAGGGAGACCAGAATTCCACACAATATTCCAATGTCCTGTACAGCTGCAACATGACCTCCCAACACCTATACTCAATGCTCTGACTAATAAAGGAAACCATACTGATTGCCTTCTTCACTATCCTATCCTGTCACCATCTATTTCGCCACATTCCATATCTTCTATGTCCTTCTCCACAGTAAACACTTTTGCAAAATACTTGTTTAGTATCTCCCCCATCTCCTGCGACTCCACACAAAGGTTGGCTTGCTGATCTTTGAGGGACCCTATTCTCTCCGAGTTACCATTTTGACCTTAATATATTTACAGAATCCGTTCGGATTCTCCTTAACCCTATTTGCCAAAGCTATTCCCTCTTTTCCCTCCTGATTTCCCTCTTAAGTGTACTTCTACTGCATTTATACTCTTCTAAGGATTCACTTGATCTTTGATGTCTGTACCTGACATACGCTTCCTTCTTTTTCTTAACCAAAATCTCAATTTCTCAAGTCATCCAGCTTTACCTAAACCTACTGGCCTTTCCTTTCACCCTGACAGGAATATACAGTCTCTGGACTCTCGTTATCTCATTTCTGAAGGCTTCCCACTTTCCAGCCATCCCTTTAACTGCAAACACCTGCCCCCAATTAACTGTTGGAAGTTCTTGCCGAATACCGTCAAATTTGGCCTTTCTCCAATTTAGAACTTTGACTTTTAGATCTGGTCTATCCTTTTCCATCACTATTTTAAAATGAATAGAATTATGGTCGCTGGCCCCAAAGTGTTCCCCCACTGACACCTGTCTCCTGCCCTACTTTATTTCCCAAGAATAGGCCAGGTTTTGCACCTTCTCTAGTAGGAAAATCCACATACTGAATCAGAAAATTTTCTTGTACACACTTAACAAATTGCTCTCCATCTAAACCCTTAACACTATGGCAGTCCCAGTCGATGCTTGGAAAGTTAAAACCTCCTACCATAACCACCCTATTATTCTTAAAGGTAAATGAGATCTCCTTACAAATTTGTTTCTCATTTTCCTGCTAATTATTGGGGGGTCTATAATACAATCCCAATAAGGTGATCATGCCTTTCTTCTTTCTCCGTCCACCCAAATAACCTCCCAGGACGTATTCCAAGGAACAGCCTTCATAAGTACAGCTGTAATGCTATCCCTTATCAAAAATGCTGCTCCCCCTAATCTCTTGGCCCCCTTTCTATCCTTCTTAAAGCATTTGTATCTTGAAACATTAAGCTGCCAGTCCTGCCCATCCCTGAGCCACGTCTCTGCAATTGCTATGATATCCTAGTCCCATGTTCTTTA
This sequence comes from Chiloscyllium plagiosum, assembly GCF_037043375.1. NCBI lineage: Eukaryota > Metazoa > Chordata > Chondrichthyes > Orectolobiformes > Hemiscylliidae > Chiloscyllium > Chiloscyllium plagiosum. Next base: position 132,267,923 of record NW_028270140.1, read on the forward strand.
CCATGCCCTGAGGTCATCTGTTTTCCCTGTTAGGCTTCTTGCATTGAAATGAATGCAGTTTAATTAATCAGACCGACCTCGTTCTCTGCTTTGTCCCTGCCTGCCCGGACTGTTTGACTTGTGCCTTTTCTCAACTGCACCAGTGTCAGATTGATCTCGTTCCTCACTATCTCCCTCGGTCCCTCCACCAACCCACCCCCCCTCCTCCCGAGCAGCTCGAGCAAATCTCCCTGCCAGTATATTAGTCCCCTTCCAATTCAGGTGCAATCTGTCCTTCTTGTACCGGTTATCTCTACCCGAGAAGGGATTCCAATGATCCAAAACTGTGAACCCTTCTCCCATACACCAGCTCCTCAGCCATGCATTCATCTGTTTTATCCTCCTAATCCTACCCTCACTAGCTCGCAGCTTTGGGATTAATCCAGATATTACTACCTTCAAGGACCTTTTTTTTAAATTCCTGCCTCGCTTTCTATATTTTCCCTTCAGAATCTCATCCTTTTTCCTTCCTATTTTGTTATTTCCAATGTGTACAATGATTTCCTGCTGGTCTCACTCCCCTTCAAGAATATTTTGCACTCTCCAAGATATCCTTTATCCTGACACAAGGGAGGAAAGACACTGTTCTGGTTTTTCGCTGATGGCTGTAGAAACATCTGAATGTGCCTCTGACGAGTCCCCAATCACAATCGAATGCTTGGGAGATGGCATATCCCTTGTCACAATAGAGCCATTCTTGGTACCAGAAACTTGGCTGTTCATGCTACATTCTCCTGAGAGTCCATCATTTTCCAAAAACAGCAAAATTGGTTAAGATTGGGATAGCCACAGGAGACTTCTGCACTACCTTTCTCCCTCTCCTACCTCTTCTGGAGGTAACAGAGTGGCACGGTGGCTCAGTGGTTAGCACTGCTGCCTCACAGCACCAGGGTCCCAGGTTCAATTCCAGCCTCAGGCGACTGTCCGTGTGGTGTTTGCACATTCTCCCTGTGTCTGCGTGGGTTTCCTTGGGTGTTCCAGTTTCCTCCCACAGTCTAAAGATGTGCAGGCAGGTGAATTGGCCATGCTAAACTGCCCAGAGTGTTAGATGCATTAGTTAGAGGAAATTTGGTCTGGGTGGGTTACTGTTCGGAGGGTCGGTGTGAGCTTGTTGAGCTGAAGGGCCTGTTTCCACACAGTAGGGAATCTAATCTAACCCAAATACCTGACTGTATCTGTGGTTTTTCTCTCTTCCTATCATTTACACTCCTAAGATCCTGTAAATTTCTCAGTGCCTCTAACTGCTCTCCAACTTATCAATGCAATCTGTAACACGGGTTAAAAATCGCGAGGTCCCTTCCCAGCATGATTGCAATTAATTGCAGACCATTGTATACAATCCCCCCGCCCCCCCCCCCCCCCCCCGAGGAATGGATCCAGTGGGTCACACTTGCTGTTGTTAAAATGGTAACTCACCATTTTACAGTGGAACCACAACCTGCAGACAAACGCATGTTCAGTGCAGCTTCGAGATGGCTGAGGGAGTTCCAGTGTAACCCCGTTCACACAGTAGCCAGCTCAATGTCAAAGAAAGGTCAACCACAAAGATGCAGGCAAGTATCTTTATTTTTCAATTTATTTACACTTCCCAGCTTCTTGGTCTTGTGAAAGACAATGTCGGCAGTCAGCTGAACTGGCTTCAAATAAGAGTCTGCTGTGTTGTCCATGCATTGAAGTCAGTTTATATTCTGCAATACAAAAATCCAGGGCATCTCTGTGGGCTTTATGGCTCAACTGGGGAAACAGGCAAGTGAGCAGCCGGCCATTCACCAGAGTCTTCAGGGTCAACAGGCTCCTTGCTTGAAGAATGTGCTGCTTTTACGATTGCCTTATATTAGCTCTGTCGTGCAATATTACGTGCCTTCTATCTTGGTGTAGTTCTCTATTGGAACTTCCAGCCTGACCTCCTGCAGAGAAACAAAAGAAGCTTCATCGTTGGGTGGGTTGGCCTCACTCTGCTCCTTGTCATTCTTGGCATCTGGTGGCCATTTGAAGCAGGTGGCCAGTTTGGCCAGCGTCATCTTCTTCAAAGTCTTCACCATCATGAATGTGGGCTGTCCAACAGCTGAGTTGTACTTCTGCTACGTAGGGAGAAGAAAGTGAGGAATGCAGATGCTGAAGAGTCAATGTTGAAAAGGGTGGCACTGGAAAAGCACAACAGGTCAGGCAGCATCTGAGGAGCAGGAGAGTTGATGTTTCGAGCATAAGCCCTTCCTCCGGAATGGCATTCCTGATGAAAGGCTTGTGCCTGAAACATCGACTCGCCTGCTCCTCAGATGCTGCCTGACCTGCTGTGCTTTTCCAGCGCCACCCTTTTCAACTCCTTCTGCTATGTAGGGATGGTCTTCAGAACTTGAGTCATCAGTTGGAATAGGTAGTTGATTTCAGGTTCCTATTCACCTCTTACCCATTTGCTGGAGCCTGGCTGTGCTGTTGGGAGTCACTCAGGGAAGTGAAGTCAGGCAGCGAGGGGCAGTTTTCTATCATGATGGTCACCTTACTTTTGTTCGACCGGTACATTGTGTTCTTTTCCCTGATCCATGTCTCATGTTTTGTAAGTCTCGTACTTTCTGGGTAGTATTTGGACATTGCAAAGCAACCTGGCTTCTGGGACTTTCCAATCATAAGAACTGGAGCATTTCAGTGCCATCCATGTTGGCACAGACCATAGCAGTGACACATTCTGTTGCTTCGTTAAATACTGAAGAATAATCTATTGCAAGACGTTCAAAATGTCTCTTGTTGTATACTTACTCAGGAAGTGGGTGAAACATGATTGCAGGCAATGTCTGTCATTGCTGTTGGAGATGGCACAGCCTTACTGCCTGCTGCATAGAAGATGATGCCATGTCTGATCTTGAAAAATCAAATTCCTTGTGACCCAGCCTGCCTGCTTCCACTTCACTTTCTCTCTGATCGACAGCACTTTGACTTTTCTCACCGGTTTATCCGGATTTGCAGGGTTTCAAAGTCTCTCACAGAGAGATCGCGATGACAAGTGATAGATTGACTATGACTCTGCATTCTGGTGTGGCCAAACTCTGCTCTGGATGGGTGGCTTGGTAATATGTCAAGTCTGAACAAGTTCAGCTAATCCAGAGTTGCCAACAAAGGATTGTGGTTTATCGTACAGTAGTGCCTCGACATACGAACGGCCCCGTTCATGAACAAATTGGTTTACGAACAGGATTGTCAGTAAAGTTTTGCTTTAACGTAGGTATGAAATTCAAGGTACGAACGAAGGTATGAATGCAAAAAGCCCGTGTGCGACCACGTGGTTTCATTGTTCTGCTTTGCCACGCGCTTGTTGAACACAAAAGCTCTTGGGCCCCGTGTGATCTCATTCAGTTCGTCTTTGGCGCATGCGCTGTGATCAGCATTCGTTGCTACGTCCAAGCATTCTTACACTATCCAAACAATGGGAAAAATTGATTCAGTTCGCGAACTTTTCGGTTCGTGAACCGGGTCCCGGAACGGATTAAGTTCGTAAGTCGAGGCGCGACTGTACTGATTTCATAGTCTGCTGGTGGGAATGCTGACAACTTCACCAGACTCGGTTTTTTGGCTTCTCCAGATTTGATTAATTGCAATTTAATTGTATTGTAACAGCAGCAGTTTCCTTCCTCCTCACAGGACAGTCAAAACTGTTTGCATCTGGCTAGCCTCAGGTTGAATCGGACACTGGAAAGGCCATTGCACTACACCAGCTAATCCAGCGAAGTCAGTAATTCCATCTAATGGTGGCATCACCATTACTAATATTGGTACTCTCATAATCGTTAGGCGATCAGTAGAAATGTAGCAAGATGTATTTCATGATATTTACATCATTTCCCCATGGAAATCAATCTATGGTGCTTGAGTGGAGGAATCATCATTAAACTTAAGTGGTAACATCTGGTCATGGTGAAGGCAGACACCAGTCCATAGAGTTGTTGCCAGTTTCCTTTGTTGTCAGCTCGTGATTCCTAGATGTGATAACTGATGTCTGGGAGCTAATGTTATATCTCGCTCTTGTTACCTAATCCTAACTGAGATGCAATAATCTGTCATCCTGTTTATGTACCCGAGCCAACATAATCATCAACATAGAATGCCAACCAATCTAGGAGATCTGAATTTGAGTTTGTTATGTCAGGAAAAACTGCAATATGCATCGTAGACAGCAAAGACATAAATTAACTCAGCTCCTTTCGTTATTGCTGTCTGTCAGCAATGTTCCAAAGCCATGTAACAAGATGTCAGAAAACAGGCTTGGTTTTCAGATCCAGCTTGTATTATTCCCTTGCTCATTCGGTAAGTCAGTGGCTGCTTTCCCTACACTTGTACCAAGCTCTGGATTAACAGAAATATTGTCCCCAGCCATGAACTAGAGGTAGGAGAATCGGCTCAGCAGTGTGTTATTTAGTGTGATTGAGGCAGACATCCTTTGTCTCATGACCATGGCTTTCTTGGTACTTCTTGAGAGGAGGACTGTGTTACTGACATGGGAGGAACAGTCCAGGAATTTCTGTTGGAGGAGATTTTGTTGCAGAATTTCCATTTGGGCGATTAGCACAGCAGAGTTGACGTAAAGGAGTGCACTGATCAAGGCATGATGTGTTTTCATCTTCGCTTTCAGTCTCGATAGATTCCAGAGCCTGACATCTGACCCAGTGTGCAAGTAGACTCCTTCCATATTTACAGTGAAGGCAAAGGTCAGGAGCATGAAGAAAAAGATGCCAAACAGATGCATCTACAAGTGGTATTAATTTGTCCCTTCTAGCTCAGGCATGTAGACTACTAATCTAATAAATGGAACATGCTAATCACAGGAGATTATTAAAGTAATATTGCACTGTGATATTTCAATGACTTCAAGAGCTTCCATTCCATGCAGTATCTTTTCCCAGCCTGTACCTTATATTCCTGCGACATTCAATTGCATTTTTTGCACATTCTTACTCAGCTTGCTTTTGAAAGAATTATCTGCTTCACCTCAGAGTCTACTCCATATCCCACTAATTTTGGCAGCAACAATAATAAACAGTGATAAATTATAACATCATTCTGGCAGAGCGATGAAGCCAAAATCAAAAAAATAACATTTGGAACACAGCGATCCGAGAAAAGCTGGCGCCTTGCACAGTTGATTCCAAATGATGAGAATGCACATACCCCTTCACAATGGAACAGTCCCTAAGGGATCAGTGATAGAATAATAGGAATATGTTCTTTTCATTCCAAGCTCTGGTACAGTGTTTTCTGGAAACATTGCCACCATCCTCCAAAGGGTTGGCTGTGAATTAATTACAATTTTAATTGTTTCTCTTGATTGACTTGTTATTTTTAACAAAACTATGAGGAAAGGGCCTGCTTAAACCTGCTTGATGTCTCTAACTCACATTTAAAGCTGACAAGAAGGTCAGGGTAGAGTAAAATAAATCAAGCCTTTGTAAGAATGAACAAATCTTTGTTGACAAACTGTGAATTGCCAGACAGCGTGCTACTAGCTGTTTATGAATAGCAGGAGGGAAGTGCCTTAAAGCTGCATCAGTCCTTGGCACAGTAGCTTTTCTTGCCCCCTGCGTTATGTAAAAGCGTTAAAAGAATATACAGGGTTCAGAGTACAAGGGCTATTGAGAAAATGAGATAGCTATTCAGTTGTCTCTTAATAAGTGAAGCCACACCATTTTTCTAGTAGATCCAATGGAACAAATAATTACGGTCACCTTGATTTTGATTGTTATCTCTTCAACTTCAGAAGAGCCTGAAATTATTTTTCTAGGTCAACTAAAGATAATTGATCTTTTACAACGAAATAGTAGTTGACTCTGGTGGGAGGCAATCAAGGTGAACGTCAATCTCAATGACATTCAAAAGGCGAGAGGGGAACCGAGGGAGGTGTGCCAACTCGAAAAATGCACGTGGAATCTGCTCTGCCTGCAGGTCAATGACAAGGAGGATCTCTGAGAGACAACAGCCAGTAAGCTTTGCTCTTTGTCTCAGTGGCCTCCGAGAATCTTTCAGCCTAAAGACCATGATGGGGAGCCGAATGGGACATTAACTCTGGATGAGCTCACTAAGGGCATCAAATACCTTGAGAAGGGTAAAATCCCTAACAATGCTGGCTTACAGGCCAGGGTCACCTTGTCTCTGTGAGACTTGTGATCAGTATGACTTTGCCGGAGGTGTGCGAATGCCTGTTTCTGGCCAGCAGCATATCCCAATCCATGAGGAAAGGCATCATCATCATCATCCTCATGTACAAGGTCAAAGGGGAGAGGGATGAAATTAGATATTGGCAGCTTAACTCACTGCTGTATCTGGACAACAAAAATTCTATTCAAGGTCACTGCTAATTGACTCGAGACTACTCTAGAGTTGGTGGTACATCCTGATCAAACCTACACTATGTTTGTCTCTGAGAACCTTGCGCTGCTTCAAAGATATGTGCAGGACAAGGTGATGAGCAGCTGTCTTATCATCCTGGACCAAGAGAAGGCCTCTGACAGAATACCATCCATTGACATGATCAATGTGCTCTCCAAATTCAGGTTTGGGGAATAAATCTGCCACTGGGTCCAAGGGCTGTCCACAAACCTCACACTGCAGTTTTAATCAATGGGTGGCTTCAAGAACAGAAAAATGCTATTTAGACTGCCCTGAACCTGCTGGTCTTCATGTGGGAGTTGTCCTTGGGTAAATAGCATAGCCTGTGATATTCTAAGGTCCAGGACTATGTGCTGAGAGACACAGAGATACAGTGGGGAACTGTTGATCTCTGAGGTCTTCCTGCCTTAATACATGAAGGTGCTGGAAATTGTAGATTCCCTCTGTCTGTATGCCTTAGCAGGACTATACATGGTGGACATCAAGAGAACTGAAATTGCACTGAGGCAAGTCAGTGTGGGACAGGCTTTATGGACAGAAATGTTACATTTTATTGCACTTTCCTTAAAAGTCCATTTGAAATAGTTTGCCCTTGGACTGTGTACAAGAACTAGAGGCAGGAATAGGCCATTTGCCCCTCTGCCCACCAACCCCCATAACCCCCCACCAAGCTCCACTGTTTAATAAGATCATGCTGATCTGATTGTGGAATCAACTTCAATTTACTGTCTTTCCCCAGAGTCTCTTGTTGATCAAAAATCTGCTTCAGCCTTGAATTAATTCCATGGCCCATAATCTGGTTTGGGGAAAAGAATGCCACAAAGCTAGAACTCTCTTGAATGGAGAAGTTCACCATATTAATATCAAGTGGGGGACTTCACATTTTCAAAGTGTGCCACTTTTATTTTTTTGACTATTCATTCTTTCCGAGGTTGCAGGTGCCATCAGCAATGCCAGCATTTGTTGCCCATCTCTACAAGCCCTTTAAGGAAAGTGAACAGGCAGCTACACTACTGTGGGTCGAGAGTCAACTGGGCGACAGCAGGAAATGATGGCAGATCTCCAGAATAATATTAATGGACCAGAAGAGTTTTTACAGCAGTGGATGATGGTTTCATGGTCACTCTTCCTTATCTAAGGAAAGACATTCTGGCATTGGAGGCAGCCCAGAGGAAGTTCACCAGGCTGATCCATATAATGCTTGGATTCCCTGACTAATTAAAAATCTCTTCCTGATGAAGAGCTTATGCTTGAAATGTTGACTCTCCTGCTCCTCGGATGTTGCCTGACCGGCTGTGCTTTTCCAGCGCTACACTTTTTGACATTAGTTTAAAATCTGTCTATCTTAGACTTGAATATACTTAATGACCCAGTGTCGAGAGCCGTCTGTGGCAAATAATTCTACAGGTTCAAAATCCTCTGAGATTGAAAAAAAATTCTTCTCATCTCTCTTTCTCAATGTGCAAACCCTTATTCTGAGATTATGCCTTCTGGTCAGCATGGTAGCTCAGTGGTTAGCACTATTGCCTCACAGCACAAGGACGTGGGTCCGATTCCACTCTCGGGCGACTGTCTCTGTGGAGTTAGCACATTCTTCCGGTGTTTGTGCGGGTTTTTACAAGATACTCTGGTTTCCTTTCACAGTCCAATGATGTGCAGGTTAGGTGGATTGGCCATACTAATTTGCCCACAATGTCTTGGGATATTCAGGAAAGGTGGACACAGATGGGTTAGGGAGGTGGGTGTAAGTGGGGTGCTCTTCAGAGGGTCAGTATGGACTCAATGGGCCAATTGGACTCCTTCTACATTGCAGGGATCTTTTGGTTGTAGGAGGAATTAACATCTCAGCCTTTGTTCTGTAAAGTTCCCTAAGAATCTTACATAGTTCAATAAGGTCACCGCTCATTTTTCTAAACTCAGTAATTCACATGAACTAACATCAATATCTTTAATTTTAGGTAATTTTTAACTTGTCCCACTTTTCTTTTACTGACATTATTCATGTATGTGTATGGTGATGTGTGTGCGTGTGTGTTTGTGTGTTATTAAATTTATGAATAAACCTTACATTGGTTTAAACCTTATGAAATCACAAATAGGGTTTGGAAAAAATCACACAGCTGCCCATCTTTAAAAGAGAAAAGGAAAATATGATAATAAAAACTTCCTTAGTTACTGCTGCAAGAGTAGAACAGTAAAAAAATGACTTAATTCACCTCCTTCTCTTGTCAGTGACTAATTAGAACTGGCCTCAGGAGTCAAAGTCGATCTTGGCAAGAACAAGGTCAGGTTCTTTGGGAACTGGACCAATCAATTCTTTGTCCCTTTCTCCTTCAGATCGGACAACCTAAAGGTATTGGGATTTAGTTCAGAGGAACTAAAGCGTGTACTAAAAACTGGAAGCAGTCAGTAGCCATGGTAATATGTGAACTGAGTGTGTGGTAGGAACCTGATGATCAGGTATTGGCACCCTGGGGGTTGCAGCTCTGGCCCATTTCTCTCTCCTGTGTCATGGCGATGACTCAGACCCCCTTCCACTTTGAAGACTGAGAATCAAGTGGGTGGAACAAGCTCCAGGTCAGAGGGAGAAGGACACACACGATATAGCTGTTATCCTGATGGCCACTTTGTTAACAAGAATGATCCCAGGGAGGGAGGATTTGTCAAATGAGGAGTGGCTGATGACGCTGGGTCTGTACTCGATGAGGGGGATCTCACTGAAACTTACAGAATACTGAGAGGCCTGGACAGAGTGGACGTGGAAAAGATGTTTGCACTAGCAGGAGAGATTAGGATCTGAGGACACAGACTCAGAGTGAAGGAACAACCCTTTTGAACTGAGATGAGGAGGAGGTTTTTCAGCCAGAGGGTGCTAAATCCATAGAATCTATTGCCACAGAGGGCTGTGGAGGCCAAAGTCACTGAGCTTATTTAAAACTGAGATAGCTAGGTTCTTGACTGGTGAAGGGATTAAAGGTTATGGGGAGAATGCAGTTGAGAAACATATCAGCCATGATCAAATGATGGAGCAGATTTGATGGGCAGAAGGGCCTAATTTTGCTCCTATATCTTCCGGTCTTATAGTCTTTTGAGTGTAGCTGCATCAGGTATTGTGCGGACTCTTGGTGTGAGATTCTCTCTGTGCTCGACATTACAAAGGACAGATTTGGATTAGTGGTGCTGGAAGAGCACAGCAGTTCAGGCAGCATCCAAGGAGCTTCGAAATTGATGTTCGGGCAAAATCCCTTTTTACCTGTTACAAAGGACGGGTCTGCCACTCTGTAAAGGAATGCTCTAGCCAGCTGGACCATGCTATCTCAACCATCCCTCATGGAGGTCTTGATGTAGAGCACCCTGGGCCAAAAACCTGTCAGCATAACAGCTGCATGGCCCTGTAGGAAAAGATAGATCCTGCCAGCTGGTTTCCTGAAGATTGCCAAAGTCATTTGACAAAATGTCTCATCTCCAGAACTTTCATACAAGCACAAGGCATACACATAGGATGGCAAGAAAGGTCCTGCACATCTAATGTCTCAGAGGCTCTGCCTTTGAGACAGTTACATTGTGGAAGACATGACTGCCCATGTCTGTTTACAAAAAAGGTGATGTGAGGGTGGATGGCCGGATTCCAGAGGCAAGGAGGAATGATTGAAGGAGGTGGATGACCTAGGGAATGGACCGAATGATTGTCAGGGTTGGTGAATGGACCCAATCGACCAGCAAGGTCCCACCTTTATTCCAATTGCTAAAGTTCAGGCATTGCAAGGGTTTTCAACTCTTGGCTAAAATACCCAGTGGCAGAATTAATTACCCATTTCAAGGTTTCAATAGTCCCAAAGAAGGGCAGGCAAGTAGGCACAATGCCTTTTGGACTTTACAGGAACCAATACTCCCCTCAAACTCACTGACACGGGAAACTAAAATTCGGTCCATAAGTGTTTCAAAGTGCAATAAAGTTTTGGGCCTGTTGAAATGATACTCTCCTGCAATGTCTCCATTCCCAGTTTAGTGATCCTCTGTCAAGACTGAGTTACTGAGAAATTGTCTCGGCTCTACACTGTCAGCTGCATTTTACAGACGCTGTCAGAAGCAATCTTACCATTTTCTAATATTTTTATTTCTGTTACTATGACTTCCAGCCACTTGAAAACAACTCAGCACACTGCAATCAAAACATTAACTTTTTTTTCTCTCCTCAAATGCTGCCAGACCCGCTGAGCTTCTCCAGCATCCACAATTCTTGATTTTATTCTCAATGTGAGACATTTTGACACCCCAGCCCCAACAAGGCAATGGCTCATAAAAATTGCGGGAGGGACAATTACACAGACGGGAATAAAATTAGCTCAACTGAATGGAGTGCAGGGAAAATTAAAAGAAAAATCCTGGCAGAAAGGGTCACATTACAAATTAGACAATAAGTCTTTGTACTAATGGGCTGCTTACTATATTCTTACATTATTAATGACAAGCTCCTTTGCAGACTTGCTTATGTTACTAATAATGACAAAAATTACCAAAAGAGAAAGGAAAACATTATTCAAAACATGAACCATCAAATTAAGTCAAGTGGCACCAGATATCATATCATAATTTCTGCAAGGAATCATGAAAAAAGGAGACTTTGAAGCAATAATACCTTTAGGCTGAGAGGGGAAAGATTTAAAAAGAACCTGAGGGGTAACTTTTTCATGCAAAGGGTGTTGCGTATATAGAACAAACTTCCTGTTAGAGGAAGTGGTGAAGATGGGCACAAATACAACATTTTAAAAGCATCTGGATGGGTATATGAAGATGAAGGGCTTCAAGAGATACAGGCCAAAAGGTGGCAAATGGGACCAGGGCAGATTCAGCTCGGACCGAAGGGTCTGTTTCTGTGCTGCATGACTCTATAAGTGAACACCCACAGCTCTATACAGCATTACCAACAAAGGTCCCTGGGAGCTGTGCAGTCGCTCTGAGAATCCATGCCTGCCTTCCACTGTCAGGCAGAATTGCCAAATAGGGACTTCGGAGGTCCATGCAGAAGGAAACAGGAGAAGGAACGTGGGTTACCGACCCTTCAGGAATGAGCGTGGAGTCTCCAGGGATTGAAGATTAATCTCCTTGGCTATGCCTCGAGAAACATCCATTGAAAACATTTATCAGGGAGCTGGTGAACTGCAATCTGGAGGACTGAAATATTCACAGATAAGTTTTCATTTGGCACTGAAACTAAAAACAATTTTTTTCCTTATCATCATTTCAAGGAATTGGGAGGGAGTGATATTTTAATTGCAAGGCCATCACTTGTTGTCCATCCTGAATTGCTCTGGAACTGAATGGCTCGCTCGGAGGAGAGTTCAGAGTGTCCCAGATTACTGTGGGTCTGGAGTCACATGTAGAGCAGGTCAGGTAAGGCTGCCAGATTTCCTCCCTTAAAGAACACAGGTGAACCAGAGAGGCTTTCACAAAAACCAATTATGATTTCATGGTCACCCTATTTGTCAGGGCTGTCGTTGATTCTGGCCGGGAGTGGAAGGGTGGCAAACTGATCGCCGAGATTTGGTCACACGAAGACAACTTCAAAAGAGCACAGGGTGTTGTGAGTGTATCAGCTGTCACCTCTGTCTACAGTGTTACCAGAATTCACGTCTGTAACATCTGCTATTTTTGCCAGAACCCAAGATCAATTGCTATATTGTATGCTGAGAGATTAATAGTTGCAGCCATTAAACACATGATCGAGGCTGACACATCAGCTGGCCTGTACCAGTGCAGCAAATAAACAATGAAAGAACTTGTATTGAAGTAGGGAGCATCTTTTGAATTAACTACAGCCCATCTCTTTGTTCAACTGAATTTAAAAGTCGAAAATGTGTTGCTGGAAAAGCGCAGCAGGTCAGGCAGCATCCAAGGAACAGGAGAATCGATGTTTCGGGCATAAGCCCTTCTTCGATTCTCCTGTTCCCTGGATGCTGCCTGACCTGCTGCGCTTTTCCAGCAACACATTTTCAGCTCTGATCTCCAGCATCTGCAGCCCTCACTTTCTCCTCGATGAATTAAAAAGTTCCCATGGTGCTATTTGAGAGAACCAAAGGCATTCTGACCAATATCATTCACTCAACTAATGCCAACAGTCAATAGTGAAGGTTCAATATATCACATGCAAAACTGATGGACTAAGACTGCTACACAGAGACACATAACTGCAAACACATCCCCTTTAACATAGGACTTATTAAAAAGAAATAAAATTAGGGTCAGAAACATAGGACCTGGAGGAGAAATATCTGTGCTTAAAGGGTTGTGACTTCCTTCATTTCTCAACTGGAGAGATCAGTGGATGCTCGGTCATTGTGTACATTAAAGTCGGAGATTGACAGATATTTGGACACTAAAGTACATCAAATGGTCTTGGGTAGTATGCAGCAAAGTATAACTGAGGTAGGATATCAGCTAGACTCTTACTGATTCCCGATGCTGGTTCATGAGGCCTACTCCTGCTCCTATTTCTTATGTTACTCAGTAAGTGCTGATACAGAAAGCAGGAAGCATTTGAGAGTTATCAAGTTGTGAAGCCTTATAAACCAACTGTTCAGTAAGATGAGTTTTCAGCTATTTTCTCTGTGAAGTAAAGTTCTCATCACCAATTCTTCCACAGTGCAAGAGACAAATCTGGGAATAATAAATCAACAAACAGCAATCTTTGCTCCACAATTGAGGAGTTAAAATGAAATCACATTCTTTCAGGTCACATTGTAAACTCACTTATGCTCTATGATCTCTCGTGAATAAATGGTTGAAAGTGTACAAAATATGAATTTCCTATTCAAATTCCCCCTGTACTTCCCCGCACTGCCACCATACTATACATGCAGATCCTACAGACAGGCCTGTGCTACTAATGCACAACAAAGGGCTGGATGATGGTGAAAGAGGAACTTGAATATGGTGAGGGGAGTGTGTGGCTTGTCTCTAGCAGTCCAATTTTGGTGAAAAAAATATTAATGTGAATATTGTTTTGTGGCAGGGTCATGCATATTCCAACTGAATCAGGCCTTTAACACAGATCATCAGTGGGCAGGATGCAGTACAGCCACACCCACCTCACTCAGGAGGAGAGCAGCGGAGGGATGTTTTGCTCAGCAGCTCTGTGGTCTCAGCAATGGCCACCAGGAGCAGCGATCATCACTGGAAACACAAGCAGGCATAGGAGGCTGGGTGCCAAAGCCAAGGTGGAGATAAATACAGGGGATGTGTTGCTGGAATAGCGCAGCAGGTCAGGCAGCATCCAGGGAACAGGAGAATCGACGTTTCGGGCATAAGCCCTTCTTCAGGAATGAGGAAAGTTTGTCCAGCAGGCTAAGATAAAAGGTAAGGAGGAGGGACTTGGGGGAGGGGCGTCGGAAATGTGATAGGTGGAAAGAGGTCAAGGTGAGGGTGATAGGTCAGACTGGGGTGGGGGCGGAGAGGTCAGGAAGAAGATTGCAGGTTAGGAAGGCGGTGCTGAATTCGATGGATTTGACTGAGACAAGGTGGGGGGAGGGGAAATGAGGAAACTGGTGAAATCCGAGTTCATCCCTTGTGGTTGGAGGGTTCCTAGGCAGAAGATGAGGCGCTCTTCCTCCAACCGTCGTTTTGTTGTGGTCTGGCGATGGAGGAGTCCAAAGACCTGCATATCCTTGGTGGAGTGGGAGTGGGAGTTGAAAAGTCCACTCTCTCCGTGACTCCCTCGTCAGATCCACACCCCCCACCAACCCAACCTCCACTCCCGGCACCTTCCCCTGCAACCACAGGAGGTGCAAGACTTGCGCCCACACCTTCCCCCTCACCTCCCTCCAAGGCCCCAAAGGAAACTTCCATATCCGCCACAGATTCACCTGCACCTCCACACACATCATCTATTGCATCCTCTGCACCCGATGTGGCCTCCTCTATATTGGGGAGACAGGCCGGCTACTTGCGGAGCGTTTCAGAGAACACCTCTGGGACACCCGGACCAACCAACCCAATCACCCTGTGGCTCAACATTTCAACTCCCACTCCCACTCCACCAAGGATATGCAGGTCTTTGGACTCCTCCATCGCCAGACCACAACAAAACGACGGTTGGAGGAAGAGCGCCTCATCTTCTGCCTAGGAACCCTCCAACCACAAGGGATGAACTCGGATTTCACCAGTTTCCTCATTTCCCCTCCCCCCACCTTGTCTCAGTCAAATCCATCGAATTCAGCACCGCCTTCCTAACCTGCAATCTTCTTCCTGACCTCTCCGCCCCCACCCCAGTCTGACCTATCACCCTCACCTTGACCTCTTTCCACCTATCACATTTCCGATGCCCGTCCCCCAAGTCCCTCCTCCTTACCTTTTATCTTAGCCTGCTGGACAAACTTTCCTCATTCCTGAAGAAGGGCTTATGCCCGAAACGTCGATTCTCCTGTTCCCTGGATGCTGCCTGACCTGCTGCGCTATTCCAGCAACACATTTTCAGCTCTGATCTCCAGCATCTGCAGACCTCACTTTCTCCATAAATACAGGGGATGTCATGAAGGGACAAAATGGGGAAGTGGATATGACGAGAGGTGCTGGGGTCCTTGAGGGAGAGATCTATTGGATGAAGCCTGAAGTGGGAGACAGTTCTTGGTTTGGGGAAAGGGGTGGTGGGTGTGGTGAATGGGAATTGGGAGAGAGGTATAGGACCCATCCAAATTCCTCAGATCTGACCAGGCTTACTTGCCAACTGACCCTCCCCACCCCCAAGCCTGTTCCTGACCTAGAGTTAAAGAGTCACAGAGATGTACAGCAGGGAAACAGATCCTTCGGTCCAACCCGTCCATGCCGGCCAGATATCCTAACATAATCTAGTCCCATTTGCCAGCACTTGGCCCATATCCCTCTGAACCCTTGCTTTTCATATACCCATCCAGATGCCTTTTAAATGTTGCAATTGTACCAGCCTCCACCACGTCCTCTGGCAGCTCATTCCATTCATCACCCTCTGCGTGAAAAAGTAGCCCGTTAGATCCCTTTTATATCTTTCCCCCTCACTCTAACCTATGCCCTCTAGTTCTGGACTCTCCCACCCCAGGAAAAAGACTTCACCTTTTATCCTATCCATGCCCCTCATGATTTTATAAACCTCTATGAGGTCACCACTGAGCCTTCGATGCCCTAGGGAAAACAGCCTATTCATCCTCTCCCTATAGCTCAAATTCTCCAACCCTGGCAACAAAATCTTTGTAAATCTTTTCAAAACCCTTTCAAACTTCGCACCATCCTTCCGATAGGAGGGAGACCAGAATTGCACACAATATTCCAAAAGTGGCCTAACCAATGTCCTGTACAGCCACAACATGACCTCCCAACTCCTGTACTCAATGCTCTGACCACCAAAGGAAAGCATACCAAACGCCTTCTTCACAATCCTGTCTACTTGCAAATGTACTTTAAAAGAAACTATGAACCAGCGCTCCAAGATCTCTTTGTTAAGCAACATTCCATAGGACCTTACCAAAACCCCTAAATCCTTCACATCTCGAGCCTCAATATTTTGGCCTGGCACTGAGGCAGCCATAAGATAGTCTGCCGCCCTGGTGACCTCTGCTGAAAGGTACATGCATGTGGACATCAGGTTCACTCGTTACCATCACATTCTGTTAGTTGGAACTTACTGTGCATTATTTACCTACCGAGCGTCCTGCATGACAATAAGTGCAACATTAATCAATGCTACTTAAAGGCATTCTTTGTAAATGAACATTAGTCTTAACATACGTCAGGGATAACTCTTGCCTAACTTGCGAACATAGATTTCAGGACGGGGCAGGAGTTCAGAGGGGATTTGAGGAAGAATTTCTTTACCCGCAGGGTGGTGGGGTATGTGAAACTCACTGCTCAAAGGGTGGTAGAGGCAGGAGCCATTGCAACATATAAGAAACATTCAGATGATCACTTTGAGCACACCGTTGTATAATGTGACAAAATGGGTCTGCAGTAGATAATTACTTGATGACCATCATGGACATCTATGACTCTATAGCGGATTCAACTTGTTTAGCTTGTAAGCATTCCACAGTCAAGTGGTCCCATGAGATGGTTCCTCAGAAGAGTTTGTGGTCTGCTGCGAGCATGAGTCATTGCCCTCAGGAGACAAGTGGATAGAAACAAAAGTGAAAGTGAATTTATGTAGTATTGAAGCCTTAAGAATTGCCAAGAAACATCATTTCCTTTAAGAAGGATATTAAGCATTACGTATAACATAGCCTGTGCACTGTCTTACTCCCCCTCAAGGAATGAATATGTGTAGCTCACTTGGCTTTGAATCTCTTCAGTTAGTGAGTGAGATTGTTTTATCAATTGTATCGATAAATCTGCATTACCCGTTAACCAAAGCAGTGACAAACTGAGTATGGCCAATGCTTAAGTTGCTGAAGCTTCCATCCCTGTCTTTTCTTGATGATAGGGGTTGGGGAATAGAGGTTTTTGGGGTGGGACAAAGCAGGGGACAATTTTTCACAGAGATGCAGCTTTCAAATATTCAGCATGATGTATGACAGCCAGAGCCGTTCCTGGAAGAGGAGCAAAGAAATCTGTGCAACAAAGCAAAGCATGAACCGAGACAGGCCAAACCAGTGATCGCTGACATTTTGCTTCAAACTCCTAAATAACAATCAACAACAAATTGCATTTATATAGCATCTGCAACATTTAAAGACACTCATAGGTGCTGGTAGTGTTGTGAACGAGACTTTGTGAGGACCTGTGTAAACAACACTCCACATATAACTCTGTAAATGCAGCTGAATTGAAGAGTCATGCTTGCCAACTGAAGATTCTTGGCAGTGACATGTAATTACTGTAAATCATTTTTATCAGGAGGTCCGGGGGAGATAGTGGCTGGTACATTATGTTGATTAATGTCATTTTCCAGCTAGGAGTGGTATTTAAGCTCACTGCATCATTAAGGGAAAACTTGCTGTAACATATGGAAAGGATTGACATAGCAATTTGATGATCCTACTCTCCAAGACATGATGGTCATTAGGCAACAACGACCCTTCAGCTTCTGAACAAGCAGGACAAAACTGTGTAAAAGTATAAATCCTAAAACAATAACAACCAATATATCATATTTAAAGTGGCATACTGCTTTTAAAATGTTCACGTATGAAGTACTTTTTGGTCTGTTCGCAAGAACTATCGCTGTCGTTGACTATTCCACTCTGCAATTCGATATGGTGTTCGTGGTAAGCATTAAGACAATCGAGTAATGTCAAAAACATGAATGGCAAAGCTTAAGTGGGCTATCATAGTGTCTATTTCCGTCTTTAACTCTGTTATGGGGGGATGGCCTACAATTCAGCTTCAAAGTAGCCTAGTAAATGTGGTGGTGTGATCCAATTTACCTCGAGGTTCCTACACCAAAAATCCAATACACTTCAGATGTTGGGTCATAAAATCAGTCAGTCATTCTCTTTGTCTTACACTGTGATATTACTTTCATCTTCAAACAGTATTGGAAAACTATCACATTAAACAAACAGACCACACAATCACATCAGCACAAACCATTTTAAGGTAAAACTAATGTTGCTCATGGCATAGTTGGAAGAAATGCCACATGCTGCTGTGTGTGTTCTGTTAGTTGGATATTCAAGAGCAGCTAGTTGAAAAACTTGGTGTTCATGTAAGGATATATATATGTGTGTGTGTGTATGCATACGTGTGTGTAGGTGTGTGCGTGTACATCTTATGCATGTGTGTGTGGTCTCCCCATGTTGAAATCATATCTTTGTGTTTAAATAAAACAGCCTGAAGCCCTTCAGAGGAATGCCATTAAGCAAAATTGGACACAGAAGCATACCAGGAGAAATAGGGCAGCTGCCCAAAATGCTTGGCTCCAAGCTACGTCTTAAAGGGGTGAAGAGCCAGAAAGGTGGAGACGTGAGTGGAGGATTTTCCAGAGTTTAGAGCTTTACACCTCAAATCACACCAGCTATGTTGAAGCAATTAAAATCAGAGATGCTCAAGATGTCAGAATGAGAGAATGACGAATAGCTAAGTGGATGGTGGGGCTGGGGAATTTACAAAAATGGCAATGATGACAACAGCAGCATTGTGCATTGAATGCAGTGCCTTTCACATGACAACATTTCCAAAAGCACTTCAACAGAGCATTATCACACTTCACTTGACACTTTGCAACATGAGCCAATAGTCAGACAGATGACAAAATGGTGGGACAAACAGGCAGTATTAACTGTGCAGGGACTACATAAAGTGTAAGCAATCAAACAGAAGTCAAAAGTGATAAAACAATATGAGAATAACAATACTCAAGCACAGGTTCGGGCAATGGTTAGCACTGCTGTCTCGCTGCACCATAGATCCAGGATTGATTCTACTCTTGGGTGACTATCTGTGTGGAGTTTGCAACTTCTCCTCCTGTCTAGGTGGGTTTTCTTTTGGTGCTCTGGTTTCCTCCCACAGTCCAAAGATGTGAAGGCTGGGCGGAATGACCATGGGAAATGCAGGGTTACAGGGATTGGGTGGGATGCTTTTCAGAGGGTTGGTATGGACTCGATGGGCCAAATTGCCTTCTTCCACGCTGTTGGAAATTCTGTGACTCATTGAGGTCAGAACCTTGAGAGAGACCAGGAGAACATTTGGAAAAGTGGCAAGGAAGATAAAGTTGGTGGCTCATATTTCTGTGTGGAACTGATTCATAGAAACCAATGGGTGAAATACATGAGTAGCTTGGCAATTTTAGGAGACATTAGTCATCACCATTTGAAGGGTCATCTGAGCACGCTCACAGCAGTGACCTTTTAAAAACTACAACTCACTCAACAGAACGTTGGCTTGCAAATAATCAGCTGTTTGTCAGTAAGGCAAATAGTGATGCCTCAATTTTATGACATGCAACTACTCTTTTATATTAACAGGAGAACTATCATTTAAACAATAATACAGGAATACATAGTAGTGCAAAGTCTTTTGGTAAAATATCAAAGAGTGCATAGATCAGCATTCTGGCAGTTTTGGAACTGGAATCCAGCACTCACAATGCTTTGAAAGGCAAATGTAGTCTGTGACACAGAGATCTACAGCATAGAAAAAGTCCCTTTGGCCCACTGAGCCTGCAACAATTAAAGACAACCACCTAATTATTCTAATCCCATTTTCCAGCAATTGGCCCATAGCCTTGAATGTATTTGCGGTACAAGTGTACACCTTATGTCTTAAATGTTACGGGAGTTTCTGCCTCCACCACCCTTTCAGACAGTGAGTTCCAGAATCCCACCACCCTTTGGGTGAAAAGATTTTCCCTCACATCTCCTCTAAGCCTCTTGCCCCTACCCTAAAGCTATACCCCTTGGTCACTGATCTCCCCACCAAGGGGAAAACGTCCTTCCTGCCTACCCTATCTAAGCCCCTCATAATCTTTTACATCTCAATCATGTTCCCCCTCAGTCTCCTCAGCTTCAAGGAAAATAACCCCAATTTGTCCAAACTCTCTTCATCAGTAAAAGCCTCCAGCCCAGGCAATATCCTGGTAAATCTCCTCTGCACCCTCTAACTGTAATCATAGCCCTGCAATTATGCTCCAAATAATATAAGCTTTCAGTCAACATCTTACATTTTGTAAAACTTCTCAAAAGGCTGCAAAAGGTGGCTGTCCAAGGCTCGTGTGACTACTTTTATGGATTGAAACCATCCCCTCTCTCAAGAGGGAAACAAATTGACGTGACGGACTGATGGCGAATAAATGCTTTACCTTAAACAATTTCAAAACTGCAAACCAATAGACATATCATAGCACAAGAGCTTGAATACTGTTGGAAAAAATACATTCTGTTTGATTTTTTTTTGTATCTTGCACTCATCAGGACATTTTGCAAGAATACAAATCTAGTGGAAAATTACTGAACATTTATCCTGCATGAGGGGAGAATGCTGACTGGTTGCTATGTGAACTCTGATGGTAGACATTTTGCCATGGAGAATGCATATGTTAATTGTGATTGAGAGCTAACAGCTAGGCTCCGTTTAAATTTTAAATGGCATTGCCCGAGGAAATGAACAAGTAAATGGTCTGTCAGCTGTTTTGCTGAGTTGAAGGTGCAGTGGTATAAAGGCTCTTTCAGTTTGCGAAGGACAGGGCCCTGTGGATGTAAAAAATATAGCCTCCATCATATGTAAGTATGAGGCTCAATGATAATGGTAAATTGGCTGTCTCAGTCCCCTAATGTGGCAAGCAACATCATGAAATGACTGGAATCAACAGACACCTCACCTGATGTTTGAAAAAAAGACTACTTATATAAATCACAGGCATGCTTTTTTTCTCTTTATTTTGTGATGATACTATGTCTTTAAGAGGTATATTTAGTCATTCCTTTCAATGAAGAGAGATTGAGAAAATGGTGGCAAGCCATCTGTTTTAAGCCAGTAATGTAAACAGCTTCTGAGGCCTTGGGGTATTTCTTTAAGTTGGAACAATAGAAGCAGCATGAGTGGGCAGCGTCAGGCTTCCACACAACCAGGGTTTTAGCTTTCAGCAGTTGCTGGGGTTTTTGAAGCTGGTGTGGAAGCTGCTGTATCTCTCTGTTACAGCTAAAAGCTTTGATTCTCTTTCTGCTGCAAGAATAGCATGTGAAGCAATCTATTTTACTGAACTTGCCTTTGCCAAGGGTGTGTTTATGGGATGTTACTATATTGGAACCATTGCTGTTAAGCAGTTAAGTAATCTATGATGCTGTTAAGTTTTCCGATAGAGTTAAAGTTACACCAGTTCTTCTTTATTTAATTTGTATTTTAACTGGGGGTAAGAATAAAGTGTGTTTTGCTTAAAAAAGACCAGTGTGACCAATCTGATTAGATCTGGAACAGAGCATTTTATACTTGCCCTGAAATAAGATAAAAGTTCGGGTCTAGGCTTGATATAGTTCCAAGGGTTTTGGTCTGGTCTACAACATTTTAAAACCAGCAGAAAGCATTTGAAAAGAAAAATCCTACTGAGCAACTAAATTGGCCACAAGCCGTCGAAGCAGCCAAGATAGTAAAATACAATACCTTAAAATGAAGAGAAGAATTCTCACTCTGCACTAACACACTAGTGCAACCCCTCACCCTTCAATCTAATCCAATTTCACATTCATCTGAGAATCAACATTCTGGAACCTCAATTACGAGAAGCTCCGACTGAGACACCTTCGCTTCAGCGGATTTTTACTTCAATTGTAAAGCACCACATTCATTCAAGAAACTGCAGGCCTGCCATGAAAATGATAACTATAAGTTGGAAGCATATCACTTTTCTTTAGCTGTATTTAATCTTTGCATGTTAGGGAGGTGCGTAAATGAGACACCACAGTTTAAAACCTGGGTGTGTGTGATAAGAAATAACCTTTTTATTTTAAAAGTCACAAAAAGCTTGGTGGTGGGTCATTATGCACTTTCAACTTTCCAGGCTATGTCATTGCAACCATGTCACTGTCTTGATTACTCCTTTCTTTCCTCATACTTCTGTCTTGTCTTTTAGGCTGGACGTGAAGGCAGCTGGAACCCTCCTTGCAGATGCTGAATTAGTCTTACACAGTTATCTACCATAAGAAGACATTCTCAAGGACAAAAGCCCAACCTTGTAAATGCATGAAGGGCTTTTGCCTGAAATGGCGATTTTCCTACTCCTTGGATGCTGCCTGAACTGCTGTGCTTTTCCAGCACCACTCTAATCTGGACTCTGGTTTTCAGCATCTGCAGTCATTGTTTTTACCTTGCAAACACATTGTTGTATTCATCAAGAATCTGTTCCACAACCAACATGCTGCAAATTTCTTTTGGCACATTCCCACCAGTTCAAAACTTAGAATCGGTCTGACAGGGATGAGCGGTTTTTATTTGCCATCTTTGATCTAGAATTCCAGAGCTTCATGCTTGTCACTGTATTGGGCAGGTAAAAACAATGACTGCAGATGCTGGAAACCAGATTCTGGATCAGTGGTGCTGGAAGAGCACAGCAATTCAGGCAGCATCCGAGGACAGGCAAAATCGACGTTTCGGGCAAAAGCCCTTCATCAGGAATAAAGGCAGAGAGCCTGAAGCGTGGAGAGATAAGCTAGAGGAGGGTGGGGGTGGAGATAGAGTAGCATAGAGTACAATAGGTCAGTGGGGAAGGAGATGAAGGTGATAGGTCAGGGAGGAGAGGGTGGAGTGGATAGGTGGAAAAGGAGCTGGGCAGGTCGGACAAGTCCGGACAAGTCAGGGGATCGTGTTGCTGGAGGTTAGAAACTAGGATGAGGTGGGGGAAGGGGAAATGAGGAAGCTGTTGAAATCCACATTGATGCCCTGGGGTTGAAGTGTTCCGAGGCGGAAGATGAGGCGTTCTTCTTCCATGCGTCTGGTGGTGAGGGAGCGGCAGTGGAGGAGGCCCAGCACCTCCATATCCTCGGCAGAGTGGGAGGGGGAGTTGAAATGTTGAGCCACTGGGCGATTTGGTTGATTGGTGCGGGTGTCTCGGAGATGTTCCCTAAAGCGCTCTGCTAGGAGGCGCCCAGTCTCCCCAATGTAGAGGAGACCGCATCGGGAGCAACGGATACAATAAATGATATTAGTGGATGTGCAGGTAAAACTTTGATGGATGTGGAAGGCTCCTTTAGGGCCTTGGATGGAGGTGAGGGAGGAGGTGTGGGCACAGGTTTTACAGTTCCTGCGGTGGCAGGGGAAAGTGCCAGGATGGGAGGGTGGGTCGTAGGGGGGCGTGGACCTGACCAGGTAGTCACGGAGGGAACGGTCTTTGTGGAAGGCGGAGAGGGGTGGGGAGGGAAATATATCCCCGGTGGGGGGGTCTGTTTGGGAGGTGGCGGAAATGTCAGCGGATGATTTGGTTTATGCGGAGGTTGGTAGGGTGGAAGGTGAGCACCAGGGGCCTTCTGTCCTTGTTGCGGTTGGAGGGGTTGGGTCTGAGGGCGGAGGTGCGGGATGTGGACGAGATGCATTGGAGAGCATCTTTAACCATGTGGGAAGGGAAATTGCGGTCTCTAAAGAAGGAGGCCATCTGGTGTGTTCTATGGTGGAACTGCTCCTCCTGGGAGCAGATACAGTGGAGGCGGAGGAATTGGGAATACGGGATGGCATTTTTGCAAGAGGTAGGGTGGGAAGAGGTGTAATCCAGGTAGCTGTGGGAGTCGATGGGTTTGTAGAAAATGTCAGTGTCAAGTCGGTCGTCACTGATGGAGATGGAGAGGTCCAGGAAGGGGAGGGAGGTGTCAGAGATGGTCCAGGTAAATTTAAGGTCAGGGTGGAATGTGTTGGTGAAGTTGATGAATTGCTCAACCTCCTCGCGGGAGCACGAGGTGGCGCCAATGCAGTCATCAATGTAGCGGAGGAAGAGGTGGGGAGTGGTGCCGGTGTAATTACGGAAGATCAACTGCTCTACGTAGCCAACAAAGAGACAGGCATAGCTGGGGCCCATACGTTTGCCCATGGCTACCCCTTTGGTCCGGAGGAAGTGGGAGGATTCAAAGGAGAAATTGTTAAGGGTGAGGACCAGTTCGGCCAAACGAATGAGAGTGTCGGTGGAGGGGTACTGTTGGGAACATCTGGAGAGGAAAAAACGGGGGGCTTGGAGGCCCTGGTCATGGCGGATGGAGGTGTAGAGGGATTGGATATCCATGGTGAAGATGAGGCGTTGGGGGCCGGGGAAACGGAAGTCTTGGAGGAGGTGGAGGGCGTGGGTGGTGTCTCGAACGTATGTGGGGAGTTCCTGGACTAGGGGGGATAGGACAGTGTCGAGGTAGGTAGAGATGAGTTCAGTGGGGCAGGAGCATGCTGAGACAATGAGTCGGCCAGGGTGGTCAAGCTTGTGGATCTTGGGAAGGAGGTAGAACCGGGCAGTGCGGGGTTCCCGGACTATGAGGTTGGAAGCTGTGGGTGGGAGATCTCCTGAGGTGATGAGGTTCTGTATGGTCTGGGAGATGATGGTTTGGTGATGGGGGGTGGGGTCATGGTCAAAGGGGCGGTAGGAAGAGGTGTCCTCGAGTTGGCGTTTGGCTTCAGCGATGTAGAGGTCAGTGCGCCAGACTACCACTGCGCCCCCTTGTCTGCTGGCTTGATGGTGAGGTCAGGATTGGAGCAGAGGGATTGGAGCGTGTTGTGAGGGTGAGAGGTTGGAGTGGGGGAGGGGGGTCGACAGGTTGAGGCGGTTAATGTCCCGGCGGCAGTTGGAAATGAAGTGGTCGAGGGCAGGTAATAGGACAGCGCGGGGTGTCCAGGTGGATGCAGTGTGTTGGAAGGTGGGCGGGAGTCCTGATTGTGAAAGTAAGCTCGGAGGCGGAGGCGACGGAAGAATTGTTCGATGTCACGGCGTGTATTAAATTATTTGATGTGTGGACGGAGGGGGATAAAGGTGAGTCCTTTGCTGAGGACTGATCGTTCATCCTCAGTGAGTGGGAGGTCTGGAGGGATGGTGAAAACTCGGCAAGGGCTGGGAGCTGGGATCCGGTGTGGGTGTGGAGCTGGGAGTGGGGTCGGAGCCAGTACCTGGAGTGGGTGTGATGGTGGGGGGAATGGGGGTGGAGGCATGAGCAGGGGTAGTGTTCCCCTCGGGGTTCTGGGGGGTGGGGATAGTGACAGTGGAGTCTGTGGGGGGCGTGTCAGCAGAATGCAGGTGAGTGGCGCTGGTGGGGGCGGAAGTGGTGGCAGACACGGCAGTAGGGGTGGCGGAAGTCACTGAGCGTGTGGCATCGGCAATGATGTGAGGGCCGGAAGTGGCTGTGGGAGTGGCCATGATGGGGGCAGAAGTGACATCATCAATCAGCGTGGGGGTGGGAGCTGCATCAGCCGCATGGCTAATGGTGTTTCCGAGGCCAGGGGAATCTTCTGGAATGTTCGAGGAGCGCTGGTTATGGAGGTGGGTAGATAAAAGTTTGTTGTACTTACAGTTTTTGATGTTTGAAATGGAATTGAAATACTGTTTGTTGAGAGTATGAACTCTCCTGAGGATGTAGTACAGAGTGGGTCCTCTGTATTGGGCAGGCAGAGTAATCTAGCATGAGAATAGTGCCATCACAAAGCCTCAAAGTTACTTTTGAGGGCTTTGATTTTTGTATCATCTTGTCGAACCACTTCACACAAGTATGTAAAGGTCAGGATATTGCATGATGGACTGATGATTTATCTTGACAAGATGTTCTCCTTCTGCAGTCATTATTCCTAAAGTCACAAATCACGTATCACCTGTCAATGTGACTGCACCAACCTGTTGTAGGGTGTCGAGTGATTCATCCGAATCTTCAGTTGTCTGCTTTCTGGTCGCTATCCGTCCCTGCTTGTTGTACTTTCTTCTAGCCATGCACTTGTGTGCAAAATGATTTCATTTCTTGCAGTGAGAACGCTGCTTTCCCGAGGCTGAATGTGTCTTCTACTCCTTTGCATAACGCCGTCTGCACCCAACATTTAATCCACAACTGGTTTGAATTTTGGGACTGCAGCATCTATCTGCATAATGTAAAGTCTGATCTTTTCTGCCATGAATGTGTTTTAGCTGCTGATTTTACAACCTCAGTGCTTCCCCAGATGTCAATTGCTTTTCTAAAACTGAGTTTCTCCTCTCTCGGTAGATGTGCTTTCACGTGGGATCTCTTATGTCTAATATCTAATACAATTTTGTCTTTAATTAGATGGTTTTTTAGTTGCAGAAATTCAGAGGATACTGTGAGCTGAGTCAAAGAAATCACACAGTGATCACAGGATGCTCTCTCTTCAATCTTGTGCCCTATCACTGCATACGTACCATGTATAAGTTACTTCAAAGCCAGCCTTCAAGGCTTTCAAGATTTCATTATTCTGTTTTTATTTTCATTAGAGAGGTTTAACATGGAATACATTCTGAAACAATCTCTTTCCAAAACTAATGACAGTGTAGCTATATACAAATGCTCTGACTGATAAAGCAGAACTGTCACAGTTTCATCATTCTTTGAAATATTAAGTGGAGAATCAAAGTTATTTTTTAACATTATCAGTTTCTGCTGGGATCATAACAAAAGAATTATCAGCCAGGATTTCTTCTTTTTTGAACTTTCAATCAATCTGTTTAGACATTTTATGACACATCTCTCAAGCAGGTCGGACTTTAACTTAGCCTTTCCTGGCCCAGAGGCAGGGGTACTGTCGCTGCACCACAATTGCCCCCTTAGCCAGGATTTAGAGATGACAATTCATTGCACATATGAGAACAATAGTGGATAAGAGTGTCCTAAAACAGAGTCAAGATTTGGGGGCCCTGGGTATTGAGAACCTCTATATTGCTCCACACAGGCTTAGACTGAACTGCATTTCAATAAAGTTCAAACGTCATGTAATATTTATGGAGAAATAGGCTGCAGAAGTTGACAGTAGCAATAAACTAAATTATACAACAATGTACAACACTTAAGCTAAAACATGGTTGTCTGGAAATCTTTCGCCTCATGCTGTATTTAATTAAGGGCTATGTAATTAGCGGGACTCCTGGGGATAAGGCACACAGCCACGCTTTGAAGCCACCTCTGAAACTACACTTTGCTCATCTTGCCTTCAAGAGGGGAGGCAAGAAACACAGAGGGGAAGGAAAGGAAACAACAAGGTTGGAATATTTACATGTAACAGAGAAAATATACAATCCAGAAAATTAGATTTTATTACCAGGATTATCACTAATCACATACAACAAGTCGAGATTATGGCTACTGTGCAGAGTCAAAAAGGAAATCTTTGTTTTTTGAATTTGGACTTACTTAATTAAACGCTTCACTGTCAATTGCCCCTGTGCTATAATAAATAATTAAAATACTCAACTCACCAAATATAAACTGAGCTTGTAGAGAGAGTTGAAGTTGCGACTTTTTTACATTTTCCAAGAGAGATTTCAGACACGTCAAGTGTTTACAAATGTCATGGGTGTCGATCTATGCTGTCTTGATTGGTAGAATCTAGTGTCACAGAATCAATGCTGCCATCATTTGTAAACACCATAATCACTAGCTATCTCAGTTCTGGAGAATAAATTAATAGATGGGATCAAATGTGGACAAGGAAACCACCCAACATCCTTTCAGCTGAAGGTTTATTGTGCAAACTGCTAAAGTTCTGTCCTTAATCAATTGCTCAGGTATATTCCTCACTTTGCTTGAAGTCCGAATGGGTTCACAATTCAAGTCCATGCACTGGATCACAGAGCTTCGGAGTGCTCATTCATGAAGATGGTCTGGCTTCATTTTGAGATCTCCTTCCTGACAGCTGCTTCAGTTTGTTGCAGAATATTTCGCCAATCACTTCATCAGCATTTAACAACAGGACCATTTTCGAAACATGCTCAGCAAACACGGAAGGTTACTGAGCAAAATCAGCTTGTGAGCAGCAGGAAACGACCAAACAGTCCCTGACTCCCTAGTACAGGCTATCGTCCAATGCTAAATATTTTACAATTATATTCCAGAATTAGTTTATTGGCTATAAAACATTTTAGAACATTTAGTTGTCACGAAAGAACATGAGATACATGGCAGTTTTTTTTGACTGTCTCTTCCATACCTGCCAGGCTAATATCCTGGGCAGGACGTTATTCAGTATCATTAAGGGTCAAGGCAGAGTAAATGGGGATAATCTGTTCCCAGTAGTGGAGGAATCAAGAATGAAAGGACAGGGATTTAAGATATTTGGCAAAGAAGCATTAGCGACTTGAGAAAATGTACCCAGATAGACAGTGATGTAGATTTGGAATATGTGATACAAACTGTGGCATTTAAATATGTATTATTATTGTAAGTTTTGGTTTTGAGTTAGTAATCAGTGAGTTTTCTGTGTCTCTGAAATTAATGATTAACACGCAAGTATTCCTGTAGCCTTGGTGATTTATTTTTCAACAGTTTTTGAGGCCTTGCTTTGCAATAAATTAGTGCGTATGCGCAACTTCTGTACTTTTATTTACTAAGTTCACTTTGCAACCCAGAAAGGTAAATAATGGGGCCAGCAGGTTTGTTAGAGACTTCTCAGTTTGTTAAACAGAGATGCTAACCACTGGGATATGTCTATCCCTGCGTGAAAGCATACTTGTGAAAGCTTGGGGTCAACCAAATCTCCAAAATATTTAGAAATATTGAGATCAATAGTTCTTGCAGAAGGACACCTGAGAAGTATTCGATGCAATACTGGAATATATTTCACAACCTTGCCTCAACAGCACTTTCCGCAAATCCACTACTCTCTGACAGGAGAAATTCCTCATTTCTCTTCTAAAGGTGTTCTCAGATTATGCCTTCTGATCTTAGACTCTCCCACAAAGGGGCCAAAAAGTGTGGAGAAAGCACAGCAGGTCAGGCAGCATCCGAGGAGCAGAACTCTCCTGGTCCTCGGATGCTGCCTGATCCACTATGTTTTTCCAAAGCCACACTTTTTGAGTCTGATTTCCAGTATCTGCAGTCCTCACTTTCTCCTGTCTCACAAGGGGACACATCTGCACATCCAAGCTGTCCAATCCTTGAAGAAACTTGAATGTTTCAATAAAATTGCATCTCATTCTTCTAAATTCCAATGAGTACAGGTCCAATCTCTGGCTCTATTTGTTTTTCCCAGCAATATAGACAATTCTGTGACAATTATCTCTGGGATCTAAAATGTAAATCAAAATGTTTCTCCTGCTATATATTTGGTAGTATTTTGGGCCATTTGGCTAATGTTGTGCCATGGAAAAAATCTTTCTCACCAATGTGCAAATGTGAATTCTCTACCACTGCTGCTTATCAGTCGGTTTGTTCTTAGCACTGTGTAAGAACGATTGGAAATGTTAAGGGATCCATTTGATCCAGAACAGGCCATAGGAATTACATGAAAATACTTCAAAGAACATAGAACATAGAAATATAGAACAATACAGCACAGAACACACCCTTCGGCCCTCGACGTTGCGCCGACCTGTGAACTAATCTAAGCCCATCCCCCTACACTATCCCATCATCATCCATATGCTTCTCCAAGGGTGTTTAAATGCCCCTAATGTGGCTGAGTTAACTACATTGGCAGACAGGGCATTCCACACCCTTACCACTCTCTGAATAAAGAACCTGCCTCTGACATCTGTCTTAAATCTATCACCCTCAATTCGCAGCTATGCCCCCTCGTACAAGCCGACGTAATCATCCTAGGAAAAAGACTCTCATTGTCCACCCTATCTAATCCTCTGACCATCTTGTGTGTCTCTATTAAATCCCCTCTTAGCTTTCTTCTCTTCAGTGAGAACAGATCCAAGTACCTCAACCTTTCCCACAAGACCTACCCTCCAGACCAGGCAACATCCTGATAAATTTCTTCCGCACCTTTTCCAATGCTTCCACATTCTTCCTGTAATGGGGCGACCAGAACTGCACACAATGTTCAGCGTTAGAAAATCAAGGCTTTAGCTAACTGAAATGAATTTTTAATGGATAATAAACCCATTCAGTCATTTGATTTCAAAAACAATTATTTTATTATGATCCTCAAAAAAAATGAATGTTTAACTTTCAGGTCCATTCAATACTAAGAAATCATCAGCCGTGAGCTCCATATATCCCCACTGCTGTCTCAATAGGTGAGGCACAGTTAGTAATAAACTCAGGGCCTATTGCATTTAAAACTATCTCCCCAATGTTAAGAATGACATTTTTTTCAACATTTAGGAAAGATGGACAAGAAAGAAAAAGAGGTGTAATTGCGCTAATCATGGAGCATTGGGATAGTCCATTCGTAAGGGAGGGTTCCAGATCAGAGGGACCATGTCTAGAATCTGGATGGGACAAAGAAACACACTTTACATTCCTACAAGATGCCAAAAAAGCAAAATCAGAGTCACATGTGAATGGTAAAGGGAATTACAGATTGTGTAAGGTTAAACAAAACATCTGATAAAGTGGTTAGGAATAGCAGTAAAGCTGAGGAGTTTTCAAAAGAATTTAGCAAGGGAGGATGATGTAACTGATAGGGAAAGGATAGAATATGAATGCAATCTCGCAAAAAATGTACAGATGGACTGCAACAGTATGCAAAAAGGAAACATTTGGTTCAGGCAAATCAGAGTCAGGAAAATTTACATGGGTACTAGAGAAATGGGCACAGAAACTAAATGATTGTTTCATGTACAATACAATTAGACAATACAATTCAATACAGCACAGGAAGACTCTTCATCCCACCAAGCCTGCGTCGATTCCTACCTCTCATTTGGACCCACTATTTATTGCCCATCTCCCTGTTCGCCTCCTATTCATGTGTCTACCAAAATATGCCTTAAAGGTTGTTAACATGCCTGTGTGTTTTCATTTAGGAAGATACAAGAAATCTAAGTGATCAAGGAGAATGAGTTGAAGGAAATTAGTATTAGTGACAAGATTATACTGGAGAAACTAATGGGGCCAAATGTTAACAACTCTTGATGGAGTTCAATGTAGCTAAGTGTGAGGTGATTCACTTTGGTAAGAGTAACAAAAAGATGGGGTACTGGGCTAATGGTCGGATACTTGGTAGTGTGGATGAGCAGAGGGATCTTGGTGTCCATGTACACAGATCTTTGAAAGTTGCCACCCAGGTAAATAGTGCGGTGAGGAAGGCATATGGCGTACTGGCTTTTATTGGTAGAGGAATTGAGTTCCGGAGTACTGAGGTCATGTTGCAGTTGTATAAGACTTTGGTGCGGCCGCATCTGGAGTATTGTGTGCAGTTTTGGTCGCCATATTATAGGAAGGATGTGGAGGCACTGGAACGGGTGCAGAGGAGGTTTACCAGGATGTTGCCTGGTATGGTAGAAAGATCGTATGAGGAAAGGCTGAGGCACTTGGGGTTGTTTTCATTGGAGAAAAGAAGGTTTAGGGGTGACTTGATAGAGGTGTACAAGATGATTAGGGGTTTAGATAGGGTCGACAGTGAGAATCTTTTTCCACGTATGGAGTCAGCTATTACAAGGGGGCATAGCTTTAAATTAAGGGGGAGTAGGTATAGGACAGATGTTAGGGGTAGGTTCTTTACTCAGCGAGTCGTGAGTTCATGGAATGCCCTGCCAGTAGCAGTGGTGGACTCTCCCTCATTATGGGCATTTAAGCGGGCATTGGATAGGCATATGGAGGATAGTGGGCTAGTGTAGGTTAGGTGGGCTTGGATCGGTGCAACATCGAGGGCCGAAGGGCCTGTACTGCGCTGTATTCTTCTATGTTCTATGTTCTTCCTCAGATCTCAGATCTCTCCAGAAGAAGTCATATCAGACTCAAAACATTAACTCTGTTTCTCTCATCATGGATGCTGCCAGGCCTGCCGAGTCTTTCCAACATTTTCTCTTTACATTGGTAAAGAATCTTGGACTATCCAGCAATGTCTCAATCCCATGAAAGCATATGATATTACTGTTTGCAT
Source organism: Chiloscyllium plagiosum (assembly GCF_037043375.1). Taxonomy (NCBI): domain Eukaryota; kingdom Metazoa; phylum Chordata; class Chondrichthyes; order Orectolobiformes; family Hemiscylliidae; genus Chiloscyllium; species Chiloscyllium plagiosum. The sequence continues at coordinate 132,299,738 of NW_028270140.1, forward strand.
GTTCAAGTGCAAAGTGATTGAAAACCTCTTGTGGCCACTGATATTTTCTTTTCTACTACTTTTACAGATATGAGTACAAGCCAGTTTAATCACTTTCCTGTGAAAACTAATGTCTTGACTGGAGAATTACGCCATATCTGGAGATGCCACACTATTGACATCGAACAGAGGTTTGCTCCAAGACATGTGAGGAACTTAAAGAAAGAAATTTTAGGTTCCTGCCACTTAACTGCATAAACTGTAAAGGAGGCAATTTTTCAGCTCCGTTGCCTGTCAGATGATCCAGTATTAAAACACTGACAAAATCAAAATAAGCCGACTTGTGTATCAACTGCGTTAAGATAAGGCTGTCGCCAGTGGAAATGTTCTGTATTTAGAAAACTGCACAGCAAAGCAGCAGCCACTTTGATCCCAGAGGAGATTCACTGAACAGTGGGGTCAGTTAATGATACAGCTGTCAGAGGCCTGAGCAATTTGACATTTCCAGACTTCAAGCCAGCCACGCTGCCTCTGAAGTTGTCACTACAGTTGAAGGGATGTTTTGAGACAAGCATCATGCCGCTTTTACTCATATACTTTACCAGTTTCCAGGAAGGAGGGAGGGAGAGAAGAAGTGCAAGAAAACAACATTTAACAAAACTCATCAAATGAATTCCAATTACACAGATTTTTATAGCTGCAATAGTCTAATAGATTAAATTGCAATCATGCTGGCTGCCACAGCATTCTGGTTTACTATCAACTAGGGTGCAGGTTATCATGCGCGTTTGAACTGCAATGTATCTCATCAAAGCTCAAATAATGTAAGCCACAAAGTACCTGTGTCCCACTTGAGACCTTTTCATGGAGTTTGAATACAGATTGGTAACTGTTCTAAAGGATCACCCAACAATGTCAATTGCCAGCTCCTTTACACAGCCACCCACCAACACTATGTTTAGGACCTGCTTGAACTCAGATTGTTCACAAACTTTCCCAGCTTTCATTCCATACCAGAGGACAGTTGTAGGTAGCTGGCCCAGCAGTTAAGACCACACCCCGCCATGTGCTACATTCGGCTCAACACTACTTCCTATTTTAATCTCTGGCCCCAGTGAATTAGGTTGAAATGTTGCAGTGCTCAAATTGCTGCTGTCGTATTAAATGATTGAGCGAGTGCTTGGAGAATTGTAATACCAGTGATTCTGCTGTTTGAAGAATTGAAACATTAGTAATTAGATTGCTAAGGCCACTAGTGTAAAGCACACAGTTCTTTTCAAGTTTAAAGAACACAGGTGATACACCTACATATCACTGAGGACCCAAGCTGTTCACAATTATTTCAATAGACAGAGCAATAAACGATCAGATGCTCCATTAGCAGAACAGAAAGCTCTTCCTGTTCAATTGTTCTTAAAAATACAACAGAGGACATTACAAACATACAATTGTTATTACTTCTGATAGCTTAGAATGGTAGACAAGGCTAGTGACAGTCTTCCACGAAAGGGAAGACTTGCTTGGATTCTGATATAAGGAACTACTGACAGAAAAATAAAAGGGTCAAGTGTTGGAAATACTCAGCAGAGAGAACTTGAAATGTTAACTCTGTTTGCCTTGCCAATGGTTATCAACACACCTGCTGAATTTCTGCAGATACTCAGCATCTGAACATCTGCAGTATTTTCCTTTAAAGTAATTGAGAGAGGGCAATTTAGAGTTGTCTTTTAGTGACTGAAAACCAGCCAGTACATCTCCAATGTTGATATGAAATCCTATTTAGTTCCAATGTTAAATGCAAGTGCACTGGGTCACATCCAAGTAACACCATCAAGGAGGTCGAATTCACCTGAGTGATGGGATACTGAGGCTTATAAATATCACAGCATTTTCCTGTTGTTTACCATAAACAGAAACACAATACCATTGGACAGAGTGGTTCAGATCAATGTTTTTCCTCAACATAAGCCTCCTACTACTTCTTCACCAAACCCCACCAGCTTTTTTTTCACTCGCTTTCGGCTTCAGGTGTTTTTCTAGTTTCCCCTAAATGAGTCTCTTTTGTGAATGACCTCAGCCACTCCTTGTACCCACAAGTTTCACATGAGACTACTTGCTAAGTACAGAAAAATTTCTCCTGAATTCCCTGTCGGATTCATGTGCGACTAACTTATATTTACCAGCCCCTGGTTATGGTCTCCTCTGCAAGGGGCAACACCTTGATTTCTACCCTAACCAATTCTTTCACAATTTTGAAAGCTCTCTATCTGGGAACTCCTCAGCCTGTTTGAACTTTCCTGATCGGTACAGCCAAATTGCTTCAGCTCCATGGTTCAAAGAATGAAATTTGTTCCCAACTTGAACTACCATTGCCTTACCTCTCCACGTACTCACTCAGACCATTCTTCCTGCCTGCCGCTGATCAAATGTGCAAAGGTTTCAGCTTCACTGGAGCCCTTTCTGCCATGCCTTCATGCCAGCTGTGAAAAGAAATCTCATCTTTGTGCTGATCTGGAATCAGACCTCAGTTCTGCTGACGCTTTCTGAACTCTTCGTGAACCAGCAGTGTTGTAGAACACATTTTGCCAAATGTTCCTTTTGTTCAGGTGCCACAGCTCTGTGGGGGTGCTTGAAATGAGTCTGCTGATTGTTGCACTGACGCCCATGATTACTTAATGGTGCAGTACTGTACATACTAATAATAACATGACAGTTTTCTGCACTCACATTCAGAATGGCAGCTGATTGTTAGGGATAAGGACATGATTTCCTCTGATGTGCAATGAGCACGTGCCTCTTTGCTGTGCACACAAGTGCTAAAATGGATTGCATTTAGGCATTTGACGCACTTTACCATTTTTGGGCTTTGTGAATATATCTGGTAAGGGATCTTTTGGGCTATTTCTGGACACTGTCACGACCTGATAACTGAAGTATTATTGCCATTTTGAAGGGGCACTTTTGAAACAATAATTTTCTAAAAGAGCTGAATGCTGTTTTTATAATCACTTGTTAATATGACTTTGCAGAGAAGAACCATAATGATGAAATGTGCCCTTACGAATATTTTTTTTAACAGGGTGTCTTATTGGTAAATGCCGCAGCCACATTTGCATCCAGTAGTCCCGGCAACAGGACTGTTTCTGTTCTGATGGCTCTGGCTGAGGACTAAATGTTGGCCAGGATTGCAGGAAACCTGAAAATGTTGGCAAAACATTGTTTTAAAATTCTGTCTGAAAGACACTGCTTCTCGCAGTGCAACATGGTTGATGGTCGGAATTTTTCCCACTAATTTGTCCAAGTGTGGGGATCAGCATGTTCCTCACAGCCAAGATAACTCACTGACTAACCTTGGATAGTAAGAGTTTCTTTACCTATCATGCTGGGTCACCAGAAGCATCAGCTCTTAAGATTCATTGGTCGAGGGCTATTCCACGGTTAACCCAAAGGATAAGCTTTTCCTTCTTGTGGGTGGGGACTGAAACTGGGAGGAGGAAAAGGGGGATTCAGAGCAAGGGCAGATGAGAGGTTTTCTGACGTCTTCAATTGTACCATTCCCCCTTTTCAGAATTGCACAGTTTTGGAGGCCCCTCCCAAAAAGAAACTTACAGGCAGGTCACCCTGGTTTCTCAATCAGGAATCCAGCCACAATTCCCATCCGCTGGTGAGGGAATTGATCTGTGAAAAGGAAATTGAGGCCATTAAGTGACTAATAATTGACCATTTAAAGGCCTTAATTGGGAGCAAGTCAAGAAAGACCTCAATAGAGTCGCTCGCCTGGCATTTACGAGAGATGGTAGGAAGGGGCACATTTCTCTCAGAGGAAAGATCACCCAAATATTTCTCCTTCTTGTTGCCTCTCTCATTTCTCCAGGAATGGAAAAATTCTGCCCAAGGTGTTCTGCCAATCCATGTGAACACTTAGTAGTGAAAAAGTGAAAAGATCGACACAGAAAAACTGCATCACAGTGGATTTTGTCACAATCCTAGCTGATGTTATTATTGGGACAAGTCAGATCCCAGCCTGAAACCTGGCTTGAGAGCTCACACTTTTTCTTTTGTTTTGGCTTTAACAAAGAGGTCTCTTGTTGATACATAAGCACACAATGCTGCAGAGTTTGCTTTAACAATAAATAGAAGTTTATTAACAAAAAAAAAGATTAAATGGAATAAACAAAGCTACTTATAACACAGATTCAAATATTTTTAAATGGAGTAGCACTTGCATCGCACTAGTCCCAAAATACTCCTTTGTAAATTGAACAAAAAAGCTTTTGTGTAGTACCAAAGGTCTTGTATAGTCCCCTAAAACACACCTTGTATTGTACAAAAAAAATTAAAACATTTCTACAGTGTTCACACCTTAGTCCCGGCCTCTAATACCTCAACAGATTTGAGTCACTGGAATTACAGATAGCTTCTTCCTGATGCTACTCATGTACATGACCATAAATGATTAAGTAATCTCTTTCGGGCTTTGTCCCAATGTTTATGGTCTGGGGTTAACACTAACTCTTTACTCTCAGGTAGTCTGGTTTTACTATATCTTTCCCTTTACAAGAGCATCTTCATCAAAGGATTTGAAAAGGTTGCTTAAAACTTTGAAACAAAAATCTCTCTCTTGCTAAGCTATGGATGTTTCCCTTAAGATTAAAAATGACGTCTCCTGACCTTCTAAACTGGAGTTTCTTTATCTTGTTTATCAAAACCCTATCAATGTACAAAGATTCAGTAATTCTAAAGTTAGGTCTCAAAAACTGCTTCAAAAGAAGTCAGAATGGCTACTTGCGGAACGTTTCAGAGAACACCTCTGGGACACCCGCACTAACCAACCCAACCGCTCTGTGGCTGAACACATTAACTCCCCCTCCCACTCCGCCAAGGATATGCCAGACCATGGCAACACGACACCTGGAGGAAGAGCGCCTCATCTTCCACCTAGGAACCCTCCAACCACAAGGGATGAATGCAGATTTCTCCAGTTTCCTCATTTCCCCTCCCCCCCACCTTATCTCAGTCCCAACCCTTGGACTCAGCACCACCTTCTTGACCTGCAATCTTCTTCCTGACCTCTCTGCCCCCACCCCTCTCCGGCCTATCACCCTCATCTTGACCTCCTTCCACCTATCGCATTCCCAACGCTCCTCCCCTAAGTCCCTCCTCCCTACCTTTTATCTTAGCCTGCTTGGCACACCCTCCTCATTCCTGAAGAAAGGCTTATGCCCGAAATGTCGATTCTCCTGCTCCTTGGATACTGCCTGACCTGCTGCGCTTTTCCAGCAACACATTTTTCAGCTCTGATCTCCAGCATCTGCAGTCCTCACTTTCTCCGACTGAAAAACTTACAAGTATTGACTTCAGACTCACATGAATCCGACATGGTCCGAACTCAAAACCGAAAATACCAAATGTACAACAAATTATATTTCAGAACAAATCAATCATACAGTCGACATCACTTTATGCAACAAAGCTTCAGCTGATTAATAAACTGCACAGCAGGCACCAAGAAAGAAACCCTACAGCAGGAATCTATGCAATATGTGCTGGATATATCTTCCCCTTTTGGCTAATGATAGAATTCGATGTGGACAATTCAATCATTTCTTTCTTGACCCACAGAGCTATTGAAGATGAACATTAATTTATATACTCTTAAATAAATCAGGCATGCAGAAGTTCACAAATTACCTATGTTCTTCAAAGGGGGTCAAAGCGAGAGCAAATTACTGTAATAATGATGATGTTATTTATGCCTATGATGGAGTTAAACACTAATTTCTTTTTGTTGTGCTACATTTGTAGTTAAAAGATAAGTTTACTCAAAGAAAATGCACAGCATGCACTGCGACGCATAAGAACAAGAACTGATATTATTTCAGTTCCAAGAATCTGATGGAGAGGCTGCAGCATTCAATTGAACGTCAAGCATCCAATGGGTTTTGCCACATGATTGGCAGCTTTTCATTTTCACATCCTTGTGACTTCCCAGAGCACTTCACCAGCGACAAAGTATTTGTTTTTAAAGTGATAAATAGTTACCTGTTATTTCAAGCAAGAGGGGAGGCAGGCATTGTTAAATCACTGGGGAGAGAAACAGCGGAATGTTTCAGGCTATTGTCGACTACCTTTGAAACAATAATTATTTCACTCCATAGATGCTGCCTGATCTACTGTGTTTTTCTGGCTTTTGCTCATGCTTATTCAAGGAGTCAGTACGATCCTGCTTTTTTTGGGAGAAAGTGAGGACTGCAGATGCTGGAGATCAGAGTCGAAGGATGTGGTGCTGGAAAAACACAGCAGGTCAGGCAGTAGCTGAGGAGCAGGAGAGTCAACATTTCGAGCATAAGCTCTTCAAATTCCTGGTGAAAAGCTTATGCTCAAAACGTCAACTTTCCAGCTCCTCGCATGCTGCTTGGCCAACTGTGCGTATCCTGCTTTTGTACGAATGTTACACCGAGCCAGGCTGATACTTTGGGCAGCACCTTCCTTAACACTTATTATGCTCGGATCTGTTTTTGGAAATTTCTCACCCAGATTTTCAAATTGGTTCATCATTGAGAAGCTTTCCAGCTGGGATAAGCTGGGCCAAAGTGAGGACATGAAAGCTCAGGAACAAAAAAACCAGATCACGAAGTAAACATGTGTATTCAGAAACCATGACAGGGAAGATTCCTCGGAAAGGTTCTCAGTCTGCCACTATCACAATAGGTAGACAGGTTGGTGAAAAAGGCATTTGATATATTTGCCTTTATTGGTCAGTGCTTTGAGTAGAGGAGTTAGGAGGTCATGTTGCAGCTGTACAGGACATTGGTTAGGCCACTTTTGGAATGCTGCATTCAATTCTGGTCTCCCTGCTATGTGAAGGATGTTGTGAAACTAGAAAGGGTTCAGAAAAGATTCACAAGAATGTTGCCAGGGTTGGAGGGTTTTAACTATAGAGAGAGGCTGAATAGGCTGAGACTATTTTCTCTGGAGTACTGGAGGCAAAGGGGTGACCTTATAGAGGTTTATAAAATCATGAGGGGCATAGATAGGGTGAAAAGCCCAGGCCTTTCTCCGAGGATGGGGAAGTCCAAAATTAGACAGCATAGGTTTAAGGTGAGAAGAGGAAGATTTGAAAGGGACCGAAGGGTCAACATTTTCACACAGAAGTGCATGTATGGAATGAGCTGCCAGAGGAAGTGGTGGAAGCTAGTATAATTAAAGCATTTAAAAGGCATCTGGATGAGTATATGAATAGGAAAGGTTTGCCAAGTGCTGGCAAATGGGACTAGATTAGGTTGGGATATCTGGTTGGCATGGACGAGTCGGAATGAAGTGTGTTTCCATGCCATATAATTCTATGCCTCTGTGTCATCACTGCTCTTCTGGCAAAGTTACCCACCAAGAAGCTCTTGGACAACTGAATGTCATGTCTCACAGTCGGGTATGGAGTAAAGTAAAGATACTGTCATCCTGCCAGGCCATAGGCTGCTGGTGGTTTAACCTGAAGGTCACCATGCAAGCGGAGAGGCTGTGAAGGAGAATCTATCATTTAATCAGTGCAGGGTGTGTTAGCATTACTCTGCATCACAAGTTAGCCATCCAGTCAAGTGAGCTAGCCAACCTTCAAGGGACATTATCATTTCATAGACTATGCTCTTTGGGTCTCCATCCAGACTGGGGACACTAAAAGCATGACACACTGATGGAAACATGCTGTTGTTTGTAACCAAACAGCTCGGTCCAACCCAGACACTGAAGTACGTATGCCGCTAAGAAATGTATTTATAAAGCATTGTAATAAGCCTCTATGGAATTGTTCAGTGTTTCAGTACTCATGTCTAGTTCTTACATTACGGGAGAGAACAAAAACACTGCTTCCTCAGGTACAAATACCTTGTTGAAGGCAAAAGGCCATGCCAAGTTCAATCTGTGCCATGTCCAGTTAACACTGCAGCTCAGTAGAGCAGGTGCAACTGTTTATTATTTTTTACTTTCCAAAAAGAGATGGTTATGCCAGTAATTACTGAAAACTAACAACATGTCATTGCTTTTGTTCGCTCATCCACACACTCTTTAATAAATCGTGTTGGCAGACTATAGCTGAAGCCGTAGTCTAATGGAGTGTTTATAATCTGTACTCTGAAGGCCGAGGCACATTATGCAGCAGTTGGATCACATAACAAAGCCACTCATCTGAAGTACAGTGATGGGCCTTTCCATTGAATCCTTTGGTGACTGAAGGAAAATATGCAGTTTAGAGAACATGCCATGGATCCTAGGGGACACTGAAACCAACAAGTCTCCAGTAAAACCCCATAAGAATAGTCACAACCAAAACTTTTCATTGTACTTAGGGACATGTGACAACAATAAATCAAATCAGATTGCAGTAGGAAGGCGACAGAGTAGGACGCTCAAGCCAGAGCTCATCCACTCCGTCTGGTCTTTTTCTTTCTTTCTCCTTTTTTTCTCTTGGCCTTGAACAACGGCTACAGCCTCCAACTCTCAGCCTCCAAAGTGGGGGTCAGTGTTCCAAAGAGGGGATGCCAGCGACCAGCAGCCCAGTGCGGAGCTTGGTGGCAGCCAGTGCCCAGTGCTCTGATGACATGGAGGCCTGCTATGCTGGTCTGCTGTGGACAGCCTTGGAGAGGAACTTTGATGTTTGTCTTTTCATCTTTGCTTCATGTTTTTCTGACCTATGGTTAAATTGTGTATAGCTGTAATGCAACTTTTGTCTCTTCACTTCTCTATTCTGTAACTAAGGATTGTACTGAGGTAGCACTGTACCAAAGAAAGCACAATGTATTGGTGGCATTGTTACACTGTCACTATTCTGTCACTGAAGAAGCTAAACTAAGGTACCTTTTTACCTAAGATGGCACTGTAAGTGGTGACCTATAAACTTTTCACTGTACTCATTTGAGTATATGTGACATAAAGCTAATTCAATTCATAAAGAGAACAATGTTGTTACCTGCTCAGAAGATCAGATTGGAACAAATTATGGTGAGATGTCAGCACAACAAGTAAGTCTCTTGACTGAATATAAGTGCAAGGAGAAAGTGAGGACTGCAGATGCTGGAGATCAGAGCTGAAAATGTGCTGCTGGAAAAGCGCAGCAGGTCAGGCACCTTCCAAGGAGCAGGAGAATCGACGTTTTGGGCATGAGCCCTTCTTCAGGAATCCCTGGTGATGGGCAATCCCTGGTTTTCAATGTTGTGGACGTGCTGATGTTGGGCTAGGTGGACAAAATCAGAAGTCACGCGACACTATGTCACAGTCCAACAGGTTTATTTAAAATCACAAGCTTCCAAAGCATGGCCCACTTCACCTGATAAAGGAGCAGCACTTTGAAAGCTTGTGATTTCAAATAAACCTATTGGACTATAACCTTTTATTGTGTGACTTCTGATCGAGTTTCTAACAAACTTACCGACAAAATCACCCCCAAGAAGAACACTCTTCTCAACTAAAGAATTAAATCAACTGTTTTAGATTACAACACTGATAATTAATGCTTATACATTTAAAGATCTGGCACAGTCCTGAGATCACAGGAGTTGGCATGCTGCAAAATATTCCGATAGACTATTTTTCAGTAATCTTCTCACTTCTTCTTCTCTTCTGAATACATTGGGACTTACTGGACTTGGTCAGGAGCACTGAGGTGGGAGATTCACCACGATCTTATCCAATGATGGAACAAGGTGCAAGGGTCAAATGGTCTGCTCTTCCTCCCAGTTCTTACATTTGCATGTTTAATATTATCTTCTTTACAGTAAATCATTCAAGACCCTTCGCGTCTGCTCGTAGGACAGATGTCTTGGACATGGTGTCAGTTTGGCTTGTGCTTTTCTACACACCCTCCAATGCCTGACCACCTTTTCTAGAGTTGAAAAATGTGGTGCTGGAAAAGCACAGCAGGTCCAGCAGCATCCGAGGAGCAGGAGAATTGACGTTTCGGGCATAAGCCCTTCATCAAGAATAAAGATGTTATGCCCAAAACATCAATTCTCTTGCACCTCGCATGTTGCGAGGTGCACCACACTCTAGACTCTGATCTCCAGCATCTGCAGTTTTCACTTTCACCTTTTCTATTGTACAAGGTGAGAATTTGACACAGGGTGAGTCCATCATTCCCTTCTCAACACTCAATTTATGAGGGCACTCCAACTACAGTTTGGCCCTCTGATGCGATCAATACTGTACTCCAGTGGATTGGTGTAATTTGGCAAACATTGTCCCTCTTCTACTTTCTTTGCTTTGTGAGGTGATCTGAGTCTCAATAAACTTTCAGTAAGAAAGTTCACAGGCATCATTATGTGTGGTGATGGATGGGGTACGGAAGTATTTGTCAACTCTGTTGCAATAATAACACATTCACACATTGTAGATTTGTTAACTTGCAAACCGTATCTTCAAGACGTCTTCTCACACGCTATATAAATAATTGACGTACATTGGATGATGTCATTCCAAACTCTATCTCCGACAATGAGTGCTATTTCTTCATCTCATCAACTAAAAGTATATCCTGGGGATCATTGCAATGAGTTTCAATCCAAATACACAGCATGTAGAATTCTGACAAGTGCATCAAGAAAATAATGCTTGCAAAATCCTGTATCAATTACTTCAAAAATGCTAAAAAAGCTCTTTGTAGTAACTGCATATGAAGTCATTTGCAATAAAGTAATGTGGCCAAGGCTCTTCTAATATGAATGAGTGAGCGACTTGAGAACACGAGGAAGGGCCCAGGTTTAAATTCTAGGCTGCAGCATGACACCTGCTCTGAGCTGGGCAGGTCATTCAGATCTGTAAGCTCTGCTGGAAAACAGGTGAGAGATTGAGCTGCAAGTGGCTTCCATGGTCAAACAGTTTTCTCGCATTAATAATGTTCACGTATGATGGTTGAGCACTTGATTTAGACTTTGGTCCATTGGAAGTATCATTGCTAATGTTAGCCTGTGCAGCGAGGGAATGATTTGCAAATTGTGAGGAGGAATGTTTTGGGTGGGGGAGTGGTTTGCAATGTTTTGAGGGTGCAGGTTGTAAAAGAAATAGCTCTCTGAATTCGTTTTCAATTGTCCCTTCAATTCTTGGCATAAAACGCTTTAGGGAAGACTCCTTACTGCAAGTAGGAGAACAAAAATCAGATCTAACTGTATGTAGACATTTTTTCCTGCCATTTATATCGAGGACTATCTTTGTTCACAAATTAGTCCTCGTGACACAGGGAACATTGAGATAACAGGTTTGGGTTATCTCAGGGATTTCCATGCAGTCATCAAAATGGAAAACCAGACAGGATGCATTGGCCTCAGCATAATCCAGTAGTCACTCTTCTGGCAAAATGTTGGCTGGAAGTGTTAATTTATGAACTTGTCCCCATGTAAACAGGCTAATTGGGATAAATCAACCATTAAACATAACCTCCTGACATAACGTCTGATGCTGCTTCAAAAATATTTAGTGCTATACATTTGAGGTAACTCCAACAGAAATATGGAAAAGAAAACAAGCAGCACACTATTCAGAAGGGGTTTCAATGTACGAAAAAGAAAATAACGACACTCAGATGCTGAAAATCTGAAACAAGAATAGAACATGTGAGAAATACTCTTGCAGTATCTGCAGTGCAAAGGTCCACACCCGAACTGTGAACTCCTCTGTTCCGTTTTCTGTGACCAGCTGAGCGCATCCAGCATTGTCAGTTCTTGACTTGGACACTTATGTGAGTTGGACAATGATGTTAATACAACATGGAGTTACAGTTAATGAAGTCAATTCATGCCTAGATAAAGCTGATCAGTTATCTCCATGTCTGTTGCGCTTGGCAGTGAAGCGTGCACCGAATTTTATCTCAGAGCCAGAATGTGTTCAAAACAGAGCTGGGAGCCAAAATCCAGAGGAATGATTTGTTTGATACCTTCTGTATATTATATAAAGCTAAAGTGCAAATACTTTCAACTCTGCTACCCCAGCTTCAGTTGTTGAGTTTCTAATCAATCTCAGGCAGTGGGATTTGTCTTGATTGAGGACACAGCTCACATCCCCCAAACCCACAGCTGACATTCAACCAACTCAGTGATGATGGGTCTCCCCACGAGGTGGCCATGAATTCTCCAATCACGTTCTCCCTCAGTGGCATGATCAGGCTTTTGGTGGGCCTCCTTTTTTAATCTCATTGAAGTGTCACTGGCAGAGATCACAGCTAATTCTGAACGGAAAGTATCCTGCCTCCTCAGAAAGAGGCCCATTTGATTTTCAGTGGCATTTTCTGAAGGATGGTAAGAAAAACACACTTGTATTCAAGTAGGACTATTTTTATAACAAAATGTGCTGTGTTTTGTTTTCCAGATTTGATTTATTTCCATGTTTGAGTTTGTGTTATGAGGATTACCCTGTTTTCCAAATTTAAGAAAATATTTTTCTATGGTGATTGGGAGATGAGCGCAATAGAAGGTGCTTTTTGTTTGCTTTTAACACAGGGAAATTTGTTCACAAAATCACGACATTGAGATTGATTCATAAGTGAAGAAAATAAATGAAGTAATGGTTTATGATTCAACCATCAAACAATTTCACACATTCTCATTTTTTAACATATCACTCGTATGCATTTTCTTCGTGTTTACGCCTTTGAAAGCAATGCTCCCCACTATTTTGATTTTGTGCAGATGAACCTGACCTTAAACTCAAACTAGCCAATTAGAAGGAAGGTCAGCTTCAAAAATATTGTTCCGGGAAATGACCTGCGTGTTTAAATTTTTGCTGATTTTATCTTCAAAGTTTTTCTAAGTGCACAGTAAAATATTCACTGAAGCAATCCCAGCTTCCTGGAGGGATTTGCTTGTCATCCATTATAGTCTGTAAACCTATGCATTCTTCTTCTACAAGAGATTAGCAAGTATAGCCTCAGGTTGGACGTGCTCTGGTCTTATCAGCTGCCCTGGCCTAATTCAATCACAATGGGCTCTGGCTGCTCACACACATTTTATTGAGTGTCATTCACAGGGCAAGCAAAGCTCTTTCATGACATTTGCGCTCAAATGTCAGAGACATTGGTCCTAGATCTTTGTCAGTCAAAAAGGTTGTCAGGTTCCTTAAATAAGACAGTGACATCTTTGGCCTCTTCAACTCTGCATAGTTGACAGCAGGTTTACGGCAGTCTGTCATGCCAAACTACCCCTTTATAGGTTGTGATAATATTGCAGCAAATATGCCATAATGCCACAAGGTCTCTTGACTCTATAATCATAACAAATAGGCCAAGCAGACCCCTCACTCATCTCTGACAGCGGCGGCCTTTATTCTTCAGCGCTCTCTCACTTATCACCTCTTTGGGAACTTGTCTGGAGTCCTGTACTGTATCGAGAGGTTTTCCACACAATGGTGCGATACACAAGTCAAAGCTCAAAGTTTGAAATGAGGGACCACAATAAGTACTGACATTGCCAAATCATGGAAGGGAAATGACCACACAACTGTGAAGCTATATTTCTTGTTAAATAGATTGCAAAACAATTTGCAGTGTAACACAATGCCTTCAAATAAGATGTGCAGTCTTTGCATTGCATGTACACAAACACTTGATGCACTGGTTACAAACTTGATATAATAGAATTGTCTCTGATGGATATATAAGACTTCCTACCAACTGGCCTTTTGAAAAATAATATGCCACTTTGTGAAGTACTTTCTCTATCTCAGCATACTGAGTAAACAGAACCCACCTGGAAATATCAGACCCAACCTTATGGGGAAAATCAACCCCATTGTCCAGGCTGGGGATGGGAACCCAGTTCCATGTAGCACCAGCTGCGTGTGCAATTTCACCCATGTTAAGAAGTGGATATGCATTACCATAATTGTAAGTTGCACAAATGGCCTAAAATTCAACTCATCACTGACTGGAGCTCTATTCTTTCTAGTTCGTTCCATGGATTCTGTCTGAGCTCCCATTATAAAGGCTCAGCATCACGGTTCAGCAAAAGGGTCAGCAAGGGTTCTGATATATGATAACAGAATAATGGGCTGAGCAGGAAAGGCATGCCTTAATCCACCATCTGTTTCTTTACTGTGAGTCCGGAACTAATAGGAGGGTATCTCATAGCTGGACAGGAATTTCTCCAGTCCAAAGAAAAATTGCTACTTTTCTCCTGTTTCACAATTCTGTTATCCTTTTGCTCAAAATAGAAATTTGTTATACTTTCCTATTTCCTTTTGGCACATTTAAGTTTAAGTGGTGTCCTCTGAATGTGAATCCTGTGCCTGACAGAGGTATATTTAGATTCTAACCTTTCCATATTCACAAAAAAAGTGAACTGGCCCCTTTTAAGCAGCTATTAAACTTTACTAACTGCAAGCATCAGTTTCTCAGTAAAGATCCTATCTCACTACTTTCTACACCTTTCCTGTAATCGAGACCAGAACTCAACACAATACCGCAGATCCAATCTAATTAACTACAATATTACCTCCTCAGGTTCATGTCATGATGTCTGAAAGTTTTATTTGTTTTTCCACTGAGCACTGAAGTAATAGTTTTAACGAGGACCCGTCAAAGCATTGAAATCTCGTTCCCTGCCTGTTCCTTCAAGCAGTCTGCCATTTAACAACTAACGCACATGCACACTCCCATAGATCGCCTTCCGAAGACCAACTCATCTCCCCGATGCTGACTGCCATATAGCGACCATTGCTGTAAAGAGCAGAGAGTAAGATTCACTTTGATGCTGATGCTCCATTGATTGAAGGGCCTACCTGCAGTCTGGGTAACCAATGGGACTTATTCTATGGCACTGCTTCAATTTGTAGCTCACTGCTCCCTGGACTGTCACCCTCAGGTAGACATGTTTCTCTTGGGCTTCACTCAGTCCTGCTTTGGAGAAGTAGGTTTTCAACGTTAACACATTAAGTAGAAGGTAGCAATCAGGTTCGTTCTGTTCATTTGGGGTGACACAATTGCCCCATTTACTCCTGAAATATTGGACAGCCCAAACTGAGGCAAATATTCAAGTGCGCTTTGGTCATTTCCGTAAATCTACAGAAAACAAGTTGCCCAAAAACCCTCCATGGACAAACAGGCTCTCCACCCTTTGTTATTTGTTGGACATGAATGAAGCAGAATGACCACCAAGATGTCTGAGCTAATAATTGCTAATAACCTTCAAAAAAAGTGCTCAACGTGTGAAATATTTGATGACATGTAATCAATAGACCATCAGCATGAAAGTGAATCCTCTATTGTGCATTTTACAATAACACTCACTATACAGCAATGGCCATGGTGATATGAGTTGATCTCTTGTTTGTAGTATGTAGTAAGCCCCTTTCCTAAATTGCAGTCTTTGAAGCCTCCTATCAATTTAGAAAAGATTCCTCATGGTCTGCCTTTCTGACCAATCTTCCTTCAGGTCTGTCTCAAATCTTCAGCTTCTCTTATGTTCTTATTGCATGAAATACTTTTAGGATGTTACTTAAGATAACAGCAGCTTATGAATAAAAGTTGTGGTTGTAAGTAATCTGGAGTCAGCTGTTCTTTTAATATTTGACAGAATCCCAAACCCATCGGAGCAAATGCCCTATCCAGTTATACATGAGCTGACCACCTACAAGACCCACTGGGAGTGTTCTGATTGCCTACGAAGGAGACCAAAACTATTCCGGATTTATTAAACTGATGAACCAACACAATTGGATCCAGGCAAAAATGTGCTGCAGGGTGAAAAATGGACACAAACAAAACTGCCACACATGGAGGAAGTCTTCCATCGACTTCTAAGATACCAATGTTTTACCTCAGCATTCTGTTATTCACAGATCCTGCTCCCATCAGAATGCAACATAACATTTAAAAGCAAGTTAGCAATGACAATGCGCTCATGGCCTCTGTGGGAAAGAAATGGAGGAAATGACACTTCCTGCAAGTACCTGTAATATGTCTGGAAAGATGAAAAGTGTGTAATCTGAGTTGAAGAGAACAGCCACTTAACTGAGTTGGGTTTTTTTTGCAAATATAAATGACACGTAATATAAACAGATGTGAATTATTTACTTTAAAACAGACACTTCATTTTGCTTTGAAGAGACAGAAATTTGATCTCCGAACCCAGCCAGTCACACCTGGCTGTGTAAACGTTAGGCAATTTGTCGAGCTGGTTAATGCTGGCTGTATGCTGGACTGAGAGGCACAGTCTGCAAATTAAATATTCCCCAAGTTTCTTTGATTGTTCTGGTGCCTAACCAACATTCGGGTCTGAAGTTGTATGTTAGAATCAGGACATAAAATAGAGCAGCTGCAGCCACCATGAATTTCAAGGCTGGTAGAGGCAAAGTAAAGACTGATGAAGTGAGAGGCAGAATTTCTAGTTGTACTTGACTGCTGCTAGAGTTGTGATTGACTCTTGGAATATCTCCTTTATCCCCCTCATAAAGTGTTACACAAGATGCTTTGTCTGTCATCTCAGTCAGCTGTAAGCAGTAAGTCACTTCACTTTGAGAATAGTCTACCCAGGTTGGTGAGATTTTGCAGTGGGTCTTCCTGGGACTGAAAGGGCTGAACCCACAATTCTTAGGCATAGGATGGGGTTGGTGGTGGTGGTATTTGGGGAACGTGGTTTGGGGAGGTGGATTTCTCATGTGGGTAGATCTTAAGCCACAGGATTTCGTTTCTGCCACCACTCTGCCTCATTATTAAAGCACGGGGGACCCAAAGTGTGAAGTTTACTTGATTGAGTTGTCTTCACTTTCAAAGACAATTGCTTCTCCCATCATTGTATGTCAAAACACTTCATGGAGAACATTAGTGTTTCTCTTTTTGCTCTCCAGGAATTTGGTCTCATGAGATCTGGGAGAACAGGATCTGGTAATCAGATGATTTTCAGTCACTAACCTATCTGAGTTGATCTTGCATGAGTCTTGTCTGAATTTTTGTGTGCCTGGCTTTTAGATGGAAATTAGCATTTGTGTGACAGTCCTCCAACTGAATCTGCAGGATGCAGCAGAGGCAATGCCAATGGAATTTCTCGAATGCTCTTATGTGTCTCTGGTACAGTCCAAATCTTACTGAAGTGCAGTAGCATGATGGCAACAAATGTTTTGTACACTAAGACTTCTGTCGACTTGCAGGTACCTTTGTTGTCAAACGTCTGTGGCCAGGAGAGAAAAAGCAGAATGGTGTGTTGCTTCCCTGGTGCCAGGATCAAGGATGTCTCAGAGAGGGTGCAGAATGTTCTCACGGGGGAGAGGGGCCAGCAAGAGGTCATTGTCCACATTGGAACCAACGATATTGGAAGGGAAAGGTATGAGACTCTGAAGGGAGATTACAGAGAGTTAGGCAGAAATTTAAAAAGGAGGTCCTCAAGGGTAGTAATATCTGGATTACTCCCAGTGCTACAAGCTAGTGAGGGCAGAAATAGGAGGATAGAGCAGATGAATGCATGGCTGAGGAGCAGGTGTATGGGAGAAGGATTCACATTTTTGGATCATTGGAATCTTTTTTGGGGTAGAAGTGACCTGTACAAGAAGGACGGATTGCACCTAAATTGGAAGGGGACTGATATGCTGGCAGGGAAATTTGCTAGAACCACTTGTGAGGTTTTAAACTAGTAAGGTGGGGGGGGGGGGGGCACCCAGGGAGATAGTGAGGAAAGAGATCGATCTGAGATGGGTACAGCTAAGAACAGAAGTGAGTCAAACAGTCAGGGCAGGCAGGGACAAGGTAGGACTAATAAATTAAACTGCATTTATTTCAATGCAAGGGGCCTAACAGGGAAGGCAGATGAACTCAGGCATGGTTAGGAACATGGGACTGGGATATCATAGCAATTACGGAAACATGTATCAGGAATGGGCAGGACTGGCAGCTTAATGATCCAGGATACAAATGCTACAGGAAGGATAGAAAGGGAGGTAAGAGAGGAGGGGGCGTGGCATTGTTGATAAGGGATAGCATTACAGCTGTGCTGAGGGAGGATATTCCCAGAAATACATCCAGGGAAATTATTTGGGTGGAACTGAGAAATAAGAAAGGGATGATCACCTTATTGGGATTGTATTATAGACCCCCCAATAGTCAGAGGGAAATCAAGAAACAAATTTGTAAGGAGATCTCAGCTATCTGAAAGAATAATAGGGTGGTTATGGTAGGGGATTTTAACTTTCCAAACATCGACTGGAACTGCCATAGTGTTAAAGGTTTAGATGGAGAGGAATTTGTTAAGTGCGTACAAGACAATTTTCTGATTCAATATGTGGATGTACCTCCGAGAGAAGGTGCGAAACTTGACCTACTCTTGGGAAATAAGGCAGGGCAGGTGACTGAGGTGTCAGTGGGGGAGCACTTTGGGGTCAGCGACCATAATTCTATTCGTTTTAAAATAATGATGGAAAAGGATTGACCAGATCTAAGAGTTGAAGTTCTAAATTGGAGAAAGGCCAATTTTGATGGTATTAAGCAAGAACTTTAGAAAGCTGATTGGAGGCAGATGTTCGCAGGTAAAGGGACGGCTTGAAAATGGGAAGCCTTCAGAAATGAGATAGCGAGAATCCAGAAAAAGTATATTCCTGTCAGGGTGAAAGGGAAGGCTGGTAGGTATAGGGAATGCTGGATGACTAAAGAAATTGAGAAAAAGAAGGAAGCATATGTCAGGTATAGACAGGATAGATCGAGTGAATCCTTAGAAGAGTACAAAGAAAGTAGGAGTATACTTAAGAGGGAAATCAGGAGGGCAAAATGGGGACATGAGATAGCTTTGGCAAATAGAATTAAGGAGAATCCAAAGGGTTTTTACAAATATATTAAGGACAAAAGGGTAACTAGGGAGAGAATAGGGCCCCTCAAAGATCAGCAAGGCGGCCTTTGTGTGGAGCCACAGAAAATGGGGGAGATACTAAATGAATATTTTGCATCAGTATTTACTGTGGAAAAGGATATGGAGGATATAGACTGCAGGGAAATAGATGGTGACATCTTGCAAAATGTCCAGATTACAGAGGAGGAAGTGCTGGATGTCTTGAAACGATTAAAAGTGGATAAATCGCCAGGACCTGATCAGGTGTACCCGAGAACTCTGTGGGAAGCTAGAGAAGTGACTGCTGGGCCTCTTGCTGAGATATTTGTATCATTGATAGTCACAGGTGAGGTGCCGGAAGACTGGAGGTTGGCAAACGTGGTGCCACTATTTAAGAAGGGCGGTAAAGACAAGCCAGGAAACTATAGACTGGTGAGCCTGACCTCTGTGGTGGGCAAGTTGTTGGAGGGAATCCTGAGGGATAGGTTGTACATGTACTTGGAAAGGCAAGGACTGATTCGGGATAGTCAGCATGGCTTTGTGTGTGGGAAATCATGTCTCACAAACTTGATTGATTTTTTTGAAGAAGTAGCAAAGAAGACTGATGAGGGCAGAGCAGTAGATGTGATGTATATGTATTTCAGTAAGGCGTTCGACAAGATTCCATATGGGAGACTGATTAGCAAGGTTAGATCTCATGGAATACAGGGAGAACTAGCCACTTGGATACAGAACTGGCTCAAAGGTAGAAGGCAGAGGGTGGTGGTGGAGGGTTGTTTTTCAGACTGGAGGCCTGTGACCAATGGAGTGCCACAAGGATCGGTGCTGGGCCCTCTACTTTTTGTCATTTACATAAATGATGTGGATGTGAGCATAAGAGGTACAGTTAGTAAGTTTGCAGATGACACCAAAATTGGAGGTGTACTGGACAGCGAAGAGGGTTACCTCAGATTACAACAGTATCTGGACCAGATGGGCCAATGGGCTAACAAGTGGCAGATGGAGTTTAATTCAGATAAATGCGAGGTGCTGCATTTTGGGAAAGCAAATCTTAGCAGGACTTATACACTTAATGGCAAGGTCCTAGGGAGTGTTGCTGAACAAAGAGACCTTGGAGTGCAGGTTCATAGCTCCTTGAAAGTGGAGTCGCAGGTAGATAGGATAGTGAAGAAGGCATTTGCTATGCTTTCTTTTGTTGGTCAGAGTATTGAGTACAGGAGTTGGGAGGTCATGTTGCGGCTGTACAGGGCATTGGTTAGGCCACTGTGGGAATATTGTGTGCAATTCTGGTCTCCTTCCTATCGGAACGATGTTGTGAAACTCGAAAGGGTTCAGAAAAGATTTACAAGGATGTTGCCAGGGTTGGAGGATCTGAGCTACAGGGAGAGGCTGAACAGAATGGGGCTGTTTTCCCTGGAGTGTCGGAGGCTGAGGGGTGACCTTATTGAAGTTTACAAATTATGAGGGGCATGGATAGGATAAACAGAGAAAGTCTTTTCCCTGGGGTCAGGGAGTCCAGAACTCGAGAGCATAGGTTTAGGGTGAGAGGGGAAAGATATAAAAGAGACCTAAGGGGCAACGTTTTCATGCAGCGGGTGGTACCTGTATGGAATGAGCTGCCAGAGGAAGTGGTGGAGGCTGGTACAACTGCAACATTTAGGTGGCATCTGGATGGGTATATGAATAGGAAGGGTCTGGAGGGATATGGGCCGGGTGCTGGCAGGTAGGACTAGATTGGGTTGGGATAACTGGTCGGCATGGACGGGTTCGACCGAAGGGTCTGTTTCCATGCTGTACATCTCTATGACTCTATGACTTGCTGGATTGTCTATTGAACTGACATAACCTATCAGTTGCTAGATCTCCTCAGCAATGGTGGCTTCTTGAGAGAGGTGACAGTCATAGGATCCCTACTGTGTGGAAACAGGCCATTCTGTCCATCGAGTTCACACCTACCCTCCGAAGAGGATCTCACCCAGACTCAGCCCTCTACCTTATTGTTGTAACACTGCCATGAGTAATCCACTTGACCTATACATCCCTGGGCACTATGAACAATTTAGCATGACCAGTACACCTAACCTGCACATCTCTGGACTGTGAGAGGAAATTTGGAGGAAAATCACACAGACATGGGGAGAACATGCAAACTCCACACAGACACTTGTCTGAGCATGGAATCGAACTCTGGTCCCTGGCACTGTGAAACAGCAGTGCTAACCGCTGAGCCACTGTGCAACCCCATCACCAAATGAGAAGTGCTAACAAGTGTAGCCTTTTCACAGTTCGCCGTAAATGCTGACCTATATCTTCCCGTCCTGATAGCTAATGACGACACTCTGTATTGCCAACCTCTTCCTATTTTATTTCTGAAACACTTACAAGGATAAACCAGGCATGCTTAATTAATTAAAAGGGATTGAAGATACTGGTCCTAAGCCTTTTAGAGTGGTGCATGAGCAGTGATCATGTGAACCTTACATAAATTCTAAAGGGCTATACACGATGGGCATAGAAGGGATGTTTCCACTGATTAGGGGGTCTAGTCCCAGGGGACGCAGTCTCAGAATAAGGACTTTCTTCCCTTACAGGGTGGTAAGTTTCCAGAGGATTGTGCAAGTGCAGTCATTGAGTATGTTCAAGATAGTGATTGATAGCATTGGAGATAATAATGATATCAAATGACATGGTTGATACAGATGATCAGTCATAACCTAGAATGGCAGAGTAGACTCAAGGGGCTGAATGGCCTACTCCTGCTCCTCATGTTCAGAAGCCTACTTTTTTCCAAACAAAATTGCAATATTAAAAATAAGAATTCAATTCTAACGGCCAGAGTATTGAGTACAGGAGTTGGGAGGTCAAGTTGCGGCTGTACAGGACTTAGGTAGGCCGCTTTTGGAATATTGCGTGCAATTCTGGTCTCTTTCCTATCAGAAGGATATTGTGAAGCTTGAAAGAGTTCAGAAAATATTTACAAGGATGTTACCAGGATTGGAGGATTTGACCTTTCGGGAGAGGCTGAATAGGCTGAGGATGTTTTGCCTGGAGCGCAAAGGCTAAGGGGTGACATTACGGAGGTTTATAAAATCGTGAGGGGCATGGATAAGAAAAATAGACAAGGTCTTTTCCCTGGAGTGGGGATGTCCAAAACCAGAGGCCATCGGTTTAGGGTGAGAGGGAAAAGATATAAAAGAGACCTAAGGGTCAATTGTTTCATGCAGAGGGTGGTGTGTGTAAAAAATGAGCTGCCAGCGGAACTGGTGGAGGCTGGTACAATTACAGCATTTAAAAGGCATCTGGATGGGTTTATGAATAGGAAAGGTTTAGAGGGATATGGGCCAAGTGTTGGCAAATGGACGAGATTTGGTTCACATATCTGGGCGGCATGGACGAGTTGGGCCAAAGGGTCTGTTTCTGTGCTGTACATCTCCATGACCCTATGACTGCTCTCAGAAAGATGTCTAACTAAATAGAGACACTTATGAATGAATTGGGTCACAGGAGCCAGGTGTTCATTTCCAGATGCATTAAACTGAATTTAAGTTCTGAAACTGCAATACAGTAGTGGGAAATTGAGCTCAGATTGCCAAGATTAGTCCAAGCTTCTCGTCTGGCAACGTTATCATCACACAAACTGCACCTACTGAGCTGAGGTTATAGTTCTATTTTTTAAAAAGAGCACAATAATTTATACAAATGTGTTAATGCAGCAATAAAAATTGTGCGGAGAGGAAATTAAACCTGCAGCTGGTTAAATAAGAAAGGTGAATGTCGTGACAGTAAACTAGATGAGCATGGCTAATGCTTTTATAAACACACTTCATTCCCTGCTGTGCACAAGGAAACAACTGTGGAAAAATGTAGGAAGCAAAATGTTTTCCCTGCACTTCAGCCACCTTCAGTGTCACAAATATCTGAAATGCATTCTGCAGGTGCTGACTCAAACAATGGTGATTATGAAGCGTATTTTCCACGGATGCATTTGGTGACGTTAGCCAAGCAAATGTGATTTATGGACAGCATCAATGAGCCCTAATGGAAGTGTCATACACCTGAAGCTAGACACAGGAATTATGTTGTGATTACACTGGATGTACAGATCGTGACAAGTGATAAAAGAAACTAAAGCCGAGACCTGCCTCAATTAAACGGAAGCAATTCTTTGGTCATGGAATTTTTCTTTGTTCTCAGGATGAGATCGTCGCTGGCAAGAACAGTGTTTCTTGTCTGTCTTTAACTGTCCTTCAGAAGGCCACCTTCTTGAATTGCTGCAAACCCTGTGTTGTCAGTATTGTTAGGGAGGGGCTTCGAGGATGTTTATCCACTGGCAATTAAGCAACAGAGATAAAGGGCTGAATTTTTGTGGACTCAGGGAAAGTCCATGGACCTGTGAAGATGATGACTGAGGCCAATTCTCGGATTCCTCTCCCCCATTCACAACACTGAATATTTGTCAAGGTAAGAGAAAGACGCAGGATGATAATAAGGCTTGCTTACAAGTGAAGATGCCCATTAGTTTGTTCCAGCTGCTGTGCCCAAGGGAAATCATTACTTAATGGTCAACTCGTTCTCTGTGATCTATTATGTCAAATGCGCAATAATTATTTGCACACAACAAAGAGATGTCAAGTGCTTATAGTTTTTACTATTCAGATTTAAAATCTGGATGACTGCCACTTTTACTGTGTGGTAGTGAAGGCCGGTTTGTTGTTAGGAAGTTTATAGTTTGGAATGAGTGACTTTGAAACCAGACTTTAAACACACGCTACTCTTATCTATGGTTCATTGGTTTTGTTTATTGGAAAAGTGACTGTTGAAGTGCCATGGACTAACATGGAGAGTAAGAGGGGTTAGAAGGGTTGAGTAGTGTGGCACAGCTTTGTATACAGGGTGGGCGGGGCACAGGGTTGGGTGGAGAGGCATGAGTTTGCAATGGAGGATACAAGGATTGTGTGGAATATAGATATGTGCATGAAGAAGCTTGAGTTGGCATGGATAGTTAGTGTGGGTAGTGATGGGGCTGATTGATGGGTTGGTGGAGAGCAAGACTACTTTCCTTTCACTGTTCCTGTTACAACCAATCCAATGCCATGGTTTATTTGAAATCAGAAGCTTTCGGAGCATTGCCCCTTCGTGGGTGAAGTTAGGGAGAGGCACACAGGCACAGAATTCATAGACAAAGACACCAATGGGCAAAGAGGTAAAAAATCAAAGAAATAGTGTGAGTGGGGTAATGAGGAGCCAATTTCTCAGCCAGAGGGGAGGGAATCTGTGGAACGCACTGTCACAGAAAGTGGTCGAGGCCGAGTTATTGAATGCATGGAAGACAGAGGCAGATAGATTCTTGATTGGAATGGGGGGAAAGTAGGAGAACAGGGCTGAGAAAAATATCAGCAATGATTGAAGGGTGGGGAAGACTCAATGGAGTGAATAGTCGAATTCTGCTCTGATGCCTTATGGGGGCGACAGAAAAGGCTAGCTTCTTTCCATTGGATGGTGCAGAGTTTCCTGAGTTTAGTTGCAGCTGCACTCATCCAGGCAAATGGGAAGTATTCACCACACTCCTGACCTGTGCCTTGGAGATGGTGGACAGGCTTTGGGGACTCGATGAACTAAAGTAACCATGATTTGCTGCTGGCACTCAAATTAGACAATCCCTGGCGGGGTGCAGAAATAAAAATGAGCAAGGGAAACTTACAGAACCTGAATATATCAAAATCAAGTCAAAATATTGTTACCTCAGGTTAGAATTCAGACCAGCTCCTGTGGTGCCCATAGGTACTTAAAGCCTCTACTCTGTTCGTGGATGCTGTGACTAGCCCCCCTCCCCCCAAAAAAACTTCTATATTGGATCTAAGGGCCTTATTGGCACAGATTGAATCAGTTATCAGTCAAAAGAGAAGAGGAACATTGTCTAAACCTGAAGAAGGCCTTATGCCCGAAACGTCGATTCTCCTGTTCCCTGGATGCTGCCTGACCTGCTGCGCTTTTCCAGCAACACATTTTCAGCTCTAAACAAGATGTAGCTTACTGCAAGATAGCAACAACTACAAATGACATTGGCTAGTTAGACATACTAAGTAAGACATACTCTATTCCTGATGAAGGGCTTTTGCTCAAAACATCGATTTTCCTGCCACTCGGATGCTGCCTGACATGCTGTGCTTTTCCAGCAAGACTCTGATCTAACTCTGGTTTCCAGCATCCGCATCCTCACTTTTGCCTATACTAAGTAAGACTATGAGGAAACAATAATGAGACATCAGTCTTCATCAGGATAATGAGCTGGACTCCCCTTTTCCCAAGCCTGTATGACACCCTCAGTTTGGTGGACACGTGTGCTTAACCCTTTCAGAATCTTGATTTTGTACAACAGGAATGCTGAGGAATTTAAAAGTTCTTGCGGCTTTTCCTGAGATTTTGTGCTTGTTTTATTTACTCTGCAGATTCCAGCAGCAAACTGACAGACGAACAGGCAAGGACAGAATGTTCTAGAAAGTCATAGTTTGCTCTGAGCATGGAACTGGAAAATAGTGGAAGCACAGAGGCATACTGGGCAACAGTTGTTCTCCTGTCATGAGAAAATGGAATTGCTTAGCTTTTTCTTTAGTTTTATTTATCGAACTTATAAGCATTCAATGGATCTGAAGAATGTTACATCAGGAGATCTCACCTCACAGCCCCTCAGGGACAGCAGGACCTTTGGGTTAGAACCTCAGAGCAAAAGACAGGAGGAACAGACTCTAAGATCCCTTCTCTAAACCGGTGGTAGATGAAACCTGAAAAAATCCAATTGTCGGTGAGCATTCCCGACACATGTCACAGTTCCTTTATAGAAACCATTTATCTAACAGATGAAACAGACAAAATTCTTCAGAGACTTGACAGTGTGGTTGTCGAAAGGTTGTTTCCTTTTGTGGGAAAGAGGGCATAATCTCAGAATAAGGGGCCACACATTTAAGACAGAGATAAGGAGGAATTTCTTCTCTCGGAGGGTCATGTATCTGTGGACTTTTTGCAGTGTCTGTTTGCTATAATCAAATTGGTCCAAAAACCCATCCAAGCCAGACCTTTCAGAATCACTGCTTTTATGACCTCTCTGACAAAAAAGCCAAGGACAGCATAACCTTGTTAAAGGAGTCCAAACCCTAAAGTGACTCCACTAAAATATCAGGGACGAAGGTAGTCGGAATCTAGCCAAAAAGAGCAACCCAAAGTCATGCAAAAAACATGAGTTAGCTTTGTGTGAATAATTCTACTTTTGCTGAGGATGGAATCACATAATATGGATGAATTCTGTCAGTCAGCAAGCTGAGAGGGGAAACTGATATTGACCCTACATAAAAGGATCCTAAAGAAATTTCTCGGAATGAAAATTCACTAAGGAGGTACATAGAACATAGAACATAGAATGTTACAGCGCAGTACAGGCCCTTTGGCCCTCGAAGTTGTGCTAACCTGTGGATCCAATCTGAAGCCTATTATCCTACACTATTCTATTTCATCCATTTGTCTATCCAATGACCATTGAAATGCCCTTAAAGTTGACGAGTCTACTACTGTTGCAGGCAGGGTGTTCCACACCCCTCGTGTTCTCTGAGTAAAGAGACTACTTCTGACATCTGTCCTATATCTATCACCTCTCAATTTAAAGCTATGTCCCCTCATGCTAGCCATGGAAAAAGGGTCTCACTGTCCACCCTATCTAACCCTCTGATTATCTTGTATGTCTCAATTAAGTCACATTTCAACCTTCTTCACTCTAACTAAAATAGCCTCAAGTCCCTCAGCCTTTCCTCATAAGACCTTCCCTCCATACCAAGCAACATCCCAAAAATATTTTCGCCGAACCCTTTCCAAAACTTCTACATACTTCCTATAATGCGGTGACCAGAACTGTATACAATATTCCAAGTGCGGCTGCACCAGAGTTTTGTACAACTGCAACATGATCTCGTGGCTCTGAAACTCAAACCCTCTTCCAATAAAAGCTAACACATTGTATGCCTTCTTAACAACCCTATCAACTTAGGTGGCAACTTTCAGGTGTATATGGACACCAAGATCTCTCTGCTCATGTACACTGCCAAGAATCCTACCATTAGCCCAGTACTCTTTATTCCTGTTGCTCCTTGGAAAGTGAATCACCTCACACTTTTCCACATTAAACTCTCAGTCCAACTCTGCAGCTTATCTATGTCCCTCTGTAACCTGCAACATCCTTCGGCTCTATCCACAACTCCAGAAACTTTAGTGTCATTCACAAATTTACTAACCCATCCTCTCCGCCCTCATCCAGGTTATTTATAAAAATGACAACAGATCCTTGCAGTACACCACTAGTAACTGAACTCCAGGATGAACATTTCCCATCAACCACCACTTCTTTCAGCTCACCAATTTCTGATCCAAGCCACTAAATCACCCTCAATTCCATGTCCCCATATTTTGTGCAATTACCAACTGTGGGGACCCTTATCAAACACCTTACTGAAACCCATATACACCACATCAACTCTGTTACCCTCATTCACCTGTTTGGTCACCTTCTCAAAGAACTCAATAAGGTTTGTGAGGCATGACCTACTCTTTACAAAACCGTGTTGACTGTCCCTGAACAACATATTCCTTTCTACATTATTATAAATCCTATCTCTTTTAACCTTTTCCAATACTTTACCCACAACCGAAGTAAGGCTCACTGGTCTATAATTATCAGGGTTGTCTCTACGCCCTTTCTGAACAAGGGAACAAAATTTGCTATCCTCCAGTCTTCTGGCACTATTCCTGTCGACAATGACGACATAAAGCTCAAAGCCAAAGGCTCTGAAATTCCCTCCCTGACTTCCCAGAGAACCTTAGGATAATTCGATCCAGCTAAGGGGACTTATCTATTTTCACATCTCCAGAATTGCTAACACCTCCGCCTTGTGAACTTCAATCCCGTCTAGTCTAATAGCCTGTATCTCAGTATTCTCCTCGATAACATTGTCTTTTATGAGTGTGAATACTGACAAAAAATATTAATTTAGTGCTTCTCCTATCTCCTCGGACTCCACACACACCTTCCCACTACTGCCCTTGATTGGCCTTAATGTTACTCTAGTCATTCTTTTTTTCCTGATATACCGATGGAAAGCTTTTGGGTTTTCCTTGATCATATCTGCCAATGACTTCTCATGTCCTCTTCTGGCTCGTCTTAGTCTTCTCTAACTGAACGTTCATGTCTCATCCTCATATAAGCCTCCTTCTTACTCTAGACAAGAGATTCAACTTCTTTAGTAAATCATGGCTCCCTTGCTCAACCACTTCCTCCCTCCCTGACAGGTACATACTTATCAAAGACACGCAGTAGCCGTTCCTTGAATAGGCTCCCCATTTCAGTTGTGCCCATCCCCCGCAGTTTCCTTCCCCATCCTATGCATCCTAACTCTTGCCTAATCGCATCATAATTGCCTTTCCCCTAGCTATTGCTCTTGCCCGGCATTATATACCTATCCCTTTCCATTACTAAAGTGAACATAACCAAATTGTGGTCGCTATCATCAAAGTGCTCACCCACCTTCAAATCTGACACCTGGCCAGGTACATGTCACCTGCACAATATGGAGGGATACTTCCACCTGGACTATCTTGCAAAAGTTCAGAGATTCTGCATTCAAACACCAATGCTTGCTGCTGAAAATCACATGTTTCTCAATTCCCTCTTTCCCTCAGTCAAAGGCCTGGATATTGCTCAAAAAAACTAATGAGTGATAAACTGCCGAGTGGGCCCTCACTCAAAAAAAGACATTGACCACAATGAACTGTCTCAAAAATGGTCCTAGCATACGACATGCAAGTCCTGTTCACAAACCTTGCTCCCTGAGTCAAAATTCTGAGCCACACTCTCTGTGTCAATATTCATGCTGTGAAGTCCAATGTAATCTTCTAATTGGAAAATCCTATTGAATTGATTCAGCGCATTCCATGTAGTAACAGGCGCTAGCCACTCAGTGGCAGTGTGAACATGTATCTCAATTCCCTCTTTTCTTCATCATGACAGCCATCTTAATTACCAATTGACCATTGGCTGAATGTTTGCTTTCAATGTGTGCAGTTCATCTTATCGTCATTTTTTTCAAAATGGCTTCCATCGCCATCAAGCATCTGACCAAGAATCAGCTTATCTCAGTTATCTTGTATTTCTCAAGTGCTGTTCCTCAAGACTGCTCCCTCTCTACACAATCGTGAGTCTTCCACATTTAAGTTAGATTAGATGAGATTAGAGGAAACAGGCCCTTCGACCCAACAAGTCCACACCAACCCTCCGAAGAAGAACCCACCCAGACCCATTTCCCTTTGACTCATGTACCTAACACTATGGGCAATTTAGAATGGCCAATTCACCTGACCTGCACATCTTTGGACTTTGCTTCGCTGCTGAGAATCTCACAGACTGAAAGCTCTCTCCATGGAGTCCAGGCCTTTCTCCTCTCCCCTCTCTCCCTTCCAGTTGTGAAGCTCACTTTGTGCAAATCACCCGAAAAGGAGCTTCTGAAAAGCTCAGGGTTCCCATAAGGGTTTGTGCAAGACCTTAGGAGAGAGTCTGTTTCTGAATATATTTTAGGCAGGCAAACTCTTCAGGCTCCAGCCCCTTCCATTTTCAAACATTAGTTTTTAGTCAAGCTTGGAATGGGTTTTGATAAACAATTGAGTGACAATTCCTTCATGGTTCACACAACTTTAGGAAAAGTGACTGTTTTCTAAAGAGGGAGTGGCTTTCAATAATAGAGGTACCCATAAATCTGTGGAAGCAAGGGGAACTGTGTGCCCATGTATTCTCACTTCCACAATGAAGGTGTATTTCTTTTTGTTACTTTTGCATTGCTCTACCCTGTGACTCCCTTCCTCCTTGCATGACTGCTTACAGGCTCCAATTGCATACTGCCATTTGCTCTTTTGATCTCCTTCCGGAACCTTCAAATACCTACTCCTTCCTGCCTACCTATCCTTCCTCCCTATATCTCCACCTCTTGTCATTCGCCACCTTGTATTTACATCAGGACACAGAGCACACGGCCTTGTCGTTGAGAAGGTGGGCATGACCTGCTAACTCCACTGGCTGGATACTTCCTTCACCTCACTGCCCTATAGTCACCGCCAATACTCCCCTCTAAGCTATGCAGCTCTGCAGTCAGCCAGCCAGCCATAGCATCCTGATGCAGGCTCTTCACAGACTGGCACCTCCAAATAACCCAGCAAAACAAACTAAAGTGGCCACATTGCTCAACAAATTAACTGCACGCTTAAAAAAAACAGAGAAAATGTAGGTCATCCTGACTAAATTCTGCCTTCTTGCCATATAAGTCACTGCTTTCCGCAAAGAAATTAAATGCAGAAAAAGAGTTATAGGAATGGCTGCAGAGAATCTGGGGCATTGTGGTATTGTTCCAAGATCAGTAATTCAGAGGCCCAGATTAATGCTCTATGGACATAGGTCCAAATCCAACCACAGCAATTGCTGAATTTACTTGCAATTATTAAGAGCTGGTATTGAAACCTTGACTTCTTAGTGGTGACCATGACACATATTATTACAAATAATGGTCTGAAAGACCCACTTGTTCAGTAGTATTCTTTCAGGAAGGAAATCTGTAATTTTTTACCAGGTCTGGCCTACATATGACTTAAGACCAACAGCAGTGTGGTTGACTCTTACCTACTCTCTGAATTGGACCAGCATTCCAGTCAGTTCAAGGTAAATTAGGGATGGGCAGCAATTGCATCCATCTGATTGAAAGGATAAACATAAGCTCCCGTTCCTATGTTCCCATATAGGAATAAAAGGGAGCAATTGATTGTTTTAAGAAAGAAATAGTGTAAACAGGCTGAATGGTCTCTTTCTGTGCTGCACTTTTCAACAATGTTAAACTCTTGACTGTAAGTCACAGAAGAGAAGCCTAAAAAATTACAAATCAGGACAAAAAGCAAAAGGGAGGACAAACTGCAAAGAAAAAGGACAGAGAACCTGAAGAAAACATGCAAATGGATGAGGAAAGGAAACAAGAAGTAGCGATGCAGCAAAAGAGAAAATGTATCCTCTTGATGTTGGATGAGCATCACCACAATGGAATCATTAGTAACATTTAAAACTTGTTTGTACCATGCACTTCTCTAAGCGTCACACTTAAGTATATTTTCTGACTCATTCCTAAGCAACACCACAGGAGGTGGTGTAAGTGGATCAAAATCAAAACTAGCTGTATGTTACTATTCGAATTTAAAAAAACGTACTCCCTGATTGTGATGAGTAGAAAACTGCAGAAATAGAAATTACAAGTGACGTACACTTTTGCAAAATGGATGCACACAGCTGATGGCTTGGCGTGAGACCCTGGTAAAGATTGTCAGAATGCCAATGATGATGAAGCAACAGCACGTGTGCACAGCTTGACAGCATCAGACCCAATGTCTGAGCAGCGATTGGGGCAAATCAGGGAGGAGGCTGTTGAGAAGGCTGCAAATACACAGATTCTCCGAGAGACTTGGCAAAATGGAGCTATCCTGCTCGAAGGAAACAGTGGCCTGGACAGCATTACAGAAAGAAGCTCCGCGAGCTCAAGTATTTTGTTTTCAGAGGGAAGGAAGTTGTCATTTTATTTTGCAAGCTGCATTCAAAGCAGTCTGTGGGGTTTTGTGGCATTGAGAATTGCAAGCAGATCCTATAAGATTGAGGTGTTGGCCAAGACAAGAAGCACAAGCAATCCAGAGACTTCAAGTCTCATATATCAGCCAGTGGAACTCAGGCCTGAGTCCAGTTAACATTAGACCATAATAATAAGGTGCTTCAGTCCTCTCAGAGTGAAAGAAAAAAACCAATGGGTAGTCATGGACTGTCACACTAATTATCCAGCAGTCTGCTTTTGACAAATGTCAGTCAGAAATGATCCACTCAACTATTGAAATTACCATTCTGGAAATGAAATGATAAAACAGAAAATCTAAATAATAGTGGCACTGTGATAACATCAAATGTATCGTGTATGTGAAAAAGCTGAAATAATTCCACTCTATCTACTTTTTATTATCTTTTTACCTTCAACATCTCAATTACAACACTACATAATCTATCTTCAAGGAAATATAATCCTCATCTATGCAACATCTTCTGATATATTAATTCAGAGATTAAATTTGCCTTCAGTCCGGAACCAAATACAGGACCCAAACCTAAACTATCCATTCTGCATAACATCAACCTCGGTGTATTCCAGCTCTCCTGAGGTAGCCTTCTTCCCCTCATTCAACCTGTCTCTCTGCTGACATTGGCTGGACTGGGTTAGGGCCAAGGATCCATCCTGATCCCATCCGACTGGAAGTAATAGAGGTGGATGGGATTGAGATCTGCTCAAAGTGCTCTTATGTGTATCAACCATGGGTCAGCTGGTAATGTGTGATATAGGAGCTTTTGTGTTCAAAGACAAAGGTCTAGATTGATACTCCAGTGTACTGAGAGAGTGCTGCCCTATTGTGACATTTTGTCATTTGGATGAGACATTAAGGCAGGTGAGTACAAAATATGCCATGAGACTACTTTGAAGAACAAAGATGTCAACCACAGTGTCCTGCCAAAAACGTGCCCTTCATTCATAGGTTAGAACAAGATTAGCACATCATTATCACATTGCTGGCTGTGAGACCTTTTCATTTACAAAATGGCGCCATCAATAGGGACTAAACTACAAACCACTTCATTGGTTGTTGTCACGATTGGGACCATGTGGATCTTGTTGACCACAAGATTCTTGATTGGGGTTGCTAACCTCGGCCAATCAGGGATCTTGTAGTCAATGAGATCCACCTGGTCCCAATCACTACAGTTGTAAAAGGTTTTGGGATAGCACCCGGCCATGAAAAGTGCAAAATTACTGACGGTCTTTCTCATACTTTATGAGTTGCTTTTGGTTAAGATTGACATAAAAACATACTGTGCAAGTGCCAAGTTCAAGCTCTTAAAGGTAAATATTTACAGGTCAAACTGACAAGAATCCTACCTGTTTTGTGTCTGAAACTTCTTCATACAACTTATTTTCATCCTGCTGTTGCCTGCGCTCAAGGAGTCAGTGAACCCTGCAACACAAAAGGAAAGGCATCTTAACTAAAAACCATTTTCTATCTCATTCTCCACTCTGCTTTATCCCACTGAAGGGAAGCAGTAAATAACAGGCTATTAAACTGACACTTTTTAAAAAAAAATCTTCCATTAAATTTATCTCACGGTTGTAATTTTGTAAAGTGGCAATGCTTACAATGAAATAAGCATTGCCACTTTAACATGATCTAATGATTCTGAAAGCAGGTGACTAGTGAATGAGCAACTCTGATTGATGTTGATGGAGTTGATATGGTAGCAAATGCAAGTTCCAACAAAAAGCTGACTTAATATAGCTGCAGTTCAATCTTTCCATGTGGTGAGGTGACCTGAAATGGAGTAGGTGGGTTGTGAACAGGGCTGTAAGTTCCAGCCTTCATTTCTGTTGTAGGAGCAGAAAGAACATTTTTGAAAACTCTAGTTCAAGGAGTTAGTCAATGAGTGAAAACAGGTCAAATGCTTTGCTGTTCAATATATAGTTTTGCATCAAATTAAAGGAACACATTATGACTCTATGACTCCTTATTGACCAAGACGAATGCTCGAATGTTTCACTGATAAAGTTTCTTTTACTTAAGAGAAGTGTTCTTTTCAATTCCCTTACTGCTGAAGGGGTAAACATTGAAATCACTCTGCTATCTGCAGGTTCTTGACTTGCTGCTTTAATAGGACTTGTTCCTATTCTCGGCATTGGTCGTAATATTGAGAAATGAAAGGTACCGTCCCTGTGCATGAAAGATTGGAGTAATTCTGCAATCACCTAAAGCTCAGTAGAAAGATTCAGTTGTAGTTCTTCCCTTCCTATTTGAAATCCAGGCAACACATGGTACAGACCTGCTGTAAACTAGCAATTATTGTTCTGACCTCAGAGTGTAGCACAAAAGTACTTTTGAGATCAGTGAACTGCATGACTTGGAAGGTCAATTGTTTGTGTTGCTGTGAGTCCTGGAATCCTTGTGCTACCCCAATAGGCAAGATTAAAACTAATCAATTCAAGCATACTGCCACCATTGGTAATCAGCCCATGTCTCTTCATTTTTGATTCTTTCAGCTGCAAATTGACCCACAAACACATTGAACTAGAAATGGTGTCAGGTGAAACACTAGCTCAATCTGAAATGTAATGTGAACTGTGATCACCTTAATTTGGTGGTAACATTCTCCCCTCGCAGTCAGTAGAACACGCAGTCAATTCCAGCTGCACTCTCAAGTATTCAAGCACATAATCTAGACTAACAATTCAATACAATCAGGCTATGCACAATCATGTACACCTTTTCCTTGAACCATCTGCCAGGTCAAGTGGGTGTTGAAGATCCCACAACACCATTGAATGAAGGACAAGGGAGTTTTACTGTTGTTGTGGCTAATACATATCCTTGAACCAGCACTGGCCCTTGACCCATGATACCAAAACATGGGCCAACTGGCCATAGACATAAGAAAAGAAATAGACCATTTCGCCATTGAGTCTACTCCATCAATAAATGAGAAAACAGTTGATTTGAAAATTCTCAGTTACAATTTCTTTCCTTTGTCCCATAACCCTTGATTCCCTTGCCAACTAAAAATCTGTCTATCCAAACCTCATAATATACTTAATGATCCAGCTTTAACCGCTCTCTGTGGCAATGAATTCCACAAATTCACAAGCCTCTGAGATAAGAAATTCCTCATCATCTCTGCCTTAATTGCACCCCTTATTCGAGATTATACCCTGTGGTCCTAGATTCTCCCACAACGAGAAGCAATGACACCATTGGTCCATATGAAATGGCCATTACATTCTGTCACATATACCAACAATGACTACATATCAAAAATGTAATTCGTTGACTGTGAAATGTTAAAAGGTATGTTAGAAATACGAAAGGCAATACATAGCTACAACTGGTTGCTTGGTCATTTGGTTCTTAAATAAGTTTGCAAACTGAAGAAGATGTCGCTGCATTGTACCTTTTACAATTCAACATGAGGCTGGAGAATAGCTATTACTTGGTACAATTCCCAAGGTCATGTCTTGACCAATTAGAATTGGCTTGCTTATTCATTCATGGGATCTGGACATTGCTACCTCGACTAGCATTTATTGGCCATTGCTAATTGCCCAGAGAGCAGTTAAGAGTCAAGTGTATGTGGGCTTGGAGTTACATGTGGGCCAAACCAGGTAAGGACAGCAGATTACCTACCTGAAAGGTCATTAACAATCCACATGTGCTTCTGCATCAACAGTAGTTATACAGTTGCTATTCAACTATTTTCCTTTAATTTCAGATTTCAGATTTTTGATGTTGTGACTTGAACTCATGTTCCCATAACATTAGGTAGAGTTCTGAGGAAAAGTCATTGGACTCAAAATGTTGACTCTGTATTCCCCTCCAAAAATACTGCCAGACCACCAATTTCTGTTTTTGTATCAGGCTGGGATTCTTGATGACCAGGCCACTGACATTACCACTATACCAGCACCCACCACTTTCCTTGCAGTTCTCATGACAATGCCTCTGGCCTACCAGAGTCCACTTGCCAAGCAGCCACCACCCTTTACCCTACAATAAAAACTGTTGTTCCTTTTTCAACTTGGTACTTTTGCAATTATATCGTAATGTGTGCAAGATGATAGGCTTAAACAGGCACAAGTTATTTTCTTCACAAACCAACACCAGTTTTGGTACCATGTTCCCGTGGGGGTAACTAGATCTGTTTAAATGCCATGGCTCAAGGACATACATTTATCTGTCATAGATTCATACCGCATGGAAACAAACATCTCGGTCCAACTTGTCCATGCTGCTAGGTTTCCCAAACAAAACTACTCCCATTTGCCTGTGTTTGGCCCATTTCCCTCTAAGGGGTAAAACCTTTCCTGTCCAAATAAAGTTGTTCCACACTATAAGCCGTATAGGGATACATGTACCCGTCCTGCTTAGTCAATGAAAATTAGAATGGCCTATGGATTGGAGGATGGGCATGCCTATAATTGTATCTGACTAGTCAGGTCCTGCATACTGTCGTTTCATGTCAACAGTCAAAATATTACTATGCTGCTCAGAAGCTATTCAAAATCGTGAGGGATCTAGCCAGAATACACTGACAGAAATTATTCCCACTGACAGAAGGCTCGAAAATCAGAGGACACAAATTTGAAGTGAGTGCCAGATGAATCAAAGGCAATATGGGGACAATCGTTTCTGCATGGTAAGTGGTTAGGATGTGGAATGCACTGCCTGAGATTGTGGTGAAGGCAGATTCAATTGTGGCTTTTAAATGAAAGTTGAGTAATTATCTGAAGAGCGAATATTTGTGTGTCTCCGAGGAAAGGGCAGGGGAGTGCGGCTAGCTAAACTGCTGTTGTAGAGAATTGGCATCAGGACGACAGGCCATATACTCTCCATCTGTGCTGTGCCCAGTGTATGAATCTCAGCAAAAAATCAATGAAACTTCAAACCATGAAGCGAAACATCTTGAATTCTCTACTCTATATTATACTGAATGCATTTCTGATATTTTAAAAGTATAGGTTGTATATGAAGCTCACCCTTCTGATTCTTACTATTGTGGAATACAATAATTCACTTTTTCTGTGCTCGGTTTCTTTGCCCATGTTTGCCATTTTCAGTTAGTTTGTGGAACTTAGCACCTCAGTCACGGTTGGGTGTTCTTTTACTTTCCTTTGTGTTCTGGTGAAGAATTAGTTGCGATTCCCTCTCAACAGACACTTCCCCTGACATGCTTAGTGCTTTCCAAGTTCTCAGGAAGGGTCACCGGACCCGAAACGTTAACTCTGATTTCTCTTCACGATGCTGCCAGACCTGCTGAGCTCTTCCAGCAACTTCTGTTTTGTTAGTGTTTTCCAGAATTTCCTGTTTGACTTCAGATTTCTGGCACTTGCAAGACTATAATGCGGAGGGGGGGAACTGGGGTGGACAAGGTCAGAAGTCAGACGACACCAGGTTATAGTCCAACAGGTTTATTTGAAATCAAATGCTTTCAAAGAGTTGCCCCTTTGTCACCTGATGAAGGGGCATTACTCCATAGGCTTGTGATTTCAAATAAATCTATTGGACTATAACCTGGTGTCGAATGTTTTCTTACCTTGCAAGATTTAGGGTGGCATGGTGGCCCAGTGATTAGCGCTGCTGCCTCACAGCGCCAGGGACCCACATTCGATTCCAGCCTCAGGTGACTGTGTGAAGTTTGCACATTCTCCTCGTGTCTGCGTGGGTTTGCTCCGGTTTCCTCCCACAATCCAAAGATGTGCAGGTTAGATGACTTGGCCTTGCTAAATTGCCTACAGTGTCCAGGGATGTGGAAATTAGGTGCATTAGTCAGGGGTAATGTAGAGCAAGATAGACTAACCCACCAATGGGTGGATTACTCTTCGTAGGGTCAGTGTGGAATTGTGGGACTGAAGGGCCTGTTTCCATGCTGAGGGGATTCTATATAAATTATAGTTTTTGTTTCTTTTCTTATTTTGCACGTTTTACATTTCCATTCAGTTGACAAAGGGACACTAAGTCTCACTTCACAGCTCATATATTCCACAATGAAAACTAGTCTGGCTTCCTCATGCAATAACAAAAACTTTCATTCATAAAACACCATTAGTATAGTAACACATCCAAAGGGACTGCAAAAGGTCAATTATAAACCAAAATTTGATTCCAAATCATGTACGGAGATATCAGGACATGTGACTGAATATTTGGACAAAGAGGAGAAAGTGAGGACTGCAGATGCTGGAGATCAGAGCTGAAAATGTGTTGCTGGAAAAGCACAGCAGGTCACGCAGTATCCAAGGAACAGGAGAATCGACGTTTCGGGCATGAGCCCTTCTTCAGGAATGAGGAAAGTGTGTCCAGCAGGCTAAGATAAAAGGTAGGGAGGAGGGACTTGGGGAGGGGCGTTGGAAATGTGATAGGTGGAAGGAGGTCAAGGTGACGGTGATAGGCCGGAGTGGGGGTGGGGGCGGAGAGGTCAGGAAGAAGATTGCAGGTTAGGAAGGCGGTGCTGAGTCCGAGGGATTTGACTGAGACAAGGTGGGGGGAGGGGAAATGAGGAAACTGGAGAAATCTGAGTTCATCCCTTGTGGTTGGAGGGTTCCTAGGCGGAAGATGAGGCGCTCTTCCTCCAACCGTCGTGTTGATATGGTCTGGCGATGGAGGAGTCCATGGACCTGCATGTCCTTGGTGGAGTGAGAGGGGGAGTTGAAGTGTTGAGCCACGGGGTGGTTGGATTGGTTGGTCCGGGTGTCCTCCGATATGGCTAGGAAGAACTGTTTGTTTAGTGTATGGATTCTTCTGTGGATGAAGAACAGTAAAGGTCCTTTGCAGGTCTGTGAGAGTGTTGTCCTGAGCTGGGGTAGGTCTAATTGCAGGGAAGGTAGGTAGCGGCGCATGGCTGCAAGCGTGGAGCAAAGGATCCGGAGGGAGGTCTGTTGCTGGAGGCTTTCCGATACGGCTAGGGAGAAATGTTTGTTTCCGATATGGCTACGAATAACTGTTTCATAGAGGATAGAGAAGTGAAGGTTTAGGAGCAAATTCAAGAACGATTGGCCTTAGCAGCTGAAAACAGATTTGTTGCTAGCTGAGTCAAGAAAATAGAGAGTGCACAAGAAGTGAGAGCAAGTAAAGTGCAGTCAGCTCAAAAACTGATCATTTATATATCGACCTATAAACGTGTGGGGGTTCGGTTAGCTTGGATGGCTGCTATATGATTCAGAGTGGCTGAGGTTACCACGAAGGTCCTACCTTCTCAACATAGCTCCTCCCTGAGACACAGCGACCTTCAGGTTAAAATCACAACCCGTCGTCTCTCTCTAATGAGAGAGCAGCCCGATGGTCCATAAGGATTATGGTGACTTTACTATTCAGTGCTGGATTAAGGGAAACATTACATATGACTCAGGACTTCATATCTCAATTGCATAGGCATTGAGAGTTGGTGCTGGAAAAGCACAGCAGGTCAGGCAGCATCTGAGGAGCAGGAAAATCGATGTTTCGGGCATACGCCGTTCATCAGAAATTCAGCAGGAATGATAAACAAGGGTGCTTAAAGCTTAGCAGTGTTGTTTTACCTCTGCTTCATAGTACTGTATATGACTTTGAACAAAGGGATTAAATTTGGCCTTGCACTTCTAAACGCTGTATCTTAACAGCACTTTAGTGAAGTGTGTTTAGTGCAGGTATAATTACCTCTGAAGCAATACAGATTGAAGGCAACGACACATCCACTCTTCAGTAGTTTCTCCCCTTTGGCAAGTGACCAGATTTGAAATAATGAAAGCTCTTATATGCAGGTTCTTTAAATGTTTATCCTCCAGCCGAGACAGTGAAGACAAAACAGATCTCACATACTGAAGGCGTGGCATTTCTGCATGCGTTATTGTGAGGCAGTATTGTCATTCTTGGGTTGTGTATTCACACATGTCTTACAATGCTTTTCTTTGTAACAAAACTATTTTTTCTTGTACATTAGTTTGCAGCAACAAAGCCAAATACCTGTTGGAATAATTTCTAGTCTTTAGGGCATGAGAATAATTGCCATATGGATGAATGATTTCCATTGTTAACAATGATTGCACAACTACATGGGAGCCAAGTAATGTGCCGTAGCAACAGACCATGCCTTTCTGTAGCCCTCAGTGACAGGCTACTCCTGAAACATTCAACATTCATTTAACACAATGACATACAGGGACACCAGCAGCGTTGAAGAAATAAAAGACATGAATGGAAAGGGTCTAATTGTTGTACTGGCCTTGGCATTGATCACTTTAAAGAATCAAGAACAAAACATAATTCAATTTCTTTGACTGATATAAATAGTTTGAAGTATCTGGATTTGGCAGCACATTTATTGATTTGAAGCTCAGGATGGCTACTTGTTTTGTGGAATATATCAATTTATCCTTGCCAATAATTTGAAAATCAACTTTCAATATAAAGCAGATCTCAACTTTTACATTTCATTCACAGGATGGAGACATCATTGGCTAAGCCAGCAGTTATTGCCCATCCCTAATTGCCCAGAGGGCAGTTAAGAATCAACCACACTGCTATGTGTCTGGAATCACGTGTAGGCAAGAACAGATAAGTATAGCAGTTTCCTTCCCTCAGGACATCTGTGAACCAAATGAGGTTTTTCTCAGCAATCAATTCACAGTCCTCACTCAACTTTTAATTTAAATTTTTCTTTATTGAATTCAAATTCCATCATCTGTCATGGCAGGATTTAAACCAGGTCCCCATAATATTCGGCAGCATCTGAGGACCCTGAATTGCTGTGCTCTTCCAGCACCACTGATCCAGAATCTGGTTTCCAGCATCTGCAGTCATTGTTTTTACCCCATAATATTAGTTAGGTCTTAGGATTAACATTCCAGCAATAATGCCACTAGGCCATCACACCTAGTTTCTACAGCTGTCGTGCCTGAGTGACATAGTTATGAGTTCAAGTCCTGCTCTATGCCTTACACATAAAAGACCCCCCATTGTGGTATGAGAGGAGGGATCCATTGCTTCAAGAACCAGCTTGTGGATGACATGTTAAACTGAGGAC
Source organism: Chiloscyllium plagiosum (assembly GCF_037043375.1). NCBI lineage: Eukaryota > Metazoa > Chordata > Chondrichthyes > Orectolobiformes > Hemiscylliidae > Chiloscyllium > Chiloscyllium plagiosum. The sequence goes on from NW_028270140.1 coordinate 132,340,199, forward strand.
CTACTGCCCGTTCAGGTGGATATAAATGATTCCATGGGAACATTTTGAAAACGAATAAGGGAGTTAACTCTAATGACCTGGCCAGCATTTATCTTTCACACAATATCATAGAAAGGAAAAAAGAAATCTGGCCACTATTGTCAAGCTGCCTTGGGGATTGTAGAAAATTAAGAGCTGTGTTGCCAATGTTACAACAGTGATTGCACTTCATGGGCTGAAAAGAGCTTTGAGATGTCAGGTTATTGTGTAAAGTGCTGTGTAAATGTAAGTCTTTTCTTTTGAATACAGCAACCAACTTATAACTAAAGGTGTTAAGGTTACACTTTACTATACAAGCAATTTGAAAGCAATAGCAGAAAACATGTACAGAAAATACACAACTGAGAGTGGCAGTGGAGCTCAGTCATTGGCAATGGTGCCTCACAGCACCAAGGTCCTGGTTCAATTCCACCCTAGCGTGACGGTCTGCATGGAGTTTGCACGTTGTCTGTGTGTTTCCTCCAGGTTGTCCAGTTTCCTCCCACAGTTCAAAGTTGTGCAAGTTAGATGGACTGGCCATGCTAAATTGCATATTGTCATGGGATGTGTAGACTACGTGGATTAGCCTTGGGAATTACAGGGTGGGAGACAGTGAGGACTGCGGATGACGAAGATCAGCATTGAAAAGTGTGGTGCTGGAAAAGCACAGCAGGTTAAGGAGCATCCAAGTAGCAGGAGAGTTGACGTTTCAGGCATAAGCCCTTCATTAGGAATAGCGGGGATGGGTGGAGTTGGTAAGGAGGCTGAAAAGGAAAGGGGGGAGTGGGGTTGGGAAGGAATTAGGTAGATGCAGTTGGGAGGTCATGGTGATAGGTTGGAGCAAAGGGTGGAGCAGATAGATGGGAAGGAAGTTGGGCAGATGGGGCAATTCAAGAGGATGGTGCCGAGTTGGAAGGTGTGATGAGGTGGAGGGAGTGGCGATGAGGAAATACACAGTGGGTCTGGGTGGGATGCTCTTCAGAGTGTCAGTGTGGACTCAATGGGCCAAATAGTCTGATTCTACATTGTGAGCACTCTATGGTGGAATATGAAGGCAATCCTGACATTTAATTTCCCATGAGTCTCTGGATTGATTGAATATGCATAAATTACAGGCAACACCATATGAAATATGTTTATATCAAATATAAAATTGAAATGCATGGCAAATTGTAGGCTTTTTTTCTTACCTTGATACCACTAAATTTTAATGGCTCAATAGACAAGTTAAAAAGGACATAACAAAGCTCTTTGATTTGTGAAGTAAAATTCCAAGGAAAGTTATGTTTTTAGAAGCGTCATGCTGAGATGAATCTCAACTGACATAGAATATGTATCAGATAAAGGAATTCTTTCTCTGTTTCACTCCATAACAGTACGGTCATTTTGGAAGTCAAAGGTCGAACAATATTCACTAAAGTTTCTGCTTTGAATTATCAAGGACAATGTGAATTAGCAAACCTGATGTGACCTTATATTGAATGTTACAGATGCAAAAACTTCTAATTTGAATTCAATTCATAATGCTGGAATGTGAAGTTAATCACATTCACGGTGACCACCAAACAATCATCAGTTGTTGTAATTTCCGAGTTGTTGTAAGTTCCCCCGTGTTCACTTTCGAAGCTCAGTGAAATTCCCTGTGATATTCCTTAATCAATAGATCACCCAAGTCACTTAGCTTGTCAATTTGAATAAAAACTTCTAAAGTCGTATTCAAATTGCCCCTGACCTCTCCTTCAGCTATACAACCTTTCAAGAATACCGCATTATAAACATAATTACCAAGGCGTTCTCGTAATGCTGTGAGTAGTGTGCCTGTTTCTGAGTGTTTCAGCCCCATTCCATGATGACCATAAAATGTAAATTCGCAATGTGGTCAAACAGGCTGATTGCCAAATCCACAAATCCTTCGAACATATCAATGGCTGAGGGAGAGGTTTCTGCTCTGCCATGTTCCTCGTGGTGTGGCATCCCTCAAACCTCAACGTGACCTCTGATTTCAGTGGCGTGATCTGTTCCAGGAAAAAAACTACTGAAAAAAGGCATTTTGCATGCTACATGCATCTCAGGATGCAGAAAGTCTGCCAAATCTGTGATTTCCCTCCTAATTAGAACTAGAAACAACAAAAATAGAAGGATCACTGGACTTGAATTGTAAACTCAGCTTTCTCTCCATGGGTGCTGCCAGACCTACTGAGTATCTCCAGCAATCCCTGCTTTTGATTCTGGTAAGCCTTTGTTGCAGTCCGTCCGCAGCCAGAACATCTTTCTGTTGTTAAGGAGAGCGAAACTGCACACAATACTCCAGTTGTGGTCTCACCAAAGCTCTATAAAGTTGCAGAAAGACATCCCTGTTCCTGTACCCAAATCCTCTTTGTACGAAGGCCAACTAATCAACAGAAGTAATATTCTTAATTCCCAGACCATTCTCATTTATGGATGTACTTTTTTCTTCAAACATGTTGACATCAATATTAATAAAATGTTACCAGAGCTAATAAAAATATTTAACAATGAGGGATGCTGCAGATTTCCCAGATCTTTGGAGAATTGCAGCTGCCTCACAAGTAATCGTCAACTGCGAGACCATTTAATTTGCCCCACTGCTTTTTTATATTAAAGTACTTACGGATCTGAACATCTGGTCTGAACTACGTGCGCACACACACAGCAACCATTCCATTTATCAGTTGGTGTGGCAAATATTTTTCAATTACAAGTCCCACATCTTCAGTTTGCAATTGCCCTGGTGACAACCTTGAATTCAAGAGACGATGGGGACTTGTTAACATGCCACCCATAAGTGACCTTTTATGTGTGGCATTCTTCACTTTCAAGGAGGTTTGGAAAGCAATGCCACTGCTCAGTTGCTGACAGAATTAAGGTTTAAAAACCGTGTTTAATGATGAAAACTATAATCTATCTCACATTTATTTTTACAAAAGAAAGGTGAATGGTTTCTTTTCAAGGTCTTCACTCAACAAAAATGCATGATATTTGTGAATGGGTTATACATGTTTTGGAAAAAATATTGTATTGAGCAATGTGACCTGTTAGTCACCAAGACTATTTTATATTGTAGTGAACATTATTTTGCCTCAATAGAGATTAAGTAAGAGCTGACTGTAATGGTCCAATTTCGATACAGCCACAAACGTTAACAATGAACTCGCAGAAATTGCTGGATAAACTGAGCATGTCTGGCAGCATCTATGGAGAGAAACAGAGTTAATGTTTCGAGCCTAGCAACCTTTCTTCAGAACTGGATTTAGATGCAATATTCAGAAGTTGCCTCTCACTCCTTAAGGAAGCCTCAATATGCCCCAGAACAAACACTTTTAAGTCCAGTTCCATTTTTTTCAGGAAACATGATAGCCAAATTGTGCATATCAGAGTCCCGTAGTAGTTATAAAACAGTGTCCAGATAATTTGGTTTCATGATGTTTGTTCAGGAACAAAGATTGGCCAGATTGCCTATGAGTTAACAGCATGAGAGTGAGACTCATGGATAGCCCATCAAAGAGACAGCACAGGTATAATGGGGCTTGTTGCATGCATGGTTCTTGAACACTGTGGAGATTTTCCCTGCTTTTCTTCAAATAGGGTCCTAGGATCTTCTACATTTACCTGAGGCAGGAGACAGAGCCTTGGTTTAATATCTCATCCAAAGGATAACAAGTTGCACAGTACAACACTCCCTCAGCACTGCACACTGGGGCATGAACCAAAACGTTCAGCGCCGAGGGTGAGAGTGCTGACTCTGACCAAGTCTTGAACTTTCAGTTAATCCATTACTTTGCAATCACACTTGATATCTAATCCTGACAAACAACAGGAGGTTTTAAAAGGAGTTACATGCTGTGCTGGCAGTTACAGCCTAAAACAGACCAAGGTGTGTGATGACAGAAATGTTGGTTGTGCTATTGAAGGAAAATAACATGAAACAGTTCTTTGCTGTACTCCTATTGCTCAATTGTCTCTCACTGTCACTTTCCTTGCTGCTCGTGGTTTCAGCCTCAATACATGCAGCGCCACATGATGTGCTGTTCCCTTTGACATTGAATCGGTTAAAACAGTGCGCTTGAGACAAAGGGGAGGTGTGGGTGGGAGCTGTGTGGAGGAGAAATGAGAAAATTTTCAAAGCTGATTTTAAGATTGCAGAATGACTGCATCCCAAAAGATGTGGATGTCCCAGTGTAAAATTAATGACCACACATCCATTCCATTTCAGAAAGCATGGTTATTTGGTTTCTTCTTGCAGCCTTACATGATTGCTGCATGCAACTGGTGCTACCTGCAGCATTAATCCAAAGGAGTTGCCTTTTAGTGATAACGCCACTGAAGTAGTACTCCGGAACACCAGGCTAATGTTCTGGGGACATGTGTTAGAACAGCAGGTGGTCAAATTTGAATACGTTAAAATCCAGGATCAAAATAAAGACAGTATAACGCCAACTATCAAACCAATGTTGATGAAATGAAATATCTTGCTCACTCGTGTCACATAGGGAAGGAAATCTCCTATCATTACCTAGTCTGGACTAAGTACAACTCCAGATCCAGAACAATGTTGTTGACTGTTAACCCTAGCATGCCATTCAGTTGTATCAAATCACTACAAAGTGTAAACAACCAAACAACAGCAAACGCAGACCTGTCAACTCTGCAAAGTCCTCCTTCCCAATAGCTGGGGGCCTGAGCCAAAGTTATAAGACTAATCAAGCAACAGTTTGACATTGCTACATTGACAGAATTATGCCCTCCAGGCAATCTCTCAGACACCACCACCACTTTCTGAGGGCATGACCTGTCCCACTGGCTCGAAATACCTACTTTAGGTGGTGGCACCTTGGTATACAGTTGGGGCAGAGTTGCCCTGTTTTTTTTCAAGATTTACGCTGGGTTTCATGGGATTGGGTCAAACATGGGAAAGGAAATTTTCTACTGGTGGACACCTGTTCCCACCATTTTGACAGATGTTTTCCTAATTCACCATGTCAAATACCATTTGGAACAACACTGAGGGTGACAAGGGCACAAAATGTACTCTGGGTGGGGAACGTCAATATTAATTACCAAGCATCACTACTGTCTGAGTCTGCCATGTCCCAAAGGGCATAGCTGTTAGACTGGGACAGCAGCCAATAGTGAGGGAACCAACCAGATAGAAAAACTTACTAGACCTTGTCCTTATTAATTGATCTGTTGCTGATGTGTCCATTCATGAAGGTAAAGATTGGTGGGACTACTGCACAGTCACTTTGGGGACAAAGTACCCTCTTCACAATGAGGATATCCTCCATTGTATTGGGTGGCACTACACTGTGCTAAATAGGATAGACATTTTTTAAGATCTAGCAATTCAATACTGGACATGCATGAGGCAGTGAAGGCCATCAGCAACAGCAGAATTGTGTTTAATGTTAAACCTGCATATCACCAACTTACCATTACCAATGAAATGGGAGATCAATGATAATTAATGAAAAGTACAGAAAGGCATGCCAGAAGCAACACAAAACAAACCAAAAAATAAGTTGTTGAACTGTTGATGGTACAATGCAGAACTACTTGCAATAGGCAAAAGTTGGGACTACATGAAAGGATTGGATCTAAGCTCAGTACTGCTGCCAGACCTAAACATGAATGGTATTGGTCAGTTAGATAACTAATTGGAGGTGCAAGCTGCACAAATATCCCATCCTCAAGAATGAAGGGAGCGAGCATGTCTGTGCAAAGTATTTGAATTTATCTTTAGTCAGACATGTCAAGGAAATAATCCATCTCAGCCTCATCCTGAGGACCCCAACATTTTTCAGACAACGTGATTCATTCTGATTCCATGACAGCTTTAATCCAAAAAATGACAGAAGAGCTTAACTCCAGAGGTGGACATGCAGAGAGTGTTTGTCCAAGTGTGGCATCAAGGACCCTGAGCAAAACTGGAGTCAATGCAAATCAGAAGAAAAAAAGTCTCTGCTGGTTGGAGTCACATTTAACACACAGGTCAAAGTGTGCACACACATTTCCTGCAGCTTTTCTGGACATTAAGTTGCTGGGTAGAACCTAATAGAGTTACCATTAAAGAGCACAATTTGTTAGCTGAAGCTCAGTTAGAGGCTTAAAATCTGAGATATGGAAATGTGTTGCTGGAAAAGCGCAGCAGGTCAGGCAGCATCTAGGGAACAGGAGAATCGACGTTTCGGGCATTAGCCCTTCTTCCAGCAACACATTTCCATCTCTGATCTCCAGCATCTGCAGACCTCACTTTCTCCCCTAAAATCTGAGATAGTCTTCCCGAGTCCTGAGGTCAGGCTATTGCTCTGTCAATCACACTTATTAAAGCTGTCCTATCTGACTTTCCCAGTTCTGGTATGTGTTCCTCTCCTAAAGCTCCCTCTCAAGTCTTTGCCTGCATTTGGAAGTGTTCATGTATCGGGTGATTAATTATGTGAGTCTGTGTACTACTGACGCCCACTGTGCTGGAATGGTAAAGCCCCTGTGTACACTCAGAAGAAAACTCTGCAAACTGTTACATTTGCTGGAAACCAAAGCAGAAATATGGGGTAGGTATTTTAAAATCCTATGAATGGAAACTGTTACACACATTGAAACTTTTATTATCCCTCCATCGATCCAAGATACTATACACAACAATCTCCAACGTCCCACAGTTTATAGTGATCATTCTTCCCTACATACCCATTCAGGGTGGCACACTTTCCACTGTCACGTTCACAAAGATATTCTACTCTTACCTTCACGTTGTCAATCTGATTTGCTCTTCTTCCTTAGTTGATTTCATTTTGGCATTCTCCTCCTCTATTCATCATTGCTGCTTCTAACTCGAACACCTTGCAGTTCAAAATAGTTTATAAAATCCCTATAATGTGGAAGCAGGCCTTTCAGCCCATTGAGTCGGCACCGACCCTCCAAAAGGCATCCCACCCACACCCACCCAATCACTCTATCCCTGTAACCCTGCATTTCCCAGGGCGAATCCAACCAGCCTGCACATCCCTGGACACTACGGGCAATTTAAACATGGCCAAACCACTTAATCTGCACATCTTTGGACTGTGAGAGGAAACTGGTGCACCCGGAGGAAACCCACGCAGACACAGGGAGAATGTAAAAACTTCACACAGACAGTCACCCAAGGGTGGAATCGAACCCGGGTCCTTAGCGCTGTGAGGCAGCAGCGCTAACCATTGAATAACTGCCCCGTGGGTGGGAATTTCTGCCCCTCCTAGCTGCTGCAAGCATTCTCCCCCATAGCATATACAGCATTCGATCTGCTGCAGCTGCAGTCAGTGAACGAGGAATGTCATTGGGAGCTACACTAAAGAGAAGATGTGCAAATTAATTGGTCTTGGAGGAAATTGGCACTGCCCTCAAACATCTACACATTCTAATGAAACCTGCCGAAGCAGGTTGCTCTTGTATTGTTAGCCAGGCAAATACTGAAGCTGTTTCAAAAATGAATTAAACTCGACTTGATAAGAATCTTGAATAGTAAAGGAAATTTGGTGATATAGCTACGACTGCTGTCTGGTATCCCTGGGAGTTGACTGGACGTGCCTGGTCTTTCTGGCGAGCTTGCGACAGAAATATAGCAATGAGAAAATTCAGGATCCAACTTGTACTGACAATCCCCTTAAACTGAGTTTACCTTCAGCAGTTAAAACTGCAAAAGCTTTAATGTGATGCAAAAACAACAGGAAGCACCTTTATCTCAGAAATATCTCTTGGCCCTGCGTATATTCAAACTGACAGGACACAAAGTCTCAGAGGGTGAAAAGTCCCTGAGTGAATCCTCAAACAACAGCACTTAAGAAAATAAATCTTCTGACAACTGTCTCCTAGTAAGAGACAGTGTTGAAAATACCCTTGTCTCAAAATGAATGATTTGGATATGTTGCTACTTCCCCATCACTTTGTTTCAAGTGCACTTGTTTCGACAGACAGAATCAAAGCAATTTTGTTTTTTTTGAAAATGTAGCAGGGTCACAGCCAACGTGGCTCAAATTCAACCGCGATGTGATCAGGAAGCACGGAGTTATCTTCAAGCATTTTCAAAATTATGTTCAATATTTAACCCCCAACTGATGTTGATACATTACTCGGCACAATTCCTTCAATATGTGAAGCTCTTCAGTGATCAAACCATAGAATGTGAGTGTTGGCAGCCCATTCAAATATGGAGGAGTATTAAGGTGGTAAATATTGAGGGTCTGGGAATGACAGCAGATGAATTAAAACTTCAAATGTGGCCACTTTGTGTTACCTTCTCCCTTACCTTGTAGTTTGCCTCAATGCTAGCAATGAGCAGCAAAGCAGCCAGGATCTCAAAATTGCTGTTCATTTATGGGACTTAGATGTCATTGGCTACATCAGTGGGCATTCATTTCCCAATCCTAATTGCTCAGATGGCGCTTAAAAATTGCTGTGGGCCTGTCGTCACCTGTAGGCTGGATCAGGTAAGAATGACAGATTTCCACCTTCAAAGAGATCTCAACGAACCAGATGGGTTTTTAAGCAACTAAAATACAGTGGGGTTACATGGCCACCTTTAGGCTAGCTTTATATTAATTCCAAATTTGCAATGAATTTAAATTTCACCATCTGCCATAGTGGGATTTGAAACTCTGCCCCCTGAACATTAATCTGGGTTGTGGATTGCTAGTCTGTCACCATCCTATTGTCACCTGCCATTTCTCATTGAGTTCCCTGTTCAACCCAAAAGAAATGAAGGAAGAAGGGCTAAATGAGCTAGCTGCTGAAGATGCAGTACTCAGTGCCAGTGTCCATTCTAGTTCCAGCTAAATTGCTCTGTAGTGTCTGGGGCTGTGCAGGTTAGACGGATTAGCCATGGTAAATATAGGGTTATGGGGATAGAGTTGGAGGGGTGTGGTTTTGGGTGAGATGCTCTTCAGACCCAGTCGGTGCAGACTTGACTAGCCGAAAGGTCTCTTTCCACACTGCAAGGTTTCAATATCTATTAAAGGAAAATTTGTAGGACCACCAGGATAGAGCGAGTGAGTGGGTCTTCTTGGATAACTTTCTTAACAATGGGCCCAATAGTGTCTTTCTGTGCTCTACAATTCTATGATCATTCAACCAACTGATTAAATCACTAAAGAGAATTGCACCCTCAGGGCAAAAGCTGAAATATTCTCTTAGGAATTGGGAGTTTTAATTTCACTCTCCATGCAGATTTGCCTATAGCTCACATACTCCAAATCATATTGGGTATCATGTTAAAGTTCATCAAAAACAATTAATCCAAAGTTATCATATGCGGCATCAGGATAGAAACAGCACAGACTCCTAGTTCTGTTCTCACTCTTTCTTACACTCACAATTCTATACTGAACGTTATAGTCTAAGGTACTCGCAAATAATCAAAATCTTAAGAAAGTTATTAATCATTCAGCTTGGGTAACACTTTATCAGAAGCTGTCAAATCCAGACCTCTCTTTGGCCCTTTGCACTCTATCTCTACCAGTGTGATGTGTGAAATCTTTCATTCTTAATTTTGTACATGACCAAAGCTTTATGATTTTCATCAGTTTTGTTGTATTAATGGTTTGCAATGATTCAGTTAGTAAGGAACCCTCAATAATTGGTAACTGATGAATGACTAATTTTTTTTTCCACCAAGCAATGCATAACCTTGGATTTTAAATGCAGCGGAGTCTGTGACCTTCTCAATGGGAGGGCAATCAATGGAGATTGGTGAGAAGGCACTGGAATGAGACATGATAGGAGAGCGCACAGAGGTACAACATTTTTTAACTACTTAACATATACCTCAGAACATGAAATACTCCAGATATACCAATTTTTTTTTCAATAAATAGCACAAAGTTGAAATAATTACTTGCACTTTATAAATTGTGTAAAATCAGCAAGAGGTGCATGTATTGTTGTGGATTGTTTTTAACAAAGACAGTCAAATGTATTTGCTGCCTTCCTGGCAACTCTACAACTTTACTGTGATGAGTTTTTGTAAACCTTGCTGCACTGTGGGTTTGCAGGTTAGCTATGTGACCCTTCCAGCATGCAGTCTGCATTAAAAGCTGCCACACTCCTCTCCTCAGGCCGTATTTCTTTCATGGAGCAATTTAGTGATGCATTCCATTCCCTCGTCAGACTATAATCAGACAGAAACATGTCAGGAAAAAGACCTTTAACCCGTTTCGTTTTTTTCTACATTTCAACTACAAGCCCTCCTCCTCCTCCATTTCACATCCTTCAGATTTCACAATCCGAAGCTCCACTTGAACCACACAAAGTTTCAAACCCTTTCCATTCTCCACACCAGACACCACATCCACCCCCTCCCGACAAATTAACGTAATCAAAATGAAAATGTGGAATAGTTGAAAGCTTGAAAGAATAATTTCACTGCTGAGTTTTAACTCCCTTAATAACTAAAGAATATGATGTGGGTGTTGCAAATTTTGAAGCAGCCATGAATTATTTTGATGAAAGGTTTAGTTACCTTCCTAATTCTGGAAAAAAATAAAATCATATGAATAATTTAAGGATATAAAGTCAGACGTAAATAAGTAATAAGTTAGCCTTTTCTGTTGATCAATGTATCCGGTATTAGAAAGGGTTTGGCACTTTAGATGAAGGCAATATCCTTTAAGTAGGCAGATAGATAATGGCAATATTTATAACAGATTGGTACAGTCAGTTTCGAGCCAAAAAAATAAGTTTTTCATAAGCTATTGCGTGAATTACAAAATTCTCATCCATTTAAGTACTTGAGAGATTGTACGTCAAAGTTCCCAGCATTGGTGACTAGAATTTAGAAACTCTCAGCACTACCCTGGTGATAGCTGCAAATTCTTACTCCTTCATACTGAGATTCATTTAAGATTTTTCACGCAGAGGGTGGTACGTATATGGAATGAGCTGCCAGAGGAAGTGGTGGAGGCTAGTGCAATTGCAACATTTAAAAGGTATCTGGATGGTGGTCGGCATGGACAAGTTGGACCGAAGGGTCTGTTTCCATGCTGTACATCTCTATGACTCTATGCTCTATGATCACTAAATCTCCCCCTATTTGACCAAGTATTTGGTCATCTGTCCCAATCGCTTCTTCTGAAACTTGGTGTTGAAATTGCTTTGAGCAGGCTTTTGTGAAATATCTTGTGGCAGTTCATTACATTAAGGACTTATATAAATGCAATTTATTGCAGCCAAATCCTTTAAAATCTCAGGGATGTGATCAATAGTTTGGTACGATTTATCGATTGGCTATCTGCAGACCTAAAAATAGACTTGATTCAGAATAGTAAGTTTGTAACAAATAAATTTTCATTCAGTAGCTGTGATGGACTGCAAAGCATCAAGCATATAGGCTCCATCGATAAAGCTGCCTGACAGTTGGAGAAGGGACTGAGCGGAGTGCCCAGAATCGATCCTGTTGAATGAGACCTCCTTTGAGGAATCCGGGGTAGAGGAGAAAGAGGAGTTCTAAGGGCTCAAAAGTAGTTCAACATGCAGTGTAACTCAACAAATGAATTACTCAGCTTTAACTATAAAAACCACACATGACATAAAATGCTGACAACTGTGCTTTTCCATTGCCATTTATTCCAAAATGCATTTACTGAGAACGAATTTACACAAATAAAGATTTTCTTGTCAAATTGATTTCATGCCATTTGTCACCCAAACTGAATTTCTTGTTTGGGAGTTTGACAATAATTGTGAAGTAAATGTACTTTACCAATCAGTTGTAGAGGGTGAGAGCGGAAATATGCTATTTTCTTCACATCACTAATTTTCTCACAATTCCTATTATACCTTCCCTTCTCTCTTAAAGGCATGACTCTTCTTTTGTGTATGATGTCCAGGTAGACATTTTTCAGTTGCAAATCATGTTATTGTGCATATACCATATGTACTCATGTAAAAGTCGAAGTTTCTCGACTACTTTTTAAGGTTACATTTATGGGGTCGACTATTACAAGAATACTACTTTTGAGGGGCTGAAATTCAGCCGTGAGAAATCGTCAATAGCTGCATGAAGCAAGGAAGATCAGGGATAGATCGGGGATACAGTAATTATAGTGAAGGAAATGCATATAGGCCTATCTTGTATAGGGAATTACGGTGTGATAAACTTTGTATCACACCAATTATACTAATTATAGTGCTCATTCAATAATGAACTTAAAAAAGCCTAATGCTGGTGTGAATTGTACATCAAAACACATAACGGCATGAAAATAAATCATTTCCTCACTTAACATTTATATACAGGATAATACTCTGACTCATAAATGTTGATCTGTTAACTGTGAAGAACTGGGGTCGACTTTTACATGAGATATATGGAAAACTCCAGATTTTTGGTGAAAAATAGGAAGTCGACTTGAACAGCATGGATAGGTTAAGGGACAAGGTCTTTTCCCTGGGTTAGAGGAATCCAGAACTAGAGGGGATAGGTTTAGGGTGAGAGGGGAAAGATTTAAAAGGGGCTTAAGGGGCAACATTTTCATGCAGAGGGTGGTGTGTGTATGGAATGAGCTGCCAGAGGAAGTGACGGAGACTGGTGCAATTACAGCATTTAAAAGGCATCTGGACGGGTATATGAATAGGAAGGGTTCAGAGGAATATGGGCCAAATGCAGGCAAATGGAGTTAGATTAATTTTGGATATCTGGTTGGCATGGACGAGTTGGACTGAAGGGTCTGTTTCCATGCTGTGCATCTCAATGACTCTACGATTTTTACATGACATTGACTTTTATTCGAGTATATATGTCAGTTTTCTGCATCCATATTATTGAAACAGAGCCTCAGACACCTGCAGTGTGTATTTTTCAGGAGGCTTTGCCTTTGATTTTCCATCTAATAAAACTAATGGGAGTGCACAGCTACTGAATGGCACTGGCTTGATTCATCAATGAGCCACTATCTGCTTTGCTTCCACAGCTTACTGGCAGCATGGTCTTTGTCTCCTGTGGCAAGACTGTGCGAGTGGCAATGGTGCCCCTTTCAAGCCAGATCTCCATCAAAGCTAAAATCTTTTTAAATAAATACTTTTCCTAAGAGTTAGATGGATTTACTGAAGCAGCTGTGTGCCTGATGCTTTGGAAGTCCAGCAATATAGTATGAATGAGAAATTACATTTATATCAAAGTTAATCAAAGTTATATCAAAAAGTACTTGGTCACTCGTGGTTGTGGAGAGCGCTCCATGAAGGCAGGTTTTACTTGACTTTTTTTTAAAGCACCAAATGTTTGAGGATAGTGACCAATACAATTAAACGTTGATGTTAACTTATGGAACCTTTTGCCTGCCAATGGTAAGTGTCTTTTATGAAATAATTTTCAACAGCTTCAATACATTCTTCAGTTGACATTATCCAATAGCATAAAGTGGCTCGGTGGCTCAGTGATTACAATTGCTGCATCACTAAACCAGGAACCTGGTTGATTCCACTATTGGACTGTCTGTGCGGAGTTTGCACGTTCTCCCTGTGTCTGTGTGGGTTTCTTCCAGGTGCTCCAGTTTCTTCCCACAGTCCAAAGATGTGCAGGCTAGTTGGATTGGCCATGCTAAATTGCCCACAGAGTCCAGGGATGCTCCTCGGTTATGTAGATTAGCCATATGGAAAATGCAGTATTACTGGGATAGGGTAAAGAGTGGGTCTGGGTAAGATGCTCTTTGAAGGGTTGGTGTGGACTCGATCGGCCAAATGACCTGCTTCCACGCTGTAGGGATTCTACAGCTCTATGAAAACCTCATCTCATTCGTCTTGTATCAACTAGATTGTCAGGTTCCTTTTTTGACATCATAAGACCATAAGACAGAGGGGCAGAAATGAGGCCATTCAGCCCATCGAGTCTGCTCCACCAGTCAATCATGGCTGATAAGTTTCTCTACCCCATTCTCCTGATTTCTCCCTTGATCAGATTAGATTAGATTAGATTAGATTACAGTGTGGAAACAGGCCCTTCGGCCCAACAAGTCCACACCGCCCCGCCGAAGCGCAACCCACCCATAACCCCACACTTACCCCTTACCTAACACTACGGGCAATTTAGCATGGCCAATTCACCTGACCGGCACATCTTTGGACTGTGGGAGGAAACCGGAGCACCCGGAGGAAACCCACGCAGACACGGGGAGAACGTGCAAACTCCACATAGTCAGTCGCCTGAGGTGGGAATTGAACCCAGGTCTCTGGCGCTGTGAGGCAGCAGTGCTAACCACTGTGCCACCGTGCCGCCTATCTATCTCAGTCTTAAATATACTCAATGACTTGGCCTCCACAGCCTTCTGTAGCAATGAATTCCATAGATTCACCACTCTCTGTCTGAAAAACTTTCTCCTTCTCTCCTTTCTAAAAGATTTTCCTTTTACTCTAAGGCTATGCCCTTGGGTCCTAGTCTCTCCTACCAATGGAAATATCTTACCAACATCTGTTCTGTCCAGGCCATTCAGTATTCTGTATGCTTTAATTAGATTCCTCCCTCATCCTTTAAAGCTTTTCTGTTCACAACCTTGCTCCTCCATTTGAATCTGAGATGAGCTTCACAAGTTCTTAAGTACATTATCACGAAGACAGCTATGTCCATCTCCAAGACATTGTTGAACATCACCCCTGTTTCAGCTCATCTGCAACTAAACAGTCGTTTATGCCTTTATTACATTCAGGCTTTTCAATTCCAACATACTCCTGGTTCATTGTCTTAAACTCTGTTTCCCATGTCTAAGCTTACAGCAAGTCCATTTCTCCTATCACTCTTGTGCTTGCTGATCAACACTGGCTGATTTATAAATTTATATCCTCATTTTCAAACTCTTTCAAGGCCCTCTTCATCTCTCAAGAAGTGTCTTCAGTCCCCCAATCCTTCACGATATCTGCACTCCTCTGATTCTTATGTGCAGTCCCAATGTTTCTATTTATGGCTGTGCCTTCAAATGTGTGCACCCAGTGCAGTATCCTCTCTGCATCTCACTACCTCTCCTTCCTTCTTTCAGACACACCTTCAAACCGGTTATTCTGCAGCTCTATAAAGCCTTGGTTAGACCACACTTGGAGTATTGCGTTCAGTTATGGTCACCTCATTATAGGAAGGATGTAAACGCTTTAGAGAGCGTTCAGAGGAGACTTACCAGCATGCTACCTGGACTGGAGGGGATGTCTTCATGAAGAAAGGTTGAGGGAGCTAGGGATTTTCTTACTGGAGTAAAGAAGGATGAGAGGTGACTTGATAGAGATGTGCAATATGATGAGAAGCATATAGAGAGTGGATAGTCAGAGACATTTTCCCAGGGCAGAAATGGCTATCATGAGGGAGCATAATTTTAAGGTAATTAGAGGAGGATTTGGGGAGGTGTCAGAGGAATGTTCGTCACACAGAGATGGTGGGTGTGCACTGCCAGCAGTGATGGTAGAGTCAGATACATTAGGGTTATTTAAGCGACTACTGGATTGGCACATAGATGATAGTAAAATGTAGGATGTAGGGTATGTAGGTTAGTCAATCTTAGATTAGGATAAAAGGTCAGAACAACATCGAGGGCCAAAAGGCCTGGACTGTGTTGGATTGTTCTATGTTCTAATACTTTGGACATTTGACCCAATAAGTTCTTGTGGCGCAGTGCCTTAGTTTATTTTATAATGTTTTCGGGATGTTTTATTTGAAGCATCTCGTGATGTTTTATATATACATAACTAAATTGTTGCAATCCAACAAGTTCAGCATTTAACATGAAACCATTCCAAGGTGATTATTAGGTGCACACAGAGACCACAGGCACCAAGACAAGAGAAGATTCTGAAGGGTGACCACAAGTTTGGTTTAAGATTTGAACACAATTGAAGTGTTTCAGCAGGGTGAGGTTAAGAATTTTAGGAAAGGAACTCATAAAGCAGGAATTAGCTGGAAGTAAGTGGTGGAGTCAAGTGGTAATGTAACAGTGAGGGCAGAGTGGGAGAAAAATAGACTCATTGAAACCGAGTGCTCAGTCGACAAGGGGCAAAAGGGTCTGAAAGGACTACACAGAGTAAAGCAAATGGATGAATTGAGAGCTGAGGATGAGGATTTGATATTTAATAAAAAGGGGAGAGAGCAAGGCACTGTAGCTTAGCAAGGTCAGGGGTGAATTTCTTGTGAGAAACTTGGAAGATACAAAGAGTGGACGGTGTGTTCAAACAACTCTGTTGAAATGCATTTCCGTAGGATGAAGGTAGAGCTCAAAATTGTGGTGGTGAAAGGGTTGCAGTGTGGACAGCAATAGGCAATGCCATCTTTCAGATGGGAATGGGTTTGTGATTGAAAACATCTTAGCTCAGCATGAAACAGCCTGTGGAGGTTTCAGAAAGTTCAACTCAGTCTGAGACTGTGTCTAGGAAGGGATGAATCACTGGCAAGTTTGTCACAGATTCAGAAGATAATGGCTCTGAATGTTTGGGCGGGAGAAGTTATGACTCACCTAAGGCAAGCTTCCACACAAGCCTTGCAGCACAACACAGGAATTTGAGTGGTCAGTGTCATGGTGGAGAAGGAAAGCTCAGTTTACTGGCAGATAACTAGACGTTGATACCACCGATGTGGAAATTCATTTGCATTAATCAGATACCACGAAGTGTGGTAAATACAAGATTGTGACAATGGTATCATAACGATAACATCATTGACATATGTCTTTGACTGACTGAAGGCAGCTTATCTTATATAGTTGTGGCACACCTGGCCGATGTGTGTTTAATGGCAGGCTCTGGGTGCCTGAAGTGGAAAATGCTACACTGACCATTCAGGAAACCTCATGAAGCCAAACACACAGAAGACTATAAGGAAGGAAACAGATAATTTGCTCTAAAAGTCCCATGTCCCTTTTTCATACTGCCAGCAAAGCCACTGGAACATGACCAGTGTACAGTTGCACAGAGGTACAGAGAATTGTGTGCAGTTCTCACCACTATATTTTATGAAAGGACAGAGAAAAACAGACTGGGTTTCTTCTTTAAAGAAAAGGGCTGAGAGGTGACCTAGGAGAGATCTTTGCAAAGCTATGGAAAGTTTTGATGGAGTATTTCCAGAGAGAATATTTCCTCTATTGCAGAAGTGGGTGACTAGAGCCATTAATATTAAAGAATCATTAAAAAAATCCAATGGGGAATTCAGAAAAAGCTTTAATAACCAAAGACTGAGATGTGGAACTTGCTATCACAGTGAGTGTTTAAAGTGAATAGTGTAGGTGCATTTGAGGGAAAACCAGACAAGCAATCAGGAGAAGGGAATAGAGGACTACAGTGGTAGATTTAGATGAAATAAGTTGCGAGGAAGTTCAAGTGAAGCTGAAACGCTGCATGGATTGTTTGGGCTGAATGGCCTGTTTCTGTGGCATATATTCAATGTGATCCTATGTACTTCAGTCTTTCCCAGAGCCAGTTAGTGGCACTAACCGATCAGTTCATTCAACAACAGAAAGGTAGTGATCATCAAAGCTCACAAATCCTGTGTGGCCCAGTAAACATAGCGCAACATTGTGCAACTAACCCATTGCTGGGCAGGAATTTCACGTCTCACTTTTTGCCGTTGACTCAATGATGCTGCTCACTTCCCTGATACAAGGGACAGCTGATTTTACCAAATTGAAACTAATTTGAAAAATCAAAACTGCAGAGAATTTCAACCTTTTCAATCATAAATGCTGAGAATACTCAGCAGCCCTTTGAACGCTGAATGGTTCCTTTACAGACTACAGACATACATCTTGTCATGAAAAAAGTCCACAGAAAAAAATGGTTATTCTGCAAATTACTGTCAGTTTGGCAGCACAAAGGTCAAGCAGAGAGAGCTGTGATGAAATAAAGCAGGTGGTAATTGATATTCTTAAAACAAACTAACATTTTCAATTTAGCCTCACACCAGCCCCACTTCCCATTTCTGTCCCACTTCCCCGTAGAATTGGGATCACAATCCTCAGAAGAATTGTTAAAGTAGGATAGCAAAAAATCTGCCTTATAAAGATTGGAAGCTTCAGGTAATATAGCACACTATGGCTGGCACTGTGGCCGACATGGAGGAACATCAAAACCAACCCTCCTGCCAGCTGTAGCCTTGATCTTACTGGCTCTCATGGCCAAGATCATGGTAATAGAGTCCATTATCAGCAGGACTCAAAATACGAAAAAAATCTTCAAACCTCTGCAATCAGCAATTGAAGCAGCCATGATGTTCTGATCCCTACAGCCTCATTAAAACCCACGCTAACAAGAACAGTCAATCTTTTGTTGTTGTTGCCAGGATCAATTTTATCCATTCAAACTCAACTTGTCATTGACTTAAAGGGGGCTGAGGAGCAAACAGGATCATCGGTACATCCCAGCTCTTAGAAAATTCAAATGAACTTTCTGCCCAATCATCAACTCACTCCCCAAAAAGGTCACAATGAATCTGCAGTCTTCAGATGAATTATACATATATCAACGAGAAATGAAAAATTCTGGCAGTAACCTTGTCAACTTAAAAGAGTAGCAGGTTAGAGTATTACAACATTGGAGGCCATTGGTCCTTTACAATTGTGCCGGCTCTGTAAAGAACAATGCAAATACTCCTATCAGTCCACAATTTTCTTCGTAAACGTGAAAAAATGTTTCCCTTTAAGTATTTATCCAGTTCTCTTTTTAAAGTTATTACTGAATCTCCCATCCACCATCCTCTTCTCATTCTGTATATTATAGATCACAAAAATTCTCCTGGAATTACTTGTTCTTTTGCCAAATGCCTTAAATACTTATTGCCTGGAAAAGCGGATCTTTCATATTACCTCCCCTGTTTTCAGCAAGCTCTCAGGACGGACACTAAGATCTGAGACGTTCCAGCTGACTGCCCCTGATGTTCTAAGAGTCAATAGTCATAATCTGAGCTGTGGTGTTGACTGAGAGTTGCGTTAGTGCTGTGTTAGATGGTCTCAGTTGGTCACACAACTGTGGAGTAGTACAGGCAGTGACATTGCCATTCCCTGGATCATGAAGCCAAAGGAAATTAGCTTGCACGCTTGCTTGTTGCAAAGCATAGATCTCTATGAGTGCAAATGGTGATTTGTGCATGACAACAGGATCTTGATAGACTGTGAAACACCCTCACAGCCTAATACTCCAGAGATGTTTAAATGTCCAGGCTGATAAGTGAAGAAATAACTGTTGTCGTGAACAACTGAATTAGAGCATCAGGTAGACAGGATAGTGAAGAAGGCTTTCCTTTATTGGTCAGAGTATTGAGTACAGGAGTTGGGAGGTCATGTTGCGGCTGTACAAGACATTGGTTAGGCCACTGTTGGAATATTGCGTGCAATTCTGGTCTCCTTCCTATCAAAAGAATGTTGTGAAGCTTGAAAGGGTCCAGAAAGATTTAAAAGATGTTTCCAGGGTTGGAGAATTTGAGCTATAGTGAGAGGCTGAACAGGCTGGGGCTGTTTTCCCTGGAGCGTCGAAAGCTGAGGGGTGACGTTATAAAGGTTTATAAAATCATGCGGGGCATGAATAGGATAAATGGACAAAGTCTTTTCCCTGGGGTGGGGGAGTCCAGAACTAGAGGGCATAGGTTTATGTTGAGAGGGGAGAGATTTAAAACAGACCTAAGGGGCAACTTTGTCATGCAATGGGTGGTGTGTGTATGGAATGAGCTCCAGAGGAAGGGGCGGAGGCTGGTACAATTACAATATTTGAAAGGCATCTGGATGGGTATATGAATAGGAAGGGTTTAGAGGGATATGGGCCAAGTGCTGGCAAATTGGACTAGATTAGGTTGGGATATCTGGTTGGCATGGACGAATTGGAACGAAGGGTCTATTTCCATGCTTTACATCTCTATGACTCTATGACTCTATACTACCATCACCTACAGTGGATCAGAAACATTCCGCCGCACCACTTGGTTCACTCTTGCGCCCTGGTCAATATTTATCCTTCAAGCAATACCACTGAAACCCATCTTGTCTTTGCCATTTGTGAGAGCTTGCTGTGTACAAATTGGTTGCTATGTTTCTTTCGTTGCAACAGTGGCCACACTTAGAAAAATTCTCCTTGGTTCCGATGTGTTTTGGGGCATCCTGAAGTTGTGAGCAGCACTATATAAATGCAAACACTTATGGACACTGGCATAAACCACCATCAGAGAAATAGGACAAAAAAAGCGCAGCACACAAAATGGAGCTGGATAGCTCTGTACTCATAGAAAAGTGCCTCTTGCACCGGATCCGATTTCAGATCTAGCACCAGCATCCCGATCAATAGGTTTACAACCTTTTCATCTATCTCAACCTACTGCAAGGAACAGATTGCAACACGCTTGCTACAGCTTTTAGGACATCTGTTCACAATTATGTTTGACAGAGTGAGCTGCAAAACGCTAACCCATCACATGCACTATTTAAAGACTGGGAGCAGATAAGGTGATTTGGATTGCAAATGGCTCAAAGTGGCACTCACTCTGTCGGAACCTGTTCCACTTTTATGGGTCAAGAATCAAAACAAAGCCCGTGTACCTCTTTAATCAAGCAAACGCTTTAATGGTCGGCACCATAGCTCCAGCCGTGAATGCAGCACAGATTAAAACCAACAAGCTGGAGACCTAGCTCTGTGTTGTGTGAGGAAAGGGTTGTGTTTGTATGTCCCAGGTCAAATGTGATAACTTCATGGCCTTGATTACGGCTATATGGATTGAACTGAACAGACCTGTAGGAATCAATAGAGTAAAGATTGTAAAGAATTAGCAAAGGCCACATTCCTGCACCTATTATCCAAAGGGATTGTCAGTTTGAGTAGGGGAACTTGAACAAAGGTTTCTCTGCTTTCATGCTCTTCAGTATATAATTGGTGCTTGGGAGTTTGCACACAACTCCAAATTCAGGGTTTAATTAAGTCAGGGGTCTCAGAAATCTTCCTTCAATTTTTTAAACCCATAGCCATCACTGTAGGTCAGGTTTTTGTAACCGAATACAAAAGTCTTTGTTCAGTGCGAAATAAGTCCAAGGCAGCTGCTAAGGAATGAAGTTCGGCTTTGATAGCTGCCATTGAGACCTTGCAATGATCAAATTGTTCCTCTGCACCTGTCAATTGGAGTATAATGTCACACCATGTATATGACTCCTGAACAATTGCTCCAGTATGTAAAACTAAATCGGTGGCTTGGCAATAAGATGAAGCTTTAAAAAGTTCTTGGAGGTACATGCATGCAGTAAATAATTCTCTTTAAAGTCTTTGGTCTCAGTGGACTAATTGTCACTTCCAATAGGGGCTTGTGTTTAGTAGTTTGCAAGGAATAAATCAAACTGCAAACAGAGAGTTGCCACTTCATTTTCGGAGGCAAATCTGCTCCATTTTTAAACATAACAATTATGTGCACTGAGAGCACATATTCACAAAGATTGGAAGTGAATTCCTCCAGACATGCTGAATGCCATTTTCATTGTCCCAACAGAAACGACATGCATGAGCAGAGGGACTAAATGCCCATCTGTGCATGCAGAATGCCACTTCCATTTTCTGTCACCAAGCCAGCTGGCAAACAACTGTCTTTGGATGCAACCATAGCAACTAATGTTGAGCTTGATTTTGTTTTAAAGTATTTATTCCATTTGGTGTGTGCATTTGGTGTGTGCATATGTGCAGTGTGGAAGGAAAGATATCTGACCAGCTACTTTACAATAACTTCGGCTATGTGCCAGTTGTCATTGGCAGTCCACTCAGGGCAGTGGGCGCATCCAGCTGCCTTGAATGTCTAGGGAAGCCCGCGTGCCAAATGTGGATTCGGGCATCAGACTTCAAATGTTTTCCTCCACAGCGGAAAATTAACAAATTGCCATTGCAGAGCTCGCTTTGCATGTGTAACAACAATGTGCATTTATATAGCTAATTTGCTGAATGTTTGTAAACTGCTTCACGGGAGCAACATCAGTCTGGTACATCCTTTCACTGCATTTCAAGAAATCTTCAACAAACGAGAGCCAGATAACTCCCTGGATTTGAACAGAACTGTGGAAAAGTGTTTGAGATTAACATACAAGATCCAGCCTCAAATGACAAAGGAATTCTGTTGTCGACATTGGTTTCATTCAAATCATAGTAACAGCTTCACAGTGTACCAAAATTCAGCGACTTAAGGAGAACTTGCCTTCACATGATCTTTCTTAATGCTTCACAGAGATTTAAAAAAACATATTACAGTAAAGGAGGTTTGATCAGTGGCTTGGCAATAAGATGAAGCTTAAAAAAGTTCTTGGAAGTACATGCAGTTGAGAGGAAGAGGAGTGTAGGTTGGCAGTTCCGGGGGTACAATCAAGGTCGTGGTGACACAAATTCCCATGTTAACATGAGCTGAGGGAGAGGTCTTACAGACAGCTTCTGACTTGGAATTGTTAACCCTTTGGGAAAGGCCTGTGGCCTCCAGTAATTGAAGACTGATCTGCTTGGAAACATTATCAGAAAAAACTCATCGAAGTCTGATCGTGTCCTTCAAAAAAAGTCTTTCAACATTTGAATTCACTCCAAAACATTGGAGATTGAAAAATGTTAATATTGCTTGATTGTCCCCAATTTATTTGGAAAACACAACTGACTGTTCCTTCTTTTCCTGGAGAGGGGGGAAGGGATGGAGCTGAGCACCTTCAGGTGTCTTATTCTCCTGACAAATTGAAAAGCTTTTTTGGCAGAGTATTGCAAATTACTGATGGAATTCTCCATTCCCTGCCTTCAACAAAACACTGTGTGATCATTATCTTTTCAATCAATCACATAACTGGGACTCATTCTCCTGTCATTTTAGTAATATACTGTTCGTGTTGTAATACCATGGGACTACATCGCTTAAATCAAACACATGTCTAGCATCAATGAGATTACAATAGTACGGTTGTGCATTTTTTAACAATGTATAACAAGTTTTACAATATTGATTTGACTGATAATGAATTAATTTGATGAGGATTAATTGCAGGGCTTCCTTTTAAAACTGCATTCTGCCACAATTAATTTCTTTAAATCACCCGAACTCTCCTAAATCCATACCACATTACAAAATTTACAATTCAAACTCATTTGCACTGCAATCTGATTGATAAAAAGCATAGAAGTGCCCTGAATAGTGCTTTCCGATGGACCATCGTATGTAGATAATAGGGCAGGGCTCCCTTTGGTGAAGGGCAAATTTGCAACAAAGTGATGGGAAACATTTCTTAAAGACAATTAATCACTGGAGCAAGAAAAGGACATAATAAGCTCTTTTAAGAAATAACTAGGTGCAGTCAGTTTTTAACTTATAAGAAATAACTAGGTGCAGTCAGTTTTTACCTTTTGTACGTTTAAAAGATGAGATTAGTATTGTGGAAGGGCTATCTTTTATTTTAATGAATCTTGTGACTAATCAATACGTTTTCAGCATATCCATAACCAGTCGACATCTTGGTGAAAAACCCCTTTATTGTCTCGTTAGTGCTTCTAAAACTTGTGTGGGCTATTATAAAATCTTTCACAAACAAGATTAAAAAAAAGCATGTACACTTCAATATTTAAAAACTGGCAGGCCATTTATTCGACATTATTTTTTGATTTAAGTCATGTTGCTATGGTAACGGGGAGGTGATGGCCTAGTGGTATTATTGCGAGGCACAGAGGCCCAGGTAATATTCTGGGGACCCACTTTGAAATTTACAGTCTAATGATGGTTAATTGTCAGAAAAAAATCAATCTAGTTCACAAATGTCCTTTTGAGAAGATAACTGCCCTCCTTAGGTGGTCTGGCCTATGTGTGACTCCAGACCTGCAATGTAGTAGATTTTCAACTATCCACTATGCAATTAAGCATCACTGGCCGAGCCAGCAGTCCATGAATAAATAGTTAAAAAGATGCCAAGTGATTTTCACATCACTTCCTTCCCATTGTACCTTTTCCTTCAGAGAAGGGAAGGGAAAATGGTTGCGTTTGGTTCTTGGAAAATGGAGGCTGGCAGAGACAAGGGAGTAGGTTGTCTTCTCGAATAAAGATTTTCATAGTTGAGGGGGACGAGGGAGGAGGGGGGAAATGGAAATGTAAGGGAAGTCAATTGTGGTTCTGACAAGGTCAGGCAGCAAAGTGAAAGCAGCTTCAGAGATTTCTGACATCAGTCTCTGCCTCAGTAACTAACTCAAATAGTGCACTGCAGAGATTCTCAGCATTTGATGCAAATGTTTGGTTTCTTCCATCCCCCTATTGATAGTTCGAATTCTATTATTCTGAACTAATGCCAGGTCCTACTTCGTTAAACTGTTTGAGGTGTCTCGTTGGAAAACCCTACTCGGGCCTCCGACTATTTCTTTCAAACGTAGCAGAAATTTGGATGCAGCTCTGATGCAAAATAAACACCACTACTCTTCTGGCATCAGACACACACACACACTTCACTGGGCTTCATTCCTGGCTTCCACAGCAAAGAGCACCCCCAATGCATGACTGAATTCCTCAATGCATCAATTCCTCAATGGAAATCTCCTTGACCACTCTCACCCCTCCAACCCTTCAGCCCACATTATTGTGAATCTGTCTTCTAAAGGCTTGAGGCACATAACAAAGACATTGACAGGCAGACCAGTAGCAGTTGGAATTTAACCTTACTAAGTGTGGCGTGATGTACTTTGGAAGAAGCTCAGAGGAATTCAGCGATCTTGAGCTGCTTGTCCACTGATCCTGGAAGGTGGCAGAACAGGTTTGTAGGGTAGATCGGAAAGTAAACGGGTCATTTAATTTATCAGTTGTGGCTCAGAAGATATGAACTGGAAGGTAATGATAGTGCATTCTAAAACCTTAGGTAGGCTACACCTGGAGGACTGCGTGAAGTTTTGATAATCGCATTACAAGAAGTATGTGATTGAACTGGAGGAGACACAAAGGAGATTCACCAGGATGCTGGCTGGGATGGAAAAGCACAGCCAGTCAGGCAGCGTTGGAGAAGCAGGAGAGTTGACGTTTCAAGCATAAACTCTTCATCATGGTGAATGGGGGAGGGAACCATTGGGGCTGAAAGAAAATGGGAGGTTGATGAAGGTGGATGAATCTCTGTCGGATGTGGAAGAATCCTTTGGGACCTTGGATGGAGGTAAGGGAAGAGGTGTGCGTGCAGGTTTTACACCTCTTATGGTGGCAAGGGAAGGTGCTGGGATTGAAGGGTGGGTTGGTGGGGGTGTGGACCTGACAAGGGAGTGGTAGAGGAATGGTCCCTGTGGAACACAGAAAGGAGTGAGGAGGAAAATATATCTCTGGTGGTAGGGTCTGTTTCCAAGGCCCCAAAGGATCCTTCCACATCTGACAGCGATTTTCTTGCACCTCCACACACATCATCTACTGTGTTCATTGCTCTCAATGTGATCTTCTCTACACTGGGGAGACAGGACGCCAACCTGCTGCACGTTACAGAGAATATCTTTGGGACACATGAACTAAACAATCCCACCACCCTGTGGCTGATCACTTCAACTCCCCCTCCCACTCCACCAAGGACATGCAAGTCCTGCCCGTTCTCCACTGCCATATTTTAGCTACCCGATGCCTGGAGGAAGAACGACTCATCTCCCACCTTGGGACCCTCCAACCACATGGGTTCAATGTCGATTTCACCCGTTCCTTCATCTCCCCTTCCCCCCCCATCTTATCCCAGATCCAACCCTCCAACTCGGCATTGCCCTCTTATACTGTCCTACCTGTCCATCTTCCTTCCCAGCTATCTGCTCCATTCTCACTCCAACCTATCATCATCACCCCCACCTTCATCTTCCTATTGCATTCCAAGCTACTTTCCTCACCACCCTACTACCCCCGCCTTTTATCTCTAAGCCACCTTGAGCCCCCCCAACTTCCTGATAAAGATCTTATGCTTGAAACATCGACTCGCATGCTCCTTGCTGCCTGATCGCTGTGCTTTTCCAGCACCACACTTATTGACTCTGATCTCAGCATCTGCAGTCCTCACTTTCTCCCTGCTGCCTGGGATGAGGCATTTTAGCTATGAAGAGAGGTTGGATAGGCTCAAGTTGTTTTCTTTAGAGCAGAGAAGGCTGAAGGAGTCCTGAATGAAATGTCAATGATTATGAGGGGCATGGATGCAGTGGATAGGGAGCAGCTGTTCCCCTTAGTCGAAGGGTCAATAATGAGGCACATAATTTTAAGGTAAAGGGCAGGAGGTTTAGAGACGATTTGAGGAGAACCTTTTTCACCCCAGTGGGTGTAGAATTCCCAGTGGTGGTAATCTGCAATCCACTGCCCAGGAAATAGAGATAAGAAACCTCATAAACTTTAAAAATTTATTTGAATGAGCACTCAAGATGTCATAGTATTCCAGGCTCTGTGTCAAATACTGGAAAGTGTTGATAGCACAGTGCAAACTCAATGGGCTGAAAAACCTCTTCTGTTCTGTTTGGATATGACTCTATAATAAACTGGGAGACACTCTTCAAAAACAAAATCCACAAACCTGACTGCCCCGGACGACCCATCGTCTCAGCCTGCTCCTGCCCAACCGAACTCATCTCGGCATACCTCGACACGGTCCTGTCCCCATTAGTCCAAGAACTCCCCACCTACGTTCGTGACACCACCCACGCCCTCCACCTCCTCCAGGATTTCCGCTTCCCCGGTCCCCAATGCCTCATCTTCACCATGGACATCCAGTCCCTGTACACCTCCATCCCCCATCACGAAGGACTCAAAGCACTCCACTTCTTCCTTTCCCGCCGTACCACCCAGTACCCTTCCACCGACACCCTCCTTCGACTGACCGAACTGGTCCTCACCCTGAACAACTTTTCTTTCCAATCCTCCCACTTTCTCCAAACAAAAGGAGTAGCCATGGGCACCCGCATGGGCCCCAGCTATGCCTGCCTCTTCGTAGGGTATGTGGAACAATCCATCTTCCGCAACTACACGGGCCCCACCCCCCATCTCTTTCTTCGCTACATTGATGACTGTATCGGCGCTACCTCGTGCTCCCACGAGGAGGTTGAACAGTTCATCCACTACACTAACACCTTCCACCCCGACCTCAAATTCACCTGGACAGTCTCGGACTCCTCCCTCCCCTTCCTAGACCTTTCTGTTTCTATCTCAGGCGACCGAATCAACACGGACATCTACTACAAACCAACTGACTCCCACAGCTACCTGGACTACACCTCCTCCCATCCTGCCCCCTGTAAAAACGCCATCCCATTCTCCCAATTCCTTCGTCTCCGCCGCATCTGCTCCCAGGAGGACCAGTTCAAAATACGTACAACACAGATGGCCTCCTTCTTCAAGGACCGCAATTTCCCCCCCGACGTGGTCGACGGTGCCCTCCACCGCATCTCCTCCACTTCCCGCTCCTCCGCCCTTGAGCCCCGCCCCTCCAACCACCACCAGGACAGAACCCCACTGGTCCTCACCTACCACCCCACCAATCTCCATGTACAGCGCATCATCCGCCGTCACTTCCGCCACCTCCAAACAGACCCCAGCACCAAGGATATATTTCCCTCCCCTCCCCTATCAGCTTTCCGTAGAGACCACTCCCTCCGCGACTCCCTTGTCAGATCCACACCCCCCACCGACCCAACCACCACTCCCGGCACCTTCCCTTGCAACCGCAGGAGGTGCAACACTTGCGCCCACACCTCCCCCCTCACTTCTCTCCAAGGCCCCAAGGGAAACTTCCATATCCGCCACAGATTCACCTGCACCTCCACCCACATCATCTACTGCATCCGCTGCAGCCGGTGTGGCCTCCTCTATATTGGGGAGACAGGCCGCCTACTTGCGGAGCGATTCAGAGAGCACCTCTGGGCCACCCGGACGAACCAACCCAACCAACCTGTGGCACAGCATTTCAACTCCCCCTCCCACTCCACCGAGGATATGCAGGTCATTGGACTCATCCACCGCCAAACCACAACAACCCGACGGTCGGAGGAGGAGCGTCTTATCTTCCGACTGGGAACCCTCCAACCGCAGGGGATGAACTTGGACTTCACCAGTTTCTTCATCCCCCCTCCCCCCACCTTGTCTCAGCCGGATCCCTCCAGCCCGGCACCGCCTTCCTGACCTGCAGTCTTCTTCTTGACCTCTCCGCCTCCATCCTACTCCGACCTATCACCCTCACCTTGACCTCTTTCCACCTATCACATTTCCAACTCCCCTCCTCCAAGTCCCTCCTCCCTACCTTTTATCTTCTCCTGCTGAACACTCTCTGCTCATTCCTGAAGAAGGGCCTGTGCCCGAAACGTCGAATCTCCTGTTCCCTGGATGCTGCCTGACCTGCTGTGCTGTTCCAGCAATAAAGTTTCAAAAACAAAATAAATCAAACTTAATGTAAAAGAACCTGCAAACAATAAGATAAAAAACTAGGGATGTGATTTAAACATTTTTTGGAAACATCAAGTACTGGGAACCTGCCCTCCCCCGCAGGGTCTCTTACAGGGTACAACGACAAAATCCTGGTAATCTGCTTCAAAATGACCTGACAGAGTGAGAGAGACACAGTTAAAGTCTCATGGAACAGTTCTGCTTGAATCACATTCAAAGGGAGCAGTACAAAGAGTGGTTTGTTCTCTGGTTTAAACATTTACCAAAAAAAAAATCCATGATGAGTGAGCGGGTAAATATCTATTCCCTTAGAAAGTTGAAGAAAAGATCCGAACGTCCTTCCACACCAAAGTAATAGCAACGTCCTACATTGGACTATGATGAGGAAAAAGGAAATGACAGCAAACAATACTTTGCAAAGTGGCACCTTGCATCATCAAGTATATACATGGCCTCGGAGGCATCTGAACAGGGATGGGAGTGTTTTTACAAGCAGCCCCAGGCTGGCCAAATGACAAAAGCAAGCCCCAAACACCCAGCAGAGTGACAAACTGGGTGCACCCATGACCCTTTTACAAGGGAACCTCCGAAACAAAATATTTACAATGTTTAACAAGGTACAGAAACTGATGACAATTCACATACCTAAGTAAAACTTTGTGGGAATAAGGGATAGCCTTGTAACAAATACAGTAGTTGACTGTATTTGCACTGAGTTGACAAATTGAAAAGTTTAAATTTGCATAATTCCACATTTATGCAGATCACCAACCTACTCATTAGTTTTGGCCTTTTCTTTGCTCTTCACATTTATACTATGCAGGATACAGACAGCAACATTATGATACTTAGGAAGCAAACTCAGTCATTAGTATGGTTAAACAGTTCTACACCCCACAGGATTATACTTTCTTCAGCACTGCAAAGGGAAATTTAAAAGAAAGGTTCAGTAGTAATGATTAAAAGAAAACATTCTGATGGAATTCCCAATTCACTGGATCAAACCACTTCAACTACCCAAACTCAGGATTTACTTTCATTCAAAATGAATCCCATGGGGGACTAAAGCTATTGATTGTTCGGGACTATCAATTGAGTTTAGTCAATAATACTCCAGCCCTCTGCACTGTTCAGGGAACTGAACACACTAAAAACAAATAGTATTAAATAGAAGCTCGACTAATTTACCATAGCTCACGGTAAGCAAAAGGGAAAAAGAATTGTCACATAAAGATTTCTGGTGATTTTGTATTCATCGTAGCAGGGCAAGAGATAACAGAGGAAAGGATTTAAATAGCTTTGGAATGGAAGACAAAAATAATTATTTGCACAAAATGAGGATGTCTCAGGAAAACTTACAGCCAGTAAAGTAGTTTTGAAAAGAAGCTGCTTTTGTAAAGTTAGCAAATTCGGCAGTCTATTTGTTCACAGTAAGGCCTCACAAACAGCCATGTGACAATGCACACCATATTCATCAAGTCTCATCACCAACACCAAATGGAAGTCAAGTGCCAACAGAGAAAGGAACCACCCCCTCATTCCACAAATCATTGTCTGCCCCATTTGTGAGAGACAATATGTCATGCACCAGACTCTGAGAACTTGCTTTCAGTGTGGAAACAAGTCATCGTCAACCGTGAGAGACTGACCAAGAACGAGGAGAAAATGACCAGATAATCAGAACGAGGGACAGCAAGTAGACAGGCAGGAGGCTGGAAAAACACAGCAAGGCAGGCAGCATCAGGAGGCAGAGAGATTGACGTTTCGGGTGTAACCCTTCTTCAGGAATGGGGATGGGTGTGGGGGGAGCCGCAGATAAATGGGGTGGTGAGGGCAGGGTGGTGAATTGGGAAGAGGTGAAGACAAGCAGAGGGTACCACCTGGCTGGTCAATGGGAGGAATGAATCTGTTAGGTGATAGGGAGGGGTGGAAGAGAGGGGAGGGGCTGGGAAGGGAGTCGGGAGATGGGAAGGGAGGTTATCTGAAATTAGAGAACTCAATGTTGAGTCTTCCAGGCTATAGGCTGCCCAGGCAGAAGATGAGGTGCAGTTCCTCTAATTTGCGGTTTGGTTCATTGTGGCAATGGAGGAGGCCAAGGATGGTCATGTCAGAAAGTGAGTAGGAAGGGGAATTAAAATGGGCAATGATGGGGAGGTCTGGTTGGCCCCTGCGGGCCCGGCTGTGATGCTCGGCGAACCATTCCCTAAGTTTACGTTCGGTCTACCTTGTGTAGAGAGGACCACATTGGGAGCACCTGATGCAGTAAACTAGGTTGAAGAGAGGCAGGCGAACCTTTGTCTCACCTGGAATGATTGCTTGCTGCCCTGAATGGAAGTGAGGTGGGTGATGTACCGGCAGGTTTTACATCTTTTCTGGTTGCAGGGGAAGGTACCTGGATGCTCAGGGGTGTGGTGTTGGTGGGGAGAGTGGTGCAAACCAAGGATTGTTGAAGGGAACGGTCCTTGCGGAAGGCAGAGACGTGCGGGGAGGGGAAGATGTTCTTGGTGGTGGGGTCTAGTTGGAGCTGGCGGAAATGTTTAAGGATGATGCATTGGATGTGGAGACTGGTAGGGTGGTAGGTGAGGACAATGGGGACTCTGTCTTTATTGCATTTGGAGGGGGTTGTTTCGATCAGTGGAATGGGGAATGGAGGTGGTGCAGTGGAGGGTTGTCTGGATGACAGAGGGCGGAAAAGCACATTGTTCGAAATAGATGGACATTTGGGATACTTGGGAGTGGAATGTCTCCTTGTCCGAGCAGATGTGATGGAGGTGGAGGAATTGGGAGAAAGAGATGGAGTTCTTGCACGATACTGGGTGGCAGGAGATGTAGTCCAGGTAGTTGTGGAAGTCTGTGACGTTTACTCCAAACTCACAGACTCTCACAAGTACCTGAACTACACCTCCTGCCACCCAGTATCCTGCAAGAACTCCATCCCGTTCTCCCAATTCCTCCGCCTCTGACTCATCTGTTTGGACGAGGAGACATTCTACTTCCAAGCATCCCAGATGTCCACCTATTTCGAATAATGTGCTTTTCCTCCCTCTGTCATCCAGACAGCCCTCCACCACACCACCTCCATTCCCCTTACAATGCGCTAAAACTCCCCCAACGCAATAAAGACAGAGCCCCTTTTCCTCCCCTACTATCCCACCAGTCTCCGTAACCAACCCATTATCCTTAAATACTTATGCCAACTCCAACTAGATCCCACCCTAGAATCAAGGACATCTTCCCCTCCCCACCCCTCTCTGCCTTCCGCAAGGACCGTTCCCTTCAACAGTCCTTGGTTTGTGCCACTCTCTCCATCAACCTCCCTGAACCTCCAGGTACCTTCCCTTGTACTGGAAAAGATGCAAAACCTGCCAATACACTACACACCCCACCCCCATCCTGGGCCCCAAATAGTTCTTCCAGATGAGGCAGAGGTTCACCTGCCTCTCTTCCAAACTAGTTCCTTGCATCAGGTGCTCCCGATGTGGTCTTCATAAACTTAGGGAACAGTAATTCTGAGCAACTCAGCCAGGCCCGCAGGGGCCAACTGGATCTCCTAATGATTGCCCATTTTAACTCCCCTTGCCACTCCCTCGCTGACATGACCTCCTTTGCCTCCTCCATTGTTGCAACGAACCAAACTGCAAATTGGAGGAACAACATCTCATCTTCCACCTGGGCAGCCTTCAGAACTCAATATTGAGTTCTACAATTTCAAATAGCCCTCCT
This sequence comes from Chiloscyllium plagiosum, assembly GCF_037043375.1. Classification (NCBI taxonomy): domain Eukaryota; kingdom Metazoa; phylum Chordata; class Chondrichthyes; order Orectolobiformes; family Hemiscylliidae; genus Chiloscyllium; species Chiloscyllium plagiosum. The sequence continues at coordinate 132,372,288 of NW_028270140.1, forward strand.
TCCTATCCCCCGACTCCCTTCCCAGCCCCTCCCCTTCCTTTCCACTCCTCCCTACCACCAACTGGACTCATTCCTTCCATTGACCAACCAGGTCATACCCTCTGTCCGTCTTCACCTGTTGGCACTTCAACACCCTGCCCCACCGCCCCCTTTAGCTGCAGCTCCCCTTACACCCACCCGTGGTCCTGAAGAAAGGTTACACCTGAAACATCAGCTTCTCTACCTCCTAATGCTGCCTGGCTTGCTGTGTTCTTCCAGCCTCCTGCCTGTCTACATTGGATTCCAGCATCTGTAGTTTTTTGTTTGTCTTTTTTCAAGTAGTCTCATGAAGCTGTTTGTATCCACCTGAAAGGCAGACACAGCCTCAATTTAACATCAGTTTGAAAAATGAGCACCTCCCAGAATAAAGTATAGGTGTGTGAGTGTTAATCAAGTTCTTGTGGGAAGCACACTGATACAGAAGTGCACAGAAGGAGGCCATTCAAGCCACTGGGTATGTACGGCTCATCAAATGTCTTACCTAACAATCACATTCTTCTGCCACTTGCCCACCCCTCTGCACTTTCTTTTGACTGGAATGATAATTTAATGCCCTCTTGAATGCCTTAATTGAATCTGCCTCCACCTCACATTCAGACAGTGCATTTCAGACCTGAACTATTCACGCGAGAAAACTTTTTCCTCACATGTATTTGCTGGTTTTGCCAATCCCTTTAAACCTGTGTCCTCTGGTGTTGCTACTTTGATAGAGACAGTTATCTCTCTCACTCTCTCTCCACTCCACACAGGCCACCTTATGATTCTGAAAACTATCAGAACTCCTTTTTGTTTTCTTCTCTCAAGATAAACATCTCTCAAGATGTCTCCAATCTCGCCTCATAAGTAACATTTCTCATCCCTGGAACCATTCTTGTAAATCTCTTCTGCAGCCACATCCTTCCTTTAATGTAGCACCCATATAATCGAAGGTCAAAGTCATGTCATATTCAAGTTCAACATAATGTCTTTGCTCTTCTACTTGATGCCCCATCCAATAAAGCAATGGAAGCAGTCCACAGTATTAACGATGATCTGGAGGTGCTGGTGTTGGACTGGGATGGACAAAGTTAAAAATCATACAACACCAGGTTATAGTCCAACAGGTTTAATTGGAAGCACTAGCTTTTGGAGCACTGCTCCTTTATCACGTGAAGGACTCCACAACTACCTGAAGGAGCAGCGCTCTGAAAGCTAGTGCTTTCAATTAAATCTGTTGGACTATAACCTGGTGTTGTGTGATTTTTAACTTTCCACTATTCCTGCCACCTTCAATGATCTATATACCCACATTCATCTGCTCCTGCATTTCTTTTAGACTGTGCCCTTTATGTTATATTATCTGCTCATGTCCAGAGGGCATCTTTTTAAGGTGAGAGAAGAAAGATTTGAAAAGGACTCAAGGGGCAACCTTTTTACACAGTTCGTGTGTGGAATGAACTCCCAGAGGAAGTGGTAGATGTAGGTACACTGACAACATTTAAAAGGCAAGTAGATAAGTACATGAACAGGAAAGGTTTGGAGGAATATGGGCCAAACACAGATAAACTAAACTGGTCTGGTAACATTTTCAGCAGGGATTTGTTGGACAGAAGGGTCTGTTTCAGTGCTCTCTAACTCTATGTTCATTCTATCAAAATGTATCGCCTCACATTCTCTGTATTGAACATCAACTGCCACCCTTTTAAAGTTTGAGATTTTCATCTTTAAGGCTTGCGATGTTTCCAAGTTTCGTATCCATCCACAAAACTTGAAATTATCCCCAACATGCCAAGATCTAGATCATTAATACCTATCAGGAAAACCAACAGTCCCAATATCAAATCATGGGAAACTCCACTTCAAACCTTCCTTCAGCCAGAAAAATATCAAATGACCACTGCTCTCAGTTTGCTATCACTCAGTCAATTTTGTATCCACATTATTACTGTCCCTTACATTTCATAAATGATTACTTTTCTCACAGATTTCTTGTGTGGCATTGGATTGAATGCCTTCTGGAAGTCCATGTACACTATATCAATAGCATCACCCTCATCGACCCCTTCTATTATCTCATCAAAATATCCAGCAGGTTGATTAAACACAATTTCCTCTTTAGAATTCCGACTCAACCCACCTCTTTCCATTTAACTACTAATTTTGCACAAATAATTATTTCTTGAAGATCTCCCATCACAAACTGCCTCATCTATAATTGCTGGACTTATCCTTATAAACATCTTTTTTGAACAGAGGTATGATGTTTGCAATTCTCCAGTCTTCTACACTTCCTCTGAGCCTCGGGAAAACTGAACGAATGTGGCCAGTATCCTTGAAATGTCATCTGGTCCTCGTGTTTTGTCAAGTTTAAGTGCCAACTGTCAATCCAAAACTTTCCCCGATATAATTTTGAATCCTTATACTGACAAAGTTTCTTTCTCCGTTATCACAGTTCGGGTTGTTATATGCGAGATTAGAGTGGTGCTGGAAAAGCATAGCAGGTCAGACAGCATCCAAGGAGTACGAAAATTGACATTTCGGGCAAAAGCCCTTCATCAGAGCTATTCCTGATGAAGGGCTTTTGCCCGAAACGTCAATTTTCCTGCTCCTCGGATGCTGCCTGACCTGCTGTGCTTTTCCAGCACCACTCTAATCTAGACTCTGGTTTCCAGCATCTGCAGTCCTTGTTTTTACCTTGTTATATGCTACCTTAGTAAGAACAGATGTAAAGTATTTATTGAATACCTCATCCACACTCCCTGCCTCTGTATGCAAATCCTCTCTGGCTTCCCCCCTCCTTTAACCACATTTTGAGCTATTCAAATAGAAACATGGAAACATAGAAAATGGGAGCAGGAGTAGGCCATTCGGCCTTTCTTATCTGCTCTGCTTTTCAATATGATCATGGCTGATCATCCAACTCAGTACATGGCTCTCACTTTCTCCTCCTTTAGGCCTCAGAATTATATCTAACTCCTTCTTGAAAAATTCAGTCTTTTGGTTCCAGCTTCCTTCTGTGCCTGAGAATTCCACAGGCTAATCACTCTCTGGGTGAAGACATTTCTCTCCTCAGTTCTAAATGGGTGAGCCCTTACACTGTGACCCTTGTTTGCTATTGGAAGACCTCTAGGTTTCCCTTTATTCTGGATGCCTATACTTTCTCATAATTCCTGTTTGCTTATTTAATATGCTTTCTCATCTCCCCTGCACCTTATGTATTCCTCTTTGTTCTCAATTGTATTCTCTACATCTGCCATAAACACACTTTTACTTAATTTCTATTCCTTTTGTCATCCAGGGAGCTCAGACTTGTTCGTCTTACCTGTCTGTTTCTAAGTGAATATTATCTTGTACCAGAATCATCTCCTCTTTGAAGAATGACTATTGCTCGAATGCAGTTTTCCCACCAACATTCTGTTCCAGTCTTCTCTCAGCCAATTGATTTTTTTCTTACTCTGAATTGACAATTACCATTCTCCACCATAAGCCTAAATCTTACGATATAATGATCACTGTCTCGGAAATGTTCCCCCATTGATTCTTAACCTACTTGGCCATCTTGTTTCTGAGAACTTCCTTGTTGGACTGGACACCTACTGCCGAATGAAATTCTCTTGAACACAATCTAGGAATACTTTCTCCTCTCTGCCCCTTACAATACCAGTGTCCCAAACTATTTGTGGACAGTTAATAGGACTACAGCTCCTCTATAATGTTGGTATCTCTGTAATTTTCCAGCAGATTTGTTTTTCTATATCCTTCCCACTAGTTGGTAGATTATAGGCCACACTGGGGAATGAAACTGCCCTTTTTCTGTTCTTTAGCCCTGGCCAAATTATTTGAAGGCCGTGTGAAATCCTCTTTCTTCAGCACTGCAATGCACTCCTTAACCAAAACAACTACCCCTCAATCTCCTGCAGCAGTCAATACTTTCTGCTTGTGGTCATCTGGAATAATGAGACTCTTGTGGTGCAGTTGCAGTGTCCCTATCTCTGAGCCAGGAGGTCTGAGTTTGATTTCCACCTGCTCTGGAGGTGTGTCATAACATATCTGAGCCGGTTGATTAGAAAATGTCTCTCGTCTGGAACAATAGCTGGGTCCATTGCTTCCCACACATTACACATCACACAATCCAATTCCTGTCTCTACTTTACTTCCCTTACGTTCATATTATTCTCATTTGAATTACATATGTCTCTTTAGATTGGTTCTAACATTTCCTTAAACCTGGTGTGTCTCAGTTAAATTCACATATAGCTACTTCTTTAAGAATAAGACACCTTTCTAATTTATAGCAACTTAAGGACAACCCCAAACAGTAGTTCCTGACCTTCTAATGAATTTACTAAAAAAGAATCTCCCCTCTGCCCTTCAGCAAATTTACAGTTCAGTAGATTTTACTTCTTGCAGTTTCTTGATTCAGTCTTCTACATTTCTCTGTATACTCTTCATCTTTTCATTTTCCAATGCCTCACTTTCCATACATCCAGCGCTGATATTTTCTTCCTTACCCTTGCTCTCTTTCCTTGAAATTTTACCTGCGTAATGCTTCTTACCAGTCCATTTTCCTTCAAATGTCCGCTACATATCCTCCCTGTCTCTTTCTCATTAAACTCCACAAATAGTTTTGTTCATTCATGCTCCACATCACTTCATTAATTGTTACTTTCTCTGGAAAACAAATGGTCTCCATTCTCCTCCAAACTCACTTTTTGAAAATGTTTCACAACTTGGCTTCTTCCTTCAGACCCAGAAATTGTCCAAGTCTCAAATTCATGTGAAAAACAGTCCCACCACGACAAAACTCACCTTACACTGTGTCTTCAGTTGACCTGTGAGCAATTATTTCTTCTGACTAAATACATGATTTCCCACTTCTAACCTTGTTCTTATTTCTTTGTCACACCTTCCATCTGTTGGCAGTGCGCAGCCTAAGTATTTGATGCTTGTCCCATTTTAGTCTTTTTCCCCATGAATAAAGGAAGATTTCATGGTGATTTTCTGATGTGCATCACTATGTTTTTTTATGATGTCCATTTTTATTCCGAAGGTCCATCCCTACTGCTATGTGGAAATGTGGATTAATCAGCTCAGTCATTATCTTGTTGCCTTGTGGAGTAGTCTTGGTGGGCCAGTAGCGTACTAACTTGCATGTATAGTTCTTGCAATCGTTCTTCTAGGCTGGATCCAAATACTTTATCATTTTGAAATCTAACTAATGCTGTCATATGCCCTCAGTTTCACACCAGATTTTGTGTCTTCAAACGCCTCTTTGAATCACAGCTTCAACAGACATTATCATGGATTGCATACTATTGTTGAACTCTTCTTCCAACTTGTATGGGAAATCCAGAGTGGGAGCTGAACCAAAAACCGCTGATTTGAAAATGAGCATGCAACCAATTTAACCACAGAATTAGGAAGTACAATTTTAGTAAAAACTGATTGTGTACAAATTAGTACCATGCATAACTTCAAGCTAAATTCTATTTTCGTCTCAAGTCTGCTATTATGCCACTCTGTGCTGCGGAAATCCCCAAAACTATTTTTGCTTATTTGGCAGTATGAAGCATTGTCTGGACTGCCAAACAAAAAGGAAAAAAAAACTTTTGAACCTTAATTTATGTCATGCTTTTTTTGTGGAGAAATGTCAATGTACCAAAATACAGTGTTTGAAATAGCTAAAAGAAATTCGGTTTTAATCTATCTCCTATAAGGAGGCAATGCTTTTCTGTTGAGCATTGTCACAAAGCTAGTCCCTTTTTTTTCCAAAAGTTGTTGCTTAGCTCAAGGATACCATGTCCTTTATTTTTTTCAGAGGGGTAATAAACCTGGCTGGGCTCCAATCAGTCTGGTTTGGTACAGAGATGAAAAGGGTTTTGAGAGGCCTTTTGTTTATATGCAAACAGAAGAGACTTCAGGTCAAAGTGGTCATGTTTTAGAAGTGACCTATATAATTAAAGGAGAGTGGTCAGCTCTCTAGCTGAGAAGTTTAGTTCAGTCCTGAACTGTCTCTCTCTCTCTCTCTTTCTGCCCTTCAACTTCAACCTGTAATCACGTGTTCCATTTATACTGGGTTTTAAAGGGAGTTTGCTTATTGGGGCTGTTGTGTATATTCGGAACAGCATACTTAAGTCTAGTTTAGACAGACTGATTTCTGTAGGGGTTCTTTATTCTGATATTTGTGTTTCATTGTGTAATTTTGTGAATACATTTCAGTCTGTTTTAAAATCTAGTAGTCAACCCAGCTAGCTTACTTTTCACTGTGCACTCACCGAAACAAATTGCAAAGTTATGGTCTGGGCTGCCTGCTTAAGAATGTTTTGAGTGTTCTGGCCTAGTCCATAACAGCATAGATGCATTCCTAATTTATTTCGAACCAGCTCCTTCCTCTTTATCTTATGGACTGCAAGAGTGCTGCATTGTTGTGGAGATGTATTCTTCTGAATGAAATCAATGCTATTTCAAAGAAAGCGAGGGAACTCTTCCAGGTGATCCTGGCCAATAAATATTCCTCCACCAACATCACTTAAACAGACCCTCTGTTTATTTATTTCTAAAGCGTTTCTGGGGAATGTCCCAGAAAGTGGACATGATGAATGTTGGATAGTGAGCAGGTGAATGATCAGCCGCGATCCTCCTGAATGGTGCAGCAAGCTCAGGAGGTCGAATGACCTACTTCGGTTCCTATTTCTCATGGCCTTATGGGCTCAAGACCCAGTGACAATGGAGGAACTGTGATGTATTTCCAAGTCAGTATGGCATATGTTTGGAGGGGAACCCTTGCCCCTGTTGCCCTTATAGATGGTAGAAGCCACAGATTTGGTAGGTGCTCTCTGATGAGACTTGGTGAGTTATTACTTGTTGTAGATTGTTCACTCTGTTGCCAATGTTAAGTGCATATTGTTGAAGCATCCTACATTTAATGCATAGTTTTTCTTTGAAATTGAGCTTGTTAGTGATGAATGCAGTGGTGTTCCTGGCGTATGACATGGGACTGGGAGAATGGATAAACTTCAACTAATAAAGTGGATTAGGTAAATTGTCAAGTTGTGAAATAGAGGCCAAGACGATCTGAGGTGGGGTAAGTGTGTAAGGGTCATTCTTCAATACAACCCCTCAATACATCACCTGCAGTCTCCTCCTCAAACATTCATACAAGGAACTGAATTTGTGAGTGCTTACTTCTTATCAGCAATTAATCAGCAAATACAATTTTGTACATTAGTAGTTTAGCAGTTTGATAATCATTACCCTGGTAAAGTGCATTATGTGAGCATGGCCAAGATAACAACGTAAATGTCTCGGATACAATTAACCAGCTAATTTAACCAAGTACAATACCATCACAACTCTTAAGTTGTAAGGGCTTTGTAGACTGAATATCAGGTCAGCAACAAGGAGTTCAAAATCCATGCCACAGAGCTAGAACAATACCATTCATAACAAAATATTTGTAAATGTAGTGGACAAATTCAGCCCAAAAGCTTGTGTGCAATACAAGTATTGGCTTTACAACATTCGTACTTTACTTCAATAAAGTCCAAGTACTTCAAATATGTATAGATAATATTAACTTTTGGATTAAGATAGACTCCGAAACAGATGGAGGCCTTTCACTGTATTCTATTGCACTGAGAATATGAGTGAAAAACATTACTTTTTTCTGTCCTCTTAATCCAGGGCTGTTAAGGGTCACTTCAGAACAGGTAGAATCCATAGTCTGACCACTGATAAATACCTTACAGTGTATAATAATGGTATTGTTACTGAAAGAATTATTGTTGATCATAATTTAGTTGAGCGTACGTATGGAAGTTCCAACAATGAATTTTATAAATCTTTTCTTTCAGAGCTTGTAATACAGCTAGACCTCACCTTCCATAATGGAGAGACCTGCTGTTTTCAGATCCTTTGATCAAGCACATCATCCTTGTCTATACAATGAGTCAATTGTAGGAGCTGGTGCAGAGTTGTTTCTGTTCAAACACAGTAAGTGTTTAGAAAGACGGGCAAGTTTGCTCTTAAATACCACAAACTTCATAAACATTCATTCAGCTTGTGATCAGGCGTCACAGACAGGCTACAATTTAAACAGACATGACATGCTGGGTACGGGAATAAATGGATAAAGCAAGACAAAAGTAAGCGTAACCTCGGCATTGCAGCTCCTGTGATAAAACGCCATTATTACTTCCACATCTAATGGTTCTGACACATTAACTAATAGTTCTTTTGTCAACCAATAACTGAAGTATACAGCAGTTAAGATGTAAGGGTTTCACATGTATTTGAATGACATTTAAATGGTTTTAGGTCATCTTAGGCAGGGCTTTCGATTACTGAAAGCCATTTTGTGCATACAATTAGTTTTAATTTTGAGCTTTTTTTCTTGTTTACCAACTTCACCTCCCCCCCCCACCCTGTATAATTCATTTAACTTACAAACTCCTTTCATTGTCTGATCCAAAAGTTTCAAAGCTGCCAAATGGCCTCTGTGCTACCTCAACCAACCAGGCACCATTTATACCCATCCTTTTTGAGGAAACGTCGGGGGATACTGGGTGAGAATTAGAACTGAACCTGAAACTGTCTGCACCTGATATTCACACATGAAAATCTAGGAGAAGTGGCAAGGGGCCCTTTGTAGCAGTGACACAAACACTTTTCTCACTCTCAAAACTATACTAAGGACCAAGTTCAATATCTACACTCCTAAACTTACTGAGATCAGCTTTGGAGAGGAGATGGTCCCAAAATGGTCATGTCACTGGTTTTTTTACTTATGGGCCCAAGGCAAAGTTCAGGGAACATGGGCTCAAGTTTCATGAAGGCTGTTGAATTTCACATCAATCAGTAAAATATGACATTAATTTGTGCTCGCAATAATGGAGACCATGGAACTGTAGCCCATTTTTGTAAATACCCATCTGGTTCACTAATGTCCTTCAGGGAAGAAAATCACCATCCTTAGCTGGTCTGGCCACTTGTGAATTCAGGCCCATAGCATTGTGGTTGACTCTTAACTGTCATCTGAAGCCACCCAATTGAAGTGTGATTTTAGGGACGGTGAAAAATGCTGTCCTTGTCAGTGATACCGACACTTCATGAAAGAACAAAATCAAGGACAAAGATTGGGATCTTCTTTCTCTTTTGTGTCTAATATGGATTGACTCACCTGCAAATGGCCTTTTTAGCTGTTTGTTCCAGTTTCAGGGAAACTTTGTGTTAATAACAAGTAACCCTTAAGTCACTTTAAAATGCAAACCATACATTTGAGTGGACTTGGCTGTTCAAACAGGCCAATATTTGTAAATGATAAGCGACTGAAGCTTCGAAGCCAACCTGAAGGTGGTTATTGTGTGTAATAAATTGATAAGATAAGAAAGTTAATAGCAAGTGAAGGTTAAGTTGGATGCAGTGGAGGATAGAACAAAGGGACCCCTTAATTGAGTTGAGACAAAAGGTGACCGGACATATGAAGCAAGCAAGTTTAAATAAAGCACTGAAAAGATTTAATATCCAGAGTCTGATGATCGGAGATGTCTACCATTTTGGAGAATAAAACCAAAAGACTGTAAATAGGCCATGGCAGAGGGTAAAGTTGTTTGACTTGTAAATGCTGATTTAAGACTAATAAGTTCCAAGTCAATGGAAACAGAGACGTCCAAGACATTGTATGTTATTGTACCCAGCAAGTGAATGGCTAATAACTAATTGGAACCATAGACCCTCGCTGTAAATTACACTATCAGTCTCTTACAAGTGTCTGCCACCAACAGGTTGAAGTTTTAGTCTTACATAACATGACTCAGTTCCTCAATGGATAAGCTCAATCAGCCCGACTTGAAATTTAAATATTGTGGAAAACAAACAACAGAAGTGATCTGTAATCAACATCCAATTTAACTAAGTAGGTTCAATTAGAGATGCACATCCTACACCTGATATGATGCATGCCAAAATGTACTTCAGAATAACAAATTAAGAACTGGATTCAAAAGTTTACAGTTGTGGTGCCAGAAACATGGCTTTTAAGTGAATAAACTGACAGCAAGAATGGAATCAATGCATTGTAAATTATCCTGCACACACCTGAGCACTCGCTTACAATAAGCCAACTCACCAAAATGTGTCCCTGCTGATTTTCATCCCATACACTCTCTGAATTTATTTTAGTTAATTGGAAAGGTTAGTTCCCTGACCATTGCTGCAAAGAACAGAGTAAATGAAACCCTTTGCCCCATGAAGTTCGGAACAGCTAAATGAAAAAACTTCCTCTCATTATTCATTACAGCCATTCAAGTGCTTGAAACTTTGGGCTGGATTTTCTCAATGAATTCAATTTTCCAATGTAGTGGGGTTGGGGTGTGGGTGGGGTCACATTTCCCAACTGGGTAGATGAAAGGACCTCAGCAGCTACCTTGCCAGAAATGAACAATGAACATAGGACTGTGGGAAAGGTTAAGGATGGGCAGGCCAGTGCCAGGGGTTGAAGGATTGACCAATAATTGGGTGGGAATCAATGCCAGCAGGGAGTTTAGGGTCATCATCTGTAAAGAAGAATTGGTAGCTTTAAGAAAGGGGAAGGAATCAAAAAAGTATATTCACATTGGAAAAGGGCAATGTTAGTGAGAATACAGAGATACAGGCTACAAGATGAGATGGGATTGCGGTTGACAACAAGGAGGTTTTAGCAATTTTGGAAGATCTGAGTTAAAAATCACACAACACCAGGTTATAGTCCAACAGGTTTAATTGGAAGCACACTAGCTTTCGGAGCGACGCTCCTTCATCAGGTGATTCGGAGCGTCGCTCCGAAAGCTAGTGTGCTTCCAATTAAACCTGTTGGACTATAACCTGATGTTGTGTGATTTTTAACTTTGTACACGCCAGTCCAACACCGGCATCTCCGAACCTTGGAAGATCTGAACATAGATAAGACCCGTGGGCTGGATGGGAATTATCCTCGGATTCTCTGGGAAACCAGAGAGGAGATTGCAGAGTCTTTGGCTTTGATCTTTATGTCATCATTGTCAACAGGACTAGTGCCAGAAGACTGAAGGAAAGCAAATGTTGTTTAAGAAGGGGAGTCGAGACAGCCCTGGTATTAATGGCCAGTGAGCCTTACTTTGGTTGTGGGTAAGGTGTTGGAAAAGGTTATAAGAGATAGGATTTCTGATCCTCTGGAAAGGAATAATTTGATTAGAGATAGTCAACACAGTTTTGTGAAGGGTAGGTCGTGCCTAACTAACCTTAGTGAGTTCTTTGAGAAGGTGACAAAACAGGTTATGAACGTAAAGTGGTTGATGTGATGTATATGGACGCCAGTAAGGCATTTGATTAAGTTCCACACAGTAGGCTATGGCACAAAATACAGAGTTTCGGGATTGAAGGTGAATTAGCGAATTGGATCAGAAATTGGCTAGCTGAAAGAAGGCAGAGAATCGTGGTTGAGGGGAAACGTTCATCCTGGAGCTCAGTTACCAGTGGTGTGCCGCAAGGATCTGTTTTGGGCCCACTGCTGTTTGTCATTTTTATAAATGATCTGGATGTGGGTGTCGAAGGATGGGTTAATAAATTTGCAGATGACACTAAGGTAGGCAGAGTTGTGGATAGTGCCGAAGGATGTTGCGGATTACAGAGGGTCATAGATAAGATGCAGTGCTGGACGGAAAAGATGCAAGTGGAGTTTAATGCAGAAAAGTGTGAGGAGTTCATTTCGGACAAAATAAGAGGAACACAGAGTACTGTGTGGATGAACAGGTGCATAAGTCTTGGTGGCCAGGTGCATAAGTCCCTGAAAGTTGTCACCCAGGTTGATAGGATTGTAAAGAAGGCATATGGTGTGTTGGCATTTATTGTAAAGGGAATTGAGTTTCAGAGCCACGAGGTCATGCTTCAGCTGTACAAGACACTGGTAAGTTTACACCTGGAGTATTGTGTACAGTTCAGGTCACTGCATTACAGGAAGGATGTGGAAACTTTGGAAAGGGTTCAGAGGAGATTTACTAGGATGTTGCCTGGTATGAAAGGAAGGTCTTACGAGGAAAGGCTGAGGGAACTGAAGGTGTTTTCGTTGGAGAGAAGAAGGTTGAGAGGTGACTTAATCGAGACGCATGAGATAATCAGAGGGTGAGTTAGGGACAGCGAGAGCCTTTTTCCTCGGGTGGTGAAGGCTAACATGAGGGGACATAGCTTTAAATTGAGGGATGATAGATTTCAGACAGACATCAGGGGTAGTTACTTTACTCAGAGAATAGTAGGGACATGGAAAGGCTTGTCTGCAACAGTAGTAGACTCACTAACGTTAAGTGGGCATTGGACACACATATGGATATTAATGGAACGGTGTAGGTTAGATGGGCATCAGATTGATTTCACAGGTTAGCATAACATTGAGGGCTGAAGGGCCTGTACTGCGCTGTAAAGTTCTATGTAGTAGAAGGGTGAGGGGGGTGATGCTGGACTGTAGGGAATGGTAAATGCCACCTCCTTAGAAGAGTTCCTGCAGATGAGAAGAGAGAGAGTAAACATTACCAGAATGTGGGGAAGAGGCACATGTGGAAAATTTGGCTGGAGTCCGAGAGTGTGGTGCTGGAAAAGCACAGCAGGTCAGGCAGCATTCGAGGAGCAGGAGAATCGACATTTCGAACATAAGCTCTTCATCAGGAATGAGGAAGGTTTGGCTGGAGCCAGCTAAATGCGCGAACAACTGCAGCATAAAATCCATTGTGTAAGTGCAAATGGGATGGCAGTGTCATATGCAGCAACATGGATGAACCAAGCACAGGGAGGACACATGCATAGGTCACGACAAAAGGGCAGTATCACACAAGAGAAGAACGGCCCATCATTAGCACTCGATGAAGTGCAGAGCATGGATGAACACATCTTGAATTTGGTGCAGGAGAAAGTGAGGACTGCAGATGCTGGAGAGTCAGAGCCAAAAAGTGTGGTGCTGGAAAAGCACAGCAGGTCAGGCAGCATCCAAGGAGCAGAACAGTTGATATTTCAGGCATAAGCCCTTCATCAGGAATGTCACTCTCCTGCTCCTCGGATGCTGCCTGACCTGGTGTGCTTTTCCAGTGCCACACTTTTTGACTTTGAATGTGGTGCAGTGTTTTGAGTATTGGGGCCAGGAGTATTGGTTTAAGACTCATTATTTCGGTGTTTGGAGCAGAAGGGATCTCTTAATTTAAGATAGATGGACAATGATGTGTCCTTTCCATGATTTCACAGTTGTAAGAGATGGAAATCAAGATTGATAAAACTTGATCATCAGAGAGAGTGGGGAGGGTAGCTTTAGGGTTCAACCTGTGATGTAAATATTGCTGGGCCAGCATTTATTATCTGTCCCTTGTTGCCCCTGAGAAGATGATGGTAAGCTACCTACTTGAATTGCAGCAGTGCATGTGTTGTAGGGAGACCCACAATGTGGTTAGGGAGGGGATTCCAAGATTTAACCCAGTGACACTGAAGGAACAGTGATGTATTTCTCTATCAGGATGATGAGTGGCTTGTTTGGGAAATTGCAGTTGGTGGTGTTTCGTTGTATCCAGTATCCTTGTCCTTCTCGATGGAAGTCATCGTGGTTTTGGAAGGTGCTGTCTAAGGAGTCTTTGTGAATTTCTGCAATGCATCTTATAGATGGTATACACTGCTGCTACTGATGGATATGGTCCCAAGCAAGCTCTTTTGCCTGATGTCAAGGTCAATTACCCTCACTGCCTCTCTTGAGTTCAGCTCTTTTGTCCATGTTAAAAAAAGTTGTAATAAGGATGAAAATGGGAAAAGCAATAACAGTCAATGTGAAGTCTACTAATTTGTCTTTTCAGTGTGGTCTCTACAGAAATCATGGCCATGTGAAGGTCAGGTACAAGTTCTGCTGGAAGGAAGTGACATTATTAACAGCATTCTTGTCTTCCACATGGTGTCAGGATTGGAGATGGTGCAGCTCAGAACAAACACGGAACAAAAATCACTGAACTTGAAACATTAACTTTGATTTTCTCTCTGCTGCCAGATGTGCTGAATTTCTTTTGGACTCTGTTTTTATTTCAGATCTCCAGCATTCACGCAATTTTTTCTTTGATTACATAGAACCAGTGAATTGTTATGGTGTGCAAGGAGTCCATCTGCCTGTCAGGTCTGCACCAATTTTCTGAACATTTTTAACACATTGTCAATGTCCTGCCATTTCCCTGTAACCCTGTACATTGCTTTTAGTTGAATGATCATCCAGTGTCCCCTTGTATATCTCAATTCAATTTGCTTTCAACACACTACTGGACAGTGCATTCCATAAGCCTCAGACTATTTCATACCCTTTGTGAGGTATTGTATTATCATTCACTTCACTAACTCCCTCACAAGTACTCTATGTTTACTGTACTGTGTTTCCATTCATAACACCGTATTTTTGTCGTACATTTTACTCTTATAAGATAAACTAAATTAAACATTCATTCCAAGGCTGCCATCCCATTACTGTTTCTTTACACCTTTCAATTCTTATCAGCCTCATGCTGCAAGCAGTGTTTAGACCTGTTTCTGTATCAAAGGCTACTTCTGAGTAAGTGTTAATACTGTAACCTACTCAGAACGATGCCATCCTCGCCATTGTATCTCCATAACTCACTCGAAACTATGGAAAGATTATAATATTAATTAGCACTTAGCAACCACCTCTTGGGATCTAAACAGGGCTGTAGGACATCAAACAGTTTCCTCCACCAGTATATCCGTAATTTATCTCTTTGAAATTTCCTTATACATCACCTATTTCTCTAACACTGTACTACCTATTTCTAACTTTTATTTAGGACTACCATCTTGTACTAATGTATGGATTGATACTTTTTAAAATATATGTTAAATAGGGCTGATATTCCCCTTAAGAAATTTACTATCAAACAGTGCTTCCATGAAACTGCACAAATGAATGTGTAGGAATTGTCAAAACCAGCAAAAGTAAATAAAATCTCATGTCCCAACTGTGGGAAATCAGTTTAATATCCTCTATACTTTTATTTAGTACACATGTAATTTCTTACTTATTTAAATCATACAGGTCTAGTATTTTTATTAACATCACTAACTTTAAAGACAAAAGGACTAACACCTCTTAATTATGTAAACTCAGAACAGACAAAGTTAAAAATCACACAACACCAGGTTATAGTCCAACAGGTTTAATTGGAAGCACTAGCTTTCGGAGCGACGCTCCTTCATCAGGTGATTGTGATCACAACAATCACCACAATCACCACAATCACCTGATAAAGGAATGGCGCTCCGAAAGCTAGTGCTTCCAATTAAACCTGTTGGACTATAACTTGGTGTTATGTGATTTTTAACTTTGTACACCCCAGTCCAACACCGGCATCTCCAAATCAGACCAGACAGACATTCTAATCCCATCTGGAGTAACAGCCAGCACTTAGCAAGTGCTTAAACTATCTCCTGCTCCCCCAGGGCAGATGTCACGCACACTCATGTACAATAGATACAACTATGTGATACCATAGTGCTAAAATTTTAATGTATGTAAAAACAGCATATAAAAAAGGCTACTGTAAAATTGTATTTTGGATTCCATCACCACCTCAAACTGTGCTACTGTGTCTGCTCAATAAAGAGGCTACTTTTGCCACTCACAGATCTTGGTCATTATTGAACACGATCCTACACATTCAGATTCTATGATTTGATTATTCTGTGGTTCGCCAAGGCCAGAGGATAGAGGTGCAGAAGTGGGCCATTCAGTCCATCGTGTCTTCTGTGCCAGATGTTTGCATTCACCCGACTCCCAAAATTGATTGACTGATCTAAAGGTCCTCAACTCCACTTTCCTGCCTTTTCCCCATTGCACTTGTTTCCCTTACAGACTAAAAATCTGTCTGTCTCAGCCTTAAATACAATAACTGGCCAGCCTCAACAGCCCTCTGTATTCAAGAAATTTATGGATCCAGTACTTTCTGAGAGAAATCCTCTGTGCTAACTGGATGACCCCTTACTTAGACCCTTTCACACGCGGAAATAATCTTTTTACAGCTACCTTAAGTCTACTGAGAAGCTTGTATGTTTCAATGAGGTCACCTCACTTTCTTCCAATCTCCAATAAGTATAAGGTCAATATCGCCTCATAAGCTAATCCCCTATACCATCTATCAACCCCAATAATCTTCTCTGGACTACCTCCAATGCCAATATATCTTTCCTTAGATAAGGAGATCAAAACTGCTCACAGTATTCCAGGTGTAGTCTGACTAGTGACTTGTATGATGTTAGCAAGTCTTATAGCTTTTTTTTTCTATTCCATTCACTTTGAAATACAAGCCAATATTCCATTTGCCTTCCCTACTATGCTACCTTTTTGTGATTCATGCATAAACATGTCCTGCAGCTTTCTGTAGTCTTTCTCTGTTTAAATAATATTCAGCTCTTCTATTCTTCCTGCCAAAGTGTGCAACCTAACATTTTCCCACGTTATATTCCATCCACCCTAACAACTTGCTGTGTGAAAAACCTCACATCATATTTCCTTCTTTTGCAAAACACTTCAAATTTGTGCCCTCTGGTTATTGATCTGTTCACACATAAGTGTAGTTTCTCTCTACCTACTCTGTCCAGACACCGCTTGATTTGAAAATTTCGATCAAATGTCCCTTTAGTCTTCTATTCTCCAAGTAAAACAATCCCAACTTCTCCAGTCTTTCTTCAGAATGTCTCATCCTTGAAGCCATTCCCACTAGCACATTCTATACTGTCTCCAATGCAGCTGCATCATTGCTGTAGTATGGTGCCTAGAACTGTAGACGGTATTCCAGCTGAGGTCAAATCAGTGTCCAATGTAAGTTCATGAAAGCTTCTCTACTCTTGTACTCTATACCCCCATTTATCAAGTCTGAATATTGTATGTTTTGTTAAGAGCTCTTACTGTCAATTTTGTACATATAAACTATGTTTCTCTGTTCCTGCAAACACTTTGAAAAATCTTTTGCTGGGTTCTTGGTTGCCTTCAGCCACACACACCTGATCTTTGGGCACCCTGCCTGGAGCGGTGTAGGGAGATCACAGAACCGTCTCGTGGGGCTGCTCCTGGGTCTGGCCAGGCTGGAAGTAAACAGGTCAAGGCAGTGCGCTGTGGTGGTGGGGGGGTTCATCTCTTCTGAATGCCTGTCCCTCTTCCGCAGTTCCATTTGAGCTTGAGTGTCCTTGGAGAGGGAGCATGTGGTGTCCACGAATGTTACTGATGACTTTAGAAAGAGGTGGACACCATAGGGGTAACAGTACTTTATTTCGTTCCCCACATCCATTTTGATTTAGTCCCTCTCTCCCTAAACCCCTCACTTTTTGACAGTAACATTTGCTTGTAAAAATTCAATTGGCCACATGAGTGTTTCTCTGGTAGTGGGAGAAAGAATAGAACCCTTTATTTTATTAGATTACTTACGGTGTGGAAACAGGCCCTTCGGCCCAACAAATCCACACTGACCCGCCAAAACACAACCCACCCAGACCCACCCAACACTACGGGCAATTTAGCATGGCCAATTCACCTAAGCTGCACATTTTTGAACTGTGGGAGGAAACCGGAGCACCTGGAGGAAACCCACGCAGACACAGGGAGAATGTGCAAACTCCACACAGTCACCTGAGGCGGGAATTGAACCCGGGTCTCTGGTGCTGTAAGGTAGCCGTGCTAACCCCTGTGCCACCGTGCCACCCACCGTGTATCTCCATGCATTCCATACTGAAGGAACCACATGCTTTGAAATTTACCTGCAGGGGATGCACTGGAACCAGTAGGATGTTGGATGTGGAGGTGCCATTGGAGAGAGGAGGGTATGTGCACCATTACATCAGTCCTGTCCACCCTTCATCTGCACCTATACTCGTGTTGCAGTTGGTTATGGCATACAGTTCAAACAGATGAAACCAGCTAGTGAACATGGCATGTTATGAACCAGATCAAATCCCCTCAAAATATATTAAGAAGATAGCCTAGACCCGAACCTTTCTTATTTTGAAGGTAAGCTTAAGGTGAGGTGTTCAGGCTGCAATTCGAATGGCCAAACGACAAGGCTTTATTTGTATACTATAATTAAAATACAGACAAAATAAAAATAGAATAATTGGCTGAGCTATAACTCTATTGAAATGTTGAACAAAATAATATATAAATTACTACCAATAAACATCCGATAAACACACCCTTGACAAAGGCAAATTCAGTAAAATATGTTATTTCTATTTCAGCAGTAGAAAGAGAATCTCAGCTTTTAGCTGTAACTGAGAGGGGAATAAACGCTCAAGACCCCAGCAACTGTTACTGAAAGCTAAAACCAAAACAAAATCCTGGTTCTGTGGGAACTTGACCCCACCCAATCAGGCTGCTTCTATTATTCCAACTTTAAAAAAAATCCAAGCCCTCACAAGCTGTTTACTTCATTGGCTTTGGAGCACATGCTCAATACTTCTGTCTATTCTTTCTTTATAAAAGGAAACAGGACAAAATACACCTCTTAAAGCCTATTGTCAAGGGCTCAAATGTATGTAAGGTGACGGAGACAGTAACACCTCCACTGAAGATTTGGGGAGAGATCCAGCAAAGATCAGATCCTGCAAATGTTGAGCTGGGAAAGGGTGTCACCAACAAAATGATACAAATGGAGCAAACTGTGTAAATCCCAGGGACTATTCACTCCCCTGTGTGAATGATGGAGGAGACCATCTATGCAACGTGTGGTATCATGTCTCTGGCTTAACATTACATTGCCTCTTCCACTGAGAGAGGTGACACTCAAGGGGAACCTCATTTTGCAGGTGACCAAGTGGTTGCAGGAGATCAACAGAGGCCTTCAAAATAAAAATCTCCCTTAAATATTTGTTGTTAACATTCTTTGTGGAATTAATTCAACAACTTCTAATGTACAAAGGCATAAAGCATTTACTAGCCCCTGAAATACAATCTCTAAAGGAAAGTCACCAGTATCGAAGGTTCAGTGATTAGCACAGCTGCGCTACGGACCCCAGTTCAATTCTACTCTCAGGTGATTTTCTGTGTGGAGTTTACAATATTGTCCCTGTGTCTGCATGGGTTTCCTCTTGGTGCTCCAGTTTCCTCCCACAATCCAAGGATGTGCAGATGAGGTGGATTGGCCAGGTTAAATCGCCCACAGTGTTCACAGATGAGTGGATTAGCCATGGGAAATGCGGGGTTACATGGATAAGTCAGGTGGTTGGGTCTGGGTGGGATGCTGTTTCGAGGGGTGGTGTGGACTTGATGAGCTGAATGGCCTGTTTCCACACTGTCGGGATTCCACAATTAATCAATTTGGGGAATAATACTGATCTTGTGAAGTCGAGGTCAAGGGACATTGCTACTATCGAGAAGAGGCTTTGATTTTATTTGCAAACTAAGTTGAAAGGCGCACTTGCACCAAAAACATACAAAGAGACTGCAATAGTATTGTCAGATCAAACTTCATTTCAAATCATTAGCTGAGGCCCATTTCTGGTGAGGTTAATATAGCATTCAAACACTTTGCAGCTCTTCCAATTTTATCAACATGTATTATTTCATCTCGGATACTTTCACAAAACATCAAAAGGAAAATATCAATGAGCAAAAGGATGTCAAAACCAATCACAATTCTTTGCAACAAGATTAATTTCTTTAACAGGATGATATATTTTTGTTAACATTGGGAAATAAGTGCAATGGAAAGGGTACAGGAGTGTGCCAAGACGTTGTAAGGAATGGAGATTTGTAGCAATGAGGGTGGAGTTGACAAACTGGGATGTTTTCTTTGGAACAGAGGAGGCTGCAGCAGAGATTTAATGTAGAGTTGAGAGCCCTGGATGGAATTGAGGGACAGAGCGGAGAGGTCGACAATCAGGGCAGCACGGTGGCTCAGTGGTTAGCCCCGCCTGTTTCTACACTGTGGGGATTCTATGAGAAGACAGCAGGGAGTTTCGGTAATAGGTGAGAGGATAACTGGGGAGATGAGGAGAAATTCTTTCACCCAAGGTGTGCTGAGGGTCGACGTTGTGGCAGAAATTGTCATCATGTTTACAAACTACTTGGGTATGGATTCAAAGAGCTCCAACTTTACAAGGCTACAGTTCCAGAGATGGAAACTGGGATAAGTCTACATAACTCCTTTTTGGCCAGCACAGAAATGATGGGTCAAATGGTCTCCTTCTGTGCTCAAGGTGAGAACATTGATACCAAGTGATAGCATCTGAAACAGCTTCTAGCAAGAAACACAAATCTGATAAAACCTGAGCGTACCTGCATGAGCTCTCCTGAGAGCCCTCACTGCTCTTCCAGAGCTCTTCATATCAAAATGGCTGACCCATGGTGTGAGTGTGAACCATTGTTGTCACATTTTGATTCAGTTTAAGCAATCATTCCATTGACAAACTTATGAAATTCGTCGAGAAAATGATATTTTACTGAATCATCTGTTAATTCTTTGACTGAAAGAAGGCATAGGTAGCACACTGTGAGTTTGCACAAACTTGTTGAAGAGTGGTCTGAGGGCAGCAGTGGGTAAGGGCGGAGATAGAATGTTGTTCTGCCCACACTTAATCTCAGTCAATCCAGTGGCTTTAGGGACATAACATTCCAGCTATTTCCTGCCTTCCCTTAGCATCTACATGTACACTCCATTGGAACAGTGACAGAATAGGAACTGTGGCACCACAATTGCGCTATGCCACTTTCGATCCAGGCTCTGACTGAAGTCAATTAAATGGGAACAAGGCACCAAGTCTTCAATGACTGAGTCCTCACAAAACCATGAGAGAAGAAATTGGATTATTGAGGAAGATAATATTGCCTTCAACCCCCAAATCCCAAAGTTGTTTGTCTGCTTGTCCCCAGGTCCATACAATTTTATTTTCAATAATCTGCCCTACTAACTTATCACCAAGTAAAATAGAATATAAAATGTTGATGGGATAGCTATTTATTCATTTACTCTCATCTAATCCCATTCCCCTATCACTCCTAGGGCCTACACTGACTTCAGGTCAAGCAACATCTTAATTTGAAATTTCTCATCTTTGTTTTCAAGTTTCTCCATGGCCTGACTCCTCTAATTCTGGTCCCAATTAACATCCTGGATAATATTCAATTCATCCTGTCTCTTTATTTCACATTCTAATATTTCCTTCTGTGGCTTAGTGTCAAGTTCTGCTTCATAATGCTGCTGGAAGGTGCCCTGGGAGTTTTTCTTTTACTTTTTAAAGACACTAAATGAATACAAGTCATTGCTGTTGTGGCACTCCACATCCAGTTATTAGAAGGGAATTGGTGCAGCTGTCAAGAATTCAATGGACAGGTTTTGTGCCTTTTTACTAAATATCAGTGCGCTCTTCAATATAGGTGAATGTGCTCAATTGAACTGGCTTGACTGATCTCATTGGAGTAATGGTACAAACTCTGCAGTTGGCTGTTATGCCCCCAGTGTTGTTCAAAATGCCAGCAGTGCCACTCTTGATAGCTATCAAATGCCTCCTGCTGAAAAATGCATTCAGATAACTGTGTGAGGAGGTCACATTTGAGTGTTTACAGGGATATGCAGTGTGATTGACTAGCTGTGCACAGTAACCAGGGCTGACGTGTGGTTTTACAAACACGTGAGAAATGATTACTGTAATAAAACACCTTTGAGGGAGATGAAGCGGGTAGAAGGGGTAAGTTTCCTGCAGCTCTGTAGCCCAGTATGAGTCAGCACCTCTGGGAAACAGCAACTGAAGAAGACAAGACACAAGTTAATAGCTTTTTTTTACAAAACGTCAATACAGGACAAGCTATTACCAAATAAGATCAATGCAAAACTTTATTTTTATGCAGAGTAAGTGATACTCCTTGACACAGTATTCCTCCTTGCTCTCTCACACAAACTCACAGACAATGAACAAAAGAGACAGGCTCTTATTAATAAAGCCTTACTGATCGAGCTTCATCTCCCATCTAAACTTACATGTGTAATATTCAACACACACACAACTCAATGCTGCTCTCTACTCCCCAACCTGGATCCTTTGCTGATGGCTGCCTTTTATTTCCCCTCATTATCATCTAATTATTAAAACTGAACGTATGCACTCTTGAGATTAGAATGCGAGGTTTAGCACATACATACCACTTAAATGATGCAATCATTCTTTAATTGCTGCTAAATTTTTAATGTTGATTTCTCAGTACAAGAGTGTAGACCTTTAATATTTGTGGGTGGAAAGACGTTGGCTGGCCAAGGCTGAATCAAGTATTTGCGATAGCAAGCAGCAGATGGTGTTGATTAATAACAAAATTATGCATGATGTCATCCAAAAAAATGTGCGACCATAATTGTTTTATTAACAAAGGTAGCTTGGTATTTGTACAGGATCGAGAGGCATTGTGACTCATTATCTGATTTTTAATTAAAGCCAAGGACTATTTGAAATTAATCCTCAGAGTCCATATTTAGGAAAAGCTTCTCAGACCAAATGTTGAATTATATCAGCTCAGAATTAATGCATGCAGTGTTTTCTTTAATGTATTGACAGTGATAATTATTTTCAAACTCTACACTTCAATGTGATGAACCTTCAATTGGCTGGGCCGGGAATTGCGGTAGGATTCAAGCTATCACTCTTGCAGGAGACTAGCAGACCCCCTTCACCTCACTAAACTTCCCGACATCGACATGCCACCTCCAAATTAGCTAGAGAGGAAGATGTGCCCACCTTCAAGAGCCCCCACTGGGGAGTTCTCTAGCTGTCACTGCTACAAACCCTGTGTGGTCTTTACAGAGTCAACCAGAAGGAACTGTGTTCCGGGTATGCATTGTAAATGTTTTTGTGAATAACAGGGAGAGGCCCAGCAACAATGTGCATTTCATCAGATTGTGGGGAAGTGGAATGTCAAACTGAGGGTTAGGATGTTGCATTTTCAGTGAACCATTTGATACCTTGCTGGTAAGAACTGCCTAGTCAGTGTTTTCGGCTAATGTGTCTGGAAACACTGGTTTCCATATAAAAATGCTTCCACAAAAAGAATCAGCACCTCATCCTGTACTGCTTTTAATTAAACAATCTTCACTCTAGCGTACAATCGAATCTGCTACCAATTGTTCAAACAAGTGATCAGGTACATTAAACCATCAAACAGGTCTTCCAGCATCTTGGTGCATAAACATACTGGTCAGCAGATTACTGAGGCATAGAGACTACCCCCTAGCTATGGAGATCGATCTCTATTTGGTGCTGACTTGGCTAATTTCAGTTCTGACAAGACACAAATGCTTCACCACCCCTCGATTAGTATGGACAAATCAAATTAAAACAGCAGCTCACATCCCTGTTTTTGAACTCAGCAGTGATTCTGACTGGAGGAAATTTCAAATCTAGTTCTCTGCGTGATACTTTTCGAGCAAAGATTCACAAGAATGTCTCCAGGGATGAGGACCTTCAGGTACACAGATAAATTGGATAATCTGGAGCCGTTCTCCTCGAAGGAAGTAGTGAAACAATTTGGCAGAGGTGTACAAAGCCATAAAATTGTGGAAAGTGTAGGGAGAGAGTTACATTTCCATTGGCAGAAGGGTCAAGAACAAGGAGAGGCCAATTTGAAATTGATGACACTAAGGAATTTGTTTTTGTGCAGTGAGTGGCTAGGTTCTGGAATGCCCTCAAATAAAAGCCAAATACTGAGCATGTCAGAAACCTGAATTAACACAAAGTGCTGGAGAAACTCAGCAGGTCTGCCAGCATCTGTGGTGAGTGGAACAGAATTAACATTTTGAGTTCAATACAATTTTTCTTCAAAACTGGAGAAGAGTCACTGGACTTGAAACGTCAACTCTCTTTCTCTCTCCACAAATGCTGCCAGACCTGCTGAGTTTTATCCTGCATTTTCTGCTCTTTTCTCTGAAATACTTTGGCTGAGAGTGTGGTGGCGACCAGTTCAATTGTGACTTTCAAAACGGAATTGGATAACCATCTGGAGAGAGAAAAAGTCGAGGTCCACTGGGAAAACCTGGAGAGATGGGTCTGGGTGAGTTGCTCTAGCAGTGAGAAGCCCTGACTTGATGGCATCTTCTGTGTTTTAACCATTCTGTGATTGTACTCTTATATGTAGACTCAAGGTAAGGACAGATCAACAAGGATCTAATGCCCTCCATTTACACATAGCCTGATAATACTCAGAAACTCAAACAAAGAATGATCACTTGCTTGGTGTGGGTATGTGGAACTGCGGTTCACCAGTTATCACCACCAGCAGTACAAGAGCGAACGAACAAGGCCAGATCATCAGAATTGAAAAGGGGTTCTAGTTAAAGATGCATTGAATATCTTGTACTGTTAACAACACAATGAATGCAGCTCAGTTCATTCTAATCACACTATTGAACCTGTGTGTGTCTATTACCAAGTTAATAAACTGAAACCCCCGAAATAAATCACAGTGCTTGTTTTTAATTATAGCCATACAGACAGCCCTTTGTGGAACAGGATGAGAGCAACCAGATCAAAAACGTGTCTGGTACAGCCACTTCACCATCACCCAAGCACACAGGCCAGCTCAATGACAAGTCCATTAATCAGCATACCTTTGCACGTTAACTGTTTCCTCCAAAGCTGAACTGCCTCGAAAGACTTTACACTGCACACTGTCTGTGTTCTAGCACTGGGCACGATGGGGGGAAATGAATGATTTTTATCAAGCAAGGCAAAAGCAAAGTCAAGAGGGGTTCAGACAGTGTAGGTAGGGAGAAACTGTTCCCAGGGGCAGACAGGCTGAGAACCAGATGACAGATCTTCAGAACTGTATGTCAAAAGAGGCAAATGAAACATGTCTGCCATTGTAAACACACCATCGTGTTCCCTGACCTACATCTCTGTCTCAGGCTTGCTGCAGTGCTTCAGTGAAGCTTAGCACAAGTTAGAAGAACAGCATCTCATTTTCCGCGTGGGGACCCCGCAGCCTTCAGGACTCAATATCGAGTTCAATAATTTTCAGGCCTAAGTCCTGCGCCCTTTCTCCACCTCTGTACCCCTGGCCCTTACCATCACATGGGCTGCTTTTACACAGCTAAACCATTTTTGCTTTCTCATTGTCCCAATTGTCAGATTTTCCTTTTCCTTGGCAGATTATCAAGTTTCCCTTTGTCTGCCTGACTTTTTCTCTCTCTGTCTCCAGCTACTCGCTCATTCGTCCCTGCCTCCCAACCACCTGTCATTAGCATAAATACCACCATATTGCCCAGCTGCTATCAGTTCTGAAAAAAAGTCAGACTGGACTCAAAATATCAATCCTGCTTTCTCTCCACAGATGCTGCCAGACCTGCCGGGTTTCTTTAGCAATTTCAGATTTCCAGCATCTGCAGCTCTTTGTTTTCTGCTATAGTGATGATAACTTGTTTAGGCAGTGAGTTTTAATCATATGGAATGCACTAACTGAGAGTGTGGTGAAGACGGAGTAGATTATGGATTGCAAAAGGGAATTGAATAGGAACCTGAAGAGAAAAAAACAGTGCATGGCTTTGGGGAAAGGGTCAGGGTGTGGGATGAGCTGAATTCCTTGTTGTCATGGACACAACAGACAAAATGGCCTCCATTTGTGCTGTAACCACTGTGGGACATCAGAAAGCCTTGTCACAGAAATGGCGAGGCATCTTAGAATTACAGAAATTAAAGCACAGGAGGTGGCTGTAGGAGCTGAGTGAAAAGAGTCTGCATAGGCGTGATGGGCTGAATGGCCTCCCTCCATCTGTGAATATCTATTATCGAATGCTTGTAACCCTTATTCAGGACCGCCTTGAAAGAAAATGGGAAAATTAGTTTTCAAGAAAATTTAGCATGTAACTAAGAAATGTTGCCCTCGGTCAACTGAAAACCATGAAGCACATGCAAACCATTCTTCAGGTAGTACTGACAAGGAGTTAGTGATCCAGGAATCAAGTTGCTTAACAACATCATTAACTAGCTGACAGCAGTTCTAACAATGGCTTGACCTGAAGTGTTAACTTACCTGCTATTTTCACAGATGCTGACCATCTCCAGCACTTCCAGTCTTCCAGCATTTTCAATCTTTAGTTCACTTTTTGCTGACAACAGTCAATGATTTTCGTACAAACCCGTGCTGATGCTTCATTGTTTGGAGGGATGTAATGTACAACATTTATTCCTATGCAGAATTTCCAGAGAATTAAATCAAGCTGGTGCCTACCTTACTGGAAGAGGCTGTGGAGCAGCCTTGCTGGCTGTTCAGTTGGGCGTGTTTTCCTGACCAACTAGTTCACTCCTCTTGCAGGTCCACTGGGTTTGTCCTTCAGTCTCAGGCTGCCTGTCGAGTACATTAAGAATTAAAATTGACGACTAATGGTAAATTGTTTACTTTCCTATTTTGGTTATTCTACCCATAATCATTGATGTTGTTCAAATTCCTAAGGAAGTCAAAAGATCGTAACATACAGGAACAGACTTGGGTCATTCAGCCCATAGAGGCTGCTCTGCCATTCAATCATGGCTGATATGCTTCTTGACCCCATTCTCCTGCTTTCTCCCTGTAACACGTGATCACCTCACCAATCAAGAACCTATCTGCCTCTGTCTTAAGTACACTCAATAACTTGGCCTCCTCAGCCTTCTGCTCCAATGAGTTCAACAGATTCACCACAGATTAGAAGATCCTTGACACTACACCTTTCATTTTTACATATCATTGAACAGTAACAATGACTGCATAGACAGAAACCTATATCAATGGCACTGACTCTAGTCGCATTTCTTTCATTCCAATTCCCTGCCTTGTAATTTTACATTTGTCTTTTAATGTTGCATCTCGTAGCTGCTCACTCGCTCACTCAATTATCTCCTTCAAGGGTTCTTGCAGTATCCATGCCTTGTCTTGCCTTGCTATGTGCTGCCATACTGTGCCATGCCTAGGTAAAAACAATGACTGCAGATGCTGGAAACCACATTCTGGATTAGAGGTGCTGGAAAAGCACAGCAGTTCAGGCAGCATCCGAGGAGCAGTAAAATCGAATTTTCGGGCAAAAGCCCTTCATTAGGAATGCCTGTCATAGCCTGAAGTCTATTGGTACTGCTCAGACACAGAAAGGCAGCTTGGCATTTGTGATCTAACCTGGGAGGTGTTGGGAGTGGCATCTTACTGAATGGCGCAGCAATCTATAAGGATACAGCATGTGCCAGCTGCCTGTGTGGCTGGCCTACTTGTTTATTAGAGGAGAAAGTGAGGTCTGCAGATGCTGGAGATCAAAGTTGAAACTTTATTGCTGGAACAGCACAGCAGGTCAGGCAGCATCCAGGGAACAGGAGATTCGACGTTTCGGGCACAGGCCCTTCTTCAGGAATGAGCAGAGAGTGTTCAGCAGGAGAAGATAAAAGGTAGGGAGGAGGGACTTGGAGGAGGGGAGTTGGAAATGTGATAGGTGGAAAGAGGTCAAGGTGAGGGTGATGGGTCGGAGTAGGATGGAGGCGGAGAGGTCAAGAAGAAGACTGCAGGTCAGGAAGGCGGTGCCGGGCTGGAGGGATCCGGCTGAGACAAGGTGGGGGGAGGGGGGATGAAGAAACTGGTGAAGTCCAAGTTCATCCCCTGCGGTTGGAGGGTTCCCAGTCGGAAGATAAGACGCTCCTCCTCCGACCGTCGGGTTGTTGAGGTTTGGCGGTGGATGAGTCCAATGACCTGCATATCCTCGGTGGAGTGGGAGGGGGAGTTGAAATGCTGTGCCACAGGTTGGTTGGGTTGGTTCGTCCGGGTGGCCCAGAGGTGCTCTCTGAATCGCTCCGCAAGTAGGCGGCCTGTCTCCCCAATATAGAGGAGGCCACACCGGCTGCAGCGGATGCAGTAGATGATGTGGGTGGAGGTGCAGGTGAATCTGTGGCAGATATGGAAGTTTCCCTTGGGGCCTTGGAGAGAAGTGAGGGGGGAGGTGTGGGCGCAAGTGTTGCACCTCCTGCGGTTGCAAGGGAAGGTGCCGGGAGTGGTGGTTGGGTCGGTGGGGGGTGTGGATCTGACAAGGGAGTCGCGGAGGGAGTGGTCTCTACGGAAAGCTGATAGGGGAGGGGAGGGAAATATATCCTTGGTGCTGGGGTCTGTTTGGAGGTGGCGGAAGTGACGGCGGATGATGCGCTGTACATGGAGATTGGTGGGGTGGTAGGTGAGGACCAGTGGGGTTCTGTCCTGGTGGCGGTTGGAGGGGCGGGGCTCAAGGGCGGAGGAGCGGGAAGTGGAGGAGATGCGGTGGAGGGCACCGTCGACCACGTCGGGGGGGAAATTGCGGTCCTTGAAGAAGGAGGCCATCTGTGTTGTACGTATTTTGAACTGGTCCTCCTGGGAGCAGATGCGGCGGAGACGAAGGAATTGGGAGAATGGGATGGCGTTTTCCATCCCATTCTCCCAATTCCTTCGTCTCCGCCGCATCTGCTCCCAGGAGGACCAGTTCAAAATACGTACAAGACAGATGGCCTCCTTCTTCAAGGACCGCAATTTCCCCCCCGACGTGGTCGACGGTGCCCTCTACCGCATCTCCTCCACTTCCCGCTCCTCCGCCCTTGAGCCCCGCCCCTCCAACCGCCACCAGGACAGAACCCCACTGGTCCTCACCTACCACCCCACCAATCTCCATGTACAGCGCATCATCCGCCGTCACTTCCGCCACCTCCAAACAGACCCCAGCACCAAGGATATATTTCCCTCCCCTCCCCTATCAGCTTTCCGTAGAGACCACTCCCTCCGCGACTCCCTTGTCAGATCCACACCCCCCACCGACCCAACCACCACTCCCGGCACCTTCCCTTGCAACCGCAGGAGGTGCAACACTTGCGCCCACACCTCCCCCCTCACTTTTCTCCAAGGCCCCAAGGGAAACTTCCATATCCGCCACAGATTCACCTGCACCTCCACCCACATCATCTACTGCATCCGCTGCAGCCGGTGTGGCCTCCTCTATATTGGGGAGACAGGCCGCCTCCTTGCGGAGCGATTCAGAGAGCACCTCTGGGCCACCCGGACGAACCAACCCAACCAACCTGTGGCACAGCATTTCAACTCCCCCTCCCACTCCACCGAGGATATGCAGGTCATTGGACTCATCCACCGCCAAACCACAACAACCCGACGGTTGGAGGAGGAGCGTCTTATCTTCCGACTGGGAACCCTCCAACCGCAGGGGATGAACTTGGACTTCACCAGTTTCTTCATCCCCCCTCCCCCCACCTTGTCTCAGCCGGATCCCTCCAGCCCGGCACCGCCTTCCTGACCTGCAGTCTTCTTCTTGACCTCTCCGCCTCCATCCTACTCCGACCCATCACCCTCACCTTGACCTCTTTCCACCTATCACATTTCCAACTCCCCTCCTCCAAGTCCCTCCTCCCTACCTTTTATCTTCTCCTGCTGAACACTCTCTGCTCATTCCTGAAGAAGGGCCTGTGCCCGAAACGTCGAATCTCCTGTTCCCTGGATGCTGCCTGACCTGCTGTGCTGTTCCAGCAATAAAGTTTCAACTACTTGTTTATTAACCTGAATGGCGAAGTTGAGAAGTTGGTGGAAGATAGTTCTAAATTCAGAAGAGGGTGGGTGCGGTTCCTGCCTGGCAGTGGACCCAGAACAGTCACTCATAGTCAGTCATCCCCTGAGGACACACACACACACACACACACACACACACACACACACACACACACACACACACACACACACCTCGGCAATGGCAACGGCCAATCTTGTGCGGTCATCACAAGCTGTCAGGGGAATAGCATATTGTCAGCCAGGTGGGGCCTGGTCATGTGAAGGATCTGTTTTGTCAACCTGCTAACGGTCTCAAACAAAGGTCACAGTCTGTGGAGTCTGTGTGTTGATCGGTGAGGGAGGGTGTATCGGGGCTTACGGGGCAAATAGGGACGAATGGCTAAAAGGGCTTGGAACAGTCAAGATTGGAGGGAAATAGTGCAAGCCTGAAATGAGAAGCAGGATGGTGACGTACTGAAAGAGAAGGTTTAAGGGGGTCACGTGGAGCAGCATTGGAAGGTATGGTCGGCTAACTGGGAATAGTTTATGGGCAGTCACCACTACCATGGGCTCCTGGGTGGAAAACAATCAAGTTACCACTTCCTGGAGGTTTGCGCCAATCGCCCTAGCAGCTGCCATGGCTCCTATATTGTGGAGCATGTTCGTGTACCTGGTGCATCTGGTGGTCCACATGCCTCACAAGGCTGTCACTGGGGAACAAGGGCTACTCACGGTGACCATGGCTCATGACACCACTGTCCGACCCGCTGAAGACGTGGAGCCAGATATAGTGCCAACCATGCACTGAGGAGCAGCATGGTGGAGAAGTGTGAAGGGTTGCTGAAGATATAATTCTGCTGCTTGGACAAGTTTGAGAGAGCACTCCAGTTCCGTCCATACAGAGTGTGGTGCAACATGCTCTGCTTAACTGGTACAGGCAATGAGCTGATGTGCTGGACGGTGAAGAGCTGGAAGCAGTGTTCCAAGGGATAGGACATTGAGGAGGAGGAAGTTCTCCTTTTCCATCACAGATCTCTCCTGCGTCAGGCGCTCCAAGCCAAACAGGACCTCAATGCCACCCAGTTCCTGTCGGTGGGAGTGGGGGGCAATGTAAAATAGCCATTGGGCATTGCACCAGAATTTGTGAAGGAGATTTATAGCCTCTATTCATTCAGTTTATTTATCTTTTGCTGACTGTAAATAAAAGCTCATCTTTGGAACGGTCTGACTGCTTGCCTGTATGAGGTGCTCCCCTACTGGACAATGACAAGATGCAGGACGACAGTGAACACAGGGAACAGAGTAGCAGTGACACAGAGAGAGGGTTTCGTCGGGATGTATCTAAGGACAGGTGACCTATGTGGCCTGCTGGTTAAACAGTGACTTGGGTGAGAGAATGGGCTCGTACGTAGATGGGAGTGTTAGCCACCTTGGTTATGAGCCATGAGCAGTCCAGCCTTGTGGTTACTTTGCCATTATATAGCTGGTAAGGAGCACTGGTGGACTACCTACACTCGTTCAGAGTCGAAAATCAGGTGAGGGGGCATCACATGGGTATCTAATGGGGTGTGTTTAGTAAGATGCGGTAGGAGATCTCACTACGACTTGCTTAGAGAAACCATCCATGAAATTGAACAAAACTGGCAACCAAGACAGAATGCAAAATTCAATTGAACAAATTTTTGAGGCTACAGGCAGCTTTGTACTGGGCTGACCCCATGCAGGGTAATTTGGTGACATATATTGTTCATTTCCTTCACTTCATTTTGCTACCAATATCAAAGACTTTTATTTTCCAGAGAAAAACTGAAGAATTTGAAGGCATTTGGATATGTGTTACGGTCCATGAAAGTGGCAGGGTTAACAACTTCTTAATTCCAAGGAATTAATATACTCAACACTTCCAAAGCAAAGATTATTTTCATAAAAGCAAACTGACCTACGGTGAATCTCCAGTATATTTTGTTTTTGGCTCAGATATGTCGCTTTTTCCTTTTAATTTATTTTCACAACAGCACAGAAAAATGTATTTTTCAAACAGGCAAGATTTCAATAATACAATTATTCACTTCAGAAATAACTTTGAACCATGTATTATACAGCAGAACAGAGATAAGTAAGAAAGACGAGTGTAAATTAAGGATCACAAAATTCAAAAGCAAAGGGAAAGACTCATCGCTGATCCACTAACATCTGTTTCTTAGCTCCTCAGAACCAATGTTAATGTGTAGCCATTCCACACTTGAATAACTCAAGGATGGAAAACAATGTATTTATGTACCGTCGTTCATGATCTCAAAATGTCCCAAACTGAGGTTTTCTTGACTTTTCAAATGTTGGAAACAATGACAACTAATGTACATAATTCACAAAGTATTTTTTTATTGGTGTTGACTAATGGGTACATATTGACGAGGACACTGAAAAAAACCCGGTACAGATCCACTTGGTTGAGCTGACAGCTTAATCATTGAATCCCTACAGTGCTACAGCAGGCCATTCAGCCCATTGAGTCCACACCGACCCTCCAAACAGCATCCGCCCAGATCCATCCCACCCCTGTAGCCTTGTACTTCCCATAGCTAATTGATTGAGCCTGCACACCCCTGGACACTGTAGGCAATTTAGCAGAGCCAATCCACCCATCTTTGGACTGCTGGAGAAAACCAGAGCACCCAGAGGAAACCCATGCAGACACGGGGAGAATGTGTAAACTCCACACAGACATTCGCCCGAGGGTGGAATCAAACCCGAATCCCTGGTACTATAAGGCAGCAGTGTTAACCACTGAGCCACCACATCACCCCCTGTGATGGTGCATCAAAATCCAGTCCTAATGGCAGTGGTGTTGGGATATGTTTGCAACGTTTCTGGCAGCACACGAGTCTCTGTATCCCTGCATTTTGTGTGAAACTGATAGTGAATAGCAGGCAGCCATGATCTCTAGAGCCTGGGAGCATCATAGCTACTCGGTACCAATCAAGTTACTGCCTCAACTGAAGTCAGTGAAGGCAACACAAACCAGAAATCCAATCTAGGATCCTCCAGCTCTGCAATGTACTGGGGTGAGAGACTGAAAAAATGGGAAGATGGATGGAATGATTTATGAAAGGGAAATTATGTTGGATAAACCTGTTGGAGTTTTTAGACAAGGGGTCACCAATAGATGTGGTAGATTGAGATTTTCAGAAGACCTTCCAATAGGATTCCTCACAAATAATTGGTGAACAGAATTAGAATGCAAGGGATTAGGTTGTATATTGATTCACTCAACGTTTGGGAAGTTGGTAGTTTTAGGCTGTGCCTGAACAGTATATTTTTGGTGCCTTTGCTCTGTTTTATGAAGTGTACCTATCCCTTTGAATACACCCATGTGGGGCAACCCTCTTAAACAAAATCTACTGACACAAATCTACGGGGGCATGGATTGTGAAACAGAGGAAGTCACTAACAAGCCGCCGTGACAAACCCCACCTGGTAAATGCAGGAGCTTTGAAATATCATGGCAAGACTGGCCCTTGCCTCAATGGGTTTAGGCGACGCCAGAGGAAACTTGTCAATCCAATCTTCACCAGCAGGGTCTCAGCTCAAATCCCTTATGATTAGATTAGATTTTAGATTACATTACAGTGTGGAAACAGGCCCTTCGGCCCAACAAGTCCACACCGACCCGCCGAAGCGCAACCCACCCATATCTCTACATTTACCCCTTACCTAACACTACGGGCAATTTAGCATGGCCAATTCACCTGACCTGCACATCTTTGGACTGTGGGAGGAAACCGGAGCACCCGGAGGAAACCCACGCAGACACAGGGAGAACGTGCAAACTCCACACAGTCAGTCGCCTGAGGCAGGAATTGAACCCGGGTCTCAGGCGCTGTGAGGCAGCAGTGCTAACCACTGTGCCACCGTGGTGTTGGGGAGAATGACAAACAATGCTGCACATGGTGGGCAAGTGCTTCCTCTGCAGATTAAGTACCAGAGTGATCAATGTAAGCTTAGCAAACGAGAAGGCTATCAATTGACTTTGAGGATTTGCATTTACTTGATAAATAAATCCAGCCACTGCCTAGAAAAATCTGTTAGGATCCTGAGTCTTAAATACCCAACAGTCAACATGTTTTGTTATGCTTTCTGGTGAAATAAAATGAAGCCCCTCATAATATCCATATACATTAATGCGCTATACATGATTGTGCATATGCCTGAATGATCATTTATATGTCAAATTACACTTTTAAAAAATTAATCTAATCAAGTCTGTAACCTTTCCGATTTCAATTATTTTATTATTTCTACTGTTGTAGTGAAACCTTTGGGATCCCAGAATGGTTAGATTTAACATGACCTTGCGCTGGTTCTCTGTGAGACCTACTTCGCTTGTTCGAGAAAACTGTCCAATGATTTTTGGCAAAGTAGCACATATTTTATCAGTAATTCAAAATTATTTTGAAATATTCAGGGAAAAGAGATACGAATAATGTCAGCAACTCCCCATCCTACTGCTGAGCTGATTTACAGCTAAAATTGAAAATGGCTGCTCTGCCTTTGTAATCTACTCCATTATTCCCATGATTCCTCCTCATGGTTTCATAGCTGATGTAAGAGTTGGGAAGATTTATGGTCTGCAACAATAAAGAGAAAAATACACAGATAGGTGATTGCCCAACTCACCCCCTTCTTGAACTTGCTGCATTTTGAGCTTTCTTGACTTTGAATTCAAAACAGAGAGCTTTGAACATGATCAATTCATCAGGAAAGGCAATTTTCTGCAATTGGCCATAATCTTAAAGCAGAACTAAACCATTTTGGTGCAAATTCAGAATGCAGCTATTCCTCACAAAGCACAGAGAAATCCTTCCTCCAAAATGCTCTGGTAACTGGCTCAACTGATAATCAGCAGCTTTTTTCATTCGTTACAGATATTACAGGAAATACAGAAAACGCAAGTAAATGAAATTATTAATGAGCCAGTCACAACTTCACTGAATGGCAAAAAAGGCTTGAGGCATTGAATAACCTCTTCCTAATATGTTTGCTTTAAATTTATTTTTCATTAGTTGAAATTTCTGGCTCTGACTACATCCCGACTTACCTAATTAATATTTGATGAGATCCCTCCTTGTCACCTTTATGTGCACAACACAGATAGGCACTGCTTGCACCAACTGCTCTAGTCAGCATTTAGGCGACACACAACCCTCCTCCCACTCACTTTTATCGAACCTTACAATATATCTTTCTCCCCTGTATGTTTATCTACCTTTCTTCTTCAATGCACATGTGCCTAGGGGCTCGGCTCCACCTTTTGGTAGTTTGCATAAATTTACCAGTTTTCTTTAACTTTTCCTAAAGTTTTCTTTAATTCTTTATTGGATGTATTACCTCATATTGTTGCACCGGGATCGACAGCGTATTTGTCATGTTACTTCGACAGGGAATCTAGAAATCTGGATCATTGATCAAGGGAACGTGAGTTCAAAGTCGACCAGAGCAGCTGGGGAATTTAAATCTAGTTCATTAAATAATTTAGAAAAGCTAGAGTCAGTAATTCTGTATAACTGCTGAACTGTTGTTAAATACCAACCCATTGCTTCATTCATTTCCGTTCGGGAAGAAAATCTGTCATTTATGCCTGATGTAGGCCTATGTGATTTCACATCCTGATGTGGTTGCCTTTTATCTACTCTCTGA
The DNA here is from genome assembly GCF_037043375.1 of Chiloscyllium plagiosum. Classification (NCBI taxonomy): domain Eukaryota; kingdom Metazoa; phylum Chordata; class Chondrichthyes; order Orectolobiformes; family Hemiscylliidae; genus Chiloscyllium; species Chiloscyllium plagiosum. The sequence continues at coordinate 132,407,539 of NW_028270140.1, forward strand.
AATGGTCCCAGCAACTCATTGGTTGTCAAGAGGCAGCTCACCACTATCTTCTCATTGGCAATTAGAATGGGTGATAAATGCTTATCATGCTTTAATTGTCCACAATAAATAAAATAAAAAGACTTCTCGTTTTGTGTTCACCAATAGTTTATCAATATCTTCCTGCATTTTGCTGCACTCTTCCTTTATGTTTACCACACTCCCAATCTGGAATGGTCTGCTAATTTTGCAAATGGACTCACAATTCCCAAATCCAGTTTTTATAAGTTGTGAAGAACAAGAATTGACTGGATAGACTAACGTTCCCCAGCCATACTGCTTAAAGAAAACTTTCCTCATGCGGCTCAGTGTCAAATTTTGTTGCGTCGTACCTCTAGGAAGCACCTTGGACTGTTTTGTTACATTAAAGATTCGGACAAAAAGCTGTGTGTTTGTTGTTTTGATCATCTTTTGGCTGTGATCTTAAGCTGAGACTCCCTCTGCCACTTCAGATGGTGGCAAAAGATTTTGAGGCACTATCTTATAGACCTACAGGAATGTTCTCCACTATGTCCTGGCCAAACATTATCCATCCTTCAACTGAAACAGATTCACTGACTGATATCCCATTGCTCTTTGTGGGATCTTTTGCACAAGCTGATTGCTGTACTTCCTACAATACAGCAATAAACACACAGCTTTATGAGCTGTAGAACAGTGTCGAACGTCCCGAGTCACGAAAGGTCCTACAGAAATGCAAGTTCTCTCTTTTCTTATCACTGCCTGTAAGGAAAGTGCCCTTGCAGTCCTATATGTTAACACAGCACACGTTAATCTGGATCCAAATTTTTCATTTCTTTAATGCTGGAACCGCAAGCAGTGCATTGTGCTCAGTCTCCCGCAGACAAACCTCTGAGTGAACAAGTAGGAAACTTATGAAGCATGAGCCAAACAATGATTGTGAGCACAGCTCATTGCCACCCGCGCAATGCCCCCAACCCCCACCTCAGACCTCCCAAGTAGTAAATTAAGCACAGCAAATTTGTATTGGATATTTATGCAAAGGCAGTGGCTTGATTCTTCCTGAAAGTATTAATAAGCAAAGTATCTCCTAATTTTGAGAAGGTCCCATTTCTGCCTATCAGCCAGCAGCCTCAGCTTTGTACAAACACTGAGCCCATTGATGGCAGACTTTTATGGACATCTTTGTCTGGGATAATATTTTGCTGCCGAGAAGTGAGTAGTTTTTATTTGAGAGACCCTTTCTTGAGTCAAGTTCACCAGGAGTGAATTGATCCATAAATGATAAGGGTGCGTAAGCCCCATCAATCTTCCTTGTGGTCTTGCCACAGTTGGCAGAGGGCTTTTGTTACAAAGGTGCCAACTGCTACCCTCAAGTTATTCCATTGTAAAATGAAACTGTGCTGTCTTTAACAGAATAGAGGGCGCTTCTAACTTGAATTCCCGAGCGATTGGACTTATATTTCACATATAGACACAGCGATGACACTGAGGCTAATGAGAGTTGAATCTGACCTTGCAGGTCTATCTAGCCAATGAATCATTTGTGCAAAGCATACGTCTTTAATATGGAAGATTTTTTTTAACTGTGTATTTTGCTTCTATGTGGGTCTTGTCTTTTTAGCAGTAACAGCCTGGGGTCTGCAGTTCTTTATTGTTGAAAGGAAAAGTCGAACATTTGTTTAAAAAAGCACTGTGTTCTCCAGCTTGTGAGTGGCAGAATCACATTATTAGATACTGTTAACAAGCAGTGCCCAAGGCATCGTGTTCTTTTTTAAGTATCTATTGAGAAAGAGTGATTTTTGAGCGTGGCCCAGTGCACTGGGTTCTAACGTTGCACTAAGAATAATTGTGTTTATATCACATGCAGACATATATGAAATCAACATTACAATACATGCAATGAAAAAACTGCCTTCAATTATCTCCCATTTTACAAGGCAGAAAGATTTAGTGAACTTCAAATTGGTTGCTGAAATTGTTCTTGCAGTGTTTACGATTTTCAGCCAAAACCTCCAGTCAAAAATACAGATATGTGCAGCATTTTTATTACACAGGTCCCTTATGCTGCTTTTAAAAGCATATCATTGTTTTACAGGAGACTGTTTTCAAAACCGGAAAGAAATAAAAGTTTAAAAATCCCACAAGTTGACTGCCCTGTTATGTGTGAGATTTCGTTACATTCAGCACATGCTGACTGCTTGCCCCTTTGAAGGCTTGGACTTATTTTCTTTACATTCCTACTCACTTGTCTTGCAGTGGTTCTGTTAGATCTCATGAAATCCATCACAACATTACAATGCATCTTCCGGTTAACTTATATCCTAGTCGCGTTGGAAAAGAAAGGTTGATTGGTTTCCCTACGTCTCCCACCACCACCCTACACACTCACTGCTTTGTATAATAAACAATTGAGCTATAACTACTCTACCACAGAGATTGTCGTGGATGCCTCTTTAACCTCTTCCACGAGCTGTACGGTTGCTAAGAAAATTGTGATAATGGATTTTTGAGAGACAGTGACAATTAAGGGTGTTAGGCTGTATGAAGCTGCTTTTATTTACTGCCCATGGGGTGTTTGCTGAATCAAACGGTTGCTGAGATGCAGATCTTGCCCAGCCTGAGGCCTCACCAGTGGAGACCTGCTGGATCGAACGACTTGGCCAACTAGTTCCATTGCTAGCCTGGCACCTTGCCACCAGCTAAAAAGAATCATTTCTTTTCCTTTATTTTTCCACAGGTTATGGGCTTTAATGGTTACAGGAATACTACTGGACTCACAAACCTTCTTAACATTCGTCTGTACCAGTGTCTTTGTTTTGCCGCTGTTTACCTATTATTTACTTATCTATGCTATTTAACTCTGTGATCTGCCTGTATTGCTCGCAAAACAAAGCTTTTCACGGTGCCTCGGTACGCGTGACAATAAATTCAATTCAGTTCTCTTCAATCCAGGCCAGCATTTGTTGCCCATCGATAATTGCCCTTGGAGAAAGTGGCTTGCAATGTCACTTCAGAAGGCACATGAGGGTCAGCACCTTGCGGTGAATCTGGAGTCACTTGAAGGCTAGACCAGGCATGATGGCATCAATGGGCATTTGTTAACATGGCGGGTTATTGCAACTACCAATGGTACAGAGAACAACTTCCCATTCCAGAAATTCCACCAGCGGTTTTCATGGGATTTGAACCTATATCCCAAAAACCGTTTTTCTGGTTTTCTGAATGGGAAATCATGTTTAATCAATTTACTGGAGTTCGTTGACAAACAACTATGTACTGTGGAAGGGGTGGTTAGTTCGTTTGCCAATGACATGCATGTTGGTGGAATTGTGGATAGTGTGGAGGGCTGTCGTAGGTTGCAACGAGACATTGACAAGATGCAGAACTGGGCTGTTAAGTGGCATACGGAATTCAACCTGGAAAAGTGTGAAGTCATGCACTTTGGAAGATTGAATTTGAATGCAGATTACAGGGTTAAAGGCAGGATTCTTGGCAGTATGGAGGAACAGAAGGATCTTGGGAACCATGTGCATAGATCCCTCAAAGTTGCCACCCAGGATAGTAGGCTTGTTAAGAAGGCAGATGGTGTGTTGGCTTTCATTAGCAGAGGGATTGAGTTTCAGAGCTGCAAGGTAATCCTGCAGATCTATAGAGCCCTAGTTAGACCACACTTGGAATATTGTGTTCAGTTCTGGTCGCCTCATTCTAAGAAGGACATGGAAGCTTTAGAAAGGGTGCAGAGGAGATTTACCCGGATGCTGCCTGGACAGGACGGCATGTCTTATGAAGAATGGTTGAGGGTCTAGGGCGTTTCTCATTGGAGTGAAGAAGAATGAGAGGTGACTTGATTGAGGTGTACAAGATGTTGAGAGGCATAGATACAGTGGATAGCTAGAGACATTTCCTGATGACAGAAACGTCTTTCAAGAGGGGGCATAACTTTAAGGTGATTTGAGGAAGGTTTAGGGGAGATGTCAGAGTTAGGTTCTTTACTCAGGGAGTGGTGGGTGTGTGGAATGCACTGCCAGCAGTGGGAGTAGAATCAGGTACAATAGGGACATTCAAGGGACTCTTGGAATAGGCACGTGGAAGTTAGTAAAATGAAGTCTGTATAGGTTAGTCTGATCTTAGAGTAGGATAGAAGGTTGGCATAACATCGAGGGCTGAAAGGCCTGTACTGTTCTGGACTGTTCTATGTTCTATGTACTACAATGAGCTTTCCATAAGGTATTTGATAACATGACATAGTAAAGACTGTTACAGAAAATAAAGGCCACAGTGTGGGACATGATAAAAAGGTAGAAACTAGGTGCAGGAGTAGGCCATTCAGCCCTTTAAGCCTGCACCACTATTCAGTATGAGCATGGATAATGATGCAATTTCAGTATCAAACTCCCGCTTTCTTGCCATGTCCACTGATCCCTTTTGCCGCAAGGGTGGGTGTGGACTGGTTGAGACGAAGGGCCTGTTTCCACACTGTAGGGAATCTAATCTAATCTGGCCCTGACAGCTTTCTGTGGGAGAGAATTCCACAGGTTCACAACTCTCTGAGTGAAGAAATTCTTCCTCATCTCAGTGATTGGCATGGATAGAAGATTGCCTTGTTAACAGAAAACACAAAGCAGGTATAAAGAGGATCATTTTAATTGGAAAGATGCACCAAGTAGTGTATCACAGGAATCAATTCACCTTTTCGCAATTTATACTAATGACTTCGAGGATGGGGTGAAAAGTATGGCAGCTAAATTTACTAATGACATAAAGTTTGGAATGAAGGTAAATTGTGAAGACTGAGGAGGCTGCAAAGGGATATACACAGGTTAAGTGATTGAGAAAAAACCTGGCAAATGTAGTATAATGCGGGAAAATGTGAAATTCCCCATTTTGTCGGGAAGAGTGTAAACAAACCACATTATTTAAATGATGAGAGATTGCAGAGTCTCTGAGATGCAGAAGGATTCAGCTGTCCTACTGCATGAATCATAGTGTTCAAGTACAACAAGCGAGTAGGCAAACTAACAAGTTGTTATTGTTTATTGCAAGTGGACTTGAATACAAAAGTAGGGAGGTTATGCTTCAATTATACAGGTAAAACCATGTCTGGAGGTTTGTCTACAGTTTTGGTCTTGTTATTTAAATTCAGATATAAATTCATTAGAAGCAGTTTAGAGAAGATTTATTTGACTAATACATGGAATAGGCAGGTTGCCTTATGAGGAAATATTGAACAGGCTAGGGTTGTATCTGCTGGAGTTGAGAAAAATAAATGGTGACTTGATTGACTTGAAAAGACCTTGAGGGAACTTGATAGGATGGCTGTGGTGAGGATGTTTCCTCTTCTGGGCATCACTGTGTATAAAAAAGGTCACCCATTTTAGACAGAGAAGGAAGAATTTTTTTTTCTTAGAGGGCCATAAGTTTTTACGACTCTTTCTCAAGGCAGTGGAAGGTGAGTCTTTGAATATTCTTAAGGTAAATGTACATGGATTCTTGGTTTGCAAGAGGTTGAAAGGTTTGCAAGGATAAGCAGTAGTTGTTACAAACTGACCAGCTGGAGTCTTATGAAATGGCCAAATGACATGCTCCTGCTTCACATGCATGTGTTGGTAGGTATATTCACTTTACTACTACAGTGACAGTCCCACCCTGTCACCAACTTCCCAGTTTGCCTCGGGAGGTGATGTAAACATCATGTACAGGTGACATACAGTACAACTTCGATTATCTGAATGAGCTGGGCGGGCAGTATTTTGTTCAGATAATTGATCTTTTGGATAATCGATCTGATCACAGCCAAGTGGGAATTTATGAGTGCTGTTATGTGAACATTTCTCGGTTATCCGTAATGCATGCCATAATGCTGTTTAACCGATAACTAATCTGTCGTAAACAAGCGGTAATTTTAGTGACGGTTATCGAACATTTCCCGGTTATCTGGCAATGCACGCCATGATGCCGTTTAACTGATAACTGAATGCTGAGTTGCCTAATGCTCTTTTTACGGGACCTTGGAGTCTTGCTCGGATAATCCAAAATTTGGATAATTGATGTTCGGGTATTCGAAGTTATACTGTACACAAGCAGTTGTAAGTCTTGACCGCCAGGTTATTTTCTACATCGCAACAGTGATCAAACTTGAAGAGTAGTCTGTTGGTTGTAAAAGGATTTGGGACATCTCGAAGTTCTGAAAGGTGCTATAAAAATGCTAGTTCTTTTTGTCTCCTTTATTCAGGAGTTGTGTGCAGCATTATTTAATTCAGGTTGTTCAGCTGAAATGAGCTTGTCCGAAATTCTGCTTCTCTTGTTCTAACTCTCACCGACAGTTTGCCACACATCAGCCCTCTCTGCTCCTTAGTAACTTCAAAGTTCTTTTCCATGTATTCAAATCTGATTCAAATCAGCTCCCCAATGAAGGAGCATTGCTGCAAAAGCTAGTACTTCCAAATAAACCTGTTGGACTATAACCATGTGTTGTGTGATTTTTAACTTTGCAAAAGGGAGGACTGCAGATGCTGGAAACCAGAGTTTAGATTAGAGTGGTGCTGGAAAAGTACAGCAGGTCAGGCAGCGTCCGAGGAGCAGGATTGTCCACCCCAATCCAAAACCTGCACCTCCACATCATCAAATCCAAGCATCTCTCCACGGCTTCGTACTTCTCCTTCTCTGTAGTCTCCTCCAGCTCTACAACCTATTAAGAATTCTGCATTCCTCTAACGTGGACCTCCTGCTCATTCCCAGTTTTGGCCTTTCCTCTACTTTGGAGGCCTCACCTCCAGTTGCCCAGATCTGAACTGAGGACTCCCTTCCAAAACTCACCATCTTGCTCTGTCTCTCATCTCCTTTGAAGCCCTGCTTAAAATCTATATATTAAAACTTTCGGTTATCTCTCCTGAAATCCTACATGGCTTGATGTGATATTTTGTTTCATATGTTACTGACAAAGCACTTTGAGCCATTTTATTATCGTATCAGTGAAATTTAAATGGAAGTTGCCATTCTCAAAATCATCACATTCAGGAGAGAGAGAGAGAAACAAGATTGTGTGACTTTATTTTTATGCAAATGACTTTTGTATTATACTGAGTTGAATTGTGCACCGCCATACCAAGTGAGGCAACATTCATTGTAAGTCTAATGAAGACTTGGTAAAGAAAAGGCTTTGTTCAGAGTTCTTTGTTACTTCAATATTTGGAGGTTTTACTGATGATCAAAGTGTTCCTGCCCTCTTGCGAAACAAGCAGCATATGGAGAGGGCATGTTTGCATCCTGAATCCTCAAACGGTGAAGGGGAGCTGAAGCGCATCGAAAGCTTATGTTGCACAAACGACTGAGGCACCGAACTATTGCAAGCTGACAAAAAGCAATACAGCAGCTTTCCTCTCCCATTCATCCTCAACACACTGCTCTTTACCTCGTTTTTCTCCCCCCTTTCACCCATAAATCACGCACATCTGAAAGACTTGCGCACCATCAACTTCACTGTGACTTTCTTTCCATTAGCTTATCCTTTAACTGTTAACCACTACTGGAAGTTCTGCGCCACTTCTCTTTTAATCAACCTGTTCAGAGATTATTACACACCTCTGGAACTTGAACCCAGGTCTGCCTTTCAGGGGAAGGGACACTACCTCTGCACCACAAGAGCCCTTTCTGTACCACTGAATTGTTTTTTTATTAACCCATATTTCCATGTTATTGCACCTCTCTAGTACAGGTGGGATTTGAACCCGGGTCTCTCGGTCCAGGCTACGCAGTTCAGGCTGATGCAAATCAGCTGTAAATTGAGAGAACAAATGGACCAGCTCATTTGCGAATCTGCAAAGCCAGGGCCTGCAGAGTTTGAGAGAAGGCAGGCAGCAGACAAGCCCCCGCACCTGGCTTTTAGCGACCACCAGGGGAATACATGAGAGCACTAAAAACAGTCAAAACATTCTGCCAGATTTCGGTGCAGGGCCTTATCATACCCATATCAGTGCTAGAAATCGTTGGGAAAGTTTGTTTTACTTCAAATCTGAACCGAATTTAGTGCAGTTCACAGACACTACCGTGTAAATGTAGACGCTTTTCGAAAAACAAACACCCTGAATGTTCTTCATGCTGGAGTTTCCATTCAATGCCTCGAGGCTAAAAGAAAGCTTCCAAAAAATCCTTTGGTGTCACATTATATCCCATGTACTTCACCTATTTTCTATTACAGTTGATTGTCAGAGACTCCCTGGTTTCTGCAGTGACGTTAATGCTAATAAACAGCACAATAAACCTTTCTTTAACTGGCAGAACTTGGATGAGCCAATTTCAAACAGGAGATAGAAATTTCTCTTAACACACAGCATTCCAGGTACCAGCCATTCCCCAGAAAAGATTAAGTCAACTGAAATGGCGCACAGGAGAGTGGTGGCTGAATCCATTTTGTTTATTTTACATTTTCGCCCAAACTCAAAATGATCATGAGTCAGTGCAACAGTCAATCTGACATTACAGGTGAGATTTGATGTGATAGAGCAATAGAGACATACAGCGAGAAAACAGACTTCTCGGTCCAACTCATCCATGCCAACCAAATATCCTAAATTAATCTAATCCCTTTGCTTGCATTTGGTCCATATCTCTCTAAACCCTTCCTATTCATATACCCATCCAGTATGTGATGGGTATACATTTTAAATGTTATATTTGTACCCACCTCCACCACCTCCTCTGGCAGCTCATTCTACACACGCACCACCCTTTGCGCAAAAATGTTGCCCTGAGGTCCCCTTTAAATCTATCCCCTCTCACCTTGAACTGACGCCATCTAGTTTTGGACTCCCCTGGCCTGTGGAAAAGACCTTGACTATTCACCTATCCATGTCCTCAGAAGAATTGAAAGCAATGTTTCCTTTCCAGTTGGTCATGACCATATTTCTATTCACATAGAATACAAAAAACACAAGCCATTGAGCTCAAACTGCCCACACTGGTGTTGACTTTTGATGTGAAATTTTAAAAAGGCTTGCATTTATATAATACCATGCATGACATCCCAATAAACTCCATCATCCTGTGTGCCTGTCTGATTCCAGGGCCCTTTACTATCTCTTCTTCAAGCAATGTTAACACAGCCACTGGTGTCATTTCTAACCCTGGTACCACATGACGTAGCTTTTGTAGAAAAGATTGTTACTCCTCTCCTAAACTGCTTAGATCTAATCTCTTATCTACGTCCCTTTAGATTAGGCCTCTGACAAATGGATGCAGAGCCACAGTCTAAATATTGAACATTGATGAGAGTGAGATTATATCCAGAATTATTAACTGGATGGAGGAAACTGTACACATTAAATCACTGCCATCAATGCTGCCATCTGTTGACTCCCTTTCATTGTTTGATCCAACATTGCCTATCTGATGGGGGTCATACTGAAGGAATGTGTTTCAAGGGAGTCAAACATACAAACATCAGAATCTGGGATCAGTACCGTCACTGATGTGAACAGACATAGGAACAGTTGCCAGATTATTCCGACATTGTGATCTCTCTTTGCAAAGGTATCATTGGCTGTAGAATGCACACTGTAATTGGTAAGAGTATTACAATTCCAACAAGACAACTAAAAATAGATCATGCTGTATGAAGACAAGTTGAATTTTATAGCCTTTTCTGTCATTTTCAAGTCAAAATGTTTTCTGAGATACTTTTGCAAATTTCAAGCATAAAGCATATGCTTGCAAAATCACAGCAAAAATCCTGTAACTGAAGGTGGATCACACCAATCTTAAAGCGTGCACAAGGTGGAAGCATTTCCAGCTCAGTGACAGATGCAGCAGAAAGACTACAGGAAACAATAAAGTAGGAAGCAAGATTCCAAGATTAAACTCTAAAATAAAATCAGAGCACTACAGATGCTGGAATCTTAAATAAAAAGCAGAAAATGTCAGAGAAACACAGCAGGTCTGGTACCATCTGCAGAGAAAGAAAAGCAGAGTTATGTTTGAGTCCGAAATGACTGCTGTGAAGAAGTGTCAGTTTGGACTCCAAGCATTAACTGTTTCTCCACAGATGCTGTCAGTCTTGCTGAGTTTCTCCAGCACCTTCTGTTTCTATCCAAGATTAAGCTCTTTAGTGCTACGAAATATATCAAAATGCAACAACGGCTATGCTGAGGATTGCTAATTCCTCCAGGAAGCATATGTGTACAAAAACACTGAAAAAAAATTGTGCTTTATATTATTCGAAGCCAGAGTTTGCAGAGGGATTGTGTCAGCTCCAGATCCAAAGCAATTTACAGGCAGGCGTGGCAGACCTCAACAGGAAAATTCAACCTATCGCATTGTAGTTCTACATCCTTGACATCACAAAAGAGGTTGCAACATTGGTTCAATATGGCTGCAGGACAATGTTCCTCGACAGCAAGTTTGGTTTGGAGTGAACAAAATGCGGCATTTCCAATCAGATTCTGATCCACCAGCGCGAACACTTGCTATCAGGTTGTACACAATCTGCTCTTTATTACTAACGACACGGCTTTAAAACTTGGCTTCACATCAGTAGCCAATAACTCATTGCATAAGACCAGGACTCAGTGACCCACAAACATGGATCATCAATCATGAGGGACTCGCTCGTATATGGCTGTAACTGATTTCCGACATTACTGTCTGTGAACTCGGCTCAACACTTTTTTTAAGTGGATGCACTGGGCAGGTACGTTAGATGAGACGGAGTAGAGTTCGATTTTATGCTAGCTGACAACTGCGTCCTAATGGCAGGATTTTTTTTTAACAATGAAAACCCAAATCTCTTTTCGAATCTGAGAGAGAAAGGGCAACGGTTACTGTTTTCAAATGCTTTCTCCACTTGTGGCACTGCTGCAGAAATGGGTAGCATACTGCCACACTCCTTCTTAGAACACAGGGGTGAAAGGGAGCAGCCACTGAGCTGCAGGCTGGCTGACCCCGTGAGCAACAATGAACAGAAAGCCACTAGAATTCTCCACATGAATAGATGCATAACACAACTGTCACCTTGAACAGAGATCAGCCAGGAACGTGTTTTACACAAGTATTGCCGAAACAAATATTGGGAGAAGCATGAAGCAGACAGATGATTTGCTAATGCCCATTTTCAGTTGCCGCACCCTCCCCCCAAGCGCACTACCACTTGGTTGTCGTGTTTTTATATCATCGTTGTTGTTTGTTAAATATAGCAGGTTACAAATGTCCGCAGTTAATAAATTGCGTCTGACCCAATTTTCTCTTTGTAAAAGAGAAATAGATTCATTAAGCTAAATAGCTTATCTGGGTAAAAAAAAATTGGTTGAGCTCGGTAGAAGCTCCTTCCATTCTGCTATCATTACTTGACCTGTTCTGCATGTGACTCCAGACCCACATCAATGAGGCTGATGCTTAAGTGCTCTCTGGGCAATTAGAGATGAGTAATAAAATCTGGCCCATCCAGTGACCATTAAAAAAAAGACGCCTGGCTCAGAACTGGATTGTGGTGGAGGTTGAAAGGCTTCCAGCTTCAGGTACACCACCATCCTGCCTAATAAATGGCCTTCCCGCCTCCAAGCTCATCACCAACGAGAGGAGTTTTATTAAAACCTCATCTACAAAATGGTGTGCAAACAAAGCAAGGGTGACGTGGGGGAAAAAAAATCGTCTCCAAACAGCGAGTAGTCAGGGTATGGAATGCACTGCTTGGAAATGTAGTGAAGGCTGGTGCAGTTGGGGCATTCAAGAGGAAATTGAATGATTATTTGGATTGAAATATTAAACAGAGAAATGGGGAAAAGGTAGGCGATTGGCACTATGTGATAGAACGATTGCAGACACACTGGGCCGAATGGCCTCCTTCTCACCATAACAATTCTGTGATCCGATCTTGTGCAGTGCCGTTTGTGGATTCTGAGTCAAATCCTTTTGTCATGGAGAGGAGAGGTGCAAATCCACAAGAGTTAATTTAAAATCAATAGGATTCCTCCATCAACATCTCCTGTTTCTATGTTGTGAAAAGATGATCCACTGATAAACATGTCCAGCAAGGAATCTGATCTGTGGACAGGTGGGTTCCCCTTGGGCCACCCTTGGCATTGCTTTGGCTTTGACTAAGAGCTCAGCTGGACCCAGCTCACCAGGGAATACAGCTCACCGTCACACAATACAACACTGGCAAGTCTCACGGCATTCAGCTGCTTGAATATTTATTATCTTATGTCTTGCCTGTTTAAAACAGAAGGGAAGACGGGTTTCACTGAATGAGCAACAAAACAACATAAGAAAACAATTCCAATGAAAACGACAATACAGAAAACCTAAAGGACGCACTGTGCCATTTTAACAAAAGGCAAAATGGAAATAGAAGGAACTGTTCAACTTAATATTTTCAAATTCTTGCACAGGATATGGGAGCCAATGGATGGACCTGTAGTTTTTGCCTATCGCTAATTGCCTTGGAGGTGATGGTATGCTGCCATCTTAAACCAGGATGTGGAGGAGCCAGAATACAGACAGACTTTAACCTCACACTTTTAATGCATTGCCTGAGCTGAGTTGCCACTTCTTTTATAAAACTTTAAGTTATCTCGAGAATGTGACTAAAAGGAAGTTCTTGGATTTACATATTAATAAACCGAAACCTGCAACCCATTCTAAAAGATGAAAGACTTAACAACAATCTAGGTTTGTCCAATATATCATTTCAGTGGCATGACACTTTAATCTTTTGCTATAAATTCTGTGTCTAATGGTCCTGCTCCACAACTACCTGACAAAGGAGCTGTGCTCTGAAAGCTAGTGCTTCCAAATAAACCTGTTGGACTATAACCTGGCGTTGTGTGATTTATAATTTTCAACCAGGGCAGTCCATGTGCAGCGCACAGGAATTGCTTGTTGCACCAATTGCCAAAGCCTCTTTTCCACTGCATTCTATTCTGTGACATCATAAACATAGTCACTTCCCTACAACTCACAGACCATTCTGAATTCAACTAACAATTAAACCTTGGGTTCAACTTGCAAGTCAGAGCAAAGCCTGCAGCCAATAGACACACTCATTCCTTTCTTTATATTACACAACAGTGTAATCCCCATCTCAGGAAGTACACCTGACCTCACTCTCAATTATAACAAAGGAAATTTCCACACCCAAGAGGTGGTAAGAGTACATTAGGCTTACACTCATTCCAGGCTGTGTTTGCTGAACAAAATCACCAGGGATCCGAGAGCTATGCAAACCGAACCTGATCTCTTTTTCCTGTTTTTTCAACAAGGAAATCAGTAGACCCAGCGCAAAGTTCAAGACATTTAAACCTAGAGACTATAGGAAAGTCTGCCATTGTTGCAGAACGCCAATGCATGAGACAGGTTACTAAGTCAAAGAGTATGTAAACTTTATGATTGTCAGGAGTTAGATACGCACTTCCATGGTTCTGTCTGATACCCTACTGTCTCTGACAATCACTGTCTTAGTGCACACATCAAGATTGGGCACTTCAAGGTGTTGAGGGATGGAGCAGGGACAGCGGAAACCATTTCATGCTGTTCAGGACAAAAGCCCAACCCAACTCATGGCCTTAACTAAAGGAATTGGAGAGATTGCAGGATGAGATAGTGGAGGGAGGGAAGTGGTGGTTTAGGGGAGTTGGTGGTGGTGGTGGGGGGGGGGGGTCATAGCATTGTTGGCGATGGTTGAGGAGGAAGTACTATTGCTTAGAGCTTTAATCATTTGAAATGGACGACCCGTTGTCTCGCTGCATTACCTTTAAAAAATGCTAATTCAAGTCAATATACTATGGCATTAGTTTCCTTTATCAATTAATAACTACCAAAGCTCAACTGAGCCATCTTTTCTGCAGACCAGAGATTTGTCAGCATTGTCAATAATTGAAAGATAAACTGTTGCTGAAGGCTTTGTGTAACGAATTGTCCCTGGACAGGGATCTGATCCGATAACTCATGCAGAGTCTGGAATATCCTGGCTGGAAGCCACTGATGGTATTTTTCCACCCCAAGGGTAGATTAGAGTAAGCCTGCTGTAATTGCATTTACTCTAAAGGAGACTGATCGTATGAAGTTATTAAATCTTCCATTTTTAATTTCATAAGGTTGTGTAAGAAATCAATAACAACTCACCCCCAGTCAACAATCTCAAATCAAATGATTGCTTTCTTGTCAGGTCTGGTTGGGGCTGGGGTGATGTTAGCAGAGGGAGTACAGCTTTAACTGTGACCTGAATGCTCAGTTGAGGTTGGGGTCACATCTTTGTAAGGCAATGCAGCCGACATTGTGCCAATACCCATTTACAACTGTGTTGATCTACCTAGAATTACAGCGGAGAAGGCCACTCAGCCCAACAGACCCATGCCAAATATAAATGCAAAATGTCATGGATCCTGGAAATCTAAAACAAAACAAACATGGAAAATGCTGAAGAAACTCAGCAGGTTTAGCAGTAATTGTGGAGAGAGAAACAGAGTTAACGTTTCAAGTCCAGTATGACTTGTCTTCACAGGCTCATTCCAACGTTTATGTTACCTGTACCATCCGACTAAATCTAACCAGTTAACAAACCTTTGATTCATCCCTTTCTCACATAATTACCTACCTTCCGTTTTCTGAAAGATTCTGTCTTTTTTAATCAATTTTGAGTTTCTCCCTCCTTAATTCTAAATCTGTGTCTACATAATAAAGTTTTTTTTCACTTATATCCGTAATTCACATCGATTCTGAGCCAGTTGGAGTGCTAAGCTGGAGGACTGCATTCAGTTGCGGGCATCAAATTGTCAGAAAGGTGAGCGTATTGGAGACCGTGCAGGAGTGATTCACAAGAATGGTGCTAGGAATGAGAAACTTCAGTTGTGAGGACAGATTGAAGAAAATTGGGGTTGTTCTCTTTGGAGAGGAGGAGATGGAGAGGGGATTTGATAGAGATTTTTTAATATCATGAGTGAGCTGGAGAGAGTAGATACGGAGACGCTATTTCGGCTCGTTAAAGGAACAAGAATGAAAGAGATTCATTTTAAGCGATGTGAAAACAAAGCAAGGTGATGTGAGAAAAAATGTCTTTGCACAGTGCATAGTTCAGGTATGGCATCCAATGCTGGAAAAGTGGTGGAGGCAGGTTCAGTTGAGGCATTCAAGAATGTATTGGTTGGTTATTTGGACAGAAATAGTTTGGGGAGAAAGCAGGAGATTGGCACAAGGTAGTGACCTCATCTGAAGAGCTAGTGCAAGCACAATGGGCTGAATAGCCTCCTTCTGTGCTGTCAAAACTCTGTGAATTCAATGACTAATCTCAGATCTGTTTGAGGTTAATTTCCGTTGGAGATCAGTGTGGCCCACGACAATTAGCCTCGGTTACCTTAAAGTCAATATGCACTAGGCTCAGCATGGATCCCTGCTCTTGACTGCTATCAGGCTAACCCTATGAGAAAATGTGTATGTGTCTATGCACAGTGAGTGAGGTCAGGACTCAGCTTCCCCAAGATGCAAAACTCTCTCAACCACACACCCTCCCAGCTCCCATCAGAAAATAATTTGCTGCAACCTACGCTTTCAGCTCACCAAGTTCACTGCAGCTTTGGAATGAATGCATTTGGAAAAGTGGGAGACAATGGAACAATTGGAAATAGACGTGGAAAGCAAGCACAAAAACATGGAGAGAAAAACTGCCCAGTTTGTAACATATGCATTTATACAAATAGTATACAAATAACTTGCTATTTGTTCTAAGTCTCCTGGAATATACATACCTAAGAATCTCCCCAGACTAATGGCAGGAGTTCCTTTTTAACACATTCAAATATTATTAGGAACCACAAACACTCTTAATAAAGTGATGAGAAACATTGGTTTCAAGGATAGAGTTCCAAATAAACCCCACAGTCACCACTGACGAGAGCGAAAACATCCAGACATCTGCAATGGACTTTGTTCTTTTCCCTCACAGTTTTCTTTCTGATAGGGAATCAGAATTTTCTTACTTTTGGAGATTCACCTTTAGCTGGGTTAGTTAAGTTGGGACTTGCATTGAATGGGAAAAGTGAGGACTGCAGATGCTGGAGATCAGAGCTGAAAATGTGTTGCTGGAAAAGCGCAGCAGGTCAGGCAGCATCCAAGGAGCAGGAGAATCGACGTTTCAGGCATGAGCCCTTCTTCAGGAAACTTCCTGAAGAAGGGCTCATGCCCGAAACATCGATTCTCCTGCTCCTTGGATGCTGCCTGACCTGCTGCGCTTTTCCAGCAACACATTTTCAGCTATAAATTCTGTGTCATACGGTCACAATCCACAACCACCTGATGAAGAGGCAGTGTCTCGAAAGCTTGTGCTTCCAAGTAAAACTGTTGGACTATCACCTGGTGTTGTGTTATTTTTAACCTTGTCCACCCCAGTCCAACATCGGCACCTCCAAATCTTGGGGATATGGATGATCTGAGCAACGCCAACATTTCCTGCCCATCACCAGTTGCTCTGAGATAGCAATGCTAACTCGCCTCACTGAAGAACCACAGTATTTGCAATGCAGGTCCTCACACAGTGGTCTTAGGTAGGGAAAAGTCTCATGAAAGGCAAAAGTGAGGACTGTAGATGCTGGAGATGAGAGTCAACAGTATGGTGCTGGAAAAGCACAGCAAGTCAGGCAGCATCCGAGGAGCATGAGAGTCAACATTTCAGGCATAAGCTCTTCATAAGGAATCATCAGGAAACCATTTCCCGATGAAGGGCTTTTGCCCGAAACATCAATTCTCCTGCTCCTCAGATGCTGCCTGATCTGCTGTGCTTTTCCAGTACCACACTCGACTTTAATCGCCAGCATCTGCAGTCCTCACAAAAGTCTCATGCTGCAAACCCAAAGGTATTTGTCCCTTATAGACACAGCCACCTAACCCATTCAATTCAGATGCCCTTCACTTGTGAAAGCAGGACAACACTGAACCAGGTTCAGGAGAGTTTGAAGACTAATCATCTTTGTAGGGTTCAGAATCCTTGTATATCAATGACCTTTCAATACTTTGGCTTAATGACTATTAATCAAGTATTATCTTACTGATGAGCAACATTTTGAATATTAAATTACTTTGCCAATGAGATGCCACTGCCCCACTCGCCACCTGCCGAAGGAGCAGCACTCGAAAGCTTGTGCTTTCAAATAAACCTGTTGGACTACAACCTGGTGTTGTGTGCTTTTTAACTTTGTCCACGCCAGTCCAACACCGTCACCTTCACATCATGGTTCTCATCTTATGTGCAAGTTGATTGCATTGTTATCTTCCCTGCATCAGCCTCACAAGTGGAATTCTTCTCTGCTGCTTGAAGAAACTTTGGGGAGGAGGTGGTCTCTAAAAGAGTGGACAGACATATCCATCTTCTCTGGGACATGCAGGATTAACTTTCCTTCTGATTTAAGCTGTTCTTTTTCCAGGGTACTCCCATTCTTGAAGATATGGTACAACAACGAGCGACAAGACTTCTGGACGAGGATTGGGTAACAGAAGGTATTTGCTATCATCAGGCTGACAGTGATTTGTCTCAAGATTAGAGTGGTGCTGGAAAAGTACAGCAGGTAAGGCAGCATCCGAAAAGCAGGAAAATCGACGTTTCGGGCAGAAGCCCTTCATGAGGAATGAGGGAGCTCCCACTTTCTCCCAGCCTCCTGCCGGTCTACTTTTGACCTCCAGCTGTTAAAAAAAAATCAGATTTTAACCCTGGAAGAAACAGTGCAGTCACACTAGGGCAGGATCCTCCCATTCAGGATAGCTCAGTACTGAACATAGTGCATTTTATAAATGAAGTATTTAAGAGGGCAAAACAACTTTTGACTGGATTTAACGTGTACGCATTTGTTCTTTAGTCTGTTTTTTTTTATCTTTTAATTGATTAATGAGACGTAGGCATGACTGGTTGGGCCAACATTTATTGTCCATCCCTAGTTACCCTCGATGGTGGTGGTGGTGAGCTACCTTCTTGAACTGTTGCAGTCCATTTGGTTGAGGCGAACCCATTACGGAGATCGTTCCAGGATTTTGACCCGTGACAATGAAGGACAGGCAATATATCTTTTGTTTGTTGTCCTCCGCCGCCCGAACTCTCGCGGTAATTCCCTGCTCAGCTCATGCCCCCCTACCTGACAAAGTGCTTCAGAATTACGACAGCCAACTTGCTCTGCAGATCTTGAGCATCCCACAGTTTTTTGTTTTATTTTCTCAGCAGACTGTCTTGCTTCTTAGGCACAGCGTCAAATAACAGTGAAACAGGCCTTTCATCCCCACTCATCCATACCGATCAGCTATCCTAAACTTGAACTCGTCCCATTTGCCAATTAAAAACCAAAAGAACCGTGGAAGCCAGAAATATAAAACAAAAACAAATTGCTGGAAAAACTCGGCAGGTCCGGCAGCAGCTGAGGAGAGAGGTCAGAGTTAATTTTTCAGGTCGAATGACCCTTCCTCATTCCCATTTGCCTGCGTTTGGCCCATATCCCTCTTAATCGTTCCTATTCATGGACCTGTCTAAATGTCTTTTAAACGTTGCAATTGTCCCTCCTCTGGCAGCTCATTCCATACATGAACCACCTTCTGCCTGAAAAAAGTTGTCCCTTTTCAATCTTTGCCCTCTCACCTTAAACCTATGCAGTCTACTTTTGAGCTCTCCTACTCTGGCTATTCACCTTATCTCTGCCTCTCATGAATTTTACCTTGGTTTATACAAACTTTAAGATGTGAACATTTGAGATTGGATCTGGAGTGGGCCAGATCCCTCTTCAAAGCTGCTTCACAATTTGATCAAATCACCTCCTATCTGAACTTCAGCTTCCTGTTTTATATGATCCTTGTCTGCAGTTTCCATGTTTTGAAATTACAAATAGAACAAGCCAGTGTTCTTAAATAATATTGTTTTGATTTGTTTTCAGGAGGACTCTGACCCAGGCAAGAATCTAATGTTTTCAGCTCCCAATACCATTCCACATAACCAGCAAAGGCAAGAGGGAATCTTTCCCTTTTCTAATTTAAAAAGCTTTGTGTCTTGATGCAATTCATTTTCAGAAAGAAAGGGCTCAAATCCAGCTTTAAATCAGCCTTGAAAGTAATTACAAATCACTCCTTTGAATGAAAACAGTCAACACACCAGGAACACAATAGTGAATGGCAGCCACTGTAACACTGCTTTTCTATGCACCTGTGAGTCAGACCGTAACTCATTTGTCAAGGGTGAGACCATTTAACACACACTGCCATTCCAAACCAGTCCTCTACCTTCCACAGTATACTCATTAACAAAGAGCCCTATTCAAATCCTCAGACTGCTTCCCTCAGCTTCAGAAACGGCCTCTATCTGGGAGACAGCTCTCCGTGCGCCCCCTACACATTGGCACAAGCAGCCAATCTTTACCTGTGAGCCCACGAAGCGTGTTCCTTGACTGGCAGGGGGGCGTCCAATCGAGTTTTCCACCCGGCGTTGCCACATGTGTCGCTTCCAGCAGGTGTCACCAGAAACCGAGCGAGAAGTTTGACATCACCCCTGGACAACCTGGTACTGTAGAGAGTGAAGCAGCTCATTCAGTACTGCCCAGGGGTTGACCTGGACAGCTTTCTAATCACTGCTGGAGAATGCAAGCGGTGAGGGAGCCATTCAGCTCCTTACGTAAGCTCTGATGTTCCACTACAACAGCTCGGGCACCTGCTACGATCAGTTGGACATCCTTCTCCAGACCCCGAGTCCTTCCCATACAAGTCCCAAACACCCGTGAGTGACAGCACTGAGCACAGGACAGAGTAACACCGACCTAATCTGAAGCACTGGCAGAAACGTTTGTCTCAAATGAAGTGTGACTCACAAGCGTTAAGTCTTCTGCCTTCCCAGTCTCAGGACTATTGTTTATTTTCATCCAGATGGCAAGATCAAATTACATAAACACTGTCTGAAGCTGAAATTCTCTGATGTATTGCTTTACCCCCAAAGAAGCTCCCAAATAGAAACGATAATTTTGTAAGTGACATGTTGCAACAGCTGGATGCAACCTGACTGGGAGAGCAAGTGCAGCATTTGAGGCATTAAGTACTTGTAACCTACTGACTACATATGCCAGGGGGGTTTCGCTGCTGCTCAGATGAGGTAGTGTACAGCAGAAATTAGTGATAATACAGGGAGGCATCTCATTACAGTGCTGCGAGCTAAATAAACCTCCACAACAATTAATTCCTTTCAAGAGGCTGACAAAAAATACAATGATAGATGAAGGTGCGTACCACATGAAACATGCCAGAATAACAAGGTAAAGCCAAGTGCGGGAGAAAGGAATTGTTTGCACTGCTTTTCCTTTCTCTCTTTGCTGCAGCCAGACTGATTGACGACAAAACAATTGCCACGGCATTATTTCAGTGTAAACCTCGTCCAAACGCAGCTGGTTCTCTATGTACCACCTTCCGATTCTATTCCAAATGGTAGCAATGTTTTTGGTGGCGTTACTCTCAATAAATCCTGCAATTTGGCAGCTTTGTTGACTGCACCAACCACCAGGATGTATCAAAAAAACCTCTTCATTCCCTTGTTTTGGTACTGGCCCCTTGAAGGAACTGTGCAAGCCATAAGTTTCCATCAAACCGCTGCTACATTGAAAGCAATTTTGCAAACTATTTTCTCGTTTGAGGATGGCGTCTGGTCAGTCCTGGCCAAAAGAAAATCACTAATGTTCAGAGAAGATAGCCTAGCTTCGTCTGGCTGACATCTCCTCTAACCGCAAGCCATTTAGTACGTTTTTAATGCCCTTCAAAATAGCCTGTCAAGGCACAGAGTTGGAAAACCAATTTACAGCAAGCAATAAGACCAACCCATATTCTCAACCAATCTAAGTCTGGAAATAAAAGCAGTGTTTCCTACTTGGCCAGAACAATTCAGACGAGATATCAGTTTTGGGGCAGCCATAACAAACTAGGGGTGGGGGGAGGGGGTGAAAGGTTATCGGGGGAGACAGGATTATGGAATAATCAGGTCAGCCAAAACCCTACAGTATAGGTGAGCAGAAGTAGGTTACCACCCCACTCCACCCAAGTCAAAGGGCTGATGGCTGGGGGGGAGATGATGTGATCTCCTGCCTCATCCATACTGACCAGCAATTACAATGTTGACACTCTCTGACCTTCCCTTTCCCCAGTATTACCACACCACTGCAATGTCACAAAGTCTGTACTTACACAATCTTGCATACCCACAAGGGCTTCAACATTGGCAGTGAGGGGCAGAGTCTGACCGACTGTGTAAGAAGCCATGTGATCAGAGCATTGAAAACTTCTCTCTAGTTGTGCTCTGACAATAGTTAAAAATCACACAACACCAGGTTATAGTCCAACAGGTTTAATTGGAAGCACACTAGCTTTCGGAGCGACGCTTCTTCATCAGGTGATAGTGGAGGGGTCGATCGTAACACAGAATTTATCGCAAAAATTTGCAGTGTGATGTAACTGAAATTATACATTGAAAAATTGATTGTCTGTTAAGCCTTTCATCTGTTAGAATACAGTGACAGTTTCACTTCTTTCATGTGTAAATCACAAAACCCCTTTTTTAAAAGTTGCATTCTCAGGTTAGCTGTTAACAATGGTGATAGCTAGACAATATGTTGAAGGTGTTAGCCCCCTGTGTTCTCTGTCTATGACCTGATGTTTAGATTGATTCTAATCTAAAATGTGAGATAACAGAGTTTTACATAAATTCATGCAGTTTTTGAGCTCAGAGTTCTACATGAATGTATGTGGTTTTTGAGCAAAGTGCAATGTAACTCTGCAAGTACAAATTCACCACACAAAATATGTGTGCGCATGTGGGTCTTTGTCTGTGTGTGTGTGTCTGTCTGGGGTGGGGGTTGTGAGTGTGAGAAAGTGTTTGTGTGTGTGTAGTGAGTGCAGAGTGTCTTAAGTCTGTGAGGGGGTGCATGTGTGGGAGTGTGTGTGTCTATAAGGGTGTGTATGGCTGTCTGTGTGCGTGTCTGTGTGTACCTGTGTCCGTGTGTATGTGAGAGTGTGTGTGTGTAGGAATATGTGTGTGTGTGTGTGTGTGTAGTGCAATGGTGATCACCTGTAATGTGACATGAACCCAAGGTCCCGGTTGAGGCCCTCCCTATGGGTACCGAACTTAGCTATCAGCCTCTGCTCGGCCACTTTCCTCTGCTGGCCGTCCCAAAGTCCACCTTGGAGGATGGTCACCCGAAGGTCCGAGGCTGAATGTCCTGGACCACTGAAGTGTTCCCCAACTGGGAGGGAACCCTCCTGTCTGTTGATTGTTGTGCGGTGCCCATTCATCCGTTGTCGTAGCCTTTGCTCGGTTTCCCCAATGTACCATGCCTCCGGGTGATACCATGCATCACACTGCAAATTTTTGCTATAAATTCTGTGTTACGATCGAGCCCTCCACAACCACCTGATGACGGAGCGTCGCTCCGAAAGCTAGTGTGCTTCCAATTAAACCTGTTGGACTATAACCTGGTGTGTGATTTTTAACTTTGTACACCCTAGTCCAACACCGGCATCTCCAAACTCTGACAATAAACAGGGTCGAGTAAGCTTCCCCAAATGCATTAATGCTTTCAACTCTGCGTTGTTAGCCCCAGTAACACCTAATTGAACAGAAGTCCCAGCCAACCTATACAATGCAATCTTTCACACAGAAGATAGAAATGTCTTAGTTTATGGATCAGGGAAAGCTCGAGACAGCGACAGTATGATGAATCCCACCCAACCCAGACACAAAGAGGTTTCCCAGCAAGAGATGCTCTGACATCATGAAAATGCTACGACTGACTGAGGTACTGAACTGTACGCTGCTCCATGCTGACCTCCAACACGGTGAGCACCAATCACTGTAGGGGCCAGGGGAAGAAACGTAACTTGCCAACATTCCTGCTGCCAGTAGAAAGTTGATTTGTTTGCCAAGTATGCTGCTGGGCAGCCTACCAACACATACTCTCTTGTTTTCACCACCAGCCTGGTATGGCTGGAGGTCATTCAAAGCAAGTCTGGCTAACCTCAAGTTGGATCTTCTCCCGAGAGGTAAAAAGGGAGAAGAGGCCAACATTTATACAGTACCTTTCACAATCTTAGGATGTCTCTATGTGCTCTACGACCAATGAATCCCTTTTGGTGTAGTCATTGTTAAAATGGGGGAGGCAGCAGCAGCCAGCAAGCACATAGTGAGATCCTGCAAACAATACTGTGAGATTAGGGATGATGGCTGTGGGATAATTGTAGGCCAGGATAAATCGCCTGAATTTCTTCAAAATATTGACCTTTTACATTGGTTTGAGCGGCCAGACATATTATTATCTGTAAATATTGCCCACTCCCTTGTGATGCCAGTTTTTGCATCCGCTTGGTTTAAACTTCAGCATCCTGCTCTACTTCTGATCACTGCTGTACAACTCAGGAGAGTGCAAAGTCTCTCACACACACACAGTCATTAATCCTACAAATCTTTAAGTATGGTTGGTGCTGTCTCTGTGCCTTGGTGCTACACAAACCTTTGTAAAAATAGTTCACCAGCTTCAGGGCTGAGTGAGGATGTTTCCTCCAATCATTCAAAATGTTCAGCTGTAAAACTAGGCTGTGAATAGGGACCATCTGAACTCTCCAGCAGTTTGTTCTGTTTACAGGATGCATTTCTTTTGAGAGTAAGCCAAACATTGAAAGGTTGCATGAGATAGGGAAAAAAAGGGCTTTGTTGTGAAGTGTCAAACAAACACTGAACAAGTCAGGAGAAGCAGAATGCCCCAAGACCTCAGTGTTTCTTCATTGGCTTTTAATGATGGATCACAAATTGAAGTGTTCGCACAACATGGGGTGAGGCTTTCTGCTCATCACAAAGGGAGAGGACTGACCTTCTGAACGACGTATAGCAACTTCATCAATGCATTCAAAAAGAATAGATGGACAAGGAATTCACCGTCTGGGCCTGGTTCTTCACCCACACAGCCAGCACACTGGGATTTCAGGAGGCCAGTCAGCTCCCCAGGACATTCCCGACAAAAGGATGGAAAATCCTGTCGGAACACTTGTAATGCTTTGCTAGTTTAATGATGTTAAATTAATACAAGCTATTGTTAATGCTCACTGATCAATGCACTTCTGGCTGGTCTCCCATGTTTTACTCTTTGTGAACTTGAGGTCATCCAAGGCTTTGCAGCTCTTATGTTCTAACATGCACAAAGTCCTGTTCACCCATTACCATGGCTAGCTAACATATATTAACTGGCCATTAAACAAGACCTTGATTTTACAACGATCTGATCCATTTTCAAATTCCGACACCTATCAGCTCTCGCTATCTGTGCAATTCCTTCCAGGCACACAGCCCTCCAGCAACACATTTTCAGCTCTGATCTCCAGCATTTGCAGTCCTCACTTTCTCCTCCATGGTGACCAGATGTCCCATACAGGAAATCCCCAGGTTACAAACGAGTTCCGTTTTTTTCTGCTGTTCGTAAGCCAAATTTGTGCGTAAGTCAGAACACGGACACGCTAATTAGCCCATTCGTTAGGACAAAACATTGCACGTAACTCGGACTTTTAAAAATCATTTTTAAAAATGAGAAGCCAGAAGTCTGTTCGTAAGTTGGGCATTTTCTAACCCCGGGACTTCCTGTATAAATCTAGTCCCACTTGCCAGCATTTGGCCCATTCCCTCTGAACCCTTCTCATTCATATACCCATCCAGATGCCTTCTAAATGTTGTAATTGTACCAGTCTCCACCACTTTCTCCGGCAGCTCATTCCATACATACACCACCCTCTGTGTGAAACAGTTGCTCCTTCTGTCCCTTTTAAATCTTTCCCCTCTCACATTAAACCTATGCCCTCTAGTTCTGGACTCCCCCACCCCGGAGAAAGGATCTTGCCTATTTACCCTATTCATGCTCCTCATGCTTTTATAAACCTCTATGAGGTCACCCCTCAGCCTCCGAGCCTCCAGGGAAAATATCCCCAGCCTATTCAGCCTCTCACTATAGCTCAAACTCTCCAACCCTGGCAACATCCTTGTAAATCTTTTCTGAACCCTCTCAAGGTTTATGACGGGGAGAGCAGAATTGGATTCAATACTCCAAAAATGGCCGAACAAGTGGACGTATGCTTGCCTTTATTGGTCAGTGCATTGAGTTGAGAGGTCATGTTGCAGTTATAGAAGGCAGCATGGCCCCATGGTGTACGACTGGGTTCAATTGCCCACTTGGTAACATGGTTGAAATATTAAGAAAAAACATCATTCTCCATAAGAAATTGCAAGAATCAAAATAAAGGCAGACTCATGCAGCTCTCCAGAATCCACTCTGTCTCTTCCTGAAGAGTGTCACCTCTTCAGGTCACTCTGTTGAAGTGAGTTATTATATCTTGGAGATTGTGATTCCAGAAGCGATTGGATCACATTTCATTTTTCTTGTCTTTACGTTTTTTTCTACATTAATTTTGACAGGTCACTGTATCAGGCAGAAAGGCTACATCTGGCTTAAATAAATATCTTGGTTTCATTCACCTCCTTCTCAGTTTTAATAATGGCAAAGTGTTTTTCTTGGAAAGCTCCAACTAATGATTGTTACAGAAGTTTTCTTTTTCTTTTCTTGTAATGCATTCCTGACCTTCTGTTAGCAGCCTCTGTGAATCTTTTTTTTAATGTACCGTTATTTCATGGTGAAGGAAAGCAATTTGTGCTTGCTTCGTGCCTTTTACAACCTCAGAATAACTCAAAGCATCTTCCAGTCAATGATGTACTTTTGAAGTTTCACTGTTGACTGAATGAAGGGATTTAAGCAGCCAATTCTCAAACAGCCATGTGATGATGATAATCCACTTAGGTAATGCTGGTTAATAGATGGATATTCTCCAAGATACCGAGGAGCACGCCCTTGTTTTTCTTTGAAACTGTGGCATGAGCTCATTTTATTCAGTGGATTTTGGAAGTGGTGTAAAACAAGCTGCCAACTTGCTATTGCCCTTGCACACTATCGACACAAATGTCGTGATATGTATTTATAGTTGTACCTTTTCTGTAGGGAAACCTCCAAAGGTGCTTCATTAAACCATTATCCAGCAAATGTTAACACTAAAGGAAAAGTGGCGATACATGAACAAGAATTTGGCGAAAAAGGTAGTTTTAAGATGTTTCTTAAGTAAGATGGAAGGGTAGAGAGGCAGGGAGGGAAACCCAAAACTTGCAGGCTTGTTAGCTTTTTAAAGTCTGTTCATTAGATGTGAGTGTCACTGGCTAAGTCAGCATTTGTTGTTCAGCTGTCATTGTCCTTCAGAAAGTGGTACTGAGCTATCCTCTTGGAAAGTTGCAGTACTTGGTGTGTAGATAGAATACACTGCTGCCACTGTGTATCAGTGGTGAAGGGAGTGAGTGTTGAAGGTCATGGATTTAGTACCAGTTAAGTCCTGACTGGTATGGAATTCTTAAACTGTTGTTGGGGCTGCTTCCATCCAGGCAAGTGAAGAATCTTCCATCACACTCCTGAGTTGCTGGACAGACCTGGACAATTTTGATAGGTGCCAATGTTATCGCTGTACTGGAACAGCATGGCAAAAGGAGGGGCAAGTTTGGGAGCACACAACTTCAGTACTATTATTGGAATAATGCCAGTTCCGATAGCCTTTAATGTATCCTGTGCCTTCAGCCATTTCTTGACATTATGTCAGGTGAATTTGATTGGTTCAGGACATGCATCTGTGATGCTGGGCACTTCCTACAGAATATAGAGGCAAATGTTTCAGCCTTATCTTTTCCACTGATGTGCTGAGCTCTTCCATTATTGACAATGGGGATATTCGTTGAACTCCTGTAAGCTTCTTGGTTGTCCACACACCACCATTCATGACTGAATGTGGCAGGACTGCAGAGCTTTGTTCTGACCTGTCAGTGGTGAGGCCACATATCTGTGCCTTTCACTGTCACTGAAAGCTCTGTTAGTTCTGAAGAAGTGTCAGTGGACTCTAGTCATTAACTCTGCATGCCAGAGTTTCTCCAGCAATTTCTGTTTTTATTTCAGATTTCCAGTTATTTGGTCTCTTTGTATTTGTTTCTGCTAGTTATAATCCCGAGGTTTCCGTGAAGATCTCTTCTTAACCTCACCCAAGGCGGGGTGACCCTCCGGTTAAACTCACCACCAGTCGTCTCTCTCTCCCTCCCTCTATCTCTCTCTCTCTCTCTCTCTGTCTGTCTGTCTCTCTCTCTAATGAAAGAGCAGACCTATGGTCCTCTGTGGTTAGGGCAACTTTACTTCGTCCTGTGTTGTTGCATCACCAGCTGCCATCTCATTTTCATGTATGCTTGGGACTGCAACTAGCATAGCTAAAGGCATGGTCACCAATCATAGAACCCCAATAATGTGGAAACAGGCCATTCAGTCCATCAATTCTACTCCAATCTTCCGAACAGCATCCTCTCCAATCCCCTGCCCTGTGCCTACCCTATCCCCATAAACCCTGCATTTCCCGTGGCTTACCTACCTAGCATGCACATCCCTGGACACTATGGGCAATTTAGCATGGCCAAGCATAGACTGTTAATCCAGAAACTCAGATAAGTTTCTGGGGACCTGGGTTCAAATCCCGGCACAGCAGATAGTGCAATTAAAATTCAATAAATATTTGGATTTAAGAGTCTAATAATGACCGCGAACCCATTGTCAATTATCAATTGAAGAAGGGCTTATGCCCGAAACGTCGAATCTCCTGTTCCTTGGATGCTGCCTGACCTGCTGCGCTTTTCCAGCAACACATTTTCAGATCTGGTCACCATGCATGAGTTGGAATGAAGGGTCTGTTTCTGTGCTGTACAGCTCTAGATTCTATAGCTTGCATACTCAGTCTAGAAGCCTGGGTGACAATGAGAGGATAATAACAGAACAAAGTATCCTTTAAGTAGAACATGACCTTCAAATGGAGAGGGAGAATTCAACAAGAAGAATTCTAAACAAAAGATAGATATAAAATGATAGATGTGGATCAAATGAACCAGTAACCCATCTAATGGTTTTACTTGAGGAGAAAAATCATAATCTTGCAACCGAAAAATATTAGGAGGTCCAAACGTACTGGGAAACAGGAATACTTTGACCTCGCTTATTCTGTGCCATTGAGCACTGAAGCATTCAAGGTAATGTTTGCTTTGGACATGCCGCAGCATATTATGAGCTTTCAGTTAATACTTTTAAAACTGGACCCAAATGCGTTATTAAAATGTCTGCAGCATAACATGTGGCCTTTGGCATTTGAACTACATGCAGTCCTGAGTCTCAAGTGAATATCTAAATAAATATGGGTTTTCACAGCCATCCAGAGATGGCTACTCCAAGTTTCTACCCTTGCCATTCCTGAATTTGAGATGTGAAGCTACTTAGTTTCAAATTTTGATGAATACTGCCCTCCACTTTTCAGCCAAACGAGCAACTCTGGACGGACATCATTTGAAAAATTCGCTCAGACCTACGGCTGTCAAAGATTCTGAGAACAAAGGCATTGGATATCTGTCCTAGCTACCAACCCATACTCTAAACTTCATTGTTGCTACTCCCTAATTGTCCTTTCAGAATAAAACATTGTTTTTATTGCAAATGCATCACATTCCCTTGCGTTAAAAAAAGCTATGGATATTTATGAGGATGTACAAAGTTCTGTTACAATATCAGTGCAATTTGGCTTCGGCTGGCAAAGTGGAATGCAGCATCAGTTGTTGGCAGATCATGCCTGTGTATTTCTGAGTGATGGGTTTGAATGAGCTTAAATCACTGTGGTACGTGTTGCTGGTAGCACGTATTGAATCTTCAGAGGTATCATTCCTCAGAGTCATGCCTATGGTCTCAATCCTACAACACACAGTGGAGCTGAGAGATTGTATGGCTGCAAAAAATTGAATTACCTGAAGGGTTATGGGCAATTTTTGATGGACTTAATGTATCTGAAAGATCCAAGGCACTAACTGCATGGTGAGAGGAACTGCTAAAATTTGTTGACACCCAGCTTCCAATAAGCCATCCCACCGATGGTATCTCCAGATGACAAACACATTGTTCAGCATATTATCAAAATCAATCACCTACTACTGATTTTCTGCAATTCTGCCAATTTGAAGCAGATCGGAACATTGATGGAAGCATTTAAACTTTCCATAAATAGCATAATCTGTCCCCTTCTGGTCAGAACAGAATAGCACACCAAGAGTGTGTTTTTTTTGATATTCAAAGATTATGGTAGGAGCAATTTAAAGCTAATCCAGCCATGAGGAAAATGATAGGATTAAACGTAACGGTGGTTTTACACCCGACATAAATTTACTTTTTGTGCAAGAAGATCTTCCGTCAGGTAGTTCAGGTTAAAATCATTTTCTGTGTATGAATGGCCTTCTTTTATCTCCTGATTACTTTAAACAGCCGGGACCTCCTGGTTAAAAGCACCGGGAAATGCTGGTCATAATCCAATTTCATTTTGGGAGACCAATCTTACAGTCAGTAAACGGTCCTTTTTGGATGTCTCTGCTGAAGCCACTTTGACTTCCAATAAAAGTCGAACAAATCTTCTTTCTGAGAATTTTTTTAACCCCCCTCTTGTAATCCCCGAGACGAGACATGCTTTACAAACTCAGATAGCTTCCTTTGTTGCTAATATTCCTGGGATGATGCTCATCGTTCCTGTTCACTGCCAGAGCAATTGCAATTTCAAATGTTAGATCAGCCTAATGAAGCTGGTAGTACATTGAAGTATTAAGTAAAGACTTAACACATGAACCAGAAAATAGCTGACTGCATTTTCCTGTTTCTATGAGCATCGATGCCGATATTTCTGAATTCTAAACAAAGAAGCATCATGTTGACATTTTTTCAAACGTTTCCGTCTTTGATTACTGTCTGGTGGGGGGAGGAGGAGTGCCTTTCATTTCGATATACCATTTGGAAGAGCATTATGGGTTGAGACGAGGGCTTTTGTTATTCACAATATTTGCTTAATTAAAAATGAGTGGCCAATATGATTGCATGTGAATCGTGCTGAGTATTTAATAACAAATCCTGCACCGTTCCAATCCAATGCTATTCCATACATCCCATCCAAAAAGCAATAACTTGTGTTTATATGGCACTTTGTAACATAGTAATGTATTCTGAAGCACGGAAACCATAGGTGAGAATTTTTACATCAAGGTTTTGCTCAACTATGAGCCACTGGTCAGCGAGAGAAACAGGGTTTTCTCAATTTGGAAAATGGGTGGCAGAATTTTAGATCAAATTAATTCTGAGGTGGAAGATGGGAGTCCAGCCAGATGGTGATGAAACAGTCAAGTCTACATTTCTGCTCATCCAATGCTGAATGTCGAACAAGCAGTCTGACAGTTTGACAAATCTTGATACATCAACGTGGGTGTTGGTGAGGTAGAATTTGGGCGTTGTTGGCAGATACATGAAAACTAACCTTCACATGTTAACCACTCCTCTGTATGTTAAAGGCAGGTTCCATAAAAAGTGATTTGTGCCATTCCATCTGATGTCAGACTTCTGTCTCTGTATGTCACAGAATCCCTACAATGTGGAAGTAGGCCATTTGGCCCATCGAATCCACACCAACTCTCCAAAGAGCATCCCACCCAGATCCACCCCGCGATCCTATCTTTCCCACGGCTATCCCACATAACCTACAGATCCCAAGACACTATGGGCGATTTAGCATGGTAAATCCACCTAAGTCACACACCTTTGGACTGTGGGAGGGAACAGGAGCACCCGGAGGAAACCCACGCAAACACAGGGAGAATGTGTAAACTCCACAAAGACAATCGCCCGAGAGTGGAATCAAACCCAGATCCCTGGCTCTGTGAGGCAACAGGGCTGACCATTGAGCCACCATACCATGGTGTTTCAGCTGCTGCATTAATTGTCATTGAATTGCCTGCGATCACAAACCACCAATGTTTTAATTTTAAATCTCTCGTCCCTTTGCTTGAATCATCCCCAAAGTCACGACCTCTGCCCTATCTCTCCACCCTCCACTCACTTGACAACTCTCTGAGGCTGTCTGTCCAAACTCAAAATCCATTTTACCCAGGTGCAAGAGACTATGTAAATGCAACCTATTGTTGTTGTACACTGAAACAAACAGAGCTGGAGAACTCTGTATTGCCATTGTTATTTCAAAAGTCAATGATTATTGAAACCCTGTCAAGTGTTGGAACATCAGATTAAGCCTAAGTGGAGAAAATACTATCAGTGGGGAAACAATGACAGGGAGAACATGGAGGTGTGCAGCGAGGCCGCAATCAATACAAAATGTGAGATGAATCAACTGTGAACCGATATTAGAAGTGACAATAAACCCAGAGACAGGAATGTGCAGTGCTTGAAAAGACAACTTTTTTTGGCTTTCTCCCTCAGCTAATGTTTATTACATCTTTCAAAATCCATCCAAATGGGCAGACAGGTCATTTTACGGTTGGCTTGAGTGACAGGAATGTTCACCACACCCAGTATATTTCATTTTTTCTCCTCGACTTCCCTCTGTATTTCAAACAAACTGCATTTTCTCTCTCTCCACAGACTCTCACTGCATGGTTCTTTATAGGAACGCCAATTACTGAAAATAAATAGCACTTTTAGATTGAACTAAATTGCTGGTAAATGAGATGTTTAGAGATGGATCATAACTCCTCATTTCAAACACAGTGCAGATGGACAGAAAACGCTGCAGCCATATGTGAATGAATTGGCCGATGGCATTCGGTAGGTACAGAGCCCCTTCCTGTCTCTCTGCTGCTGGGTCCCTCATTTGTCATGCCATATTGAACCTCTTTAAAACAAAATGAGAGCCATTTTCCTTCAGGAAACAGATGTTTACACCAAATGTGGCAACAGAATGGAAGCTCAGCTGGAGTGGCTCAGTTTAAAACCAGGATTGCCTGCTGCAGCATATCTACAATTTCAGACACCAACACCATCCCATGTGTGTCTGGAACGACTTCAGCCAAATTGTTACTGTGTGGGCCCCAATGATTTCAGAGCTGCATGTTTCAGCCATAACCAAATCATTATTTGTACTTGTCCATCTGATTTAATCAGCATAAAATTCATCTGATTTGCATCACATTTACAACTCACGCTAAAAGAAACAGAACAATGGAATGCTGGTGATATCACAGCTCAGAACCTCGAAAGGTGCACATGGAGTTTGTCCTGGAAAATAATGTTAACTTGCTTGGCGTCTGCAGAGGACTGTGGGAAGCGCAGGTTGGAGATGTGATGACATAATAGTTAACAGTTTTTTTTCCCAGTTTCTTCCCACAGGGTCGTGATTTATATTGAAGCTATTGCATTATTTAAGTTTAATCCTTTCTTTCAGTTCCTCTTAAGCTCCTCTTAAGGTGAATGGAGGCACTGAATATTATTTCACTGGAGAAAGACTGCAAGAAGCTACAGAACAGAGGGATTTGCGAGTCCTTGTCCATGGAGAACAAAAAGCGAGCATCCAAATTCAGCAGGTAATAGGCAAGGCATCCCGACACCATCTTTGACCCAGAAAATATTGATCTGTCACTCCAAAATCCCATAAGTATGAAAGAAAAGCTGCTTTGCTGACCCAAGAACCACATACAGCAGCCGTCACTTTCAGAAACAACCTTCCAGCTGTTTCTGAAAATTTAACTGCAAGGAGCGCCAACATTTCTGAAGCCTGCTTCAACTATCTGGGTTAAAATAAAAACCAAGATTGCTCCAGTGATTCACATCAGACAAATGCACTTCCTGGTGTGCTATTGAGCTTGAAGATTGGATAATCCCCAGCTTCGGTTGCAGAAGTCAATAAATCCTTGTTAAGATGACAGTGCGGGTACTGATACTATCTTCTGCAAAAGATCTGTAGACAGGAAAAGCAACTCATTCCTGATAATGCTCTTATTCCAAAGTGTGCATAGGAACAGTGGTTGATAACAGGATTGGGTTTAACAACTATGGTCCATCTGTCATTAAACAGCCTCATTGTTTAAATCCACAAGAGAGTCAGCTTAATGTTTAAGGTAATAGGAGGCTAAAGTTAACCATAATATCATATTCCTGCACCATTTCCAAAAGCAGAGAGGTTCAGGAGTCAACAATCAAAGGTTTAAATCCAAAGAGTTTTTACACTTACTCTCAATACTTGAATAAAGAAAAAAAAGACTGCCACGTTTGACATTTTAACTTTATTTATTTTTCTATTTTTATGCTAAGAAAGATATGCTGAACTTTTAAACACATTTCTTTATTGTTCTGTTACTGTAACTAAATTTCTGCACTGAGATACTTTTCACTAAGATGGAGACGTCTGTGGTGACATTGTACATCTTTCACTGCACTCCTGGACTCCATACTTGAATAAATGTGACAGTAAAACCTAAATCCTAAATGTTGTACATCATGCATCATAATTCTTTCATGTTTACATCTATATAATATATTCATATACGTACATAGAATATGTACATATGTATGTAGCACTTGAGCAATTAAGGTGTCAATTCTAAAGTGAATAGAGAGACTGTTAAGCCTAATGGGAGGTACAATGTTATAGAGAGGTGACTCATCACTCAGTTATGTAAGAACTGTAGAAGGCATTGGACTAGAATGTTCTTTCCATCACTACAACAATGAAACCTTAAGAAACCAAGAGCTATAAATAGAGAGTTGGGACATGCCACCAGCTCTTCACCAGAGACTCTCACTGATGATGTTACTTAGTATGGTGACGAAACATCTGAAAACAAACCTTCAAGCTCAGTGAGTTAACTTACAATGAATCATACACAGTACTTAATACACAGATCACTGAGGGACAAGTGAAGAAGAAAGCCCTCTCAGGTCTTTGCAGTGAATGATTCAGGTTAGTCATTGTATTACATCCTTGATATCCAAAGGAAATATTGCTTCTGGACATTATCCTCTCTTCCTTGACTTGGAATTGCTATGTTGATAATCACTTCAGATTACTCTGAAGTAAAAATCAGACAAAACAGGAACGTAACAAGGCCTTGACAAAAATGGACTGGAATTTTCAAAACTATCCTTCAAAACATGCCCTGAAATATCAATATGCACACTGGGTATAAAGAAGCAGTGCAACATAACATTCTGTTCTGTCCAAATTCCATCTTTTGGATGAAGTGCTATACTGATGCACTGGCTACTCTCTCACATGAAGAAGATTCTTCTGCACTACTGTATTTTGAATAATAACAGGTCCCTAGTGTCCTCAGGACTATTTATTCTCTCAATAATATCAATAAAACAGGTTAACCAGTTATTATCGTATTGATGCTCGTGGGATGTACCAGTGTGTCACACTTGATGCAATACAACTGTGACCATGTTTTGAAATTCACTTCATTGTTGTCAAGTATTCTGGGACATCCTAAGGTTGTAGAAAACCCAAATGAAATGTGAGCTTTTCTTTTTCACTATTGATGTGCATTGTTCCACAGAAGGGGTTAATCCATTTCAAGTCAACCAAGTTAAAACCCAAATCAAAATAGTCGGAGAGTAGTGTCGTATAAATGCATGAAGCATTCATGCATTAATTTCATTAAAAGACATTTCTAAGCTCACCACATTGCGGAACACGTCAGAAGGAAAGTTCAGCTCAGGCTGATGGCCCTCCTGTCAATAGCGAATGGATTAAGACCACATCCTGCAAACTCCACCTGTTCTATCACTTACATTCAACCCACATCCGCAAAAGAAAAGTGTTCTTTACCTGGCGCTGTAAGGTTCCTAAGTGAAATGAATTGTAGCAGATGTATCAGATAAGAGAGACCGGAATGGGTCTCAAGGGAACAATATCTCAGATAATGTGGATTTTCTCTGAGCTCTGCTCTTGCAGTTTTAACATCATTTGAACCCCTTGATAGGTTACAACCTTGACTCATTCAAACTGGTGCTTTGCTACATGTTTCAGCCTGCATGCCACATGCATACTGCATCTACGACTGTGAAAATAAATTAGTCAGCATCAGTACCATGAAAATCAACTCCTTGAAGGGGCACACATATTTCCACTGGCAGGCAAGATTTAATGAAAGAACAACAAGCCTACCCGATATCAATAATTCCCTCTTCTGAGTGCAAGTGTTCATCAGTATCAAGATCACAAGAAGGCAAGAGCAGAGTGCTCGCCCACTATTGGAAATACATAAGAAGGACCAGGTGGAGTCACTTGCTGCTGCTGAATCACAAACAAGCCCTTTTGAACTCAAGCACAATTCGGTAATTTGTAGAAGTCAAAATAATTCTTTCACCTCACAGCAGCCCCACACTCTAAGTATTTTAAAAAGTTAGGATAGACAGGATGGATAGAGTTAATTTCAACTCAGTTGAAACTTTATTGCTGGAACAGCACAGCAGGTCAGGCAGCATCCAGGGAACAGGAGATTCGACGTTTCGGGCACAGGCCCTTCTTCAGGAATGAGCAGAGAGTGTTCAGCAGGAGAAGATAAAAGGTAGGGAGGAGGGACTTGGAGGAGGGGAGTTGGAAATGTGATAGGTGGAAAGAGGTCAAGGTGAGGGTGATAGGTCGGAGTAGGGTGGAGGCGGAGAGGTCAAGAAGAAGACTGCAGGTCAGGAAGGCGGTGCCGGGCTGGAAGGATCCGGCTGAGACAAGGTGGGGGGAGGGGGGATGAAGAAACTGCCAACTCTTAATCTTCCTAGTACTTATATATTTAAAATCATATAGATAGGCTGCAAGTGGGAAAGATCCAACAAATACCGTATACGGTGGGAAAATGTGGAATTGACCATTTTGGCAGAAGGAGTTTTTGAAAGATTGCAGAGCTCTGAAATGCAGAAGCTTGCTCCCCCATTCCTCTTTCCATATTCTCTGTATTCTTCCTCGTCAGATGTTTAGAAAATTTAAATTATTTGTTGGTCTGGATCACAATACAATTTCAAGCACTGAAATTTGTCCCCCATTTATTGGAACAACATTGTCACTGAACATTTGATTCTTGCTTATGAATTCAGTTGAACTGGATTTATTTTTAACCTTCAGGTTAAACTATCGCAGAACAAAGGAACAAGTAACACTCATCACTAACAATTGCCAACAGTCATTGCAGTTTTTTTTGGCTTCAAGTCATGACCATGTTCCCTGCAGTTCTGCAAACTTGCATCAAAAAGCGAATTAAAGTTTACCAGCAGGGGTTCTTCCAAAAGTACATTTTCATGGAACACAGCAGATAATTTCAATATGAATTAATAGCAAATATCTTTGCTGTTCAGTCCCACGATTACTTGCATGAGGCTGCCAATGTTTTCCATTCCAAACATAATTCTGGGTGATCAACGACAAATCAACTGCTTCACTGCATGCTGCTGTGCCGAAACACAAATGAGATTAATTCTGTCACAATGTACATGAATGTTTTGGATCATTTTTATTCATAGGTGAGCCTGAGAGTGAGGGGGTGGGCGAAAATGATTTTAGCAAGGCATAGCAGTGAGTGGCTAGCAGATTAGGTGGGCCTGAACATGCCTGAGAGTGGTCGGTTGCTTCAAAAGGCAGCATGGTTTATCTGAGTTGTCAAGGCCCAAGTATGACCTTGTCATGTGATGATTGAGATCATCACAGTCAGTTCACCATGGCAGCGCTTTAATTGCCTCTAATAGAAGCTTGTGTATATTTTAGATGAGAATTGATAGATTCTTGATGAGTCGGGGAATTAAGGGTTACAGGAAAATGCAGGAGAGTGGCTATGAGGAATGTTGGATCAGCCATGATTTACTGAATGGCAGAGCAGGCTCAAGGGACCAAGTGGCCTACTCCTGTTCTTATTTCTTGTGGTGCATTTGAGGGCAAAGTGATCGACCAACCCCTGATGATGGCATTCAATACACATTTCTGGTTGGAGAAACATCAGTCCCAAATTGGTTGAAGATCAAGGAGGGTTTTGAATCCTTGAGACCAAACATTTGGTGTTTTGCTCATGGAAAGAACAGGCGTGCTTCAGGCTTGATGACAACACTGATTTACTCTGAGAAAGCAGCAGTTGGGCAGAGCTACTTAATATCACTGCTTCCCCTTCTGTCGGGAAAGGGCCATGCCAGAAACTACAAGATCCTGAACATTAACATACAAGATTCCATGGCACTACTTCGACAAAGAACTTAGGAGTGACTCGAGGGTCCTGGCCAATATATGAAGTGAAATGGTTGTCACCATAGTCCCAGAGAATCCAAACAAGGACAGGACTGATACAATTAATAGGTGGGCCCTGGGTAATGTGAGGTGCTGCATTTTGGAAAGGCAAATCAGAGCAGGACTCATACACTGAATGGTAAGGTCCTGGGGAGTGTTGCTAAACAAAGACACCTTGGAGTGCAGGTTCATAGTTCTTTGAAAGGAGAGTCACAGGTAGATAGGATAGTGAAGAAGTGTTTGGTCAGCTTTCCTTTATTGATCAGAGCATTGAGTGAAGGAATTGAGTAAAGGCATCTGGATGTGTATATGAATAGGAAGGGTTTCGAGGGATATGGGCCAAGTGCTGGCAAATAGGACTAGATTAGGTTAGGACAACTGGTTAAAGTTGGACCAAAGGGTCTGTTTCCATGCTATACATCTCTAAACTCTATGATTGTCATGTTGTATAGACCTAGGGGTTCAGATACACAATCCTTTGATTGTCACCGGTAGATCAGGTGGTTAAGAAGGCATTTCGCACGCTTGCCTTCATTGCTCAGACCTTTGAGTATAGGAGAGTAGTTAGTGTGTGAATGAAGTGGTGGATGCACGTACATTTACAACATTCGAAAAACATTTAGATAAGTAAATGAATAGGACATGTTTGCAGTGATATGGGCCAAGTGCGGGTAGATGGGACTTGTTAAGTTTGGGAACATTGTTGCCGTGGAGTCCGTTTCCATGCTGTATGACTCAATGACCATAGGTCCCTCTTCCATGAGAGAGAGAATTGCACAGTCAATTTAACCTGAGGGTTACTGCACCTCAGAAAAATAGTGAGGTGAAGAAGGCAGGGCCTTCACAGTGACCTTAACTGGCATGGGAACTGAACCCATAACGTTGGCATCACTTTTCATTACAAACCGGTTGTCCAGTCAACTGAGCTCTGAGTGACCAGGGTAAATTGACCATACATTCCTATTTGTGGGAGCTTGTTTAAATTGGCTTCGATGATTCCTACATTACAATAACGACCTCATTGGTACTTCATTGCCTGCAAAGCTCACTGAAAGGTCCTGAAAGGTGCTCTATAAATGCAAGTGTTTTTGTTTAAGCTCAAGTTTACCCTCCTGTGATCTTTGGTGACCTTGCAATTTTATCATCATCTGTTAATTAGTCATCCATGAACCTATAAGTTTGAAAACATGTTAATAATCTGGTCACATAATGGAAAAATATGCTGAGGAGTAACTTCCAACAGCATATGTAGCAAAGGCAACAGAATTTTTATCATATGGTGTCTCAGTTGAATAATAAGTTTGATTTGTTTCTTTCTAAAAAAAAAGGCCACTTCACACTTCAGTGTTCCTGAAAATGGAACATTTCCCACATGTACAGATCTCTTCCTCTCTTTCATTGAGACTAAATAGTCTTTTATATTGGATTTCTCTCAAATCAGATTCCAAAAGTCCATGTCTGCTGCCAATCTAAAGAAGGCAGATTCAATAACAAGGAACTGACTCTCGGATTGTTAAGTTCCTGGAATCCAATTCAATGCGGACAAATATAAAGAAAAACAGCTAAAATCACACACAGGAGCTGTTAGAAGTAGGTGTAGACTTCCCATTTCAGAGCATGGACTGCAAGGAAACAAGTGTCAAGTGACCAGGTCAAGAGGTAACTTACATGTTACATTGTACCAGCTCTGGGAAGCCCATACTACACCAGCGTTTTGCCATCAGTATATCCTTTGGATCTCCCCCTTGCCTCATTGCACATAAGGCAGCTGAAAGGTATTACGATCGAGAATTTCAAAAGGAAATGGAATGGGCACTTGAGGGCTGTTGGATTTGTAGAGTGACAGAGGCACAATGAGGGAACAGGGATTGATGGGATTTCTGTCAAAGCGTTGGCCAGGGCTGGATGGGCTCAATGACCTCCCTCTGAACATTAATGACGCTGTGTCTCTAGTGAGCTGCAAGTAGGACAGACAAACTGAAGAGGCTTTATTAAACCATTACAAATCACTGAGTAACAGAAGCAAAATGCTGAAGATGCTGAAAATCATGAAAGATTAGGGAGATGAAACATTGGGATGGGTGTTATGCAGTGCAATAATCCCCATGCTCGCCCACCTCAGCAAAAAGGAGGAGCCCTGTAATGGGCCAGATGGATTTCCCACAGTAATTCTACTCTGATTTCAGGTGAGGCTCTTTCTGACTCGATTGGAAATCCCACCTTCAAGAGATGCTCGCAACTAATTACCCACAGAGCCACCAGGAGCCTGGAGGCAGTCATACCACGCCAAGGAGTTCAGGTAAACCTGTGGTTAGTGTCTTACTGAAACCTGTCATGCAGTCCAATTAAAGAGGGGAGAGCCAGGTTAAAGAGGACTGAGGGTGGGTTAAATTGAGGATAACCTTGGTAGGTTAAGGGCAGGTTCCCTTCTCACAAAGTTAAAGTTACTATGGGCACTTCCCTGCTGCGCGTGAACACTGGTGATGGCAGGCTGAGACACTTAAGTTTCCACTAATTGGGCGATCATGGTATTTTTCGACCTCAGCCTGTTCCAGTGAGGCCCAATGAGCAGTACCACATTTTTCACTTAGGCACTTTAGAGCCTTAAGGACACAACACTGAATTCCAAACTTCCGATAATGAACATTATCTTTCATTTTGATTAACCCATATCTCCCTCACCATGTCCTATAGATGTGACATATTTTCTACTATCCACATCTATCATTGACATCCGTTGTGCATCTACATTGCTCCTTTACTACAAGTATCACTCCCTTTGTCTTTTTGCTCTTGTTCACCTCATTGTCTGTTCTACTCACTCTGCCCCTCATTTATCAACAGCATGAAAACCATTATTTTCCAGTCTCCTTCAATTCTGAGGAAGAGACATTGGACTCAAAATGTCTCAAAACGTTAACTCTCTCTCTATCTTTCTCTCTCCATGGATGGTATCGGATCTTCTGAGAATCTCCAGCACTTTGTTTTCATACCTTCAGCATTCACAGTACTTTGCTTTGATTGTTATGGTCCCTAAATTGCAACAATGGCTATACTTCAAAGTATTCTGTTGACTCTGTGACATCCAGGAATTGTGCAATTTGTTATAAAATGCAAAACTTTCCTTCTGACAGTATGCGTGCATTCAGTATCAGATTTTGGTGGCCACTGTGGATAATCCCTTAAAAAGTGCAGTTCACCAGTTATAGAATCCCTAGAGTGGAAAAAGGCCATTCAGCCCATACCAACCCTCTGCAGTGCAGCTTCCCCAGACCTGTCCTGTAACCCTGCATTTCCCATGGCTAGCCACCTAACCTGTATATCCCTGAGCATTATGTGCAATTTAGCATGGCTAATCCACCTCACCTGTAGGAGGAAATCAGAGCAAGCCCACAAAAACATGGGAAGAACATGCGAGCTCCACACAGAGAGTCACTTAAGTGGGGAATTGAACACAGATCCCTGCCACTGTGAGACAGCTGCATTAACCACTGAGCCACTCCAGTTCTGAGGGAGGCTAGTATTTTCACTGATCTGTATCTTCAGCAGCTACAGATAGTTTGGAATATAACATTAAATTGTTTGTTCATAATATCACTCCACTTATGGCTGACTGAAATTACAATAACGTGTTGAGAACTCTAGGTTACATGGTTACTATATTTCCATCAGATTACAAGATAGCTATAGCCACGCACATTATTCCTTGCTTTTAATCAATGGGCGTATTTTTTAAAAAAATATTTTTTCATCACGGTCTCAGTTTAAAAATAAACCTTTCATTCAGTGACAGCTGCAGTTTCACTCTGTATTTATACCATTAGTAGGACATCATGATGTGGTGACAAAAGGTTGCTAATGAACTCCCATCAACAATCAGTACCTGCAATCAATCAGTCACTATGAATTGCGCTTCTGCAGTGCTAAAGGAGTGGTAAAAAGTGAATTGGTGCTGGAGATCATATCATATCCCCCGAGTTGTTCAGCTTCTGACCAGGAGTAATAGTGAGCAATGGACCATTAAAAAGTTTCCAATGTGTAAGCTGTGGTAGACATCACAATAGACTCCTGCGGCTGAAAATGAAACACGGACAATGTGTTGTTAATAAGAACCTGTAGCCAATATCAGCTTGTTGTCCAGTTTCTATGATGTCTAATGAGGTAATTGTACAGACAGGCAGTGATTGCTGTCAGGCTTCATCCAGGTCTGCTGCATAATGCAGGACTCTGCACTCTCAGGCTGTTCCCAGAGACACACACCAAGATAAACAACAACTTCCTGCCCTGAGGCCCATCAACTCGGTGAAAGATGCTTTTTGGTCTGCCAAATACTGCTGGTCTTCCAGTGCAAGGAGCTGGCGTTGACTGACTGCTGCTGACTGGCACAATCCAGGGGCGAGGACTACGTGCTAAATTCTGGGGCAGTTGCTGCAAAGACTCAGCGGGAGAGACCAGATTTGTTATCTCCTGCCTTTGCTGTCAGAGACGTTGGAAATCCCTTGGGCTGGATGCACCACAGAATATTGCACAACAGTGGTGTAAATCTTAGAAATAACGTCTAAATTTATGACATAAAAAAGGTCAATTGTACAACTGTAATAGTTTGGACAAAGAATTTAGAATGGGATGAATGCAAATTGGATCAGGCCATGCCACTAATAAACTGGCACATAGTGTGTACACAAAAAAAATTATAATCTCCAGCAATTTCTCAAAAAATGCAACAAAATTAGGAAGTGAACTCAGGGCCTCTGAAAGCATGTGTACGTGATCTTCCAATGGTCGGAAATTTGAAGACAGATTCGTCATCGAATTGGCATCCCAAAGACGCTTTGGAAGATCACAAAAATGGAACAATACCTTTGCAAGGCTGGCCTCTTTTTAGATAGTGCTCTCCCAGAATCCCAACATGAAGATAAAAGGATCTTGAATAGATGGAAACGCAGCAGCGAGGACATCATTTTGAGAACATAACAGATCAGGATAATCACCAGAGCAATGAGCAGCATTGCTGATGATTTGAGTGGAGATTTTGTTTGGATGGTTTTGTTTGGTGGACACACATCACATTTGTGACAGCATTCGTTATTGTGACGTTCCATAGAAATGCAATCAGGACTGAAGTGGCATTCAAGGGTGTTATGCCTCAGCCACCAGAGCTAAACAGATTTGTTTTTAGTGAGAGAGAAAACAATGGATGGAATATTGTTCAGGCATCATGGGTCTAGGGTGCCAAGAAGAGACCTGTGCTGCTGTATTTCGGGAAGGCCAAATGAAACCATGAGATAACCACGCGGTAGGGAGGCAGGAAATCAAGAACCCAGAATGGAGCATCTTGCTGGCTGAGAGTCACTTGCCCATCAAAGACTGTGGTGCTCAGCAGCGCCACAG
This sequence comes from Chiloscyllium plagiosum, assembly GCF_037043375.1. NCBI lineage: Eukaryota > Metazoa > Chordata > Chondrichthyes > Orectolobiformes > Hemiscylliidae > Chiloscyllium > Chiloscyllium plagiosum. The sequence goes on from NW_028270140.1 coordinate 132,450,091, forward strand.
TGGGAGGCAGTGGCTGGCGCTGGGAAATCCACCCACTGCAGTCCCAACATCATGAAGCAGCACCAGGGACCCGGGTTCAATTCCTGCCTTAGGTGACTGTCTCTGTGGAGTTTGTATGTTCTTCTTGTGTCTGCCGGTTCCCCTCTGGATGCTCCAGTTTCCTCTCACAGTCCAAAGACATGCAGGTTAGGCGGATTGGTCATGCTAAGTGCAGGGTTAGTGGGATAGGGGAGGGGTCTGGGTCTGGGTTTGGGTAAAATATTCTTTGGATGGTTGGTGTTTGACTTGAGGGGCTGCATGGCCTCTGCCTGCATTGTAGGGATCCTATGACATCCTCCACTTTGCCTTCCCACATCCTAAATCTAGCTGCTCCATTTCTAGATGTGACAGACATCTTATACTGATAGGCCTGACCGAAGTGCCATTAATGTCTCTGCAACAGGTTGAGGCCCATAATTGGTCTTTAAGGTGGGACAAAATTGATGGGGAAGAAGCTCAATCATCCATCTTCTCAGCCAGAATGTAACACTGGAAGAGTTCAGGGACCCCCACCTTTCCATTTAGAACATAGAGCAATACAGTGCAGAACAAGCCCTTCGGCCTTCGATGCTGCGCCGACCTGTGAACTATTCTCAGCTCATCCCCCTACACTATCCCAAAATCATCCATGTTCTTATCCAAGGACTGTTTAAATCTCCCTAATATGGCTGAATTAACTACATTGGCAGGCAGGGCATTCTACGCCCTTACCACTCTCTGAGTAAAGAATCTGCCTCTGACATCTGTCTTAAATCTATCACCCCTCAATTTGTAGTTATGCCCTCTCGTACAAGCTGACGTCATCATCCTAGGAAAAAGACTTTCACTGTCTACCCTATCTAATCCACTGATCATCTTGTATGTCTCTATCAAATCCCCTTTGAGCCTTCTTCTTTGCAATGAGAACAGACCCAAGTCTTTCCTCATAAGACTTTCCCTCCAGACTAGGCAACATCTTGGTAATTCTTCTCTGCACCTTTTCCAATGCTTCCATATCCTTCCCAAAATATGGCGACCAGAACTGTACGCAATATTCCAAATGTGGCCGCACTAGCGTTTTGTATAGTTGCAGTATGATATTGCGGCTTTGGAACTCAACCCCTCTACGAATGAAACCTAACACACCGTATGCCTTCTTTTCAGCACTACCAACCTGGATGGCAACTTTCGGGGATCTATCTACATGGACTCCAAGATCCCTCTGCACATCCACACTACCAAGAATCTTTCCATTGATCCAGTACTCTGCCTTCCTGTTATTCTTCCCAAAGTGAATCACCTCACATTTAGTTGCATTGAACTCCATTTGCCACCTCTCAGCCCAGTTCTGCAGTTTATTGAAGTCCCCCTGATGCTCTTTCTGTCTCCAAGCTCCCCAATAGCAACAGCAGACAGTTTGCTCCTATCCCTTGTTTAGCTCAGCTTTATTGCTCTGGTTTGCAAAGCAGAGTAATAGCAACAGAGTGGGTTCAATTCCTACACAGGCTGAAGTTACTATGGAGGACTCTCCTTCTTAACCTCTCCCCTTGCTTGAGGTATGGTGACCCTTAGGTTAAACCACCCCCAATTGTCACTCTCTCATAAGACAGCAGTCCCATGATCTGGTAGGACTATTACCCCTTTTACCTGCAAACTGATAATCGTCGGCATAGTACTCTGAGAGACTGGGTGATTTGCGAGCTAACTGCCAGTGACAAAATTATTCAATAAGTCTCTCTCACCTGCCACTGAGGTGGGCTGTCACAGAGACATTAAGTGGACCAGGCTATTGGCTGGTGAGGGTGTTGTAATGGCTTGCAGCTAGTTTACGAACATCATCTGCCAGGATCAGAAATTAATCAGTACCAGGAAAGAAGTGCGTTTTTGGTGTCTGCATTGCAATAGAAATCCTCCCCCCTACCCTCCCACCCCCCAGAGATCTACTAATTTCAGTGGGCCATAATACAGCTCACAAGCAGATTGTTTTTCTGATGAAAATACCACTTGAAGTGACCTTGAGAAGATTAATAACAATGGAGTAATACATTCCAGGTTTTATTGAAAAAAAAACGATTTGAAACAAAAAAAATATTCCTGCTATTACATTCTGAATAAAGCTGGAGTTTTGACTTCAAAGCCACTTTTTAAAGTTCTCGACAATAAAGAATTGACACTCTTCCTTGTCACAGGATCTTCCAAATCAGTTCTTGAACAGTTATCGCTTTGATTTAACAGCTTTGTTAATGTAAAGCATCAAACTGAATCTTATTTGTTTGGTTAAATGCAAGTTAGTCTGTTGGAGTGTTCCTCACCAAAGATCCAGCAGGATCTCTCACCCTATCTTACTATCCTCACCTAATTAACCACCGATTCCGTTTTCATGGTGTCCCTCATGTTTGATCACAGCCATATCTTGCCATTTGCCATTCCCAAACGATGTCACCACTCAGCCAGTATCTGCTGAAAGACTGGCATCCTTGTGCTTGTGCCATATTTAAAATATCATTTTGCACCTTGTTCTGGGATTGCCCCACGTGGATCTTGATATTTACCCCCGACACAGCAGAAAGGGAGAATTGGTGGAGAGGAACCTAGAGGTCCTGCGATGGAGTTTATTGCAGTACTTTCCATTCCCCCAGATCAATATTGGAGGCCACAACACCAGACCATGACAACCAGATCAATATTGGAGGCCACATTACCAGACCATGACAGCCTGGTCAATATTGGAGGCCACAACACCAGACCATGACAGCCTGGTCAATATTGGAGGCCACAACACCAGACCATGACAGCCTGGTCAATATTGGAGGCCACAACACCAGACCATGACAGCCTGGTCAATATTAGAGGCCACAACACCAGACCATGACAGCCAGGTCAATATTCGAGGCCACAACACCAGACCATGACAGCCTGGTCAATATTAGAGGCCACAACACCAGACCATGACAGCCAGGTCAATATTCGAGGCCACAACACCAGACCATGACAGCCTGGTCAATATTAGAGGCCACAACACCAGACCATGACAGCCAGGTCAATATTAGAGGCCACAACACCAGACCATGACAGCCAGGTCAATATTGGAGGCCACAACACCAGACCATGACAGCCTGGTCAATATTAGAGGCCACAACACCAGACCATGACAGCCAGGTCAATATTAGAGGCCACAACACCAGACCATGACAGCCTGATCAATATTGGAGGCCACAACACCAGACCATGACAGCCTGGTCAATATTAGAGGCCACAACACCAGACCATGACAGCCAAGTCAATATTAGAGGCCACAACACCAGACCATGACAGCTAAATCAATATTGGAGGCAACAACACCAGACTATGACAGCCTGGTCAATATTGGAGGGCACAAACCAGACCATGACAGCCAAATCAATACTGGAGGCCACAACACCAGACCATGACAGCCTGGTCAATATTGGAGGCCACAACACCAGACCATGTCAGCCTGGTCTGAGGTTGGTACCTAGTTGAGAATGGTCTCAACAGCCCTGCAGAAGGAAGGTCGTTGTCCTCCTACACTTCTCATCTTCTCTCCAATTCCTCACACTTATTGTATTTATGTATGTCTCATGCACCAGCTTGCAACATCTTTCCTCATTTGGTAACAACCATCCCAACCTCCAATATCACTAAATCTGCATGCCCTCCAAATTACCAGGATGAAAGTTAATGGGAGAAGAGGGCAAACTCTTTAACCTGCTGTATGATCTCCCTGAGCAAGAACAGGGCTAGCAGAATTACCCATTGAAGTGGGCTACCTATATCTGGATCTTGCAGTCTTTTCTGCTAAGATCCAAACATCCAAATTTGACGGCAGGAAAATACGAGCCAGTTCAGCAAGTTTGCTCCACACCATACTAAAAACTGCAGTTGCTGCAAATCTGAAACAATAACAGAAATTGTTGGCAAAGCTCAGCAAGTCTGGCAGTATCTGTGGAGAGAAAGCAGATTGAACGTTTTGGATCCCGTGACCCTCCTTCAGAACCTGATCTCTCTCTCTCTCTACAGATACTGCCAGACCAGCTGAGTTTCTCCAGCAATTTCTATTTGTGCTCCCACTCCCTGATGGTGAGAGGTTGGTACCTAACTGGCAATGTTTGTTTCCCACTCCCCCACACTCCCAACTCCCCACCCCCAAACATTGACTTCTGTTCCCCTACCATCCTCCCTAGACCTGCATTTCCCAAGCCCAGCACAGCCATCGAATATCTTTGGAAAGACTGTGGTTGTATTTACCCAAAACAATACAAAGAACTATTGATGCTAGAAATCTGAAACAAAAGCAGAAATCGCTGGAGAAACTCAGTAGGTTTGGCAGCTTCATTCTGGAGAAGTGTCACTGGACTTGAAATGTTACTCTGCCTTCTCTCCAAAGATGCTGCCAGATCTGCTGAGTTTCTCTAGCTGTTATTGTTCTTATTATACTTGCCTATGTTGATTTCCAATGGAGAGAGAACAGTTAAATGCGTGGCTACAGGGATGGTGCAGGAGGGAGGGATTCCAGTATCTGGATAACTGGGGTTCTTTCTGGGGAAGGTGGGACCTCTATAAACAGGATGGTCTACACCTGAACCTGAGGGGCACCAGTATCCTTGGGGGGAGGTTTGCTAGTGCTCTTGGGGGGGGGTGGGGGGGTTTAAACTAACTCTGCAGGGGCATGGGAACCCAGAATGTAGCTTTAGGGTGCAGGACCTGGAGTGTACGGAGGTTAGGAACATGGCATCAATCTCAAAGGAGGGTGCCTGTAAACAGGAAAGTGGCTTGAAGTGTGTATACTTCAATGCAAGAAGTATACGAAATAAGGTAGGTGAACTTGCAGCGTGGGTTGGTACCTGGGATTTCGATGTTGTGGCTATTACGGAGACATGGGTAGAACAGGGACAGGATTGGCTGTTGCAGGTCCCAGGGTTTAAATGTTTTAGTAGGGTCAGAGGTGGGGGTAAAAGAGGGGGGGGGGGGGTGGCATTGCTTGTCAAAGATAGTATTACAGCTGTGGAAAGGACGATGGATGAAGACTCGCCATCTGAGGTAGTTTGGGCTGAGGTTAGGAATAGGAAAGGTGAGGTCACCCTGTTAGGAGTTTTCTACAGGCCACCTAATAGTCCTAGAAACGTAGAAGAAAGGATTAGGAGGATGATTCAGGAGAAGAATGAAAGTAATAGGGTGGTTGTTATGGGGGACTTTAACTTTCCTGATATTGATTGGGAAAGCTATAGCTCGAGTTTGTTAGATGGTGTTTGTCCAATGTGTGCAGGAGGGTTTCCTGACACAATATGTAGACAGGCCAACAAGAGGTGAGGCCATACTGGATTTGGTACTGGGTAACGAACCAGGCCAGGTGTTAGAATTGGAGGTAGGTGAGCACTTTGGGGACAGTGACCACAATTCGGTGACTTTTACTCTAGTGATGGAGAGGGATAAGTGTGCACTGCAGGGCAAGAGTTGTAGCTGGGGGCAGGAAAATTATAATGCGGTGAGGCACGACTGAGGATGCGTGGCTTGGAAAAGTAGGCTTCAATGCAAGGACGCAATTGATATGTGGAGCTTGTTCAAGGAGCAACTATTGAGTGTCCTTGATAAGTATGTACCTGTCAGGCAGGGAGGAAAGGGTCGTGTGAGGGAGCCGTGGTTTAATAAGGAATTGGAATCCCTTGTTAAATGGAAGAGAGCGGCCTATGTAAAGATGAGACGTGAAGGTTCAATTGGGGCGATTGAGAGTTATAAGGTAGCCAGGAAGGATCTGAAGAGAGAGCTAAGAGCAGCAAGGAGGGGACATGAAAAGTCCTTAGTTGGTAGGATTAGGGAAAACCCAAAGGCTTTCTATAAGTATGTCAGGAATAAAAGAATGACTAGGGTAGGAATAGGTCCAGTCAAGGATAGTAGTGGGAAGTTGCGTGTGGAGGCTGAAGAAATTGGGGAGACACTGAATGAATACTTTTCGTCAGTATTCACTCAGGAACAGGACATTGTTGCCAATGTGAATACTGAGTCACAATTAATTAGAATGGACAGCTTTGAGGTATGTAGGGAAGAGGTGTTGGAAATTCTGGAAAGGGTGAAAATAGATAAGTCCCCTGGGCCTGATGGCATTTATCCTAGGATTCTCTGGGAAGCAAGGGAGGAGATTGCAGATCCATTGGCCTTGATTTTTATGTCCTCGTTGTCTACAGGAATAGTGCCAGAAGACTGGAGGATAGCAAATGTGGTTCCCTTGTTCAAGAAGGAGAGTAGGGATAACCCTAGTAACTATAGGCCGGTGAGTCTCACTTCTGTTGTGGGCAAAGTCTAAGAGAGAATTGTAAGGGATAGGATTTATGCACATCTGGATAGGAATAATGTGATCAAGGATAGTCAGCATGGTTTTGTGAAGGGCAGGTCGTGCCTCACAAACCTTATTGACTTCTTTGAGAAGGTGACTAAGGAGGTGGACGAGGGTAAAGCGTTAGATGTGGTGTATATGGATTTTAGTAAGGCGTTTGATAAGGTTCCCCATAGTAGGCTACTGCAAAAAATACGGAGGTATGGCATTGAGGGTGAGTTGGAGGTTTGGATTAGGAATTGGCTGGCTGGAAGAAGACAGAGGGTAGTAGTTGATGGTAAAGGTTCATCCTGGAGTGTAGTTACTAGCGGTGTTCCGCAAGGATCTATTTTGGGACCATTGCTGTTTGTCATTTTTATAAATGACCTGGAGGAGGGGCTAGAAAGTTGGGTGAGCAAGTTTGCGGATGATACGAAAGTCGGTGGAGTTGTTGACAGTGAGGAAGGATGTGTCAGGTTACAGCGGGATATAGATAAGCTGCACAGCTGGGCAGAAAGGTGGCAAATGGAGCTCAATGTGGGTAAGTGTGAGGTGATTCACTTTGGTATGAGTAACAAAAAGATGGGGTACTGGGCTAATGGTCAGATACTTGGTAGTGTGGATGAGCAGAGGGATCTTGGTGTCCATGTACACAGATCTCTGAAAGTTGCCACCCAGGTAAATAGTGCGGTGAAGAAGGCATATGGCGTACTGGCTTTTATTGGTAGAGGAATTGAGTTCCGGAGTCCTGAGGTCATGTTGCAGTTGTATAAGACTCTGGTACGGCCGCATCTGGAGTATTGTGTGCAGTTTTGGTCACCATACTATAGGCAGGATGTGGAGGCACTGGAACGGGTGCAGAGGAGGTTTACCAGGATGTTGCCTGGTATGGTAGGAAGATCGTATGAGGAAAGGCTGAGGCACTTGGGGCTGTTTTCATTGGAGAAAAGAAGGTTTAGGGGTGACTCGATAGAGGTGTACAAGATGATTAGGAGTTTAGATAGGGTTACCATGAGAACCTTTTTCCACATATGGAGTCAGCTATTACGAGGGGACATAGCTTTAAATTAAGGAGTGGTAGGTATAGGACAGATGTTAGGGGTAGATTCTTTACTCAGCGAGTCGTGAGTTCATGGAATGCCCTGCCAGTAGCAGTGGTGGACTCTCCCTCTTTATGGGCATTTAAACGGGTATTGGATAGGCATATGGAGGATAGTGGGCTAGTGTAGGCTAGGTGGGCTTGGATCGGCGCATCATCGAGGGCCAAAGGGCCTGTACTGCGCTGTATTTTTCTATGTTCTATGTTCTATGATTGAGACCATCCTCCATCCATCTAGCAATGTTTCCTCTCGACTTCCATTTGCTTCTGCAATCCAGGTATGAGAGGCAAGCAAGATGTAACTATCCTGCATTGGTTTCATAGCACATAGAACGGTACAGTGGAGGAACAGGCCCTTCGGCCCACTACATCTGTGCTAACTGTGATGCCATTATAAACTAATTCCATCTGCCTGCACATGATCCAGATCCCTCTATTCCCTGCCTGGTCATGTGTCTGTCTAAATGTCTCTTAAACATTTTGATCATATCTTCCTCTATGACCTCCCCTGGCATCGCATTCCATGCACCTACCATCCTCTGTGTAAATACTGTGCATCGCATATCTCCTTTAAACATTCCCCATCTCACCTGAGTCCCTGGTATATGACATTTCCACCATGGGAAAAAGACTCCAAGTATCCACCTTATCCATGCCTCTCATAATTTTTTATGTTTCTGTCAGGTCACCACCCCACCTGCCCCACTAGCTTTCGAAGCGCTGCTCCCTCATCAGGTGGTTAATGAAGGAGCCACCTGATGAAGGAGCGGTGCTCCGAAAGCCAGTGCTTCCAAATAAACCTGTTGGACTATAACCTGGTGTTGTATGATTTTTAATTTTGTACGCCCCAGTTCAACACCAGCATCTCCAAATCAACACTCCAGTCAGTCAACATCCCAGTAAATATCTTCTGCATCCTCTCCAAAGACTCCACATCTTTCCTGTAGTTTGGCGACCAGAACTGCACACAATCTTCCAAATGGGGCCTAACTGAAGTCTTACAACACTTCAGCATGACTTGCCAACTCAATGCCCCGACTGATTAAAGCAAGCATAATGCACACCTTCTTTACCGTCTGACCCACTTGTGTTGCCACTTTCAGGATGCTGTGGACTTGCATCTTGTACTGCACCTCTGATTCATGGGCTCAGTGTACTTTTGATACCGGGATCCAGATCTAGTCTTAGCCACTGCCAGAAGCATCAATACTGGGGACAGGGTAAGGGTGAGCACAATAAACAGAAAATCTGCAAGTCCTTCTGAACACATAAAGCCCTGTTTGTTTTTCAGTGATGTATGTTAAAATAGGGCACACATTTAAATCAAAATGAAAAGTTGAGTAATTGACAGGCTTGCAGAGGTACGGCTTGTATTTAAAAAGAGACTGATTTATTTTCTATTTTTTCCTCTCCTCTGTCGAGGATGCTGACTCATGCTTACACAAAACGCTTCATGAGCTGGCTGCCCTCCATTATTCCACACAAGTGCTCGCTCGTCATCTGTGACCCTGGTTCACAATGAGGCTTTTTAAACAAACACGTAAAGGACTGCATATAGCCATGATCGCTTCCTCAGACAAACACTGCCCATTCACCTTCCAGGAGGCTGAGCTGGTATAGCGTTCAGAAAAAGCAACCTTGGCTGATTTTTAAAAAATTCTTCCCAGGAATTACCTGACAATCGTCTTCTGTTCAAAATTAGCTTGCGAATTTCTCACCAGTTCACTGAGTCAGCACACGAAAGCTTCTGTTGAGGTTTAGCTTTGAAGAATGTGCAATGTTGATTGCTTTAATGCACTGTTCCTTACACTTTAAGTATTGGGCTTTCTCTATTCACTTCTTTCCACTTAAAAGTATTGTCAACTATGCTGAGGTCATATCAGCTATAGGATATATCAGTTCTCCAGCCAAAGGTGAGGGCGATAGAGGACAGCCTCAGAGTATATTTGGAGGACTGTTAATGCAGAGACCCAAGTAATGGTTTGGGGACGCAGGTTTGAATCCCACCACCACAGACGGTGGTATTTAGAGTCATAGAGATGTACAGCATGGAAACAGACCCTTTGGTCCAACTCGTCCATGCCGATCAGATATCCGACCCTAATCTGGTCCCATTTGCCAGCACTTAGCCCATATCGCTTTTAGCCCTTCCTGTTCATATACCTACCCAGATATCTTTTAAATGTTGTAATTGTACCAGCCTCCACTACTTTCTCTGGCAGTTCATTCCAGACATGCACCATCCTCTGAGTGAAAAAGTTGCCTCTTCGATCCCTTTTGTCTTTTTCCCCTCTCACCCTAACCAATGCCCTCTAGTTCTGGACTCCCCCACCCCAGGGAAAAGACCTTGTCCATTTGTCCTATCCATGCCTGTCATGATTTTATAAACCTCTATAAGATCACCCCCTCAGCCTCCGATGCTCCAGGGAAAACAGCAAAGAGTTTGGAAACAGTAGTGCTGATAGTCATGAAAAACCTTCTGATTCACTAATATCCTTTAGGGAAGGGAACTGAAATCTTTGATGGAAATGTGTTGCTGGAAAAGCGCAGCAGGTCAGGCAGCATCTAGGGAACAGGAGAATCGACGTTTCGGGCATTAGCCCTTCTTCAGGAATGGCTAATGCCCGAAGAAGGGCTAATGCCCGAAACGTCGATTCTCCTGTTCCCTAGATGCTGCCTGACCTGCTGCGCTTTTCCAGCAACACATTTCCATCTCTGATCTCCAGCATCTGCAGACCTCACTTTCTCCTCAACTGAAATCTTTGCCTGGTCTGGCCTACATGTGACTCCAGACTCACAACAATATGGTTGACTCTTAACTCTCCTCGAGGTAATTAGGGATGGTCAATAAATGCTGGCCTAGCCAGTGACATCCTCATTGTGTGAGTGAATAAAACAAAAGGTTCTCCCATGAGCCATGCAAAGAAAGAAAGAGCTTGCATTTATATTTTACAGTACAAATTCAGGCACTTCAAAGCTAAATATATTCGATATCTGTTATAGTAATGTCAGTTGAAGGTAAATATTGGACCAGTTATCAGGAAAGTTCCACTGAGCTTCTCCAAATATTGATCAGTACTTGTTTTTCACATCTTATTCAAAAGGTAGCACTTCCGACAATGTGGCACTCCCTCAGCACAACATTTAAACCTCATCCTTAATTAAGTCCCCAAACCAGAGTGAAGCTTGCCATCAGCTGACCCTGATGTGAGAGGGGGTGAGGATCCAGAGCGGTGTCATTGATCCAGGGACAAAATCCACTCGTTTCTTCAAACAAAATGGTGGGTCGGTCAGCTGTTCCAATGCAGTTGACCCTTTAACTGGCTGTCATGAGGAGTGTGACTCGGGAACACATTTGTACTCATCCCCCCTCAAGGGAAACTAATTGTTCACTCAGCATCTGTCTCCACAAAGCGCAACTGGGCTCAGGAAGGTGAAGTGCATGAATCATGGAGCATAGAGTTGCCAAAACTGGCAGCTGCTCATCACAAAGTAACAACAGTCACCGTACATAGAAAAAAAGAATGCATTGCCTTGGGTTTTCTGAGTATTTTTTAATTTGGAAAGTTCTTTACAAATATGACAACCTTCAAATTAGATGGGATACTGGTGTGCTCATTCTTCTGAAACTCGACTCTCTCCAACCTGTCTTCAGATGACGTAACCTATTTGTTGTTGTAGGGTGAAATAAGAGTGGAATTTCAGATCAGTGGGACGAGCCTCCATGGAGTAATTCCACAGAATCCCATGGAGTAATTTTGGAATTGAATATTATTACTTTTCCATCTGTGGAGCACTGCTATGAAAAAAATGTGAATGCAAACTGTAAGGATCTCTATTTTTCACTGGATCCATCATATCCTTGTGCACCTGTCACCCCATGAACTAACTCTTGACTGACAGTAAGCTGGAGGCCATGCTCAGCTTATCTCAATGCTGCAGTGTAGCCAGTAATGTGCAGGGATAATGAAGGAACTGTTTGTTGCCCAACCTTTCCTGTGGAATTTTCATCTGGGAAATGCATACCGGTGCACTTTCGTGGCTCTCAAAGCCTACACTTGTCCCACGTGTGACTTTGTGAGAGATTTTCATCACAAGTCACACTGGCTTAGTGTGTATTTTGTGAACTTGACAAGAGTGCACAAGGAGCATGGATACAAAATTGAGCCAATTTTAAGGCTCACCTCTGTCTTGGCAGCCAAGCTCTCAATATCGCTAATAAACCTCAAAGCACATGCTCACACATCCACCTCTCCCTCCACGCCACTTCTGATTCCACATATCAAACCATGATGCATACAATATCTCATGCCGACCCATATGCCTCTGTGTTACCACGCATTCCCCATGTCATCTCATGTCACATCCATACCCCCATGAATATTCAATAGCCAAACACACAGAATGCATAATGTAGAGAACCAGAAGACATGCAAACAGTTAAACAATGGGTTAATTTACTACTCTGAGATAGAATTGGAGAATGGAATGAAAATGATTAAAAACACACTTACATTAAAGGACAGCAGCGAACAGTAAATGTGCCACAGAATGGTTCAAACTCCTCAGAGGCTTTCAATTCCCCTCATGAATCTCAAGTGCATCTAAGCGCTTCCAACAGCCTGCACCAGCAGATGAAAATGGTGTCGGGGGGAAATCTTATCTTCACCCCCTTCCACCTGCACTCCACCTCCCACCCCCAATTTAAACAGGGGAACGGAACCTCAGCGAGTATTTTGTACACTCGCCATTCCCAACCCACAAAAAAGGAAGAGGAAAATAGTACCAGGTCAGAAATATGGAGGGTATGCGGATTTCCTCTGAAAATAAAATGTGGCCGAACACACTTAAAAATTCCTCTACACCCATACAAATATTCAGGCAAATGTTTTCTGTGTTCTTCTGAGAAGACTTCCCTCAGCTCAGACCTTTTGAATGGGGCAAGAGAGAACAGCTGTGGTCACCATGTTGAAACAATGTCACTGATGAACCCCGACACCCCTAATGACAATTCACACACCAGGGGCGGGCAATAGGTTCTGACCTAGCCAGCTATATCTGCATGTCATTAACGCATTTTTAAAAAAATGGAGTCAAAAAGAGCTGAATTGTGACTGTTTTTTCAGAGAATGAACTAATTCATTCTACTAAATACTTTGCTGAGATGTGCCTCCAAAAGCTTACGTATCATAAGTCTTATGAAGAATACGATGAGTGAGAAAATAAATGATAAATAAATGGCCTATAAATATCTTGTTTTCCAGTCTCCCTGACAACAGATGTTCAGGTTAGGCCAGCCAAGAATTTTTCAAATTTGCATTTCTTTTCCAGTCTTAGTTTTTCTATTCTAATTTACTCCTCTCTCTATAAGACACTGAACCTCTGCTCAATATTTTAGAAGAGCCTTCTAGACCTTTACCCAGGTGATCACTATTTCATGTCTTTATTATTCTTATTGTAAGCAAGCCAAGTTGATGGAAGAGGAAACTGATGTCACTGGTCTCACGGAACACAACACCAGAGCTATAAAGCAATATTAAGCACTCTTTCCAAGTGAACACCTGGATTTACTTCTTTCAGTCTCGTTCACTGCATCTGCTGCTGTACACTGGGGAGTCGAAATGCAAACTGGATGACATTACAGTCCATAAGTATGAGCCCGAACTTCCAGTCGCTTGTCGTTTCATGTCCCACATTTTTCTCATGCTCATATTTCTATCCTTGCAACGAAGCCCAACACAGGCAATGTTTCATTTTCCATTCAGGCATGGTACAGACATCTGGACTCAGCACTGAATTCAACAAATTCAGACCATGAACTCTGAGTTTCATTCTGATTCCAACCAACAACGTCACTCTCCCCTGCCTCCAAAAGCCTCCATTGTCTTGTTTCTTGTCTTTCAGTGAGAGCTCAGTTATTTTGTCATGAGTACCTACTTGGTACCTATGCCTAGTCTTCTCTACAACAATTACCACTCCTCCCTTAACCTTTCTCTGACCTGCTTTTCTGTTCTACTTGTACCTCCCTACTTTTTAACAGCCCCCTGACTTTGCCACCTCTCTTCAAGTCCAGTGGAGAGTTATTGGACTTGAAATGTTAACTCTGTTTCTCCCTCTTCAGGTGCTGCCAGACCTGCTAAGATTTTCCAATGCTTTCTGTTGTTATTTTGTTTCGCCAGCATCTGCACTGCTGCTTTTGTCATTAAGAAATTGGACATGACTCAGTTAGTAGCACTCACTTCTGAGTCATTGTTTGTGGATCAATTCAAATCTGAGAATCTTAGTTGACTATTCACTGCAGTACTGAGCAAATGCCAGACATTTGGAGGAGACAACTTTTGATTGAAATTTTAAGCAGGGACCCTGTTTGCTCTCTCAGACAGATGTAAAAAGATTAACGGCACTATTTTGAACAAGTGATGAGGAGCTATCTCTACTTTCCTCATTGGTATTTATTCAACTTGCTGGACGACAGGGCTATTCTCTCATTAGAGTGAGGTGACTAGTCGCAAGTGTAACCTGAGAAACACCTCAGCTAAGGTTGAGAAGGTGGGACCTTCATACGAATCTCAGGCAGTATCAGGAATTGAACCCACACAGCTGTAAAATCACAACAAAATAGAAGAATTCCAACAGTTTGGAAACAGGCCCTTTGACCCAACTAATCCACACCCACTCTCGGAAGAGTAACCCACCCAGACCCATTCCCTACCCTATTATCGTATATTTACCTCTGACTAATGCCCCTAACTTACACATCCCTGAACATTATGGGCAATTTCCCATGGCCAATTCACTTAATGTGCACATCTTTGGATTATGGGAGGGAACTGGAGTGCCCGGACGAAACCCACGCAGGCACAGGGAGAATGTGCAAGCTCCACATAGACAGTTGCCCAGGGCTGGAATCAAACCCAGGTCCGTGGTACTGTGAGGCAGCAATGCTAACCACTGAGCCATCCAGCTTTATATTACATTACAAACCAGCCACCCAGCCAACTGAGCTAACCAGCCCCTGGGTATTATCTATGCCTCAATCCACATCACACAAAAAACAGATTATCTGGCTATTATCACATGACTGATTGTGAGAGCTTGCGGTGTACAATTTGGCTGCCGTTTTCTGCATGACCATAGTGGTTACACTTCAAAATTAATTTACTTCCCTTCTAAAGTGCTTTAGGTTGAACTGTGATTGAAATACATTAAACTCAACAGTTGGTCCCAATTTGACCAGTGGGAGGTGGTAGCACAGTGTACAATGCCCACCTCAAAAGAAAATCACTGAAATGGTGGAATCTTTACGATGGTGGTAGTGGTGGTGGTGGTGGTGGGGACGGGGAGCAGCATCGAGTCAGACCTTCTACCATGCCTTTAGATGCGGATTTCAAGTGGTCACTGGCGCAACTGAATGAAAAGGGTGGATCGTTTAAAAAAAGCCAGCTTAACATTTCCAGGACTTGAAGCTATTTTGTTAAATATTAGGCTCTCTGGCCACTGCATAGCCCTCATATTCACTCACATCCTCTCACACACTCCTTTGTCCCATCCTCCCCCAGTGCAACCTCTAACCACCTACTTTATTAGGTTCATACCAACCTAATGTCAACTCAAGTCTACCTACCCATAACATGCCTCCATGTCAACACACTCAGTATTCACCATGGGCAGATCTCAGGAGCCAAGGTGAAATGAAATAAATTTCCAAAGATCTATTATAGGCTTCACAATGGAAATAAAAACGTACAATCATGAAAGCTCATTGAAAACTCTTAAATTCCCTACCCTGCCCCCAGTATGATATTTCTTAGGAAAAAAAACATTTCCCTTTTGCTTCAAGGTGATATCCTGAAGTCCCAAAAAACTATGCTGGGGCTTTTAAACAACCCACCTCACCATTCAGCTGCCCCAGTCATGGGTTTGAAAGCTGCTGAATTCCATCACACTCCTGAACTGTGCCTTGTAGATGATGGATGTGCTTCAGAAAGTCATAAAATGAGCCATAGAATTCCTAGATTCAAACCTACTCTTGAAACCACAATAATTTCTGGTTGGTCCATCATGATTTCTGCTCAATGAAAACCCTCAATTGTTTATCATGGGGGCGATGAAGAGATAATGCCCTTTTGTTGGAGATGGTCATTGCCTGGTACTTATAACTTGCTCCTGGTTGCAAATGTTACTGCCACTTACCAGCCCAAGACCCGAATGATGTCCAGATCTTGTTGCAAGGGACTGCTTCAGTATCTGAGGAGTCAGAAATGATGCTGAACATTGTTCAATCATCAATGCACATTCCCACCTCTGACGTCAATGTCATCAACGGAGCAGCTGCAGATGGTGGGATCTAGGACACTACACTGTGGAACTTGTGCAGAGATGTTTTAAGGCTGTCTTCCAACACCCACTACCATATGTCAAATTTGGTTCCATGGATGTAGGTTTGCTCGCTGAGCTGAAAGGTTCATTTCCAGATGTTTTATTACCCTACTAGGTAACATCTTCAGTTGACCTCAGGCGAAGCAATGCTGAAGATTCCTGCTTTCTATTTATATGTTTGGGTTTCTTTGGGTTGGTGATGTCACTTCCTGTGGTGAAGTAACTTCTTGTTCCTTTTCTCAGGGGGTGGTAGATGGGGTCTAACTCGATGTGTTTGTTGATAGAGTTCCGGTCGGACTTCCATGACTTAAATAATTTCATATCATGACACTTTCACAGACCTTCAAGAGCTTCGACAACTACTAGAAAAATTTCTAGTTCCCACACAAAGGGTAAAGAGCCATACCATTGTGCATTTGAAGTCTGTTGGAACTCACCACTGAGTTCAACTTTCTTCCATGTGTCAGTCACACCTACCAGTGAACATGGGATCTTTCAGAAATACAGTGGATTTCCAGATCTGTATCCTGCCCACCATTATGACAGCTTTGTGGAGTCTCCACAACTCTGTTAAAGTTCTGATTTCGACAATAACCTGGTGTTGTGTGATTTTTAACTCTGTTAAAGTACGACCATGTTTTGGATGCAAGACTTTGTTTGATTAATTGTCCTCCAGCTTACCGCATTGGATACCAAACTTAATGAAAGGTTGTATGAGAAAGATGCAGTGCAGAAGATACCGACATATTTTTATACAGCATTATTACAATTCAATTTATTCAACAACCGATTTCAATCAATTATCAGTATAATTAAATGCAGAACACAATGTTACCTCATCTGATTGTGCTATAATAATTACATGATTGCAGAATTGTTATATAAAAATATTGTATTTTAGTGCCATATAAATTCTAGTTGCATTGTTCTATTTTCTTTCCCATTTGTAGCACTTCAGACCAGCCACAAACAACCTCAGCTTTACATCATAACCACTGGTGGAAATGTGTTGCCAGGACAGAACCCCACTGGTCCTCACCTACCACCCCACCAATCTCCATGTACAGCGCATCATCCGCCGTCATTTCCGCTACCTCCAAACGGACCCCACCACCAAGGATATATTTCCCTCCCCTCCCCTATCAGCATTCCGTAAAGACCACTCCCTCCGTGACTCCCTCGTCAGATCCACACCCCCCACCAACCCAACCTCCACTCCCGGCACCTTCCCCTGCAACCACAGGAGGTGCAAGACTTGCACCCACACCTCCCCCCTCACCTCCCTCCAAGGCCCCAAAGGAAACTTCCATATCCGCCACAGATTCACCTGCACCTCCACACACATCATCTGTTGCATCCTCTGCACCCGATGTGGCCTCCTCTATATTGGGGAGACAGGCCGGCTACTTGCGGAGCGTTTCAGAGAACACCTCTGGGACACCCGGACCAACCAACCCAACCACCCTGTAGCTCAACATTTCAATTCCCCCTCCCACTCCACCAAGGATATGCAGGTCTTTGGACTCCTCCATCGTCAGACCACAACAAAACGACGGTTGGAGGAAGAACGCCTCATCTTCCGCCTAGGAACCCTCCAACCACAAGGGATGAACTCGGATTTCACCAGTTTCCTCATTTCCCCTCTCCCCACCCTGTCTCAGTCAAATCCATCGAATTCAGCACCGCCTTCCTAACCTGCAATCTTCTTCCCGACCTCTCCGCCCTCACCCCAGTCTGACCTTTCACCCTCACCTTGACCTCTTTCCACCTATCACATTTCCGACGCCCCTCCCCCAAGTCCCTCCTCCCTACCTTTTATCTTAGCCTGCTGGACAAACTTTCCTCATTCCTGAAGAAGGGCTTATGCCCGAAACGTCGATTTTCCTGTTCCCTGGATGCTGCCTGACCTGCTGCGCTTTTCCAGCAACACATTTCCAGCTCTGATCTCCAGCATCTGCAGACCTCACTTTCTCATCATAACCACTGGTAAAGGTGCCTCACACCGAGCAGAGGTGTCAGCAATCCTTCAGTAATCCCTTGTTTTACTCTGTGCCAGATAATTTAATCCTTTCACAATCAGTTTGCCCACTTTAAACTCTCCCATCCCTCACCTATTACTTTTATTTGATGATAGAACATACTTGTGATTCACTTTGTGGTTTCCTTGCCAGTAATCTATTCTGTTCTCTAACATCTACTTTTAACCTTTTTCTCCCCTGTATGATCCAAGCAGTTTTGACTAAGAAAGCATGACAATAAAGTGTCTCTATTAAGTCTGGAACAAACAATGGCAGTGAGTGAGTGGCAAAGTTCTTCTTGCAGAGAATAAAGCTAAAACGAGATCTGATAAAGATTTTCAAAATAATGAGCTGGCTGGATACAAGAGAAAAGGAGAAACGGTTCCCTTTACAAGGAGGAACAAGAATGAGAAGGCTTAGATTTAACGTCATCTGCAAAAGGAGGGAAGCAAATAAAATCTTTTTCACACGGCATGGTGTTAGGATGTGGAATACAATGTCTGAAAATGTGGAAGAGGCAGATTTAAATGAAGCATCAGTGGATGGTCATTTGGATTAGGATAAAGTGCAAGGGGATGGAGAAAAAGCAGGAGATTGGCGCTAGTTCATGGTGCTCATTTGCAGATCTGGTGTAGGCTTCACTGGCCGAATGGCTTCATTCTGTGCTGTAACACTCTTGTGATGTCCCCTATCCAGAGGCCCATGGAAAGTGGGATTAAATCCCAAAGTGGCAGTTGGTGAAACTTGTATCCAATAAAATCTAGAATTGAAAAATAATCTCATGGTGGCCATGTAGCCCTTGTTGATTATCATAAATATCCACCTGGTTCACTAAATGGAAGGAAATTGGGCGGCACGGTGGCACAGTGGTTAGCGCTGCTGCCTCACAGCGCCAGAGACCCGGGTTCAATTCCCGCCTCAGGCGACTGACTGTGTGGAGTTTGCACATTCTCCCCGTGTCTGCGTGGGTTTCCTCCGGGTGCTCCGGTTTCCTCCCACCATCCAAAGATGTGCAGGGTCAGGTAAATTGGCCATACTAAATTGCCTGTAGTGTTAGGTAAGGGGTAAATGTAGGGGTATGGGTGGGTTTCGCTTCGGCGGGTCGGTTTGGACTTGTTGGGCTGAAGGGCCTGTTTCCACACTGTAATCTAATCTAATCTAAATCTAAATCTAATCTAAATCGAAATTGCTTGCATTTAAAAAAAAAAGAACTACAGATGCTGGTAATCTGAAACAAAAACAGAAAAACTCAGCAGGTCCACCTGCATCTGTGGAGGGAGAAACTGAGTTAAGATTTCAAATCCAGTGCCCCTTCTTCAGAAGTCGCTTGCACTTACATGATCTGGTTGACAAGTGATTCCAGATTCATACTATGGTTGACTCTTAATTGTTGTCTGAAGCGGCCCGAGCAAGCCACTCAGTTCATGGGCAATTAGGTCTGGATAGTAAATGTTGACCTTGTCAGTGATGCCCAATTTCAATGCAGGAATTGAAAAAAATCAAAGGGATGACTTTTGATGAGCACCCTTCCGAGCTCAGGAAGCATTACAACTTGTAATTTCTCCTCAGGCTGAGATTGACAAGACTTGTGTTTGCCCGAAACGTCGATTTCGAAGCTCTTTGGATGCTGCCTGAATTGCTGTGCTCTTCCAGCACCACTAACCCAGAATCTGGTTTCCAGCATCTGCAGTCATTGTTTTTACCTCATTGATTTTAACCCTACTGCGAATCCTCTTGCAAGGATGCCTGCCTTGAAGAAGTTTTCCTCCTCTCTCTACAAGAATCTCAGGGAGTCCCTCTCCCACTGCAACTCCCAGGTCATTCCTCTGCCCTGAAGAGAAGGGCTTTTGCCCGAAACGTCGATTTTGAAGCTCCTCGGATGCTGCCTGAATTGCTGTGCTCTTCCAGCACCACTGATCCAGAATCTGGTTTCCAGCATCTGCAGTAATTTTTTTTACCCTTTGCTCAGTATATATCGCAATATGAAATTAGGGCTAGCAAATGGAATTCAGCTAAGATTAGATTCCCTACAGCGTGGAAACAGGCCCTTCAGCACAACAAGCCCATACCAACCCTCCGAAGAGTAACCCACTCAGACCCATTTCCCTCTGACTAATGCACCTAACACTATGGGCAATTTAGCATGGACAATTCACCAGGCCTGCACATCTTTTGAACTGTGGGATAAAACCAGAGCAAACCCACAGACACAGAAAGAACATGCAAACTCCACACAGACAGTCAGCCGAGGCTGGAATGAACCTGGGACCCTGATACTGTGAGACAGCAGTGCTAACCACTGAGCCACCATGGCGCCCCATGGTGATTGAACCAGATGGCAGAGCAGGCTAGTAGGGCTGAATGGTCTCCTGTTCATATCAATTATCTTCTCTGAAAGCAATTGACAATTTAATGACAATGTTTTTCACTGTGGGCTCAACCCAGGAAGAACTGGAATAAATCTTCCCAAGCTTCCCTTACAAAGTATCCTTACAACTGACCAAAACAGACAATTCTATTTGTCTGGGCTTCATTCAAACCCAAAAGTTATTGATGAAAGGGCAATGTTTTTGATATTTTCCGATTCTCAAGCAGATTTCAAGTCACATCTGGTAAAATAAAAGTATCAGTTAAATTTTTTAGTATCAGAAATCTTGGCAAGACTGCATTGATTGCCCTAATAGCAATAGTTCTTACAATTTGGCAGGGATACAGCAATGGCAGGGGCAGCAAGCAGTCCCTATCCTATGGCAGGCTCATTTTTAAAACAACCCCATTCATCTTATTCAGTGCCAGCTCATAAATTAACCAATTCAATGTTAAAATCAATCTCACAGCCCTGCTTTGGAAGGATTTTATTAAATTGGAGTGGGTGCAGAAAAAACCTTACAAGGATGTTGCCAGGACTGGAGGGTTTAAGTTATAAGGAGAGACTGTATAGGCTGCAACTTTTTTCCCTGGAGCATAGGAGAATGAGGGGTGACCTTACAGAGGTTTATAAAATCATGAGGGCACAGATAAGGTGAATAGCAAAAGTCCTTTCCCTAGGTAGTGGAGTTTAAAACTAGAGGGTATAATTTTAAGGTGAGAGGAGAAAGATTTATAGGGAAGTTGAGGGGCAACTTTTTCACACAGAGGGTGGTTCATATGTGGAATGAATTGTCAGAAAAATTGGTGAAAGCAGGTACGTTACAACATTTAAAAGGCATTTGGAGAGGTACAGGACGAGGAACGGTTTAGAGGGATATGGGCCAAATGCAGGCAAATGGGACTAGTTTAGATTGGGAAATCCTGGTCAGCATAGACAAGTTGGAACAAAGAATCTGTTTCAGTGCTGTATGACTCTATGACTCAGTGTTGTATCATGACTATAAAATTCTACCTAAAAATAAACTACCTTTATTGCAAGTAAGTTGTTATTCATAAGAGATGAGTTTCAAATAGGCTGAGATAAGAAAAGTAAAGCAGATTCAGGGATAAGAACTTGGTACCAGATAATCCACAAAGTTCTGAGAAAAATGGACAAAGCCCTGTTTCTGACATAAAGGTTGATAAATGTTTATTTCCGTCTCTCAGGGTCTGTTGTTATTGATTTTCTTCTCATCACATCCCTGTTTTTTGGGCATGTCCATCATCTCCTCAGCTTCCTTCCTCTGTCACATCAAATGGTTTCTTCAGAACTTACTTTGCTGACCAGGAACTCTGCGATTTTCTGCTCATTTCTGCTCAACAGGTTGCCTGGGAATATTATGGAGAGCAAAGGATAGCCTCAAGTGGGACACAGTGGCAATGGGTCAACTCCTAAATGTACACCAGCCCAGGCTTCCTCTCCCTTAAAATCAGTGAAAGAGAAACCCAGACAATGTATAAAACAAGCAGATAATGTGCCATTGCCCACTGCCAGCTCCCAATAGACTCCTACAGTAACCTGTTTTCTTAATTTAACTTCTTTAGACCCTCTCCTTGGATGTGACAACAGAAAGCACATATTAAAGGCTAGGATTGAGAACCTTTGGGATGTTCTTTTCAACTCTTGCTCAAGTAACTTGCAATGATGGAAGTGAAGTTTTCTTTAACATGAGTGAAGCTATTTAGGAAGAGGTGATTCCAGGTTTACAGTGATTTAAAAAAAAAAATTATGTGGTTTGGTAAAGGTAAAGCCTTTCATGAGAGAGAGATGACCAGTGATTATTTAACCTGAGAATCACCACACCTCAGTCAATGGAAGAGGTTAAGAAGGACAGTCTTTCATGGTAACCCTAAACCATGCAGGAATTCAATTCAAGCTGTTGGCATCACAATGCACTACAAGCCAGCCATCCAGCCAACTGAGCTAACCGGCAACTAATCTCACTTGAATAGTGCAATAAAATGACCCAACAAATTCTCCAATTCAAAATATTTGCTTGCTTCACTTAACGGTTATTATAACTCATCCCTCACATCCACTCAAGCTCTGCTCAGACTAGCTCCCAATTAAATGGTAATGGTTTTTCTCTCATTTGTTCCCAGTTGGGTCGTCCAGTGAATCAACAAACACAGATTTCCGACATTGCAGTAGCTCAGCAAAAAATATTTTGAAAGGAGATATTAACAAGAAATGAATGCGGCAGGCTTTCCACACTTCAAACCTTTCCAAAAGTTGAAGTTAGCTATCTATTATTACATAAAATATTCATTAAGAAAGCAAACAGCCTGAATTTTGTCTCCATTCTTAAACACTGGAACAGACATCTACAAATTGTTTACCACTTTCTGTTAAGAACAATTTGCATTTCATAGCACCTATAACATAGTAAGACATCCGAAGGTGCTTCAAAAGGAGTATGTCTTTTAAAAAAAAAAGCACCATAACTGGAGATATTAGGACAGCGTTCAAGGAAATAGGATATATGACCAAAAGCCACGTCAAAGAGGCAGGTTTTAAATATCACATTAGGAATTAGCTGAGTGAAATTGACCAGCAAACCAGGCTGACAAAATATTTAGTTGCCGACAAAACACGTTTCATGGACCAATATTTTCTTTTTTTTTGAGCAGAATATAACCCAGTCTTAATAAAACTCTCTCAGTTGCAGCACTGTCGTGATGTGAGACCAATGGGCCCTCCTCCCAATTTTCTCATTACATTGTCGACTGTTCTGTGGGACATTCACAACAGCAAGCACCTTGCTGCAACATGCCAGATACTTGGCTCCTAAAGCCAATTCTATAATGAGGGTTGCCGGAATGTTAGCATTTTAATTATGATGCTGTATATCCAGGGTGATTACACAAGTCACTTTAAAGATCAATGCATTATCTAAATTGCTAGCTAAATAACAGAGAGACAAACCATTAATTAAAACATATAACTGTAACAGCTTGGTCGGAATTGGCTGAGGAATTCCTCTACAACATTTCTTTTCTTACTGGAAGACAAAGCTGAACTCTTTCCCAGGAAAATCAACCAAGGAGACCATTCACACTGATGTCTGTGAAGCTTAAAGTGATGATTTCCAGTTGGCCAACACTATGAACTCTTAACATTATCATGATGCTAAATCATGACCACAGATTACCTACGGACATGGTGAACTTTAAATTATCACATCTCTTTTAAAAAATGCAAAACATAAAGACTGAGAATGTAAATTCTATGAAGTGGAGTTCAGGGACTGTGGAAGGCCTGTATGGTTTATCATCAGTCTGGAATCTCACATCGAATGGGTGCCAATGAGCATCTATGAAAAGGCAATCCAAAGAGAGAAGTGTACTGCAAACTAAATTGAACTGTCCTGCTGAGCAATCGCAGACTGTGAATACTGTGGGAGAAAACAGAGCAGCCTGGGCACAAGATGAGTTTGTGTTTTCCCCTTTCAAGAATTCACAAGAAAACCAGTTTCAACCCAGGTTGAGTGCATGAATGTGTGTGTGCCGTGAGAGTCACAGCTGAGAAAACCCTTTGTTATCCCTACACTGCTGGGTTAAAAAAAAAGCTAATCTCTCTCTTAGCTGCAAGCCAGAAAGAAAATATAACCACACCGAAAATAAAACAAGACAAAGGCCTTGCAGTTGACCAGTAAAACAAGCCCTCAATTGTTTACCTCCCAATATCAGTGCTATTGGTATCACCAAACCTAACAGTTTTAATAATCTATTGTCTATGCTTCACAGAACTCAAAGACTGATCCATATATCCATTTTTAAAAACCAAAAGAACTGCAGATGCTGGAAATCAGAAGCAATAATAGAAATTGCTGGAAAAGATAGCTGAGATTTTCCAGAAGTTTCTGTCTTTGTATCCTTTTTTTAATATTTGTTTGGACTCAACTCTCACTGATTATCTCTAGGAACATGTTGCATTCTTCTTATGTCTAATAACTAATAAAATTCCTCTTTATTTGACTCCAGAAGTCCTGGTTAAATTGACTCAATTTAAGGTTTAAATTCATTTGATCAGGGAGCGAGGTATCCGCAAGTGAAGGGAGCCTTTTTTAAATTATCCTTATTGTGACCAAGCAAGGGGGTGGGTGAATAAAGAAAGGGAGCCAGTTCATTCCCTCTCACTTTGGGATATCCCATCTGGAGTCGTAACGAATTGAGGAATCTTGCCTGGGGACTTGTCATAACAAAATGAATCCACCGCAACAGGCTAAGGCACTTTCTCCTTTGATGCTGTGCCTATGAGACAAGGAACAAGTTGATTTCACAAGTTGCTATTGATATAAGTTGGACCAAATCAGTGAAAAACTGACGGATATCAACTTATCCTACGTTCTGAGAGTGAAGGTCAGGGAAAGAAAATAATCAACCTCTCCAATACGGGGAGGAGGGCTGACAAGCAAGGAATGAAACGGAAGTGTGGAGTTCAGAGGTCATGGCTCCTGCCCCAGCACCATTTCCCCAGAGCAACAGTAGCAATTCAAAAGTTCTTTTTATTTAGAGTCATAGAGATGTTCGAGGAGAAAGTGAGGTCTGCAGACGCTGGAGATCAAAGCTGAAACTTTATTGCTGGAACAGCACAGCAGGTCAGGCAGCATCTAGGGAACAGAAGATTCGACGATCATAGAGATGTTAAGCATGGAAACAGACCCTTCGGTCCAACCTATCCATTCCGACCAGATATCCCAACCCAATCTAGTCCCACCTGCCAGCACCTGGCCCATATCCCTCCAAACCCTTCCTATTCATATACCCATCCAAATGCCTCTTAAATGTTGCAATTGTACCAGTATCCACCACTTCCTCTGACAGCTCATTCCATACACGTCCCACCCTCTGTCTGAAAATGTTGCCCCTTAGGTCTCTTTTATATCTTTCCCCTCTCACCCGAAACCTATGCCCTCTAGTTCTGGGCTCCCCCACCCCAGGAAGAAGACTTTGTCTATTTACCCTATCTATGTCCCTCATAAATCACTATAAGGTCACCCCTCGATGCCACCAACGCTCCAGGGAAAACAGCCCCAGCTTGTTCAGCCTCTCCCTATAGCTCAAATACCAGTAAGTCATTCATAATCCAGAGATGGTAAGTTAGACACTTGATGACATCATTTAGGTGATCTTTTGGTAATGAATTGTCGCAATGTAAGGTAGGTTTTCCATGTACTATTAATGACCCACACTACTCTGTGACAAAGCAAATATTAATGTCGGCCTCCTCTCCAACATTAATGTTGCATTTTAATGTATACTGTTGATTACATAGGATGGGATGTGACCATATTTAGCTAAAAAAGGCACTGGGCGATTATAGAACTGTCTGCTGGTTTACTGAGAAGCAAAGCCATTCTGTAAGCTGGATGAGTCGAGGCAGCGCACTTCCATGTCCCAGATACCTTGCAGTCTTTCATGGTGGTTTTTGGTAGCAACAGTCTTTGTTCTTCCCTTGGGCTGATGTCGGGAAACTCCTAGCCTTCACCCAAGAAGATGGCTGCTTGTCCCCCTGAGTCCTTGTAACCATCTCTCCCCACCGATCTTTGTTGATAGCCCTTATTTTGGCCATCTCTGCTGTGTCAATCACCTGTTGCAACTCTCCTGGCCAATGCCAACAGGCAGCTGCTCACCATGCCGGATTGTCCGGTGTCACGTTTCCCAACCTCATATAAAGGTTAGTTTTTATTCCTTACAAGAACAAGAATTTTTTGTGTTTCAAAACACTGCAGAAATAATAGGGTAGTCTGGTGCCTGATAAATCTTTGATGTGAGTCACATCCTCAGTTACCATTATATTCTTCCCTCTATATTCAGAAACCAGAGATCTTTTTATATTTGAATAAGGCTAGTTACAGATGAAACACTCATGCGATGTTGAAAATACTTAAACATGAAAACACTGAAAGAATTTCAATTTTAAAGTGGATCCCAATTTCCAATAACACCAAATATATTCAACATGCATCGATCTTATATCTGTGCTCAAGATTCATGACCAAATCAAAATGCTATTCTGGAAACTTTTAGAAATTCTGTCAAGTGAAGAAAAGACTATAGTAGAATTACTTCTTTTCAACTGATTAAGAATATACTCTTGGAACTGAAGGGATAGAGCATGTGTTCAAAGGCAAATTCGTTTGGTCCACCTGCTGTTTCACTGGTTTTCACAAAACTCCCTTGAGCTTTTTATTCAACTCAACTGACAATCAGACATCAAATCATGCCAAAATTCAATAGAGAAACAAACCACACATTGAAATCTGAACTTATTCATAGTAATCCAATGTGTCCTGAGCTGGAATCTTTTCCAAATGTCACTGATTCTCTAGTCGTGGTGTTGGTCCGATGCACCTAGCTTTTTCTCACTTGGATTTATAAACCTGCATGTCAGCAGTATTGTGTTTCTGATCAAGCCCTGTGAGAGTCCAAATACTGAAATATCCTGGATCCTGTGCATGTGTATGCACTGGTAGGCAAACCTGGTCTCATTCTTTCTGTCCATGCATAGCAAGATATGTCTGCATCATGTAATATGAGGTGTTGCAACTCTCTAAGCCATTTAATAAAATCTTCACAAATAAATCTTAAAATGAACTCAGCAGAAACTAAACAAGAGAGGTTAGTATATGGAACTTGCTGCCACAGGGAGTTGTTGAGATGAATAACACAGGTGTCCTTAATGGAAAGATGGACAAGCACATGAAGGAGAACAGAATAGAGGCTATACGTGAACAACATGGGAAAAATCTTTTATACAGCATTAACTGTGACAAAGCCCAACAGAGCTGAATGGCCATTTGTATGTAATTCGATAAGACTCAGAATTTCTTCATATTTGGTGATGGAGAGAAAAGGAAATATCACCATTCCCTGCAGACAGTAAGATTGAGGAATTGGAATATAATGCATTCAGCAATCCCTGCCAAAAAGGACAAAGTACTGAAGTTTCATTCAACTCTGGGCTGGATTTTACTGCCCAGACTTTACTATTTTGAGGTTAAGTGTATTAATCCTAATTTTGATGCAGTGCAAATTTATATAAATTCACATTCCTAAGTATCAGCACTTTTTCCCTTGTAAAATTTTGATTCTACATTTCTGAGCCAAGAAAATAAATGAGCATGATTGTGGAACTTGTACCAGGGAAAAAGAATAAAACATGCACCATGGATTGGAGACAACCAGGAGGACCATTCTACAGAGAGTCTGGAATAAATTTATATGGATTGAGTGACAAGCTAAAACCTGTAATAAGTACATCAGAATTTTGCTTTGACAAAGACCAATGGGCTGGACTGAAAACAATAAACTTTTTACTAACACCAGGGTCAATTTTGGAGATTAATTCCACATCTGAGGCTTGACAGAAAGATAATACTGGGTACGGTGATCTCCCAAGCATTCCTGGTGATCAGAGGATTCTGGGTAATCCAAGATGGAGGAAGAAAAAATTAGTAGCTGCAAGAGCTGCTACTTTTTTGAGGTATTTTCAGTGTTAGAGTTATTTCCTTGATTTCTGTTTTATATGCTGTTGCATTGTTTTCGAATTTTGGAAAAAGAAGAGATCAAAACAACGTCCCTTTAAAAAAGGACGAAGACAGACAAAGCAGTGACCATGTGAGAAGTGAAACAAACGGAGAAATAAACTTGCACTGTTGTCTGACCCAGCAGTGAACAATGTGTAAAAGGCATTTGGATGGGTATATGAAAAGGAAGGGTTCAGAGAGATATTGTCCAAATGCTGGCAAATGGAACCTAGATTAATTTAGGATATCTGGTTGGCAAGTATAAGTTGGACGAAGGGTCTGTTTCCATGCTGTTCAGCTCTATATCTCTATGACGCTATCTGAAACAAGCATCAAGACCCTTACATATGTAAATTCAGAATTCAACACCTCTTTGGCTCACTGCCAATATCTAATGTCACAGGAGTGCTCAAAGTAATCTGCTGTACAGATACCTGCAGTGTTCCTCAGCCTACTGACCACCACTATTCCATCCTTCACATTTCTCACTATTCTGTCCTTCAGCCTACTGCTGGAGAGTCAAGAGACAAGCAATTCATTTACTTTAATGCATAAACTAGTTATGGAGGTGTATCCAGGGCCCCCGGCTTTCCCAGTTAACAGCAAAGAGATTCAAGACCGACTCTTAGGCCAGTCTCAGGCCTCTTGGCTCAGGAATCAATTGCAGTTGCCTTGGCCCTATTCCCTCCTTCATTCCCCAAAATACGGGCATCTTATAATGCTTCTGTAAAATGAACAGAGATGAGCAATGTATTTTAAAAAGAGACATGAAGGGAAAATGGATACTAAACAAGCAGGAGAATGTACTGTGATGAGGTCATAAAGAATCTGCGAGGGGATTTACATAGGTTGAGTGAGTGGGCAAAACTGTGGCAGATGGAGTTTAATGTAAAAGTGTGAGGTAGGAATAGTCAAATGGCAAGCTATTATTAAAATAGAGAGAGACTTCAAAAAAAAGTTCAACAAAGCGGGATCTGTGTTTTTGTGCAAGAAAGACAAAGGTTAGCATTCAGGTATGGCAAGTAATTAATAAGCCAAATAGAAACTTGATTTACGGGACCTCTGGGATTGGAGTTACAACACAGCAAAGTCATTATGACTGCACAAGGTGTTCGTGAGGCTGCACCTAGAGTAAAGGGTACGGTTTTGGTGCCTGCATTTATGCTGGCATTGGCGATGATTCAGAACAGATTCAAAAGCTGATTCATCCCAGGAATCAGCTTATGAAGTTGACTTATCAAGAATGGCTAAACTACTTACGTCTTTAATCATTGCTTAGAAGATTAGGGGGTAACCTTATTGAAACATACAAGATTCTGAGAAGGGTTGATAAGGTAGATGTTGAGAAGATGTTTCAACTAATTGGAGATTCTTGAATGAGAGGACCTAGTTAAAAAAATAAATGGACACTCATTTAAAATCAGGATATGAAGAAATTTCTTCTCCCATGAGGGAGTGAATGTCTAGAATTCTCTGGCTCAGGGAGTTGTAAAGTATTTAAAGAGGAGGCAAATGGGTTTTTGAAATTTTGAGGAGTTGAGGGCAATGAGGAACTGGAATGAAAAAGGAATTGAGGCCTACAGCAGATTAGGCATGGCTTTTTGAATAGTGGGGTAGATAACCTACTCCTGCTCCTACCTCTTATGCTCTTCGGAAGAAAGGTAGGAGTGGCCTGGTTGGGAAATGCACAGTACAGTGATGCATAATGCACACGAGAAGGTGGCACCTCATCTAAGTGTTATTTCCAAAGACACTGCACACGGCTGAAACTAAGCTTGTAGTTCAGGCACCTCACCTGGGAAGCACAAAGTTATACTTATATAATCCTTTCACAACCTCAGGAGTTCCCGAACTGCTTTATAGTTAATAAAGGACATTTGAGGATGAGTAATTGTAACAATGTAAGAAACACAGGTTGAGGTCTAACTAACAGTGAGCAAGTTTCAAAAATAATTCAGACAATCAAGTATTTTGAGATGCACAAAGAATAAAAGAACACATTATCTTTTTCACATTATCATTAAATCAAGACTGTTCAACACTGCTTGATACAAAATGCCTTCAAAAAAATATGTGAAGCATAAAATGTTTCCACACTTTTAGAATAACATATTGCTTTCTGAATGCTTGCGCATGCATGGCTGTTCTATACCAGACTATTTCTCACAATTTTATCCTGAGGGAAATTCAGCCAAAACATTTTCCAGAGTTGAGGTGTACAATGTGAATGCCTCAATGGAATGATTTACTGCATGTGCTCATGACACCTGCAAGTCTGCTTGTTCACATCATCGCTGGGTCAAAATCCTCACTAATGATATCATGGGCGCATTTACAATGCTTCAACCTGAGTGGTTCTAGAAGTAGTTCACTACCATCTTCTCAAGCACAATTAAGAAAGGGTAATAAATGTTTGCCTTGTCAATGATACCCACTTCCTGTAAATGAGTAGAAGGTCATGAGATCAGAAGTGATAACGTTCGATGACGTTTGGTACCACTCACGATTCCTCAGATACTGAAGCAGTCCATCTCTATGTGCAGCATGACCTAGATTTCATCCAGCCTCAAACTAAAAAGTGGGAAGTAACATTTATACCATGTAATTACCATCCCCAACAAGAGATTCAAACCATTGGCCTTTGACATTCAATAGCATTACCATTGCCAAATCACCTATTCGCAACATCTTCGGGGTCATGATTGACGAAAGACTAAACTGGACCAGCGACATAAATATTGTGGATATAAAAGCAGGTCAAAGCCTGAAATTCAGTGATAAATTCCGCACTTTTTAATCTTCAAAGCCTACCTATCATGCAAGGCATAAATCAGGAATGTGATGGAATATTCTCCACTTGCCTGAGTGACTTTGTTAGCAACATCACAATTATTGTCAAGTCTTAATAGAACATTTCCATTCATGATCTATTTTTGAAAGTGAAGGAAAAGTCAAAGCTACAATCAGTGTAACTAAGAAAGCATGGTTACAAAGGCACATGTAGTTCTTCGATAAAGCGATGGCTGCGTTCTTGAGCAAATCTACATTGTAGAAAAATCGTGCTTTAGAAACAGCACCTAAAGTGTTGGCGATGTAATCGCATAGCAACCAACACTTGTTTAAAAGGTTTGTGCTTTAGAAACAATGTCCCCAATTCATCGAACATGTTACGGTGAATCGCATTGATGAAATGTGTGTTATAGCAGAACGTTATTATAAATGCTCTTCAGATGAAGCATCATCACCGACTAAAACATTAACTCTTTCTCTCCACAGATGCTGCATGAACCCAAGTATTCACACCATTTTTGTTTTTGTTTAAGAAAGCATAGGAAGTTTGAAGTTTTGACTAACTCTCAGAATGTACCTTGTTTGGTTGTTTAAACTGGTTAAAAATAACACTGCATAATATTCCAGCCCAAGCTTGAAGAAATTCATTGCGTGTAAGGGACACATTGAATAAGGGACTCGCTCTAAGTGAGCAGAAGTGAACAGCCAGGAGCACCGACACTGATACATAAGCAAGCAAGAGTTAAAGCAATGAACTGCTTATAGCCCATCATGCATCCAGCACTACTGGGATGGAAAGTTTTGCTTGCGATTTTCAAAGGACTGTTTGGCCGACCCCCAATGAAAGAATGTGCAGGCAAATAACAGAGCACCACAGGATATGGAGCTGACGAAAAGCATTCAAAATGGTTGAGACTATCTCTCAGAAGCAGAATAGGAGAAAAGGGTGAGATTATTTTTGGAAACAGTAGGTGGTCCTGTCAAATCCCTCGAGACATTTCTGAGAAACGTGATAAGGCATTTCTCTTCTGTACATCAAAGAATGCCAAGTTATACCCATTTTACAGAGCTATCGTCAACTGCCTAATCCACCCATAATGCAACAAGTGGTCACAGTGACAGCTGGGAAGATTGTAAAGCAAGTAAACAGCTCTCAAAGTAGCTTCTTATATGTCATTTAAGAGAACAGCTTAAACCAGGCAGACAAAAGCTCAACAGTTCTTGTGAGATATTCTGCTAAATAACGAGGAGGACATTTTCGCATTCTTTACAAACATTTACACACTTCCCATCAATTTCAAGAAATCAATCAGAATTCCAACAGCTTAAGGGAAGAAAACACTGAAAACAATATCTCATGACATCAGCAAAACAAACACTAAAATCACTGAAAAGAAAATAAATAGATAGGATTTGAAAGAGCCAGTGGTAAAAATCATTTTTGAATTCAGGTACCATGATTTAATCAGGTCACAAAGTCCCTTGTAATTGCCTTTCCATGACTGCATGATTCAGCTGTTCAGGAGAATTTATAAAAAGAACATGACCATAAATCTCTTTAAGGGATGTTTCAAACTCTGTATAAAGATTTAGTATGGTGATAGTTTTTTTTTACTCACACTATTGTTTCAGAAATCCTCAACTGTTTGCAAACCTGTTCCTACAATGTACAGTCGAATGTATGTGTATATATCAGGGACCAAATATTGGGTGGAATGCCTCAGCATCTTTTCTTTTTACAAGTTGGAAGCAGGCCCTTCAGCCCAACAAGTCCACACCAACCCTCCAAAGCCTATTTCCCTATCCTATTACACTACACTTTCCCCTGATTAATGCACCTAACCTGCCCATCCCTGAACACTATAGGCACTTTAGCATGGCCAATTCACCTAACCTGCACATCTTTGGACTACGGGAGGAAACCCACACAGACACAGGGAGAAAGTGCAGACGCCACACAGACAGTTGCCCGAGGTTGGAATCAAACCCAGGTCCCCGGTGCTGGGAGGCAGCAGTGCTAACCACTGAGCCACCGTGCCATCTGCTCGGTATTAATTTTCCCTTGCAACATTTATTTTTTACTGCTTAACTGGCCCAAGAAATTCAAATTTAGAATTACCACAAGTGCTGAGCTCTATTCACTTTAATACCGACACTCTTTTGATAGTTTCCTGCTGAAGCATAGACATCTTTGTGAACACTCCCTTTATAGCTACAGCAAGTAGATTGTCCTCCAGAGAATTGCAACAACATTAGGATACCATGTCCACGCTACATTATATGGTTTAAAAAGTTCCAGTTTGTTAAGCTTCTGCAGAGGAACGTGTGTTAATGGTCAATTGCACTGAACTGCAATCTGCCACTGATGGTCAGCTCTATCAACATAGGTTAGTGTTAGGGTTAAGGTCTCAGGCTAAATCCTTGTACCTCGCAATTTGATTGCATCCAAATGTTTTGAAGAATGAGAGGAGATCAAATTGAGCTTTACAAGATGTAAAGGGGAGAAAGTGAGGTCTGCAGATGCTGGAGATCAGAGCTGGAAATGTGTTGCTGGAAAAGCGCAGCAGGTCAGGGAGCATCCAGGGAACAGGAGAATCGACATTTCGGGCATAAGCCCTTCTTCAGGAAATCATGTAAAGGGGTTTGACCAAGTAGATAGAGAAAGGATGTTCCCTTATGTTGGGCAATCTAGAATAAGAAGTAATATTTTTAGGAAAAGGGTAACAGATTTAGAACAGAGATAAGGAGAAATTACTTCACTCAAAGGGTTGTGTATCTGTGGATGGATACAATGGATGCTGGGATACTGAGTAAAGCTAAGAAGGAGATGGACAGATGTTTAATTAGTCAAGGGTTGAAGGGTTATGGAGAGTGGTCAGGAAGGTAGGGCAGAGGATGAGACGAGATTAGCCATGATCATATCAAATGGCAGAGCAGGCCCGAGGGCCTGAATTGCTTCCTCCTGCTCAGAATTCTTCTGTTCTTAAACGGAAACTGTACTGAAGTAAACCCCTGATTCAGCTCATTATAATAAGTCTGGTGTCCACCAAGTCTGACACACAATGCCCTGCATACTTATTTGGGGTGATAAGAATTCAGGCTTCACTGACATGAATGATCCTTTCAATTGCCTGAAATTGATAACCAATCATTTATTTGAGTGGAGTAGAAAAATTCTGGCTGAGTGAAAACCATCCAAAATAAAGGTTGGGGACTAATGAAGCAGTCACTGGGGCTATTCAATGTCTCGAATGCTATAACTCATATAGTGAGGAAATATGAAATTTCTTAGAAATAACAACACGACGAGAGGAGCTTTAGAACGTAAGTACCAGGAGCAATGATGGACTGTTCAGCTTTGAGCCTGCCCTGCCATTCAAACAAACATGGCCGATCTGACTGTGGCCTTAACTTAGTTTTCCTAACTG
This sequence comes from Chiloscyllium plagiosum, assembly GCF_037043375.1. Lineage (NCBI taxonomy): Eukaryota > Metazoa > Chordata > Chondrichthyes > Orectolobiformes > Hemiscylliidae > Chiloscyllium > Chiloscyllium plagiosum. The sequence goes on from NW_028270140.1 coordinate 132,484,092, forward strand.
TTCCCAATAAACCTTGATTCCATGACCCAAACTCCACTCATGCTCCCAAGGGAAGAGAATTCCAGAGTCTAACAACTGTCTGATAGAAACAAGAAACCCTCCTCACCTTAATTAAATAAGAGAGCCTTTTGTTTTGAACAAGTTTTCTCTGATTCTAAACATCTCCAAAAGGGGAAGCATCCTCCCAAAGTCCAACTTGTCAAGAGCCCTCAGAATCATATTGCTTCAGGAAGTATGATGAAGACAAGAAGATCAAACCAAAAAATCCTGAACATACAAGATAAACATGCAGAGAACAGCGAAATGCACTCTTGAGAAGATGCCATCACCAAGTTGCGAATAAAACCTTAAAAGAAATGATGTCCTTCAGGTTAACTGAATTCCTTCAGGCCACAAAGGTGGTCAATATTGGTAATCTCGCAAATGAAGGGAAATACACAGTGAATAGCTTTAGTTATAATGTAGAGTTTTAATCAAATTTAAGACTAAAGCGCTTTTCTCAATTTTTAAAATTTGTTCTTACAAAATGAGCATCACTGTCCATCTGCAATTACCTTTGAGAAAGCAATCATCTATTTGGAGTAGGTCCATCCACTGTGCTCATTGCTGTAGCTGTTCGCGACAACTGATTGATCAGCTGGGCCATTTCAGGGGGCAGGAGAAAGTGAGGAGTGCAGATGCTGGAGATCAGAGTCATAAAGTGTGGCGCTGGAAGAGCACAGCAGGTCAGGCAGCATTCAACAAGCAAGAGAATCGATGGTTTCGGGCATAAGCTCTCCATCAGGAATGTCCCCATTACAGGGGAGAGTTAATTGTCAACTAGCCTGCTGTGGAACTGAAGCTATATGGAGGCCACACTACATTACAATGGCAGGTTTCCTTCCCTGATAAGATATTATTATAACAATTAGTAACTTCATTATAATCAATGAGGCTAGCATTTTATTCCAGAGTTATTAATTCATTAACTGAACTGAATTCCTCTAGCAGGGCAAGTGAACTCATGTTTTTAGGTTCAGGACTTTAGTCACCTGACTTTTATGCAGCCATCCACACACAGAGTAAGGAACTATGACTGAGTTATTAGCTGGTTGCACAAACTGAGTTCCAAGATAGAATAAGGAGTAACGACTGAACAAATGCCAGCTGGAATCAGCTGCTGGTGTTTCTAAATTAGGGTGGGCTTGGTGAAATGCTTCTTTCTAGTTTTTATGACTGGCTTAGCAAACTCAAAGCTTGATGCAACCACAGAAACAATGCTACAACAAGGAAACATCAAACACAACTGGCCTGAACCAGTGTTCCTTATTCCATATGACCTTTCTACCATTTTCCTTCATCTATCCTCACTGGTAGATCTTTTAGAGTCATAGAGTCACCGAGTCATAATTTTATTTGCTTTCACACACTTTGTCCAGTTCCACTTAGGGCATCCGTTCTGTTCACCTCAAATACCCTGTATGGTCATCAGTTCTATGTTCTAACTCTAATAAAAGCAAAAGACTGCAGCTGCTGGATACCTTAAATAAAATCAGAAACTCGGCACATCTGGTAGTATCTGTGGAGAGAGAAACAGAGTTAACATTCTGAATTTGATATGACTCTTCTTCAGAACTGAGGTACTCTCTGTTTTCATTACTATGTTCTAAATCTCCTTGGGTAAAACAAAAAGTTCCCTATGATATTTTGTTAGAGGTGCACTATCGATCAATACATCCTAAGCTAAAACTAAAATTCACATTATCAGAGATGATAAAAAATATTCATGTAGCCCATGAGATCCAAGAATGCAAACTGAATAACTCATCCAAGGATAATTGGCACCTTTGAAAGCAGCCAAATTGTTATTTATTGATAAGGTGCATTACAGACGAAGAGAGAATATTAATATCACTGCCTATTTATTTAAGGAAGGAACTTGCTTTTCCTTAAATTTAAAGATCAACACCGATAGTGTTGTCAGTAATTATTGGGAGAAGATACACCAGTGAAATATCCAAGAAGACAAGACTTGAAGAACTGAATGGCATGAATTCACATAAGCTTTCACGACTGAGGTAGGCAGCTCAAGTCATGAAGGTACCTGATGCAGCTGACCTGCGTTTTGCTCCAGGGAGCGAGGTATTGGATGGAGTCAGGCCCGCTGAATAAGGAGTGGGCCTATCCTATGTGGTCACAAGTGTGGGTGACTGCCTAGGCAGGCTGATGAAAAGACAATGAGACATTATCAAAAGAAGACTACGGAGAACATAAACCTGCTGTAACGCACTAAAGATGCCAGACAAACAAAGTCAACAATTTATTTCACTTGTCAAAAGAGATTCTCTGCTGCATTAATGCTTTGATTTGTCTGAGCTCTTGGCCACACATGTATAATGAGGACAGGTGAATGGCTCAATGCTAATTTGAACTTAAAGATGTGTAGTAATTGAAGCCGCTGTTATTAATACCTAAATGGTCTGTCTGATTGACACTTTCAATGAATTTTAGGAACAGCAGCTTTTTCTGCATTCAAAACATTTCTAAATGGCTGTCTTCCTTCTCAGCTGTCGCACACTTGTCGTTGTTTGGATATGGTGCATTGTTTGTGTACATAGTGCATATTGGATCAGTGGGAAGGGAAAGGGCACAAGTTGGTATTGAGTTGTCATGGAGAGCTGGAGGGGCTATTCGGAGAGTCTGGAGGAAAGAGTTAGCATGGAAAGTATAAGGAGTGATCGGATGTGACGAGGGAGCATAGGTAAGTCCCTTTGAATTGACTTACGTTTGAAAATGTTCTCTCGTCCACGCTACAGTTCATGATTCCTCTGACACACTGTGAACCAGGAGTCTTCAAGAAGCTGATCCATGGAAATAGCTGGGAAGCTGGAGTAGGAGACAGCTACCCTTGTAATAAAGCCAGGCAGGTTGGCGATGCAGGATGTAGACTCATACTGCACAACCACAAGCAAAAGGCTGGGAATTGCTGCAGGCATTTCATGATTCAGGTCTCGTTACATTTTTAAAAGGCTCTGGCATTGTCTCAACTATGTAAAAAGGTGGTCCTTAATGCTCCTTTTGAATGAGTTAATGTCACCATTTTGTTTATTCCCAGTTCAGAGGAAGGACTTATTGATCACTAGAATAAACAACTGGCTGGATCTTTGGCTCCTCAGCTGCTCATAACAGTGAAAGTAGTTAAACAAACACTGGTGCAGTCCATCAAGTTCCTGAACATTAAATACAAGCAGTGGAGGGCTCTTGTGGTGCAGTCGTAGTGTCCCTATATTTGCGCCAGGAGGCCTGGGTTTAAGTCCCACCTGCTCCAGGGGTGTGTAATAACATCCCTGAATGGGTTGATTGAAAATACTTTAAACACAGTCAGAACAGATCCGTATTGGTGAATTCCATGCAGCACATTGTCTGGCTCCTTGGGTTGTGACGGTCATAATATTCAAAGACTGAAACATTACAGGGGTATCTCAGCTGCACAAGGCAGCACCAGGGATGATCATATTTCATCACTTGCTGCAGCAATGCTGACCACTTCATTGTATTGATCGAATACTGGTTCTGACACCACAGCACTGACAGAATCCGATATCTCTATCCGTGCTCCATTGGATGGTTAGCAGAGCAGTGGTAGGATCTCTGGCTGTGACTGCATTCTGACTGAATATATATTGGCAGATCAACAAGGCAGAGAGTGGATTTTGTGTGGAAGAACCATGAACTGTCTGTCATGCACACTGTTTATGCCAGAAGACTGTATTCCTGTGAAATGCTTTATCAGCTGAGTGCCTTATGACTGATGATTATCTGGAAGAAATACAAGTCTTCAGTGTTGCGATATGGTAATGATAACCACTGTCCCATCCCTTAAAGTAACATGGGCACATATATAAAATAGGAGCAGACTGTTTGGCTCTTTGAGCCTGCTTCGCCATTCAATATGGTCATGGCTGATAATTCAACTCATTATCTTGGTCTGTCTTTCTCCACAAAGTCTTAGATCCCTTGAGCCCTGAGAACTATATCTATCTCTTTCTTGAAAATATTCAATGTTTTTCTTTATTCGCTTTTTGTGACATAGAATTCCACAGGCTCACCACTCTCTGGAAGAAGAATTTCTCCTCATTTCATTCCTAAATGGTCTAACCCCATATCTTTTGACTGAGATCCCTGAGTCTGGAGTCAAGAGTCGGCTTTCATGTGTTTTCCTGTCTAGTGTGTAAGAATTTTATAGTTTTCTCTGAGATCCCTCTACCTCATTCTTCTAAACTCCAGTGAGTTTAGTCTGAACTAATCGTGTCATAGGAACTCTGTCATCCCAAGAACCAGTCTGGTAAATCTGTGCTGCATTCCCAGCATAGCATGAACATCCTTCCTCAGATAAGGAGACCAAAACTGTACACAGTACTGCAGGTGTGGTCTCCAGGCTCTGTACAGTTACAATAAGACATCCCTGCTCCTGTACTTGAGTCCTCTTGTTACATATCATTTATCTTCATCACTGCCTGCTGCACCTGCATGCTTACTTTCAGCGACTGGTGTACAATGACACCCAGGTCTCATTGCGCCTCCCCCTAGTATCAAGTACGAAGACACTCACATGCTGCGTTTTTAATCTGTTTACAATGTATGTGCAATGGATTTGATGCAGGACGTACCTTAAAAACAGTCCTTAAAAGCATGATGTCAAGGCTTAGGATGTCACTATCAGAGGATTTTCCACAGCTAAAAAGAATTTACTCGCATTTGATTTCAACTTAATTACATCCAAGGATTTAATGACTTGCACATAAACTTCATTTTAAAACTCTTCATCATCGACATCACATTCTAAGTTCTCATGCATAAATTTCATGCCTTTAGGATTCAAAAGGGACCACGTGCCACCTGTGAAATATGGCCTGCCTGCTTGCGTACAAATTAGAACAGAATCAAAACAAGTCGACAGAAACCGTCAGCTGATGGAAACCAACAGCCACAAGGGATAAAAATTGAATACAATAAGGAGCTAAGAAAAGAAAGTGGACACGCTTCACATCGGCTGATGGTTTAGAAATGGAGCAGCTACATGTGACACTGTGGACTACCTAGTGGTAACTGCAATCACAAGTCTCAAATGATTGTGTGATCAGTTAAATTGTGTAAAAGTAAGACTATAACATTTGGTATGACTCCAGACATATTAGGGATCAATTCACAGTGCGTTATCTCGTATGGTCGCATCGCATTTGTGGGTCTTCCTCACGAGTTGCAAATGTAACATTTTGCCACAGGAAAATCCAAGGAAGGGTAATAATCCCGCACATTTCACATACTAAAGCCCTTGAGATTCAATTTGAATGCAGTCTCGTCTTAAAACAGCAGCAACGCCCTCACAACAGAACTGTCCATTATCTTTGGCTTTGTAGTTATCTCCAATTTGACAGGGGCTTATCACAAAGTGGATTGAAATGATAGGAACTTAACTTTCAGAATGAGAGGATGCCCACGGTACTCTGATTGTAAGTTACACTAGAAAGCAGTCCCATGGGTGATCCCAAAATAATCTCGGCAGCTGCTGCAAGACAATCCGATCTTCTGCAATCATTGGGAGTGTGGCCTAGCACACTGCAACACAACTGGCGCCTGCTCAAAAGTCAAAATCGAGTGGCCATTCTGTTACACACAAAGCCACCAACTATTCGCATCATAAAGAACACTGAATAAATGCTAGTCTTTCTTTCTGTTCTGTGACACTATCAGAGGTGCCAATGTTTGGATGAGGCTCTGTCTGCTCCTCACACAGAGACATAAAAAACCTTCTAGCACTCTTTGGAAGAAGAGCACAGGAGCTTTTCCTAGTGCCCTCGCCAATTATATCCCTCAAATAATGTCACTGAAACAGATTAGTTGGTCATTAGATTAGATTACCTGCAGTGTAGAACTAGGCCCTTCGGCCCAACCAGTCCACACCGACCCTCCGAAGAGTAACCCACCTTGACCCATTTCCCTCTGACTAATGCACCTAATACTATGGTCAATTTAGTATGGCCAAATCACCTGACCTGCACATCTTTGGACTGTGGGAGGAAACCGGAGCACCCGGAGGAAACCCATGCAGACACGGAGAAAATATGCAAACTCCACACAGACAGTCACTCGAGGCTGGAGTCGAACCTGGGACCCTGGCGGTGTGAGGCAGCAGTGCTAACCATTGAGCCACCATGCCGCCCTTAATATTATCACATTACTATTTGCAGGAGCTTGCTGCGGACAAAGTTGTGGCTGCATTTCCAACATTACATTGGAGAAATATTGCACTGGCAGAACAAGGGAGCATTAGGTTACCTACAGGGCCAAAAGGTGTTGTATAATTGCAACATGGGGCAGCTTTGCCCCAACCATTGCAGAATCAGCATAAATTAAGAATTAAAGATGGACCTACCCTTGCTGGTTCAGCTGTGATCCACACTGGATCCCATATGTACCAAAGTAGTGAAGGCCATTCCTAAATTTGAAAGAATTACATACTCAGTTATAATAAAAGTTGCACAACGCAAGGGAACTACAGAGTGACCAGCACTTTGCTGTCTAATTAATACCACAGAGATCCTGGCTGTTACTTCCAACAATGAGGGGAAAGTTCATTGGCACTCAACCAGCCAGATGTCAGATAATTTCTGCCTGTTAACAAATTACTCTTTCCTGTCCGGATTCTGATTGTAGATACACTCAATAGCAAATAGCAAAGTGTTAAGCTACTCTCTCAAAGTGCATTCCAGTGGTAGGAACACTGGCAGCCCTCACATCTCCAATGCTGTACGTCTTAATCCAACAGGAGAGACGTCAGCTGAATGTGCTGCTCTGTGACTCCTGTTTACGTGCAGCCCATAAAGTGCTGCAGAATTAGTTTTTTTTAATTATCCACGGTGAATGAACTAGATAGTAATTAAGTGGAATTGCAGGCTGAGATTTTCAAGAATGGGTTATTTTGGGAAGTGCTTTACAAACGAATAAAGAAAATTATGGGATGGTACAGCTTTAGTGAGCCATCAATTTTGTTGTTCATGTCACAGCTGTAACAGACTAAGTTCATGTAAATAGTTGTTGTGCAATGTGAAATTTGATAAATTTAATCCAGTTTTAAAACTGCAATGCATTGTGAATTTGTTCTTGCAGTTTTAAACTACAGAATTATGTTTCTGTGCTTGTCGCACTAAAAATCAAACTGTATGTGATCTGTTTCTGAAATTTATTTCCAATCCAAGACAAAGTCTATGATTACATATACATAACACCTATTAAAGCTGTCTGCACTGACTCCAGTTATATAATTTTTGTTTTCCCCAAATTAAGAAGCAGGACTGTAAATTTTTTTCCAAAATAATAGTTCTCCCTTATTTTCCTGTAAAATTCTACAATAAGTGTATTTACGCAGCATCAGTAATCTCATGTATTTCACAGAAGCATAATCAAACACAATTTGACAATGGGCCACTGAAAATAGGGCATTAGAAAGGGTTGTGGTGTTTTATAATCCAGCTCCTTTTCGGGACAATTCAAGATCAGGAGTTACACCTCAGATGATGGCGAACTAACAATGTGACATTGGCTGTCTTAATTTCTCTGCTCCACGCACCCACTGTCTCCCTCTGATCATGCTGCATTCTGCTCACACACATCGCATTCTGACTTTGTTATCAAACCTGCTGATAAAGGTGGTCATCTGGCATAGCAACTTCTACCTTTGCAGAGGCTGAGTGCCGAATCTCACACATTTCTTCCTCTAACTCCCCTGGGCCACTGGCCCACAACTGAACATCAAACTGTCGCTTTCAGGCTATCACTGACCACATCTCCTCCACATTGCTTCGTGCCTTACAGTCCACCAAATCCTCAAGGATCTCCTTCCCAAAATCCACAAAGAGGACTGGCAGACCTGTCAATTCAATCTGCTCCTGCCCCACTGGACTTATTTCTTCCTGTCTTGATCCTATTTTCTCTCCCCTTGTTCAGTGTCTTCCCACACATATTCACAATTCTCCTGACACTTTACGGCAGCTCCACAATTTCCAGTTTTCTAGCCTGAGCCACCTTCTTCTCACCTTGGATGTGCAATCCCTCTCCATGCCCATCCCCCATCAGGATTCTGAAGGCTCTCTTTTTCTTCTGTAAAAAGAGGCCTGAACAGTCTCCATCCACCACCATCCTCCTTTGCTTGACTGGGATCGTTCTCACTTTGAACAACTTCAATTAAACTAATCCCATTTTCTCCAAGTCAAAGGTGTGTACATGAGGCTCACATGGGCCCCAGTTATACCTGTCTCCTTGTCGTGTATATGAAACATTTCCGGTCCTACTTGGGCCCTCACTCACAACTCTTTCTCTGATACATCAATGATGCCATTAGTGCTGCTTGATGCTACTGGCCAGAATTGAAAAAAATTCAGCTTTGCTTCTAATTTCCATATTTATCTTACCTTCACCGTATGTATCTCTAACTCTTCCCTTTATTTCCTTGACTTCACTGTTTGCATTTCTGGGAATAGACTGTCCATCAATATCCATTATAAGCCCAACAACTCCCACAGTTACCTCGACTACCCATCCTTACGCCCTGCTTCCCGAAAGGATTCCATTCTTTATCCCAGTTTCTCTGTCACTGCCACATCTGATCTGATAATGCAACCTTCTACTAGGCTGCCCCAGTCTATTCAGCCTCTCCCAATTGTACAAACCCTCTAATCCTGGCAACATCCTTATAAATCTTCTCTGAACCCTTTCAAGTTTAACAACATATTTTCTACAGAATTCAACACAGTATTCCAAAGATGGCCTAACCAATGTCCTGTACAGCCACAACATGACCTTCCAACTCCTACACTCAATACAATGACCAATAAAGGCAAGCATACCAAACACTATCTTCAAAGTCCTACCTAGCTGTGACTCCACTTTCAAGAAACTATGAACTTCTCCATTTTAATCTCAAACCCCAGCTGTGTCTCTTGATTTCTCTCTCATCAGAGCAGATCTATTTTCTTTTTTTCACATCTATCATTTCCATCTATTATGCATCTCTATCTTTTCTTTACCACCATTCTTTTTCTCTTTTGCTCTGGGTGTTCTCACGACATGTTCCACTCATCCCTCCTAGCTCTCTGTCAACAGCATTAAAACCATAATTCTCCAACCCTTTCAGTTCTAAAGTGGCATATCAGACTTGAAACGTTAATCCTGTTTTCTCTCTCTCCACAGA